>NW_025814853.1:0-1265833 GCF_022079265.1 Lynx rufus | reverse complement strand
CTGCAAGGGGCAGAGGGTCCTCCCCGCCTGCCGGAGCCTACTTTTGTCCTGCCCGTAAGCCGATAGCATTTTTTCCTTTGCCTTTGGAATTGAAAAATGTCACCAGCTGTGTCCAGGCACGTTTATTTTTTCTTCCAGCTGTCCGGCCCTCTGTGAGTCTTCATATTTGAAGACACAGCTTTCCGGAACTCACACAGATATTCTCCCCTGACGTTGTCGGTTAATGCCCCTGTTCTCCTGGAATTTCTGTCTGATGGACGTTGACCGTCCCAGATCTAACAGCTGTGGCTTTTATTTCCTTCTCAAAACGTCCATCACTTTGCTTGGGGTTTTTGCTCTGAATTCGGGGAAGAATTCCTCAAACTGGCCTCTTAGTTTACGAGTTCAGTTTTTAGCAGTATTGACTTGTCTGTTTAGAGACTTTTATTTTGTTTTGGTTTTGGGTGATGGTTGTATTTTTTATTTCCAAGTAGCCTTTTCCCTCATCCTTTTTGCTCGTTTTACTGATGTGACGACCTCTAAGATCTCGGGCGGAGTACCCACTGGAACGTGCTCAGTCCTCTTCCGTTTTTGTTGTCAACCCTGTGCCTGGGACGGGTCTGCCCCATCGGCAGGACCGGGACCACCGCCCGAATCCCCTCGTGTTCCGGAAGGAGAAACCGTAACGTTTCTGGAATCCCTACCTGGACAGCTTCCCTTCCTGTGTCCGGTGACCTCCAGGAAGGACACGAAGTGCAAGAGATTACTGTATCTCTCCGGAAGCCTGTCCACACCCTGAGCCTCCCCTGAGGGGTCCTGGCGTGGAGGGGGTGGGGGGCCCTACATTCTACCCCACCTGGAGGGTGCGACTGTTTATTGTTACAGCATGAATTTCGCCTTCTTCTCTTTTCGGTATTTTCTGTTAATTTGGTGGTGATCGGGGAGGGTGCTTGATAAATGAGCATTTACCCCGACTCTGTCAATCCAGAAACTTCTGCGTTTCTCAGGGTCTAAAACATTCCCCATTGCAATGATCATAGTTGATGAAGAAACTTGGAAACATGAAAAAGCCCCAGGCCCAACTAGTCACAGCAGAGCAAGCGAGCCAGCGGCCGTTCAGGGAGGCCGACGACCTGGCTCCGAGCAGGGTGGGGGTGGGGTGGGGGCTGTTTTACCAGGAAAAGCCCTGTTGCCTCATCGGGTCCAAAGCCTCCCTGGGTTCTGCCCTGTGCCCTGGGCCGTGGGCCCCCCGCCTCGTTCAAGCCCCCGGGCTCCGGACCGGGCCTCGCCCATTCCTTCCCGCTTCTTCAAAGCCTGCCAAGCCCCGGCGACCCACGTGCCTCTTCAGCTCTGACCCTGTCCCCTTTCGCTGTTTGCTGCTTCACCTCATGAGGGGCCTTTGAAGACGCACATGACTTCCCTCCCTAAAAAGCCTGGGAAGCCCCCTAGGATCTGACCACATCTTGCCTTTTCTCCCTGCGATCCCAGGGAGCCTTTGGGGGATGAGATGGTGTGTGGCACCTCCCCATGGGGACGTGACAGCACGCGGGGACGCCCCACTGGGTCATGACGGCACTCGGGGACACCCTCGGGGTCGCGCAGGCGCACGGGGACGTGACAGTACGCGGGCACGCCCCACTGGGTCATGACGGCCCTGGGGGACACCCTCGGGGTCGCGCAGGCGCACGGGGACGTGACAGTACGCGGGGACGCCCCACTGGGTCATGACGGCCCTGGGGGACACCCTCGGGGTCGCGCAGGCGCACGGGGACGTGACAGCACGCGGGGACGCCCCACTGGGTCATGACGGCACTCGGGGACACCCTCGGGGTCGCGCAGGCGCACAGGGACGTGACAGCACACGTGGACACCCTCGGGGTCATGACGGCACTGGGGGACACCCTCGGGGTCGCGCAGGCGCACGGGGACGTGACAGCACGTGGGGACGCCCCACTGGGTCATGACGGCCCTGGGGGACACCCTCGGGGTTGCGCAGGCACACGGGGACGTGACAGCACGCGGGGACGCCCCACTGGGTCATGACGGCACTCGGGGACACCCTCGGGGTCGCGCAGGCACACGGGGACGTGACAGCACGCGGGGACGCCCCACGGGTCATGACGGCACTGGGGGACACCCTCGGGGTCGCGCAGGCACACGGGGACGTGACAGCACGCGGGGACGCCCCACTGGGTCATGACGGCACTCGGGGACACCCTCGGGGTCGCGCAGGCGCACAGGGACGTGACAGCACACGTGGACACCCTCGGGGTCATGACGGCCCTGGGGGACACCCTCGGGGTCGCGCAGGCGCACGGGGACGTGACAGCACGCGGGGACGCCCCACGGGTCATGACGGCACTGGGGGACACCCTCGGGGTCGCGCAGGCGCACGGGGACGTGACAGCACGCGGGGACGCCCCGCCTTACGCTTCTTGCGCTCGCCGTTGGCGTTCTGGCAGGTCTGGGCGTAGAGCTGGCGCGCGGCCCGCAGCTCCTCCTCCTTCTGTCGCCTGGCGCAGGCGGCCATCGAGTGCCGGTCGTGGCTCTTCTCCAGCTGCATCTGCAGGCGGGCCAGGTGCTGCTGGACCCCGTACAGATGCACCCCCAGCTCCTGCCGCTGGACCCGGCTTTGCTTGGTGGCCGCGCCCTGCCGCAGAGAGAGGGGCTGCGTCGACGGACGGAGGCGCACAGGCGGGCGGGGTGGGGGGGGGGGCTGGACAGATACGCACCAGCTCTTGAAGTTCCAGGTTCAGCTTCTGTATCTGTCGGTTGAGATAGTTCTTCAGGGCAGCCTGGAACCTTACCATCAGGGGCTAAAACGACAGAGAAGCCGGCCGGGGTCACTCTCCTGGCCTATGCAGGGCACAGCCGAGGTCGCCAGAGGTCTCCCTGGGGGCACAGAAAGGACTCCCACGCCGGGTGCTCCCCGCTTCTTCTCGGAGACCTACTCCGCCAGCCACAGATTAAAGGCACTCATGGCCCTGTCCCGGGCACTGAAGGCTTGAGCGCATTATCTTGGGGGAATGCCTGGGTGAGCTGGGGTGGTGGTCCTGGAACCCCCCTCCCCCACTTCCCTGGAGATGAGACGGGTGATGGACCTGGGTCGCCAGCGCTGAATGAGCACGGAGCCCCTTTTCCCAGGGCAACTGCCGATCCCCTCCGGGGTGGGGGGTGGGCACCGCGACTGTCCAAATGGGCTCGGCCGGTCAAGATCTGCCTTCCCCGCTCACCAGAGGGGGCGGCCAGGGGGCTCATAACCTGGTCGGTTCGCTCCAAGCGCTGGCTCTGAGTGGGGGTGACCGTGCCCCCACCCGACGTCCAGCAGTATCTGGAGACATTTCTGGCTGTCACGGCTAAGCAGCAGGGGCGCTATGTCCGACAGTGCCCCCCCCCCCCCCCCCGCCCCAGAGAGTGACCCGGTCCCAGCGTCAGCCGTGCCAAGGTTGAGACTTGGCAAAACAGGAGAAGACGCCTCACAGAGCAGCGGCCCAAACCGTGCAGACAAACTGCCAAGAGGGTGAGGGGCGCGCGGGGCTGGGGTGGGGCGTGGGGAGCTCTCCGTGTGTGCAGGGCGCCAGCAAGGCCTGGGAGCATGTCCTTACGTGGTCTGGGTCCAGAACCACCAGAGGGGTTCTGTCTTCCTCCGCCTCGTCGCTGCCCTCGGACTCTGTTCCGTCTACAGTCTCCTCCTTGGGAGGGCTTAGCTGCTGGATCTGGTCCAGGAAGGCGGGCACGGCCTCTCCCTCGGGCTCGGCATCAGGCTCCTCAGGGGGGACACCTGGGGGGGACAGCAAGCCCTGTCGAGGGGCTAGTACGGTGCTTAACGAGGCCACTTGCAGACGCCATCAGGCGAGGCTGATGTCCAACCGCGTGCAACACGGTGGAAAAGAGAGACAAACATCCAGGGGGTTGGGGCTCAGAAGCGCTGCTTACAGGGTCTTCTGTTCGTGAATCTTCTATGTGTCGATTTACATGATCCGTAAAAAGGATCGCGCTTTATTTATTTTTATTTTTGAGAGCGCACGCATGAAAGGATCACATTTTATTTTATTTTATTTATTTTTTAAAAAAAAATTTTTTTTCAACGTTTATTTATTTTGGGGACAGAGAGAGACAGAGCATGAACGGGGGAGGGACAGAGAGAGAGGGAGACACAGAATCGGAAACAGGCTCCAGGCTCTGAGCCATCAGCCCAGAGCCTGACGCGGGGCTCGAACTCCCGGACTGTGAGATCGTGACCTGGCTGAAGTCGGACGCTTAACCGACTGCGCCACCCAGGCGCCCCAAGGATCACATTTTAAAGGTAATGTAGGGGCGCCTGGGTGGCTTAGCCCGTTAAGCATCTGACTCTTGATTTCGGCTCAGGTCATGATCTCCCGATCTGTGAGCTCGAGCCCCGCGTTGGGCTCTGTGCTGACAACACAGAGCCTGCTTGGGATTCTGTCTCCCTCTCTGTCTGCCCCTGCCCTGCTTGCTCTCGATCTCTCACTCAAAAAAATTGTAAAGAAGGTAAAAATTTTAAAAAGGTAATGTATATTACCTTTAATATATTCCAAGAAGGAAAGATGTTTTGTAGATACTTTTCTAGACACAGATAGGGAATATTGGGTGACAGTTGGCTCCTTACTGAGGGACTACGTTGTTTTGTTTTGTTTTTGATGGGAAACGGCTGAAAAGATTGACAAGAAATGAAATATCTGTGAGGCTCCACTTCCGGCTTCCCTATCCACCTGAGCTAGAGAGATCCTGTTCTGTTTTTAACTCGTTCAGATGTGAGCTATCTTTGGGTCACTTGCGGGGTGATGCAGGGCTTTGTTAGCTGGACCGTCCACGCACATGTACCGTAAGGAATAAGAAATACCCCGATTTGCTTTTCCCACGTCCACCACACTGGGATAGGGGACAGGGCGTGCCGAGCAAGCCTCTGAAACTCAGAAAACACATACACTGGAGGATTTTGTGGCCGAGCCCCTCTGTGAGACCAGGAGGCAGCAGGAAGTGGCAGTCAGGGGCTGTGGTTTGGGACGTCATCGGATCTCAGTCACGGTCTGCTTCTGCCACTTACTCGGATAGGCCACTAAATGACTCTTAGGATCTTTGTAAAATGGGAGACTGGTCCCTACGTCATCAGGTTACTGTAAGGATTAAACGTGATGCGACAGAGTGAATAATACCTATTAGTAACATTTTTGTCTTTAGGCTCATAGCTGAACAAGACATGAGGTAACAGGTGGTGAATGAGTGGCACTGCTCACACCGAAGGGGAAGTGAAGGGGCTTATCCCGTGGACAGGATGGGACGGCCCGGCGGGTGCCGTGGTACCTGGCTCCTGCGTGAAGGGTTCTTTCGTGCTCAAGAGCAGCTCGTCAAAGTCCAAGGAGGTGATGCTACTTCCCTGGCTCAGTCGGAGATGGTGTCGTGTCCCCAGAGGGAAGACTTTTTGCTGGAGCTCTTCGTGCGAGGATTTCTAGAGCAAGAACAACCAAACCCAAATCAACGAGGGCTTCATCAGGACTGAAGTTACTTGATTTTGACCTATTCCAGTGTTCAAAGTTCAATGTAATTGCTAAAACAAAAGAAAACCATTTGGATATAAAGGTTATTTGGCTTTTGCAAAATGGAAAACATCTACGCCCCCGACCCCAGGAAGTCAGGAATGGTCTCTGCCGGTCTAGAACTGTAGCAAAGTGTACATGCTGAGGTATGGACGTGTGTCACATGTGGGGTTCTTTGCTTCCAGATGCTGATCTCCCCGAGGATGGTAAGCAACATTTCTGAGCCTCCTCTGTACAAAAGGCTGCTGGAAAGCCTCAGCCCCAGGCAAGAGGGTTGCTTCTACTTTTTTCCAAACCATTCCACTTTAGGGACATCCTGATAAGAAAAAGTCTTCTATCAAACTCAACACCCAAAAAACAAAGAATCCAGTGAAGAAATGGGCAAAAGACATGAACAGACACTTCTCCAAAGAAGACATCCAGATGGCCAACCGACACATGAAAAAATGCTCCACATCACTCATCATCAGGGAAATACAAATCAAAACCACAATGAGATACCACCTCACACCTGTCAGAATGGCTAACCTTAACAAGTCCGGCAACAACAGATGTTGGCGAGGATGCGGAGAGAGAGGATCTCTTTCGCACTGCTGGTGGGAATGCAAACTGGTGCAGCCAGTCTGGGAAACAGTAGGGAGGTTCCTCAAAAAACTAAAAATAGAACTACCCTACGACCCAGCAATTGCACTACTAGGCATTTATCCACGGGATACAGGTGTGCTGTTTCGAAGGGGCACATGCACCCTAATGTTTATAGCAGCACTATCGACAATAGCCAAAGTATGGAAAGAGCCCAAATGTCCGTCGATGGATGAATGGATAAAGAAGACGTGGTATATATACAGTGGAATATTACTCGGCAATCAAAAAGAATGAAATCTGGCCATTTGCAACTACGTGGATGGAACTAGAGGGTATTATACTAAGCGAAATTAGTCAGAGAAAGACAAATATCATATGACTTCACTCATATGCGGACTTTAAGATACAAAACAGATGAACATAAGGGAAGGGAAGCAAAAATAATATAAAAACAGGGAGGGGGACAAAACAGAAGAGACTCTTAAATATGGAGAACAAACTGAGGGTTACTGGAGGGGTGGTGGGAGGGGGGAGGGGCTAAATGGGGAGGGGCACTAAGGAATCTACTCCTGAAACCATGGTTGCACTACCTGCTAACTAACTTGGATGTAAATTAAAAAATAAATTAATTTTTAAAAAAAGAAAAGAAAACATCTTCTCTCGATAAAAATGCCTGCCTCCGTTTTAGCTTTAAAAGATACTCTTGCAATTATATTACTGTTGATGATAATTATTGCTGCTGCTGAACTGGTGGGTATTGGTAACAACAATGACCCCGCACAACACCCCGTGAGGAGGTGATAGGAGTCACTTCTGTTATCTGGCGGTGGGAGGGGGGGCAGGGGGGTGGGGAGGAAGCAGCCTCACAGCAGCTAAAGACCTTGCCTCAAGTTCCCACAGTCGGCCAAGGGCAGGTGCAGACTTGGGACGCCTCAACCCTCAGCTCGTGCTCTTTCTAATACTTCCTCAGATGATGCCAATTCTAGAAACCACCCCCGAGGCGTCCAGAACCGTAATGACAGTAATGGGGGCCCAGAGTCAAAAGCCCACCTCTGCGGTGTCCAGAAAAGGCTTCTCCCCCTGAGAATTCAACGAGGCATCCAGAGGCCGATGCACGTGGCAGCTCCCTCCCCGCAATTCCTCTTCTTTCTAAAGACTGAGCACCAGCTGGGAGGAAGGAAAATCGGGCTCCCTCTCAGGTTTGTCTCTGCCCTTCTGGCCGATCACATTTGGAAACTGTTTCCCTGCGCGTTTTCTAGAAACTAGACCCATGGACGCACACTGAGTTTACAGCTCACATCACCAAGTGGCCCACACTTCCCATCTTCTGGACATCTTATGAGGTGGAGACACTTGCTCTTCTGAGTTTAATTAGTGGGCATCAAACCATGTTATTCTCCAAAGCTATTAACTCTCTAGGGTTCTTCAGGTGGTGCAGGATCTTTGCTTTGTGGTTCAGAACGGTGGCTTTGGATCGAGAGCAACCATCACAGCTGTGCGACTCTGGGCAGGGAAGTCTGTCCGCCCGTTCCCTCATCTGTACAGTAATCATAGTTCCTGCCCCACAGGGTTGTTGTCAGATTCACTGAGACAGCAACGTCAAGGGTGTAGGCGCGTCCAGCCCAGAGTCGAAGATAGAGGAATGTAACCCTGCTCCTTGCTTTCCTTCCAGAACAACTCAAACCTGAAGCCAGCAGGTGGGGCTGGCCTAATGTGGGGTGAGGAGGGCTGGTTCCAGAGACCGTCCCTGTGGGGCATCATCACCGCACAGGTGACAGGCCTGGGCCTGGAGACAGGAGTCCCCACAGACGATGGCCTGGCACAGAGTCAGAGCCCAAACATCCTGGGGCCTGCCTGGGTGGGGTTGGCCCCACAGTGACGAGGGTGACTGGGGCGTCCCAGTTGTGGGGTGTCGCAGTTCAGGTGGGGTGAGAAGGGTCCACTGGAGGGTGGAGAAATGCAGTGAGGGTTACACCTGGGGGGCTGATCAAATTAATAACTACATCAAGGAGAATGGAGGCTCGGCTTCCCATTGTTGGAAAAAGGACATGGGAATATGGAAAGGGAGGACATCAAGAGGAACCCACTCGGGGGTGAGTGGTGTTAGAGAAAGGTTGGTGTGAGGTTGGTGTGTGTGTGTGTGTGTGTGTGTGTGTGTGTGTGTGTGGCGTGTGCATGTGTGGTGTGTATGATACTGAGAGATCCTGGGGACAGTGACATCCCAGTCAATGAGATTACCTGGCACCTGAATCTTGACTTCTAAATTCTGTTTTCCATGAAAAGAAACCAGGCTTCTGGAGAAATGTCTGATTCTAGGGCCAGGCAGTTCTGTGCCAGAGAATGAGAAAGTTCTCCAAGGATGACAGCAGTTAAAAAAAAGCATGATGTGGGTACGTCAGAAGGACACAAAGACCAACTTAAAGGGGCTCTCATAGGCCAAATTGGGGACAATTTCTATTTAGTGTTGTACTGGAAGTTCTGGCCAGTGTAAGAAGGCAAGAAAAAGAAATGAAGGGCATCTAGATTTGAAAGGAAGAAATTAAACTGCTTTTATTCACAAACAACATGATCATCCTTATGAAGCATTGTATGGATTCTACAAAAACAAAAAAGCTACTAGAACTAACAAGGGTGTTGGGGGCGCCTGGGTGGCTCAGTCGGTTAAGTGACAAACTCTCACTTTTGGCTCAGGTCATGATCTCACGGTTTGTGGGTCGGAGCCCCGCATCGGTCTGTCTCTGTGCTGGCAGAGCAGAGCCTGCTTGGGATTCTCTCTCTCCCCCTCTCTCTCTGCCCCTCACTAGCAGGGTGTTTAGCAATGTTGCTGGATATAAGATCAATATACAAAAATCAGTTGTGTTTCTATATACAATATAGCAACAAACAATTGGAAGACATTTAAAATACCATCAAAAAATCCAAAATAGTGAGGGATAAATCTGATAAAAGATGGACCTGTACACACTGCTGAGAGAAATATGAACTCCTAGAAATATGGTGGTAATGTGATTTTTTTTCTTCATTTGAAAAACTCACTTTCCTATCTTAAACAAAAAGAGCGCCTTCCCACACAATTTTTCTCTTCTTTTCTTTTTATTTAATTAATTTATTTTGAGAGACAGAGAGAGTGAGCAGGGGAGGGACAGAGAGAGAGGGAGAGAGAGAACCCCAAGCAGGCTCCACACTGTCAGTTTGAAGCCCAACGTGGGGCTTGAACTCATTAGCCGTGAGATCATGACCCGAGCCGAAACTAAGAGTTGGACACTTAACCAACTGAGCCACCCAGGCGCCCCCACACCCAATTTTTCTTACATGCAAAGGGGTAAACGGTAACTTCGCAGTGGAGAAGAATGGCACTTTTTCATCAAGGGATCCATGCCAACATCATTGGTAATGGGACAAACTATGACTGTGTGCCACCTGTTAGGACACAAGGAGGACACAGAATCCATCTGTGAACCCTTTCCATTGGATCATAACCCAGATTGCATCAAGAGGAAAACCAGGAATATCCAAACTGAGGGACATTTTAAAAGTGGCTGGCTGGTGATCTTTAAAAGTGTCAAGGCCATTAAAGTCAAGGAAAGATTAAGTCCTGACAGAAGGGACAGCTAAAAGCCACATGTGATTTGAAACGCGCTTCTGTTATAAAAGACATCATTTGGACACTTGGTGAATGAGGCCTGAGGATTATCTGGTAATGTGATGAAATTTCCTGATTTTGATAGTTATATTTTGGTTGTTCGTGGGAGGCACGCACAGAAGCACTTGGAGGCAATGGGGCATCAGATCGTCAACTTACTCTCCGAGGTTAAAAAAATAAAAAGTTCTTCTAATAATACTTCAATTTTCCTTTTTTCTGTCTTTCTTTTGTTTTTTAAGCAGCTCAACGCCTAGTGTGGAGCCCGACATGGGGCTTGAACTCCTGACTCTGAGGTCAAGACTTGAGCTGAGATCAAGAGTCGGACGCCTAACTGACTGAGCCACCCAGATGCCCCCATGATTCAATTTTTCTATAATCCCATGCTTGTTCAAAAATTTAAAAAAGAGGGGCGCCTGAGTGGTTCAGTCGGTTAAGGGGCCGACTTTGGCTCAGGTCATGATCTCACGGTTTGTGGGTTCGAGCCCTGCGTCAGGCCCTGTGCTGACAGCTCAGAGCCTGGAGCCTGCTTCAGATTCGGTCTCTCCCTCTTCCACTGCCCTTCCCTCCTTGTGCTCTCTCTCTCCCTCTCTTTCTCTCTCTCTCAAAGATAATCATTAACAAGTCAGGAGACTATAGATGCTGGAGAGGATGTGGAGAAATGGGAACCCTCTTGCACTGTTGGTGGGAATGCAGACTGGTGCAGCCACTTTGGAAAACAGTGTGGAGGTTCCTCAAAAAATTAAAAATAGATCTACCCTATGACCCGCCAATAGCACTGCTAGGAATTTACCCAAGGGATACAGGAGTGCTGGTGCGTAGGGGCACTTGTACCCCAATGTTTATAGCAGCACTTTCAACAATAGCCAAAGTATGGAAAGAGCCTAAATGTCCATCAACTGATGAATGGATAAAGAAATTGTGGTTTATATACACAATGGAATACTACGTGACAATGAGAAAGAATGAAATATGGCCTTTTGTAGCAACGTGGATAGAACTGGAGAGTGTGATGCTAAGTGAAATAAGCCATACAGAGAAAGACAGATACCATATGGTTTCACTCTTATGTGGATCCTGAGAAACTTAACAGGAACCCATGGGGGAGGGGAAGGAAAAAAAAAAGAGGTTAGAGTGGGAGAGAGCCAAAGCATAAGAGACTCTTAAAAACTGAGAACAAACTGAGGGTTGATGGGAGGTAGGAGGGAGGGGAAAGTGGACGATGGGCATTGAGGAGGGCACCTGTTGGGATGAGCACTGGGTGTTGTATGGAAACCAATTTGACAATAAATTTCATATTAAAAAAATAAAAAGAAATAAAGAGAAGAAGAGACAATTAAAAGACAGTAACTATTGTCATTATAATCATTACGATCTAGAATTGCCCTGTCCAATATGGCAGCCACTAGCAACAGGTGGTTATATCAATTTAATTAGAATCCTAATTAAAAACTCAGTCCCTCCATCTCTGAAGCCACATGTGACTGATGGCAACCATGTTGGACAGCACAGATAAGGAGCATTTCTATCATCATGAAAAGTTTCACTGGACAGTGCCGTTCTGGAGACCAGAATCCTGGATGCCCTTACGTGAAATGTTCCCAACCTAGGGTTGGCGAACACCAAAGAAAGGTCCAGAAACTCTTGGCATTCAACAGCGGGTCCTAAGACCTCAGTTTGCTAAGAAATTTCTAACAGGAATTGCGATGTGTTTTTATAACGTGCCCCGAGTTCTTCACCCAGGGTGACAGACCACAGAGGCAATAAAACACTTTCATAAAACAGACCTCAGGGCCACTCACCGACGTGCTAGTCCGGGGTCCGGAAGCATCCCGGCCTATTTGCTCGGATAAGCCCAAGCCTTGCAGGGATGGCTGTGCGGAGATGTCCCTTGGTTCTCCGGATTCTGACGGACCGGGGGCTCCTCTGTCTTCGGGAACAGCTTCCCCGCCCACATGTTCGTACAGGTATGTGGGGCCCGCTTCCTCTCTGGGCATCTCCGCAGGACTTTTGTATAAAGAAGCCAGATCCGTAGAACTGACTTTCCCTTCGGGTGATGTGCCTTCCATATCGGATTCGAACTCTCCTTCAGATTCAAATTCCTCTTCTGTCTCCACTTCTTCAACACTTTCGACTTCTCCCTCAATCTTGGTTTCTCCTTCAGTTGTGACTTTCTCATCGTCTTCAGAAAGCTTTGCGGCATCGACAGCCTCGTCATCGTTCTGGTCACTGCTCCTCTCTGTTGGTGGGATCTATAGATGCGTGGCAGGGGGAAAAAAACCAGGAAACACAGTATAAGGCACCCTGTGAAGTTTTACTCTTCATTGTGTAATGATGCGGACGGGAAAATCGCATCTGTACACGTCTGAGTGTCACTGAGAGAATACACTCCACGCTTTATCTGTTCCCTCCAGTGTTTGTGATTTTTGTGTCCTTTGCTATAGAAACCGAATTCCAAAAACCTCAGGGTGATCTGAGTAGGAGACGGGGGTGGGGGACATCCTGACTAGCCACCAACCCTCAAGAATGGGAAGGAAGGAAAATGAGTTTCTCTGCGATGGGATTGAGTCTGTTCTAGTGCAAGGTACAAGATCACTGTACGGTCTTCTTGAACAGCTCTTAACTCTTTAATTCCGTGACTACAAGCCCAGCACACACAGCCCACCCCACAGGGAACCTTACCCTGTCGCCTTCAACACTCTGGTCCCCGCCTTCATTATTCTGGTCCTTCTCTCCTTCAGCAGTTGATTCGCCTTCTGGCTCAGACCTGGGTGCAGATATACAGTCTAAGTTTCCAATAACAGCGTTCTTTTTCTTAGCATTTATGACCTCCCAGTGTCTGTATATATTCTTATTTACTTGTTCATTATCTGCCTTCCCTCTAGGCTGTTGGCCATGACTTTGTTATGTTTGTCACCAACCCCAGCACTAGATCATACCTGTTACATGGAGGGAGGGAGTGCCACAAAAGAGTCGCTGTACGAATGAATGAAAAATAATTACAGAAACATCAAAGGAACAGCGTAAGTAGATTACAACAGAAAAGTCACCTTTTTTTCTGTAAAAAAAAAAGTCACCCTGAAAAGTCACACATATATATGTGTGTGTGTGTGTGTGTGTGTGTGTGTGTGTGTGTCTGGGACAAAACTGGGGAAAAGAAATACAAAATAAAAGAATGTTGCACAGAAGGGACAAATTCAGAGACCCTTGGTTAGTTTCTCCATGATTTCCATAGTACAAGAATGTCATGACTTACATTCTTTTTTTTTTTAATATTTATTTGGGGGGAGAGCACAAAGGGAGAGGGGCAGAGAGAGGGGGACAGAGGATCTGAACTTCAGCAGGCTCTGCACCGACAGCAGTGAGCCTGATGTGGGGCTGGAACCCACGAAACCACGGGATCCGAGCTGAAGTCAGATGCTCAACTCACGGAGCCACCCAGGTGCCCTATCATTTACATTCTTAAAATTATGTCTTCTAATGAAAAATACAAGCTTATTTTTTAAAAAAAGTCAGACTAACCCAGAAGTGTGTGACACAGTGAAAATCCTCTGTGACTCTCCCTCCCCTTCTCAAGAGAACCACTAGTAATAGAAGAGATTTAAGGGTATATTCTTTCAAATACTTTTCTATGCATTTAATCGCGCGTGCGCGCGCGCACACACACACACACACACACACACACACACACACACTTAGAGCTCACACTCTACATACTGTTTGCCATTTAGTCTTTTCATTTTCTGTAACTTGGAATTCTTTCCATATCAGTACATATAGATCGACTTTTTTTTTTAATGAAACACTACAGAAGCATCAAAAGTAAAAGGTCAAGTTCTTTAAAATAGTTTCTGTCCTTTTAAATAAAGCTCGAGAGCACAGAGGCTGGTGGCAGGTTCTTTATGTGGCTACTGTCTACCTGTGTGCGGAGGACGGTCACCCAGGGGCTTCCAGGCCACAGGGACCCTGACCCTTCCCCTCCCGCACCCCCTCCCCCCGCCCCCCCGCCCCCCCCCGCCCCCCCACCCCCGGCCTGGCGAGGGGGAGGGGTCCGCCCTTCCAGGACGGAGGGGCGGGGCGGCCCAGGCCCACAGAGACCCCCACTCCCAGGCCTCTCAGCAGGCACAGCCAAGCACAGTGTTGCCATGGTTACTGCGGGGCTAGCAAGTACTGGGGTTCAGGGAGCTGAGCGGCCGGAGCGAGGGGGGACGCTGACAAAGGGACTGGAGACGGGAAGGGGCGCGGAGGCTTGGGGGTGGCGGGGTTGGGGGGAGGCGGGAAACCCCAACGGAGCGGAGATGGGAGGGGCGCAGGTGCGGGGAAGGGGGCGTGAGGGGAAGGGATGCCCCGGAGGCTACGCCAAGGGGGAGGCGTGGGGGCGCTGCGAGACCCGCGACCCTCGCCCCGCTTACCCGCCGGCCGGGCCACCCGGCTCCGCCATCTCCCGTTGCTAGGCGACGCCGTCAACATCCGGCGGGCGGGGACCACGCGCGGGGCTGGCGCTGGCTGCGCGGCGGCGCGGCCTTTGTGCCACCGAAGCGCGCTAGAGGCGCACAGCACCGAAATACGTGCACACACACACTCACACACACATGGTTTGTCCGTCTCTGAGTCCGAGCTCTGTCCCGTCCGGCTCGGGTTCTGTAAAGCGACCGCTGTGTCTACGAGCGTCCAGCCAGGCAACTCCGCTGCCCCGGGCACCGGCGACCGCCAAGCGCCCCGAAAGTGGCAGGCGGAGGTGGGGGCTCGAGGGGCTCAGGAGCAGGCTTCTCCGTGGGGGGGGGCCGGGAACCCCAGCCTAGTGTCCACCCATCCATCCCCATAACTGGGGGGGGGGGTCGGCGTCCCCTCCGCGGAGGTGCCGCAAAGACTCCTCGGCGGAGGACGGAGGCTCGGTGGCACTTTGGTGGGTGATGATCCCTTCCTACCCCAAAATAGGAAAACTGTAAACGGAGAGGGCGAGCGCGCACGTGGAGCGTCCCAGGGGTCCTGCCTTCACTCCGCGTGGGGGACTCGGAGCTGCTGTCGGGGGCAGAGTCCCCGGGACCGGAATTGGGGAGGCCTGGCGCAGGGGACTTGAGTCTCGAGGGCGAAAGGCGACGGGGGAAGGGCCGGGTCGGACCAAGGGGTTGCGGGGTGGGGGTTGGGGGATCGGCCGGGAGCCGGGTTGGGCCCGGGGCTGGGCTGGGATCCCGGTTGGGCCGGGGTCGGGGTGGGGGAGCGGGCAGGTGGGGTCCGGGTTGGGGTCTGAGTCGGGCCGGGTTGGGCCGGGCTTGGGTCCAGGTTCGGTTTGAGGTCCCTTCTGGATCCGGGGCCGGGTTAGGCCCGAGGCCGGGTTGGGGTCCGTGTTGCGGTCTCGGTTGGGCCGGGGGCCGGGTTAGGGGCCGGGGCGGGCGGGATTGGGCCGGGGGCGGGCCGGGGGCCGGGCCTCGCCGCGCGTCCCCGCCCCGCCGCGCCTCACTGGCGGCGGCGGCGGCGGCGGCGGCGGCGGCGGCGGCGGCTCCGGGAGCCGGTGCGACTCCGGCCCGCGTTGCGGGACCCGGGTGGGTATCGGGCCCGGGCGGGGGCCGCGGGGGCGGGGCGCAAGGGGCCCGCGGGGGACCGGGCGGCGCCCCCTTGGCGGGGACGGGGTGGGAGCGCGCGCGGGGCGCTGGGCCTGCAGCGGCGGGGCCCGGGAGGGGCCGGGGTCCGGCCGCAGCCCCAAGAGGAGCGGGGCCCGGGCAGAAGCGGGGCGGCGTGGAGGCACCCCGGGACCACGCGGGGGCCCCTTGGGGACCCCCTCCGCGGCGGGCGCCGGCGCCCGGGGCTGGGAGTGGACCTAATTCGGGGAGACTCCGTCCCCGCCTGTCTGGAGCCGGCGGACCGGGGAACTTGCGGTCTTTGTCTGGCTGGATCGTCGGAGCACGCGAACGAGAACTTGTAGGGGGCCGCCGTTTGCACACACAGCCCCCCGAAGTGTGCTTTCCAGCCCAACAGCGCGCGCGCTCTCAGCATTGCTGGGCCTTAGGGTCGGGTGGTCTGGCTGTGAGCACCGCATGTCAGGAAACTCACTTCCTTTAGGCCTGGGCGCTTTCCCCCTCGTTCTTTACTTAAAAAAGAGAAAGAAAAAAAAATAGTCAATTTAGGGTTGCTAAATATACCCTAAGGAGCCAGAAGCCAGTGAATCTTGAAATTCCGTTGTTCCCACACTCGGAATTTGGTGTTATACGTTGGCCACAGTCTAGTTCAGGTTCTATTCGGAGATAGAAAAGACATAATATGTTCTCTTTCCCCACTGTGAAGTTTGCTCTGCTGCCGCCCCAAGTTCACATGAGGGGGGGAGAGAGAGAGGCTGAGAAGGGAAGCGAGGCTGCTACCCCCCCATCCCCCCCTACCCCCTGCACTGGTCTTGTGGACACTTCTTTACCGCCTGAAGGCCCCAGTTCTTGTATCGGGGAAGTGAGAAATCGTTCTCAAAAGTGGCCATGTGCTGGGGTGCCTGGGGGGCTCAGTCGGTGGGGCCTCCAACTTCGGCTCAGGTCATGATCTCGCCGCTCGTGAGTTCGAGGCCCGCGTCAGGCTCTGTGCTGACAGCTCGGAGCCTGGAGCCTGCTTCGGATTCTGTGTCTCCCTCTCTCTCTGCCCCAACCCACTCTCATTCTGTCTCTGTCTCTCTCAAAAATAAATAAACATTAAAAAAAAAAAAAAGATTAAAAAAAAAGAAATTCCTCGTTAGAGGGGCGCTGGGTGGCTCAGGTCATGATCTCGCGGTTTGTGAGTTCGAGCCCCGCGTCAGGCTCTGGGCTGACAGCTTGGAGCCTGGAGCCTGCTTTGGATTCCGTGTCTCCCTCTCTCTGACCCTCCCCTGCTTGCGCTCTGTCTCTCTCTCTCTCTCAAGAATAAATAAACATTAAAAAAAAAAAAGAAATTCCTCATTAGGAATATTAACATTAACTGATTAGTGACTATTGAATGCTTTTAAGAACCATGAAAACTTGCAAAGTAGGGATTGCCTTGTAGTAGTAACTGAGGGGTTCAAGAACAGCTGCCCATTGTTGGTACTGGGAGGCAAGTTGTACGCTAAATGAGGTCATTATGTTTTCTGTGGCACTTGTTGGTTTGTGGAGTGTTTATGGTGAGCAGCGGCTCAGAATATGGCTACAGAAAGTTCTTAACAACGCTCCAGCGTTGATGGTTGCCGTGTACATAATTTCTGATTATTATGCATGACGTCACGTAACCCTAAAAACAAACCCATAAAGTCAGGACTGAGGTTGCCCCCATTTTACAGATGGGGACCCTGAGCCTCAGAGAATAAATTCCCCCAAGTTCATGCACCTAGGGCCGGCAGAACTGGAGGCCTCCGGCCCGGGGCGCTCCAGCCCCAGAAACGATTATGCACAACACTGCCTCCCACCTTGGAACTGTCCCCTGCCGGTCACATGCACGCCCTCTTCCTGACCCCTCTTTTTGCGGACAACGTGGTTCACTCTGCCTAGTGATTCATAAACATGCAGTGGAGTGGGGACTGATCCCATGTCACCACCGGCTGCTAATATCAGTCCACCTTCATCCGGAAGGAGCCCCCCAGGGCTCGTGTACCGGCATTTGAGAAGACGGCCATCGGGTTTGTGGAAACGACCTGTGGAGTGGGCAGTGGTTGAAAACGTGGCCTCCGAAGCTGACTGCTGGGTTCAAATACGACCCTGGTACCGAGCACTGACGTAGTTCCTTAACTTCCCCATCTGTACCATGCAGATAACACTGGCTTCCTCAAAAGCCTGCCGCAGCGATCATCTAAAGCACTTAGTGCCTGGGGTGCCTGGGTGCCAAGTGCCTGTTACTATTTTTTTTTTAATTTTATTAATGACCATCATTTGGATTTTTCACATTCAGCAAATTGGTAAAAACATTTTGATTTTGTGTTTTCATTCGTTGTGTGTGCGGTCCCCCAGGCGGGGAGCTGCTCCGTGCAGGAGCGGAACTCATCATTTAGGTATATTTCCACTCTTATCTTTGTGACTCGGCAGGGCGCTGGGTCCCTGCAGGCTGTTCCAGGGACCGGGGCGGCCGGGTTGTCTGGCAACACAAACCTCAAGTAGAGGTTTTACCGTGTCCGCCTCCCCCGACACACAGCTGAGGGACCCGGAGTTTTTCCCAGGCCTGAATCCTCTCTTGTAAGAGTAGCCACTTAGTTTCATTCGGTGTCACGGTGTGGGGAGGATGGGCTCACAGCTTGACTGTGAAACCAGCTAGAAGCAGCAGAGGCCGGGTGGGGTTTATTGATGTACGTTGTATTGTACGTCATTGTAGTGTATGCACGATACGGAAGAACGTTGACCTGACAATGTACAGAAAGGAAAGCACGGGTCTCAGGGAAACGGTCCAGGAAATCTCTGTCCTTCCCCTGTAGTGTGGTTGTTTTGGGTCCCTTGGCACTGGCTCTTACGTGTCTAATAAACCCACTTTGATGAGCTGTCTGGTGATACCTGATCTGAAGCATGCCTTTTACTCTGTCTTCTGAACGTCCTCAAAGAGGACCAGGGTCAGGCCACTTGTAGACTAAGCGCGACGTCCCCGCGGTGGCCAGCTCCAGTCGTATGGAGCGGAATGGAAAGAACTCAAAGCCGACGTGCGGGCAGAATGGCTCTCCCTTCTCTCGCGGAGCCTTGGGCGGCGAGTCTGTCCAGGTGTTTGAAGTTGACGTAGGTGACGAGCCACCCGTAGGGACCCACCTGACTGCAGTGTGGCACAGTCGTCCCCGTGGTCTTTCTGGACCGGCCACTGCAGAAACTGCCGTAAGCGGGGCGCGCCCCGAGCCTGTGTCCGTGCTGGCTTGCACGCTTTGGTTTCTGTGCCGGTGTTCCACACCGAGTGACCCTGAACTCAATAGTCTGATAAACTGGTCATGACACGCGCTGGCTTTCTGAAATTGGGGCAAAGGGCATCCCTAACAGGTGTCATTTTACACTCTTTCGCTTTTCAGTTTCTGTAACTAGAATGCTTTCCCCAAGCAAGGTCAATTGCTCCTTTTCAGGGATGTTGTCCATACAGCCCCCCCCCCCGCCCCCCCGATTTGCTTTTTGTCTTGTGGGGTATTAGCTTTTCCTTTGCCACGGACAGAGAACCTCTGTGCATTCCGGTTTACCGGAATGTAGAGGTCAGGTGCACTAACCCACTGTTGGGCCGGGTGTTGCCTTCCGGGCTGGATTTGCACCTTTCCTTGCATTTGGGGTTCAGGCCTTCCTTGTTCCTCAATCCTGGTTCATCCTTAAGGTCAGTTCCACCCGCCCCCCCCCCCCAGGCCCTACTTCCTCAGCCTTTTGGGGGGAAAATTGTGTTTTGGTATTTGTTGTCAAGCAGATGGTCTCTCTCTCGAGAGGCAGAAGCCATGGGGTTTTCCAGGGAGTCGGTGATAATCGAAGTGACAGCTGGAGAGCCAAAGGAGGAAAGTCACAGCTAAGCTGACCACCACCTCCCCCCTCGCCTCGTTTCTGTGACCGTCTTGTCCAGTCCTTTCCCGTATGGCCGTGCGTCCGAGCCTCCAGCACTGGGGCTTCTGCCCTAAACTGGGTTCCTTCCCTTGAGATACAAGTTGATGGTCTTGTACGCAGAGGTCTTGCCCACGGCCAGCCTATCTTGGGGTCACGGTCTTTTCCGTGGGAATCCTGAATGTGGCCTATATGCGGCGAATACATTTGTCTCTACAACAATCCCATAACTTGGAGGGAAGTCGACAGAGAGGAGGGGCTATGTCAGCCCGCAGGAGTCTTTTTCTTTGTTTGTGTGTTTATTTTTGAGAGAGTGGGGGGGGGGAGCAAAGAGAGAGAGAGATACAGAATCCGAAGTAGGCTCCAGGCTTTGGGCTGTCAGCGCAGGGCCTGACATGGGGCTTGAACCCACCAACTGTGAGATCATGACCTGAGCCGAAGTCGGACGCCCAACCGACTGAGCCACCCGGGCGCCCCATCGGCCCGCAGGAGTCTTGTCTGGACGACGAGACTGGAAGACGACCCATCTTCCCCCAAAACCGTGTGCCCCAAGGACCGGGTTCCGGAGCCCATCTACCTGCAGGACTGACGCCGTCGCCCTTTGGACTGCAAAGCTGGGGCTTCCCCAAAAGACGGTGGTGCAGGCACCTGGTTCTGGGAAGCGAGAGGCAGGTGGGGCCTCATTTGAGGTGTGTTAGCAGCAGATGCTGTGGGGGGTGGGGGAGGGAACGATCCTCGTTGTCGTGTGTCTGGCTCGTGTTTATTGAGGGCAAAGCGGAGGAACCTGTTTCTGCTGGCCACATGGCAGGTGACCGGGGCTCAGGGCGTTTGGCTCCTGAGCAGTCTGACAGTGACAAGTCCAAGGGAGTAATGAATCACCTGTGGGCTTCATCCCATGACATGTCCCCCATAAGTTTCTAGTGACCGCCCCCCCCCCCCCCGCCTGCCTCCCCCTGCCGCGATGAGCGGCTGTCACGATGGGTCCGGGCTGTGAGCCTCACGTCTGCGGGAACTGCCAGCTCCCCGAGCATTTGTCCTGCTGACAGCTGTATCCCAGCAGCTGACCCGGGGTGGCGAGCGACAGGCAGCACAGAGCAGTGAGCGGGAGGAGTCCCGCTCGGGCCTCTTCTGGTGGCTCCAGGCTGCCCCGTTTCTTTGGTCTTCCTAGGAAGGTTCCGGAAGAGACCTTCGCACCTTTGCTCCTATTTGTTTTTCCGTTTGGCGACTGATGGAGCCTTTTATGCCAGGACAGGAAAGCAGGGCCCTGGGCGGAGGAAGCTGCCAAGGGCAGGCGCTGGTCTGTGAGTGTGCGACTTTCTCCCCTGGGGACACGGGGGCCCAGGCCTTCCCCCCCCCGCTGCTCGGCCTGGGTCCTCCTCATATCGCCTAACAGCTGGTCGTTCCGCGTGGGGATTTGAGTCAGTGGGTGAGCTGGAAGCCAGCCCTTCGCCGTGTCCTCGTGGTGGTACGGTCAGCAGCAGGATGGTCCCCCAAGATGTCCACGTCCGAATCCTGGGAACCTCTGACTGTGTCGGGTTGTGTGCAGTTAACTTTGCTCATCAGCTGCCCTTGCGATGGGGAGATTGTCCCGGATTATCCAGTGGGACCAGGGTCGTTGAAAGCGGAAGAAGGGGGCAGAGTCAGTTTCAGAGCCATGCGACACGGGGAAGACTTGAACGGCCACGGCCGGCTTCGGAGGCGGAGGAAGGGCCACCATCCAAGGGGCGCGGGTGGGTTCCAGGGGCTGGAAAAGGTCGGGAGACGGAGCCTCTGTCGGCTCCGGAAGGAGCGCAGCCCTGTCTGCGCCTTGATTGAGCCAGAGAGCCCAGGGTCGCACCTGGCCTCCAGAACCGGGAGCTAACGTATCCGTGTTGCTTTAAGCCGCTACGCGTGCGGTGATTTGTTACAAAGGCCGTGGGGAACCAAGCGCCTGGGATGGAAGTGCTTTCTGAGGGAAGCAGGAGGGGTGATGGTGTCTTCTCTAAAGGGCGTCATTTCTTAACCTGCATTTTGCTCGTTTCTGGCTTTTTGGTGACTTTGCCTCTGTTTGTGTCCGGGAGCATTTTGCCTCAGGTATCAGTCACTGACTCATGGGGGACGAGTTTTGGGTAATGGATGTCTCCACTTTGCCCTGTAAACACTAGAGGAGAGCCGCACGCCAGCACTGAGCTACAGAAGCCTCAGCCGCCCAGGGCCAGGCGGGCAGGGCAGGTGCTCCCAGGAGGTCGGGACAGGTGCTCCCGGGGGGACAGGGCAGGTGCTCCCGGGGGTCGGGGTAGGTGCTTCCAGGAGGTCGGGACAGGTGCTCCCGGGGGGACAGGGCAAGTGCTCCCGGGGGTCGGGGTAGGTGCTCCTGGGGTGTGGGTTAGGTGCTCCCAGGGGTCAGGGGAGGTGCTCCCAGGGGACAGGGTAGGTGCTCCTGGGGAGTGGGATAGGTGCTCCCGGGGGTTGGGGTAGGTGCTCCTGGGGTGTGGGTTGGGTGCTCCCAGGGGTCAGGGCAAGTGCTGCCAGGGGACAGGGCAGGTGCTCCTGGGGGGTGGGATAGGTGCTCCCGGGGGTCGGGGTAGGTGCTCCTGGGGTGTGGGTTAGGTGCTCCCAGGGGTCAAGGCAAGTGCTCCCAGGGGACAGGGCAGGTGCTCCTGGGGGGTGGGATAGGTGCTCCCGGGGGTTGGGGTAGGTGCTCCTGGGGTGTGGGTTGGGTGCTCCCAGGGGTCAGGGCAAGTGCTCCCAGGGGACAGGGTAGGTGCTCCTGGGGGGTGGGATAGGTGCTCCCGGGGGTCGGGGTAGGTGCTCCTGGGGTGTGGGTTGGGTGCTCCCAGGGGTCAGGGCAAGTGCTCCCAGGGGACAGGGCAGGTGCTCCTGGGGGGTGGGATAGGTGCTCCCAGGGGTCAGGGTAGGCGCTCCCGGGGGGGTCGGGGCAGGTGCTCCTGGGCGGGGGCGGAACAGGTGCTCTGGGGGTCAGGACAGGTGCTCCCCGAGGTGGGGGGTGGTTCTGGAACTCATGTGGTTGCTGGAGGCCTGCCACTGCCCACTGGCCGCAACCCGGTGGCAGGGCCAGTTCCAAACAGATTGTGAGCTAAACTCCTGCCCCGCCCACTCCCCACTCTCCAGCCACCTCAAAACCCCTCTCCTGCTGGCCGTTTCCCTTACCCTGCAGGCCACACGCCGCGGCGTGGGGGTGCCCAGCAAGGGACCTTCTGCGGACAGAGCTCCGTGTTATGAGCGTGTGTGTGGTTTGAGGGGAGGCCAAGTTGTTCTCTCCTTTCGAATTACACAATAGGCTATTTTGCACAAATCTGGCCCGACCTGGTCGGGCTCAGGGCAGCACAGAGTTCTGCTTATAATCCCGCCTCAGTCAGATAGCTGAAAACCAGCAGTGGCATTTTTTACTTTATACCTTTTTAAGGCATTACTCGTGTGTGTGTGTGTGTGTGTGTGTGTGTGTGTGTGTGTGCGCGTGCCCGCCTGCCCAAGCTGATGCTCATTCTGGCTTTTGGCCTTACTCCCTCCCTGTCTGTGTTCCTTGTGCCAGCTGCCAGGTTGGCATTGCTATCTTTTCCATCAACAAAAGCAAAGCATTTGGGACTTTATTGAAGGTGGCATTCTGGAAGGCACATCAGTCACAAAGGGGTTTTGCAGAGAGGCCTTGGACCCAGGAACTTGTCATCTAAGATCGATAAGACGGATGCGAGCATAACCACTTTAAAGTAAAATTGTTAAGTGAACGCACTCTCGGGGAGTGACGTATCAGTCCAGGACCTTCCCTGAACGGCTTCTCCAGCCACCTTCATCGCCCGGGACTTGGGGACAGGTTCTGTGATGCTGGTCCACAGTGCTTGGAGCGTGTCGGCTGTTACTGTGATTTCCATCACCTCGGAGTCCTTGCCACAGAAGAGTCAGGTGGCTGTTCCTGTAGAGGTTCCTCTCCGCTCCCTTTCGAGTGTTACCTGATTTTGTGTGGCTTAGGGTCTCTGCTTGTGTCATTTCCAGATTGTGCCCTTGCCCCCAACTCTGTATAGCCAGAACGAGTAGTCTGGCCCGGAGAAAGACCCAGACCCACGGAAGGTGACCTGGGTGTTCTCCCTGCTCAGAATTCTGTTCCCCAGGAAGCCTTTCTGGAGCACAGCTTTCTGGTCTACCAGGAGGGGCCGTTATCTTTGCTCCTCCCGTCCCCATGGGACACCAGGTCCCTAAGGCCGTGGGCAGAGCTCCTCTGCAGGTCGTGAGCAAGAAGCATTCAAAGTCACGCATCTTTTGGATTCAAGGACACTAGGAGGATGCCCGTCGGGCTGTGGCACAGCCCTTGCCAGGCCCCGACGTCACTGCTGACAGCGGCCCTCAGCATGGGCACCCGAGCCCCTTCGTCACCTGCTGTCACCGGTCCCGCCTCTAGCCCCCTGCCTGTTCCTTGCCTCCATCCACCAGAGTTCACCCTCCACCTGGCGGCTTTGGGCGCAGGCCCTGTGGCCTCCGCCCTCTTTTTTCATTCTGATTAATAAATTTGACTGTTCAGAGGGTTTTAGGTTCACACGCACAAAAAAGAGCCGTAAGTGCAGAGAGTGTCCGTACGCCCCTCTCCAGTTTTCACTGTCATTACTAAGTTTTATGTATTTATTTAAAGTGTTTATGTATTTATTTTTGGGAGAGAGAGAGAGAGAGCACGAGCAGGGGAGGGGCAGACAGAGAGGGAGACACAGAATCGGAAGCAGGCTCCAGGCTCCGAGCTGTCGGCACAGAGCCCGACGTGGGGCTCAAACTCACGGACTGTGAGATCATGACCTGAGCTGAGGTCGGATGCTTAACTGACTGAGCCATGCAGGTGCCTCTATTTATTTTTGAGAGAGAGAGAGAGAGAGAGCGAGCATGAGAGTGAACAGAGGAGGGGCAGAGAGAGCCAGGCTGGGGAGACAGAGAGAGAGTTCCAAGCAGGCTCTGCACTGTCAGCCCAGAGCCAGATTCGTGGCTCGATCCCATGACCCTGGGATGCTGACCTGACCGAAAGAGCCACCCAGGTGTCCCTGTTTTTGTTTTTAAGATACGCACAGAAGGTAGGAGAAAACACACAAATGTTTTTGGGTGGTGTGATTTAAGGAACTTGTATCTTTATACTTCTCTGAGCGTGTTTCCCAATTTAAAAAAAAAAAACATTAAAAAATAGGTCAAGGATTCTCTTATAGTTGACTAGAGAGCAGGGGCTGGGAACCAGGTTTAATTTTGATCAAACAGGCTCCCACAGGCACGTATGCACTTAGAAAATAGGACTCTGTGAAGAGTAAATATTTGTGGCTAGTGTTTCACAGACACACCCCAGACACGCGGGCTTCTGCCGGACATTCTGGGCCAGAGCTGGGGTGGCTGGGGTGGAAACCGCCCTCTGAGCACAGGGGACGAAGGTCTTAGGTTCCCTGCTCCCTGAGTGATTGGATGGGACCTGTTTTCTCCTCTGCAAAACCGTGCTTCCAGGAGGCGTGTCCCCCAGAGCCGCCAGTGAGGGACACACACCCACTTCGCATCTGCCGTGCGGGAAAGCGCCGTGTCGTGAGCACTTGTGTCCGGGAATCTTCCAGATCTTCCAGCATATTCTTTTGATTATCTCCACGGTGGCAAACATCTTCACTTAGAGCTGGTTTGGTTTTCAGCATCAGCTGAGAGTTGTTTGCAGTCCGGTCTGGCGGTTAGAGGGATTAACCGAGGAGTAACCATCTGAGGCCCCAGGGGAGCTGGGGCTCCAGTCTCGCCCACCCGGAGGCCGCGAGCCCCCGAAGCGTGGCTGGTCCTAAGGAGACGCGCTTAATGCAAAACACACACCGGACTGTGGGGGCTTAAAGAATGCAAAACAAGTCCATCATTTTTCTCCGTATTGATTACATATGCCGAACTCCTACTATTTGGGGAATAACGAGTTAAATGAAGGTATCTTGCCCAAACTAATCTTCCTCGTTTCTTTTTACTTTTTTTTTTATGCTTATTTATTTTTGAGAGCGAGAGACAGCGTGAGCAGGGAAGGGGCAGAGGGAGAGGGAGACACAGAATCCGAAGCAGGCTCCAGGCTCCGAGCTGTCAGCACAGAGCCCGACGCAGGGCTCGAACTCATGAACCGCGAGATCGTGACCTGAGCTGAAGTCGGATGCCCAACCCACTGAGCCACCCAGGCACCCCGGGTTTTACATTTTTAAATGGTTGGGAAAAAATTGAAAGAATTTTTTGTGACGTGTGGAGATTTGTCGAGCTTCAGGTGTTAGTGTCTGTGAATCAGCTTTCGTTGGGTCACAGACTCGCTGGCCGGTTTCTGTCTGCGGCCCCTTTCACACTGCAGGACCGGCTGCCCCCAGAACCACAGCGATTACTGTCTGGCCTTCCTCAGAGCCGCCTGTCGCCCCCGGGGGCGAGGGGTCATGGAGAGTGTCGGCACGGGGGAGCCCGAGACGGGCTGAGTCCGGGAGAGCCGGGGGATTCGGGGGCCGGGTCCTGGCAAGAGCAGGGGGAGGTCCTTGGCTGGTGGCTGAGGAGGTGAGGGTCCCAGGACTGTGATTTTGGTGGCGATGCTGATGTTGGGAACCTCAGGGATTCGGGAGAAGGGACTGATGGATCTTTCTGGGCAAAGATCTGTGCAAGGGAGGCGTGGCTGCGGGTCTGGCAGGAAGCTGTTGGAAGAATCCTGTGCTTGGGAGAGTTAGTGCCCTTCTGGGGGAGACCTGAGAGCAGAACTGGGGGCACGGGCGGGGCCCTCAGAGAGTCAGAGGGACCGAGGACCCCGCCTTGAGCCACCTGGCTCGGACAGCAAAGGGCAGCCCCCGAGACCACCCTCTGCCCCAAGAGCCCACGCAAACCTGGAAGCAGAGAGAGCTTCACCTAGGGGGCACCCTAAACCAGCGCTGGATTTGGGGAGAAGTGCACACAACGCAGGAAGTTCAGAGAACGATGGAACATACCCCGTTGATAATTCAAAAACATTGGTTTCTTGTGGTGCAGCGTACGTGACGTGAAAATTTACCCTCTAACCTTTTCTAAGCGCACGGTCAGGTGGCGTTAGGCACATTCACGCTGCTGTCCCCACCGTCCGTCTCCAGGACATTTGCATCGTGCCAGACTGGACTCTCCCCAGTAGCACTGACTACCCGTCTCCTCCCCACCCCCCCCCCCCACCCCCCGCAACTCTCTCTCTGCGAATCTGAAGACTCTGGGCACCTGGTGTAAGTGGAATCCCACACTGTTTGTCCTTTGGGGCTGACCTGCCTCACTCAGCCCAGTGTCCTCAACGTCCATCCATGGGATCGTAGGTGTCAGAATTTCCTTCCTTTTTTTTTTTTTTTAAGTTTAATTTGAGAGAGAGAGAGCGAGCATGAGTTGGGGAGGGGAAGAGAGAGAGAGAGAGAGAGAGAGAGAGAATCCTAAGCAGGTTCAGGACTGTCAGCATGGAGCCCAACGCGGGGCTTGAACTCATGGACCGAGCGATCATGACCTGAGCCGGATCCAAGAGTCGGATGCTCGACCGGCGGCCCAGGATTTCCTTCCTTCCTTCCTTCTTAACTGGATGATGCCACTGTGTGGATGGACCACGTTTTGTTTGTCCCTTCCCAGTGGATGATTTTACCATAGTGGCTTCCCGTGGCGGCTCCGAGGCAGCCCCCCCGCCCCCCGGGGAGCCGGCCTGCACGCTGCCCAGCGTGGCCTCGGTCCCGGACACCCACCATCTCCGACCAGGAGGCAGCATGGCTCTGCACGCGTGTCTCGTTTATGCGGGCGCACTCACGCCCGTGCCTCGTTCCACGGCTCAGTCTGGTGGTCCGCGTTCGCAGTTCGGGTTTTAAGGACCCGTTCCCTTTGAATCACTCGCGCGTTGATAATCCACGACAGTCGCTTTTTTAAGGACCGATGGGAAGCGCCCGGTCGGTTCACACGGGCTGGTGCCCGGGCCCCTGATGGTTGGGCTTTCTGCACAGATAGAAACTGCTTCCGGCCCGTCTGCGGGGTGTTGGGCTTTCGTAGAATTTCTTGTTGTCCGCTCTTCACCGAGTGGGCGTAGAGCTCCTTCCGCCAGTGAACCTCTAGGAGTTCCGTGTTAGGTGCTGCACCGAATCCTTTCGTCTCTCATCTGGTTTTTTAAAGAACGAGTTGTAGGGAGACTCAGGTCCCGCAAACACGGCTCGTGACACCCTTCCCAGCCGGGATGACCCTTCGCTGTGCTGGGACATCCGGCTGGGCCTGGGGGGTGACGGGGTACATGGGGGTGAAGGAGGCCGGGAAGGACGGGGTGGAGGAAGGACCTTCCCTGGGAAGCACCACGGAGGGGGGAGAAGTTCAGGAGGGGAGGGCTCGTTGGCATAGACACAGGGGTAAAGACTGAGCAAAGAGAAGTCGAACAGTTTTGTGAGATCGCTGAGGGGAGGGGGGAGCAGAGCCCCTCTAGACGGGGCGGTTAGGCCCCGGGGGACGTTTTTGGTTGTCGTAGTGGGAAGGGGGCTGCTGGGGGCACCCGGTGGATGGAGGCCAGCGTAGCCTCCACCACTAAGAAAGACCCGGCCCCAAACGTCCAGAGTGCCACAGTCTAGAACCAAGTGCGCCCTCCCCATGGCCTTGAGCTAGCGGGACGCGTTCCGGTAGCTAGTGAACCACCATTCATTTCGAGCCTGCTGGTGTGAGGCCCGTGACCTTGGCCTGATGCACTCTTCTGTGTCTTTGTCCCCCAGCCACGTCTGGACGAGCCCCGCCTGGGCCCAAGCGTACAGAGGATGGAAACACTCCCCCCGCCATGTCTCTGGGCCGTCTCCTTCGCCGGGCCTCCTCCAAAGCCTCGGACCTCCTGACCCTCACCCCGGGCGGCGGCGGTGGGCCCCCCTCCGTCCTGGATGGGGAGATCATCTACTCCAAGAACAATGTCTGTGTGCACCCACCAGAGGGGCTGCAGGGGCTGGGGGAGCACCACCCAGGTGAGCCCCAGGAAATGGGAGGACCTGGGCCACAGGCCCAGGAGGGGAGGGCCTGGGGAGGAGGGCTGGCTTTTGTTTTTTTTTTTTTTTTAGTGTTTTTTTTTTAATGTTTATTTTTGAGAGAGAGAGAGCGCGCAAGCTGGTGAAGGGCATACAGAGAGGGAGACAAGAATCCTAAGCAGGCTCCAGGCTCTGAGCTGTCGGCACAGAGCCCGACACGGGGCTTGAACTCACGAACCGTGAGATCCTGATCTGAGCTGACGTCAGACGCTTAACCGACTGAGCCCCCCAGGCGCCCCTGCCTGCTTTTCCTTCTAAACTGACCAAGCCCCAGCTTTGGAAAGCTTTTGTGTCACTTCTCCATATGCCCTGATTTCCCCATCTTCCAACGGGCCGGCGACCTTTCGTACACATGGGGTGGGGGGGTGGGACGGTTTAAGGGGAATCAGCCTCAGAAGACATTAAGTCATTGCAGGGCTGCTGGGAGCAGGGAGCCCCCTCGGCCGGCAGGGAGGAGAGGGGGTGGTCCTCTTCTGGGGGGGCCCGCCAGTGCCCGCCGGCCCCCTCCGGGGTGCAGGTGGCAGGAGCTTGGCCGTCACACCAGGCGCCAAGGCTTCGCCCCTCCGGCTGCCAGAAGGCTGGGCTGAGAACTGGCTGGAGGCTGGGCGGGCCTGGGAGTCTGGAGACGCGGAAATCACCAATTCTGTGATCTGTCCTCCGCACTGTTTCGAAACTAGGGAAGAAAGCTCTCCCCTGGGGTCTGCAGGAACCCTGCGTGATCCTGGGGCCGTGCCTGGGGACGCGCCAGCGCTAGGGGCTCTCAGTAGCTCCTGGGGTGGGACACCTCTCCTGCTCTCCTTTGGCCAAGTCACAGAGAAAGAAACGGCCTACCTTTCCAGGGCCCTGCAGTGATGGCCGGCCGCCCTGCGCACTGAGGGGCCGCGGGTCACAGCAGGCAGACAGTGTCCACTGTTTCCAGGACGCGCAGCTGCCCGTGGGTGTCCTCCAGGCAGGGGGCAGAGCTGAAGGTATTGGGCCCGGTCGTGGCCGCCCGGCACAAGCTCCTGGGCGGGCCGGTGGTTCCCTCAGCCCTGCTGCCCCCATGGAAGGAACAACACGAGGAGTTAGTGACACCCAAGTCCTGTGCACGTGACTTGAAACAGATAAACGTATGTTCACCTCAGGAGGGTGCCCCCTCCAAAAAGAGGCCTCTTTTTTGGATAAGGAGGCTGGTGCTCCGAGAGTCTAGGCCACTCCCAATACTAGCACAGGGCAGGGGCGGGGCCAGCGCAGGCTCTGGGCTCCCCTCATTCTTCCTGCGGCCTCCCCTGGCTGCTGAAGGATGCTCAGGGTCCCTAGTGCACCTGCTGCCTGGCTGCGGCCTGGGGACTTGCCTTCCCCGGTGCACACAGAGGCCCTGTACCAGATGTCAAAACATCTAAAAGTTATAAATCACAGGTCTGAGCACGTTACTGTATGCAAATTATGGGTCCACAAAATACCGAATCGATCAGCTGCTTAAAATACAAGAAGGTTAGTTACGGTAATGAACTGTTTGGGGAAGTATTCCCTCCACCCGCCTTGGTAAGTCTGCCTTTAAGGTCATCCAGGTGGCTATGCACAGATTTGGAACCATCGGCCCCTATAGGTCCCAAGCAGGACAGCCGGCCTCCGGCCCAGCTCTCTCCTGCCCTGTAAGGGGCCTCGGCATGCACGTGTGGACACCCCAGCCCGTCTGCAGGCCCCACACCCAGCTCGGGATCAGGCCCTGGGAGCACAGGGATTCCTGGGGAGTTCCAAGGTCCTGTATCCCGGGAGTGTGCTCCAGCAGGGGGCGCGAGGCCGTGGATGCCTGACCACAGGGCCAGCCCCGAGGATTCGAGGGCAGGAGACTGAGGTTCTAGGGCTGGGTCTGAGAGTGGTGGTAACTCTTCTGGTCTAAGTCGCAAGGAACAGCACAGCCTTTGGAGAGCTTCGTGGTGATCCTGTCATGATGGGGGGCTGGGGGGCAGGGGCAGGGGCCTGGGGCTCCCTTTGCAATCCCCAAGCTGCAGGATCTGAGGGTGTGGAAACCCTGGGCCTCGCCTGCACCTTACCGTTATCACAATTGGCTCGTAGCCCCTGAGTCTCCTGGAAACGGGACGGGGCCCTGAGACTCTTGTACCGGTTCTCAGAGCCCCGAGGGGCACGAGGCCCCAACTTCTGCAGAGACCAGGAGGCCTGGGCGCCTAGCACGATAGACGCAGGGATCAGGACGTCCTGAGATGGCAGGAAATGCCGCCTTCCCCCCAGACTGAGCGTTCAGGAGCCCAGAGAGCCCCCCACTCGCTGCCGCCTCGGAGGGGCACTGCTTTACTTTGTCCTTGTCAGCCGTCTGGTGCTTAACATCGAGGACGGCCCCTTCTTCCAAAAAGCTGCACGAAAGAAGAAATGCTGAGGCCACGAGTGACCGGAAAACGCCCAAACACCCCTCTTTGGATTTATTTTGTGTGAAACAGGAATAAAATCGAGAGCCTCCGTCCCTCCCAGCGGTGGTGAGGCCGGGCTCCTGAGCCCCTGGGCTCTCCCAGACCTGGGGAGAGTTCTGGGGCCGCCAGACCGTGGACAGGACGGGGCTCTGAGCTGGAGGAGGGCTCCCCGTGCCTGGAAAAGCTACCGCAGGCCCTGCTTGGGAGCCCGGTGTCCCGCCTCTGCTGAGTGGCGCTTAGAAAATGCCCACAGCGTTCATTGACCTCAAGGCCGACCGTGCTCCCCAGCTGTGCCGCGTGAGACCAGACGGAGGCGCCAGGCACACCGCCACATCTAACCCGCCTGTCCTCCTGACCCTCCCAGGATACCTGTGCTTGTGCGTGGAGAAGGACGAGCTGCTGGGGGGCACCCTCATCCTCACGTGGGTCCCCAACTCTCGGATCCAAAGGCAGGACGAGGAGGCACTGCGTTACATCACCCCCGAGAGCTCCCCCGTGCGCAAGGCACCCCGCCCGCGGGGCCGGCGCGCCCAGAGCCTGGGGGCTCCCCGCCAGCCCTCCCCGACGGAGGCCAGGCCCGCCCTGATCCCCAGAGACGAGGACACCGCGGCGGTGGCTCAGAGCGTCCAGGACGCCGTGCACGTCAGCCCTTCCCCCCCTTCCGAGGACGGGGAGAGGCTGGCCCAGGGCTTGGGGACGGCCCTGCCACCAGCCCACAGCGACTCTGGGATCCTGTCGGCCGTCAGCTCGCAGGATGGGACCGAGGAGGGGCGGGAGCCGCGGCCCGAGGCCGGCGAGGAGGAGGGCTCCCTGGAGCTGTCCGCCGAGGGCGTGAGCAGGGACAGCTCCTTCGACTCGGATTCCGACGCCTTCTCTTCGCCCTTCTGCCTCTCGCCCATCAGCGCCGCCCTCGTGGACAGCGGCAGCTCCGTGTTCCTGGACAGCGAGAGCGGGTGAGTCCTGCGTCCGTCCGACCCCCAAGGCCCCACCCGGGCCTCCTGGGGAGCAGTCGCGTGTGTCACAGCTCTGCTCCCTGAGCGTGAGGACCGCGTGCGTCTCGCCCCGCCAGCGTCCCGCTCTCCCGGCGCCAGGGCCCCGGCACCCGTGTCCCGTCATTTGACGGTGCCCAAGGGGGTGGTGAAGGCGGCACGGTGCGGGGGAGGGTTCCACCTGCTCTCCCCGTCCCTTCCCCTCGGCGGCCTCACGTGGGATAAGCCGTCCCTGCTCCGTAACCCAGACTGGATGCCACGGGGCCAGGCCCGGGGAACCTCGGGGGACAGTAGACTGTTGGCCGTCAGAAAACATGCTCGGAGACTTCCCTGACTCCCGCAGCCCTTCCTACGCTCTGGTCCCTGCTCCCGTTTAGATTCCTAGGGAACCGGTGGCGACTGCTGTCATTCAGCCGGCACACAATTATTGAGCTCAAGCTGTGAGCCCTGCACCTGCTGGGTGTGGGTGGTCCAGCATCATCTGGGCACCGGGCACGTGTGCCCCCGATGACCCACGACCACCCCGAGCCCCGTGCGGTAGGTCCTAACATCACCCCCGTCTGCAGGGAGGGAGAGCGAGGCTCAGAGAGGTGAACTAACTTGCCGGACGTCACAAAGCCAGCACGCTGGCCGAGCTGGGATTTGAATCCGGCTGGGTCTGCACCAGACCCGGAGCACGTAAGGTCACGCGGGACGGACGTAAGCCGGGGCGCGGAGGAGAAGGAATTTGAGGGAAGGGATTTGAGACGGAATCTTTCCTGATGTTGTCCCCTCCATAAGGTGTGTTCCGTTAGAGCCCGGGGGGACCGATAACCTTTGTCTCAAGTGCTGGAGAGCAGAGAGCGTTTCAGGCGGAGCAGTCGGCTGGACCCGGTGAGGTTCACTGAGCTGTGTGTATTTCCCCCCAGGGAACCAGGCTGGGAATGAAACCCGAGCCTGGCTTCCCACCGCGGGGCTTGGTCAGAGCCCCCCCTGGTGGTGCCATCTGCCAGTGCAGCGATACCTGTGGGTGCCCAGCACCCCCAGGGCCAAGGAGGAGGGACAGGTGCCCAGTGCCTCCAGGGCTGAGGCGGAGGGACAGGTTCGGAGCTCCCACCTTTACTCTGAGCCAGGGGTGCCGGGCCTGGCCTGTGGCCTCATGGCTGAGGTCTTAGCGGCGGAACCCAAATCAGGGCCTGGAGTCCCGATCAGGCCTTGTAGGGCCCCTGATCACGTAAGGAGCTTGGATCTGGGAATTTGGGAAACCTGGTTGGCTTGAGCCTGGGAAACCTCCGTGTCTCCTTGGAGCTTCTATCTCCTTGTTCCTAACGTGGGGGTAGTAACATCCATTCTGTGGTTACCCGGTGAATTCACTCCTGGTTTCCTCTTTCCCCTCCCTCTGCCTTGCTGCTTCCCTACCCTGGCTGCCCATGAGAATCCCTCAGGGGACCTTTTATATGCTCCTGATGCCCGGGCAGTTCCAGATGATTCTGGAGCAGTGATTCTCTCCTGGGGCCGGTTCTGCTGTAGAAGACATGTGGCAACATCAGGACACATTGTGGTCACAACTGAGGGTGGGCGTGTTTTTGGCATCTGGTGGGTGGAGGCCTGGAATGCTGTTCACTAAATGCCCCAAAATACTGAGGACACAGCCGCCCACGACACAGTGATCCTGCCCGAATGTCTCAGTGCCCAGGCTGAGCACCCTTCCCGGCGGCTCTGACCGCCCCCAGACGGCCAGGGAGGCCCAGAGGGGGGAAACTGTCTTGTTTTTCTAATTGTGGTAAAATAGACCTAACATCAACTTTGCCACTGTGGCCATTTAAAATCATGCAGCTCCGTGGCATTTAGCGCATTCACGGTCCGTCCACCGAAGACCGCTGTCTGGCCCCAAAATGTTTTCCTCGCCCCGGAAAGAAACTCCACACCCACTAAGCGGTCACTGGCCATTGCCCCTCCCCCAGCCACCACCCGTCTACCTTCTGTCTCTGTGGCTTTGTCCGTTCCGGACGTTTCGTATCAGTGGAACCATACGGTCTGTGGCCTTTTGTGTCCGAGCATCGTGTCCGTGTCATTGCAGGTGTCAGGACCTCGTTCCTGTTCGTGGCTGACTAATATTCCAGGCGATTCTGACTGTGGTCGGATAGGAGAGCCCCACCCTCAAGGGAAAGCAGGGGGGCGGGTGTGGGGTGCAGGGGGGTTGGCCACCGTGTGAGGAGGTCTTCTTGTAATAATGCTTTGGGGGCCGTATTTTTGCTTTCCGGCCCCCAGCCCCACCCAGGTCAGCTTAGGCTCTTCTGTGCTTGGAGCTGCCTCAGAGACGGCGGGCCGATCTCTGGGTGTGTGCAGGGGCCGTGGTGTGGTCAGGGGGTGCCTCCTCCACCAGGGAGTCCTGGAAATCCGTAACGCTTGCTCCTCTGGCCCGAATCAGTCCGGTTAGGCTGAGGCTTTGTGCTGCGACGGGACCCACACGGACAGCATCCCTCCCTGCCTCCTGGCCTGGAGCGTGTGCGTCTCCCGGGGCTGACGGGGAAACAGCCTGTGTCCCAGGCGGGACCTGATAGGTGTTCTCGACCCAGCCGTGCGTGACAGGTCGTCGGGAGCTTAAAAAAGCGGATGTGTCGGGGCGCCTGGGTGGCGCAGTCGGTTGGGCGTCCGACTTCAGCCAGGTCACGATCTCGCGGTCCGGGAGTTCGAGCCCCGCGTCGGGCTCTGGGCTGATGGCTCGGAGCCTGGAGCCTGTTTCCGATTCTGTGTCTCCCTCTCTCTCTGCCCCTCCCCATTCATGCTCTGTCTCTCTCTGTCCCAAAAATAAATAAAACGTTGAAAAAAAAATTAAAAAAAAAAAAAGCGGATGTGCATTGTGGAAGACGCTGGGGGCAGGCCCTGGAATCTGCATTTTTCATAGGCGGACGGGAGCCAGATTTGGGCACTGGGCCGGTCCCTGCAGTACACGTTTGCTTCTTTACTCTCTGAGCCACGTGTGCGATCCTCGTCTCCCCCACCACATGGGGGACCCCCGGAAACAAAGATGGTGTTCCTCGGCTCCCTCCCCCTCCTCTGCCCCGAAGTCCTGGATGGGGCTGGAAATCCTGGACTAAACGGTCGGCTCTATTGGACGTTGTGGAACCCACCTGGCCGCAAGGGAGGGCAGCGTTGGGCTGCCTTGAAAAGGCCTGATGCCCAGGGGCTGCCCGGACCAACTAAGCCAGCACTGCTGGGAGTGGGGCCCAGGCGTGGGCGGTGTTTGAATCCCCCAGGGAGCTCCAGTGTGCAGCCTGGTTGAGAACCACAGCTCTGAAGGGGACGGCGGGAACAGGGGCGTGGTCCTTGTGCCTTGGGCAGGGGGGCGTCTGAGCTGAGGTCCGGAGTGCCCGCACTGGTTGGAGCAGACACCCCGCAGCGGGGCTTGGCTTCGAGGACTGCAGTGCGCCCATAGCCCCTCCTGGAACCGAGGCTGCCAACTTAACGGGGAACTGGGTCCCCGGGAGGGGTGCAGGCAGGCTGGCTCGCGGGGTCCCTCTAGTGGCAGAACCGGAGAACTACATGTGGAGGCTGTGCGTCTGGCTGGGGGAGAACCAGGAGAGTAGATCCTGTCTCTTAAATCAAATGTCTTCTAGGACGCCTTCTTCTTCTTTTCTTTCTTTCTTTTTTTTTTTCGATGTTTTTATTTATTTTTGAGACAGAGAGAAAAGCACGAGCTGGGGAGGGGGCGGAGAGAGAGGGAGACAGGAACCACAGCGGGCTCCGCGCTGACAGCAGAGAGCCCGACGCGGGGCTCGAACTCACAAGCTATGAGATCACGACCTGAGCCGAAGTCAGATGCTTAGCGGACTGAGCCACCCCGGCGCCCCTTCTGGGGCGCGTTCTAAGAAATGATCTGAATTACAGAAATAAAACACATTTGCACGGAGATGTTCATCACAGTACTTTTTATAATGGAGAAAAGGGGGAGAGAATTTAAACCTCCAACAGCCGAGAACGGTAAGTCAAGTCTGGTTCACCCTACTAGACAAAGGAGGTTTATCTGGGGCCAGGGAGCGCCCTGAAACCTTAGGCCACTCTTTGTATGTGTGCTCACGGGAGTACATTTTTCTGAGGAGGGGGCTCCGCCCGGCTTCTGGAAGTGTCTGTGGCTCCCGAATGTTTAGAACCTCAGTGCCACCAGATGGGAGAATATGCGTGTAGAAAGGCTGGGCCGCAGCGTGCAGATTCACAGTGTATCAAAACCCAGGCAGGTGCCACATTTCGTGCACGTTTTGACTAAAGACTACGGAAAGGCCCTGATGCGTGGGGGAGGCCATCCGGAGCAGGGACGCCCCCTAGGACTTCCTGCCACGCCAGACGTCGTCCAGACCGGTGCCGTCCAATGTAGTAGCCGCTGGCTTCACGCGGCTGAGGAGCTCTTGCAGTGTGGCTGGCGCGGGGCGCCTGGGTGGCTTGGTGGGTTAAGCGTCTGACTTCGGCTCAAATCACGATCTCGCGGTTTGTGGGTTCAAGCCCCGCGTCAGGCTCTGTGCCGACGGCTTGGAGCCTGGAGTCTGCTTCCGACTCTGTGTCTCCCTCTCTCTCTGCCCCTCCCCTGCTCACTCTCTGTCCCTCTCTCCCAAAAATAAATAAACAATAAAAAGTTAAAAAAAAAAAGAAATATGGCTGGTCTGACTTGAGGTACTGTGTTTTTTCAATTTTATGTGATATTGACTGACACAAATTTAAGCAGCGTGCGTGGCCACCGGGTTGAGAGGAGGATGTGCCAATGTGTTAAGATCCCGGTGATCGTGAGTAATGTTTTTCTTTCCTCAGTTTTCAAAAATGTTGTTCTGTGATTCTGCTCGTTTTGTGATCAAAACAAAACAAAGCAAAACAGGTTTTAGACACGGAGAGCCAGTTAAACTCCTGCCCGGCTCAGACTGGCTCACCCTGGCCTGGCCTGTAGGCTTGTTAACCAAAAGGCCCTCTAGGGTTCTCAGTAACTGCGGTCCTGCCAGCAAGACTGATGCCAATGACCTGCCACCCGGTCCCCAGAGCTGTGCCCCCGTCCCCGGGGAACCGCTGCTGCATCCGCTCTCGGTGGATTCGCTTGTCGTTCTTGGTGCGTGTTCCTCGCGTGGCCGTCCCAAGTGGAGGGTGGTGTGCGGGGTTACAGAGACCCTCACCACGCGGGGACTCTCATGGAGGCTTCCTTGGCGCAGTGGTCCAGCCAGCTCAGACAGGGGTCTAGGTGAGCCGGGCACAGGCCCCGGGGGAGCATGGGCTGGTGAGAGCTGGGCCCGCCTACACTCATGGTCGGGTACTTGGATGCCCATGTACCTCCAGCCTTTCCTCATCCTCCTCCCCATGCACAGCACCAGCGGCCCGGAGCAGGCCCGCCGGAGCTGGAATGTTCTCTCCTTTGCGCCGAAACCCCAGCCAGCCTGCGGGCAGGGAAGATCTTCTTCCCTGAGGCCCTGCCGCTGCCTGTGCGCCTTGTTCAAGCTGCACCTGAAATCCTCTGCCTCGCGCGTTTGCTTTCTCTCGAGTCCCACCGGTCTGTCTTACCAGCGCCGTCCATCAGAACGTTCTGCAGCGGCGGATGCCGTCCAGGCGGCGGTTACTGGCCACGTGTGGCTATCGAGCCCTGGAAATGTGCCTCTTGGGACCGAGCCCAAGAGATTTTTAATTGTTTGTCCTCGACGGATTTGAATTTTGATAGCCCCGTGCGGCAAGCAGCCTCCATGCCAGGCCGTGCGCGTCCGCAGGAGACCGTCCTCTTGGGGAGAATGAGGGCGGCACGGAGGGTTCTCCAGGTTCTCCGTTGAAAAGAAAAAAGGGGTAAAATCCCAAGTGGCCAGGTGCCCCCTCCCTCATGGCTGATTTCCCGGGGGTGGCCAGAGAGTTCGGGTGACCCCGAAGCCACAGGCAGAAGCCGCAAGGAGGGACGTCACCGGCTCCAGCCAGCCGTCCCCGCAGGGCATGAGGCGGAAATAAATGCTATCTTAAGTGCTTTTTGCCTTTAGGAGGAAAAGGCTGCATGACACCAGGGTATCAGCCGTAAAGGCTGAATTATTTATCGCTATCGTCGTCGTTGGTGTAACTGGCCCCGCGCTCAGGGGACAGGAAGGAGGCGAGAACCCCAGTCTCTGAGATGGATGCAGAACTGGTGGGCTCAGGGGCCCAGGACTGAGCACCTGGGGGTGTCACTGCCAGGGTGCTGCCAGGGGGGCCCTGGGGGTGCCGTCCAGGGTCACCCTAAGCCAGCCAAGGGCGGCAGGTGGTGTGAGACCTCAGTTCTCTCGCTTCTGGTGGGTTTCACACATAGCCTCTCCTGTTCTGCAGGGCCCGTGCAGGGGAGGGGGCTGGAAGGACGTGACCCTGAGCGGACGGGGGGGGGGGCGGGGGTCAGGGGGACTGAGGAGCCTCCAGGCGAGGGGACAGCGTGGCTCTGTTGCCGAGGGACGTCGCGGGAGGCTGCTCCAGCCCCAGCAGGACGAGGTGGGGGTGGGGAGGGCCTGGGGGGCGGCCACCACCCGGGAGAGGGGGTGCCGACCGCGGGCCAGCTGTGGGGTGCCAGGCGGAGCGGCCGGGAGTTGGCGGGAGGTGCGCTGGCCGGGAGCTCGAAGGGGTGCGTCCCCTCCCTCGACATTTCCAGAAGCCACCTCCCAGCCGAGTTGTGGGCCTGCCCGGTGCCCCGTGCCCCCCGGGACGCTCCGGAACAGCACCCCCCGCCCCTCCTGGGCCCTCAGCAGCAGCCTGGCAGCCGGGAAAGCTGGCAGCTTCCAAAGATCTGTTGTTTGGGTTTGTTTGTGCTTCTGTAACTGGGAGCTGAGATTTATTTCTTTAAAACATCCCATCTCCCGACACCCTGCAATCTGTTCTGTGCTTCGTTAGGACTAATCTCGTCTTCTGTTTCTGTAGCGCTCGGCGGGCTCCGTGCCCGCGTCTCTGCCTCCCGTCCACGTGTCCCCCCCTCCCCCGTCAAGGTGCCAGCACCCCCCTCCCCCCGTTCCTGGGGGGGGGGCGACACCCAGGTCTGAAGGAAGCTGCTTCGGGAAGGGCAGCGGCAGGGCCGAGCTCTGTGTCCAAGGCCAAGGCTGTGCCCTTCGCCGTCTGGCCCTCAGCCTGGGGGGCCCACTGCTCCAGCAGCTCGGAGGGGCTGCCCAAGAATCCACGCTGGGCCTCCACAGTGCCCGGTCCTTTGATGTCCAACTCTGGGCCGCTGTCTGGGGAGGGGAGGGGCCCCGTGGGTCGCGTAGGGCTCGGAGTCCGGCGAGCTCCGTGGTCAGACCCAGATGTGAACCTGAGCCCCACCCCGATCGCTGGGGCGTGACCTTGGCAAGGCGTTTAAGCTCCCTGTGCCTTGGTTTCCTCATCTGTGAAATGGGGCCATGACTCCCCCCAGAGCGTGTTGCCGGTGGTAACGTCGTGACCGCTGCCTGCCCAACTGGGAGCGCTTTGTGTTGGGGGCTTGGGTCTGCTGCAAGGAAGGAACCCGAACCCGGCAGCCTAGAACAACGGAATTGGAGTCTCCCTCCCCAGACAGCCTGGGGGCCGGATGTCTGAGATCAAGGTCCCTGCAGGCCACGTCCCCTCTTGAGTTTTTTCCAACATCTAAAAATGCTCAAAACCATCCTTCACATAAAAACCCGCACACGGATGCTGATGGCAGCCTGCGTCGTCACTGCCGAAAGTTGGGAGCAAACGAGGGGTCCTTCTGTGGGTGAATGCAGAAATAAACCATTTGGTCCATCCAGACGAGGGGATTTTGTTCGGCGCTAAAAAGAAACGAGCTATCAAGTCACGAAAAGACGTGACGGAACCTTGAATGCCTATCACCGAGTGAGAGAAGCCGGTCAGAAAAGGCTACGTGCCGTGCGGCCCCAACCGTGTGACCTTCTGGGAAAGGCAGACTTTGCAGACAGCAAGAGGGCCAGGGGAGGGGTGGACAGGGCACGGAGGACGTTCAGGGCAGGGAGACCACTCCGTCTGATTCTGTAATGGCAGATATGTGTCATCGTCCCTTTGCCAAACCCACAGAGAGGACGAGACCGAGATGGGCCCGTGCAAACTGTGGACGGCGATTATTATGGTAACGGGTTGATCTGGGTTCATCAATCATAACAAGTGGACCACGCAATGGCAAATGATAATATAAGGAAATCGTGTGTGTGGGTGTTAGGGGGTATATCTAGGACCCTCCTACTCAGTTTTTCTGTAAAGCTAAAACTGCCCTAAGAAATTAAATCTGTTTTTTTTTGTTTTTTTTTAAGTTCTCAGCTGTTGGGCTGTACAAAGACAGCGGGCCATAATGTGCTAATTCTGGTCCAAACCAGCCCTGTCCGGTAGAAATGTAATATGAACCACATACACGATTTAAAATTTTCTAATAGTCTCATTTTTTTGAGACTCTAAGAGCCTCAAAAGTTTTTTAAAACTTTTATTTATTTTTTTTTACTTTGTATTATTTTTTAAATGTTCATTTATTTTTTTGAGAGACAGAGAACAAACGGGGGAGGGTCAGAGAGGGAGACACAGAATCCAAAGCAGGCTCCGGGCTCCTAGCAGGTGTTCAGCACAGAGCCCAACCTCGAACCCACGAACCATGAGATCGTGATCCGAGCTGTGACCCGAGCTGAAGTCGAACACTTAACCGACGGAGCCCTCAGGCCCCTTAAAAACTTTATTTTAAAAGTAGGGGCCACTGGGTGGCTCAGTCGGTTAAGCGTCCGACTCTTGATCTCGGTTCAGGTCATGATCTCACCGTTCGTGGGATCGAACCCAGGGTTGGGGTCTGTGCTGACAGTGCAGAGCCTCCTTGGGATTCTCTCTCTCTCTCTCTCTCTCTCTCTCTCTCTTTCTCTCTCAAAAGCAAATAAACAAGCTTACATAAAATAACAGTAGAGTTTGCAAAACAAAATGTGCGGGGAGGCCCCATGTACCCTCCACCCAGCGGCACGTCCCGCATAAAACCACGGCACGCCTTCCAAGCCAGGAAACCGAGGTGGGTGCAACCCGAGGTCTCGCAGGTTTTACCGGCACCTTCTGTGTGCACCTGCCTGCACAGCTCTGTGAGCCGTGTCCCCTGAGTAGCTTTGCGCCCCCACCACGGCCCCCCGTATATTACGTCAGCACCACCGAGAAGACCGTCCCGCCGTGGGGTTGCTTTTGAATCTTTGCCAACAGTCAGCCGGGCATGTTTTGAGTGGGTCTCACAGCCACCCTTTAAAAAGTGAAAAAGAGACGTGTCAAATTCATTTCAACAATCCCCAAATATTGCCGTTTCAGCTTGTGATCGGTAGCACGTTTTTGGCGAGAAATGTTGACGTCCCGTCTCCGTACCAAGTCTTGGGAATCCCGTGTGTGCGCTACGCGGAGAACGCATCTCAGGGGTAACCCGCTGCGTCGCACGCGCTTGATGACGCGTGTGGCTTGGGACCGCCGCGTTGGCCAGCTCTGGTTGGTGTTCCGCTTTTTTCTTGGTTTGGGTTTCTCTGGCCAGCCCTCTCCCCGGAGCCTCCCTCTCCCAGAGGAGAACGGTCTGCGGACCTACCCCCTCCCTGGCTCTGAGCAGGATTCCAGAGGTCCCCGGCCACCAAAAGTGTCACCCAAGGGAGCCACTGCACCTGCTGGGTCGCCTTGAAGTCATGCTGCTGCTGGCTGCCCGCCCAAGGACCCTCGGCTCGTCAGAAAGCTGACCTCTTTCTATGAGAGCTGTCGGCACAGGGAGGAGAGAAAAGCACCAATCCCTCCAGAACCGAAAAGAAGGAAGTCCAGCCTCCAGGAGAGGCAGGACTCCCTGGGGACGCGGAGCTCCCGCTGCAGGAGGCTCTTCAAAGGACGGGGAAATGAAATGGTCGTCCTCTCCCGCTCAGCTCACACGCCGCGACAGCCCCTCTGGGGGTCCTTGACGCAACCCTGGATGATTTGTTGCACGGGGGGGGGGGGGGGGGGCCGCGGGCTGCTCCCCGGGGAGCTGGACTGCTCCAAAGGCTTGGAGCCGCCTTCGGGAGCGGGAAGCCAGAGTCCCCGGGGCCCCTGCTGTTGCATCAGCAGCCCCGGCAGGAGCTCGGCAGGGCCCGAGGCCCCGCGTGAGCCTCCGGGAGATGTGAGCGTGAGGTCACAGAGGCGGTGACGCGGCAGCGCCTCCCGGGTGAGGCGGGGAGTTGGCGCTCTGTCTGGGGGGACCCACGCCTGGCTGTTTCGCTGCAACCCGATACCTGATGGGATCCTCCCCAAAAGGGAGAGGCGGTGGCGAATGACCTTTGTCTCTTGATTGAAATGTTCTTGTGTCCGCTGTTTGACTTAGCGCTCATTCCCAGCAGAGCAAACAGAGAGGACGTTTTTACTCGGGCTTGGTGTTCCATTCAACCAATGTGTCTCAGACACCTGTGATCGGCGGGGGACAAAGGGCTCCCAGTAGCCCCTCTGCGATCTCCAGAACATACTGCTTTGCTTCGAGGACCCTGAGATGATCCAGGGAAGCCGGAGCCCCCGGCCACACTGGTCCAAACCCCCTGCCCTCTGAAAGCTGAGGCTTGGACCTCGGTGCCAGCAGGTGGCCCTTGAGCGAGTCCCGGGCCTTCCTCGGCTGCAGGCAGTGACACAGACGGTCCCTAAGCGTGGCAATGCTGGAACCCTCCCCCAGGTCACATCCCAGCTGTGCCCGGCCACGCACCCTGGCAAGCCCCCACCTTCTCCTCCACGCGACAGGCACCACCACTGATGTGTCCACGAGGCCGTCGTGAGGGGTGGCCCCAAGGGGCACGCGAGGTCCCAAAAACCACGGCCAGGAGCCACCCCACCCCGTGTCATCCCTGGTCCCCGGTGAAGGGAGCGTCGAGACCACCCCGGGGTCGGATGGGCACACCCCTTCTCTTACACTTTGATGGTCTTCGAGATGGGGTGCAAACCCTTTCGAGAAGGGGGCCCTGTCCTGAGGGGCTTTGGAGCCAGAAAGGGCTATAGGAAAGGGGTGCCTGGGACACATGGGAGTAAGAAGCTGGACGTGGGAATGTTCTGGAAGCGGGGTGGGGAGAGTAGCTGTCTTGTGGGCACTGGAAGGAGACCCGTACGTGTCACAGGCGTGTGGGGGGAGAGTAGGAGACGCTGGACCCAGCAGAGGGGGCCGGTAGGCAACGTGGCCTCTCCCAGGGGCCCCAGGGCTGGCGGTCAGGGCCGGTCCCTGTAGATGGTAAAGGCATCAAGGTCTGTCTCACTTCTCTAAATATTTAAACACTGGAAGGATTATTTTTGGTAGCTACGGTCTCTCTCCGAGCCTGGCGGGCTGCCGGGAAGGGTGTCGAGTGACAGCAGGCTCCCTGCACGCTCCCCGTGCTCCCCGATCTCGAGATCCGATGGCCGCCGTTTAATTGGGGTCACGCCCCGCCTCTTGGGAGCGTGTGGACAGACAGAGGCTCCTAGACTTTCCCCTGTGGGTGAGAGTGCAAACACGCGTGTCGGGTCTGCGAAGCCTCCCTGACGGCAGCTCCTGGGGCTTCTGAACCGCGAGCGGCGGAGCGCAGGGCCAGGAGCCAGCCGGGCACCCCAGGGAGTCGCCACGCTCCGCCAGAGCCACCTGGGGTGAAAGGGCGCATTGTGCGCCCCGCAGCGCGAGGGGACCCTGCAGAGAGGCGTCTTTGTTGGGCACCCGGCAGACGTGCACAGCGCACGCTTCCCGCGCAGGGGACAGGCGCGGGCCATCGGGTCCCGGCTCTTTGCAGAGCGCCCGCCCACTCTCTCCGGTCTGGCCAGGCGGCAGGGATCGGGTCTGGCCAGGCGGCAGGGTCCCTCCGCTCCCCCCCCCCCACCGCCCCCAGGAAGGAGGAGGCTGGCAAACACCGCCCCCAAAACTCCATTTTCCGGGAGGTGGCATTTCAGCTGCGGGAGGGATCTCCGCGTGCCCAGCAGATGGCAGGCTTCCTCCAGATCAGCCAGGGGTGTCCACTGCCCGCAGCGCCCGCCAGGCTTCCCGGGCCCCTCCCCGGCGCCCGCACCCGGTCTGCTCAGGGCTGGGGGACCTCCCCTTGGTTGTCGCCAACCCTGGCCACCTCCTCCTCGTTGGGGGGCGGGGGTTGTCAAGCACTCAGCGTGGACGTGAGCCGGGCAGTCCTGAAATCTCAGCCTGCTACAGGGGCTGGCTGGCTGCGTGCTGCTGGGGAGGGGGACACAAGCTCAGACCCGGGCCAGGCTCCCTCAGCTGTGGGACCCGCGGATACTCCTTCCCGGTGGCCCCTCTCCGTTTCCAGCCGGCTCCCGTCTCCTCACCGAAGTCTGGGTGTTGCGGGTAGACAGTTGCCAGCATGGCCTCCCCTAACCGCACATCATGCCAACCACGGCCTCCCCAGAGACCCCGCAGGCCCTAGGCAGGCTTGGCCCCCCGCCCCGGAGCACAGGCACCTGCTGCTGATAGAGCCGGGATGTCGGGCAGCGGTCAGCTGGATGCAGCCAGACACGGGGATGCGGTCTGTCCTTCCCGGTGCCCCCGGAACACGCTGGACGCCGTGCACGCGCTGACCCCAGGGCGCGAACGAAGAGTAGAGAATAGAGGGGAGGAACCCCAAAGAACTGAAAGCGGGGACTCAGCTGTGTGCACACCCGCATTCAGAGCAGCATTAACTCACGAAGGCCAAAAGGCGGGAACGGCCCAAGTGTCGGTCGACGGATGGAAAACAAAACGCAGCCCGTCCACACGGTGGATTATTATTCAGCCTTAAAAAGGAAGCAAGTCCCGACACCCGCTACCCCATGGACGGACCTCGTGGACGCTCAGTGAGGACAAATCCTGCAGGATTCCACTTACGTGAGGTTTCTAGAGTCCTCGTTTACAGAGAGACAGAGACTTGAACAGAGGGCACCAGGGGCCGGGGGAGGGGAATGGGAAGCTAGCGTGCAATGGGGACAGAGTTTCAGTTTGGGACGATGACAATGTTCTGGAGACGGACGGTGGTCGTGGTCGCACAACGATGTGACTGTGCACTTAAAAGGGGCTAGAACGGTAAATTTGATGTTGTCTTTTGCCACGATAGGAGAAGAGAGAGGGGCGGAAGGAGCTGAGGTCGGCAGGGTCACTGGAACGCGAGAAGCCACCTGGGTGCTCGTCTTTCCAGTGTTTTGAGAACCAGTGTTTTGGACGAGGTCCAGAAGTTTGCGTGGATTTTCCACCATCCCGGCAAGCGGTCTCGGACCTCAGGCCTGGTGCTGCTCGGCCTGGATGGACAGTCTGGCTCAGCCACTGTGGCGCCCCGGCCAGAGGGCTGGCGGTGGCCTGGGCTCCCCATCCAGGGTCTCCCCTCGCTGGCGGGGGCCACTCTATGACACGGACACCGGCTCTAGACACAGCTTGTCTGGTCCGAATCGAAAGCAGCTTGGAGTAAAGTCTGGAGCCTTCCAGAGCCTCTGCAGGGCAGGGAAACCTGGAGGGAGCTCTTCCAAGAGGATCTGATCACCAGAGAGATACCACCTTCCCGTTTTCCAGAACTTAGGAAACTAGGTTCTCCCCCGGGCTCCTGGAGCAGGCCCTTCTGGGTGTGGGCGCTGGGCCCGAGGTGCAACGAGGTGTCCACGGGCCTGGGGCCAGCTCCCCGACAGGACCCCTGAATCAAGCACCCCGCGAGGGTGCGTCTCGACCCACTAGGCCGCCACTGGGAATCCAGAAGGGGAGCGTCAGGGAGGGGCTGGCTGGGCCTGCAGGCCTGGAGGGCACCCCCTCTTAGAGCATAAGCACTGGTTTTTCTTCTTATTTACTTTTGAGAGAGAGAGAGAGAGCATGAGCAGGGGAGAGGGGCAGAGGGAGAGAGAGAGAATCTTAAGCAGACTCCACACTCGGCGCAGAGCTCAACGTGGGGCTCGATCTCATGAACCGTGAGATCACAACCACAGGGGCAGGATGTTCAACCGGCTGAGCCTCCTGGGCGCCTCTGGTTTTTCTATTTTAATGAAGGCTCTAGAGTCCTCTCAGCCTGTGGCAAAGCAGGCAAAGGGGAGCTCGGGGTCGTGGGCAAAATGAGTGAGGGACGCCGAGGAGGCCTCCGGGGAGGCGGCAGGAACGAGGCTAGCCAAGGCGGCCCTCCGTTATTGCCGGGCCTTGCCGTGGCCGCCGTCAGGGGCCCACGCCGCACTCCCTCTTGCTTTGGTTCAGGGCGGCAGGGAGTCGGGTACAGATCGGGGCGGAGATCCCCGGGCCGACGCCCCACCTCCCTGCAGGGCACGCCTGCCTTCTTTCTCGTCACCCACGGTGGGTGTTTCCGAAGTCTGGGTCCAGAAATAGTTGCTACGTGGTGGGCCCTACGGGTTTGGCAGGTGTCCAAGTTCAACCACAACCTGCGCTGGAAGGCCAGCGCCCTTGACCACGCAGGGCCCCCGGCGAGGACCTCAGGCCGTCCCAGGGCCCACGCCTGGGGCCATTGCTCGTGGCGTGGTGACTCAGCACCCATCGCCTCTGCCGTGCGGGGCCGTCCTATCGACCGTGCGGGTTCAGACTTGCCCACGTGGGGAGAAGCCTTTAACACAGTTCTGAACTCAGCCAAGGCCCTGAGCCCTGGAGGCTCTGGGGAGGGCAAAGACGGGGGACACTTACTAGGGTTTCCTCTGGCAGACGAAACAAAACAGAACAAAACACCAGCATGTCTTTTCCTCCTTGAGATAATCTGGCCCTGTGCTTGTTTTGGGGGCCTCTCTGTCACTCGGGCTCGGAGCAGAAAGCTCACGCTGCTAGAGGTGACAGGGCCCCACCCCGTCTGCTCCCTAGACCCGTAAGTAACCCGTTAAGGAGGCTTTGGGTGGCTTAACCCGCCTGCGGGGGGAGAGCCCGTGAACAGGCAGGGAGGGACTCAGCTTGGATGACCCCACTCCAGTTATCTAGCGGGCGAAATTCGCTCCTGGCTCTCGGTGCTTGTCCATCAGGGAAACACAGTGCTGCTTGTGAGGGTCTTAAGTGCCCTCCCTACCACTCGGGGTGCCATCGGGACCGCTGGAACCCCGTCTCTGAGTTCCCTGGCCTTCCACGTAGACGGTAGAAAAACGTCCCTGCCGACCCCTCTGCGTTTTGTTTGTGTGCGTGTGTTTTTTCCAGTCTAAGAAACGTCCTTTGGGGAAATCGTTTCCTTCTCTACTGACTGAAAGGCTTTTCCTCGACAGAACTGAGGGTTCTGGGTCCCCAGGAAGGGCCTGCCATGAGAAGGCAGGTGTGGGCCGTGCTGTGGTGTCACCATCTAGGCTGGCGGGAACCCAGGACGCACAACCAAGCCCAGGGCTTTGGGCAGGTCTCGCCGCGACAGGCTTCACCGTACTGGGCGGAATTAGGCTTCGGTTTTTCAAGACTGTGGCCAGCAAAACAAGCAGGGGGCCACTGAGTGTCGCTTTGTGGCTGGTTGCCACTTAAAGGACCAACATCCCAGGCATAGAACCTTCCAGAAAAATGCCCTCCACCCCCAAAGCTAATGATTTGGGTTTTGTACCCCTTGTTTTGGAATTGGTCTGCTGAGTGGCTGGTGCGTGCCAGTAGAATTCTTCGGTACAGAACACAGAATTCAGATTCACCAGGAGGAGCCCCGGCTGGCCGAGCAGGGTACAGCCATCTGGGCCCTGTCTGACTTTCCCCCGCCGTTCTACGATTGGGCAGACCCATGGCCAGGAGCCCCATCCCGGCCGTGCCCACCACGCCCCTTGGCAGCATGCCTGATGGAGCCGACTGTGGGTCTGGACTTAACGCATCGCTCTCTCCAGCTGACAAAGGGAGACTATGTCCAGTTTGGGCGAATTGGCCACAACCGTTCCTGGAGCTGGGGAGAGAGGCCCATCAGCTGGTGGACTTCTTTGGGTAGAATTGCTTTGTTTTGTGACTCTGGAAAGAGCACACAAGACCGGACAGATGCCCACTTGCCAAGGAGGCCAGGGCTGGTGGCCAGGCCAGCGCGTCCTGGTAAATGTCAGGGAAAATGTTGAAAGTAAATACCTGTGATGATTTCTGGGTGGGCGTAATACCTTCTCCTCTTTCCTAATCCCAGCGCCTAGGGCCCGATCCCCGGGGGCAAGCTCTTGTCCTTTCGTTACTGCAGGTCGGCCGGGGCCTGGGCAGGAACAGGAAATCCTGGCTTAAATCACACACCTGCTCGGTCGGTTCAGCGTCTGACTTCGGCTCAGGTCATGATCTCGCGGTTTGTGGGTTCGAGCCCCGCGTCGGGCTCTGTATGGACAGCTCGGAGCCTGGGGCTGCTTCGGATTCTGTGTCTCCCTCTCTCTCTGTCCCTCCCCCACACGCGCTCTCTCTCTCTGCCTCTCAAAAATAAATAAATGTTAAAACACGCACACACACACACATACATGCACATGGGCAAACACACCTGTACATATATGTGCACACACAGTCACATGCATGTACTCGCCCGCCCGCACACATGTACTTCACATGCAGGCACATAAAGGCACACGCGGGCACGCATACATGTACGTGTGCCCACATGCACACACGAGCATTCACGTATGCACACAGGCACACACGTACGTGCACACACATACACATACAAACACAAAGTTTCGAGGAGAAAAACTTGAAAATTGTTTGAGTCAGAAGAAAATACTCAATATCCTCCTTTCTTTGTTTTTGTTTTTGTTTTTTTCACCACTTTCAGAATTGCTGGGATGGTTTTTGCAAATTTAAGATCTTCTCCTTCAGAGGCACCTGGGTGGCTCAGTAGGTTAAGCATCTGACTCTTGGTTTTGGCTCAGGTCATGATCCCAGGGTCGTGGGGTCCACCAGCCCTGCGTCGGGCTCCACACTGAGCATGAAGCCTGCTTGGGGTTCTCTCTCTCCCTCTGCCCCTCCCCAGTGCACACACGTGTGCCTTCTCTTCCTCTCTCTTCCTCTCAAATAAAATAAAATAAAATAAAATAATAATAATAAAATAACCCCTTTAGAGAAATGCTTGTTCCTCGCCGGCACCCAGATATTCTGGAACAATTCCCATGTTGGTTTGGGTTGGGGTCCTGGGGGAGGACACTGGCCGCACTCCCATGACGGATCCTGGTCCTGACCATCTGTTGTCTGCAGTGGAGATCCCTGGGCCCCACCTCACATCTGGAACCCTCTGTGGAAACACAGTGTATCCCAGGGGGCCTTGTTCCAAGGCTGCCGAGGGACGGGAGCTGGGGAATCGCAGTGGGAGAGACCACAGGGCAAGAGGGCACAGCTGACCGAAAATGCAGACCCTCCCAGAGGTCATGACAAATGCAGCCGGTGGCGGGGGTGGGGGGCTGGGATTCAGCAGCCCCCCCACCCCCACCAAGGCACCCCCGGCCTCCACCCCCTGCCCGGCCTGCCCAGGGGTGGGCCTCACTCACCGGTCTGGCTGCAGGCTTCTCACTCAACCAAACCTTCCCATCGACCTAACAGGGGTGACATGTCCCACCGAAGACGGGGGACTCAGGGTTCAAGCACACACACCCTGCAGGGTCAGGTTTGCGGAAACTTTGCGAGTGAATGGTACACCCAGCCGGGATTGTGGTTTCCAAGATGAAACCCGCTCACAGGGGTGGCTCTGCCCTTCGATCACAAGAGGCGATCAGAGAGGCACCCTGGGCGGACATACCCTGGCCGTTCATCCTTCCAAACCGGGTGTTACGCTCAGCGCCTCTGCTTTCCAAGATGGAAACGCCTTTGGCGGGGGCACCCGGGTGGCTCAGTCCGTTGAGTGTCCAGCTTCGGCTCATGGCATGATCTCACGGTCCGTGAGTTCGAGCCCCACACTGGGCTCTCTGCTCCCAGCACAGAACCCACTTTGGATCCTCTGTCTCCCTCTCTCTCTCTGCCCCTCCCCAGCTCTCCTGGTCTCTCTCTCTCTCTCTCTCTCTCTCTGTGTCCAAAATAAACAAAAAGAAACCACCTTTGGCCGAGGAAAGGTCTCTCCCCTTCTGTTCTGTCTTCTCCAGTGGGGGTCTTGGGGTGGGGGGACTTCACAAGGGTGCTCTGCAGGCAGGGGCTGGTCTCCAGAGCTGTCCTGGGGGCCGTATAACCGACCGCCAGGGGTGATGGGAAGGATGCGGGACTGAGGCGTCTGCTCTCAAGCTCTGATTTGAAACTGCATTTGTGCCGATCGAAGCATCGGCGTGGATCGGACTTCTGCCTTGGAGGGTGACAACCAGAGATCCCGCGTTCATGAAGGGAGTGTGGACTTGCGGCGTGGAGCTGTCCCCAGCGTGTGCTACACACACAAGGTCCGAGACCGGGGAACAAAGCCAGTGGTGGCTTTTGGCCCAACGTGGGTGGATGTGGACCAAACGCACACCTCTGCCCCCTCCCGCCTCCCGCGCACTGGGACCGTGCGGTAATCGGCACTCTGCAGTGATTTATTCACGCGCTAATCAAACGCTTTTATTTTCTGATTATCTCTCCGGGTGATGGATGGCGGACACCAGGGCAGTCAACATATAAACAGACTCCGGCCGGAACATCTCAGGGAAGAAACCCGCCGCTCCGGAGGACGGCACCCCCTTCCGCCGCCTGGCAAAGAGTTTCATTGGGAAAAATTATTTTCCATAACCTTTTTGCTTTCCATTTAAATTAAGCTTCGCCAAGCAAGTTTGGCAGTAACAGAGGGCTCCTAATTTGGTCCCCCTTGACCTCTGCCGCCTTGATTGGCAGCCCGCTGCCGGGCTGGAGGTTGTGCCTGGGAGGTGAGAGTGAGCAGAAAAAATGCCCTAGGACAGCTCTGTGTCCCCCGAGGACCCGGGCGGAGGGGGGAGTGTGCAATTAGGTCTTCACACAGAAAGTTAATTAGCTACTAAATAGCATTTAGCACAGTTTACGATGGGAAATGCATGTCCGCGAAGCAAATGGAGGGGATCAATGGAGAGGGGCTTCCACGGGGCGAGGGCAGCCCTAGCCTGCTGGCGCGCCCCCTCTCTGGTCCTACTCGGTGCCAGGACCTCGGGGCAGGCCGGGGGTGGGGGACGGAGCCAGCACGGCCCAAGAGAAGGACCGGCCGTGTCCCCAGGATCGGGCGCCTCTGCGAGGGAGGGCCGGACGCTCCGGGACGGGGCGGGGACCGTCCCCCCAGCAGCCCGCCTGGCCTCAGAGTGGCTCCCCTGCCTAGCGCTTACCACCCGGCCTCCCCGTCCCACACGTGGCTTAAATACGCCTTTGGTTCCTGGGAACCTCGTCCCTAGCGGGTTGAGTCGTGTGCCCGCCAAAATTCACCTGTACCCGAAACCTCGGATGTGACCTTCCTCGGAGGGCCTTCACGGGTGTAATTGAGGATTTCGTCCACACGGTTTCAGGGTGGGTCCCGGGGTGGGTGTCCTCAGAAGAGACAGCAAAGGAGAGACGGACACAGGGGGAAGGCCGTGTGAGGACAGAGGCAGGGGTCGCAGGGGTGCATCGACAAGCCAAGGACACCAGGGATGCCGGAAGCTGCCAGGTGCTGGAAGAGGCAAGGCGGGATTCTCCCCTCGAGCCTCCGGAGGGAGCGCGGCCCTACGGACGCCTTGATTTCAGACTGCTGCCCTCTAGGGCCGCAGGACCACGCATTTCTACTGTTCTTAGGCACCCGGTTGGGGTGATATGCTAGGGCAGCCCCAGGAAACTGACTGTCGTGGGCCACAGTAGGCCTGACTACGGTCTATGGGTGCTGCTGCCTGAAGCCAGAGGATGGCCTGGCGGGTGGGGGGGAGGGGTCCCCCCAAAGGCGAGGAGGGTCAGGCCCACCTTTGTTTGCTGTAAGACCTGAGTCCCGACTTAGGTGTTGGTCATTTGACCTTCTAGTTTTATTTCCCTGTTGAAACTGCGAGTGGATTGCATGGGGTCAATTTTTTTTGTCTGTGGAGGAGAGGTTTTTGCTTTGTTTGTTGTTGTTGTTTATTTGCTTGGGCTTCTTTGCCTTTGATGTTTTTCCTGAGTTGGAGGGATTTTGTTTCTCTTTCTTTTTTTTAAATTTTTCTTAATGTTTATTTATTTTTGAGAGAGAGAGAGAGAGAAACAGAACATGAGCAGGGGAGGGGCAGAGAGAGAGGGCGACACAGAATCCAAAGCAGGCTCCGGGCTCCGAGCCGTCAGCACGGAGCCCGACGCGGGGCTCGAACCCACGAACCGCGAGATCATGACCTGAGCCGAAGTCGGATGCTCAACTGACTGAGCCACCCAGATGCCCCTGTTTTTCTTTTTTAACTATAAAAGCCACGCGTGCTTACCCAAGTACTTTCTGGAGGGGTGAGTCTTGCCGAGGACCCGCTACCCCACACAGCCCTTGGTGACATTTTCTTGTGTTTCCTCCCCGCTTACCTTTATTTCTGGTTTGCTTGTTTATTTCTTGTTTATTTATTTTTTATAGAGATGTAGGCATGCTATTTGTAAAGTCTGGTTTCTTGGCTTTAAAAAAAAAAGAATCTGAAATTTCGTTATATGGGATACACGCAAAAAATCTTTGTAGCACGTGTGGCCCACGCGGCATCGTGATAGCACGAGCCCCTCTCGGCCCTCACAGCTGCGTGGACGGGAACCCCCGTGTCATCCCGGACGGAGTCACCTGCTGGGATGCCGAGTGCACGGTCTCCTCGCCCGCGCGCAGCGGGCTGTCCGCGTGGGTGCGCCTTTACCAAACGATGCCGCGCGTTGTCTGCCTGATTTGGGGCGTTCTAAAAACGTCACCGTCCTTTGCAGTCCTCTGTGACCAGCTCTGTGCCTCAGGTCGTGCCTACCTTCACCTCTCTGGACGGCTGTGCCCGTGTCCACGCTTTGCCTGTTTCTGCTCATCCGTGTACCTGTCAGGCCTCATCTTGTTGTCTTCGGGGGTTTTCTCTGGGAACAACACCGCGGTGACAATTCCCGCTCCCGTCCTTGGTGTGGGGAGCCGATCCCTGTGGAGGGCACACCTGGGCCCCAGGATGCGCGGTGTTCGTGCTGCATTTCACGAGATGCGCGTTGCTTTCCCCGGGGAGTGGGCCGGCCTCGCTCCCGCCCCCAGGACCGCGGGAGCTCAGTCCTGTCGTAAATTCCTCCCTGTCTCCTTAATGGCCGTCATTTTTAACGCCTGCAGAATATCCTTCTGGGTAAATGCATGACGTTTCACACGCCTCTCACGGACGTTTACTCCGCTCTTGGTGAGAAACGTGTCTGTGTTCGGTACTCGCGCGCCGGCAGGATTGTTCCCCCAGCGGCTCCCAGAATCAGAACCAAAGAGGAGAGCGGTTGCAGAGGCACGTTGCCATGGCCGCTTTAAAGGTTCGAGCCGTGGTTGTGGACAAGCGGACAGACGTGCACAGAGGCACACGTATGTGCGTCCACACACGTACACGCAGAGGCTCAGTGTGTACGTGTGTGCACACGAAGTTCCGTGAATCATGTTGTGTGTGCGCGGAGGTTTAATGCATACACACGCATGCACACGGGCACGCCCGCTGAAGTTCAACGTGGTGTTATTTATCCGGCCCAAAAAAAAAAAAAAAAGGAACACATCTCAAGTCTTATCGCTAAAGAATGTTTAAATAAATACACGGAGACTGAAGCGGTCCTTAAGCGGCGGCGCGACTGATCCCACGTCCTGACGTGGACAAAGGCCAAGGCTACGATCCCTTACCTGCTCTGGCACGTCTGTTTCGGGGGGCGCGTACTTGTGTGGAGCACGCACCCCAGAGTCTCCCGTCGGGGAGCAGGCCCTGAATCCGGGCTGGGGCTGGTGAAGGCACGAGAGCCTCTACGGTTTTGCTTTACCTGCATCTGAGTGTCTGAATCTATAATGAGCACACTCCTTTTCCTGTTGCAGAATTGGCGGGGAGGGGTGGGGGGTTGCCGGGCTCACTGTGCCCCGGGCAGGAGGTGCCCCGCTTGATCGCACGCCTCCTGACGCCGGCCGCCGCCCCGTTTGGAAGTAACTCGCTCCTGGTACAGGTGTGCGAAACCACGTCCATTTGCGTTCTTCATGGCTGACACCTTGGCGTGTTTTTCTGCGCTGTTATCCACACTGTTTCTTCTTCTGTAAGGAAAACCAGAGGCCCGCTTATCTCTCGGGGTCCTTCTGGTGTTTACGGAAGGGCACATCAAAGCGAGAAAGCTACCAGCCCTCATCGGAAGGTCCCCCAAACCTCCGGGAGGACCACCCTCTTGGAACTTCTTTCTTGGAGACCCGGAGGCAGGGGGAGGCTCTCCGGACCTGCCCCCCGTCACATTCCGGCCTCTTTATCCCTTCTACCCTGGGAACCGCCCGTGCCATCCGGGCCCGGCAGTGAGCTTCGGCGTGGGGCAGGCAGGCGGATGGAGGGTGCCCCGCCGCCCCCGGCAGCAGCCTTTCCGAGCTCCCCAGGTTGGTGAATAGACATCTCGCTCTCAGAACGCTCTGTCGGCCGGTGTCCCAATCCTGGCTCGCCTGAAATACCCCGAGCCAAGCCCCGCAACGGCTCGGTGCCAGAGAACGCTGTTGGTCAGCCCGGAAGCAGGTCCAGGGGGCGAAGAAACAACAGGCGAGTGGGGGGCATCGTAGGCAGGGAGGAATCAGAGACGGGTTAGGTTCCGACGTCACTCACGGGAGGGGGGGGTATGTGAACCTCAGGTCTGTGGTGCCAACCGTGTGGATAGAATGTAAGTGAGCATAACTGAGTAGCCGTATCAAAGAATGCAGCTACCTTTTATTGTTTGCTGTCATTATAGCAAATGGTTTGCGTCGGGCGTGGTAGAGGGCTCGCAACAGTGTGCTCCCAGAGCCCCCAGCACCCAGGCCTCAGGTGCCAGCGCTTACTCTCAGCTCTGGGTGTGGGGTTCCCGGGTCACGCCAGGGGTTCCTGGGGAGGCCCCTGGGGCGTCGCCCTGAGCGTCCTGGACGGCGTGTTTGGGAGAGCCAGCCAGGAGCGTCTGTGCTGTAGGGCCTCCCGGAGGTGGGTCACACGAAGCCGGAAGTGGAAAGGAGCCGCACGGAGCGGCACCAAGCCCAGAGCTCGAGATCCAGAATGTTCTGGCCCCCAGCTCCACGCTTCCTCCCCTGGCTGCGTTTCTCGGCTGGTGCCTTCGCTCCCCGTGCCTCGGTGTCCCCTGTAGGAAAATGGGCTGATTGGCCGTGACATCTTTAAGGTGCTTCTGTGACCATATGCTCCTTCTCTGGGTAATCGCCGGTGGTCTCCCGGACCCACGACGCCCCGCTCCAGACCCCCACTGCCCTTCCCCCTAAACCTCTTCCGATGCTGTTGTCGCTCTGGGAAGGCGCGGCCAGCCCGCCCGATCCTCGTGATGGCCAAGAAGTCCTTGCGGTGAGGCCCAGAGAGAAGGCGAATTCGGGCCGAACGCCTGAGAAGGAGTTCATGAAATTTAATCAGATGCCTAAGGGGAGCACCTAAATTTAGTCAAATTATTATTAGTATTCATTCCATTTTTAAACTGCCTGAGGGAACGTCACTGAAAAAGTCGGGGAAGCCACCAGCCTGGGTGGCGATGATTCTGTTTCTGCTGAGCGGTGGGACACACGGGGGCACCACGGGGGGCCCTATAAACTACACACCTGCTGCCAGCTGCATCCGGGCAGCGGGCCAGAGGGTCCGGGGTGGGGAGAGCAGGTGCCCACAGGGCCCAGGCGAATCTGAAGCTTCCCCGTACTTGGTGTGATGGACCCACAGCGAGTCACTTGTTGACCTGGGCAGGGTCAGCGCCAGGCTCTGGGTCCCAGGGCCCACCACCCACGGCAAGGCCCCCGGTCAAGGACGACCCGCCCCTCGCCTCCTTGTGACTTAGTTACGTGCTTAGCCTGCTGCTGAGTCCGGTCTCCATCTCTTGGTTCTACGGTTTGGGCGTGCTTTCTGGAACAGGGGTGCAGAGGACAGCAGGGCCCCCTACGGCCCCTGGCAAGACATAAGACCTGTGTGATTGGGGGCCCGACATATTGGAGGGGGACTTTCCAGGGCTGATGAGCCGTTCCAGGCAATTTTGCAGAAAAACCACGCAAGGCCAACGTGGTACCTTTTAATTGCACTAAATAACCTGATGCGTGAGGAGCCCGAGCGTCCCCGCATCCCCAGACAGGTCGTGGTGCCCCGGGCCCCCCTCCCTTCCTCCCCGTTCTCCTCCAGCATCACATTGTTGGTTTCTGCTCGGTGTCCCAGCTTTGTCTTGAGGGGGTCACGCGGCTGGCAGGCCTGGGACCGCGGACGCTGGGTGCTGGGACCCACCGTGGGTGTGCGTCCTCTGCCTTTCTCTGCCGGCTCAGGGGTCTTGGCAGCGTGGCCCCCGGGATCTGGCTCTTGGCAGACCTTGTGTCTCTCCTTGTCTCTCTCAAGCATACAGGACGCCCCAGGTGGGACCACAAATGGGCTGAGCATGAACAGCTGATAGATAAATGCATTTAGGTTTAGAACTATCTTGTTTGCAGGGGCGACTGGGGGGCTCGGTCGGTTAAGCGACTGACTTCGGCTCAGGTCTCAATCAGGCTTCTATCACCGTTCACGAGTTCGAGCCCCGCGTCGGGCTGTGTGCTGACAGCTGGGAGCCTGGAGCCTGCTTCGGATTCTGTGTCTCCCTCTCTCTCTCTGCCCCTCCCTCACTCACACTCTGTCTCTCTGTCTCTCTCAAAGAATAAACATTAAAAAAAAAACAAAAAAAAACTGGGAGCCTGGATGGCTCAGTCGGTTAAGGGTCCGACTTTGGCTCAGGTCACGATCTCACGGTTCGTGGGTTCAAGCCCAGAGTTGGGCTCTGTGCTGACAGCTCTGAGCCTGGAGCCTGCTTCGGATTTTGTGTCTCCCCATCTCTCTGCCCCTCCCTGCTCCCCCTCTGTGTCTCTGTGTCTCTCAATAATAAATAACCGTTGAAAAAATTATAAAAAAAAAGAACTATCTCATTTTCTCATCTACGCTAACTTCCTGTAAAATCTGGGGTGGGGCGGGGAAGGTTTAACTCTGCTGTTCATTCTTTTTAGAGTTCAGAGAGATCTCTGCTCTTCAGTCTATTTCCAGGATTAAGTCAGCGGGGAATGAAGCCGAACAGTTTGGTCCTCGCAAGCCGGGTTCGGGAGCAGCTAGGAATGGTCTCCAGACTGCGTGGGCTATTAATTATTTTGCTTTATTTATTAGATGTACCCAGCGTCCCTTAGCCTCCAAGCATATTTGCAAATGCCTTAAGGGAAAAAGAAAAACAAATGATTGCTGCCATCAGAGTCTCCAGCCCGTAATGAATAATGCCGCGTAACGACGTTAAGTGGAGAAAGCCTGGCACAACATCCCGCGTCCGTCCTGAGCCCACCTGGGTGACATTTGCAACGCAGCGAAAGCTCAGAAACTCATGAAGGCAGTCGGGCTGTTTCCATGAAACGTTTCTTGGTTTTACTTAGACGTCTGATGGTGCCGTTCTGTTTGACTCGGGGGAAAAAAATGAAAATCCGAACAGCACCCGCCACAGCTCTGGTGCGCTCCCCCCCTCCCCGCTGTGCGCCCTGGCTCCGCCCCCCCTCCCCGCCGTGCGCCCTGGCTCCGCCCCGCGCCCTGGCTCCGCCCCGCCCCCCGGGTTGGTAAAGGAACAGAAGCAAGGCCAGGCCTGGTTATCTTTTCCTAAATTGTGTTGGTAATAAACCTGAATAATGTGCCCCTTCCCTTCCTCCCCGTGATTTACACCTTTCATAATTAGCCCTGTGCGCCCACGTGACGTCAGGGACGGGGAGACGGCGGTAGTCGTGGGGCTGAGACACTGCCCTCCCGGCTCAGGGCTGTGATTTATGCCCTGCTCAGCCTGTCTTCCCTCGGCCCACGGCTCCCGGGTCCCTCCGGACGGAAGAGGCCGGTTGGCCTCGGCTGTGGGCCGATGACCGTGGAGCTGAGCCACAGAAGGTTCCAGGGGCTGGAACAGCAGAATCTGCCCGGCCTCTGCTCTTGAAAATTTCCCGTCCGAGCCCAGGAGGACGGGGTCCCTGTGGCACTCTGCAGCACTGAGGTGCCTGGAACGCTTGTACAGCTCACACGGGCCGCACAAGGGGCCACGGCCACCCAGCGTCAGTGCCCCGGCCGGCCGGTCGGGATGCGACATTGCGCGTTCTCCCCGTGCACGGGCTGGCTGCGCTCTGCCGGCAAATCCCAGACCGGGCCCAGCGCTGTCTGTGTGCGGACGTGCACGCGTGTGTGCACGCACGTGTGTGTGTGTACGCGTGTGGTGTCAGTTACGGCAGACGGGCCTTCGGTTTTGCTTGGAACGGTCAGCTTCGTGTGCATTTTAGCAGCTGCCAGGACTTGAGAGCCTAATGGGGTCTCGGATCTCAGAGTCGTGGCTCTGTTTTACACGTAGCGAGGAAGGCGCACACGGTGAGGCTCTCACCCCTCTGTGTCCTCCTCCACGCCGGGCCCTGCAGAGTGAAGACACCATCCCTGCTGGGGGCATGACACGTCCCGGGGAGGCCCGCGTGCTGGGAAAGGGCTCGGGGCAGGGCTGAGGGGTCAGGGAGGGCGGGCCCCTGTCAGTGGACAGAGACTCAGAGGTGGAGGCCTCCCGCACACCCGCCCCTCCTCCTGTCTGACACAGCCCCGGCGAGGCCCCCCTCCCACGTTTTACCCGTGAGGACACAGAGGCCCCACAGAGGTGGGTGACTGGCCCGACACCATGCGGGCTGATTAAGGGGCCAAGCCGGATCGGTCCCCTGTCCTCGGGCACTACGCCGGGCAGCGGGAGGAATCCCCGCGAGCTTGGCTGGAGGAACAGAGGCATGTCCTGGACCCGCTCCAGGGACGTGGTCCCTGGGCCACCGGCGGCAGGGGTGGGGCCGGCTGGGAGCTTGACCTCCCCGCCTTGGCCCGCAGAGCACCCGGCTGGCTGGGAGTCGAGCGGCCTCCGCAGGAACCCGAGGCCGGGGCTCCGAGCGCAGCTCGGGCCGCCAGCTGGCACCCGGCGCGGGGCGGGGTTGGCCTTCGGGCGGGTTGCGGAACCTCAGACCCGGTTTGTTTTGTTCTCCCTCGAACCCCGAGGGCGGGCTTTCTTCACATCGGGAAGAAAAACCAAAACAAAACAAAGACTTGCTTTCCCCCAAACCCAATGCCTGGACTTGGGGTGTGGGGGGCGGGGGGCGGGGACACCGCGCAGACCACGGGGCGGGGGCCAGCCGCTTCTTTCTCCCGGTGCCACCGCCAGTGCGGGTGGGGGGGGGCTGTCATGACGTGGGGGGACAGCCCGGCTTCTGCCATGGGCTTCCCTGGGTGTGGAGGAGGGGCTCCACCCCCACCCTCGCTCACAGACGGGGCACCCGGGCCAAGGAAGGGATCGGACACGGGGTGGGGGGGCGGCCACCAAGTCACTTGGCGCAGGCTGGCCAGCCTTCCCCCCGCTGTTTGAACGTTCCTGGACTCATCCTCGGGGTGAAGCCTTCACAGTCAGCGCCGGTGATCAGAGCTTCCTACAGCCCCACCGTCCGTCTTCGAGGGCTCCGCGCGGGTCCCCGGCTGCCCAGCCCCGCAGCTGATCCTGGAGGCCGTGGTGCCTGACTCGAGCCAGGGAAAGACAGGGAAGACCAGAAAATACGCTTTAGCGTGGGCGAAACGGAGAAATGCCAAAGCGTAACCTGTTTTCTCCTTCCCCTTCCCCTTCCCCACCCCCTTCCTTTAAGATACACGTCATATAAATGTAACCACCTTAACCATGTGCGAGCGGGCAGCTCAGGGGCGTCAGGCACATGCACACCGTCGTGCAGTCATCCACCATCCGCCTCCAGAACCTTCTTCCCAAACCAAAGCTCCGTCCCCGTTGAACACTGACTTCCGATCCGCCTCCCCCAGCGCCCGACACCCACCATTCTTTCCGTCTCTGTGAATTTGACTCTCCTGGGGACCCCATATGAATGGAATCCTACAGGCCTTGCCCTGTGGGGACTGGCTGACGTCACGCGGTATCGTGTCCTCGAGGTCCATCCGTGTTATAGCAGACGTCAGGGGGTCAGGATTCAGTCTTCCTTTTCAAGGCTGAATAATATCCCACTGTGTGGATGGACCACATTTTTTTGTTAGCCATGCATCCAGTTGTCTGAGACCGTGCCTTCAAATCTTCGGGGTAACCTGTTGTGTTGTTTTGTGTTTTAATATTTATTTTTGAGAGAGACAGGGAGAGAGAGAGAGAGGGAGGGAGAGCGTGAGCAGGGAGGTGCAGAGATCTGAAGCGGGCTCCAGGCTCTGCGCTGACAGCAGGGAGCCCCGATGCCGGGCTCCGACTCATGCGCGAGAGATCACAACCTGAGCCGAAGTCAGACGCTTCACCCACTGAGCCGCCTCCAGGCGCCCCGTGGGGCAACCCGGTTTTGAAATCAGTGCGGGGGCTCTCTGAGGATGCCTGACCAGCCCTTCCTGCTGTCTTCTTACTCTTTCCGCGCATGCCCCGCACCAGCTCAGGCTCCTCCCACCACCCAAAGACCACCCAAGACCAGCCCGCAGGTACCCTCATCCCCCGCCCTGGGGGATGCTCCTGGCACCTTCTGCTTCTCCCCGAGCCGGAGCACGGTCCGTGCTGTGTCACAGCCCCTGTCTGCGGCTTTGCTCCCCTGCGAGGTCCCCGTCTCCCGGTGGGCGGGGGACCAGCCTCCTCTGGTCTTCCTGGAGTGCAGGTGACTAAGGCAGAGAAGAACCATTGATTCTGCTGTAGTGAGTCAGCTTGAATAAAAGATCAAGGGCTGTCCTTTTTCAATTCTGCCTGAGCCGTTCTCCCAAAATGCTGTGTGTGTGCAGGTGCCCTTTAACCGTATATAAGCACGTGGACGGGGATGGCTTCTGGGCGGGGGGTACCCGGGCAGGGTGGGGAGGGGTCGGGAAGGGCACGTCCACAGCTGGTGCTGCCCTGTTTTTAAGATTCTGAACCACAAAAGTGAATTGATTTATTACTTGCAAATTTTAAGCAGTAAGAGAATCACAAGGAGTGTCTTTTCACGTATGATGATTTGCTACGTGAGATCATTTCCATTCCCGCACTAGGGAGGGAAGTTAAACTCCACGAAGTGAGAGCAAACGAGTTTCCGTTTCCAGGGTACCGCGGTTGTCACAGGAGGACCCACCGCTAGGCTCGGGCCCCGAGAACACCCCCGTGACACAGCCGACTCCTTCCTGTGTCTGCCACCTCATTCTCCACCGGAACAAAGCTCCACACGGTGGGGACCACACCGAGCCGTCCCCAGAACAGAGCAGGGCTGGGGACTTACCGTTGAATAAAAGGATATTTTCTGAGGTCATTGCTTGATGTAAGACCCTTTGCTCAGAAAAGTATAAGAGGACCCAGGCCAGGGGAGAATGGGCACACAGTGACTTGTTTCTACACCAGCACCTCATTACTTCCCATGGCTGAGCAACGGTCCGTTGTGTGGAGGGACCCATTCCGTTGACGGACCTTTGTATCATTTCCCCTCTAGGGCTATTGTCTTTTTAAACTTTTCTTTTCTCTTTATTTTTTATTTTATTTATTCAAAAAATTATTTTTTACATTTACTCATTTTTTGAGAGACATAGAGAGGCAGAGCACAAGTTGGGAAGGGGCAGAGAGAGAAGGAGACACAGAATCCGAAGCAGGCTCCAGGCTCTGAGCTGACAGCACAGAGCCCGACGCGGGGCTGGAACCCACGAACCGTGAGATCATGACCTGAGCTGAAGTCAGACGCTCAACCGACCGAGCCACCCAGGCGCCTCAAGATTCCAAGTGTTTTTAAATACTCTGGGTTCTAGTCCCTTATCAGATATGTGATTGGCAAATATTGTCTCCTATCCTGCGGGTTGGTTGTCTTTCCACTTTCTTGATAGTTTCCTTTGAAGCATGAATGCTTTTCATTTTTATGAAGTCCGAATTACCTACTTTTTCTCTGGTTGCTGGTGCTTTCCATGTCATAATGAAGAAATCACGATGTGGTCCAAGGTCATGAGGATCGATGCCTGTCTTCTAAGAGTTTGAAGTTGTACCTCTTCCATTTAGGTCTTTGGTCCATTTTGAGTTAATTTTTGTGAACGGTGTGAGGTCAGGGTCCAGTTGAATTCTTTGGCGCATAGATATCCAGTGGTCCCAACACCATTTGTTTAAAACAAAAACAAAACCAAAAAAATACTCTTTTCCTCCGCTGAAGGAGGAAATCGCTTTGACCCTTGTTGGAAACCAGTTGACCGTCACTGTATGCGTTCCATTTCTGGACTCTCCATTTGAGTCCATTAATCGATAGGTCTGTCCGTATGGCAGCACCACAGTCTTGACAAGCGTAGCTTTGTGGGAAGTTTTTTTTTTAATGTTTTTTTATTTATTTTTGAGACAGAGAGAGACCGAGCGTGAGCAGGGGAGGGACAGAGAGAGAGGGAGACACAGAATCCGAAGCGGGCTCCAGGCTGTGAGTAGTAAGGTTTTAAACTGGGACATGCGAGCCCTCCCTCCAGCTCTTTCCCTCTTCCCCAGTGTTGTTTTGGCTGTTAGGACCATGTTAGGATCAGCTTGTGGGCAGCTGCAGAAAGGCAAGTAGGATTTCAGTAGGGACTGGGTTGCATCTATGGATCAATCTGGAGAATATCGCCTTCTTAACCGTACTCGGTCTTCTGGCCCGTGAGTGCAGGATCACTTTCCGTCTGATTTGTTTCAACGTTTTTGTAGTTTTTAGGGGACAAGGCTTGTACTTCTTGTACGTGTGTGTTGTAAAAGGGATTGTTTTCTCAATTTCACCTTAGACCGTTGATTGCTGTTGCATAGAAATGCAATTAATTGGGGCGCCTGGGTGACTCAGTCTGTTGAGTGTCCCGCTCTTGATCTCGGCTCGGGTCACGATCTCACGGTGTGTGAGATAGAGCCCCGCGTCGGGCTCCGTGCCGACAGCATGGTATTCTCTCTCTCCCTCTCTCTCTGCCCCTACCCCCGTTGCTCGCTGTCATTCTCTCTCTCTGTCTCAAAATAAATGAACATTTAAAAAAGAAATACAATTACCATTTGCTTATTGATCTTATGTCCTGCAACTTTGTCGAATTCATGCATTCGTTCTAGTAGGTCTTGCTGGGGGGCGGGGGTTGAATTCCTACAGAGAGTGTACGTGCAAGATCGTGTCATCTGTGAAGAGAGTTTTACTTCTTTCCTTCCAATCTGGATGCCTTTTATCTTTCTTGCCTAATTGCCCTGAGTCGAACCTCTACTGCAACGTTGAATAGACGCGAAGAGAGCGGACATCCTGTCTTGTTTCTGATCTTAGGGGAAAGCTTTCAGTCTTTCATCGTTGAGTGTAATGTTGCCTGTGGGTTTTTCATAGATGCCCTTTATCAGTTTGAGGAAGTTCCCTTCTATTTTTAGTGTGTTAAGTGTTTTCATCATGAAAAGGTGTTGGATTTCTGTCAAATGTTTTTTCTGCAGCTAGTGAGATCATGTGGGTTTTGTCCTTTATTCTGTTAATCTGCGTGTTGTACTGATTGCTGTTCATAGGTTGAACCACCTTCACATTCCTGGCATAAATCCCACTTGGTCATGGTGTATAATCCTTTTTGTATGTTGTTGGATTTGGTTTGCTAGTATTTTGTTGAGGGGATTGTGTCTGTATTCATGAGGGGTGTTCGTAAGGGCCCAGAATTTTATGTTCTTGGGATGTCTTTGTCTGGTTTGACCGTGAGCATGTGACTTTGTGCAAAGTCAAAGACAAAACACGCAAAAGAGAAGGCTAAACTTCTAAGGATTTCCCAAGAAATAAAGGAAAGTCAGCATATATTGCCTACCTGCCTCACATCCGACACTCTCCTTGGTGGCTTCTCCAAGGATCAGGTGGAAGCGGCTCGGAAAAAAATGGTACCTAAGCTGGGCCTTGGAGAGTGAAAAGAGCAGACACGGAGAGGTACAGCAGACAGCCCTGAGGGAGGGGCCCGAGAGAGCAAACGGCCGGAGACGAGATCTTCCGGAGTGGAGAGGAAGAGTTGTGCAGTGTGCCTAGGACACAACAGGGGCCTGCGAAGGGCTACACGGGGCTGAATAATGCCCCCGAATTCGTGTACTCCGGGAACCTCAGAATGTGATCTCTTTGGACATCAGGTCTTTGCAGATGGGCTTTGTTAAGGTGAGGTCCTTCTGGATTCGGGTGGGCCCTAATCCAATGGCCGGTGTCCTTATGAGAAGAGACGACAGAGACACAGAGAGCACCATATGGGGGAGGAAGGCCATGCGATGGTGACGGCAGGGATTGGGGTGCGAGGGAGCGGGGCCCTGCTGCCCTTGATCTCAGACTCTGGGCCTCCAGAGCTGTGAGGGACAAACTGCTGTGGCTCTAGGCCTTGCAAGTGTGGTGACTTCTGGTAGCAGCCGTAGGAGACCCATGCCAGATGATGCAATGTCACACGCCAGGCTAAGGACTGGGGCTTTCCTGCCAGGCAGAACCTGCCGGGCTGACCGCTCCGGGCCAGGAGCCTGGGGCAGGGGGGACGGGTAGACCACGTTTAGGGGCATCCTTTACCGGCTATTTTTAAAGACAGACTTTCACTTTCCTCTGTATCTTCCTCTTTGTTCTTTTAAACTGTTGCGACTCCTGTTGGAGTCACAAGCCGTAGGCGTGGGAAGCTTGAGATTTGGTTGCGTCAGCCACACCGGCCATCCGTCTCCACCCTGCTGTGTACTGTCTGTGCGATGTGGGGACGTCATTCATGGCCTCAGTCTCCTTAGCTATAAAATGGGGTTAATAGTATCTCCCTCGGGGCGTCTGTGGGGGTGCAGTCAGTTAAGCGTCCAACTCTTGATTTCTGCTCAGGTCACCATCTCACGGTTCGTGGGGTCAAGCGCCGTGTCAGGTTCTCTGCTGATGGTGTGAAGCCTGCTTGGGATTCTCTCCCTCCCTCTCTCTCTCTCTCTCTGTCCCTCCCCCACTCTCTCTCTCTTTCTCTCTCTCTCTCAAAATAAATAAATAAACATTAAAAAAAAGAACATCTCCCTCGATAAGCAGAGCTCCTGGCACACAGGAAGCCACAGATAGATGGTAACCATGATGGTGCTGAGTTGTTTATACCTGACCTTCTTTCTTTTTTTTTTTTTTAACTTTTGAAATTACCCTTATTGGTTTTCTGTATAAAAACCATTATAGGCTTCTTGTTAAAAAAAAGAAAAGATATAGGGGCGCCTGGGTGGCGCAGTCGGTTAAGCGTCCGACTTCAGCCAGGCCACGATCTCGCGGTCGGTGAGTTCGAGCCCCGCGTCGGGCTCTGGGCTGACGGCTCGGAGCCTGGAGCCTGTTTCTGATTCTGTGTCTCCCTCTCTCTCTGCCCCTCCCCCGTTCATGCTCTGTCTCTCTCTGTCCCAAAAATAAATAAATGTTGAAAAAAAAAATTAAAAAAAAAGGGGCGCCTGGGTGGCGCAGTCGGTTAAGCGTCCGACTTCAGCCAGGCCACGATCTCGCGGTCCGTGAGTTCGAGCCCCGCGTCGGGCTCTGGGCTGATGGCTCGGAGCCTGGAGCCTGTTTCCGATTCTGTGTCTCCCTCTCTCTCTGCCCCTCCCCCGTTCATGCTCTGTCTCTCTCTGTCCCAAAAATAAATAAAAACGTTGAAAAAAAATTAAAAAAAAAAAGAAAAGATAAGCATATACAAGTTGAGCTTATTGTTTTTGGTGATCAAAATGATTCATTATTACTTTGAGAAAATTTACAAAATTAAAAACAAGATGAAGAACCTATAATCATGCCATCTGGACAGGATCATTATTGTCATTTGGGGGCTGTTTTCTACTTCTATGATATATTTATAAAGCTATAAGGTATCTATAAATATACATTATATGTAAAGCCATATCGATATCATATCCTACTTTCTTCATGTCACAGAACAGTGTGAGCATTTTTTTGTTCTTTAAATACTTCTGTAAAATGTTTTATAATAGCTTCATGGCATTGTATCATATAAATGGGCCATGATATATTAAAATATTCTCCTGTTAGAAATTCAGTAACAGGGGCGCCTGGGTGGCTCAGTCGGTTAAGCGTCCGACTTGGGCTTAGGTCACGATCTCACAATTCATGAGTTCGAGCCCCGCATCGGGCTCTGGGCTGACAGCTCGGAGCCTGGAGCCTGCTTCGGATTCTGTGCCTCCCTCTCTCTGACCCTCCCCCACTCACACTCTGTCTCCTTCTCTCTCTCTCAAGAATAAACATAAAAAAAAATTTTTTTTAAATATTGGTGGATTTTTTTTACTTTATTGAGGTATAATATGTGTATGTTAAATTGCATATATTTGAAGTGTATAGTTGCTGAATTTTGACACACACACACACACACACACACACACACACACACACACACCAGTAAGGCGATCACCACAATCATGTTAATGAGCGTATCCATCACCTCCAAATTTCCTTTGTGTCCCTTTGTAATCCACCCCTTCCTCCAGCCCCTGCCCCCTAAATGACTTTTCTGCTTTCTGTCACTATAGATTAGTTTGCATCTCCTAGAATTTTCTGTAAATGGAACCATGCAGCATGCACTCTTTTTCACTCAGCATGACGATTTCACGATGTACCCAGACTTCTGTGTGAATGAGTCAAGAGTTCATTCATTTCTGTTGCCAAGTCCTGCTCCATTGTGTGCATCAACCACCACGATGTGTTTATCCATTCACCTGCTTATCATCCCCTCACCCGCTGGGTTGTTCTCCGTTCTCAGCTGCTCTCCACCTTTACGCAGAACCCTTGCGTGTGGACGTAGGTTTTTACATCTTTTGGTAAACACTTGGGAGTGGGATGGCCGGGTGATGTGGTGAGTGGGTGCTTAACTTTTTAAGCAACTGCCAGACTGTTTTCCAAAGTGGTTGCCCCGTGTTGCCCTCCCACCAGCTGTGTGTGTGAGAGTTCCGGGTGCTTGCTGTCCTCATCCGCACTTGGTAGGGTCACAGTCAGGCTTTTCAATTCTAACGTGTGTGTGGGAGTATCTCATGGTGGTTTTAATTTACATCTCCCTGATTACTATTGTCGCTGGGTATCTTTTCATATAACCTTTTGAGTCCCGTTTTTTCCCCTTGATATGTTTCTGATTCACCCATGTTGTTATGTGTATCACGGTTTGTTCCTTTTTATCGCCGAGTGGTATTCCATTGTCCATTCCGTTGGACATACTTCTTTATCCACTGACCAGTTGAAAGACCCAGCTGCTGGCTCTTGGTTTTGTGGTTATGAATAAAACTGCTATCAGCAGACACACACAGATTTTTATGCGAGCATTTTTCATTTCCCTCGGGTAAGTACCGAGCAGTGGGATTGCTGGGTCATGTGGTAAGTGCGTGTTCCCAAAGTGGATTCTCACTTTGCATTCCCGCCAAGCCACATGTGAGTCTGGCTGCAGTGGTTCCCGCCGGCAGTCCGGACTGTCAGTTTACGCTTGTGTTGTAGTGTTCCTCATAGGTGTGTGCTGTGCCGTCGTATCGCTTTGTGGTTTCCGTTTCTGTTTCTCTCCCGGCCAACCATGTCGAGCACCTTTTCATATGCGTACTTGCCCCCTTTTTGTGGTGAAGCGCCTTTTCAGATCTTTTGCCTGTTTTTAAATTGCGTTTGTTTTCTCATTACTGACCTTGAAGTTTCTTTATACGTTCTGGATATAGATCGTTTATCAGAGATGTGTTCTACATGTATCTTTTCTCAGTCTGTGGCTTGTCTTTTTAATTTTCTTAGCAGTGTCTTTCAAAGAGCAGAAATTTGTCATTTTAATAAAGTCCTGTGTACCAATTTTTTTCTTTTATGGATCGTGCCTTGGTGTCATAGCTAAGAAATCTATGTCTGACAGTACTATTGAGTTTCAAGAATGTCTCTTACAGGGAAGGGCACCTGGGTGGCTCAGTTGGTTGAGCCTCCCACTCTTGCTTTCGGCTTAAGTCATGATCTCGTGGTTTGTGGGTTCAAGTCCCGCATCAGGCTCTGTGCTGACAGCACGGAGCCTGCTTGGGATTCTCTGTCTCCCACATTCTCTCTTCTTCTCCCGCACACATGGTCTCTGTCTCGAAATGAATAAATAAACTTAAAAAAAAAAAGAGTGTCTCATACATATTCTGGGTAATCTTTTATTGGATATATGTGTTGTGAATATTTTCTCCAGGCTGTGGCTTGCATGTCTATGTTATTTTGAAAAGAGTTTTTAATTTTCCAGTTTATTAATTATTTCTGTGATTATGCATTTTGTATTCTAAGAAATCTTGGCCTATTCTAAGGTGGCTAAGACTTCTTTTACAGATTCTTCTAGTAGTTGTATAATTTTAGGCATCACATCCAGATCTGTGACCCATTTTGAGTTAATTTTTGTATACAACATGAAAAAAGAAGTGACGTTAATTCTTTTTCATATGGATATCTAGTTGATCTAACCCCGTTTGTGGAAGAGCGCTCCTTTCTCCATGGAACTGTCCTTGCGTCTTTGTCAATAATCAATTGATCATATTTCTCTACTTCTGGACTCTCCATTCCGTACCATTGATATGAAAGTCTATGTTTTCACCCTTGCCAGACTGCCTTGATTACTATGGGTTTATAATGAGTCTCAAAATCAGATAAGTCCTTCAACTCTCTACTTTTTTTTGTAATTGCTTTGGTTCTTCTAGGTGTTTTGCATTTCCATATGAATTTTAGAGTCAGCCTGACAATTCCTACCCCCCGAAAAGGTCCTACTGGAATACTGATTGCGACTGTGTTGAATTTATAGATCAGTTTGGTAGGATTACCATCTTAACAATATTGACTGTTTCAGTCTATGGACATGGTGTATCTCTCCATTTATTTACATTTCCTTTAATTTCTTTCAGCAAGGTTTTGTGTTTTTCAGTATGGAGGTCTTGAATGTCATTGGTTTGATTTATTTCTAAATATTTTATGTAGAGATCTTTTTGAAGGGTGTCCTATAAATGGAATTTTTAATTTATTATATTTGTCAGTTGTCTGTTGTTAGTCTTTAAGAATACAATTAATTTCTTTTGTCTACATTAACCTCTTATCCTGTAATCTTGCTAAGCTCACTTATTAGTTCTATTAGTTGTTTTGTAAATTTCATGGGATTTTTTTGTGTAAATAACTGTATCATCTGCACACAGGGACAGTTTCACTTCTTCTTTTCTGATCTTTATGCATTTTGTTTCTTTTCTCATCTTATGGAGAGGCTAGAGCCTCCAGTCTGTACTGAACAGAAGTGATGAAAACAGGCATACTAACCTTATCCTGATCATGGGGGAAACAATTCAGTCTCTATCACTGAGTACAACATTAAGTGTAGAATGTTTCTAGGTGACCTTTAGCAACTTAAGGAAGTTCCCTTCTATTCCTATATTGCTGATGGCTTTTATCATGAATGAGTGTTTTTGTCAAATATTTTTTCTTTTTTTTTTATGTTTATTTTTGAGAGAGACACAGCATGAGTGGGGGAGGGGGAAAGAGAGGGAGACACAGAATTCCAAGCAGGCTCCAGGCTCCGAGCTGTCAGCACAGAGCCCAACGTGGGGCTCAAACCCACAAACTGTGAGATTATGACCTGAGTCGAAGTTGGACACTGAACCGACTGAGCCACCCAGGTGCCCCTGTCAAACACTTTTTCTGTATCTATTTACGTATGTGGTTTTTTGCGGCCATCGATCTTAGGATCGATATTTAAAAATGAAAATAAAGGGTCAAAATGTATAAACATTTTTAAACTGTTTGCATCTTATTTCCACATTGCCAGAAAGAAAAGTTTGACCAGGATACAGTCCCCACCCTGTGGCTGTGCAAGGGTGTCCATTTTCCCAAACCCTTACCTACACTACATTTTATAGTTTTTTGCTTATTGCCAATTTCATGGACCTAGACCTCTCCCCAGAGTCCCTTGTTTCATTTCCATTTATTTCATTCTCTGGACACAGAAATGTCATTGTTTATTTTATTTATTCTCTAGCGAATTGTTTTTTCTTGTTTTAACAGATGTTATTTTTTAGAGCAATTTTAGGTTCATTAAAAAAGTCAAGAGGAAGGCAGAGAGATTTCCCCTATACCTCTTGCTCTGACTCATACATATCCTCCCTCATTATCAGTATCCCACACCAGAGGGTATGTTTGTTACAACTGATGAACCTCTATTGACACATCATTATCACTCCAAGTCCATAGTTTACATTAGAGCTCACTCTTGGTGTTGTACATCTGACGTGTTTTAACAAATGCATAATGACATATATCTAACTTTATAGCATCATACAGAGTACAGTTGACCCTTGAGCAATGTGGGGGTGAGGGGTGCCGACCCCCCCCCCCCCCACGCTCAAAATCCACATATTACTTTTGAGTCTCCAAAGACCTAATTACTAATAGCCTACTGCCGCTCGGAAGCCTTACCAACGTCATAAGAAGTTGACTAACACATACTTCGGATGTTATATGTAATATACAGTGTATCCTTACAAGAAAGTAAACTAGAGAAGAGAAGATGTGATTAAGAAAATCATAGGAAACGGCACCCAGATGGCTTAGTCGCTTGAGCATCTGACTCTTGATCTCGGCTCAGGTCACGATCTTACGGTTCATGAGAGCGAGCTCCGCATCGCGCTCTGTGCTGACCCCGCGGAGCCTGCTTGGGATTCTCTCTCACTCCCTCTCTCTCTGCCCCTCCCCTGCTAGCGCTCCCTCAAAATAAATAAATAAACTTAAAAATTACACACAAAAAAAGAAAATCATAAGGAAGAGAAAGTGTGCTAACAGTACCACACAGTATTTATGGGGAAAAATCCAGACAAAGCGGACCCTGCAGTTCAAACCCGCGTTGCTCAAGGGTCATATGTAGTTTTACTGACCTAAAGATCGCCCGTGCTCTGCCTATTTATCCCTTCCCCCTCCCCTCAGCCCCTGACAACCCTGATCCTTGAACTGTGGCCATAGTTGTGACTTTTCCAGAACGTCATATCGTTAGCATCACACAGTCTGTGGCATTTCCAGACCGGCCCCTTTCACTTAGCAATGTGCATTTAAGGTTCCTCTGTGTCTCTTCATGGCTTGATGGCTCATTTCTTTTTAGAGCTGAATAATATTCCCTTGTCTGGATGGACTGAAGTTCGTTCATTCATCTACTGAAGGACATTGTGCTTGTTGCTTCCAGGTTTTGGAAATTATGAGGGGCCACCAAAGGGAGGCATTATTTCCAGCCCCCTCCCCACCCCACCCCCACCGCTCCATATGCACACACACCGCCACACACCCACACCCCCTTCCCAGCGCTGCCGCGGCGGCCTGCTCACGCCGTGGGACAGGCCGAGGCTTCCAGAAAACAGATCCAGGATGGAGACTCACTCGGGCAGAGTCATGGATGGAAGATTCTTCGGCCACTGCCGTGGCCAGGAGACCTGATTCCCTGCAGGGGAAGGAGCCCATTTCAAACCAGGAGACAGCCCCAGACAGAGGGTCGGCCTCGTACCTTCCAGGGGCAGCTGGCCCCAGGGCAGAAGGCTGCTCGCGCCCTTCTGCGGCTCCTGAGGGGGACATTATTTGCATTTATTAACTGATTAATCGATTAACTCCAGACACTATGCTTGGGACTGTGGCTGGGGTTCCAAGGGCTCAAACTAGAGCAAAGTTGATGGACGGCTTGGGTCTCCATGGCGTAGGGCCTATGATAGCAGATGACTGGATGGTCACCTCAGCCACCTAGTGTGACATCTGTCTCCCCATCAAGACCGGCTGCCGCAGGGTGATGACCATATCTTGGTGACTTCTGCTTCGCCAGCTGCCAGCACATCCTGGCACAGAACAGGAGGTCACTTAACACTCATGCCTGGGGGGTCACCTGCGGGGCTCAGTCGGTTGAGCATCTGACTTTTGGTTTCGGCTCAGGTCATGATCTCACAGTTTGTCAGATCGAGCCCCACGTCGGGCTCTGTGCTGACATCGTGGAACCTCTTGGGATTCTCTCTCTCTCTCTCTCTCTCTCCCTCGATTTCTGCCCCTGCCCCAATTGCTCTGTCTCTCTGTCTTTCAAAAGAAATAAACATTAAAAAACACAAAAAAAAACAATTCTCATGCCTGGGATGAATCTGTAGGATGTCTGCGAACTTTGAAGCCGTGAGAAAAATAACAAATGCATAATGACATATATCTAACTTTATAGCATCATACAGAGTACAGTTGACCCTTGAGCAATGTGGGGGTGAGGGGTGCCGACCCCCCCCCCCCGACGCTCAAAATCCACATATTACTTTTGAGTCTCCAAAGACCTAATTACTAATAGCCTACTGCTGATCGGAAGCCTTACCAACGTCATAAAAAGTTGATTAACACATACTTCGGATGTTATATGTAATATACAGTGTAATATACTTCCTCACTTCTGGTGAGGAAGTAAGATGTGGGGAGATTGAAATAGGCCTGGTTTTTAGTTTTTATCTCTGTGCGTGGAGAGCAGCTCGGTTCCAAGGGTATTCCAATGTGCTCTGTGTAATGTGCTCATACGATTGTTATGTGGGGTGTGTTGAAATTAAACGGACGGTTTATTTGGGCAATCCCTCCCCCAAATACTACGAGTTAGAAATGTGTGATAGAGGGGCGCCTGGGTGGCGCAGTCGGTTAAGCGTCCGACTTCAGCCAGGTCATGATCTCGCGGTCCGTGAGTTCGAGCCCCGCGTCAGGCTCTGGGCTGATGGCTCAGAGCCTGGAGCCTGTTTCTGATTCTGTGTCTCCCTCTCTCTCTGCCCCTCCCCCGTTCATGCTCTGTCTCTCTCTGTCCCCAAAAAAATAAATAAACGTTGAAAAAAAAAAAAAGAAATGTGTGATAGAAAGAGCCAGAAGACGCCAAGTAGCATCACCTCTGTGGACAAATAAAAAGGGGGTGTTTTCAAGTTGCTAAGTTTTGGGGCCATTTGTCACATGGCAGCAGATAACCGGTATTTATAGGAAGGGTCTCTTTTCAGAAAAAGTGTAAGTGGGGAAGAGAAAACCTCCATAATGACTGAGTTGTGGTTCTCAAAGTCAAAGAGGCATTGGGGCCAGATTTTAACATTTTTACAATATCCAAACTTCTCTCATCCATCCATCTATCCATCTATCATCTATTATTTATAGAAAGAGAGAGCACAAGCAGGAAAGGGGCAGAGAGAGAGAGAGAACAAGAATCCCAAGCAGGCACTGCACTGTCGGCACGGAGCCCGACATGGGGCTCCAACCCACGAACGGCGAGACCATGACCTGAGCCAAAGTCAAGAGCTGGACGCTCAGCCAAGCGAGCCATCCGGGTGCCCCTAAAATATCTAAATTTTCTCTTGCTTTTCTTCACCGTGAGCTTTTTGAGTCAGCCGAAACAATAGCTTGATAGAACCCCAGTGGTAGGTCCCAAGCGTAGTGTCTGGAGTTAATCGATTAATCAATTAATAAGTGCTAATAATGTCCCCCTCAGGAGCCGCGGAAGGGCGCGAGCGGCCTTCTGCCCAGAGGCCAGCTCCCCCTGGAAGGTACGAGGCCGACCCTCTGTCTGGGGCTGTCTCCTGGTTTGAAATGGGCTCCTTCCCCTGCAGGGAATCAGGTCTCCTGGCCACGGCACTGGCCGGAGAATCTTCCATCCATGACCCTGCCCGAGTGAGTCTCCATCCTGGATCTGTTTTCTGGAAGCCTCGGCCTGCCCCACGGCGTGAGCAGGCCGCAGCAGCGCTGGGAAGGGGGTGTGGGTGTGTGGCGGTGTGTGTGCATATGGAGCGGTGGGGGTGGGGTGGGGAGGGGGCTGGAAATAATGCCACCCTCCGGTGGCCCCTCTCCAGCCGGGTTTGGAGGCGAGCCTGGGAAGCACGTGGAGCCCGTGATCTCCCAGCCGCGGGGGCCTCGTTGTTCAGTAAGCAGATTACGAGATGCTGCATCAGGTGCATGGTGGGGGGCTGTCTTCAGACCTTCCACTTGCCTTGTTTTGCCAACAATGATCGTATAGTGCAGCCCGGTCAGGGTCCACTCTGGAAGGCGGCGACTCCCTCAGCCTTTTTGGGTCTGCCGCGTGGCCACAGAGGTTCGGCTCGCCTACCCACCTTCCCATCCAGCTACTGATTTGTATCTGAATCTGTCCCCTGGGAGTGCCCAGGTGCCCCACAGAAATGGCGGGACCCGGCTCAGCCCAGTGTCCTCAGACAGGGAGGGCAGAAAAGCCGCCGGCTCCCGCACACCGGGCCGACTGATGTTCTAGAAGCAGCAAAGGTTCTAAAAGGCCGGTCTTTTCTCTTTGAGGATGCCCCAAGTTCTGAGGGATTGTGCGTGAACCACCCCTTGTGGCTTCGTGCAGAGAACTGGTGCCTTTTTGAGGAAGAGGCACCTCGGGATTAAGTGCCTCTGACACTTTTATGCTCTGGGCTGAAACGGGGAAGCTGGAGAAGGCCATTGCTGTCGCCTCTCTGTAGGATGCCGGGGCGGGGGCCCAGAACTGATGCTTGCTTTTACTCCGGTTACATTTTCGTGGGCTTTTGCTAGATGCTACTGTTAAATCTCCACAGATGGCACTTAGCCTGTGGTGTGGCGGAATCCACCTAATAAAATGCTTTGCAACTGGGGTTTTAAACAAATTCATGAACTTAAAAAAAAAAAAACCGTAATAAATGGGGTTGTGTTGCTGAACTTGGAGCTTAGAGGCCGGCAAGTATGGCGGTAAGGACCTGGCTCTCCAAGCTTGGGTCCAAAAACCAACTCTACCGCCTGCCAGCTGTGTGACCTTGGGCAAGCCCCTTAACCTCTCTGGGCCTCAGTTCCTCTTCTGTACAATGGGGGTAAATGGCACCGCTCCTTTCAAAGGATTATTGCGAGGATTATATGTGATACGTGCCCATGCGAGGTGGTTAATACAGGACCAGGCCCATACCGAGTGTTTAATGAGTGTGCATTATTTGTGTTATTGGTATTGATAATTTCCTTACTGAACCATAAACAGAACCAGTGTTTTATTTTTCCAGGAAAATGGTGAACCGGTAGAAACTCAAACAGAAGCCCCACCCCGTCCAAAGGGATCACGAGGCAGCAAGGGGCCCAGCACCGAGCCCTCTGCAGCCCTTGATCATATGCACAAAGGCCTGTTATTATCCTGACTTTGCAAATGTCCACACAAAGGCTCCAAGGGGCTCGGTGACCCGCCCAAGGTCACACAGGGAAGGCTTGTGGGGGCGCTCATCTGTCATTAGGGCCACTCACTGCCTCTGCCCGTGTGGGATGCAATTTGATCAAAAAACGCCTTCCCTTCCACATGAAATGTAATTTCACGTGTGACTGTAATGGGACCCGTTCGTTCATTCGTTCGTTCGTTCGCTCGCTCGCTCGCTGGCTCACGGGTGTCTGTCTGTGTGCGTGTCTGAGCTGGGCCCGTGTGTAAGTGTGTCCCCCACGCCCTCCCTGCCCTGTCCCCGGGACGGCGGGGACACAGAGCCGCGTGGCCCTCACGTGACCCGCTCCCCCAGCTCCCCCTGCGGCGCCGACACCCCCCTGCGGTTCCCCGAAGGCCACGGCCTCCTGCAGACCCCGCGCTGGGACGAGCCCCAGAGGGCCTGCGCGCTGGAGCAGATCTGCGGCGTGTTCCGCGTGGACCTGGGGCACATGCGCTCCCTCCGTCTCTTCTTCAGGTGAGAGCCTGTCTCCGCGGCTTCCCGGAAGTTGGCTGGGGTTGCAGGGGGCCCAGCGGGCGGGGGCTTCGGGTCCAGTCGGGGCTTGCTTCCCGACATCACTGAGCCCGTGGGCAGCGGTGCCCGCTACGGTTGCCCCCAGGAACCGGCTCCGGGCAGCTTCCAGACTCTTCCATGCGCCCTCAGGGTCCCACCCCCTCCGTCCCCCCAAGAGGCTTTGCAGCTCCGCCTGTGTGTGCAGGAAGGGGGCGTGGCTTTCTGGAGGAGGCGCCCCGTTTTCATGGTGGGCGGACCGTCCCTATTAGCGTCCTGTCTAGCAGCCACATCCAATCGCTCCCGAAAGGCAGGGTGGCCCAGCCCCACGCTGGCCCCTGCCGAAGACCTGTGCTCGAAGCACACGTGTCGCTGGAGGGGTCCCAGACCCAGAGCCTCAGTCTGGCCTTTCAGGGAAGGGCAGCCGGGGTTGGGCCGAACACCCAGTTGGATGTGCAGTGAGTTTTCCCGGAGGATTCTCCCAGGGTGCCCTCCAGGCCGTCCCACCTGGGCTCAAAATCTGATTCCACCTAATGGCATCCACCCCTAGATCTCCTGGAGAGGGGGCACCAGAGAGGGGGGACGCCAGAGAGGGGGGACGCCAGAGGGGGGGTGTCACTGCTTGGGGCCGGGGACCCAAGGCGGCTCCGGCAGCCCTCCAGGGAGCGAGGACAGTCCTTCTTCCCGGCCCCCCCAGGAGGGGGCCGGCTTGCGCTCCTCACCCCAGGGGGCGATGGCTCGCGTGTGGGTGTAACTGTCCCCCTGTGGCCCGCAGCCAGACTCCGCGGGGCCTTCCTGTTTCCTGCCCCGGGGGTCAGCGATAGGGGCCTCTGATTATATACTTGGAAATAAAACCCGGCGTTTACATATTCATTGCTCCCTTCTCCCTCCCCCTGCGACGGCCGCGCAGCGACGAGGCCTGCACCAGCGGCCAGCTGGTCATCGCCAGCCGGGAGAGCCAGTACAAAGTGTTCCACTTCCACCACGGCGGCCTGGACAAGCTGTGCGACGTGTTTCAGCAGTGGAAATACTGCACCGAGACGCACCTCAAGGACCAGGTAGCCCAGAGGGCGACCGGAGGGCCCCGCCGTGGGAGTCGCCCGGCTGCCGAGACTCCCTCCCCTCCTCTTCCCTCCCACGGCGGGGAGGGTCCGGGACTTCCCCGCGCGCGGAGGCCTCGGAGGGGTGTGACCCGAGGCTGTCCGCGGTCGCTGGGCGGCTGAGAGGGCAGCAACTTTGGATTTGAAGCCTGTGCCCAGGGCTTCTTGTAAAGTCAGTGCTGTGCACTTGAAAAATCATGTTTTGACAAGGCTTCCTGCCATATTTTGCTCAATCTACATACAAATGTAATAAGAGCTCTTTAATTATCTGTTCAAGATACTGTATGTGCTTATTAGAAAGGGGCTGACTTTCAGATTCCCTTCCTTCCCACCGAGCCTCCTGCTGGCTTCCCTCATTACACTAGCGTGGCTTTTTTTTCCCCCTACATTGAACAACCTTTGATTTTTGAATTAAATGTCAGCCGCAGTTTTGCCCCGGATTCGTGACTGCCCGTGGAGACAACCTGACAGGCGGGCTCCCTGCTCGCGGAACAGCGGCCCCTTTGTCTGTGGCCAATCACATGTAATTTATTGCAGGCCCTCCCGGCAGAGGGAAGTTGGGCCGTACGAGGCATTAATTCCGTTTTTGCGGCCGGGGTCGCGGAGAGAGTGGGGGCGGTGGCGAGGGGGCCGCGGTCTCGGTCGGTCGGTGGGAGTGGGCCGGGGAGCCTGGGCGCCCGCGGGGGGAACGAGGGGGAGGGGAGGGATCGATGTTAAGACGAAGGTATTTTCATTTTAATTGCGGCTAATTACGCTCGCCGATGAGGGGTCTGCGTGCAGGGGAGAGCGCGCCCCCCTCCCTTCAGGAGAGAGGGGGGTGGGCGTGGGGGGGGTGGTATTTGGCGTCCTGGGGAGGGCGGGCACCAGTGAGGTGCACACCGCCCCGAGGTGTCTTCCGGGCCAGCAGGTCGCCGACGAAAAGACGTGCATACAGTTCTCCATCCGCCGCCCCAAGCTGCCCTCCTCGGAGACGCACCCCGAGGAGGGCGTGTACAAGAGGCTGGACGTGGCGGCCTGGCTGCACCACCTGAACGAGCTGGGCCAGGTAGAGGAGGAGTACAAACTGCGCAAGGTGAGCCAGCCCGCGGGGAGGGGGGAGGCGGGCGGCACCGCCGGGCCGCCTCCCCGGGGGGCCGAGGCGCGGCGCGAGCGGCTGTGTGAACGCGCCCATGTAGCAATCAAAGGGGCTGCGCTGAAAAGGAAACCCTCCGGAGCGGGTTTGGGGGACCCCGCGTCAGCCTGTATAGAAGAGCTCGCGGCGCAATGCGGCGCTTCCAAAACCAGGATTAGGCCGCGACGTGAGAACGATACGTTCGTCGGAGCGCCACACCAGGGTGGGCATTGACATTGAAATGAGCCTGGTTGTCTCCTGTATGGGAATGGAGGGCCTCCACTCTCCCCTCCAAACATGTGCAAATTGCAGCGATGTGAATCAAGGCATCAGCTGTCAGGAAGGCCCCGCAAAGCCACCACAACACAAATCTCCGGGGATTTGGGGGTGCTTTGAGCGGCCCTGTTTGGGCCCCTCCCCAACTTTTGCCGCTTCCTGCAGGCCATTTTCTTCGGCGGCATTGATGTGTCAATCCGGGGGGAGGTCTGGCCTTTCCTGCTGCGGTATTACAGCCACGAGTCCACGTCGCAGGAGAGGGAGGCGCTGCGGGCGCAGAAGCGAAAGGAATACGCCGAGATCCAGCAGAAGAGGTAAGGGCCACCCGCCCGCCCCGGCCGCCCAGGGGCATGTCAGCTGCAAAGGCAATTTGAGGCGCAATCCCGCATTGATAATACGTTCCGTGACCCAGAGTTTCTTTCGAAAATGGGTCCCAGGCACGGAGTGATAGGCTTGGATAAGTGCCGTCATTATCCGCAGCGCTGCTCTTTAGCTCTGTGTCAAGGTTTTAGAGTTCTTTTTCAACAGACTTAACTAGGCACTGACATCCCGCCAGGAACGCTGGGGTGGCGGGGGGGAGGGGGGGGGGTTGGGGGAGGGCAGCCGGAGCCGGACTGGGGAGGTCTCTCTGGGTCTGGCTGACCTCAGGCTGTGTTGGGGACCCGTGGAGAGCCTCGGATATGCACACCCCCAAGTCAGTGGAGGGGGGGGAGGGGGCTGGACGGTTTGCCAGCCGCAGCAGCAACCAGCCCCCATCGAGAGCACCCAGCCCCCATCGAGAGCACCCAGCCCCCATCGGGAGCACACAGCCCCCATCGGAAGCACCCAGCCCCCATCGGGAATACCCAGCCCCCATTGGGAGCACCCATCCCCCATCGGGAGCACCCACCCCCATCAGGAGCACACAGCCCCCAAGGGAATACCCATCCCCCATCGAGAGCACCCATCCCCCATCGGGAGCACGTAGCCCCCATCGGAAACACCCACCCCCATTGGGAGCACGCAGCCCCTATCGAGAGCACCCATCCCCCATCGGGAGCACTCAGCCCCCATCAGGAGCACCCATCCCCCATCGGGAGCACCCAGCCCACATTGGAAGCACCCAGCCTGCATCAGAAACACCCATTCCCCCATTGGAAACACCCACCCCCATTGGGAGCACCCAGCCCCCATCAGGTGCATGCAGCCCCATCGGAAACACCCAGCCCCCATCGGGAGTACACAGCCCCCATCGAGAGCACCCAGCCCCCATCGGGAGCACCCAGCCCCCATCGGGAGCACCCAGCCCCCATCAGAAACACACAGCCCCCATCGGGAGCACCCAGCCCCCATCGGGAGCACCCAGCCCCCATCAGAAACACCCAGCCCCCATCGGGAGCACCCAGCCCCCATCAGAAACACCCAGCCCCCATCGAGAGCAGGGGTTGGGAGGGGCAGGCCCTGCCAGGAGTGTGTGCTGCTCCTCAGCCCCGGGCGGGTGCCCTGCTCTGTGCCAGGCTCTCCATGACCCCTGAAGAGCACAGAGCCTTCTGGCGCAATGTGCAGTTCACCGTGGACAAGGATGTGGTCCGGACAGATCGGAGCAACCAGTTCTTCCGGGGGGAGGACAATCCGAACGTGGAGAGCATGAGGTACGCGCCTCCCCCGGCCAGTGTGGTTCCTTCCCGAGGGGAGGAGAGCCCCTCCCCACTTCACCGCCTCGTCTGCCTCTCTGGGAGTGTCACCTTACCCCACGGGGCCTCCTCGGCCATCGGCCGTCCGTCTGTCCGGGAAGTCAAGGAACGGCAGCAGTAGCGTGTAGCCTCTGCTCGGCTTGGGGGCTTTCTCCCAGGTTCGTACAATCAACACCCCAAAAGCAGAGGGACATTAGCCACTGTAGGCTGCGTCAGTCAACATCGCGTGGCCACGGCGTCCCCGGGAAGCCCTGTAGGCCCCTCCCCGGGTACCAGCAAGGCCGCGCACTCCCCGGGGCATCCACCAAGCCTGCCTTTGCTTGGTTCACACTAAGCCCGGGGGGAGCCTTCCCCTGGTGGTCCTCCAGCCCATAAAGCCACACAGAGCCCGAGGCTGGCATCTTTGACCTTACGCTGCTGCGTGGCAAATAATTGCACAAAATTAGCAGCCCATAAAAATGTCCCCGCCAGCCCACCCTTTGTCACAGGCAGGCACTGGGAAGAACATCGGACCCACACTCCTCCCCTGGGGGTCTGGCCTATAGGCCACTCCATTGCCTTAGAGTCTGAAGACAGTCCCCAGAGCGGCCTTCCTCGTCCTGGGATCGAAGCGAAGGGGGGGATCCCTGGCAGCCCCGGGTCCTTCCACCCTGGGTGACATGCCACCGAGGGTGCGGCAAGGGCGGGCTGCACTGACCGCTCTACACTGTGTCGCCAGGAGGATCCTGCTGAACTACGCGGTCTACAACCCCGCCATCGGCTACTCCCAGGGCATGTCAGACCTGGTGGCGCCCATCCTGGCCGAGGTCCTGGATGAATCAGACACCTTCTGGTGCTTTGTGGGTTTGATGCAGAACACGATCTTCGTCAGCTCTCCTCGGGACGAGGATATGGAGAAACAGCTGGTGAGGCTTGGGGCCGAGGGTCACAGTGTGCTGGGAGAGAGCACGCCTCCCGCCGGGTCTCCGTGGCCACGCGTGGCGTGGCTGCTGTGGGTCAGGAAGCAGAAAAGCCAGGGTGGGCATTGCCTACGGGGTCTGGGGGCTTAGCCCCGGCCGGCTCCCTGGGAGGAACACACGCTATTCGAGAGTCCCGCGATGCTGGCTGCCACCGCCCCCCCCATGCCCCCTGCAGGCTGGGCTGTGCATCGAGGCCCCTCCCCTGGTGGCCTCCCGCCTCCCTGGTGGAGTGAGGAAAGGGAGGCCCATCACACCTGGCCCTGTGCTTCACAGAATGGGTCCTCGGGTGCATCCGGGCTGCTCCCTACACGGTCCGAAGCCGGCAGGACGCCGGAGTGGGCAGGAATGGGAGGCTCCTGAGGCCCCCTGGGCAGTCGCCACACCCCATCCGAGGCAGCAGGCCTACCCTGCGGCACCCAGCCAGCTCGCCCCCTCCTCCTGCCCCCCCCCCACCCTGCACCGACCAGGCAGCTGTGTGTTCCAGTCACCTGCCGAGTGCCGGGTGGAGGGCACCGGGATGTGGTCTCAGCTCCCCTGTCCCAGAGACAGCCCCGGCCTAGGAGCTGGCGGAGATGGGAAGTGATGCGGGCAGATCAGGCCGACCCTGCAGCACTCGGGACCTGCCCAGACTCGGCTGAGCACAGGTTCGGGCACTGACACCGTGCGGCCGGTCTTGTGGGACCGGATATGTCCCGTACGATGAGGGAGGAGCTGAGTGGAGCGGCTCGAATGCCAGGGCCAAGGACTGACTGAATGGGAGCAGGGCACAGCTGGGGACCCGCAGATGGGTGGGGGGAGGGGGACCAGGATCCGGGAGGCAGGGCTGGGAGGGTGAGGGGTGCCTGGGTTGGGGGGGTGGGGACGTCCCGCTGGGAGGGGCAGGCCGCATTGTCGGTCTTGACCCTGTGGCGGGCCGGAGCGTGCAGAAACTGGCCGGTCAGCAGCAGCCCCTACGAGGGCCAGGACCACCCCAGCGGCCGTCTTGAGTGGGATGGTGGGCTGCTGGCATGGGAGGGGCCTGTGAGCCACGGAGCCCTGCCCCAGGTCCCCCTGCCCCCCCTGCCCTCTCTCTGCATCGGCTGTGTGATGTCAGGTTTCCACGGCACCTGGGGAGACAATGACGGGGTCTGACACGATTCGCCCCAGACGGGCTCACGCAGCACATGGCCCCGTGACTCATTATCTGCCGGAGATGATTTTCTAATGGCGCTGAAGTCAGCCTCCATGTTGTCCCACGTCAGCGGGTGGTGACCTCAAGCGCAGGAATCGAGTGCCCTGGGGTTCAGAAACGCCCCCTCCCTGCTCCAAGTCGGCTCTGGAAGGAAGATGATGGGTCTTGGAGGGGGAGGTGGTTGGGCTGGCGGGGGGCGGGGCCCACACATCATCTGCTCGCCTTCCGGGGAGGAGGGGTGTCAGAAACAGCCCCGTGTGGCCCCTCCCACCGCAGCCGGGCACCTTGCTCTGCCTGGCCCTGCCAGGGCCACGCCCCCAAGTGACCGGAAGTCTGGGATAAACCAGCCGATTCCAGCAGCAGATTAAAGTGAGCGGGTGCAGACACGGGCCGCCGTCGGAAGCCCGGCGCTGGGCGTGCGTGCTGCCTGGGTGGGGGTGGGGGGGGGCCGGAGGAAGGGCCCCCGCGGGAGCGGGCGCCTGGCGTGGAGCCCGAGGCCTCACGGGTCCCGGCCTCGCCCCCAGCTCTACCTGCGGGAGCTGCTGCGACTGACCCACCCGCGCTTCTACCAACACCTGGTGTCGCTGGGCGAGGACGGCCTCCAGATGCTCTTTTGCCACCGCTGGCTGCTGCTGTGTTTCAAGCGCGAGTTCCCCGAGGCCGAGGCCCTGCGGATCTGGGAGGCCTGCTGGGCCCACTACCAGGTGAGCCAGCGCGGGCGCCGGTCAGCGTCCGCACCCCGCAAAGAGGGCGGGGGCCCGCGCGCCGGCTGGAGGGCCCCCTCCTCTGCGGCGCCTGCCCCCGTAACCCACACGTCAGCCCCGCGCTCGCAGCGGCCGGCTGGCCCCGTGGGGCTGGCTTCAGACCTGCAGCTCGCCTCCCCGAACTGAGATGGACGCGACTGCCCGCTCGCTGGGCTCATTACCACCTTCTGGGGCCGAGCTCCCTGCTGCCACAGCCACTCAGCGTGAAGGACGGCGTCACAGGGTGAGCAGGTCCCCTGCAGCCCAGGACGCCTGTGCCCACCTGCCAGGCCCCCGGGCCCGCCCCGCCCTCCTTCCTCGCTCAGGACGGCTCCGGGAGAGAGCCCGAGACCCTGCGTCCCCAGCAGCCCCTCTGGAGGCCCCACCGTCCCTCTGCACATTTTCACTGTTATCAGCACCTCTTCTGCAAAGCCCCCGAGAGCCTGTGGCCATCACAGGGCCTTAACGCCCAAATTAGCAACAAGCCGGCGACGTTAAAGGATGTGCAAGTCTCTTGGAATCCATCAGCCTGTAAAAAAAAAAATAGTATTGACGCTTCCGGGAGGTGGCCGGGATCCCTTCTGGAGGAGCCGGCTCTGTTCTCGATGGCAGCCGGGCCGCTCCTGTCACACAGGCCTTGCGGGTACGTGGGAGCCCCACCGGCCCGCAGACACGTGCCCCAGCGTGCCCCGGCCTTCCTGATATTGCTGGAAGAGCATGTCTGGGGGCAGCGAGTCCAGAGACACACAGCTGATGCCCCGGGCCGTCTATGTACTCGCCCACCCGTGCCCTCCGCCCGCTCTCGTGCCCCCGCCCGGGTCTGACTGCTGCCTGCCTGGAGCGGCGTGCTTGGCGGGTACGTTCGGGGCGAACTCTCTGCGTTCATCAAGGGAACCACTGGCACGGAGGGTCCAAGACGCTGGATCACGTCGTTTGTGTAAACCGTGTCCGCTTCGCAAGGCTTCATCGTGTGCTTTCCCAGCAGCGAATTGGCCGCCCTCGTGACGTCACGTTTAGGCTGACGTCACGAGTGAACTCGAGTGTCGCCCAACAGCCACAGCCACTTTGCAGGGTGATTTTCATCGCTGCGCTCTGGCTACACCCCGAGTTGCACAAAATCTCGTGAAAACCACGGGAGAAGCCCACGTGGATGGACATCTCTGGTGGCTGCCACCTTGCCTGAAGTTCACTAAACAAGTTTACGTCCACGTTGGCCTAGTGTCTTGATGACATTGGCCCCGGGGGCGTGGAGGTGGTCCCATAATGGTAGTGGGGGTATGCTTGTCAAGAGTGAGCGCCACGGTGGGGGGAGGCTCCTTTGAAGCGACCCCTGAGAGAGAAAGGCTTTATTCTATCCATTTTCTATTAGCGTGGGGCAAGGGGGCTAGGCCTTGTCCAATGCCCAGGCCTTGTCCTGGGAATAAACTTAGCTCTGTCCTGCTGCCCGGTCCTATTTAGGACATGCCTCGCCTCGTCCTCCCGACCTTTCCCTCTCAGAGGAGCTGGACACCCCCTTCCTGGAACTCCGCTGTCTCCCACCGGAGTTCACATAGCTGCAGAAGGAACGTTCTGAGACCAAGCGAGTCCATTCCGGATTAGTTCAAAGGCAGGGGCCAGGCAGCCTGGGGGACGGTCTGTCCGGAGCAGGCCGGGCGCTGGCTGTTAGCTCTGCCGGAATTGTGGGCTCCGCCCGGCCCAGTCTAGCTGTTCCGTCTGGCTGGCGGGTCGACGCTGGGAGACTAAACACGGGCTTCCTGGTGCTGCTTCCTCTTCCTCTGCCCTTGGGATCGAGGTGGAGTCAAAGGCGGGGCGCTCTCAAAGCGTCCGGGCGGGAGAGCACGCAGAATGCACCCCAGTCAAGTGCAAGCCCGCCGGGGGCCGGCTTCCTGCCGCGTGCCTGGCGTTGCCGGGCAGTGGTGGGAGGCGGTCTCCAAGGAGGACAGGATCCTCGGAGGAGTCCTTGCAGAGTCCGAGAAAGACAGCAGGATCATCGTAGCCCTCCACGGGGGCCGTCAGGAAGCTGTGGTGCTCCTCTCCGTTAGGATCTTCTCGATTTCTTAGCAGGAAACTTAGGGGTCATCTCTGGGGCAGAAGTTGGGATGTTCGGCCTGGAGGCAGGAAGACACTGACCAGTGGGTGGCCGCCAGAAAATTCTTTCTTGCCGGTGTGCCCCACTGCCCACCGGAGTGTATTCTGACGCAGCCTGAGAAACGCACCTTTGTGACTAGACCGGAATGAGCCCAGGCCAGACTTCAGAGGGAACGCGTTCTTTGCCTCCTGTGACCGAGTGCATCCAGAGGGCTCCCCACAAGCACAGCAACAGCCTGTGGGGAGCACGCGCCCCATCCCCTTGTCCCCTCACTGCAGCCCTTGGGTGCGGTGCTGACACTGGCCCATGTGCAGGTGGGGAAACTGAGGACAAAAGAGGCTTGCGGCTTGCCCGGGGCCACGTGAACCCAGACAGCCTCGCGCCACACCTCTGCACTCAGCCTCCACCTGGGGCCTTAGCTGAACCCTACTCTCCTCCCCCTCAGACGGATTACTTCCACCTTTTCATCTGCGTGGCCATCGTGGCCATTTACGGGGATGACGTCATTGAGCAGCAGCTGGCCACCGACCAGATGCTCCTGCACTTTGGAAACCTGGCCATGCACATGAACGGGGAGCTGGTTCTCAGGAAGGTGAGCGTGTGCTTGCCCCCCCACGTGGCCCCACCCAGCAGGCTTGCGAAGCCCCGCCTGCCCGTGCACCAAGCCCCGACTCTCACTCAGCATCCCCCCCAACACAGGCCAGGACTGCACGCAAAGGCCCCGCCCCCACGTGCAGAGCCCCGCCCCCCACAAGCTCCACCCCCCCTCGAATTCAGCCCTAACCGCACACGCTCCCGTATGGGGGTCCCCGGGGGCTCTCCCCACCAAGGCCCTGCCCACCCGTCCACCCTGAACCCCACTCAGCGCCCCTGGAATACAGACCCCGCCCCTACGAGCTCCCTGGGGCTCTCACTGCCAAGGCCCCGCCCCCCCAATGAAGGCCCTGCCCCGAAGCGCTGGTTGGAGCGCGGTGCTCCCTGCCAAGGCCCCGCCCCCATAGGCAGAGCCCCGCCCCCCACGCCGACTCCCTCCACTCAGCCCCCACCCCGAACGAACGAAGGCCCCGCCCCCACACACAGAGCCCCGCCTCCCATGCAGATCCCCTCCGCTCAGCCCCCACCCCGAAGGAAGGCCCTGCCCCCACGCGTCCTTCGTGGGGTGCTCCCTGCCAAGGCCGGGAGGCCCGGCTGGGCTGCACGGGGCTGGCCCTCAGGCCCGGATACTAGAGCCCGCCCCTCGCTGCGTGGACTGAACAGATTCCCGGGGTTAATAGACGGGGTCCGCCCTTTGGGGCACCTCACTCACGGACTCACCGCCCAGAGCCAGGGGCCAGGGTGCGGAGAAGGCGGCTTTGGGAGAGGGGTGGACCAAGGGGCAAGACGGTGAGCTTTGCCACCCCCCACTTCCCAGCTCCTGCTGGCGATGCTGGTTGTGTGAGCTTGGCAGCGGCCCTCAAAGGCAGCAAGGAGGGACCCGGGGGTCGGCGCCGCAGCCACAGGGGAGACAGACCCTGCCGAGGCTGCACGGGGCAGCCGTGGGGCGGACGGGGCCCCCGGGCACCACGGTTGGGGGCTGAGTCAGAGGGGTCGCCCTGTCCCCGCTCCCCCTTCAAGTGAAGGCCCCCCCGGGAGCCTCCTTGCCGCCCCCCCCCCCCCGGCGGCAGCCCCGCCCACTGCGTGTCGTCGTGTCCTCTCTCCGCAGGCCAGGAGTCTGCTGCACCAGTTCCGCCTCCTGCCCCGCATCCCCTGCAGCCTGCACGACCTGTGTAAGACGTGCGGGACCGGCATGTGGGACAGCGGCTACATACCCGCCGTGGAGTGCACGGGCCACCACCCCGGCTGGGAGAGCTGCCCCTATGGGGGCACGGTGGAGGCGCCTTCGCCCAGGCCCCCCAGAGAAGGCAAGAAGGGCCCCAAGGTGCCTCGGGACGGCTTCGGTTTCCGCAGATAGGTCGGACTGCCCGCGCCCGCAGGTCCTGGGCACGTGGGAGGGGGTGGGGATGGGCCGGTGGAAACACGAGGAAGAAGAGACGTGTGGCAACAGGAAGGGGACCTTTTCGTGTTAATGACATCAGCAGAGCCTCGAAGTGACAGAAGTTAAGCCCCGCCAGCTGCCCAGAGAAGAGTCGCCTCCCGAGGCAGTGGGACCAGAGCACACGGCGGGTCCCCCTGCCGATGCAGGCGGGCTGGGTCTCCGTCTGCCCCAGGGGCTCCCCCGGCACCGTCAGTGACCAGCGACAGTGCCGGGCGATGAGGAAGGACCAGAAGGCCTGTTCGGCCAGCAGCACAGGGAATGCAGAACAGAACGGGGGCCCGGCCCGGCCCGAGACATCCCTGCACGCTGGACACACGTCGTCATCGGGCCCCATTTTCTGAGCAGGCCAGCCTTGCTTTGCACAGCTTCACGGCTTATAGGAAGATGTCTGCAAAAACGAAACAAAACAAAAAACGAAAGCCCGGTGATTTCAGAGCAGAGAGATGTGGGAGCGGTGGAGGGTGTGAGAAGCTCGGGGCTTTGTGTCCGTGTAAATGTTTTATACTCCTGGTATGCCTCGGAAACAGCCCGAGCTGTCGGGAGCTGTCGGGAGCTGTCGGACCCGCCTCCCGTAGTGGGGGCGGCTCTACGTGAGCATCATTGACATTGTCTAAGGTCCACCTCACCGAACACAGCGAGCAGCCGGGGGCCGTGTGTGCAGGCAGGACGGACAACGTCTGAGGGGCGTGGTGGTGCGTTAAGTAACCAGCCGAGACAAAGGCACCCGAAAGAACTAGAAAGATTCCCGCGTGCCCCCGGGCCTGCCCACAGCCTGGGCCTTCCGTGAGTCAGCTTCGCAGGTGGTCGGGCGCGGCAGTGGACCGCAGGAACGTAGCCGGCACTCAGGACGCCGTCGCCCCTGCCGGGGTCTAGCGGTGGACGGGGGAGGGTATGGCAGAGTTCCCAGCCAGCCAAAGAGCATCCATCCAGCCGTTGGCACGAGGAGGCCGCTTCTTGAACCGTTGGGATCGTGGAGGCGGGAACCCTCCCGCACACCCTCGCAGGGGTCATCATGGAGACACAGCCCCAACTACGGCTTCCTCCCGCTCTCAGCTCTCCTCCCTGGAGAGCAAACAATGCTGCTGGGGCCACGTGAAAAAGATGTGTATCCACAGAAGAGAGGAAGTTGCCGGCCCCCTCCCTCAAAACTTCTCGGTCCCCCGTGAGCCCAAGTCCTCTCGCAGGCCAGGCGGCCAACACTGGCATCTCCAAGTTCCCAGGGCTCCTGTCCCAGAGCCTTCTGGGGAGACCCTCCTGGAGCCCCCACCCCGGCCCGCAGATCCTGGGGTGCTGGCTGTTTCAGCCCAGCAGCAGGGTCCCGGCTGGATGGGGGCGGACTTCTCACCTGCTCTGCCTCTGGGAAGAGGGGGGTGCCTTTCTGTGCTGGCCCCCGGTCTGCTTTGGAAAAGGCTTCAGCTAAGCAGGCGCTGTACCGGTCCTGCCGTAGAGACCACATCCACACAAACAGGAGCATCCGTTATCCGTCGCCACGGCGGTGCTGCGTAACAAATGAGCCCCGAGCCTGGCGGTCTCGCCTGCGGCCTGAGGGTCAGCGGTTTAGGCTGGGCGCTTCTGGTCTTGGCTGGGTGTGCTCGGGATGGTGACACCCAGGTGGACAGGTCACACCTGGCACTGTGCCATGTCTCTCGAATCCCCCACCGCCCCCTGCGAGCTAGCCCCGCTCGAGGCAAAAGTGCAGAAGCAGAAACACACGGGCGCCTTCCCCAGCCTTGGGGGAGGCCACACCTGCTGTCATCCCATTGCCGGAGCAAGTCACATGGCCGGAGTCAGCACCCAGGGGTGGGGAGCCGGACCCTCCCCTTTAGCAAGAGGAGCCGCGCAGGGACAGCCAGGGGCTGGGAATTCAGAGGGTGACAAACCATACAGTCTGCCACCACCTCCAGGAAGTCTTGGGTCCAAGTGACCCTGTTTGGGAGCCCTCCTGTCAGGAGCATGGCTTCCCCTGTAAAGGCAGGAGACGCCCAAGGGGAAAGAGCGTGCTTCTAGGCTCACCGTCTAGCAGGATAGCATCTGCGCATTTTACTGAGATACCTTGTGCCTTTGGGCTGCTGTGTGTGTGTGTGTGTGTGTGTGCGTGTGTGTGTGCGTGTGCGTGTGTGTGTGTGGTGGGGGGGGGTGTCCAGGGAATCCCTCACTTTGGAGGGTCCTGGCTGCAAAGCATTCGTGCTGCATCTCCCGGCTCCCGCAGCTCCCCAAGACCCCTTCCAAGTGCCGCCCACCCTCGCCGCCCCCCGCCTCACACCCCCGTGCGCCGCGCCGGGCCCCGGTGAGACCTTCGCCTCTCAGAGCAGCCGGTCTCGGAAGCCGGAGACCTGGATGTGTGGGCTCCTGGAGGGCAGGCTGCGCTGGAGGGCTGGGAAGGGCCTCGCAGGGCTCCCTTAATCTGGATGCAATTAGAGGAAACCAGCCAAAAACCCCGCGGCAGCTGTTGCCCCGGGATTATTCCCAGCCAGCAAAAGGCATTAGGGTGATAATTCCGTCATTAGACTTCTAGCCTTCCCACCTCCAAAACGTGCAAATATGGGATAATCAGCCCGGCACGGCCATCCTCCGTGATGTCGCTTATTTAACCCATTTTTTTAAATGACACTTAATGTTATTGGCTGGTGTGCGTGCGCGCGCATACTTAATTTCCCCACCGCTAACGGCTGTGCTGACGCGACGCGACGTTGTCGGGGCCCCTGGGAAGAGAGGGAGCCTCTGATGCGCGTGTGCTGGCATGGAAGGCGTGGACGGGGCAGCAAGGCAGGGGCTCGCCAGCCCCGGGGAAGAAGGGACGGCAGGGGGGTGGGGGTGGGGGACGCCCAGGCTGGTGCGGTTGGGGCCTGGTTAGGTGCAGAGAACAGTGTGCTCTTCCAGAAGGCTCCGACCCAAGTCCCAGCCGGGAAGACTCGAGCTCACGAGTTCTGGGAATGGTGTCCCTGAGCCGGTCGGTGTGGGGGGAACAGACGGCATGGGGAGGGGCCCCCCGACCACCTGCTCAGGGGAGGGGGCCGTGCGGTCCAGGAGGGGCGGCCCGGCTCCACGGGCGGCCTCGGTCTGGGTGCCATCAGCAGCACATTGTCCTGATGGGCCGCGTGTCAGGCAGCACGGAGGTTTTCAAGTCCAGGACCTAAAGCGCGTGTCCTTCTGAGTCTGTCCACGAGAGCCCTTCCGGAAGCCCCATGTGGGGTGGGCGGCCAGACAGGAGGAAGCTTCTGGTCCCGAAACGGACGCTTCTCCCGGGCTAAGTGGTGGTGGCTGGCAGATACTGGGGACCGTCGTGGTGGGGGTGATGCTCTGTGGGTTTTGCCTCGTTTTCTGTGAGGTGCCTCTGAGCTCTCTTGGCCCTTCCTTGTTTGGGAGAAGTCGCTTGGAGCGTGGCTGTCCTCAAGGTGATGGGAATCTGCTCGTGGCACTGCCCTGCCCCTGCGGAAGCCTCGATGCTCCGCCTGGCCTCTCCTCCCCTGCAGAGAGGCCGCGGGGTGTCAGGGACCCCTGGGTTCACCCGGCAAAGAGAAGGAAGCCTCTTCCAGTCTGTGTGCCCTGAGTGGGAGGAAGGGAAAGGCGTTCGCCCAGGAAGAACCACTCGTGCAGGGGCACGGACTGGGCCAGAGGAGGTGGCCTACGGCCCAGGGAGGGACCCCTCAAGCTGGACCTGCCACATCCCCAGAGACTCGAGGGAACCAGACAGCCCAGGATCCGATTAGCCCTGTGTGTCTAAGCCAGGCGACGAGGCTGTCCCTCGGAGTGAAAACATTGTGTCGGGACATTCCTAGCTCAGAGGGACTTGCCAGTTCACTTCCTCCAAAGTCGTGAAGCCTGAGGCCACGGCTCCCCGTAGGGGGTGAGCGGTGTTGCCTCTCTGAGCCTCAGTTTCCCCATCTGTAGAATGGGGATGATGGCACCCACCCAACCCGCCTCGCCGCTGGCCTCGGGGGCCTCTCCATGTAAAAGCTGTGCTAAGGGTGGTCTGCCAAGCCCCAGGGGCCTCACCCGCTACTCAGGGAAGAGACCACTGACCCTGGCCTTCAGCAGCCTTGCCCAAGAGCCACAACACATCCCCCACTCCAGAGCTCTGCCTGCTTTGGGAGTCAGCAAACCCCAAACCTCTCATATGCCCACCTTGCTGCGTGTACCCGGCCGACGGGAAACCTCTCTGTGCCTCTTCTGTAAAATTCACCCCACTCCTGCCCCCAAGAAAAATCAGCCATGAACCATAACCTCAGCGACCCTGCGAGAAGCCTGTCTGTGTGGGCGTGCAAGGCGTGCAAGGCTCTTCAGCAGGGATGTGGTGCGTGGACGTGCGGCCTCACCCCCTCCGCTGGGAAGCCCCCCTCGCTGGGACTCTGGCCTCCTGGGTCAGGGCTGTGGGACCAGGGGAGGGGCATCCCCGGGCCTCCAGGGAGCAGGGCAGAGGGACACGCAGCCGGTGGGCGTCTGGCCTTCTAGACACATCTCGCTGAATCTCTAGGAGGGAAGATAACGTTTCAGACGCAAAGAGAGATCGAGCCACCTGGCCGTCTTCTCGCCAGCATCTCTCGTTGGCGGGCAGGGGTCTGCTGTTTAAGGGAAAACCTGACGAAATATCCATCCTTTCCAACAGATTCCTGTTGTCCATGGTGAGCAATTCTTTGTCTGTGTTTTGTTTTGTTCTGTCTTGTTTGTAAATACGATCACCTGCCAGCCCAGCCCTGCCCCAGGCGCGGGACTGGTCACCGTGACCCCCGGGGTCGCCATGGCCCCAACAGTGCTTCCGGCTCTCATGGATTCCCCTGCAAAGTAAATAAAATCATATTGACGACAAACGTAGGCCGTATGGCACCTCCGGAAGGTCCGCTGGGGTTCGCCGGGCAGAATCGTGGCAGGTTCTGGCGCTGGGCAAAGAGGGTCTGCACGGAACAGCAAGGAAGGCCAGCAGATGCTTCTGGGCCATTCCGTGATGGGGGAGGGGAGGGCGGGGGGCAAGGGCGGTCCCGCCCCCGTCTTGGAGGGGTCCGTGGGAGCTGACGAAAGGCAAGGCCGGGGAAGGCCTGGGAACCCCCACAGCTGGGTGCCCCGAGACCGGCCCCAGTGCCTCGAAGCACACACGGTGTTTTATTGACACTCAGCTGCCAGGGCTCCAATTTCAGGAAAAGCTGGAGTCTTCATCGGAGAACTTTTTAAAGGAGGCCAACAAGGTGAATTTGACCTTGTTGTGGAGGGCAGGGGGTGGGGGCGGGGGGGGCGTTGAAAGGAGAATTCAGGCATCAGCTTCTCCCACCTCCAGCCCCGCCGAGCCCCTCGGAGCCCCGCTGCAGGGCGAGGCCCCAGGGGCCGCGGGAGGGGGGCTGGGGGCTGTTCCTGGCTCCCCTGGAGCACGGTGCTGGGGCGATGGGCTCCCCGGCCCCGGCGGCAGTGCCTCTGCATTTCGAGCTGGTTTTCCGCTGTTCTGTGTGTGTGCCTACCAGGGGCGCAGGGAGGGCGAGAGTAAAGCTCCTGACTGTCTACACCGCTGGGCGTCTCGTGTGTGCAGGGTCCGTCTCACCCTCCACCACCTGGCCTCGGCTGAGCCCTTCTCTGCATGCCAGGGGGTGCCCCTGCCTGAGGCTGGCCTGAGGCTGGCAGGTGCCACGGACCCAGGAGGGGCAGAGACACAGGTGGTGGCACTCATGGCTGGTGGCTCCGCTTAGAGAAACCTTTGTCCTCTCAGCAGATGGGGGTGCTGCTTCCCCAGCCCCAGCCCGGGATCTGAAGCCCGGGGATGGCCAAGTGCAGGCAGAGATGGGGCCAGAGATGGGGCCGGGAGCCCAGGGGCAGCTCGTCCTCAGGGAGGGATGGTCCCGCCCCTGCAGCTCAGCCTTGCAGGGGATGCGGCCCGCTACGAACCCCCACCTTGGGGCGAGGACTGTCCCCGGCCCCACCCGGAAGGGCCTTTCGAACCAGCTGGGCAGCTGGCTCCCTGGGTCTGGGCCAACCAGGATGCACACAGCAGGATGTTTGCGCTGCTCTCGTCCTCCCCTAAATGACAGCCTTGTAGTCACGGCCACAGGGACATGCCACCAGGTGAGCCCAATTCTTCAGGGGGTGGCCCCGGAAGGGCCCAGCCCTCGGCCTTCCTGCCGTCCTGGGGACCCCGTCTGCCGCCGAACGGACAGGCTGTCTGCGCCCCTCAGTGTTTCCACCTCTGCTGGCGACGAGAGGGGTGACGCAAGGGGCCTTGTTCACTTCAAAGCAAGGGAGCGTCCTGTCGGGAGGCCCAGTGTCCTTGCCCTGTGGACCTGCTCCAGGGCTGGGGTTTCTGGAACAGGCATGCATTTACCCCCCAAGGCCTCCGGTGAGCCGAGCTGGGCCCCTCACAGGTGCACGCCCCTGGGGCCCACGGGGCAGACCTGAAACACCCTGAGTCTGAGCAGCCTCCCTGCCCCCCACGCCGCCCCCCTCCCCGGCTGTGACACTCCAGAGCCGAGTCCCTTTCCTCCGTCAGGTTGAATCCCGCCAGGAGCCCCGTGGACCCAGTTCGAGTTCAGTGGTGTCTCTCCTTCCCCTCCCACCCACCTGAGGACGTTTGGAGAGCAGGGACGGGAGGGGTCTCGTGCCGGATAAGCAGGGGGCTTTCTACTCCTAGCCCTTGGCCGCGTCGCCCTGTGTCCGAGCCTGTGAGGCCTGGCTCCTCTCTCCGGCCGAGGCACCGGAGCCGGCACCCTGGCGCCTCTGCCCCCATCCCGTCCCAGGGAGGGGCAGCCTCCAGACCGGTGTCCCCTCCACACACGGAGCAGGAGACACCCCCCCCCACCGCCAACCTCACCTCTGGGAGCACTGGCCTTCAGGACGGACGCCCCCCAGGCTGGCCACAGGCCTTTCCCACCGCCCAGCATAAATCTGGCGGTGAAGGGGCCGCAGGCTTGCGAGGAAAAGTGCAGGGAGAACAGAGCACGGTTGTCCTTACGCGTCATCGACCGCACGAGTGACCTCGCCACTGAAGGGCGTGCATGTGAGCCTCGCCTGTGGGCACATGTCCCCAAGCCTGTCCACCTCCTCACAGCCCCGTGGGGGGGCCCAGGCCTGCCCGGCCAGGCTCCTACCCTCTGCAGACCCGAGGACACCCCCCGGTGGCCTCGGGGGCCACACTCAGGTTTGGCACTGGGACGGCCCGGAAGCCCACTCTTCGTCCGCTCCCTCCCCCACCCTCCCCCCTGCGTCACAGGAGAGAGCCCAGATCTCTGGGCTCCGGGGCGTGTTCTGTAATTTAGACAGAGTGGCTTGAAAATAGGCCAGTCTCCGTGCATGATGATACAACTGCTGTGACGGGTCAGATGCCGCCTGCCTCTTTCATCAGCGATTTGACACAGAACAAAAGAGGGCACTTTATACCTTGAATCGTTGCAGAGAATGCCTTAATGATTTTCTAAGTCGATATTTGGATGCTGGATTTAGGACGCTGCAGCAGAGGTAGAGGGCCGTGGTCTGGGCACAGCAGCCCCTTAAGGGGGCAGAAGCAGGTTCCACGCCCCTCCCCCCGCAAGAAATATGAGCGACAAAGTGGAACCCTTCACCAAGGACCAGACGTGAAGTTTACTGATGGAGTTTGTGGATTCCTCGCTGTGACAAAGCACAACAGAAAAAGACACTGAGGGTCCTAGTGGCTACAAGTTAATGATGAGTGAGCAATGGTCTGGCAGCTTTGAATCCAACAGCAGGGGCGCCTGAGTGGTTCAGTCGGTTAAGCGTCTGACTCTTGGTTTCTGCTCAGGTCACGATCTCATGGTTCGTGGGTTCGAGCCCCGAGTCCAGGCTCTGTGCTGACAGTGTGGAGCCTGCTTGGGATTCTGTCTCTCCTCCTGTCTCTCTGCCCCTTTCCTGCTCGTGTTCTCTGTCTCAAAATAAATAAACTTAAAAAAAATAATAATTAAAATCTAACAGCAAAGCACAGCAGTGAGCACGGGCCGGGAAATCCTGGGGGGGGGGGGGGTCAGAGCTTTGGACCAGGCTCACTGGAGAACTGTGGTCAGTGTCTGGGCACCAGCTACAGGGAGACAGGTAGAAAATCCTGAGAGGGATACCCCAAGTGACCTCTCCATACCTCAAAAGGTCAAAGGAGAGCGCCCTGTTCAAAGTAAAGGCTGCAGGATAATAGATGTTCTCATGGGTGTATGAATTAGTGAAGTGAATGCCTGTTAGCTGTTCTGCATTTTTCCGGGCAAAGGCGTTAGGGGTCACGAGAGGTGCTACCAAGGGGCCGGGCATCAGGAGAGCCACTCTGGAGTGGCTGACCCCTTGGTGCCCCTTCCCCCCCATGCAGGAGAAGAGATTGCGGGCGGGTGAGAGATGGGGTTACCTGCGATGACACCCCTCCGCCCCCCCCACGCCCCACGGTGGGGCAGTTTCCAGGTATCTGACCCACCTCTGTTCTGCCCACCTAGGAAAACAAGCACCAGTGACCCCAGGCCTCTGGGCAGGTGCCCCCTGGGAGAATCCCACCCACCTACCCGAATAGCAGGGTGGGTTCCCCTTTCAGAGCCCGTGCATCCCCTCAATTTTCTGATAAATCCCCAGGTTCTGTGAGATGATTAACTAATTAATTTATACATATATATATTTAATGTTTTTAATGTTTCTTTATTTTAGAGAGAGAGAGAGGGTACGAGCAGGGGAGGGACAGAGAGAGAGGGAGACACAGAATCGGAAGCAGGCTCCACACTCAGCACGGAGACCCAAGGCTTGATCCCACATCCCTGCGATCATGACCTGAGCAGAAATCAAGTGTCGTGCACTCAGGTGACTGAGCCACCCAGGTGCCCCTGAAACGATTAACTTAGATGGAACATTCCCCCTACTTCTTGGTCTTACGGCTCAGCTGGGTCTCGCGACCACCTGACAGGCAGACATACAGGAGTGAACCTGCAGGTCACAGAGCTGGCCAGCCTGGAGCAGGGTGGCGGGGAGGGGATGGGAGGTGTCCCGGCCGGAGGTATGTCCGGGGGAGGCAGACTTTGCGTTGCAAGGGGTTGAGACCGAGAAATGAGCTCCTTCTGCATTTGGTCTGGGATGCTCACGTCGCTGCTACGGGGCTGGGGCCTTTCAGGGGTGAGACCCACAGACCGGCCTCAGGTTAGTGCAGGTAGAAAGAGGCCCCCCTCCCGGGGGGTATCTTCAGGTGCCTGCGGGCAGGACGGCTCAGCGAGGCTGGACTGGGTCCCCCTCACTTCTTGGTGGCAGCTTCCCTCTCCCCTCCCCAAGCCCCGAGCCTCCCCCATGAGGGATTCCGCAGATTTAAGAACCTCACCAGTAGGATCACTGGGCCAGACTGCAGCCCCCAGGACAGCCCCAAAGAGGTCCCAGGACCCCAGAAACGGTGGGGGGTTTCTAGTCTGAAACTCAGTCACTGGTTCCCTGCACAGGCCCCCACCCGCATCGCGTGCCTGAAACCCACTTGGGACACCAAGATCTACTTATAAGAGCGGCTCCTGGGCCCCCACGATCTACTTGGTGACGGTGTCCATTAGAAGGGACACCCCTCCAGAAAGAGTCCCACAGACCCCCGTGGCTTCCATAGCCCCAGCCACGGACGGGCACCTTAGAGACCGCGGGGGGCCAGACAGGACTGGGACGCCCACAGGGTGTTCGCTTTTCTAGAAAGCAGGTTCCAAAGCCCCCCCCCCGGCCCCGGCCAGCTCTGAATGGGGCCCCTCGACCTGGCTGTGGGATTCAGCAACACAGTCGCGTCTCTGCGAAGCCAGGTACTGCCCTTGTGGGAGGGAGGAGGGCGGGCGGGCGGGCGCTCACATCCCTGCCTCGGCCCGCCGGCCTCCGGGAGCCCTGCACCCACTCCAGGCCTCGAGAGCCGGGGTCCCCGCGCTGCGAACCCCACCGGGGCCCAGGGCAGAGGAGGCACGTGTGGGCCCAGTGGGGCCGCTCGGCCTCCAAAATAATCCGCCAACTAATTCCCATTTCACCGGGAAGAGGGCCGAACCATCCAGCTCCGTCACATTTTCCGCAGAAGGGGCTTTGTTGCTGTTTCTTTTGATTTCACACCCGGCCGGCCTCTTCTCTGCGTGGGGATCCCCGCCTACGCCAGCCGGGCCGGCACGCGGACGCGGTGGGGCAGGGAGGGGCGCCGAGGGAGGGGGCCCACGGGACAGGAGCTGGGGAGCCCCCGGAGGGAGGGGACTGGGGAGTGGAGGGGACGCGAGGGACGGGGGATGGGAAGAGGCGGGAGGGGAAGGGGGGAAGGAGAGGCGGCCCCCATCCCCCCCACCCCCCCAGGCCCACTGATCTAATCATATCAGGTGTGCTCCAGATAAATATTAATAACCCGGTGACAGAGGGAACTTGGGAGAATCTAATTAAAAGGACACTGTGCAAGCTGGCCGCCTCGCCAAAGAATCGCTCGCAGGGAAACCCAGGGGCCCGGAGAAGAAAACACGCTGAGCCCCCCGGAGGGGGTGGGCCTGGAAAGGAAGAAGCGGGATGTCCGTCGTCACTGCCACACGTGCTGGCGAGTTCTGCCGCCCGCTGACCGGCCCCCAGCCCACCCGCCAAGGGCAGGAGAGCACAGGGCAGACCCGGCCTCTGACAGGGCGGGTGCCTGGCCCCGGTGCCCTCTGAGCACCCCCGCCCGGGGTTCAGCCCCGGCATCCCTCCCGGGCACCACCCCCAGGAGCCAGGCTGAGGCCGGGGCACCTCGTTCCCCAGGGTCCTGGCGCCTGAATCTCCGCCCGCTCGGCCCTCTGTGCCCCTTGGCCTCTGTGCCCAGCTCTCTTTGCAAAACCCAAACGTACACACCATGCCCCCCTCCCCCCGCCCTCCTCTAGAGGCAGAGAAGAGGGAACCACAGGCCTGAGAAGAGCTCCCTGGTGTCCGGAGTTCTCTGAGGGCCCGGGTGGGGCCTCTCGGGAATGCCACAGGCCTGACCTCCTCTGCAGCCCAGAGCTGCCCACGCCCACCTCGGAAAGTCCTATCCCGGTCCAGAGCCGGGCCCACTCGGCCGTAACCCTTGTCACGGGGACTCACGGCTCCCGGGCCCCTTTTCTCTTGAAGTCAAGATTTGGGGGCGTCCCTCACGTGAGCTGACGGTGCTCTTTGGCCTTGGTCGACCTGGCTCAGTCCTGCTGGAGCGGGAGGAGCGGGGCGCAGGGCAGTCGTGGACCCTCCTGGGCGCCTCCCTCCAGCCGCCCGGCCCTACCCTCACTCGGGCCCCGGCCCCCGGCCCTTGACAGGCGGGCACCTCGGCTCCTGGCCCCAGACAACAGCAGCTTTCTTCCATGTCTGGAGTAAACAGGCCTCTCCGTCCGGTCCCCACGGCCCCGGACACTGTCTGCAAGAGAACCACCTGCGAGGGTGGGGCGCTGCTGACCTCTCCACTGGCCGTGAGGCGCCTTCCTTGGGGAGGCCGGGACGATAGGGTGGGTAGTTCCTCTAGCCCCGCTCCGGCCACATCCTGTCATCTGGAATATTCCTCATGATGGGGAACTCGCCACCTGCCGGCAGAATCTTTTGGGCGGGGCACACAGAACCCAGAGGGCCCGGGGGTGGGTTGGTGAATACCAGGACCCCGCCATTGGCGCCTTTCCATCCATCATGGCGCTCAGTACTCACAGCAGCCAGATGGGGGCGGTGCTGGTTTTATCGATTTCATAGAGGGAGGAACAGAGGGGTTAAGTAATTGGCCCAAAGTCACCCAGCCGGCAGGTAACAGAGCCAGGACCGGTGCGCGGGTATTTGCGATTCTTCTTTCCCTATGCTTGGACAAGGGCCACGAGCTTTGGCCTGTCCTTCCCCAAGGGAGGGGACACCTTGAGAGCCGTCCAGACAGTATCTCGAGCCTCAGTTTAGCTAACTCCGAACCGAGCCGCCCATTCCCGCCCTGGATCCTCCCTCGTGCCCACCCAGGGAGCGAGCGACAGGCCACGGGCACGGAACCTGCCGTGTGGTGTCGTGAGGTCTCCCTGTCTCCAGCCCCTTGTCTGTGACAGTGTGGGGCACTTCTGTCACACACACAGAAGTGTGCTCCCCAGCCAGAGGACCGAAGCCGCCGCCCCCTCCCCCGCCGCCCCCTGGCTCTGCTTCCCCCGCCGGGACCCCAGCTCCAGGCAGGGAGGAGCCAGGGACCACCCTCCGGACCACCCAGACGGAGGGTGGCAGCAGCTGCCCCGGAAGCCAGCCCCCAGAGCTCCGTGCCCAGCGGGCTGGCGGGAAACCACAGACTCTCCTGCACGTGGACTTGGAGTGTGGGGGGCAGAGGGACACAGCCAGAAGTGGTTGCATCACTGGGCTGCATCCTGGGGGAGGGGGGGGAGGAGGCAGGGGCCTGGCCCCAAGGGGCAGCTCTGGGGCGGAAGGAGGTGACGTCAACCTCAGAGTCCCCATTGGGGAAGGGAGGGGGGCCCACTGGGAGCCCGGCGGGCCCAGGGGACAGAAATGGAGACGGGGCGGGGCCGCGGGGGGTCCATTCTGAAGGCACGGAGGCGATGCCTCACCTGCCTTGCCGTGGGGGTGCAGTGGGGGTGGGAGCGTAGGCTTGGACCCTGTCCCAGGCCCCCCAGGGCAGATCCTCAGCCCTGCCCTCGGAGAGTGGCAGCCACCGAGGCTCCTGTTTTATTCCAAACTCCGAGGCCAGGGAAAGGCTGTGTTTTCGGATGAGAAAGGAGCGTGAGGGGGCGCGGCTCACCCGCTTTCCCGAGGAAGAGGGTCACGGGTTTGGAGCCAGCAGGGCAGGTGGTTTGCGGCCCCCGGGCCCCACACCCCACACTTCACCGTCCCTACACAGGGCCAACCCCCGGAGCCCCCGGGCCCCCGCCCTCTCAGGCCACGGTCGAATCCGCTGCGGCACTGCGTGGGGCCGGGACAGGGGAGACACGGGCTGCCTGACGGGTGTTCGCCACAAGAATCACCCCGGAAATACACAAGAAGCTTGACCAGCTCTGCGGGCGGCAGGGAGGGCTCAGCTTCCGGTCCTGATCCTGCATCCTGGGGGCGGCGGGGGCTGGCTGCCAGGATCACCTGTCCCCACCGTCAGAAGCGAGGCCTGCGCCCCTGCCTTAAAGGGGTCCCGCATCCCAGGTACTGGGAGCCGAGTTCAGGGCTGCACACAGGAAGGGTGGGAATGCCCGTGGGTGGGTCACGTAGCTCTGTGGGGTTCTGACCAGAAAGCCGGAGACTTTTACAAACTGGGATTGGGGCACCGGGGTGGCTCAGTCGGTTAAACATTCAACTTTGATTTCGGCTCAGATCATGACCTCACGGTCTTGGGATGGAGCCCCAGGTCAGGCTCTGAGCTGACAGCGCAGAGCCTGCTTGGGATTCTGTGTGTCCTCTCTCCCTGCCCCTCACCCGCTTCCTCTCTCTCTCTCTCTCAAAATGAATAAACCTCACAAGCTAAAAACTCATAAAACTGGGGGCGTCTGCAAAGGGAACAGTCAATGGTATTGCAATAACATCGTACGGTGACAGATGGGGACGCTCACGGCCAGCACAGCATGACATACAGACTTATCACATCACTGCGTCCTACACCTGAAACTCATGTAACATTGTGTGTCAGCCACACTTCAATTTTTAAAAAGGGGGGCAACCCGGGGTGCCTGGCCCCCTACCAGATATGCAGGGAGATGGGGTGGGGCCTGGTCGTCTGAAGCTCCCTGGAGCCTCAGAGTAGACACCCAGCCCCCTCCTCCCTTGGTGCACCTGCTGAAGCCCGGTGCACCCTCCCTGTCCCTTCCTGGTCTCCCACCCCACCCTCGGGCCGACCTCCAAGGCCCTAGAGGTACCTGGGGAAGGCCTTTCAGCACCCAGCACTGGGGTGTTCAGGGGGACACAGGGAGGTACCCACCCTCCTCCCTGGGGAGGCCCTGGCAGGAGCGTTGGGCACTTGGGGGCCCCATGGGGCCCTTCCCCTCACCTCCCCCCACCTTGCTTTCATATGCTGGAAACCGCAGAAGTAGAACCTTCCGGCATCTGCAAGCTTAGAAACCTGGCCGATACACAGACCTGCTGCTTTTCTAAGGTGCTGAGCTGGTGGGGCCAGAATGCCTCACACCTCTTACAACAGAACAGCCGGTCCTGGAGAGTCCCCAGCAGCCCCCAGGCCAGACCTGTCAGACCTGCCCTGCCCGCCCCACCCCTTCCGCCCTGCCATGCCGGGCTCCCTCCCGGATCAGAGCTGGACGAGGGGGGCCAAGCCAGGGGGCCCTGAGAGGCCCTCACCTGTGCTCAGCAGAAGCCAGCCGGGCCCGAAGGCCCGGCCCAGCTGTCACTGCACACCCCCAACGGGAATGGTCCCCTCCTCTTCTCCTCTGTGACCCCACACCCCGCCCTGCGGCTCCAGCCAGGTTTCTGCGAACGGTGCAGAGAAAGACGGGGGGCACCGGCACCGAGGCCATACCCCATGGGGCTCTCGGAGCAGGCTCATCTTGAGGCAGCACGGGACTCCCCTAACGCGGACTCTGATCGGGGACGTGCCCACAGCTTGGCTGGCGTCTGAGTCCTGAATTCCTACATTCTTCAGCTGTGGGCACGTGGCCACGTCACGGGGTCTCTCGGAACCCGAGTGCGGCCACTAGGCCTCCGTCCGGCTCTGCCTCCCAGAGCTCCCAGAGCTCGGCCCACGCCCACCTCGCCCCGGCCCTCCGCCGGGACCGGCCACGGCCACGGCCCCTGGCCCCACGCCCAGTGCCGAGCCTGGCCCCGCCACAGCGTCATGGTGTTTGCTGGAGAGCAAATTAACAAACAAGGGCCCCTCCCTGGCGGTCAGCAATCGTTGTCGGAATGAAAGACGTCACTGGCCGCACGGACGCACGTCAGAGTACACAGACCATAAAAGAGGCTACGACCAGGGCCGATGGGGCTAAGATGAGCTCCCAGAGCCCCTCGCCCGGCTCTGCGGGTCACCGCCGGGTGCACGGCGCAGACGGGAGGTTTTCTGCTCGGGGAGGGGTGGGAGGACACTGTCCCTGCTCTCTGCCCTCCGAGCACCGTGGCCCGTTCTGCTCCCGTCCAGGCCTCCCCCTCGCTGTGCGACCTTGGCCGAGTCGCTGCGCCTCTCTGAGCCTCACTGCGCTCACCTGAACAACGCAGATACAGTACCCACCTCCAACGCTCGCTTCGGGAATTAAATGGACAGCATGAGGTGACACAGAAGGCGTGTCCCATGTGTCTGGCGCGTCGGAGGTCCCGAGACTGCGGCCACGTCATGCTGTTGGCCCCCCACGGCGTGCAGGGAGGCTCGCCCTGCCCTAGCCGGCCCCCCGCGGAGCGGCGCCCACAAGCTCCCCGTGGCACACGGCCCGGTCTCTGGGCCTCGCCCACGGTTGTAGGGTGGGGAGGTCCGGGCCTGCTCCACGGCGGGGACAGGGGACCACAAAGGTGGCCCGCTCCCTGTCCCACGCTTGTCCGGCCCTCGCTGTGCCCCGCAGGCAGGCCGGCCCTGGACCATTTCGTGGATGAGCAAACAGAGGCAGCAAGCGTGTGCAGCATGCTGAAGCCTGGCTGTGGCCACAGCGCCGTGACTGTGGCAGTTTGGTCTCAGTTTGGTGGCAGGAGGCCGGTGGCAGGGGAAGGGGGCGTCCCTGGAGCCCCACGGAGGGGTTTGGAATAAAGGGGCCCTGGGTTTCTGGGCCGCGGTGGTTTGTACAGCGAGGGGCTTGGAGTACAGTGAATGCTTCCTGGGCCCTAAACGTGGTGGGGACCCCGCTGTCCACCGGCGGTGACCCCTCCCGGTGCTGCATAGGGAAAGGCTGTTATTGTCCCCATTTTCTAGATTAGGAAACGGAGGCACGGCGAGGTTACGGGACCTCCCTGCGGGTCGCTCTGACCAGGACCCAGTCACCACAATCCCCCCCATCCTTCCTTCTGCCCCCCGGGTCTCCAGTGCCAACTCAAGGACGGCAGCTCAGGGGCGGGTGTCCTGGGAAAGATGGGCCCAACTCGGGTCCCGGCGGGGGGAGGCGCAGGGGCGCTGAGCCAGGCCCCCCTTTCCTAGGTGCTCTGCGACAGTGGACACGAGGGACGAGGGACACTGCCAAGGGGCTGGCCAGCCCTGACGCCCGGCGGAGGCCCGGGGGCGCCTGAAGGGCTGCTCCCTGAGCGCTGTGCCTGGCTATCTCCCGACCTTGAACTTTCCATTCTGTTCTGCAATCAGTTCAGAAAGCAGAATTTCTAGACTCCCTTCTTATCACCGGGAAACTTCTAACACAACAATAGCTGATTGTACTGCACTCCTGGGCGTGGCTAAACTCCTGGACCCCCACACACACCTCTTTTTTTTTTTTTTTGGTAGCCTTGGAACTATAATGATCTCATTGTGATTGGTCTGTTCAGGTGACAGTGTGACCCTTGAGTTTCGAAGCACGGAAGGGGGCTGGGGGGTGGGGAGAAGGGGGCAGGGGAGGAGGGAAGGGGGCTCAGAGGCAGCCTGCGAGACCCCCCCGGGGAGGCTTCCAGCAACCCAAGGGTGTGATTTTGCATCAGTCACCTGCAGTGGTTAGATCTAAAAATATGTAGTTATTTGTCAAAACACTAAGGGTTGTTTGGTTTTGTTTTCAGCTGTGGAGAAATGAAATAGGTTTATAATTTTCACCTCCTCCCCGCGGCCAGCTAGCCAGACTCAACTGCCAGGTAGGGTTGATGTGGGCTAATCTGAACGTGAAGTAACACAGGCTGTCCGCTGTGGATCCCAGGCCGGCCGCAAGCTGCCGTGGGGAGTGGGCCCGAGACAGCGGGCAGGACGGGCCCAGCCCCCTGGCCGGTGCAGCCCTGCGACCCTGGGCACGCGGGCTCCCCAGAGCTCAAGGTCTGTAAATAGGGCAGGTGAGGAGCCCTGCCGGCCGGGGGAGCCCTCGGTCCACGTGTGGGTGCCGGCCGCCGGCCTGAGTCCCTGGACTGGGCCTCCGGCTCCTGCCTCCGGTTCACCGGCCTGGGCCCCCGCGAGAAGGCCCCGCCCAGAGCTCTGGATGCCACCTGCCACCAATGTCCCCTTAGCCCAGGGGACTTCCTGCCTCGCCCGGGCTCCCGAGAAAACCCCAGGAGGCTTTTCTTAGAATGTTCAGCAGTCACTGCACATTTAGGACTTGGCGGGGGCCCCAGTGGCCGGAACAGGGAAGGAGATCAGGTTCCGAGGCCTGGAAGCCTGGCGCGCTGGCGGGGAGACTGGCGGGGCCCGAGTGGTGTGAGGCGTGGATGCTGGCACCTGTCATTTGGGGAGGACCTGGGGCAGGCCTCCTGCCAGGCTGTTCCTCGGGGCCTCTGTCTGCAGAGCGGCCCCTCCCAGCCTGAAGCCCTTCCTTTGCCGGCCAGTCTGGGTAAATGGGGACACAGTTAATTCGCATTTGACACCGTGCCCTGGACGGAGTGGAGGCTCACCAGTGGTTGTCATCACCATTATTAAAAAACAAAAAACAAAAAACAAAAAACAAATACACTTAAAGTCATTGGTATTTGCCCTCTTCTGGGCGTTTCCCCAGCTTCCCCCAGCTCAGCCTTCCCTACGCGATCCTCCACTGGGGAGATGGGAGGCACGTGCAGTGCCCTATTTACAGACCTCGGGCTCTGGGCAGCCAGTGTGCGCAGGGTCACAGGGTCCAGCCGTCTGGTGGGGTCCGGGGCTGCGTGGCACAGGGACGCACTGGTCCCCAACTTTGTTTCTGCTCTGAGACGCCTTCTCACTTTGGGACAGAGGCTCCCAAGGCTCATGGGACAAAACTTGGATGTCAGAACATGGCCTGGTGTCATTGTCCTGAGTGGCAGGGTGGTCCTGCCCAGCAGGGACCTCAGAGAGTTTAGACTCCTGGTGGACGTGGCCTTGGAGGGCAACAAAGCGGCCAGGCTGGGAGGGGCCCATGACAGGGACATTCAGAGACCGCTGGGGTGGGGGCTGGGAGCCATCTTCCCATGCGTGCTGATCTGTCCTGGAGACAGGGGACGCGGCTTGCCCTTCTACGGGTAGGTGGGGCAGTTCAACCCAAGAAAGAACTTTCCAGTAAAGCCGTTCTGTGGGGAAGCCGTGAGCTCTGTCATTGTGTAGAGCAAAGCAGCCCGGAGGGGGTGCTGGTTAGCATGTTTGGGGGCCTCTGCGGCCTTGAGGAAAACCCAAAGGTCCCAGAGGTCAGACCTAGAACGGGGGGTGGGGGGGGGGATGGGGAAGAGGGAGGGAGGGGATTGAGGCCAAGAGGTGGCCAGGGCCCCAGGAGAAGCTAGAAATGCGTGTGTGTGGGTCTCCCCCAGGACAGCAGAGGCAGGCCACCTTTGTGGGACACAGAGAGCTGACAGGTCACCCAGCCTCTTGCTAAATAAGTGGCAGAAAAATCCAGGCCATTTTTTAAAAAATAATTTATTGGAGTGAAGTTCACATAACATGAAATCAACCATGTTTTACACTGTACCGCTCAGGGGCGTTTAGCACATCCACAACGTTGTGCAACCAACCCCTCTGCCTGGTTCCAGAACATTCTCGGGCCCTCAGAAGGAAAGCTCATGGCCATTACGCAGTCTCTCCCCACCCCCCTCCCCACGGTCCCCGGCCACCACCAGTCTGTCTTCGGCACCTGTGGATTTGGCCTTTTCCGCATAGTTCATATCCTCAGCCCGTCTTTAAAAAGCAAAACGCAGAGAGTTGGGCCCCAGCCCCTGTTCCCAGCCGTGTGGACCGGGGTCTGCTGCTCGGTCTCCCTGTGTGGGCTTCCTCATCTGAAAAGTGGGCATAAGAGTGGCTAACGACAGTGCTGTCCCGGAGCCAGAGGCATCACCTACCAAGTGCGCGAAGGGCGGGGTCTGCCCGGAAGCCTCGGTGCATTTTAGCTGCCGTTGTTGGTGTGGGCACCTGATGGCACGGTGACAGGGGACGAGGACAGCCGGGGCCACGGACAAGCAAAGCCTAGAACCGCAGACCTGTTCGCCACCGGGCACCTGCTCGTGCATGCGACCCAATCTGCATGTAGCCCCTTCCTACTTCTGTGACACCGGGCCTCAGTTTCTCCCTCTGGAATGGGAGTGCAGACCCCACAGTGTTGGAAGGGACGGGCCTTGGCCTCATTCTGAGGGCAGGGGATGCTCCGGAAGGAATATTCTGCCCGTGAGCAGGGATGCAGCGGGGACCAGGGGGAAAAGTCCTGGAAGGGATGGCAGGGGGCAGGTGCCCAAGGTCACAGTGAAGGGGGGCGGGGTGAGGGAAAGCGGGCCAGGCCGGAGAGCAGGCAGGCAGGGCCCCGGCTCCTCCGGCCTGCCTGCCGAGCCTTTGAACAAGTGGCTGGATGCCTCCTGTCCTGGCTCCCCTTGCGGGCGATCCATCAGTTCGGCTGTTACCGTCCAGAGTCGGCGAGCGGCCATAAATGCGCCCGGCCCCCCCTCTGCGAGCGGCCCGGGTTTTATGTTGTAAGAACACTGTGGGGCGTCTCCAACACCCCGCTAATGACAGCCATCACGAAGCAATAAAAGTGATGGGGCTGGCGGGAGGGGGCCGGCGGGAAGGGCGGGGGCCACCGGTCCCCAGCTCCCCCGGCGGTGGCGGCAGGAGCTCTCCGAGAATTGATTAGTCTTGGACGTGCTGACCTTTTTGTTCTTGAAAAATTGCTTCTGAGCAGCTGAGGCAATAAAAGTAAATTGGTTCGGAGAGAACGGGGGATGAAATTTGCGTTAGGCGGGGAGGGGCGGATAAACGTCCTGTGACGTCAGCACTCGTCCCCACCCCCCACCCTCGGCCCCTGGGCAACAGGAGGGCAGGACCCGCGCGCGCAGCCGGGCCGGTGGGGCTGGAAGCCGAGCAGGCAGGCGGGGCCTCGCCAAATGTTCAAGCAGAGAAACGAAACTGATAGCGGAGAAGAGGGGGACGGAGATGAGATAAAACGATGAGGGGTGGGGGAAGGGGGAGGAAATGAGGAAAACGGCGGGGGGGGGTGCTAGGGACACACCAGAAGGCAATGAGGGCCAAAGAGAGGCTGGGAAAGGAGGGAGGGGCTGAGCCTGGCATCCGGCACCGCCCTACCACCCCACAAAGTCTTACTTTTGTCCCCATTTCATAGACTGAGGAAACTGAGGACCAGGGAGGTCAGGTCACCTGCTCAGGGTCAGCCAGCGGGGAAGTGGTAAGGCCCAGCCGATCCCCTCTGAAGCCAGGCAGCGGACCAGTTAGTGAGTCACTGTCAGCCCCCACTTCGCCCGTGGGGGTAGACTCCATGTCCATCAGTCTTGGCCCGGGCTCCCCGTCCTGAGGCTGCAGCCGGAACCTTGGGACAACGACAGGCACCCAGGCTGTGCTGCTGACCTGGGCTGCGCACTGGAGGGGAGAGGTGCCACGGTATCTCATCCCTGAAGCGGCCAAAGTCCCCTCTGCCAGATCCCACTCCCGAGGCTCTCCAAGTTCATGGGTCACACTCGCTGATCTGGATTTCGATTGGTGGGGGGGGGGGGGGGGGGTGAGATGTTGGAACCCGGTGACTTTGGGGTTGGAGCGTGTGACGTGGGGTGGTGAGGAAGCACCGAATCAGGCCAGCGCAGGCAGTGGTCGATGCTACCCTAAATGCAGGCACCCCAAGGGGAGAGAAACCCAAACCCTGCCAGAGCTCTGGGGCCTCAGGAGACGGGTCCCCCACGCTGCCCTCTGCCCGTAAAGACCCCAGATGGGCCAGTCCTGAGCTGGACATCACCTGGATCCCACACCCTGACGCGGGCACTGTGCCCCACTGGCCCCCGAGGGATCTCCTGCCGACTGGCAACTCACCAGGCGCCCAGACTGCGCCCCCTTTGCCCCTCACCCCCGCCCCAGGAGAAGGCGGAGAAGCTCCCCTGTTTCTGTTCCCCAGAGAAGGAAAGGACTTGCCGGGATTCAGCAAGGTCTGGGTGTCCTGCCTCCCTCCGTGCGGGTGCCGGCACAGGGCGGCCCAGGTGGCCCAACCCCGTGAGCAGCTCCAGCCAGGGGCTGCCGCGGGTCCCCCCTGCCATCTGCACCCCCCTCCCCCGAGGGGCTCCCCGGGGCGCGGCGGGCCTGGGGCGCGCGGGTTGCCGGGCGACGGCGCCGTTGCCACTGGAGACGCTCACGCACACGCCCCCCGCCCCCCGGGGCGCTGGAGCGGGAGGCTCGGGGACCCCGGGTGCCTGCGCGGGCTGGGGCTGCGAGGACGGTGGTGGCCCGGGGCGCCTCTCGCACCCTGCCCACAGTCAGGGTCGGGAACTCGGGAGCCCCGGGGCGCCTCCCCGCCTGGGCGCAGACCCCTCCCTCCCCCACCGAGGAGGGGCGAGCGCAGGAGAGCTGAAGGCAGTTGTGACTTGGCGCTTCCCAGGCTTCCCAGCCGGGCTGCCGTGCTCCCTGGCAGTTTGCCTGCAAGGGTCCCCGGAGGATGGAAAGGGGCATTTTTCTCGGAGATGGGCTGTTTCCTTACAGGGAAACTGAGGCTCCGTGCGGCTGGGTAACTTACCCGAGGTTCTGTTTGCCGAGAACTGTAGGCCCCGGTGGGACTGGAACCCGGCCGCTTGGCGCCCAGTTTCGGCCTGGGCCTCGTGCTGCCCACTCGTTCCCTGGCTGGTGGGTGACCCCGGGCAGGCCCCTCGCCCTCCCTGGCTGCCCTCTGGCACCCGTGCGAGGCTGGATTGGAGCGCGGCGCCCAGGGCGCAGGCCCAGGCCTGGCGCAGGGCCGCGAAGCGCTGCTCCGCCCCGCCTCCCTCCCGGAGCGTCCTGGCACTGCGGGCGCATGAATCAGGCCTGGCTGGGCGCCTGGGCGGGTGTGCAGAGGTCAGCCGACAGGGCCGTGCAGGCCGCGTTCTCGGGATTTGCTGCCAGGGGCAGGCGGGCGGTTCCGCTTCCTCCGGAGCAGGGGGGCAGCCAGGCCTGGCGGACATGTGTCCCTAGACTCCGGGATGGTGAGCCCTCGGAACAGGGGACCCAGTCAGCCACATCCCCGAGCCGAGGGCAGGGAGTTTATGGAGGTCAAGCTTGAACCCCTAGCTCCCCTCCCCTGAGGACCCACCTAGGGGACCTCGCAGCGGCTGCTGGCGGAGGTCCCCTCCCCTGTCTTGACTGGTGGTCCCAGCCCGCGGTGCCCAGCCCTAGGGCCACAGCAAGACCCTTGCCTGGAGAGCATCTGCCAGACTCCAGGAATCCTGTGCCCACACACACTGGGGAAGGCCTGCCAAGTATCCAGTCTGTGAACATTCATTCACCAAAGGTTCATTCAGGAATTTTCCGTCTCAATGCTGCCGTGATAAAAATGCAAATTGTGAAAGTGTCCTGGAGGCCAGAAGAGGTCCTGCTATATTCAGACATTGGAAGTGGTACAGCCCCCCCCCCCCCCCGCCCCTCCACCAGCAGGTATGTGACTATGGATGGCAGGGACCCCTTCTGGGACAAGCAGGCCACCCCGACCTAGACAGCGTACCCACCACCGCCCACATTGGTCTCTGTCCCCAGCACCCCAGGCTGGTGGAAAAGGAGAGCCTTCTCTGCAGGCTCACCCCCGTGGCAGCCCACAAGTCGTCCACTCACCGCGTGGCCTGGCTGGGCTGCACCATGACATGTGGCGCGTGGAGGGGAGGTGCTCAGCGCGGACCAGCTGCATCCCCGGGGGGAAGAAAGGGGGCGCGAACCGCCCCGTGGGCACAGGCAAGGGAGGGTGGGCACCCAGGAGCATTTTGACCCCACCTCTCCTGGGCCGAAGGAGACAGGATTTCTCGAGTGGGGGGTTGGGACGGACTCTGTCCTCGTGGGAAGGTCTGGCGGCGACAGGCGTTACAAGCGCTCAGGATGCGGCCGGGACCGGCAGGCATTGCTTTGAACCCGGTCTTGGGCGCCGCAGGGGAGTGTGCCGTGGGCTCCTGGCTTCGTCCGCCTCACCCCTGCCCACCGCCCACCGCCTCCAACACACAGAGACACAAGCCAGACCACTGCCCCTGCCTGGAGGTAGGGAGGCAAACACACGTCACCACCAGCTTGGGCAAAACCCAGTAAGCACGCGAAGGCGCAGCCCAAAGGAAATTGTGAAACGCCACGGGGTTGTAGCAAGCCTTCCCAGAAGACAAAAGGCACCACGGATGAGGATTTGTGTCGTCGTGTGTTTGTCTGTCCGCTGCCCGCAGGCAGGCCCTCGACATACGGTGTGAGTGCCTGCATACAGGGTGCGCACGGACACACGCACGCACACGCACACGCAAGTAACATCCAGGCAAATGCCTTTCCACGACCGGTCGGTGATAGCAAAGCACCGTGCAGGCCGGCCCCCACCCCCACCCCGACACAGATCCCCGAAGGCCCCGGCTTCGCTCCCCACAGACCCCCTGGTGCACATTCTCCCCCCAGAACTGCCATTGGGGGCGGGGGGTGGGGTGGGGACACGCAGTGGTCTGCCATGGCTGAGGGCATTATGGGAACCACCTTTGGGAGTCAGTGGACAAGTCACATGAAAACCCCACCCCCATTACTTTGCGGCCTTACTCAGGCTTGGTCTGGGTTGGGGTTTCGATTGTGCAGGAAATCCTCCTTCCAAGCTGGACCGCTCACTTTTTCCACCCGATCTCGGTGTCTCTTTCCAATGATCGTCCTTATTAGCAACACGGGAGGGGTTCCTGCCTGAAAGGCCATGGCAGGAGCATTTGCTGGAACCCCAGCTCCGTCCCGAGCGTGGGCAACATATGACCCCACACAGGCAAGGGGAAGCCGGCCCCGATCTGTGTGTTACCAGCCAACGTTTGCCGAGTGCCTCTACGAGCGGACGGTGACAGCACCGGGGGAACCTGCGTGAGCCGAGGAGGGGCCCGAGTCTCTGGAGGAGTGCGTGATAACCCACTCTTCCAACGGGGTGCTGGGAACAAAGACAGGGCGGGCGCCCCACTTTGCACTCATCCTTTATGATCCCACCTCCGGATCTTCCAGTGGGGGTGAGGTGGGTGGTCCTCCCAAAGCAGACGAACGTTCAAGTTAACCAAAATATCCAACAAGGGAATGTTCAGAGCCCCGAGCACCCATTTAACATGGGGTTTCAAAAAATATTAAGATCCCAAAGAGCTTTGTGTGATTCCATTTGCACGAAACGTCCAGAATAGGGAAATCTGTAGAGACAGAAAGAGTATTGGTGGTTGTCCAGCACTGGAGGGAGGCAGGGAGGTGGGGGTGGCTGCTCATGGGTGCAGGGTTATTTTGGGGCAATAGAAGTGTTCTGGAATTCAGTTACGATGATAGTTGCACAACTGTGAATTTACGGAAACCACTGAATTGTATACTCTCACTGGGAGAATTTGTGGGATATTAATTATATCTCAATAAAGCTGTTAAAGATTTTAAGTCTCACAGGAAAATGTTCCTGATGGCATTAGCCAGTATGTCCATCTGATTTCACCCTTATAAAAAATACACACACTAATTTAGAATAACAGAAAGCAGACCAGTGATTCCCTGAGCACAAGGGTGGAGACGGTGTGGCCAGGGGCAGGAGGGAAACATCTTAATTGGGCGCAAAGAAACTTTTGGGGATGATGGATGTGTTCATTACTTTGTGGTTGATTATGTCATGGTTGCATACACATGTCAAAGATGACCAAATCGCACTTTAAATATGTGCAGCATAGGGGCACCTGGGTGACGCACTGAGTTAAGCATCCGCCTTCGGCTGGGGTCACGATCTCACGGTTCGTGGGTTCAAGCCCACGTCGGGCTCTGTGCTGACAGCTCAGAGTCTGGAGCCTGTTTCAGATTCTGTCTCCCTCTCTCTCTGCCCCTTCCCTGCTCACGCTCTGTCTCTGTGTCTCTTAAAAATAAATAAACATTAAAAAAAATAAATATGTGCAGTATATTGTATCTGCATTACAACTATATCTCAGTAAAGCTTTTCCTTCTGTGATATGCACACAGGTGTATGTTGTGGGAAGGCCAGAAGGAAATACACCACGAACAGCAGCTTTGTCTGGGGGAAGAGATCACAAACAGCGGGGCAGGACCCGTCTAGAGTTAGGGTGAGGCTGAGGCCCCACGGCCAAGCCCCTGAACCAGCCCATTCCCTGCCCTGGGTGGACCCCGTGAGTCACCAGCAAAGGCACCAGGCACCAGGCATCAGGCAGCCAAGGGTCAGCTCCTCCTCGGGGACGGAATGCTGCAGGGCCGGCAGGGCGGGCAGGTGACGCGGGCAAAGCAGGCGCGGTGAGCAGGCTGGCCCGTGAGGCCCACTCTGGCTGGAGCTTTGACTGGTTCCCCTCGAGGCAAACGGGCAGGAGAGGCCAGGTAGGAGACCGGCACTAATTACCCACCAAGCGGGCGGGCGTGGCACCCTTCCTTCATTGCCGAGGAGAGGTCACCCCTGGCACGTGGGCCTGCCCCCACAGCATTGCTCAGCAGGAGAGCCGGTGGGGCTGCTCGTGACCCTGCAGCATGGGTCAGCAGTGAGGCTGGTCCGGGAGGAATCCATCGGGGCCACCCCGGCCTAATCCTCGCACCAGATCCCCAGCAACCCCTCAGCCTCCTGAGTTTCTGTTTTGAGCAGCTGGATTCCAGTGGGATCTGCAAAAGAGCTGGCTCATTAAGTCATGGCGGATGGATGGGTGGGTGTGTGGATGGACGGATGGACGGGTGGACAGATGGGTGTATGGACGGATGGACAGATGGACAGATGGACAGACGGATGGACGGATGGATGGATGGGTGGGTGAGTGGGTGGATGGACGGACGGGTGGGTGGATGGACGGAGGGACAGATGGACGGACAGACAGACGGACGGACGGATGGGTGGATGGGTGGGTGGGTGGGTGGATGGATGGACAGATGGATGGATGGACGGATGGATGGGTGGTTAGACGGATGGGTGGATGGATGGGTGGATGGATGGATGGATGGACAGACAGATGGACAGACGGACGGATGGGTGGGTGGGTGGGTGGATGGACGGGTGGACAGATGGGTGTATGGACGGATGGACGGATGGACAAATGGACAGATGGACAGACGGATGGACGGATGGATGGATGGGTGGGTGAGTGGGTGGATGGACGGACAGGGGGGTGGATGGACGGAGGGACAGATGGACAGACAGACAGACGGACGGACGAATGGGTGGATGGGTGGGTGGGTGGATGGATGGACAGATGGATGGAAGGACAGATGGATGGATGGATGGATGGATGGATGGTTAGATGGATGGGTAGATGGGTGGGTGGATGGATGGGTGGATGGACGGATGGACAGACAGATGGACAGACGGACGGATGGGTGGGTGGATGGACAGATGGATGGACAGACACAGATGGATGGACGGATGGATGGACGGATGGACAGATAGACGGATGGGTGGGTGGATGGATGGACAGACGGATGGACAGGCAGATGGATGGATGGATGGATGGATGGATGGACGGATGGGTGGATGGATGGATAGATGGATGGATAGACGAGTGGATGGATGGACGGATGGACAGATGGGTGGGTAGATGGATGGATGGACAGATGGGTAGGTGGGTGGGTGGGTGGGTGGATGGATGGACAGACGGATAGACAGATGGACGGATGGATGGATGGATGGATGGATGGATGGATGGACGGGTGGATGGATGGGTGGGTGGATGGATGGATGGATGGACAGACTGGTGGATGGATGGATGGACGGACAGATGGGTGAATGAGTGGATAGATGGATGGATGGATGCATGGATGGATGGATGGGTGGGTGGATGGACAGACAGACAGACAGATGGACAGATGGATGGGTGGATGGATGGAGCGAGACAGTGGTCCTGCACGTCACCCCCGGGCTAGCAGGAGGCCTGCACGGCCTTGTAAGGAAAATTCCCTGGGGAGCAGGGTCAGCACTGCGGGCACCGCCTGAGTCACTTGGTTATTCCTGGCCACAGAGGACATCCAAGGCGGGAGTAGGGCTGAACGAGGGGCCACCTGGCTGCCGGGAGCTTGGCGAGGCCCAGGGTGGGGAAGCTCAGCCCTGGAGTGAGTGGGGCAAGAATGTCTGGGGCCCGGGAAGGTTCAGAAAGCAGCTGGGGCAGGCCGGGGGTCTGTGTCCAAAGCGGGGCCTGAGTTCCATTAACAGGAATGCAAAAGCCGACCGACATCTCGGTCTGCTTGGAGCCGTGCAGCTGGCTGGCCAGCCCTTCTTCAGGCCCCGCCCGACTCAGGGGACGGAGATGTGACCATGAATAAGGAGCCACAATTAGCCCTCCCTGTCGCAGGCCTGGCTGGTGCATGGTGAGGAAGGGCAGCCGGTGGCCCCCCACTGCCTCCAGAGTCCAGAGGAGCCCAGGGGACCGCAGGTGCAGCCCGCTGTGGGCGGAAAGCTCACAGCCGCAGGGACCGGCCACAGGCTCACCTTAGCACAGAGAGGCTACCGGAGGTAGTGAGGGGAGCCAGAAACCCACATCCATATGCCAGCTTGCCTCTTTCTAGCTGTGTGGCCTCAGGCAGCTTACCTCACCTCTCTGAGCCTTGGTCTCCTCCACTGTGAAATGAGGTGAAAAATACAGGGTCCGAGGGTCCACGCAAGGCTTGGTGCAAGAAAAAAAATATATGTAAAGCACCTGGCGTGTGGTTTGCGCTCAACAAGTGATGGTTGCCATTGCCCTATTATTCTAGTAGTAACAGAACGAGAGCTAGTAGCCTCATCTTATTACAGCCCAGTCTTCACAGCTCTGACCCCAAGACCAGATGTGTCCCCAGGGCCCACCCCCCGCTGTCAGACTCCTCCCAGCTCCAGGCACCCAACCCTGGTGACTTAGGCTACTGCTTATGGATCCAAAAGGTTTTGCTCCTAGTCCTTCTCGGACTTTGCAAAATACTCCCAGTGCCCTCCCGGCCTCAGCCTTCAACTTATCCATTTGCTTTGTGGCCACAGCTGCCCCTTCCCCAGCTTCGGTGGCCTCCAGAGGGGTCCTTGCGAACACTTGGGGGCTGGTGCCTTCCCCGGTTGGAAGGGGGTTGGGGGAGGGGGCTCGGGAAAGGCCGAGGAAGGAGGAGTCTCGGCCTCTGAGATCCACCCATCTGTTTTAACATCCCTTCCAAAGGGAGCTGGGGCAGCAGCCCCAGCGCGCCTGTAATCCCCAGGGGATCCGGTGTCTTTGGGAAACTGGATCCAGGCTGGGGATGCTCAGAGGTCCTCAGTCCCCAGGGAGAGCCTGAGCTGGGGGAGATCCTGGCCTCTGGGGTCAGACAGTCCGGCCCGACCCAAGAATGGGGCAAGGGGCTTGCCCTCCGCGAAACGGGATATCTCCTGGCCTATTGAGGGCCAGACCCGAAAGGCGGTCAAGCCGCAAGAGGGTTTCTGGGCTGGGATGCGGCAGATGGCCGGCTGGTCGGGCCTGCGGACCGCAGGCATTCTGGAAAGGGCTGGCCCTGGGGAAGGCTCTACCTCTGGGGAGGCCCGCCACCTCCCGGGGTGGGCCTCCAGTGAGCAGTGAAGCAGGGGTGCAAGGGCCCGGCCCCCTCCACCCAGCTCCAGCAGTCCTGAGGCTCGCTGCATCTACAGAGCTCGCCCCGGGCCCGCTGAGCCTTCCTGAGGCGGGATCCCAAAACCAGTGAGCCTCGTGGCCTCATGCGTCCCCCCCGAGGACCAGCTTCCCGGGAGCCCACCCTGCCCGCGAGAGACCCAGCCTCATAGAGGAGGCTGGGCGACGTATCTGAGCCACTGGATCCCGCCCCCAGTCCCGAGAACTGAGGCAGACCCCTGCCTCAGTTTCCCCAATAACATAACCCACCTCCAGGACATTTGCAATGGGTTAAATAGTGTCCCCCCCAAATTCACGTCCATGCAGAACCTCAGAAGAAGTCCTCGCGCGTGTGACCAGTCAGGGATCTTGGGGTGAGAGCCTCCTGGAGTCCGGATAGGCCCTAAGTCTAAGGACAGTCTCTTTCCACGAAGAGGAGAGGACACAGAGATGCACAGAGAAGGCCGGGTGAAGGCAGAGGCCCAGCGGGGGGGGGGGGCCCAGCCCCCGGAAGCTGGGAGTCTCTCCCAGAGCCTGCAAAGCACTGGCACTGTTTTATCGACACCTTGATTTCGGGCTTGCAGCGTCCAGCGCCGGGAACAAATCTATTTCTGTTGTTTCAAGCCACCTGGTTTATGGTGGTTTGTCACAGCAAGCACAGGAAACAAACCCAATTTCAAAGGCACGATGACCTAAAGGCACGAGGATTTGCTGAGTGTCCTGGGCAAGCCGCCCCTCCCCCAGAGCTCATGCCTGGCCACAGGGTGGTTTAATTTGGGGGCACCTCCGAGTCTTCGGCAGGACAGAAACGGGGTGGAATGTAACCAGTAGAAGCGACTTCCTGGCAGCCGTCACGTAGCATTTGCTGGAGCAGGAGAGGGGACACAGTGCAGGGTGGCCCCCCGCCCCATCTTAGCGCTGAAGGCCCACGGTGCCCGCAGCCCTCGGTCCCGGGCAAGACGGCCCGGTCGGTCAGCCTGGCGGCCCGGAGGCCCTCACAGCCCAGCTGGCAAGACGGGGGCTTGGAATGGGGGGAGAAGGTGGGCGTCGAGAAGGGAAACAGAGAGACTGGAGGTAGTTTTGCACGGCACCCCCGTCCCTCTGGCGAAGGCGGTGACTTAGCTGCGAAACACGAATTGTGCTACTTCGGGGATTCTGCGTAGGAGTTAAATGCTCTAATACCCACACTTAAAAGTGTCATTGCACCTTATCGAGGAAAATGGTAAAATTTATGCTAACTATTTATTGTGAGCGAGTCAGAGAGAGAGCAGGGGAGGGGCAGAGAGAGAGAGAGAATCCCAAGAAGGCTCCGCACTGTCAGCACAGAGCCCGATCCCGGGTTCAGACTCACGAACCGGGAGATCCAGACCTGAGCCGAAACCAGGAGTCGGATGTTCAACCGACTGAGCCACCCAGGCGCCCCTAAGATCTATGCTAACACTTTAAATTCTTAGTGTCTCTTGACCTCGAGTGGCATAAAATAGCAAAAGAAAACAGCATGACAAGGAGAGAGAGAGACCGCGGAAGGGAGGAAGGAGAAAGTTGCACGTTTAAGCGCCTTTCCCCTTTGGAGGAAGAAGCAACCCCCACCCGTCTACACCTGCAAAGCAGGAAAGCCAGACCTGCCTCCAGACTGCAGAAGAAGGACCAAAGCTGAGAGGCGTGGCCAGGCTGGAGCTGGTGTCCCAGAGCAGGCTGGGGGGCGGGGGGTGGGGGGGGTACCAACCACGTGCTATGGGAGACCCCGGGGGGCATGCTGGTCGCCAGAACAATGATGGTGCCAGTGGAGAAGACTCCTCTGCAGGACGGGCAGGCGGCTATTGGTACTTTGGGGACCCAAAGTGTCACCACGGCCCCCCTGTCAGAAGGCGAGCAAAGGAGGACCAAGTAATGAATAGCGTCCTAGTCGCGGCTCATAGTGGGCTCACCGGGCCCACCCCGTGTCGTTTCCTGGCCCCGACACGTATCACCTGCTTGCACACACCTTGTGGGTAACACGAGCCCCACATCGGTCCATGAGTCCAAGAAGTAAGAGCTGTTGTAACCAGGAAAGCAAGTAAAAGCCTCCGAAAGCGCACCCCTTCCTGCGCTAATCAGAATAACAGAAAAGTCCACACCCTAATCCCCAGAAGCTCTGAACAGCTCAGGTTACGTGGCAAAGGAGAAACAGGGTTGTAGATGGACTTAAGCTTTCTAATCAGCTGCCTTGGAGATGGGGAGATTATTCTGGATCATCTGACTGGGTCCGATGTCATCCCCAGGGTCCTCAGAGGTAGGGAGGGACACAGGACAGGGAGAGGGAAAGAAGACACGAGCACGGAAAGAAGTTGGGGCGATGCCACGTGAGCGGGACGAGGGGAAGAGGCCACGAGCCGAGGAGTGGGGGAAGCCTCCAGAAGGCGGAGAAGGCGAGAAAAAGATCGTCCCACAGAGCCTCCAGGAAGGGTCACAGCCTGCCTGACACCTTGGTTCCAGGCCAGCGAGACCCGTTCTGGACCTCTGACCTCCAGAACCGTAAAGAATAAATGTGTGCAGTTCCAAACCACTAGGTTCATAGTAATTTGACACAGCAGCGCTAGGAAATAATACATCTCTATCCCCCCCCACACACACACACACCAAGATCATATCCACGAAGCAATCTTTCATCCTGGGGAAAGAGCGGAGATCGGCCCCACCCTCCAAGACCCCGAGCCCGCAGCGCTGCTGGTCCCCATCGTGCGCCCGTCCGAGACTCCTCTTGCCCTCAGGGGCACAGACGCAACGCAGGAGGCAGGGACCACGGCCCCCGTTGCCACTGACGTTATCCTGTTCATCAGAACTAACAAGCCAGAAGCTGCTAGTGGTTTGGAGGCCTTGGTAAGACGTGTGCATCCCAGAGGATGCGGGGTAAACCCTAGGCGGTGCGTGGAGGCCTGGAAGTCTGAGGCATGCTGGGACATTAGAGGACAAATTACCGCATCTCCTACCTGCTCCCCCCGGGGAAGGACGCCTGGCAGCCCCCTTCTGTCTCGGAGGCGGCGCGTTCCACGCTTGAGGATGCACGGAAGGTTGGCGAGGACGCAGCAGGGAGGCCCCGTTCCTAGGAAAAAAGATGCCAGCGTCTCGGGAGGGCAAGCCGCGGTGCGGAATCACGGGGCAGACCCCCGGGGTCCCGGGGCAAAGCCCACACCTGCTGCGGCGGCGAAGTGCGCGTGGTTTCGAAGCCACTCCTCCCGGGCCCTTGGCCGCTGCTGGCGAGGGAGCGGCGGGCCGGCAAACGTCCAGCACACTGCCAGGTGAGCTGGGTCACGCCAGGCCCGCGGACAAGGTCAGGTGCGCCCAGCAGAGGCCCATCATGAGGCGGAAGTGGAACACCAGGCGCGCGCACCGGCAGCGGGCGCGCGCCACCCGCACACCCGCGGGCACGAGCGAGCCGCCTTGGAGCCTCGCGTTGTGAGGCAGGAAGCAACGTGCCTCCGTTGGGCCAAGGGACCCATTTATGGCAAAGGGGGTGCGGGAGTGGCCCACGACCCTGAGGTCCACTGACGCTGTCACACTGCGCCCCATGGAAGCTGCTGGCCTGATACGACAGGGCGGCCTTTGCTAGGTGGAGCTGGGAGGCCAGTTTGGAACTGTGATGTCAGCCTCCAGGTTGCAAGGCTGCAGAGCGCACCCCAAATCTACAACTGGCGGGGGTGGGGGGGGCGGCTGTGTCATCGGCAGGTGGAACGCATCGGTCCGGGAGCCAGCTGGGGAAAAGCAAGAGTGTGCCCATTTTCCACCACTCCCCGTGACAGCTTTGGGGGGTGTTAGCCTTCCCTCCCAAGGGAGTCTAGAAGACGTGATTCCCGGAAGAAGAATCCGCCAGGGCTCGCATCAAGCTCTAGCCCCCCGTTAGTCACTTGGGGCTCCCGTGCCAAGAGGCCAGCAAGGGAGAGAAGGTGTCAGGGTTGGGTCATGACCCTGCTCCGTGGGGGACATACGGCTGCGGTTCGGTTCGCAAGGGGGCAGCAAAGAACAGAAGTGGCACCCAGGAAGCTCTGGGTGTGACCTTATTTGGATAAAGGGTCTTTGCAGATGTAACTAAGTTAAGGACGGAGAGGAGATCATCCTGGACTACCTGGCGGGATCCTAAATCGGGTGACCGGTGTCCTTACGAGAGACAGGGGAGAGGCACAGACACAGAGGAGAGGATCGTGAGAACACAGAGGCAGAGGCTGGACGGACAGATGGACGGACGGACGGACGGACGGGCCACGAGCCAAGGACCGCCTGGGGCTGTCAGAAGCTGGAAGAGGCAGGAGGGACCCTCCCCGGAAGCCATCACGGAGGCAGCTTGTGCCTGCAACACGGTGATCTGAGACTTCCGGCCTCCAGAACTACAGACAAGAACTTTGTTGTGTGAAACTCCCCTGGTGTGTGCTAATTTGCTGCAGCCCCAGCAAAGTCCCCTAGGGACCAAGCAGAGTCCCAGAAAAAGTGTCCCCGGTGGGTGACCTTGCTCTACGAAAGTAGAGCACTTGTCCCCCACCGGCCCTTAGCTCAGCCCCTCCCCAGGCACTGTCCTTGAGGGGACTGCCTCCTTAAGGTTTCGGGACTGGTTGATGGGAGGGTTCAGGACCGGGTTCAGGGGTCCCTGCAGGGCTCCCACAGCTCCAGAGTCCCCATGGGTGTGGCCCAGCCTCGCCCTCTGTCCAGTCCTGCCCTGCGCGAGAATGCTCCCCAATAAAGCCCCTGCCCCCCATTCTCGGCCTCCCATGACAGGGTTTATTTCAACCCAAGGAGCAGAGGATGCACTGTTTAATAAATGGTGTTGGAATGACCGGGGCGCCAGCTGGAACAAAAGCTGCATTTGAACCTCAGGTCGGAACTCCGAAGAAATCCCAGGTTTCAAAGATTTAAAAAAACCCCTAAGGGCTCTACCCGAAAGCACTTAAAAATAATCTTTCTAAATTTCGCTCCAAAATCAGAAGCCAGAAAGGAAAATAATAATAATTTTCTATTCCAATTCTTATTTTTAAATCTTCAGAGCAAAACCCACCATAACCCAAGTCCGAAACAAATAAAGACTGAGAGGAATATTTTCAATTTGGAAAGAATAACGCGGAATCTGAAGAGCCTCCTCCCCCCCCCCCCCTTCAGAGGCATTTGAGAGACTATCTTTGTTGGCGGGTCGGAGGAACCAGTGGGTGACAGGCAGGCAATGCCACCGAAAGGGAGGGCAGTTGGAGACCCACGGAAAAACACGAGAGCTGTAACCGTTACGTGCCGCGCAGCTGTGCACCGAGTTTTTATCAACAGTCATCATGCTATAACTGCTATTGATCTCCAACGTTAGTACCAACTTCTCCAGAAAGCTTCCTCGGTAATTGGTTACAGAGCAGACTACCGGCCGACGCCCGGGAGCAGGGCTGGGGGGGGGGGGTCCGGCGAGGAGGGGGAGCCCTGGAGGGCAGGGCGGGAACTCCAGACTTGCCGGGACGGTGGCCTCCGTGGCTCCAGAGGTGGGGTGGGACAGAGTTCCACGGGCCACAGGGGAGCTCGAAGCAGCGGTCTCGTCCGCCGGAAGGGGAGGCCTGGGACTGGATCAAATCCTCAACCCTCCCAGCAGGCGGACAATAGACAGTATCTCCTCGCGCGCGGATTGCAGAGATAAGACACGACAGCCACTTCCCCCAGTCTGTGGCTTTAAATAGCATCTTTGCGCCTCACCTGCTAGCTGTGTACCTCCCGCAGCTCCAGGCAACCACATCCGCCTACAGACTTGACGTTGCCACTAGGCGCCGGCCTCCCCCACACCCGCTCCGCACGCGGGCCGCTCCGCCCTGGCTCGGGCGACGCCGGCCGTCGGGGGGCTCGGGCTCCGAGAACGCTGGGGGTGTCGGGGACTCCCGCCCTCCTCCGCTCCCCACCTCCAGCCCACCGACACACCCCGCTGGCTTTGCCTTTGGTGTCGACCCCGAGCCCCCCCCCCTCCCTCCCGATGCCCCGGGGCCACCGTCACCTCTCGCCAGGGGTGCAGCGCTGGTCTCCTCGCCCGCCCCAGAGCCGGTCCTCAATGAAGAGGCCTCGCGTACCCCTGAAAGTCAGGTCAGTCCGTGCCACTCTGCTCAGAACCCAGAAAGAGTTCCTTCTTCTACTCAGGGGGGGAAAGCTGAAGTCCTTACAGTTGCCTGCAAGGCCTAAGTGCTGGGGTGACCCCCCCATCCTCTCTCTGCCCTCCTCTCTGACTCCCCTCCAGTCCCCGTGCCAGCCCGCCCGCCTCCTTGCAGATCCCTGAGCTCACCGCTCACACTCTCGCCTCAGGGCCTTTGCACTGGCTGTTACCTCTGCCCGGGACACTGCCACCCACCCCTCCAGACAGCCACTCCTTCAGCCCTTTCAAGCCTTTGCTCCTTCTCTATCCAGTGTCCCCTGACCGGTCTGTCTTCAACTGCACCCGCCTCCCCCTGGCACTCGCGATTCCCCCTCTTCCCCTGCCCTGGTTTTCCCCGAAGCACTTTCTGTATTTTCCGGTACCTCCAACTTACATGCTCATGAGGTTCACTGTTGTCTGTCTGTCTGTCCCGCTGGAATTATGGCCGCTCCAGGATGAGTCTAGCCCCATTTCCTAGTCCTGGAAGGCAGGGATTGTCGTCTGGTTCACAAAGCTTCACAAGGGCCTAGAACAATGCCTGGCACGCAGGAGGCCCCCAGTAAGTACTTGTCGAATGAGTGGGGCGCCTGGGTGGCTCAGTCTGTTAACTGTTAACTGTCTGATTTCGGCTCAGGCCATGATCTCGCGGTTCATGGGTTTGAGCCCCGCACGGGGCTCTGTGCTGACAGCTCGGAGCCTGGAGCCTGCTTCGGATTCTGTGTCTCCCTCTCTCTCTGCCCGTTCCCCACTCATGCTCTGTCTCTCTCTGTCTCAGAAATAAATAAACATTAAGAAAGAAAGAAAGAAAGAAAGAAAGAAAGAAAGAAAGAAAGAAAGAGAAAGATTTGTCGAATGAGTAATTGAGTAAGCGTGTCACCTGGAGACAATGCCCAGCGTGCGCTCAGGACCCCTCACCGCGGCTGCCTCTGGAGACCGGACTCAGGACAGGGAAGAGACAGGAGGAAATTTCTGTTGTTGCTAGAAGCCCCCTGCGCCATTAAAACAATCTGTATATAGGTATTACTTTGATTTTAAAGTTTATTTTAAAAACAAAGAAGCAAGCTCGTCCGGCCCTTTGCGTCTGCCCGGACGTGTCAGAACAGCGCGGAGAAAACACCCCACAGAATAACGCCGGGCTCCACAGGTAGGTTCTACCCGATGCTGAAGGAGGAAACAACCCCAGCTGTACACATGCTTTTCCGGGAAACCGAGGCAGAGAGAACACTTAACCAGCTCATTCTACGAGGCCTGCGTTGCCCTGGTGCAAAAATCAGGCAAACGTGTTGCAAGAAAGGAAACTCCAGACCGATATCCCCTGTCCCTCGTGAACACAGGTGCAAAAAGCCTCAACCAAATCTTAGCAAGTCAAATCCAATGATGTATTAAAAGCACGGCATGAAAAAAAAATTTAAATAAATAAATAAATAAATAGACCGCATTTCAGGGCCCTGGGGGGGCTCCGTCGGTTGAGCGTCCGACTTCGGCTCAGGTCATGATCTCACCGTCCGTGAGTTCGAGCCCCGCGTGGGGCTCTGGGCTGACAGCTCAGAGCCCGGAGCCTGCTTCCGATTCTGTGTCTCCCTCTCTCTCTGCCCCTCCCCTGCTCACGCTCTCTCTCTCAAAAATAAAAGAAACATTAAAAAAAAAAAAAAAAAAAGGACCAAATGCCATGACCTAATGGGCTTTGTCTCAGGAATAGAGTTTGGTTTAACGCTTGAAAATCAGTCGACGTAGTTCACCACTTTAACAAACCAAAAAGAAAAAACGTCGGATTTTCTCACAACAGAGGCAGGAAGAAAGCTTTCGATAAGATCCGACATCCATTCCTGACCAAGAACTTCTACGCAAACTAGGAAAAGAAGGGGCCTTGCTCAGGCTGATAAAGGGCATCTGTGGAACGCACAGCTAAGCCCACCCTCAGCACTGGATACCTTCCTGCTTCCCCGGGGACCAGGCGCAGGACGGGGACGCGGCCACCTCCTTGTGCTGAAGCTTCCGAAAGCCAGTGAAAGAAGGCAAATGGGAAAAGCATTCCGATTGGAAAGGAGGAAACAGAACTGCCTTCATTTGGGCAGCATTTATCTATGCAGAGAATCTAGTGGAATCTACAAAAAAAAAAAAAAAAACTGCTAGAACTTATGAGTTTAGCAAGTTTGCGAGATAACCAGCAGTGTATAAAAATGAATTGTAGGGGCGCCTGGATGGCTCAGTCGGTTGAGCATCTGACTTCGGCTCGGGCGATGATCTCACGGTCTATGAGTTCGAGCCCTGCCTCGGGCTCCGTGCTGACAGCTCGGAGCCTAGAACCTGCTTCTCCCTCTCTCTCTGCCCCTCCCCTGCTTGCACTCTGTCTCTCTCTGTCTCAAAAACAAATAAACATTAAAAAAAAATTTTTAAGCCAAAAAAATCAACTGTATTCTCTATAATGGCAACACTCAGAGGTCAAAAAATTTTAAATGTAGTTTATGATAGCACCAAAAGCACGAAACAGTTAAGGATGAATCTGACAAAAGGTGTCCAAGAATTGTCCACGAAAAGCCACGAGTCGTTGCTGCGAGATTAAAGATCTAAGTAAGTGAAGAGGGGCACACTCCACTCATCGTTTGCAAGATTCAATGTCAGTAAGATGTCCATTCCCCCCAAATTACATGTGGGGTCAGTGCAATCCCTAGCAGGCTCCCTTTGGTAGAGATCAAGAAACTGATTCGAAACTTCACACGAGAATAGATAAGGACCCTACAACAACCGAAACAACTTTGAAAAAGAAGCAGGAGGCTGGGGGCACCAAGATCACCTAGCGTGGGGACATGGCATGGGCTGCCGCAGTCCGGACGGTGTGGTAATGGTGCAAAGACAGACGGAGAGATCGCAGGGACGGAAACCGACTTGCACACACCCCAACAAACGACTTTTCACCAAAGGGACGAGAGCAATTCGGGGGAGGGAATGTTTCAACAAATGCAACATTTGGACATCCATATGCAAAGAAGAGAGCTTCGATTCATGCCACCCACCATCTACAAAAATGAACTCAAAATGGATCAGTGACCTAAATGTAAAACCTAAAACCGGGAAACTTCTGGGGGGCAAAAAATGAGAAAAAAAAATGTTGCGACCTCGGGTTAGGCGAGGCGATCTCAGATCCCAGAGGGAAAGTGCGATGGGTCATCACAGTAAAAATCTTTTATGAGTAGGTGCCTGGAGCTGGGGGAGGGGGTGACGGTAACGAAAATATTCTAAATGTTCTAAAACCAACTGCGATGGTGTTTGCACATATCTGTGAACACAGTACGAGTCTTCGAGGTTTTCATTTAGGCGGGTGAGTGTATGGTGCGTGAATATATCGCAATGAAGCCATTATACATTTAAAAAGAAAAAATAGGGGCGCCTGGCTGGCTCAGTCGGTGAAGCGTCCGACTTTGGCTCAGATCATGATCTCACCGTTCGTGAGTTCGAGCCCCGCGTCGGGCTCTGTGCTGACAGCTCAGAGCCTGGAATCTGCTTCAGATTCTGGGTCTCCCTCTCTCTCTCTGCCCCTCCCCCACTCACAGTCTGTCTCTCAAAAATAAATAAATGTTAAAGAAAATTTTTTGAAAGAAAAAAGAAAACTCTTTTTTTTAAGCTCATTTATTAATTTTGAGAGAGAGAGAGAGCACAGGAGGGGCAGAGGGAGAGGGAGAGAGAATCTTAAGCAGGTTCCACACTCCGTGCAGAGCCCCGCACCGGGCTCGATCTCATGACCCCGGGATCATGACCTGAGCCGAAATGAAGAGTTGGAGGCTCAGCCAAATGAGCCGCCCAGGTGCCCGACACTTCTGCTCTTTGAAAGACGCCGTTAAGGAAATGGAAAAAACAAACTAGGAGAACATTCCTGCAAATCGTATGTCCCATGAGGATGTGTATAAAGAATATTAAAAAAAAAACCCTCAAAATTCAACAATAAGAAAAGCCCTCCCCTCCCCCGCCTAGAAGACCCCCCTCCCCAGTAGGATTTAAACAGATGCTTCCTCCAAGAAGGTACATGAATGGCAAGTAAGCGCGTGGAGAGAAGGGCACCGTCATCAGACAAATGCAAATCACAAGCGCGGTCAGACCCACGGCACACCAGCGAGGATGTGACCAGCACCAGGCCCGATGCCGGCGGGTGTCGGGCGAGGCCGCAGAGGAAGGAGAATTCCTGAGAAGCTGAAGCCGCGCTGTGGCGTCGTCTGGGCCATTCCGTCCCCGGTTTTCGCTGGAAGCACAAGTCCACACGACACCTTGCACGCAGACGATCTCAGCGGTGCTTGTGCAATAGCCTCACACCGGAAGGCAGCCGTCAACAGGTGGATGGGTAAACGAACGAGTTATTCCCACGCAGCGAGCGCCATCCCGCACGAGCAGGGGGGACGTTGGCCACGTGACAGAAGCCAGGCCGGGAAGAAGACGCGCCGGGGAGGCCTCCGTCCACACGAAATGTACGAATGCTGACCGAGCTGCGGATCTGTGGTGACGGAAAGCAGGTCAGGGGCTGCCTGGGGAGGGCTGGGTGGGGGGGGGCGAGGGGCAGGGCGGAGGGAAGGGAGAGGGGATGGGGGGCGGTGGATGCGTTCACACGCTCACACGCGTGCATCCTACACACATATACACATGCGCGCGCGTCACACGTGCACACACAGGTCCGCTGGGCACGTGCAATGAACACACGTGTAAACACACGAATGCGTGCACATATGCACACACGCATCGTACCCGCATACACACACTCATAGGCATCCCGTGCACGCCGTGAGCAGAAGCGCCTTTTCCCAGGCACATTCCAGCAGGAGGATCCAGGACCTGGACAGGTTATGGGGGCAACCCGGAAGGCACCGGAAAGCAGAGGGCTGGCAGGTGGGCCGTGGGGGGACAGGCCAGGCAACCCAGACCTTGGAAAGGGCTTTGTGGACCACTGGCCTGCAGTGACAGCCTCTTCCTCCTCCTGGCACCCATGTGGTGAGGCCCTGGGGCTCCTGCACCGCACCCCCCAGCACCCCTGGCCACCACACCTCACTTCCACCCTCCCCGCCCCCTGCAAACAGGATGGCTACGCCTCCAGGTGAGCCAACGGGGCTGGGCCCCCCCCGACGCCCCTCCCCTGCCGGCCTCCCTCAAGGAGGTTTCATGCCAATTCCTCTCTGCCCCATGTCTCTCTGGGGTGTTTGGGGTGAGCAGTGTTAACATGCCGACCGGGGACCCTGCTTTTCTCCCTCCTGCTCATGAGACACCGCTCTTAAGACCTTAACTGCGGAAGGCCCCGGGGCCCTCCTCTCGGCCTGGCGGGATGTCAGCCTCCGGTGGAGGAGCGGAGCCGGGAGGAGTCTGGAGGACCCTGCGGGGCCCTCCTGCCACACAGCATCTCCTGGGGCGGGAGGGGCCGTGGGGGCGCCGCAGGGAGCCAGGTCTCACCCCGTCATTTAACTCCAGTGTTCTCGGACCCCCAGCCCATCTAAAAATTGTGGCGAAGTCAGAAAGGTAAAGGGCCCTAAATGGGAGGGGTCCACACGTCAGTCAAGTGGTTGCGTGTCCACGCCGCAGGTAAGTGATCGATGCGTGTGGATCTGGGTGAGTGACCCCAGAGCAGCCGCAGGGAGCACCACAACCAGATCCACCCCAGATCTGTGGGAAGGAATCAGGACGGGAGCCGAACGCTCAAGCAACCCACGGAAGGCAAGAGAAACAGAGGAAACAAATAGAAAATCAACTCTAGCACAGGGATAAGTTACCTTGCGTGTCAATCACTTAAATACACCACTTAAAGCGAAGAGATTGGCGGGGCTCCTGGGGGCTCAGTGGGTTAAGTGTCCAACTTCGGCTCAGGTCGTGATCTCATGGCCGACAGCTCGGAGCCCGGAGCCTGCCTCGGATTCTGCGTCTCCCTCTCTCCCTGCCCCTCCCCGGCTCACACAGTCTCTGTTTCTCTCAAAAATAAATAAATCAACTTTAAAAAAATTTTGTTTAAGGGTAATTTACAAAACAAACAAAAAATAAATGAAACCAAACAGGATGGTCCCTCAGACTGGACTGAGCTTCAGGTGTGCCCTCCGTGAGCTCCTCCCCGACTCCCGCCCTCCCACCCCACCCCACCCCCGACTCCCACTCTCCCACACCCCCACCCCCATCCCCACTCCCCACTCCCGACTCCCGCCTTCCCACACCCCCACCCCACCCCACCCCCGACTCCCGCCCTCCCCCACCCCCATCCCAACTCCCGCCCTCCCACCCCCTCACCCCCGACTCCCGCCCTCCCACACCCCCACCCCCCTACCCCCGACTCTCGCCCTCCCACCCCCACCCCTGACTCTCCACCAGGAGCTCTTTCACTTCGTCCCTCCCTCCGGTGAGTCCTCTCCCCTTCCGTCCTCCTGTCCCTGAGGCTTCCACTCAGGGTCAAGCTCAAACCCACCACCTCTCTTTCCAGAGGCTCCAGCACGCCGGCCGGGCAGGGGGTGGGGCTGTGGCTCTCTCTGAGGTGCGGGAAGAAGCGAGGCCTGGCTGAAGTCTCTGGAGAAGCCATCCTCCCTGGCATGGCCAGCGAGCGGCTCAGACGCCCGGGAGGCCAGCAGGGGCCGGAGGAGGGGGTCCCTAACCTATGCCCAAGGCTGACAAGAGGGTGCACGGGATCGCGGGGCCCTGTCGAAGCTATGGCTGCGTGGCCGAGAGCTGCCCAGGCCCCAGGTCACAACACCGGGAGCGTCCACCCCCTCCAGGGAGGGAGCACAGCCATGCGGGGTCTGGGTCGCTGGCGGCGTCTGTGTCTCCGCTCGGTGAGGACCGAACTGCGTCTTCCACACTCCATGTGCCCGCAGAGCGCAGCGTCCAGGCCGTGGGGGTGCTGGGAGGGTCTCCCCGAGCCAGGATGGGGGATTGGGGGGGGAGTCCTGAGACCAAGGAGAAGGTATCAGCTGCACCCGAGCTCCAAAGGGCTTCAAGGCAGAGGCCCCCAGCTTTCCGGAGGTGTCTTCTGCAGACCCAAGAACTGGGCCATCAAGAATCCGTGTCGTCAGGGGGGAGGTCACCGGGGGTCATTTAGACTGTCTCCTGCCTCCGGGACCGGATGGGGAATCTGTTTCTCTCGCTCTCCGAACCCCCGTTCGCTGCCCTGTGTCACAACTGTGTGGGCAGTTTTGTACAGATCCTGATGCAAACGGGCTGGGTGGGCATTATTTTACAGCTCCCGGGGCAGCCCAGGTGAGGACCGCGCCCCGGCCTCCAGGGCCCAGAGCGTGAGCCGCTCCAAGTGACCGGGCGTCTCCAGGTCGGCAAACTGGGACCAGGGCGGGCGTCTGAGCTGCCGCAGGGACTCCACGACAAGTGCTCCTCGTCCCCCCCCCCCCGGCCCGCCTCCCTCCCGTGCGGCCCTATGCTATGGCGGAGCTGGAACCGACGGCCCTGAGTTCGAATCCTGCCGCTGCCAGCTTTTACCAGCCCCTGCGATCGTGGGCGAAGATCAGAGGAGGCCCCAGACCTGGGCAGCTTTCAAACTCTGAGCTTCAGACCGGCTTCCCCTGGCCGCTCATGGCCTCACCCCTCCGACTATTCTCCTGGCCTCTGGCCTGCCTCCCCCACCAGCAGGCGGGCTGACTGCCGAGTTCGGAAGGGAAACAGCCTTGACTCGGTCTCCCCCTTCCGGGGCCGGGTCTGACCGCTGCACCAGGAGCCCAGGAGCAGACGCACCCTGGCGCGTGCCGCCCGGCCACCCCTCCAGCCCCGCGCACCTGTAGAACCAAGCCCCCCTTCATGCTGCGTTCCAGAGCCCTGTAGCCCTCGCTCCCGATTCGCTCAGCCTAAGCGGGGCCAAGGGGAGCTGTTTGTGGGCACACGCGAGACCCCGAGGGTCTGCAGGGCGACCGGGCAAGGAGAAAACCCCTGCAGACACGTGGTCCAGGAGGCAAGGCCCTCCCCTGAGCCCACCCACATCCTTCTGGCTTCAGCCAGCCCGCCCTCTCCGCTCACCCAGGTGGTGGGTGGGCTCTCCCAGGACCCCTGTCACACCGCTCGGTCCCTGGCTCGGATGTGAGCCCTCCGCCGGCCTCCCCGGCACAGAACGGCTCCCCCTTCACCCACAGCTCATGCCAAGAGCAGGGGCGCCATCATTCCAGATCCCCGCCCCCCCCCCATCACCAAATCCTGCAGAAATAGCCCTCCCTGCCCTTCTCTTCGCCCCCGATGGGTCGCGGGCGCCGTCCTCCCGTGCTGCATGTTTGCAAACTTGACTTAACCACCTCCCTCGCTTCTAGACCACACTTTCCAACAGAGATGCCAACATGCCCTTGCTCCGAGCACTGCGCTGCCTGCAGGGGACACACCCCAACTTCAGGACCTTAGTTAAAAAAGCCCCTGGCTCCCGCAGCTCCTCCCAGATGTGTGGGGGCCCCCCCACCCCGGGCTGACCCCCAGCCAGAACTTGGTTCTTGGTTTCCAGCTGGTTGAAGGTCCGTCCTGCCCTCTTCCTCCAGGCCAAGGCGCCCAGAGGGCCATGGCCTGTGCCCGAGGGGCGGGAGTGGGCAGGGAGGGGTGGGCTGAGTCAGCCCCCCACCTGCCCCCCACCCCACCATCTGCCTCTGTAGTTGCTGTGGGCAAAGGAGGAGGACCTTGTCTCCGGACGCTGCCAGCCCACGGCTCCCTTGTGAGGTGCCCACCCGGCCGGAGCTCCTCCCCAGAGACCCCCCCCCACCCCAGGCCTCTGGAGGGGATGGGCATCTCCCTAAAGGAGGAAGAAAGGGAGGGGGGAAGGAGGAGGATGGGCGGGTGAGGAAGGTATAGAGGTAACTGCCCTTCCTTCTTCGGTGCCCACCCAGGGTTGGTAGCTGTGGGGTCTCGGGAAGCAGGGCTTCAGGAGGGGTCTGGTCTGCCCAGGGACCTCCCAGAGCTTCAGATGCAGAATCCTGGGCCTTCCCGCCCACGCTGTACCTGCCCCTTTGCTCGTGACCCACAGGTACATCTGGGTTTCAGAGCCTTGCTGGGGACCAGAGAGAAAGGGGCAGGGAAACACGGCGGGTGGGGGGGGGGTCTGCCTGGTGGGGGGCAGGGTGAGGGGCCACAGCGGGCCCCAGAGAGCTGGGAGACAGGCCAGTGCCAGACCCCCGCCCGTTCCAGAAACCAGTCCTTAATCCTTCCTTCAGACGCTTAACCTCTTCCCACCAGGGGCTGCGCACTTTAACTCCCTTTAAATAAGCCCTTGAGGGGCTTGGAAGAAATCTTAGCCAGCAATTCAAAAGCCCTGAACCCTGAGGGCAGTCGGTGGCTTTCGTCCAGCTGCCCCGGGTCCCAGGAGGTGGCTGGAGGCCTCCCCCGGGGGGCAGAGGCCCCAGTCCTCCATCCCCATCCCAGGCATCCCACGGAGGAGCTCCCCAGGGAGGGTGGCATTCTCACCCCGAGGCCTGATCCAGGCCTCTCCGGCCCCCAGTCGCGGGCCACCTGGCTTAGCTACCTCTAATTCTCTTCAGCCCGGTCGGGCAGACCTGGACCCAAACCTTCTTCCTGGCTGAGAAACCGCGGGCGGTGACTTAGCCCAATTACCTCCCTGGGCAGTTGCTTCCTGTTCAGCAAAATGGCCTCCGCAGCCCTTGTGAGGGGTTTATAAATGAACCTGACTTGAGACCCGGCAGGTTGTGGGGCACGAGGCCAAGGTAATGTACCACCTGGTATCAGGAATGATGTGAACCGACCGGTCCCCCAGGTGTGAGCAGACCAGTCCCTCCAGGAGGCCTGGACCCCCAGCGCCCTAAGCCACTCAGCACCCGGAAGGTAGGGCCACCAGACAAAATACAGGACACGGTTAACTTGGAATGTCAGATACACAACAAATCGCTTTTTAATTATAAGTATGTCCCAAATTTGCATGTCACAGTTTATCTGGAACTCAGATTTAACGGGGTATTCCGTATCGTTATCTGCAAAAGCTGGTGATCTTAACTGACGGATGTCCGCTAACAAGGGGTTTGGTCTGGGTCTCTTAAATCCTCTGATGGGAAGAGGCAGGATAAGAAACTTAAGAGAAAAGCAGGATACAGATCTATAAATACACTGTCATCATGACTTGTTTTTAAACTTTAATGTACATTTGCGTGGAGAGAGACAGCGGCCCAGACGTGGGCACCGGGGAGACTGAGACAGGCCGAGGGGACGGGCAGCCCCTCAGGGGAGGGGAGGGGAGGGGAGCTCCGAGGGGTCTGGACTGCGGGCTTAGGGGCAATTTTTATTTCTTGCTTTCACTTTCAGAAACGTTTCCAACATTTTCCAGCAAACCTGTATTACTTGATTTTAAAAATATCTTTTTAAAACAATCACTCGTGTGGGAACTCTTTTTAAGATGCTACTGCATCGTGAAGGGTGATGAAGAAAAGAGAGAACATTCACGCGTCCTCTTTCCGTCCCGGTGCGTCGCAAACATCCTTCTCAAGGCGCAGGTGCGGCCCCAGCCGCAGGCAGCCGGCGGGCTCCGTGCGGTCCTCGGTGAGTCTGAGTCCTGGGCACCCACAGCCCATCAGGACAGACGGATGGACGAACGGAGCCCCGCTGCCGGTGACCCCGGGGCGGAGGGTGGGACGGTTCGCGCCGATCTCCCACACGCAGCCCCTCCCCCCTCCGGCCACACTTCTGAGCCTCGTGCTTTGCCTGGTTTTCCATTTCCTCCCTCCGGGTCCCGGTCGTTGCCGCCACCTGCACACCTGTCCCCAACAGCCATTCTCACGTCTCTGCTCCCCCACCCCTCCGTGAGCTCCATGGTCAAGGGCGTGCGTAAAGCTCCAGCGGTAGGTTCAGGGGAAGCACCTTCGCCCTCCCAAGACCGACGTGGGCGAACGTGGACGCAGCTCCACCCCGTCCTTCTGGGCTTCCGCGGCCTCTGCAGCCACTCGGCACGGTGACCTCTCTCCTTACTCCAGTTCTCTGCTGCCCTTATGTCGCTTTTGCCAGGTGTGTGGACCCACTGAAAAGATTTCTAGTCCCAGCTCTGAACCTACATTTTGTAATGCATGTCGTCAAACCCCACTACTATGGGAGAATGTGGACACGACCCTTGGAGCCGGGAGGGGTGGGGGTGGGGGGGATCCCGGCCGAATGAACTTGAATAAAAGTCACAGGACGTGGGGCACCTGGGTGGCTCAGTCGATTAAGCGTCCGACTTCGGCTCAGGTCATGATCTCACGGTTCGTGACTTCCGGCCCCACGTCGGGCTCTGTGCTGACAGCTCGGGGCTGGAGCCTGCTTCAGAGTCCGTGTCTCCCTCTCTCTCTGGCACGTTGGTCAGGATTCAGATGGAGAGAACAGAAGCCGTGCCGGCTACTTTGGACAGAAAAGGAAATGAGGTGCTCACGACAGCCGTGCAAGGGCCGGAGAAGCAGGCTAGCCCGTGGCTTCCAGATGGTTCCCGGGACTCGACCAAACTGGCCGGCATCTAGAAGGTGGGAGACCGGGAGGACGGCTGCGGAGCTGGCTGGCCTCAAAACAGCCAACCGGCCCCGCGCACCCACCCCCAAGCATGCCGAGGGAAGAGTGTGGATACGCGGCCTCTGTGTCCCTCCCCAACTCCAAGTCCCTGGGAATGCCCCTGACTGAGCCAGCCCGAGCGGCAGGGGGTGTGGGAAATGCGGTTTTTAGAGCTTCTGTGCAACAGCGGAAGGTGGCAGGACGGCCCCCGAGCGCCAGCCGACATGTCCCCCCAGCAGGGCCGGAACGGTGGCCTGGGTCAGGTCAGGAGAGAGACAGGATGGACCACCCACCAGCGTAGGGCACCTCTTTCAGGGGGCGGCCTGAGATACCACCGGAGACGAGTCTCGGTTTCCTCCTCAGTGTCACTTGCTCGGTCTACGGCTCCCGAGAGGCTTCGGGGAGATCGAGTGCTCTGAAAAGCCCGTGGCTGCCCCCGCAGTGCCTCCCGTGGGCGGTCAGCGTGGAAGCCGGTCTTGTCCACGACCTGACGGGTTCCAGAGGGCCGGGCGGGCCAGCGCAGAGTAGAGCCAGGCCGCAGGGACACAGCTCCCGCGGGTTCAGTTTTTAGGAAGCTGGCTAGAGCCGGCGAACTTGGTGCTGGCAGCTTTAAATGAGCCGAAGTGGGAATATCCCTGCGAAGGGATCGGGCGCATGATATACATCACGGCCTGCTGTCCCCACCCCCCCTCCCCCTGAGCCCATTACAAAACGTACACCAGCAAGTCATTGATTAAGGCACTGAGGATGGCTGAAGTTTCTGGAAGACTGGGAGCTCGGTGGACCTCCGCCCTGGCTGCACGTGAGGCTCCCCTGAGGCGCTCTGATCAGATCCCCGTGCCTGGATCCCACCCCAGACTAATCTGATTGAAACCGGACGAAGCAGAGGCACCAGGGCAGCTAGCCAGAGAGGCTCTCGGGGTCACAGGAGGCGACCCCCCGGGCGTCTGCTTGTGGACGGAGGTGGGCTGCGAGGCAGACGGGAGAAGAGGCCAGGGGCAGAGTCCGCGGATGAACCCAAAGGAGTGAGAAGGCAGCGCGCTGGCAGGGGGAGGCAGGGCGAGGCAGGGCGAGGCAGGGCGAGGCGGGCTAGCGGCTTCCGCAGGGAGGACGCGCGCTCCCGCGCTGCCACGGGGACTTCTGTTTTCTCACGCAGGGGCATTTTCACTGCCGTATTGTGTTTGGAAAAAACAGTGCTGGGTGGTTTCCAACTAAATTTTAAAACTTGAAAGAGGAAAGGAGGAAAATAAAAATCACTAGGCCATCTCTCCCGGCACCTCTTTGTGCAAACGCACACACCTCTAGATGGTGCACGTGTGCAAACATGCACACTCATACTATAGGCGGTGCACACGTGCAAATGCACACACACATAGACAGCGAACGTGTGCAAACTCGCACACATACAGGTGGTGCCAACTTGCTCAGCTCCAATCTCTGACTGCAGCCTGGGACCCAAACAGGCCAGGAGAGGGGAGTGGGGGCAGGGCTACCTCCAGCCCTGGGGACACGCGGGCTCTCGGTCGCCTGTGCGGTGCAGGTCTTTCTGGGGACAACACTGATTCGGTACATTTCAGTTCTGCTCAGCTCCCCTGCCAGGCGGCCATTCTCCCCCTACCCTCCTGGCGACCTGAGCACAGCCCCTGTCCCCCCCACCCCAAACACCCCGCAGATGACCTTGTCTCCAGCTTTTCTGAAAAGGCCCCAGTCAGAGTGGACACCCCGCCCGCACCCTGGCCCCCTGGCGTTCCCCAGCTCCTTGCCCATTGCTCTCCTGCCCCCCAGTCTCTGGACAGGCTCCCCTCCTCCTTTCCAAGGTGGACCCCATCCGAGCTCCCAGCACCTCCCACCCCTGTTCTGGAATTCCTCTATTTCAACCTCTGCACCTGCCCTCTCCTGCCATGAAATACCCACGCGCTCGCTTGACCCCTGCAGCCCCTCCCGCCGCAGCCCTCCACTCAGCTTCTCTTTACTGACAGCCTGTCCCGACACGGTCACGGGTCCAGCCTGCTGCCTGTGCGCGCGTGTGTGCGTGCACGTGCGTGTGCACCCCTGTCCCTCGTAACTGCCTATCTGCTGGCAGCTGCTGACATTGCTGTCTGCGAGGGCCCCCTCGACCCCCCCGGGGCCCCCAAGCCTCCTCGTTCTCCTCACACCTGTCTGCCACCCCGGGCCCCGAGACTCAGCTCCCTCCCTGAGCCACCTGCCCCTCCTGAGACATCCCTCCGGACAGCGGTATTTTGCTCCCCTTTCTGCTTTTTGCACATCGACCCAGTCTACGGCGTCAGCATGTTCTGGAACTGGACAGTAGCAGACGGCAACAACACGCGCCTGTGGCACTGTCCCAGGGCCATATCACGTCCACGTCAGGAGCCCCCCCCACCCCCACCCCCACAGCCTTCCCCATCGCCACCACCCACGCTGCCCCCACTCTACCTGCAGGAGACCACGTGTCCTCCTGGTGGCCTCCCTGCTCTGCCGGCCACACCCCATTCTACCAGCGCTGTTCCCAGAGCCCGTGACCCCTAACCACGCCGTCACCCGATTCGGGCAGTGACAGCCTCCGTCCGTCCGTCCCGGGGCAATGACCTGCTCTCGTCTGCCTGTTCTCGTCCACTGGCTTCTGCTGCCCCATCAATCTCCCCGAGCGCTGGCTGCCTTTCTTGTCAAGCGTGACGTGGCGGCTGGCTGTGCTCGGCATCCGGTGAGCTCGAAGAAATCCGTTGGAATCCTGAGGATCATTATCCCCTCAGATGTGTGTGAGCTGGGGGCTTCTGCAGACAGAGCCGGGGTCCCGGGGCGCCCGCTGAGGCTCGGGGTGCCCCCGGCACGGGGTTCGCCCCCCATTGTTCTGGGGTCCAGCTGGGTCAAGGGGCCTGGACGAGTGTCCCGGGGCTGCAAGCTGGGCACGTAAGCAACAGAAATGGCTGCTCTCCCAGTTCTGGGGCCCGGAAGCCCGACGTCACCGTGCAGGCAGGGCCATGCTCCCTCCAGGGCAGGGTCCCCTCCCTGCCTTTGCCAGCATCTCGTGGTTGCTGGCAAGGTTTGGACCTTGACCTCGAGGTGCATCACCCCAGAATCTGTCTCATGTGGCTTTGTCCCCTGTACCCTGTCTCTGCATCCAAATTTCTCTGTCCTCATAAGGACGGCAGTCATTGTGGGCCAAGGGCCCCCCAGGGCCCCCGTCTTAACTTGGTTACATCCACAGAGACCCACAAGGTCCCATCTTGAGATCCCGGATGGGCACGAATGGGGGTGGGCACCACTCAACCCAGTATTGGGACGAGGGCGTGACGGGGCATGAGGGAGTAGCCTGGAGGAGTCCCAGCAAAGGGGGAGGAAGGTTGGGGGGAGGCTGGAGCTTGTGGGTGGAGGGCAGAGGGAGGATGAGAAAGGGGACAAAGCAAGAGGGACAGGATGTCCTGGGGGCAGAGCAGTGGGGGGGGAGGGAGTCGGTGCTGCGAGGGTTCCCCCCCACACACGGGTGGCATCGTCCCACCGGCCCTGCGAGGGGGGAGCCGTCTCCTTCTCAGGTTTGGTGTTTCATCCCAGGGCATCCGGATGCAGCCAGTGGAGCCCTGCCCGGGGTCCCAGGGCGTCACATCTCAGCGAGCAGCTGCTGGCATTGCACTGGGCTGCCCCGGCCGGGCCACCAGCCCCCCCCGTCCCCCAGGAGACACATGCACAGACCTGACCTCACGGACGCAGCCCGGAATGACCCCCAGCTGCCTGCCTTCTCCACTTCAAAGAGAAGCAGTCGCCGGGAGGGGGGCGCCGGCCCCGCCCAGAGATGCTGCAGGAGGCATATCCCACAGACCCCTCGGAGGTACGTCCACCCCGGTCCCCTGACATCAGCGGCTTCCCGCCTGTGACCAGCACGTGAGAGAAGCAGCCCCTGTCAGCCAGCCAGCCTCCTAGGTTGCTGGAAAACTGCCGTGTCCTCGGAAGCCTTTCCAGGGAGCCCCCGTGTGCAGAGGACACATTAGCAATGTGACCTTCCAGATCCAGGAACCCAGTTGGACAGCCCCATGAGTGCCTGTGAAGGCCACCACGCATCCTGGCAGTGATCACACTTTCTAGGGCAATCTGGGTGGGCCTCCCGAGGGCAGGCACTTGCTATGGCCCCGAGGAAGCCCTCTGGCCAAGCCTCATGCCCATGCCGACCACACCAGGCACACAGAAGACCACACGACCACTGACGCTGGGTCCAGCCACGGTGCTGCCTTAGGCCTCCAGGCCTAAAGCCAGAGAAATAGCCTCGAGGTCCAACAGGCCAGACTCCAGAGCGATCTGCTCAGCGGGATTTGGAAGTTACGTCCCCAGGCCCCAGACCCGCCACCGCCCAGGGTGGGGCCACAGCCACAAGTGGCTTTTGCACGCCAGTGGAGAGGGTGCGAAATCCACAGCAGATTTCCGAGACTGAGAACGAAACCACAAAAATAAAGTAGCGTGCCTCATGAGCAATTTTTGTACCGATCACGTGTCAGAATGGCGATACGTTAGATATCCTGGACTCGTAAACGACAGCATTCGAATTAAGTTTTACCTGTTTCTTTTCACTTTTTTCTTTCTTTTTTTTTAAACGTGTATTTATTTCTGAGACAGCGCGAGCTGGGGAGGGGAAGAGAGAGGGGGGCACAGAGGATCCGAAGCTGGTTCCGCGCTGACGTTGGCGAGCCCGACGCGGGGCTCAAACTCACGAACCGCGAGACCATGACCTGAGCCAAAGCCGGACGGACTGAGCCACCCAGGAGCCCCCTGCTTTTCCCTTTTCTCACATGGCGAGCGGACAACTTGACATCCCAGAGGAGGCCCATGTGATGTCTATGGCACGGTGCAGCCTCGGACCCTCCCGATCACTAGAAAAGTCCCCCGAGCTCCCGACCCTCGAGAGCGGAGCAGCGCCGCCTCTGGCTCCCACCTGCCCAGTGACCCTGAGCAGTTCCTGCGGCTTCTCTGAGCCTCGCCTTCGTCCTCGGTAAAATGAAGCTTCCCCGGTCCTCCTGGGCCCGCTGGGGACAATGACAAACAGGACGGCCTCCCGACAAATGCGTTTGGGCCCACATCACACCCACCCCTCACGGCCAACGTCACTGTGTATTTCACAGTTTGTGCATTTCTTTGAAAAGAATTGCCACATGTGTGCCTACGTGCCTGAGAGCCCTGACCTTTCACCTTATCCCCATTTCACAGATGAGAAAACCGAGGCTCAGGTGCTGACTACGAGGCCTCACACGGCGGCTGAGTGTCAGAGGCAGGATTGTAAACACCTACCTCCCAGGTCTGAGCGGGCCGGGGCCGGAAACGGTGTGGTGGGCAGGCTTCCCAGCTGGGAAGGGGCTTCTCCAGGGGAGCAGGGTGACAGATGGGGCTGGAGAGGAAGGGCCAGACGGCAGGTGGGTGCCAGGAGGCCTTTGGTGCCCAGACGAGAGGAACTGGGAGGTTCGGGCACCAATGAAATGAGGGGCGCCTGGCTGGCTCAAGGTGGTGGAGTACGTGACTCCCGATCTCAGGGTCATGAGTTCAAGCCCCACGTTGGGTGTGGAGGGTATGGAAAGAAAGGAGAGAGGAAGGAAGGAAGGAAGGAAGGAAGGAAGGAAGGAAGGAAGGAAGGAAGGAAGGAAGGAGAAACAGTATTTGGGGCAGATTCAGAGAGGCCAGAGCTGTGACAGGTGCCCTAACCCAGGCATTTGGAGATGAGGGCAGGACCCAGGGCCAGAGGGAAGGGCCAAGAACAACTCCAAGAGGGATATCTCCCCAGATCTCTCTCTGGACATACGTGTTTAGGGGGGCCCTGCAGGGTTTTAAGGGCTGTGCCGTCACCTAATGACTTCCTCATCTTGCGCATTCAGGACAGACCCCTTCTGTGAGTCCCCACGTTCTCAGGGCCGGGCCGGAGCCCCCTCACCCGCAGACGGATAATAAGGGAGGGCTCACGGGCTGGGCGTTGAGTCCCGAACGGACCGTGAACCACGGCGCCTGGCCCGCCGCAGGTGCTCCGTGATCGGCGGCCCTTCTCTTTCTACCAATCAGAAAAGGCCTCGGACTCCCCGGCTGGGTGGTGGAGACAGGAGGCTTTGTGTTAGACACCCCCAGGGTCAAATCCCACTCCACCCCCAAACCCACTCCGCTCAGTCGCTCACAGAAGCCAGAGAGCAGAAGTCAGCGAAGGCATCGCCAGGGCCGTGCTCCCCATGACGGCTCTCGGGGAGCACCCTTCTTTGCCTCCTCCGTTTCTCAGGGCCACAGGCGTCCCTAGGCTGGTGGCCGCGCGGTCCCAGTCTGCCTCTGTCCGCAGGAGCCTTCCGCTCCAGATGCAAGGAGAATGTCTGCGCGCGTCTTCTCCTTGTCTGTCTCCTAGGAGGACATTCGTCATCGGCTGTAGGGCCCCCCCCCCCGCAATCCAGGATGACCTCATCTCAGGATCCCCACCTTAATTACAGCTGTAAAGACCTGGATTCCGAATAAGGTCACGTTCTGAGGTTCCAGGCGGACGTGGGGGGACTATTATTCGACCCATCGGAGGCCACCTTTGCTGCTCCCCCAAGTTCACATCCGTCTCCTGTGCAAGGTCGTGAGCTGTGGCATAAGTGTTCAGCTCCCTTTGCCTCGGTTTTCCCCACAGAGCCGAGGAGAATAACGACCTCCTCGCGCCGTGGGCTTCAGTCACAGAGCCCCGCCTTCTAAAACCGTAAACTCTGTGACAGTGGGGACTAGTGTCTGTTTAATTCACTCCAGACCACCCCACAAACCCCAGGCCTTCCCGAGGGCTGGCTGCAGGGGCGAAGGCCCAGAGCACGAAAGAAAGCCCCTCGGAGCATGCCGTCCAGCCGGAAGGTTCGGGGCTGCCGGCCTGAGGCTGGGTCCCAGCGCTGCCGCCACCTCGCAGAGTCAGGTCCTGACTGCCCGAACGCAACCCTGACGTCCTGCCATCCCAGCCACGGAACACAGTGGGCCCCGGGCCCTCCCACAGGCCAGCTGCCCTGGAGCCCGGTGACACCCTGGCCCACCTCCCGTGGACTCTTAGCCCCCCGCCTTGCTCCTCCAGCCAGGGACGCGGTTGTGCATTGGCCCAGCCCTGCCCACCCAGCTACCCAGGCCACCCCACGTGTCCAAGGCTGGCACCAGGCTTCGCGTTAAGAGAACGTCTTCACCCACAGTGAGCTGAAGACACAAAGCCCGCAACACAGACGCCCCAATCCTTACCCTGCTCCTCAGATACGGCCGTGTGCCTCCGCTCCGACCCCTTCCAACAGGCCGGGTCTCCCAGTAACCCCCACCCGTGCCCCGTGGCCACCCCATACCTGCTCTGCCCAGCGCTGCCTGGGCTAAGACGGGCTCGTTCTCGGGAACCGAGGACTTCCTGGGACCATACAGACCCTGTAGACGGTGAGCCAAACGGGATAAAAAGCCTTCTGCCTGCACCAGGGGTCGCCCATCAAGGCCAGCAGAGCAGCGGGACCCCAGGGACTCCAAGGGCTCCATGGGCCCCAAACGTGAGGCGCCTGAAGGTCTGGAGCTTTCCGCTGGACCTTGAACAACATCTGCTTCTGCAGAGAGCAGTGCTTCCGGCCTCGCCAGCCTCCAGGGAGGCATGATTGGCTTCCACGACCCCGGGAACCCTCATCCTGGGCGGGGGTTCCGACCTGGGCTTGGCTGCCCGGATGCCCCCTCGTCCTGACAGCGATCATAAAAACAATGCAGGTAAGAGTAATAACGACCGTGAGTTGTGCCTCGCTCCTGACAGGCACTGAGCAAAGTGCTCCGACCCAGTTAACCTCTGTGACTGCCACCCGTTTCATCATCAGCCTCCTTTCCAGGACGGGGACACTGAGGCACAGGGCAAGGAGTCAGTTGCTCGAGGTCACAAGGCAAGCAAATGGCCCGGCGGGGATGCGCGCCCGCGCAGTCCGGCCCCGGGAGTCTGTGTTCTCTACCTCCACTCTCTGTTTTTGGTCTTTGAATCTTCACGTCTGTGTCCTTGGAGGGGAGACGGACTGCTGAGGTGCTTCTCAAAAGAAACCAAGTAGAGAGAGGGCCTCCAGGAGCCCTAGGCGTGTCTCCTCAAGTCCAGAGCCTTGTCCCCTGTCCAGGCCTGACCCTGTTATATGGCTGGCACGTAATCATGTCCCCACTGCTCTGCTTAAAAACCTCTAAAGGCCTTCCACAGGAATTAGATCAAGTGCACACTCCCAGTCACAGCCACCTGGGGAAGCCGCCTTTGTCCCTTCTAATCTGCCCCCCACCCCCGACACCGTACTCACTCGGCTCACGCTGTTCGCACCCCTGCCTTCACTCTGGTCCTTGAACACACTCGGTCTGTGCCTGCCTCAGGGCCTTTGCACCTGCTGTCCCCTCCCTGGAACAGCCCCCCCAGCCCCCATCCTTACCTGCCTGGCTCATTCTCGATATGCAGGTCATAATTCACATGGGATTTGCCCAGTGAGGCCCTCTCTGACCCCCCAATGTGAAGCATCTTTTATGCAAACACACTTAAAGAACCAAACAACACAAAAGAATTCTTTCCTACCGCAAGAAGGTCAGGGCTGGGCTTGGACCAGCCCCTTGTTGGGTTTAGCAGATACAGAGGCGGGAAGAGTAGACGTGATCAGTGCTGGGAGACAAGGCCCTCTGGCGAGCTGGGAGGACACAGAGAGAGAGCAGCACAGGGCAGCCCCCATGATAATGAGGCCTTTGTCCAGGGTCCTGGAGCGGTTTGCCCTCAGGACGATGCCCTAGGAGTCTGGCACCCTGGGGATGTGTGTAGCCTACCTGTCCGGGAGGGGAGGCTGCAGGGTGCTCCCCATCCACAGGCCTGCGTGCTCCCCCCACTACGGCCCCTCGCAACAGGCCAGATCTCCCAGCACCTCCTCGTGCCCCATGGCCGCCCCGTGCCCACTCGTGGTGTCCCGGTCCCCGGCTCTCACCACCCACGTGCCCCGGGCCTGGCTCTCTCCTCCCGTCCCCTCGCCTTCTTTCGGGCCATCTATGGAGCCGAAATAGTCCTCTCATTTGTCCAATAGACTCCGTCCATTCCCGATAACCGGAATGCCTTCTCTGGGCTGCTTCCTGCATCATATCATTTGCGAGTTAGAATAAAATATACAACAGCCTTTCCTGAAAGTTCCACGTGACCGACTGGTTCAGGGACCGCTTTCGCTGATTTTTCTGCCAAACGCTGGGGCCAGCGGCCGGCCTCTGCCTACAGTTGTCCACCAAGGGTGACTCTGGCACGAACGTTAAAAAAAAAAAAAAAAAAAAAAAAAAAGAACATGGCAAGAAAAAATGGTGTGAAATCCTTAGGAAGAAATGAGTTTGGGGCATTTGCTGCCTTTGTCCTTAAACTAATTTCTTTAACTATAAGTGTAAATAATGTAATTTGTAATAATGTCCGTGTTTCACACCTGGGTCACAACGTTTCTGAACGTTCGAGCCATCGGCCCTCGTGAGCCAGGACAAGCCAGCTCGAGCGCCCCGGTGGCGGTGGCGTCTTGTTGGTTGCGGAAATTCTGTTCATTCCACGCGCACTTGACACGCAGGGGCTGGGCACCTCCCGCGCGCCAGGCAGCACTCTAGACGCTGGGGACACATCAGAGGAAGGAAGTGAGCGGGACGAGGCGCGTCGGTGGCACACAGGGGACAGTGTCCCTCAGGGGGTGAAGGTGCTGCTGCTGGAAAGAGCCAAGGGAGACTGGGAGCACGGGGTGGGGGTGGGGGGGCACGTGCCACGGTCACAGTCGTAGGAACAGCGCGCTGAGAAGATGACATCTGGCGCTTCGTCTGCCCACACGCCATCCTGACGGAGGAAGACCCGGAAACCTGGGGGCCGCGTGAGCCACGGCCACGGCCACAGGCACGGGAAGCACCCAGGACGCCAGGGTGGGGCACGCATCCCCGCAGAATCACCCTCCACAAACATCACCGGGATACTTTGGAAAAGTTGGCACGAGGCGTTACCACTTAAAGGGGAACTGTCGGCCTCGATGGACGGTGGACCTTGGCCAGCGCGCAGACACGGGTGAATGCTGCCAGATACGGGACCGGAACGGGTCCCATCGCTGACGGGGTACGATCGGGCTACTGCAGATTTGGGGGGAAGGGAAAAGCTCCCAAGACAGCCTGACACGTGAAGTCTGAACTCTTCAGGAGAAGAGCTGAGGACATTAGGTGGGGACTGGGGAGGGGGGTGCTGTGTCTGGTAGCTTGAAACCACACAGAGAGAGGTTTATTGAATGTATCTGTTCCAGACTGTGGCCACAGCCAGTGCAAAGGCCCTGAGGCTCCAGTGGCTGAAGCACAGTGTGCAAGGAGGAAAGCCAGAGGAGAATAAGGTGACGGGGTCAGGTCACACGGGCCCTTGGTGGCCTTTGTAGGGGTGTTGAGCTGAGGTCCTATCTCGTGTTTGCAGACAAAGAACAGACAAAGAAACTGAAGCGTGGGGTCACCAGGCAGGGGGTGGGAATGTCAAGGGAAGCCCCACGGGTCCGGGTCTGATGACGCTGTTTTCTTGCCACCTCACGGCAGAGGGAACTATCCGCAGGTGTCCAACTTGCCCGGGTCTCCCCCATCCCAACAGCCCCAAACGACCAGGTCTGACGGTCCTGTGAGCCAGACCCCTCGAATCCCTTCTGCCCTGGTGGCTCAGGCACCAGGGAGGGAGGTGTTATGTCCATCAGCTGTTACAGAGGAGGGTGACCGAGTGCGTAAGCACCCCAGCAGGGAGCGTCCTAGCAGGTTCCGGACAGAGGAAGCCACACCTGCCTTGCCCCATCCCTCTCCTAACTCCCCCTGCCCGGTCTTCTTGGCCAGAGCTGGACGCCTGGCCCCAGGGCCACCACGAAAGTCTCCCCCAACAGGGAGGACAGGATTATCGGGACAGCTGGCCCCTTTTGAGGCTCTGACTGCTGGACGGGGTGACCGGTGGGCTTGGGGCCCAGAGACTGAGACCCGGCAGGAGGCAGAGACCAAAGAGGAAGAGAACTGTATCCACGGAGCACCAGCAGAGACTGGACCCAGTGCTGCCCTGGGCGGGGACGGGGCCAGCTTCACGGCGTGGGATCTGCACAGACCCACGGGGCCTGAGCGCAGAAGGGACCCACGCTGGTATAATGCTGTCATCTCGAGGCTGTTCATAATTTTTGAACAAGGGGCCCCCCATTTTCATTCTGTCCTACAGCCCCGCTGGATGTGCCGGGGCCAGCGGGCGGGCAGGAGGACCTGACGAGGGGGTCCCGCCTGGGCAGCGCCCTCTGGATGAAGGACTCACTCCAGCGAGTGGGCATTCTCTTTGTGTGGCTCCCGGTCACAAGCCGGAGGAGGAGGAGTGTGGGAGGAGAGACGCTTCTGTGTCCGACCTCCCTGCCCTTGGAGAGGTGGGTGCCGCTGGGCTCCGTGTCCCGGGAGACCGGTGCCCAGCTGGGATCCTGTCTGCGGTGCTCTGGGACGGGTGAGGAAGGCCAGAAGCTGGCTGTTTTGAAATACAATTACAGCCAGTCAGACAGGCCTGTTCAATACTCTATTGACAGGTTCACCTTGGCAACCTGGAGCCCGGCTCTTCCAGAAGCACCTCTCCCACACGGCGCGTCTTTGGTCTTAAAGGCACACCTCCCTCCCCTCCCGGCCTGGTTGCTTGACCCAAGGAGGGGCAGAGCCCTGTGCTTTGGCTAGGACCCGAGGACAAGATGGGGGGACTCTCCCTGCTCCGCCAGCAGCCCCCCTCCCACTCCGCAGTGGGGACCTCCTCCTTTGTGCCCCACCCCCACCCCGGTCTCAGGAACTTCACAGTAAAGCCCTTGCCTGCCTGCTGTTAGACACTCTACCTTAACCCTGGTCTTCCCTGGGCAGGGGTCGGAGGGCGCGGGGATAGGAATCCCAAAGTGGCAGGCAGGTCTAGGCACTCCTCTGTGCGGCTGGAGGGTCTGAGTTTAGGGGGAAGCTGCGGGTCTGCATTGCAATTCGCCAGGCTTCTAACGAGCGACGTGAAAACACCGTCACCGATGCTGTGCAGAAATGACGGGCACCAGGGGCGCCTGGGTGGCTCAGTCGGTCGGGCGTCCGACTTCGGCTCAGGTCACGATCTCGCGGTCTGTGAGTTCGAGCCCCGCGTCGGGCTCTGTGCTGACAGCCTGGAGCCCGCTTCCGATTCTGTGCCTCCCTCTCTCTCTCTGCCCCGCCCCCGTTGATGCTCTGTCTCTCTCCGTCTCAAAAATAAGTAAGCATTCAAAAAAGATTTAAAAAAAAAGAAAAGAAAAGAGATGACGGGCACCAGCTCTACAGACCATGTGCGTAAACACCAGCCCTGCCTCCCTGAAAACCAGAGCCGCTCCGGGGACCTGTCCGGGACATGCGCAGGTCCCACCTCAGAGCACAGAGCCTCTTCCTGCCACGTGCAAGAGCCAGCGGGCAGCAGGGGACACCCCAGGTCAGGCGGAGATGCCGTGGCAAGCGATCCGGGGCGAAGGCACCCTTGGTCCAATCGCTTTCACCCCTGAAGCCTGGTATCTGTGTCCATCTGTCCGTCGGCCTGTCTGGGCCTGTTTGGAGAAAGAAGACAGGAGTCAGGCTTCGTGCAAACGAGAATGTGTCTTTGCCAGCAGGTAATGGAGAAGGAATTCAAAGAGTCACATCAGCAGGGCGTGGGCGCGAGCGACCCCCGCCTAGCTCGGCGTCCATAACAGCTGTAGGTGTTTTCAGGATTCCAAGAAAGACTTCTCTCCCACGTAGACTCTGGCGGCAATATTTCTCTGGTTCCGTGCAATATTTCGTGGCATCTACCGTACTCGTTCTTTATCACCAGCCCCAAAAAGGAAACCCGCCATCACCAATAGGTTCAAAGAGAGAAACACCCTTTCTCTATATGGATCTGCCTCTACGAGGCGCTGCCATTTTCTTGGAATCAAAAAAACAAAAACAAAAACAAAACCAGCAGCTTCAAAAGCAACGGGCGGGGGCGGGGGGGCGGGTAGGGGGGAGGCGTGGATCCGTTTCTGAACCTTCCGATCCAAATGAGTCAAAGAATACAAAATCACCCCATTATAATCATTACTGTCAAATCACAGGCAATCAGCTCGCAGACACAGGCCAGATGGACATCCGGGAGAAATCCACAGAACCAGAGCTGGGTCTGAGCCCCGCAGACCTGAACCCTTTAAATAAAAGAAGGAAAGAAAGGCAGGCCTTGCGTTATTTCCCGGTGGTCCGTTGCTTTTACGCGCTTTTTATCGCAACAGCATCGGACAGGAGCCTGCGTTCTGGGGGAGGGGCAGAGGGACAGAGGGAGAGAGAGAATCCCAAGGAGACTCCCCACTGTCAGCACGGAGCCCGGTGTGGGGCTCAGTCCCACGAACCAGGAGATCGTGACCTGAGCCAAAATCAGGTCGGCGGCTTAACCAACCGAGCCACCCTGGTGGTCCTCTTTTTCTGATTTTAAAAGAAATTAGGGGGAAAAAATTAAAAAGAAATAAAAGAAATAAAAAATAAAAGAATAGAAGAAATTAGATACACATACAACGGAATGTTATTCAGCTTTAAAAAGGAAGGAGGGGCGCCTGGGTGGCGCAGTCGGTTAAGCGTCCGACTTCAGCCAGGTCACGATCTCGCGGTCCGTGAGTTCGAGCCCCGCGTCGGGCTCTGTGCTGACGGCTCAGAGCCTGGAGCCCGTTTCAGATTCCGTGTCTCCCTCTCTCTCTGCTCCTCCCCTGTTCATGCTCTGTCTCTCTCTGTCCCAAAAATAAATAAAAAATAAAAAAAAAAAGTTGAAAAAAAAAATAAATAAATAAAAAGGAAGGAGAGTCTGACACGTGCTACAATATGGATGGACCTTGAAGACAGGATGTTTGTTCAGTGAAATAAGCCAGACAGAAAAGACGAATGCTGTAGGATTCCATTTATATAAGGTACTTGGAGGAGTCAAACTCATAGATCCGTGGGTATCGGGGGCTGGGGGAGGGGGAATGGGATATTAATGTTTAACTGGCACAGAGTTTCCGGTTAGGGGGAGGACGAAGGGATGATGGTGAGCTGGTACAGTAATGCGAATGCGCTCAGCACCACTTAAAAATGGGGAAAAATCGCGCCTGGGTGGCTCAGTCAGTTAAGCCTCTGACTTCAGCTCAGGTCATGATTTCACAGTTCATGAGTTCGAGCCCCACATCAGACTCTGCACTGACAGCTCAGAGCCTGGAGCCTGCTTTGCATTCTGTGTCTCCCTCTCTCTCTCCCACTCCCCCACTCACAGTCTGTCTGTCTGTCTGTCTCTCTCTCTCTCAAAAATCAATAAACACTTAAAAAAAGTTTTTAAAAATGGGGGGAAATGGAGAAAATGGTAAATTTTACATTACACGTGTTTTAAATATTAAATTTTTAAATAAACAACTTTTACCCCCCCAAAAAAAATCAGAACGATTTTGGGGGATCCCTAAAAGCATTGCGGGCCCTGGCGTGCGGGCCTGATGGAGGAGTGTCCCTGCCCAGAAGCACAGGGGCGGGCTGGGCCTGTGGGCACCTACTCACACCCTCTCCCAGCCGCACACAGGGCTCCACTCGCCACATTCCTTCTTCGTCAGTGAGTAGCTGAGCCCAGAGAAACAGAACATCTGAACTTTATCCAGAACTTCGGTGATTATAAATCGTCTCAAGACACAGTGCAACCTAGCTCTTGCCATCCTCAAGGCCACTGTCCCCATCAGCGGAGGACTGGGGGTCCCTTTTGCCTGCTTGGGGCATCTCTTCGGGCTTTAGTGTTCTCCCGTGCACAAGGCGGGGAAGCATCCCTTACAGGGAAGCATCAGGCACGTTGAAATAGTGCCATTTGTCAGCCACGGCCGCTTTTATTTAGTGAGCCTCAGTTTAGGGAAGAGAGTCCCTGGTGGGGTTCCCGTCCCAGGCTCCCCCAGTCACTAATTCCTACCTTAAGTAGGGCTGGCTGCCTTAGGGAAACCTGCACTGTAGTATCAGTTTGCTTCTTCTTGGCCCTTTGATAGCAGAACAAGGACCTTTGTGATGCTCTTGACCTGGGATTTCCTTCAAAACGCTCGAATAAAAATGTGTATGTATGAAAGGAAGGGCAGGGCGCAAGGGGCCCGGTGGGGAAACAATGGCGCTCACGCTGACAGACGTTCGGTCCTAGGTGTGCAGGGGCTCCTAGGGTTCAAAATCGCTCTGGGTCCCGTGGTTTCTGGCTGGAAAGGGGACAGCCACGCAGCCAGAGCGATGAGGAAGGGAGGGGGCAGAAGCAGGGCGCGCGGGGCTCTCCAGCGAGACCCCCACTTGGCCCTGCGCGCGCTTCCCCCTCCTCGCTCCGGGAGAGGCGCGGAGGGCCGCCCTGGCCAAGGCCCCAGCAGCCCGCCAGCCCGAGGGGAGCCCGCCCCCTAGGGGAGGGCGCAGCGGGTGCAGGCTCCGCGGCTGCTGTGCCCCGGCCCCGCCTGGGCGCCGGCTCGGGCAGGTGAGGCGGTGGCTGGGGCAGCCCCCCACCCCGGGAGCCGAAGGGGATCCCTCGGGGGTCCTCAGAGACCGTCCCAGGAAACGGCCCTGCAGAACGAGTTGGGGAAGGGGACTTCTTGGACAGACCTAGGGGATCCTTCCGGAGGTGGTGTTAAGGGGACACATACTCCTTTCTCTCAGGATTGGGGGGGGGGGGGCGGGTGAGGGGTAAGAACCGGGTGATCACGTCCGACGACCTTGTCATCCGGGGTGGGGTGGGGGTGGGGCGGCGATGGGGGCCTGGACACGGAGGGACGAAGCTTCGCGGCAGGCGGACTCCACTCCGGAAGTGGGCAAATCGAAGGCCCGATGCAGAATCTATGGGACTTCGGGGGGGTGCCCGAGGCTTTACCACCCGCCCCCGGCCCCCGGGCCCCCCGGTGCAGGCCGAGCTGTGCTCGGTCTGGGCCCTCCCGGCCGCCATCCCACGGTCACGGGATCCCTGAGCACCCCCTCTGTTCGCCCCTCGATCCTTCAGGGACATCCCCCCCCCAGATGTCCAGGGGGGCTCGCCGCGTTCCCGCCCCTGGGGATCGATCGGCTGGCTGGCGACGCGCGGCCGCGGCTCCCGAGCCTCCGCCCCCTCCCCCGCTCGGGCTACGCAGGACGCGGCCTCCGAGCAGCGTCCTCGCGGTTCCGGGCCGCGGCCGGGCTCGGCTCCCAGCCAGCCTGGGAGGCGGAGACGCACCGGGCCCTTCCGATCGCGCCCGCCCCGCCACTCCGGGGTCGGTGGGGGGCACGATAGCGAGCCCGGCTTCCCCGGCCCCGCGGCGCCCGGCACCCCTCCCCACCCCCGCTCCTCCCCGCCTCACCAAATACCCTCTCGGGCGCGCGCTTCCCCCTCGGCGCGCCGCCAGGCGGGGAGGGGGGCGCGCGCTGGGCCGGGAGGGGGGTGGGGTGGGGTTGCGCTGCGGCTGGCGACCACTTTGGGGTCCGCCTGGCGATTTTCATTTCAATCCCGGCTTTGCTGAAGCAGCTCTCGTTTGGAAAAAGGAAAGAAAGAAATCTGCCCTGTGTGTGGGCCCCGCTGGGTTCGGGGGGCGCAACGGGGGCATCCGAGAGCGAAACACAGGGGGCGGACGTGGAGGGGCGACCTCGCGGGCAGAGGAGGCCCGCGGGGAGACCTTGGGCAAACCAGCCCCAAATGAAAAACACACAGCACGCAGAGGCCGTTGTGAGCGCGCGGCGGCGGCGGCGGGCGGTGGAAGCGGCTCCAAAGATCGCATTTGAAATATGGATCCCGGGGGCGCAAACCACCAGGCCGGCAGGAGCCCCGCGACCCAGCGTGCGGCGGGGGTCGGGTGGGCTGCTCCGGGCGGGCCCGGGGAGGCTGCCCTGACGTGGGGAGGGGGTGGGCCAGCCGACGTCGCAGAACACCGCTCGTCCCGCTTTGGCGCCTGCGACCCCCTCGGGCCGCAACGCGGAGGCGAGGCCCGCGGGCGCGGGTGTGGCCCCCGGGAATGCCCGGGACCTGCCAAGGGGCCACGACCTCGCGGCGCGCCGGGCCCGTTGCCCCGCCCGCGCACCCTGCCCGGCCCTCCCACCGGGCGCCCCAGCTTCAGCCCCGAGCGACCGGCTGCGGAGGGACGCGGGGGCATCCGGGGTTTCGCCACCCGAAGGAGAGCCGACCTTTCGCGGGCGGTGTGACAAAGAGCACACACGCGGGGACGAGGACACGGAGGGCGGAGGGGCGCCCTTGGGAACAAAGCCATCCCTGCGAGAGGGTGCGGGGAGGCGGAGTGCAGGGCTCCCACACCGCCTCCCGCTCTTCCCCTCCTGCCCCCCAGGCACAGCCCCACCGGGTCAGTCACCACTCAAAATGCAGAATTAGAACGCCAGCGCTGAAGTCAGAGACAAGTTCCACCAACTAAGAACAGAGGGGAGAAATGAGCTCTTGTTAAAGCCTGGGTAGATTTTGTAGCCGTTGTGCTAGTAAATTCTCCCCTGGCTGTTTGAAACCCACCTCCAGGGACCTAGAAAGCCACACCAGCTGGGGAGCTTTCCTAGTGTAGGACTGGCCGGGGAAGCCACAGGCGGCCCCTTCCCGGCAGAACTCAGACCTGGGCTCCGTGGGCGGGAGGGGCCTCTCGGTGCAGAGAGCGTCCATTCAGGGAGATTTACGAAGTCATTTGTTTCCCTGGGTCGGTGTGGCTCGGGACCCTTCAGGGACCCCGAGTCTCACCACCCTCTGGCCCAGGGCCATTAGAGTCTCCGGCTTCTCCAGGGTCTGCTCTTTCGGCCCTCTCCCCTCCACGAGTGAGGCTGTGGCTCAGCGAGACAGCATCGCTCCTCACTTGGGGCCCCTGGGGGCCCCTGGGGGCCCCAGCCTGAGGTGGCACCCGGAAGGTTTCTGGCCCTCGGCGGAACCCAGGGGCGCGATGCGTCCCTGGCTGGAAGGGGGCAGCGTCAAATGCGCGGACCCGTGACCCTTCTCCGGGGTTCCCCGAGGGGCTCGGGATATCCCGGATCGGAGGCAGGGGCCCCAGCTGAAGGCTCTGGGAATCCCGAGTTTGAGCTCCACTCGCCTTCGGTTCCCTCAGAGGGGCCAAGACGGGGTGGAATGGGGGGGGGGCATTGGGAGGTTTCCCAGGAGGGGCTGGCGGGGCGCATCAGGGAAGCCTCCGGGGCGCTCCCGCTCCTCCTGCACCGCTCCCTCCTCCCCCCCTGCCAGATTTTGTCTATGCCTCCTCCCTGCAGCCCATTGATGTTTCTGCGATCTGAGCTCCTCCCCACACACGCAGGCAGGTGAGGGGTGGTCTAGGGCCAGGCCAGCCGGAGGTGAGGCCGGGGCTCTGGGAGTTGGCCTCTCTCCATATCCGCCCACCCTCCTCGAGGACAAAATAACCGCGCGAAGGAGCGAGTCGCCGCTTTCAGCCCGCGTTTGTGTAATTCGGACACTTGGCGCAGAAAGGCCAGGAGTGGGGGCGGCCGGGGACTCCCCGGGCTTCTGAGGAGCTTGGGGGCCTCCCCTCCCGCCATCTGGGGAGCCTGGCGGCTGCTCACACCGCCACACAGACAGCTATAGAAAAGATCCGCTGTAGTGGCCGGCGAGAGCCACCCTTCCTCCCCAGCTCGGCCGCAGGCCCAGCCCGGCTCCTGCGCAAAGTCGCCGTCGGGGCACCGGCTGCCGCCGCGTGGCCCCGGAGGTCCGGGTCCAGAGCAGGCGCCCGGGAGGTGCGGGGGCAGAGCGAGCGGGATGCTAAGGGCAGAGTCCGACGCCCCTGGCGGCGCAGAGGCTGCAGCAGTGAGACCAGGATGCCGCGGAAACACCCACTGGAGACAGATTTTCCAGGGGATTTTCTAGTGAGGGGGCAGGCGGAGTGTCGGGAAGCTCGGCCCCTACCCGGACGATGGGGTTGCCCAGGACAGGGTCGCTGCGGACCTCCCCACACACTGAAAGCGCCTATGGCTTGGCGGCTGGCTCTACGTGTGAGAGTGACTGTCGCGCTGACAGCGTTCCCCGCGCCAGCCTCGGGGACCCTTCCCCTTCCGCAGTTAAGTTGTTCACCCGAGAGCTCCTCGCCCTGGCCAAGAGTGTCAGAAAAAACCGCCCGAAACACAGGAGGAAAACGTTTTCCCTGTGTCCCCCCTGCCCCCAAACTCCGCCTACCCCGGCGCCTATAAACCCCGAGAGCCGCCCCCCCCACCCCACGACCCGTGGACTCTAGGCAGCCGCGCGCCCCCACCCCCACGCTCCTCGAGGAATCTTGGGTTTGTGCCTCCAGCTTGTCAGAGAGCAGTCACTGCAGACCGAGCCCCTGTCTCACGCCGCCAGAAGACCACCCCCCACACACACACACACTCCCAGAACCACTCGAAGGGAGGAGCCACGCTGGTCGTCTTGGGCAGCGGCCGACAACGCACCAGGAAAGGCCACCGCCGCGGGAGCTGCGAGGTGGTGGTGGGATAGTGGAGTCGGCGAGTGCGTTCTTAAAGACCAGACTGTCTCCAGGCTTCTCCCGGATTCCTGGGAGAAGGCGAGCCCCGAGCAGGCTTGGGGGGTTCGCTTCAGTCCCTCGGCCCTCCCCGGCTCTCCCGAGCCCCCCGCGCAGTCCCCACCCAGCATTCCGGGACGTGTGTCAGGGCGGGAGCGGAGACCCGGATGGCTCTTTGCCCGCCCCCCTCGCTCATTCCACTCTCGCTCGGCTTTTGCTCATTTTCTTTCTCCAAGGACGCTCAGCCAAGGGATTGCGCAAGCTTCCTGCTCCCGGTCCTTCAGGGGCCTGGAGCAGGGGGCCCGGACACACCCCAGGGCAAGCGCGCCCCGCGCCTCCTGCGCCCTCCCCAAGTCCCCTCACCCCTCGCGGCGACCCCACCGAGCTCGCAGCCCCGCGGGCGGCGCCCTCGGGAGGCCGCGTGGAGCGCAGCAGCTCCCCCAGCCGGACGCTGGAGCGGCACGCCGAACGCGCCGTCTCGCCGCCGGAGGTGCTAAACTTCACACTCAGCGTCTTCTCAGCCTGCGTCAGGAGGGCCTCGCTCAGCTCGGCTGGCTGTCGGGGACCAGGGTCGCAAAGTCCTGCCGAACGCTTGGCTCCTTGGCCATTGCATTCAGCTCCCCTTTGTGCGGCCTCGATCTGCCCCCTGCTCAGCCTGAACCTCTTCTCCGCCCTCCCCACTCTCTCCTTCGATGCCTTTCCCGGGACCCCACCAAGTCCCCCTCGGTCCCCCGCCCAGATGTGGACATCCCCTGCGCCCCCTCTGTGGTCTCCCCCTCTCGTCCTGCTTGGCCTCGGGGGTGGGGGCGGGGGTGGGGAGGAGTCTTTGCTGGAAACTAGGCTTCCAACCCCTGCCCCACCGAGGAGAGTGCCGAGGGTACATTGGGAGCCTGTCAGGATCTGGGGTGCGATCGATCGGGACTCCGAGCCCCCTTCTCGGTAAGGTTCCGGAGCGCTAGGGCCCCAGACTGGCCGCTCCCGTCCTCTTCTTCCTCGTCTCTTCTTCCCGGTCTCCCTGGCGATCCTGTGAACCCCGTCCTCCCTCTTCTCCCTGCCCTTTTCTCTCCCGTGCCTCGCCTTCCTAGATGCCGGGAGCCTCGCGGGGCGGGGCACGCAGGGCGGGGGGCCGCGAGCTGCCCCTGCCCCTATTCCGCCCCCTGCCGGCGGCTCCCCGCGTGTCTGCACATGACGCAATTCTGTGCAACTGGAAACGGCAGTGGATGCTTCCGTGGCCCCCAGCAGGGGTCCCTGGGCGGTGCACACCGAGAAAGAGGCGGAGGGGCAGGCCCAGGCGCCGAGCTGCGGGCGAGGGGTCGCCGCCGAGCCCTCCCGGCCCTGTCAAGCTCTCCACCCCACCCCCCCACCCCCCGCGCCCTCGGCCCGACACACCTCTCCCGCCGGGTCCCGCTCCCTCCCTCTCCCGGGCCCGCCGATCCCTCCCCCTGCACCTCCCCGGCGCCCTCCTCCTCCGGCCCCCTCCCGCGTCCTTCCTTCTCCCCCCGCCGCCCAGGCCCGGGGCCTCCGGTAGGCCCGGCTGCGCCAATCCCGGCCGCGGCCCGCCCCCTGACGCCGAGCTGGGCCCGGCGAGGCCCCGCCCGCTGACGTCCGGATTTGCATGAGTTCTTGTGCAGCCGCGGCCCGGGCTCAGTTGTCTGAGCGAGCGCGAGCCGGGAGTCGGGGCGGGCGCGGGCAGCGGCGGGCGGCCGGGCTGTGCAGGGAGAGCGGCGGCGGCGGCGGCGGCGGCGGCGGCGCGGGCGGCGCGGGCGGCGCGGGCGGCAGGGGCGCCTCGGCCCGGGGCGGCAGCGGGGCGCCGGCAGGAGCCAGCAGCGTCTGCAGCCGCGCCGGCCGCCCGCGCCCCGGCGCGCTCCGGCTCGGCCATGGAGCTGCCAGCTGTTGGCGAGCACGTCTTCGCGGTGGAGAGCATCGAGAAGAAGCGGATCCGCAAGGTAGGGCGGCGCGGGGGCGGCGGCGAGGCGGCGAGGGAGCGGCGGCCGGAGCGGCCCGCGAGGAGGCGGGGAGGGGGTGGGGAGGCTGCGGGCCGGGGCCGGGGATCCCGCGGAAGCTGATGGAGTGCTGTCTCTTCCCCCCTCAGGGCAGAGTGGAGTATCTGGTGAAATGGAGAGGCTGGTCCCCCAAGTAAGTAGCGGCGGAGGGGCGGGGGCGCGGGGTGCCGAGGCGCGGGGCTCCCGGGCTCCGGACCGCCGAGCTGGTGGGGTGGTGGGGGGAGCGGACGGGAGGCGGGGTGGAGGTGGGGTGGAGGGAGGAGGGGGTGGGGAAGTCGGTGGCAGGCACTGGGGAAGCCGAGCCGCCGAGCCCGAGCCCGGCGCCCTGTGTTGTGCTCCGCTCTCCGGGAAATGCCATCACTAATTTATGCACTAAAAGGAGCCGGAGGAGCTGGAGAGACGCGGGGCCGAGCCGGGGAGGCCGGCGGAGGGAGGGAGGGCGCAGGCACTGACTGATGTGCAGCAGAAAATGGCTCCTTTCCCCTTTCCCTCCACCGAACGGCTCCATATTGCAAAACCAAAAAAAAAAAAAAATTAAAAAGCGACGAAAATGCAATTGTGTGCCTCTTCCCTCCTAGTGGTGCGGGGAGAGGAAGAAAAAAGGCAGAAAATGTTGGGAACTGTCACTGCGGCGCTTTTGGTGGGGATTTTTTTTTTTTTTAATTTGAAATGCGAAGGCACCGGATGGAGACAGACGCGCAGGCACACGCACACACACACACACACACACACACACACACACACACACACACAGAGGCATATTTTTATATTGCTGAGTATTTGGGGGTGCTTGCCCGTGACACCGGGCTCCAGAGCTGCGAGGGGGGTGTTGGGGGGGGCCGCTTGGCTGACGGTGATCGGATTAGGGGTCAAATGGAGAACAGCTGAAGCCCTCGCGGAGACTCGGGGTTGGGGAGAGGAGGGGGGGACTGCGACTTTGCCTTTCGGCTGCTTTGCACGCAGGGTTCCTGGTGAGCAAAGTGGCTTTGGAACATGTCGCAGTAACATGCTTAAAATTCTTGACAACTGCAAAATAAACGGCTAGTTTCATTTTTCTTACCCCTCCCCTTTCTTCCTGCCCTTGTGTGTTTATTTTGACTTGAGGGGGGGTTGTCGGGGACCGTGTCAGGCCTGCAGAAATCTACCCTCCACCCCCCACATCCACAGCGAAATAGCTTTCGGTTCATGGAGACAGAGTGGGGTCTTATGTCATTCCCCACCTGGAGGCTGCAAGGCTGGCTCGGTTTTTTTTACGCCGTGTCCCCCTCCCTTTTCCCTTGCAAGATATAACACGTGGGAGCCGGAGGAGAACATCCTGGATCCCCGGCTGCTGATTGCCTTCCAGAACAGGTGAGCGTCCCCCAGCCGCCGCCGCCGCCCGCAGCCGTGACCGTATATGGGAGAGTGGGAAAGGGGGCCACGCGGCAATGGGAAAGAGGGAGCGGGCCGGGGCGGGGGGGGGGGGGGAGGAGGGAGCCCCCTTCCCCGACGGGCCTGCACAGGCAGGGCTGCGGCCTCGGCTCTGCTAACCAACGTCCTTGGCGGTTGCGGCAGCCCGGGGTGGGGGCGGGGCGGGGCCCGGAGAAGGCGAGGCTTGTGTTTTGGGGGAACTTCGAGAAGGGTGCGCGCGGGTGGCCCTGCCGCTGCCCGGAGACCTCGAGGCTGCTCCTGGCTCCCCGCGGGCCCCCCTCTGGTCGCAACCCTGGAGCCCCACCCCCAGAGCCTAGGTGTTGCTTTCCTGTAGCCACTGGCCGCTTGGCAGTAGCCCCTCGCGGGGCAGCGCCGAGGGAGCTGGCGTTGTGAAACCGCCGGACGTCACGGAACTGAGCTTAACCTGTTGGGGGCTGGAGAAAAGTTGAGAAGGCCTTAACCCCCCCCCACACACACACACACAACCTTCGACCCCCTGGGAGCTTGGGATCTGCAGGGGGTAGATTCTGTCTGGTGCTGGGTGCCCTTCACACACACACACACACACACCCCACTGGGCCACTTGGTGGGTGTCCGTCCCCAGCCTCTGCGCAGGGGGAGCTGGGCCCAAAGGGTGTGTGGGATGGGAGCTGCCTGGTGGCGGAGGGGTGGCTTCTGACGAGGGGCTCATCCTGGTGCGCACAGATGTTTGTCACGCTGTAGCTGCTGCGGCTGGATTCACCGCCGGTGGCTGTGGTTCTCTGTTTCGGGGAGGACGGAGGGGGGGGGAGGGCGGGGAGAAGGGGAGGAGCGGCCGGAGTCCAGGAGCCCGGCCACCCCGCTGCCTTCCATCCCCCCCTCCCCCTTTTATTTTGCATTATTTCCTGTGGTGCGTTTGGCGCTAAAACTGTAAACTCTAGACCCTGGGAGAGAGCCGCCGGCGGGGAAGTTGCTCTCCCGCGACGCAGGGGGGCGCCGAGAAGGGATCCTGCCCCGGTTCCACCTGGGAGTTCACCACCCTGTAACCATGTCAGCGGCTGATGCCATGTTGCATAATGGGTCCCCGAAGAATTAAAACGCAGGCTGTTGCAATGCCACGCAACTTTGGAGTCAGGCCCCGGCCCCGGCCCCTAGGCATGGCTGAACTCCCTTGGGTTAGCCCACGGGCAGGAGGGTGCCTGGGGTCGCTGGAGAGCGCGTTTATGACCCGGGAAGGGGTTGCAACTTTAGCAAACGCTGGGGAGGCACCCCTTTCTCCCGTGGAAGGCTGGGGGCGGTGCTGGGACGATCTGCCCCCCCACCCCCAGCCTCTGGTCCCCCTCTGTCAGGCCGCAGGCGGAAGCCTGGCAGTTGTATTGACCAGTGCCACCTCTGGTGGGCTTTGTTAATTATTGGGAAACCGAGGCAGCCGGGAGCCCAGCTTCGGCGAGGAGGAGGTGCTTCTGCGCCCCGCCCCGGCCCCGCCCCGCCGCTCCGCCCAGGCCGACCCAGAGCCGGTTCACCAGGTGGCTGCGAACCTGGCCAGGCCGTGGCCTCGGCTGCCGGCCCCCGCCCCCAGCCCCTAATTGGCTCATTTGCCGCCGTGTAAACAAGGGCGCAGCCCCTCCCCCTGTTTAGTGCCTGGCCTTTAAGAAAACGAGTCCTCCCTTCTGCCGGCGGCACTCGCTATCTGAATCTTAATGAGGTCATTAGCATCCGTGCCTCCGACGGGGTGGGACACTTCGGGCGCACACCTCGTTGGACTCGTTTGCACCCCCCTGGACCCCCGCGCCCACTTCACTTGGTGCAGGGCCACGGGCCCAAAGCGGTGGGCGCCCAGCTGCCGCCTCCCCGACCTAGAGGCCAGGCTGTGCGGGCGGAGGAGGGGGGCGCCAGTTCAGGTGCGGCTATGGGGCGTGGGGGAGCCCTTCCTGGAGGACCCCTTGGTCAGATGAGGGTCGGTGTGAGCACAGAGTGGGGCTCTGGGACCCGACCGAGGCGCCCAGCTGGCGGCACAGGCGACCTTCTGCCCTGAGCTCTCGATCCCTCCGGGTCTTGCTGGCCTGGCTGCTCGGCGAAGGGGGGGTGGGGAGAGCGGGGGTCACCTCAGGTTGGACACAGCAAGAAGGGAGGTGACCCCGAGGCTAATAGCGCTGCCCTCTGTTCCCTCCCCCCAGGGAACGGCAGGAGCAGCTGATGGGATATCGGAAGAGAGGGCCGAAGCCCAAACCGCTGGTGGTGCAGGTGAATATACTCGCTGGTCCTAGGGCTGTCCACTGGTCTTCCCCTTGACCTTGACACCTGAGCTGCCTCCAGGCCCAGAGGGCAGGGAGAGTTCCTCCAGAGCACGCAAGTGCACTTCCTTTCTACTTGACCTTCAACACACTGCCCCTGGAACATAGCTGCTGACCCGGTGGGGGCTGGGACACTCCTGACGCTGGAGGCATGCTCTGGGCCCGGCCTCGTCCCTCTGCTCACCTCCCCCTCCCATCCCCGCCTCGTTCCCCCAGGTACCTACCTTTGCCCGTCGCTCCAACGTGCTGACTGGACTCCAGGACTCCTCCGCAGACAACCGCTCCAAGCTGGAGCTGGGCGCTCAGGGCAAGGGCCAGGGCCACCAGTACGAGCTCAACAGCAAGAAGCACCACCAGTACCAGCCCCACAGCAAGGAGCGAACCGGCAAGCCCCCCCCGCCCGGCAAGAGCGGCAAGTATTACTACCAGCTCAACAGCAAGAAGCACCACCCCTACCAGCCGGACCCCAAGATGTACGACCTGCAGTACCAGGGCGGCCACAAGGAGGCGCCCAGCCCCACTTGCCCGGACCTGGGCGCCAAGAGCCACCCGCCGGACAAGTGGGCCCACGGCGCGGGGGCCAAGGGCTACCTGGGAGCCGTGAAGCCCTTGGCCGGTGCGGCCGGGGCTCCAGGCAAGGGCTCCGAGAAGGGCCCCCCCAACGGGATGACGCCGGCCCCCAAAGAGGCGGTGACGGGCAACGGGATTGGGGGCAAGATGAAGATCGTCAAGAACAAGAACAAGAATGGACGCATCGTGATCGTGATGAGCAAATACATGGAGAACGGCATGCAGGCGGTGAAGATCAAGTCCGGCGAGGCGGCCGAGGGCGAGGCGCGCTCCCCCAGCCACAAGAAGCGGGCCGCCGAGGAGCGCCACCCTCCGGCCGACAGGACTTTCAAAAAGGCAGCGGGGACGGACGAGAAGAAGGCGGAAGCACCATCCAAGAGGAGGGAGGAGGAGGCGCCGGGGGCCGGCGACCCGCAGCCCCAGGACGCCGGCTCCCGCAAGCTCTCCCCCACCAAGGAGGCCTTCGGCGAGCAGCCGCTACAGCTCACCACCAAGCCCGACCTGCTGGCCTGGGACCCGGCCCGGAGCTCCCACCCGCCCTCCCACCACCACCACCACCACCACCACCATCACCACCACCACCACTCGGTCGGCCTCAATCTCTCCCACGCGCGCAAGCGCTGCCTCTCCGAGACCCACGGCGAGCGCGAGCCCTGCAAAAAGCGCCTCACGGCGCGCAGCATCAGCACCCCCACCTGCCTGGGGGGCAGCCCGGCCGCCGAGCACCCCACCGACGTGCCCCCCACCGCCGCCCTCCCGCAGCCCGAGGTCATCCTGCTGGACTCGGATCTGGACGAGCCCATAGACTTGCGCTGCGTCAAGACGCGCGGCGAGGCCGGAGAGCCCCCAAGCGCCCTCCAAGTGAAGCCCGAGGCGCCCGCGACGGCGTCGGCGGTGGCGGCCGCCGCGCCGGTGACGGCGGCCGAGAAGCCTCCAGCCGAGGCCCAGGACGAGCCCGAGGAGCCGCTGAGCGAGTTCAAGCCCTTCTTTGGGAATATAATTATCACCGACGTCACCGCGAACTGCCTCACCGTTACGTTCAAGGAGTACGTGACGGTGTAGCCAGAGGGCTTCGGAAGGGGAAGCGCCATCCCCGCGGGTGGCTTAGCACCTGGTGCCTAGGGGCGGACTCCTCCTCTCTCGCCAGCTGCGGGAGAGCCGGGCCTGCCCCCCGAAGTGAGGACGCCCGGAGCCGCAGAATCCGCGTCCCGTCGTCCCGCCGCCGTCGTCGTCGTCGGCTCCTGGCTGGGGCCCGCCCCCGGCCCGGCACTGGCCCCTTGCACGCGGTGCCTGCGGGTCTCTCGCCGCCCCCCTCCACCTGCCCCATCCCCGCGCTGGACCTCCCCTCCCCCCGTGGATCTCCGGGACTGACAGGGCAGCCACGCGCCTCGGTCTCAGAGTTATAGTATTATATTTTAACCGTGCTAACTTGTCAAGTGCAGACTTTACTCCCGTTTGTACGTGGTGTTCTTATTGAAATGTATTGTTTGAGCTCAAAAGGCCCGACCATCCCCTTCGGGCTGATATATATATATTTATTTGTAGGTATTTATATATGGAAATATAAAAACCTAGATTTATGGAGTTTCCTCTAGATCCTGTTATATTCTATATCAGACAAACTATTTTCTGTTGACCTTTCTTCCTGTTCATTCAGTATTTCGGTTGATTTCATTCCCTCCCCTTCCTGGAACTGCGATGCCAGGGACCTCGGTATATATTTTTTAATACCGTACACATGGATGTGTTGTTTCTATGTGCAAAAAAAAAAAAAAGTTTGTTTAAAGGCTAAACGAGCTCTCTAGAAACTGCTGCTACTAGAAATGTCTAAACTATAAGCTTCCAATTATTACCTGCTTGAATGTAAATATTAAATGGAGATGTTGAAGGTGCATTTCGCTGTTGGAGATTAGCGCAGAGGGGAACCTTTGGAGGTTCGGGAGGCGGCCGGACCCCTCTCCCCACCCCTCCTACACCTTAGTCTCGGGGAGGAAACCTACCGAGCCCTGCGCTAAATCTTTGCAAAAGCAAAGTGGCCTGGTTTCGCGGGCAGAGGAGTGACCCTGCTCCCCGGAAGTCGAGAGGCGCTCCAAACGGAGAGGGGAATTCCTGCGGGGGGAGGGGGTGTCAGCGTCGCCCCCGCCCCCAGGGTTTCCAGGCCCCCCCCCCGTACCCACCGTGCGGGAGGACCCGAGGATCTGCTTGGGGGTGGGGGGGGTAAGGGTGCGGGGGGAGGGGAGGGAGGGGGCACGGGAGGCGCGGAGGAGTGGGTGGGGCCGGCTCCCCCATCCCAACCCCCCCCCCCCGCCCCCGGAGCCACACGCCGCACCCGCCTGGCACCTGCTGATCTTTGCCCCCCACCCACCTGGTGCGCAACACGCCCGGGTGCCGGCCCCGGTGGGGCAGGGGTGTTTTTAATGACGCTGGCCCGGTACGGCAGGTTCAGCGGGGAGGGGACCCTCCCACCCTGTCTAGCGTCGCCGGCTGGCATCGCTGGCCCCGCCCCACCGAGGAAGCCGCCGAGGCTTTCTCTGCCAGGCTCTCCCCGGAAACCACCAGGCCAGAGGCTCCGACTGGAGGCGCAGCGAGCGCGGCCAGGGCAGGGGTGGGGGGCTTCCTGCGTGGGGGAGGGAGAGGGGGAGGGGGGAGGCCTGGCGAGCAAGGCCTGCCCACCCCTGTTTCCTCAGTGAGCGAGGGAAATGCGGGACCCCACTTCATCCGTCCCGCTTTGGGTGGCGAGGCTGGGGCCCTTGGCGTGGCGGGGCAGGAAGGGGTTAAGGGACCAGAGGGGCCGAGGGGAGTGGGCTGAACACCAGGTCGTCTCCCCCCACCGCCAGAAGCCGCGACTCGGGGAATGCAGCGGCGGGCCGTGGCCAGCTTTCTGCAGACGCAGCGATCTTCCTCCGGGCTGGGGTGGCCGAGCAGGGCCAGGGGCCGCGGGACTGGGGCCCTGGTGGGTGCCGGGCTGCTCCCCGCCTCCAAAGCCCCTCGCCTGCCCGCCTGGGACTGAGGGCCAGAGCCTGTGCGGGGCGCCAGGGCGGAAGAGGTCAACGTGGTTCAGAATGAGGAGGGGGCGGTGGCGAGAGAGCGCAGTGCTGGGAAGGCCAGGGGAAGAGATAGACGGCGGCCAGGAGGGCGGGAGGCCTGAATGCGGACAGTGTGGCCAGTGTTGGCTGCAGGCCACCAGCGGCTGGAGGTGGGGGAGGGGAGGGGGGAGGGGAGAGAGGGAAGGGAAGTTCTAAAAAAAAAAAAAACCGTTGGGAGTTTCTAGCCCTGGCTTTTGTGAGTTGTCCCTCCCACTACCCCCAGCACCCCAGCCCCCTTTAGAGTGAGTTAAACACTGCCCCCTCCCCCCACCATGTAATGAATGCCCTTTGCCACCCTGGGAGCGGAGGGAGGGGTGATCTTGACTGCTCCTGGCAAACTGCCTGTTCAGCACTAGAATTGGGCCTGCCGTTCACTGGCTGGTGCACAAAGACGTTCGCCAGGCAGGGATTTCGTCTCCCTGTGCTTCTGGCGGAGGAAAACTAAAAAATCAGAGTGGGAAGGGGAGCGCCTTGTTGAGGTCTGCACCCTCGGTGACGGGAGTGAGCCTTAGCCCCTGGGGGTGCCCCTCCCACCCAGTGGGTGGCCTCTGCCCGGTTGCGCCTGCCTGGGGGAGGGGGGAGGGGAGATAGACGATGGCAGGGAAGGAAAACAGTGGTCCGCCACCATCCTGGGGGGGAAGGTGTGGCCTGCATGTGGCCTGAAGCCCTGGAAGGTGGCAGAACCTCTGGGATGGGTCCTTGAGGAGGGCGGTCCTAGGCAGCGCCTGGAGCCTGACGTCAGAGGGCTGACAGTGGAACAGAGGCCAAGGGGTGGGTCAGGAGGAGCTCAGGGATGCCCATCATGGTGCCAGACCCAAGAGTGTCCAGCACCCATGCTGGCCCCAGGACCCTGTCTTGTGCCGAGCTCCTCAGACGTACGAGGCACCCCATGAGCGTCTTGCTCCGTTCAGACCCCGTAGGGCTTGCGGTTCCTTGTGGGGTGAGAACCCGAGGTTCTGAGGGCAGACCAGCTTGTCGGGTGCATGGCCACCACGTGGTTCCAGGATGATTCTAGAGCCAAGTTGCCTGCTCAGCCGTCCTGCAGGGACGCACCCCGCAGCCACTTGCCCTCCAGGCCTCTTGGACACGGATGATGCGTCGAAGGTCGGGAGCACTCAGAGAGAGTCAGGAGCCCTGGCATTGGGGTGGGGGTTGGGGGGGGAAGCCATTAGCCCCAGGTCCTCTGGGCGAGGACTGCTTCTTCCTAACTTGAGGCCTAGATGTCTGAGGGCGCCCAGTCCTTCACAAGCAAAGGGTCATAAACCCTCTCTCTGAGTCCCAGTTCAGGAGAGAGAAAGCAAGCAGGAAGCTGGGACCTTAATCTTACACACTAGGAAACCCAAACTTCTCCAGATGAACCTTTCTGAGGAGACTGAGCCTTGGGCACAGAGAACCAGAGCTGACTCACCACCAAGAGAAGGACTCTCATGTGTCCATTCACCCCTCCGAAGCTGGTCCCTCCGTCACCAGCCGGGTCCCAGACTCTAGCTCGGACTCTCCCTGGATGTTGCCCTCACCCCCATTCGTTGTCAGGAGTTCAGCCTTGAAGTGATCGCCCTGTCCTTGGATCCGCCTGGGGTGCTCTGGAGCGAGGGTTGCCAGATTAAGCACGTCAAAACCTGGGATGCCTCACTGAATTTAAATTTCATAGGAGAATGCATACTTCTTTTTTTAATGTTTCCTTATTTTTGAGAGAGAGAGTGTGTGTGTGTGTGTGTGTGTGAGCAGGGGAGGGGCAGAGAGAGAGAGAAAGAGAGACAGAATCTGAAGCAGGCTCCAGGCCCTGAGCGGTCAGCACAGAGCCAGACGCGAGGCTCGAACCCACGAACTGAGAGATCGTGACCTGAGCCAAAGTCGGAGGCTCAACCGACTGAGCCCCCCAGGCGCCCCATGGACAGTGCATACTTTTTTAGTGTGTTTCATGAAATATACGAAAAGACAATGCATCGTTTATAGGAATTCAGGTTTCACTGGACATCCAGGATTTTATCTGGAAACCCTATTTGGATCCTGACTAGCCAACGTGGTCAGTCCCTGCCCACAGGGATGGCTCAGTCCTACAGGAGAGAGAAGGTACAGAGCTGAGCAACTCGGGTTGTGGCAGCACCCTCGTCGTAAGGACACGGAATATGTTGGCGAGGCATGGAATGTGTGCTGTGTCACGGTGGGGCCCCCACTGTCACCTGTGATTTAAGGTGGGCGTGGGGCCCACATGTGACACAACTGGACAAAAGAGTGAAGAAAGGCCAGAGCTGGTCCACCCCGGGCCCCTGGATAGAGTCTCTTCCTCCCTCCAGCCCACCCCAAACAGCAAACTTCTAGAACATGTAAGAAGGGGCAGGACAGATCCAGTTGCAGTCCCCCCCCACCCCATCAAAAAACCTGGCCCTTCAGTTTCCTTGTCCCCTTCAAAGATGTGCTTTGAGGACGACCTGGGTCAGGAGAGAGCCTTGAGCGCTTCTGGAAAACCCCCTAAGTAAACACACAGGTTATTTTTTTACCAGGGAACATTAAACATCCCTCGTCAGATCCAAACGCCTTCTAACGACTTCTGGCCTAGAGCCTCAGCTTGATGGAGGGACAGCTACCCAGCGATGTTTACCTCGAAACTGACTGCCAACCCTCCCTGCCTCCCTCCCTCCTTCCCTCTCTCTATAACCCAGTGGACACCACCTTGCATTGCTGTCCTCACCACCTGCTTGGTGGATTGCCCACTGACCTGGGACCTCCTCCTCAACCCCTCCGGTTTTATTGGGTCACCGAGAATAACACTGGGACGTGAGAGTCAGGATGAGACCCCCTGAGCCAAACCTGCACTTGCCTACTCTTTGAAACAAATTCCTCCTATGGTTCCGTATTATGTTTACCACTCGTGTGAGAAGGTAAGAACTCAGAAGAGGAAATAGTTATTCCTGGGCTAGTATCCATTTCCTGCAGCTATAGTTCAGAAATCACTGCCCCCCCCTCCCTCCCAAGCCCGTCCACTCCCCCTCTCTTCCCTTTGCAATTACTGGTAACAGCTGACATTGACTGAGTGCTCATTATGAATGGGGACCTTTATTTAGAGGGATAATCTCATTCAATGCTCACACATCTTCATGAGGTAGGTCCTGTCATTGTCCCTGTCTCACAGATGGTAAAATGAAGGCTTAGAGGGGCGCCTGGGTGGCGTAGTCGGTTAAGCGTCCGACTTCAGCCAGGTCACGATCTCGCGGTCCGGGAGTTCGAGCCCCGCGTCGGGCTCTGGGCTGACGGCTCAGAGCCTGGAGCCTGTTTCCGATTCTGTGTCTCCCTCTCTCTCTGCCCCTCCCCCGTTCATGCTCTGTCTCTCTCTGTCCCAAAAATAAATAAACGTTGGAAAAAAAAAAATTAAAAAAAAAAAAAAATGAAGGCTTAGAGGCTTGAGGAACCTGTCTGAGGTCGAATGTCCGGTAAACGGGGACACACACAGGGGTTCAGAGATAGACTTGTCTGTCTCCAGAGGCTATGCTCCCACCTTCCAGGCTGCTGTGGGGCCTTCAGAATGCCGATTCAGACCCCATCCCCTCCCTGGGGTTGTTCTAGATTATTCCAGCCTTTATCAAGGCTGGCTGTGCCCTGAAATCCTGCATTATTGACTGCCTCCCCCCACATCACCGCCAGTCAATTGCATCCCGCAACATACACATACGTATGGGTCTCCATTCTCCAAGTAGACAGAGCCTTGAGCACCTTGGGAGGTGAGGGGAATGTCTTGGGTATTTCATGCATTCCCAAAGCTTGTGCACTATTCTCATTCTTAGATAAATACCTTGGAATCAGATGTCCTGTGTGTACGTGTATGGAGTCCTGTGTGTGTGTGTGTGTGTGTGTGTGTGTGAGAGAGAGTGATTGGACGACGAAGCTTTATTCCTGCACTGCAAGTTGTTAACATGTTAACAGGGTCCACAGACCAAGGAAGGGGCCCGAGCTGTCCCCAGGGGCCTCAGTGCTCAGTCTGCAAAGCACAGGCTGGGGACTCAGGCCGTTCCCTTTCTCCCTACCACAGGCAAGGGCAGACACACACGATCAGCTGCTCTGGGGTCCTGCCGCCCCTCATCCTTCACCTGATCCATTTGTGAGAGTTTCAGGAGGCTCTAGGTAATTATGTGGTAATTGAATTTAGGGAAACAGATCCTAAGGATAATCCTGGAGTCAGTTCCAGGAAGAATCACGGTTTAATTTCCGTATTTAGCTGGTGGTACGTGTTATACGGTTCCTGACAGCACAGCACCTGCCTCATTGTTACGGATTTCGTTTTAGCGCGCAGTTCGGAACGGGAGAGCGATAGGCACGTCACTCCGAGCACACGCATGCACACTCTGTAAGCACAAGCAGAAGACGCAGCCCACAGCCCTCTTGTCTTTTCATGTGTGGTCTTCACGCGAGCTGTGTGGCTAAGGCCTCACCCAGGAGAAGAGCTCCCCCAACATCGCCTGCGACGCTGTTTCGCTTAACCAATTCCCTGCAAGTTCTCAACTCTGGGCAGGGGCAGGGAGCTGGCCCTCCCCAAGGATGTCCGAGGTGCATGCGCACGGGTGTGGATGCATGCGTGTGCGTGCACGAGTGTGCATGTGTGTGAGCATTTAGGGCTGGACGAGGGTCACAGCAACGCAGCCCAGACTGGCAGGAATACCTCTGGTTTGCTGCCTGAGTGAAGGAACCTTTCGAACGCACCCTGGAGTTTAATATTGCCAACAACGGGCCCTGATTCCTTTCAACCTGCGCCAGGTGTCATGTAAACCTCCCTGGATTTCCTCCCTTTCCTGTTTCATCTGAGAAATTCTTCACTAATTCCACGGTATCTGGTTTCTCATTGTTTCTCTCCGCTTCAGACAGCCCCTTGGGGTGGGCTTTGTAAAGGTGTGCTTAACGCGCTCAGCTGTCCAAAGTGACACCAGCTCGGCTCTCGCTACGCCTCCAAGCCTCCAAAACCTCTCCAAAGGGGCTGCACGCGCCGGCAAGGCCACAGCATCCTGGGGGAAGGCGCCAATGCCCATCACCAAACCCCAGGATAGTCTGGGGGGGTCGCTTCACTTCTGGAAAGCAGTATGCAAACCAAGCACAGGACGATCGTGTTAGGCTCTTTCGTGATAGAATGCTGAGATTATACGAATACAACAGAATAATGAATGGCATGTCATCCATTCTTTGTTGAGGTCATGCTGTTTAGGGTTGAGGACAAGGCATAATCCAGCCTGGGTGGAGGAGGCCTGGGCTCCTGTTCCAGCTGCAAGCAGGGGACCATCTATTTTCCTCCGACTCTCTAGAGGAGGTGGGATTACAAAATCATGTGGATGTTAGGGGGTGGGGAGAGAAGAACCTGGCAAACAGAATCCCTCCTATGAACAGCGGAAGCAAGCGTCCTTGTAGCCACTTCCTGCTTTGTTTCTCATGCTCCCGGACCCTCCTGCCAGTGTGGAGAGGGGAGAGGAAGCACCAGGCAGGGCCAGGGAGACGCAGGGCTGGCCAGGTTCCTCTCAGCCTTCAGTGTGTCTTCCCCTTGTCTCCTCTCCAGGCATTGAAAATTATTTATGTTTGCAAATTGCTTTTGACTCACATGACTTACTCCTCTTGCCTGCCAACAGGTCTGGGGCTGGGAGAGTTCTCGAACCGGCGAGCTGAGAAATCAGGGGCGATGGCGGAAGGAGCACAGATGTGAACTCACGAGCCCTGGGATGTGGTTCCCCCCCCCCCGGCCCGACACACACACACCTCCCCTGCCCTGCCCGGGCCTGTGGGGTCTCAGCTGCAAATGAGAGGGTGGGTGTGAGCTCTCCAGGGCCTAGTGACTGGTGGCTGTGGCACACCCCTGGGCCTGGGTGCTCCAAAGAGGCTCAGATGAGGTTAGCACCAACCACTTTGCTACGCTGGCACCTGTGCCTGGCAAGCCCACCGCTGCTGAGCATTGGAGGGCGGAGAAGTGGCTATCCAGCCCTGGCCTGGCAGGGAGAGGAGGACAGGGCGCTGGGGCGGCCAAGAATGCTTCCTCCCTTCATGTTTTCTTCACGCTGGTCCTTACCCAGGCCTTATTCCAGAGACCAGGTTGAAAACTCGTGTCTGCAGGGGACCTCTCTTGGAAAGTCCCTGGGGCTAGTCCAAGAGAGAAACACACACAAACACCCCAATAACTGTCCTAATTGTGAGCACGGCCAGAGCAGGGTCAGCTCCATGGCAGGTGGAGAGGAACGGATTGGCCTGTTGACCACGGGTTTCTGGAAGCTCAGAGCAGAGAGGAGCCATGGAGTTTTTATTCTAAGTCCTTCACTCTACACATGGAGGAATTGAGCCCTGCAAAGGCCAAAGCCAACATCAAGGTGAGGCATCGGCCAGTCTCTGCCCACAAGTGGGTACATGTGTTCCCGCGAGGGTCAGTGCTCCCCCACGCCCCCTACGACAAAACTGGATTTATTAATGGGAATAATGGTAACAAAAATCAAAGGCCAGTGCCATAGTCGTAAACAATGGGCCGTGTGTCGAGTGCCGCGGTCTGGCTTCTAGTCTCTGGACGGTGGTTTGGGGCTTAACCTAGAGAGAAGACAGGAGGATCTGGGCTTCTTCGAAGCCGGTGACCACCAAGTGGACGTGAAGGCTGCTAAGGGTTCAACTCTCCAACATGGCAAGAAATGTGCTAACCTCAGAGCTTTGAGTTAGCTCTGCTTCAGCAGAAAGGCGACATTGGCTCAGCCTTGGGTCTAGAGTTTGGGGTCTCTGCACTCTTCCGTGGAAGAGGACCCATGGCAGGCAGAAGGCGGCTGGACAGCAGGGAGAGGGACTGTCCCTCAGAATGTCTCGAACCCTGAAAGCTGTCCTATCTCTTGGGCCCAGAAGTGGGCTCCCCAGAGCATGAGATCCCATTTGGGTATATTCGGACACCCCATAGATCTGGCTTCCCCGAGCAAGCTCCCATCAGTTCTATTTGAAACCTCTTAAGAGAGAAGCACCACACAGATGATGCAACAGGTCATCAGCTGTGGGTTAACCTGGTAGCAGGTGTAAATGGCGCCTATACACACATCAGTAATCTGGAGAGAGAGAATGGGGAATGGGTGAGCCAGGACCAAAGTCAAGGGCACAGGCAGCAGCAGAGAGAAAAGGAAACCAGACGGGACCACAGACAGATGTAAGGAAACCGAGAGTACAGGGATGAAGGAATGGAAAGCGATCATAACAGGAACAGACATGGAGAAGCAGATGAGGGGAAACCCAACGGTTCAGAAACACCAGGTTGGGAGGGATCGAGGTTCACATCACCAATATCGGGACAAACTGACAGGTGTCTCCTGATGTGATGTACCGAGAAGGACATAATGACACTCTGGTGGCACCCCTGCCCCAAATGCAGAGCCTGAATCTAACCACGCAGAAATATCCAATGTGTTCTCTTCAAATCACCAAGTTTAAGTTACCCAGAGAAAGGCAGGTGCTCCGTCCCAGCTTAAAGAATAGTAAAAAGAAAGACAGGGCATTGAATGTAATTCACCATCCTCGTCTGGCTTTTGGAAGAGGGGGAAAAATTACTCATAAAGAGCATTATTGAGAAAATTGACAAAGCTTGCACACGGACTGGTGGGTCAGACAATAGTATGAGATCAAGAGTAGACATTCTGATTTTGTTAACGGCACAGTGGATACATGAGTGTCCTTGCTCTTAGGAAAAACACACTGAAGTATTTAGGCATAAGGGGCCACTAAGTCTCCAGGTCACTCTCAAATAGTTCAGAAAAAATATGGGGAAAATATATGTGTATATATAGAGAGAAAGAATGATAAAGCAAATGGGTAAAATGCAAATAAACAGTGAATCTAGATAAAGAATATAGGGAAATTCTTTTAATATACTTGCAGCTTTTCTGTACACTGGCAAAAAATACTGAGTTGATTTTTTTAAAAAAACCCTTTAATGCTTATTTATTTTTGAGAGAGACAGAGACAGAGACAGAGCACAAGCAGGGAAAGGGCAGAGCGAGGGAGACACAGAATTGGAAGCAGTTTCCAGGCTCTGAGCTATCAGCACAGAGCCCAACATGGGGCTCGAACTCATGAACCGCGAGATCATGACCTGAGCCAAAGTCAGACGCTTAACCGACTGAGCCACCCAGGCGCCCCCAAGTTGGTATTTTTTTTTTAATTTTTTTTTTCTCAACATTTATTTATTTTGGGGACAGAGAGAGACAGAGCATGAACGGGCGAGGGGCAGAGAGAGAGGGAGACACAGAATCGGAAACAGGCTCCAGGCTCTGAGCCATCAGCCCAGAGCCTGACGCGGGGCTCGAACTCACAGACCGCAAGATCGTGACCTGGCTGAAGTCGGACGCTTAACCGACTGCGCCACCCAGGCGCCCCCCAAGTTGGTATTTTAAAAGAGGTGCTTTGGGCCGCTGGCTGGCTCAGTCCAGTCGGAGGAACATGCAAATCTGGATCTTGGTGTTGGCGAGTTCAAGCCCCACGTTGGGTGTCGAGATGACCTAAATAAATAAAAACCTTTCAAAAAACAATTAAAAAATTTAAATATGAACAAACAATCAGAAGAGGTGCCTGGAGGCTCCCTGTTGAGGTGGGGGACAGGTGCTGGCTGGCTCTGGGGCCTTTTCGTGGGGCTGAGAAGCAGCCTGGGAACCAGCCCTCCAGCAGCTGAGAACATCTGGACGACTTGACCCGTCCCTCGCCGCCTACTTGAAGGCCTGTTTTTCCAACCCTTCACCCCGTGACCTCAACACGAGTGAGTGGGGGTGCAGGAGGGTGGGCCCACAGCTGCCCCTTGCCCTGCACCAGGAGGTACCAGCTATCTCCAGCTCAGCTGGTCCCTCACAACACACAGCAAAGCCCACCCTTGCCCTTTGGCCACGCGAGGAGGAAGGATGCAACAAGAAAGGTTAGGTCAGCAGGCAAACGAGGCCCCGTGTGTGAGCCGCTCTGTGCTCACCAGTTCTGTGCCCTGGGCTGGGGGCTGTGTCCCCCAGAGCGCCCCGAGGCTGGCCTGCTCTTACACTTGGGTTCCCTAAATATCCCCTTTCCTGACCCATGACTTCATCATATTACCCTGTTTTTCCTTCCTATTGATTTGTCGACATGTCTGCCGTGTGTGTGTGTGTGTGTGTGTGTGTGTGTGTTTGTGAGAGAGAGAGACAGACAGAGACAGAGACAGAGACAGAGAGACAGAGAGATTTGGCTTTACTCAGTGTTCTGAGCAGGGCTCCGAGCTAGAGCTGAGGTCTCCCAGCCTCTACCTGCAGATCTGACAACTCAGGAGTTCTGTGAACTTGGGCAGGCTGCTGGGCCAAGCAGGGGGCCAGCTCCAAGACTGCATGGGCCCCAGAAATCCTTAGTCATCCGTCTTGTGAAGATATTCCAGAAGTAAAGCATCCCTAGGCCCCCCAGATGGCCCTCCTCATGCTGACCCGGATATTCCTATCCCGGTCACAGAACATTCTAGAAAAGAACCACACCTCTCTGTTTTCTCCCTCGCCTCCCAGAAATGGGAGAGACGCAAGGTCAACAGAAAACAGGCAAGAAATGTTGCCCTGTCCACCAAGTTTTGAGTGGAAAGTGAGTGAGTGAGTGAGTGAGTGAGTGAGTGAAAACCTCTCATAGTTTAGGTGAGTTTAGCTCATAATTTGGTTTCTTCCCTAGCACATATGACACTCAAAACACTGGGAAGACCCCAATGAGGCCTGAACTCAAAAGCCGGCCTTACTTGGGATCACAGCACGCTGAAAAGCTCATCAGAGATGACCCTGGCATCCCAAATGGAGCTGGTCCCTTCCCCAACCTAATTGGGGCCCAAGGAGACAACTAACTGTATTGAAATTCAAGTCCCAAAGAGACAGGACGCAGCTCAGAAGGTGTTGAAGAAAGGCTGCCTAACCACAGCCACTGAAACGTGTTTACGGCTGTCTGTCGGCCGCTTCGTAGCTTCCCCTGTGACGTTGTCGAAAGATCTAAATGTACCCCGTGCATTGCAGGGGAACACGCTGCGCGGGCCAATTTAGCTGATCAAATCTTGGCAAGTCAGCAAGTAGGGACCATATTGACATTTAAAACATAAGAGGCGATCTCCTGGTCTGCTCCAGCCGCCTCCCCAGCTGGCTGGAGAGAACTGTGCCTCCGAATCTGGACCAGCTGGGTCTCCTGCAGATAAGCTGTCTCTTTGTCTCGTCCATGCCTCGTGCGGCGGGTGTGGGGATTTGCCATTTTGAATGACTGCTGACAAGGGCAGAAACCAACCTGTGACCGAGTGTCCCGAATTCCCATCCTCAAGATAAGAGTGGGCAAACAGTCAGATCTATAAATAATGCTTCCTGAAGCACCTCGCACACTTGGCAGCCAAGGGCCTCTCACTTCTCTCTTCCCCAGGGCGGAGCTGGCGGGCTCCCTCTCCCTGGACCTTTGGAAGCCCAGCTTCAGGAGCCCTTTTGCCTTTCCCCACCTTGCGCTGAGCCAAAGGCAGCCACGAGATGGTTCCAGTCCCAGGCATGCAGCTGCCCAGAAATCAGCCTTGGTGCAGAAGAGCCCTCCCTGAGGTCTCTGAGCCCCAGTTCGCCCCCAGTTAGGGTGAGAAGCCTCCACCAGGCTGACGGAGAACACGTCCAGAATTGCAGGCCACGGCCATGGGCTCTATGTTGCCCTACAGGTATCCCTGTGTGATTCCCTACCTGCTCACGGAAGCGGGAGGCGGGGGAGGCGTCCCTCCCTCTCTCGCTGCCATAACCAGTCTGTAGTTACTGGATTCGGTTCTTTGTCTCAACTCTTCTCTCAGCTGCCAACGGGATCGTTTTTGTCCCAGCTTGTGAGGTATTTTGTTTTCTTTCTCTCTCTCTGATAATTTTCATCATCAGCTTGAATTCAGAAGAGATGCCCAAAGTGACCCCAGCCCCTGGATAAACACCGCTGCCTGGTGCCCCCATGACCTGATAATGACAGTAACTCACAGTTATAGAATGTTCACTGAGCCAGGCTCTATGGAAAAGCCTTTAGATGGATGATTGGTCTCTTTTAATCCTCCCAATAACCGGATGGAGTACAAACTATTATCACCCCCAGGAGGTAATGGATGCTTTGAGAGGTCAAGTACCTGGCCTGGGATCACAGAGCTAGTGAGTAGGGGGGCTGGGGCTCGGATCCAGGTAGCCTGGGCCCCGGACCACGGAGTCTCACCACTGCCATCATTGCTGTCGGGACACAAAGAGTGTCTGGCTAAGACGTCTGTCCCCCCAGAGAAGAGGCGGCATAGTGTAACCACCCGTACACCAGAGGCACCAGCTGTGAACTGAGATGAAGCCCACGAAGTGAGCAGCCCTTGGGGCCACAGAGTCACCACAAGGACGAAGCTGGCACGGGCCTTGAAAAGACTCCAGGACACCACTCCCTCCTCTTACAGGTGAATGGCAAGGACGCTCGGGCCCCGCACTTTAGCTGGTGAAGCATCCACGACCACGAGGGAACAGCCCTTCTGCCCGTGGCCCCCACTTTGGGGTTGGTCCTCCCAGCAGACGGGGCAGGAGGGGTCAGCTCGATGCGGGACGGGACCGGTCGGGTTCCGCTGGAGACCCCAATGCCCTGGCTTTTCCCAGGACTGGCTCGGCCCTCTGGAGGCCCCTGTGGGGCAGCCTCCAGAATGAGAGGCTGCGGGTTAACCACATCTGCCCTTTAGACCCGGCAATTAACGCCCCCTCTTCACGCCTGGGTGTCTTTGCAGCCTTTTCTCTCCCGCAACCGCGAGCGAGCGGATGAGAGGATCGTTCTTCCACATCTTAAGACTCCTGGTAGTTCTATTTCCATGGCTACTCCATTCACGCTCAAGCTTTGGTTACATCCTCAGCCGCCTGAGCTGCCAGTCCTAAAAAATCCCGAAGCGGTACGAGGGTGGACGGATGGATGGCTATGGAGAGGGCGAATGGAAAAAATTTGTCGGAGGCCAGATCACCAGCATGGCGTCGGGAACTGACCAGCATCCCACTGTGCAGAGGGTGGTGCTAAGAGGGGCTGCTGTGGGGGCCTTCCTTCTCCCCCCACCTTCTGGCCCTCTCTTCGGGGTTCTGCTACACACGCCCCAGAATGCCCTCCTCTCTAACCAGTAGCCCCTGGGGCTAACGGCAACCTCAGACGGTTGGTGAATGACACTAAGTTCTCTCCCGTACCCATTTGGATTTTGCCCCTCTTTCCTTTGCCTGCTGCCCCAAGGAAGGTCTCACGGGGCATCCCATTACCTGGAGGGCAAGCAGGTGAGCAGGCTGGAGTGGATGGCCTTGATGTACCTCCCAGAAGGAGCACAATCTGGGTCCCCAAGGAGAGGAGAGAGAGGATGGTCCGGTTCTCCGAGACCCCGCTTTCCTACTTCTGCCATTCGCACACTGGTGACCCACAGGACTTTGTAGGCACCTTCTTCACGTCCTCCGTGCAGGGTCTAGAACAGCGGGAGGGACAGAAGGGGCATTTACAGGAGCTTTTCCATGATCACAACGCCCAAGAACACCGTAAGGACACTGACACTATAAGAGAGAGTAAAGGCGCTCCTCCGGCTGCTGCTTGGATCTGGTCACCTACTAAGTGCTTTCCAGGCACACTGTGTGCTATTTCACAGAGTCCCGTATGGCCCCATTGCACACACAAGGAACACCAGGAGGCCTGCAGAAACCCAGCACTAGCCGAGCTGGGGTTCAAACCCAGCTGTGGGCCATGCTTCTGTTTTCTCTGTTCCCTGGAATCTTGCAGGTGGAGGCCCCAGATGACATCCGGGTCACCTCTGACCGAAGCAGGAATTCGGCTGACAATTTCCCAAGATCCTAGGGAAGATCCTAGGCCCAGGCATCCCAGGTAGGTATCCGCCTGCCCCGTCTAGGGTGGTGCTGATTGTGGTCTGCTCCTCCTCAACCATTTCTAAGCCTACCTTCCCTGCCACTTCCTCGGTTTCATCTGGGCTTTGCCCTTGGGGCAGGGCTCCAAGTGCTGGGAGCTCTGGGGGGACAGCCTGGGCGGGAGGGTTCCCCAGCCAGCCAGGCGGACCCCCAGCCCCATTCTGCCACAGTCTGTTAACTGTGCCCTCCCCCTTCGCTCCTCTGAAACCACTTCATCCACCCCCCCTCCCCCTTTCATAAGGAAAACAGCCTCTACTTAGCTCGGGTTGAAAGAATAGTAGTACTTTTTTCGTATTCCTTTTTTCGTATTCCTGCTACCGCCCCATCCCTCTCCCACCTGCGTTTTTAACACCTTTCAACCCGGCCTAATAAGCAAAGCCACTAGGAGGGTCGAGAGGAGGGGGAGGTCCTCCAAGGGCCGACGAGTCTCCTCTGCCCCCACCCCAGGTTAACTGCTGTGGGGGAAGGGAACTATAACGGCGCAGGGAGGGGTGGGCTGATCCGGGAGGATAAACCCAAGCACAACCCCAGCTCTGCCTGTGGGTGCTGCCTGCCCTGCCTCATCCCCCCCAGAAAGCGATGTAGGGATGGGAAGGAGGCGGGGCTCGGCGAAGGGGCGCACCGGCCCGCGCACTGGCCCTGCTGACTCCGCAAAGCTGGCCCCACCAGCCCCGCATGAGGAGTCGCAGCGTCCCCTCCGCCCCGCGTGCCTGCCGGCCCTTCCTAAGCCCCCTGCTCGGCGACGCTGGCGGCCGGCCACTTTCCCTCCTCGTCCCCATGGCCTCTGCAGCGCAGGTCCGCACCTGGCGGAGACCACAGCCCGCCGGGCCACGCGCCACCGCCCCCCGGGGGGGGGGGCAGGGTCAGCCAGAGCGCACCGAGCGCGGGCGCCACATGGTGGGCGGGAGCGGAGCCGCTCGCCCTGCCCTTTAGGGGCTTCCCGTCGACAGGAGCCTCGGGCAGGACGTGGGGGCGCAGCCGCTTTCCTGGGGAGACCTGGTGAATTCCTCGCGGAGCCTTCGAAACACGTGCGCAAGGTGGGCGGCGGCGCCACGTGCCCACCTGGCCACCAGGGCGGGGCTGCTCCGGCCTCTCCCGCCCGCGGTCCCCTCGAGGTCCGTCCCTCCTCTGCGGCCTCGGTCCCATGAGACAATACTCTGCGTCCCCACGCAGCAGCCAACGTTCTAATGGCCCGACACTTGATGCTGGATCTCAGCTCAGTGTCCCAACCAGACTGTAAGCGCCCCCAGGGCAGCCAGCGTCTCAGACGACGCGCACAGGGCGAGGTCACGGGGTGGCTCTTGGAGGGGTCATCGGGGCCGCCGCGGTTGGCCCCGCGGGTGAGAAGCGCTGTGGCCCGAGAGCGGAGCTTCCTTCCAACCATCGGGTTTTGCGACGGGGAGACCGAGTGGGGAGCGGCCAGAAGGCCCGCAGTGCGCGGGCGGGAGTGTCCCTTTGCCTCCATTCATCGCAGGGGCAGCCGAGGCTGCGGCCGAGCCGCGCTCACCCCACCCTGGGAGGCGGCCGCCCAACGCCCGGGGAGGTTTGGGAAATGGGCGAAGTGGTCAGACTGGTTTCCGGAGCCGGGCTCGGAATCCACGCAGGCTGGCAGGCGTTGGTGGGGGAGGACTGAACCCCGCCAGCCGCGTCAGAGAGGCCACCCCGGGACGCTTTGTTTTCCACCCTCGAAGGCGACCCCGAGGGGTGGGGGTGGGGGAACAGCAGGCATCCAGTTAGGGAAACCCGGTTTTCCGGGATGAACCAGCACACTGGCCGCTCCTCGCCCCGCTGGTGGTACCCAACCCCCTCCCGGCCACAGCCCGGAGTTGGCCAAGAGCGCCTGGAGGAGTGAGCTCCCGTCCATAGCGAGCCTGGGCTTTGATCGTCGTATTTGAAAGACATAAGAGGAGGGGAAAGGAGTGTGAAGAAGCGTCCAGCTTTACCACTAACCTGAATGACCCTGCACCAGTCACTCCCTTGTCCCAGCCTCAGTTTCCTCATCTCCCGCTGGCCCTTCCAATCACTCTCAGAAGTCTAGGTGGACGGCGACGTGGGGACTCCCTCTAGGGTCGGTGCAAGGGGAAAGGAGGGTGCCAGAGCCGGTGGCCATGTGCTCTCAGAGGGTTGAGCAGTCTCGAGGAAACCCAACTAGCTGTGGGGGGGCGTGGGCACCCCCATCCCACTCCCAGGCGCTGGGGACTCCGCGATGGGAAAATGGAGTCTTCAAACTCTCTACCATGCAGAAGCGTGGCACTGATGGCGGAGGCTGGCAGGCGCCAGGTTCTCCTGCGCTCCCTGGGCTGAGAAGGGGTGCCTCCCGCTCCCACACACTTCCCTCCCCCCACCCCCAAACCTAGGGGTTTGGTGCAGGGGCGTGGAGAGAAGGGGCTGAGCAAGCTGGGGGGATTGGAGCGAGACAGCGCTGCCATCCCAGAAAATGGAGTGCCAAATTTCCCGTTCGCAGCAGCTGCCGGGCAGCTAGGGGGGTCTCGAGAGCCGCCCATGCTGCGGTCTTCTTTGAGGTTCCTGGGTGGAAAGATGGGGGCATGAGCTTGGCACTACGCGGGGGCCGTGGGGGCTCCTGACTTAGTGACACCCCCCCCCTCCAACCAACCCAATCTGAAGAGAGAAGAACTGGGAGCTAGGAGGGCGCCCAGCCCTCATCACCGCCGCGCCCGCGGGGGACCCCCCCCCTTCCCGCAACCAGGGTGGGCTGCAGCGTGGGCTCGGGTCCAGCCCTGCGACCGGCGTGGAAGGGGGGGGGTGGTCCCGGCCGAGCCGCCGGGGCCGGGCGAGTGGCCGTCGCACGCGGAGCCCCCTCGGGGTGGGGAGCACTCCGGACCCCCGAGAGGGGTGGGGCGAGAGCGGGAGGGGGGTACCCCGGGGGCCCCCGGGCCGCCCTGCCCGGTGGGCTGCAGGGGCCCCCCGTGGGCCCGGGCCGGGCTTTGTCTGCGGCAGCTCGGCTTTGGGAAGGCGCCAGCCCGGGTACAAGATGGCGGGGAAAGGGTGGGATCGCGGGCGCTCGCCACGCGGAGCGGCCCCGCTCTGCCTGCACTGCAGCGGGGGGAGGGGCGCGCGGCGCCGGCGCCCCCCGCGCGCCCCCGCCCCCGCCCCGGCCGCGGGCCGCCCCCCCCCCGCCCCCGCGCCGGCCGCCCCGCGCCCCTCCGGCCCCGCCGCCGCTGTGTGGCGGCGGCAGCCTGCGCCTCACTCCGCCGAGCCCCGGCCGCGGCAGCTGCAGAAAATGGCTGCCAAAGCGGCGCCAGTCGCCACGCTGCCACGGGCGGGGGGCGCGCGCCGCAGCCCACCCGCAGCCCCGCTCCCTTTCCCTCGCCCGGGGACTCTCCGCCCGGGCGCCGGGACCCCGGCGGGCACCGGGGGAGCAGGGGCCGGAGCGGGGGCGAGCGGGGAGGGGGAGGGGGAGGGGCGGTTACCTGCGGGCGGAGGGGGCGCAAAGTGGGGTGGGGTGGGGGGGGTGGCCGGAGGACTCGGCAGCGAGGGCGCTCTCGGCCCGTCCCCCTCCCTGCGAGCCCCGAGCCCTCACGAGGTCGCGGCTCCCGGGTGGGGAAATGCTAATGGGCTGTTGACCTCCGTGACCGCGTGCCGCCCCCACCCGTGTAGATATCACTGTCCTCACCCCCACCCCCAACCCCCCCCACCCGGGCGCTGCGGCCGAGCTGGCCCTCCCTGACGCCCCCGGCAGAAAAATGAAAATTAAATTAAAAGCCGTGTGCGTGCCGACTACAAAACGACCCAAGCCCGGAACTCCGCGGAGAAGATCCGGGTGGATCCTCCGGCGCCATGAACTGCAGCGGCGGCGGTGCTCAGCAGGTGCCGCGCGCCCACCCTCCTCTCCGCAGGGAGCCGCTCCCCGACCCCCGCCTCCGCCCGGCCGGGAGCAGCTCGCGCAGTGCAGGCGCCCGCGGCCACCCTGCAGCTCCCTGGCACCCGGGCCCAAGCACGCTTCTTTGGGCGCCAAGGGGAGCCCGGGGCTGTGGAGAAGGGCGCCCAGGGCGCGGGGGAGACCCCAGCGTGAATTCAGGACAGGACCGAGGAGCGCACCAGAGCGGGGAGGAAATTGCACCCCCCCCCCGGAACCCCAGGCTCGGGGTTCCTGAGAAATAAACGAAAAGTGCAAATAGAGGGCCCGTGGGTGAGGTCGGACTCTGGAATCGGGACCGCTTCGTGAGGTAGAGCGGGTCCGTAGCCCCCCCCCCTCCCCAATCCGGAGAAACCCAGGCCCAAAGCGGCCAGGCCCGCCCCGGGGAGAGGTGTGTCTGTAAGTTTGGGGTTTTAATTTTTCCCTTCCTGCAAGTTTCCCTCTCACCCCTCCCGCCAACTGCGTTCTCCACTCCAGCGATTTCACTACCACTGGCTGGAAAACTCAAATTCAGTAAATGAGAGGGCAGAGACCAGGAGCCAACAGGTCAGGTAAAGGTGTTCCCAGATTTGAGAGGGGCTTCTGCTCTTGGGGGTTAAGAGTAGAGAAGAGGCACACTCAAGGAGGCACGCCCCTGTGCCGGGAGAAGTCGGGGGGACACCTGGGCACCTGCACCCCCCCATCCCCCCGCTGGACGAAGGTCTCCATGTACCTAAGCACACAGAAACCTGGGAGTGGGGATTTAATATAAATGGCCTGGCTAAATGGGCGCGAGCAGGCGCGGGGCAGGGATGGGCTATGCAGGGGCGTCGAGAGGCGGTGCCCGGGCGTCCACGGATTTTCCGGTGCTCAGACAGGTCTCCACGGCACACAGGTCGGGCACCGGGAGCAGACCTAGGCAAACTCTCTGCCCCAAGGGCATCTTCAGTCCCCTCGCGGGAGGGGAACCGTGCTTTCTGTTAGGCAAAACACCGCGGCAGCATATCTCAGCCAAGGTCAGGGAGGGATATACGCTGGCACCAAGGGCTGCTGCGGCCGCAGAGCTTCCTTCCGCAGAAACAGCGAGGAGGAGGCGGCCGAAGCTAACTCGATCCAGCAGGCAGCGCCCTCCTAATCTCGCACCCGCATTCCCTGGCAGTGCCCGTTTCCGCCACCTTTCCCCAGGAGGGGCCGGGTTGGGAGATTTGAGCTTTGAAAGGAAAGGAGAGCGAGGGCAGTGGAGGATGCCCGAGACGGAGCGGAGGTCCGGCAGGTCGTGTCGTCGCGCCCCGTTCCCCATCCCCCACCCGAGCCGGCCTCCTGGGCGACCCCCACCTGCGCCGTGTTCCAGGCGCAGGCTTCCCAGTAGGGGGCATCGCTCCGCGCCTCCTCGAGGCGGCTGCCCTAGAGGCGAGCTCGGTCACAGGCGAAGTCCCCAGGGCGCTAGGGTACCCATTGTCTTAGCTTTCCTCTTTGGGTCCCCTGGGGACAGGAGAGGATCCCCAAGGGGTGCCTCCGGCCTCCGCGGCGTCACTGGGAGGACAGGCGCTGCGGCACTGGCGACTGTCCAGGAGGGGTCAGCCGGACACCTGTGCGTGCGTGCGCGCGCGTGCGCGCGCCTCTGAGCGGGAGGGAGGGGGCGAGGGGCGCCCCCGGAACCGCTGCGCCGTCGCTCCCTGAATTTGAGGCGAACGGGAGCCTCATGCCCAGAGGAACAGTGACGTCTTCTGCCTCCGCGGGCTCCCCACCCCACGGGTGGGCCCAGAGCTGGGCACCTGACCTGCATCCGGCAACTACCGCTCCGCTGCAGGCTGCCTGGAAACCCAAGGATGGCTCCTTTGGAGTATTTTCCCTCCCGCACGCAGGGTGGTTGTTTTTTTTTTTTTTTTTTTTTTCCCCTTCCCATTTCCCCTCAACAATTGGCAGGTTTTTGAAGTAACCTTTAAATGAGACATCGATTTATCATTATTCTGATTGCATTCAGAGATCCAGCCCGAAGGGAAACCCAGGGAAATGGTAATTTGGTGGTACCTAGGGCTGTTTGTGGTTAAGCACATCCCTAGCCCCGCAAGCACATTTCTTTGGCAGCTAATTGCTCCGATTACCTTTGGGGCGGGGGAGGTGAGTGTGTGCCTGTGTTGGGGGGAGACTCGTACTGTTCCCAGAGCCCTGTGCGTGCACGCCGTGGACCTGATGCTGCGGCGGCTACTGCAGCAGCGACGCGCACACACCCCCGGCCTCCAGCGCTCCTCCCGCATCCGGGCCTTCCGGCTCCTCAGCCGCCGTCCGCTGGGTTTGGGGAGGGGGTGCGTGGGGTGTGATGTGGGAGCTTGCGCGGAGGGGGCGAGGACAGGCCGAACGGGAGGGAGAGAATGACAGCGAGGCGGAGGGGGAGGGGGACAACGGCGCGAAGAAAACTTGGGGAGAGGGTGCAGGCAAAAACGGGGGTAGGCAAGGGGGGGGTGCCGAGGCGAGAGGCGGGGATGCCGGGGGAGAAAGAAAGGGAGGGGGCGGGGAGCGGGCGGGGAGCGGGCGGGGGCGGCTGGCTCGTTTCCACTCGTGAGAGCCGGTTGCCGAGAGACGCGCGGGCCAATGAGCGCGCACCAGCTCAGCCCGGCGCCCGCCGCGTGCCCTTATATGGTGAGGCCGCTCGGCGGGCGCTCGCGCACATCGCCATATAAGGGCAGGAACCTAAATACAGGCTATACCTTGTTCTCCGCTCGCCCGGCCGCGGCCCCGGCGATCGATGAGCGCGCCGCCGAGCGGGCCGCGGCGCGCGGGCTCCGAGCGCGGGCGGGAGAGGGCCGCGGCGGCCGCGCGGCCGGGCCAGATGTGGTCGGCGTCATGGCAGCTCGGGCCAGCTGTGGCGCTGGGAAGGAGTCGCCCGCCGCCGCCAGGCTTCCCCCTTCTTTCCTCCCGCCGCCCCCCTCCCTCCTACTCCCCGCACTGTTTCCGAGGTGCAGATGCAAATGAGCCGGGATTGAAATCTAATTGCTTTTGTTTAAAAAATAATAATAATAACGTGAGCGAGTCTGTGTCGAGTGTGAGCAAAGGCCCAGGATCCCGAGAAACCGAGCCGAACGCCTGGTGGGCGGGCGTTGGGGAGGAAAGAGACCTGGGCTGTGATTTGGGGCTTGGGGTCCTCCGGCTGTCTCCCGAGGCCTGGCCCGTCTCGCGGTCATCTGAGATTCCGCGCCCCATTCCTCCGACCCCCTAGGCGCCAGGCCCGGCCAAGGTCCCAGTCTGGAGCTCGCGTGTTGGGAGCTGCGTGTGGCTGGGGCGGCGGGGAGGCCGGGAGCGGTGGCCGCGAGGACCCACGGGATCGGGGCCCGAGCGGGCAGCCTGGGGCCAGCCGGGCGGCGGGAGGGAGAGGTGAGAAGCGTCGCTGTCACCTCTCTCCGCCGTCTCTGTACCGGCCCTGCTCCCAGACGTCACGGCGTGTGCTGCTCGCGGTGACAAGCCGCGGGATTGGGCCCGTTAGGTGGAATCAGACCGTTGAGGGTGGGAGGGGGCTGCAGGAGGTCTCTTTGGGTGGAGAGGTTGGTGCGAGCCCCTGGATAGCCCATCAGCCACGGCCATCTGGGCTCCTGCCTGTGCCAGAGACCCCAGAGCCGGGTCTCCTGCGGATTGCTCTGTTTGTATTCTCCCTCCCCACTTCTGGCCAGTCCCCTCACCCACCGGGAGAGGGATTTTAACCTCCTGGTAGGGAGGGGGGGGGATCTGATCGCAGGTGTGGCCCCTGATGGGGATGTCTGGAGAAGAGGGAGGGAGCCTCAGTCTGGGACCTGTCCCGTGCTGCTGCGGTGGTTCCCACGCCTGGGTGGTACAACCTCGAACTGTGGGTGAATGTTGCTGGAAACCCCAAATAGCCCGCCAGCAAGCCCGTACACAGCCACAGCAGGTTTGGGGCCGAGGCCTTTCTCTTCCACCGTTTGTAGTGGGTGTGAGAGACTCCCAGGGACCCCTGGCTCACCAGCAGGCTGCCGGTCCCGGAGAAGCACATGCGCCTGGATCCGTGGCCTCTGGAGTCTGAGAGACCCTTGCCCCAGCACATGCTCCACAGGTGCCCAGGTGCCCCTCTGCAGCCAGTTTGCAAGTGGGGCTCTATTGACCTGCCTTGACTTCCCCCTCGCCTGGAGATGCCACGGAGAGAACCTCTCCCTTCTGAAAGAGCCATTTCCAGTAGCATGATGCCACCTATAGAATGTACCTGGAATTAGTCCGAGCTGCTGTGATGCCTCCAGCAGTGTGGCGCTGGTGAGGGAGCTGGAGGGAAGATAATGCCCTCTGTTGTCCTTGAGTGAGGTTGGGGAAGAGAAGGGACTGGAAAGATGGTCAGGTCACCCAGCGCTTCCTCCAGGACTCTTCCTCTTGCCTTCCTGGGTCCCCTGGCTAGATGTTCGGTAGCCCTGTGCCTGGCATCATTGGGGAAACGGAAACGGGTACCCAGCACAGCTGAGACCGTGCTTTCCAGACCGTCACAGACTCACAAACTCCAGGGTTTTGTGCACTGGCTGGGGCGATGGGCCCTGGGTCAGCCATCCGTGGTTAACAAGTCTTTCCTGAAGGTTCTGGAATCCCAAGAAACCTGCCTGAACGACCCCACATGTATGGACTGTGGAGACCAGACAGGCTGTTTTAAGGCTACCTGGCTCCAAATGATGGCTTCGCAGGGAGAAGGTGAAGCTGGGAGAAAGAAACCGACTTGTCCAAGGTAACTCAGCTAGCCAGGAACAGAACCAGCTCAGGGCTGGACCCTGAGCTTTTTATCTTCAGCCCCAATCCACTGGTCTTTGGCTCATGCGGACACGTCTCAGAGGCAGCCCGGCACAGGCTTCCGTATCAATGAGGCTCGGTGGTCCGGGAGCCCTGGAGATGGTGTGTGAAGGGAGACTGGTGGTGGCCGCCCGCCTGGCTGTTCCAGCGCTTGGAACTGACAGCCACTGATGGCAGCCCGTCGCGCTGTCAGGGCGGCTAGGGAAGACGGGGAGCAGAGGCAGGAAGACCGTCGGGATTTGGCTCCCGGACTCCTGGTATTGCCAGAATCTCGGAAGTGCGAGAGCCAGTGACATACACACACTGCCCCACCCCGGCTAACATGCCAAACCCCAGAATTCAGAGCAGCAGCAGGGCCATACCTGCCTCCCTGCAGAGCCTGGTTCCATACCGAGAAATCTCCTCCTAGGCCCTCAACTCTTGGGTGACAGACTTAGGTCGAGCTCTGGCCTGTGGCTTCACTTGGCCACTGGCAAGTTACTTAAGCCTTCTGGGCTGGTTTCAGAACGTAGTTCAGAATGTATTTCAGATGTAGTTAATAAGCCTCCCTCTAAGGGCTGTGACGAGGAATGGAAGTCAAGATTTCTCGGGAAGGATCAAATACAGAACTTGGCTTGGAGCAGCCCTTGCTCGGTGGATGGTGGCTACATCTGTCCACTCCCACCGTTCCCGCATATCCTCTTGTACCAGGCTGGGCACCAGGCTCTCGGATACAGATGACCATAAAATATCACGTACGCTGGATCCCGTGTGGAAACAGGTACAGGAAAACTCTCCCCGGCTGGCTCCCCTGGGCCGGTGGTGGGTGGTCGTCAGCTCCAGCCTCCTCCCTCCCCTTGCCTAAATTCCCCTCCCCCTTCTGCCTGGCTCCACCCTCAGCCCTGCCTTACCCCTTGCTGCCGCCCAGGACCCAGCGTTGTATCCCGAGACCGGCTTCCCTGAGTATCCCGTGTAGACAGCCCTGGGATCTTTTCCTCCAGGGAAGGTCAGTGCCTATAAGGCGCATTACAGGTGCCCGTCAAGCAAACCGAATGGGAAAGAACCTGCCCATTTTGGCAGGTGGGAATACTGATTTTCCAGGGGGCAGGGAGAGGCTTCCCTGGATTCCCCCGAACTTGGAACAGGGGCTGGGCAGCGTTGAGAGCCCCTGCTGGAGGGGGCACAGGGGGTTAGCCCAGAGGCTTTCAGTACCTGATGGATGGTGGACGGGGAGAGGAGGCAGCTCAGTGTCAGGCTCTGAGCCATCTCCCCCACACGTCTGTGCCCTTCTTCCTTTCCTTTCCCCCACCCGTGCCCCCGGCACACCCTCTCTTTCAGACTCGCACCCCCTCCCACGGTGGCTGCCAGCTCAGCCCGCACCCCAGGCGCTTCTGAGTGGTGCGGGCGCCGTGGAAACCCAGCTGGACCCCGCGATCCTCCTCACCCACGGCGCTCACCCTCTGCGTGTCACCTGCACACCCCCGCGCGGCCCCAGTGGTGCAACGTGGGCTGTCAACTTTTCGCCTGGCCGGACTCCGGGATTTGCTCTTAGAAATTCCCGACTCCGACTCCGGGAGGAAAGCTTCCCACCCCGCCGCCCGGCCCCGGGGCCGCGCCTCAATGGGGCCTGCGACGGCGACTGGGGTGGGGGTGGGGGGGGCAAGCCGGGCGCCCCGCAACCCCCAGCCCGCCGGGGCCCTTCCAGCCAGTCCCGCAGCGCCCCCTTCTGCGCGGGCCGGTCTTTGTCCCCAGCGGGCTGGGACCCGGTGGGCTCGGGCTCTGGGGCAAACGAAGCCGATACTCCGGTCCTTGCAAGCGGGGTGGCGCCCCCCTCAGGAGGACAGGCCGCTCGCGGGGCCCCAAGAGGCCCAACCTCTCGGCTTAGCTTGGGGGGCGCAGGGGGAATGGAGGGTGGAGTTCTGGGACCCTCCGCCGGCGCTGGGGGGTGGGAGGCTACTCCCAGAGCGGGCGGGAGAACGAGGTGGTCTGGAGACCTTCTGCAGACTTAAGAGGTTTCCGAAGCATCAAACTGATGACGCCCGGCAAGGCGCTCGGCTGGCCCCTTCCTCTATTCATTTCGTGTCCTCCTCTAGTCTCAGAAAAGGAGAAACTGAGGCTGAAACCCTGCACTGTGATGGGGAGGCCTGTGATCCCAGGATGCCTCCGTTTCCCAGCTAGGAAAAGTCTGGGGGCGGCGGCCAGAATCTTTGCTCGGGTATTCTAGGGGTGCTCCCACCCCGCCCAGGGTAGAAGTTGCAATAACTCACACACCGCTGGGAAGAAGTTAATACCTCTGAGGTGGGTCTGAGCCCCCCCCCCGGGGAGGCTTAAAGACGTCGGGATAGAAACGGCTCCAAGAGGCAGCATGAATGAACGCGGAAGGGGACCCCCTGTCCAACCCCGCAGCCCCCAGCCTCCAAAGACAGCCCCTCCCGCAGCCCACGGTCCCTTCCCTCGGTACCCTCCTCCCTTCCGCCCAAAACAGCCGGTCCTTCCACAGGAAGGGGGGAGACTAATTCTCCCCCCCCATTCCCCCTCCTGCCAGCCCAGTTCTGCAGGCGGCCCCACCTCGACGCAGTTCATAATCCACCTTCGTCCTGTAACCCTGATGTTAAAAGGAACTTAATAATTATTTAAAAAGAGGTGACCGCGATGGTGGCTTCTTGGTGGCAAGCCTGAGCCACCACCACCTCCTTGATAAACACAAAACTTGCATCTTTTGGGAAGAGACGGGGGTTCTGGTTCGCAGCAGGATGTGGGGGTCATGGGCGGGTCCCTGCCGCACTGTGTTCCTTCTCTGCACTATCTACTGGGGGAGGGGGGGCAGTGGCCTCGGAGGGCACCAGCTCCTCTGGAGCCCAGAATGGCCCCGAAAGTGGCCCCGCGATTACAATTCTGGTGCAAATTCATTTACCATATTTATTTGTGGATTTTCTCCCTCCCACTCCTTTTCATATTAAAAAAAGATCAAAAAGATTTTTTAATGTATAAAAGATGTTTTCTCCACATAATGCCCTCACCACCACCCACACAACCTTTTTTTTTTCTTCTTCTTCTCTTTTCTTTTCTGCTTTGAATTCAAAGACTTCTGCCCCAGTCAGCAGGGCGGCAATCTCAGAGCAAGGAAGGGCTTCCTCTGATCTGTCCAAAGGGTGGGGAACGGAGTCCTGGCGGAACCAGCCGAGAGGCCCAGAGTGCTGGTCGGCCAGGCACCTCCTTAATCCAAATCAAATAATAGAAACTCAGCTTTTAATTTCTACTACTTTAAACCTCATCTCTCCCCGGTCCTGGTCAAGAATCCCACCCTCTCTGCAAAATCAGTTTTTCTTGCCTTAAGCCTCTGTTTGCTGGATCTCAAGGACTAGCTGAAGAAAAAGAAAATTAATTTTGCCTGTGATTGCTGTGTTATTCTAGATAAGCCATTATTATGCAAATGAGGGAGTGCGGCTTTCAAGATGAATAAGGACGGTTCCGGGTAGCGGCGCAGGACAGCCCCAGATGTTTGCATAATCGCTTGTGCCCCAACTTCAAGAGTGCAAAATGTCAAGGGAGGAAGTTGTGCGGGTAAATACGGTACCACGTTCCCTGAATTTGATTTTCTAGAGAAGGGCGGGGAAGCGGGGCTGAGGCTTTCATCTGCGGAGAGAAAAGGCGTCCCGGCTCTCCGACTAGGGTGTCCCGGCCCGAGCGGCCGTCCGCGCTTTCCCCCCCCCCCCCCCCGGGGCCGAGCCACCCCGCGGCCGAAGGCGGCTGCAGAGACCCGGGTCCCGCCCGGGCGGCGAGGCGCTTGCGCGGGGACGGGGCCGCCGCTGGCCGCGCGCTTTCCGGCAGCCCCGGAACCGGCTAAGCGGCTTCTGGGCGTGCGCGGAGCCGGCGCGCTCTGGTGGCGCAGCCTCGACGCCCGCCCGGCCTCGTCGGGCCCCCCGACGGCGTCCCCTCCCGGGGGCCAAGGCCCGGCGTGCACGGCGGGAGCCCCGGCGCGGGGCCGGGCCGAGGGCGCGCAATCCCGCCGAGGTCCGGCAGAGAGAAGAAGACCGAACCCTCGCGGGCACCGTCGCTCGTTCTCCGTCGAGTCCCGGACGCCTGCCCCTTGGGCTTGTCCCCGCGCGGCCCGCTCCCGCGGAGGGCGAACGGGCCCCGTGGACGCCTCGGCTGCCCCAGGTGGTTCCGGAGGCCCCCAGCTCGTGCCTCCTCCAACGACCCGGTCGCCCCCCGCCCCGACCTCTTTCTCTGACCTCTAAAAGGAGAGGCCGGGCTTGGGCTTTTCTCAGCGCCAACAGCCGAATAAGGAACAGCCCTGGCCGAGGGACCGCCAGTTTGGAACTAGTTGAGGTCCCCGGAGTCCCAGCAAAAAGTCACTTCAATTCCTTCCGCTTGGGGGCGGGGTACGAAGCGAGAAAGGACCTGAAGCTAAAGACGGAGAACTAGGCGTCCCTACAAGGTCCCTGGGGCGGAAGAGAGCCCTCGGGTGGGGGTGGGGAGGGTGGAGGGGAGCAGGCGGTGACCAGCGGACTAGCGAGGCTGGCCGCCAGAGTGCCAACCCTGGAGGGATCCGGGTCCAAGGGAGCCCGGAGACCTGGCTGTGGTGCCGGCAACCCTTGGCCAGCCTAGCCTGGTGCCATTCCTTGGGAGGTACGTGCTCCCTGCCTTCAGGGACGTGTAGGGTCACGAGAGCCGAGGGGGCGCACAGAGACCGTGCCGCGTAACCGCGAGGCCACTGCTCTCTCCCTCCCGGCAGAATCCGGGGGTCAAACTTTCCACCGGGAACAGCCCGAATTACAGGCTGCAATTCAGGCTGCAGTCAATGGGTCGAGCCGTCGATGCCAGCGCCGACGCGGCCGCAGAGTCCCCGCGCCTCAGGCATCCCAGGCCAAGAGGCTTCTGATAATGCCCGCCTCTTGGATGGGGCTCCAAAGCCTTGACCCCTAGGCCAGCCACTGGTCTCAGGCCGCTCTGCCCCCACACCCCGCCGCCCTCCTGCCCCGCCGTCCCTAGACCTGCTCTGAGCCCCTTCTCCAGGAGCGGCGGGAACACGGCGCCGGGGCCCGCTCGCCCCCGCACCGCTTCCACTCCTCGGGACGGGCGCAGGGGTGCAGCCGCTCGGTTTTCCCGCCCCACCTCTGAGCCGTCTCCCCTCACCCCTGTGCACCCCAGGGGCCGATGGTGCCTCCTGGCTCCCCGAGCCGGATTTCGCAGGCAACACCAGGCGGTCTTCCCGGGGAGGATTTGGGGGGGGGGGCCCACCCTGCGGCGCGCGTGAGCGCATGCGTGCCGACTCTGGCGCTGTGCGCGTGCTCCTGCCTCCAGGCTCCCGCAGCGTGCCTGGCCTCCGCGCTGCGAGGGGCCGCCGGTGCCTTTTGCGGCGGGACCGCCTGGCCGGGTGCGACCTGGAGCAGATGCCCCAAGGGGCGAGTCTAGACTGTCTGAGGAGTACACGGGTTCCCCGAAAGGGTCGGTGAGCACCCAGCTCCCAGCACCGTGGGTGCCCCTTCCCGGGAAGTAGGGACAGTTCAGGCTGACCCTGTGTTCCCCGGGGGGAAGGCAGCTAAACCAGACCCACCCACTGGGTCCTGTTAGCTTGACCTGGCCCCAGAGCAGCAGTAGTAGACTATCACACCTGTGACAGTCACAATTAACGTTTATTGAGCATTTACCTGTGCCTAACAATCAACCGTCCTACACACCCTGTGGGGCGAGCACGTTAATACTCTGTTTTCTTATAGTAACTGAAGCACAGAGTGGTTAAGTAACTCACACAAGGGCACACACTTAGTAAGTGGGTTTGAATCCAGGCAGGCTGGCCCTAGAGCCCACAGTTGTAGACACTGTGCTCTGTGATGGAGGGAAAACAGACTAGCACCCACATCTAGCCTCTAGCCCAGTCGTCTGGCCTGCTGTGACTCCTTCCCGCCTCTGCTGTTTCAGTGTCATCATTTTTGCTAAGGGCCCAGAGCAGTAGCCCTGCTTCGTGGGACCAGTCGGCTGATTCTGGTAATGAGACCCCTGGCTTCGTCTGTGGCCATTTCAGGACGCTCCCTGGGCCCTTTCTTACCTTGAGTTCTTTCCTTAAGCCCTGGAGGAGCTGAGCTGTCCAGAGGGTCCAAAGCGCCTGATGCAGAGTGTTAGAAAACCTAGGCTTAGGACTTGTCAGGCATAACATCTGCTGTGTGTCCCTGGGCAGGTTACTTGGCCTCACTGTGCCTGAAGCTTCCTCAGTTATGAGATGGGAACAGTGGACTGGATCTCACCTGGTTGTTACGGATCTCAGGATCTCAGGTGGGACCGTGCAGGTGCCAGACAAGAAGTGTTCAGAAGATGTTGCTTGCCTCTTGAGGGGTCGCTATTCCTCCTATGGAGGGGAAGGGAGGGGGCTTGACGACAGCTCACAGTGTTTTCAGGGGGCCAAAGTCAAAGGTCACGTGGCTTCTGGGGTAGGTGCAGGCTTGTGGGAAATTATTGGAACATGGCCAGCCCCCTCTTATCCTTTGCAGCATGTTCTAGTGGTTCTCTAATCAGGATGCTCTGAAGGTCTACTAGGGAGGACAAAAGAGGTGGGGTGTCTCACTCCAGGGACAGCTGGGGGCTGGGGCCCAGGCCCCAAACCCAAGCAGCCTCACCTCCAGTCACTGGCCAGCGTGTCACGTCCGGGTCGTTGGGCCCTCTCTGCAGGGTGTTGGGTCAGCCCCTTGGCACCCCCCCCCAGAAACAGACAATCCGTGCCCCGCAGGCGTGGGCCCGGGCTTGGGGCTTGGGTGTGGGGGAGGCAGAGGCTGGGGATGCCCATCGGGCTCTGGGGCCACTGAAGGTAAGCCATGGGTCCCTGCTGCTGCACAAAGGCCACATCCCACACGGCCACGCCTCAGAGCCACCCGTGCTCACTTCACAGCCGGCCCCACAGACGCTCCCGAGGAACCAACCATTAGGTTCCAAATCCGCCCGCGTCGTGGCCAAGACCAGGCAGGTCCGACGCCCGCCGAGCCTCAGAGTTGAAAGGCTCCCAGGGAACGAGCTGAGGCCCGGCCTCACCCTCCAGCTAGAGGACGCGCTCGGGCTTGCTGGTCTGGCCGGCAACCCAGGAGCCGAGCGCCTTGCCCGGCCTGCCCCTCCTCTTCCTTCCCCTCGACCCCGACAGCCTTGGGCCTCTCTCCCTGGGTGCCGAGTCTGATGGCAGCGGGCACAGGGAGGCCTGAGAGGTCCCCCGGCCCTCAGCTGGCCTCCAGGCTCAAATGAGGCCATGGCATGGGGCACAGGGTATGAGCACCTTCCAGAGACCGGGACGGAGGGCTTGGGCTGGCTCTCAGGTGTGGGGAGCAGGTTGGAGGTCCTTTGTCGGGAAGGGACATCGGAGCCGTGTGCCCAGGTCAGCAACACGGGTGCGGAATCGGGCCAGAGACCCAGGGGTTGGGGAAGCAGGTGCCCGAGGTGGGCGGGCGCCTGTGTTTCCGTAAACAAAGAAACCGGGCAGCTCATCTCAGGAACTAGGGGTGGAGGGAAGGCTGCGGAGAGAATCGCCGACAATTTCCTTCATAAAAATGCGATCTGAGAGCATTTGATTTCCACTTTCACTCCCCCCTGCCCCCCGCCCCAACACCAGCACTGTCTCCAAAGACACTCAAATTGCAGCCATATGGGGCTAAAGTAATAGGAAGCAGTTACCTTATTTACTGCAGAGGCCGCGCACTCCAACCTGACAGCGGGAGCCTAGGGCAGCTGAGCAGTGGGATTAAAAGCAGAGGGTTCTTTGAAACTTTGTTTTGTTTACTCCCAGGGGTGCGCTCGGCGGGGGGGGGGGGAAAGCAACGATCAAACTTTGAAAGGGAAAAGAGGTTGTGTGGAGGATAGAAGGGAGGTGTCGAAAGTTGAATGATCCAGGAAGGGACGTTCAATAAGAGAGTGGGGAGCGAGGTTCCATGTTCTCTTGGTTTCTAAGTGCCACTGGCTGACCAATTTGAAAGAACCCTGCCCCCTCAGCCGGAATCATGCCCCCACCGCTCCCCGGCTGGCGCCCTCTCCTGGCACATCCGGGCATCCTCAGTGCCCACCAGGGAGGCCCCAGCTCTGAGTCCTGTCCCACCACAAGCCCATTTCTCAGACTGCTACCTCTCAGTGTCCAAACTTTCCCGGAGCTGAGGTCGCTCAGTGACCCGTTTTCCCACTCTCTGTAACCCTGCTCCATCCAGGACATCTGTTGGTGGGTACCAAGCAGGGATGACACCCTGCCCTGGAGGGGGGGGATTGCTGCTGGAAAGAATGGGGTTCGGTCTGATCTCAGATTATTCTATTCCTCTTGTTTCCTTTTGGACTGAGTTCTCTCCTTGCTGTGGGCTCTGCAGGAATGATTCCCGATGTTTGCAAACTCAGACACCTCACAAGCAATAATTTTGTTCAGAACAAGGGCTTTCACCACCAGGCATAGAGAAAGGCGGGAAGACGCAGGGGGGAGCTTGGGGGAAATACTCAAGCCCCCCCCCCCCAGAGGAGAGGGCCCTGCATAGCCGCACCAGGCTTTTCATTTCCCCACTTCCAGCTTCGGAGGCATTTAGGCAAAGAAGGAAAAGAGAGAGGGAGGAAAGGAGAGAGAGAGAGGAGAGAGAAAGGCAGGCAAGGAAGGAAGGAAAGAAGGGAAGGGAGGGGGGAGGAAGGAAAAGAAAAAAGAAAGAAAGAAACACTGGGAGGGAGGTGGAGAGTAACTTTTTCAGTGAAACTGAAACCATCAACGTCTGCACGCCTCGTGCAGACTCCAGGTCGGTGAAGGCACCCAACGCAAACACAACTCCCGGGGACAGGGCTCCAGAAACCCTATCTGAAGGGAAACCGCCGCTCATTGCGGGCGCAGGCGGGCCGGCGAGGGGTGGGGGGAGGGCGGGAGGCGAAGCGGGTCCGGTCCTCCGGCTGCTCGGGGCAGGCTCCCTCCCTCCGGCCTCCAAGGTGGCCCTCGAGCCTCCTCGGGCGGCTGCTGCGGGGCAGACCGGCAGCGTCGCCCACGGCGGCGGGCAGCGGATTCCAAGAGGGGGCAGGCGGGGCGTGCAGAGCGACCCGGGCCCAGGGCGGAGGGTGGGCTTTCTCTGGGCGGGGAAACCAGACACTTATAGGCGGCTGAGGCCGACTTTATTTTTACTGCCCAAACTGTTGGAAAGTATTTAAGCTTAAACAGAAACAGCTGTATCGCTGGCACCGGCCAACGAAACTATTTGTTACCGGGAATGACTTTTTATGATTAAGGACGCGGCCGTCGGCGGCCTCTCGCGGGCGGCCCGCGCGGGTCTGCGGGGCGATCTGGCCGTCGTCAGCTCGCTGTTCGTTAAGACAGAACGGCCAGAGAGATGAGCCTGGTCACCCGGCGCCCACCTTGCAGAGTTTGGAGCGAGGCCAAAACCTGGAACCCCGCGTTTCCAGGGGGCGGGGGCGCGGAGTGGGAGGCAGGGTGGGCCCGAAGCCGCGCGGGTCCCGCGCGCCCCGCACGACGCCGCGCCCGCCGCCCGCCGCACACCTAACTTGGGACAGGAGGCCAGTTTTCCGCTCTGGGCTCCCTGCCCTTTCGAGTCAGACTCCTTGGCTCGCCTTCTCGCTCGCTCTCTTTTTCTCGTTCTCTCTCTTTCCCCCCCTTTCTCCCACTCCATCCCTCGCCAAGGGAAATCGCTTCCAGTCAAGTTCATCGCCGATGTTTTAACTAAATCATGGGTTCCAAGGAGTGGGTGTTGTGACTTGCAGCTTGGGCGGTAAGAGAAAAGGGTCGGGGAGAGCTGGGCCCGGACTCGGGCTGCGGTCACCGCCGCCGCCCCAGCCACGGGTCGCCGCGAGCTGAGCGAGAGCGTGTGTGTGTGTGTGTGTGTGTGTGTGTGCGCGTGTGTGCGCGCGCGAGGCGTCCGTGGTCCGACCCTCGCCCCCTTTCCCGGACCTGCTATCTTCGCTCTGGAGCCCGGGTCCCCCAAGAGGCACTGGACCCCGCCACGCCCCCGCCACTTCCCGCTCGGGGTTCCCTGGCCGAGTGTCTTGCTGCGCACGTCGGGAAGAGCCGTGGACAGGAAGTGCACGGCGCAGGCCCCGCAGGTCGCCGGGGTCCGCGGGGAGCGGGACGCGCCCGCAGCTACTCGTCCCAATCCCAGCCAAGCTCCAGGCTCTGCCTTGGTGGTCGTCCACGCCCTCCCCCCAGTCCCCCAACACACCCAGGCCGGCCGGGGGCAAGGAGCGGCTGGGTTGGGGCTGGCGACGCGCAGGGCCGGGGCCTGGCGGGGACGAGCAGCACGGGCTGGAGGCAGGGGCAGGTGGCTGCGGGCGTCGGGGACGAGTCAGGGGGCTGGAAGAAGGCGCGCGACGTCCCCCGCGGGGTCCCGGGACGCGGGAAGGCTGGGTGGGGGCGGGGAGACAGCGGGTGTCCACTAGGTCTTGCGTTCGGCTTCCGAGCTGGGAGTGAGCGCTGGAGCCCAGCTCGACTCGCAGGGCCCGGAGGGTGGCCGAGGGCAGGGCTGCGCGACAGGAGACCGAGACACAGGCACATTGATTTGTTAGCGGGATGGGGCTGGCGGCGGCGGGGGAGGCCGTCGTCATGGAGACCGAGGGTCGGGTGTGCGGAAGGGGTGAGGGGGCCAGGAGGGAGCGGGGTCGGGGCGCGTGGCCGGCTCTCGGGGTGCCGGCGCGGCCCGCGGAGCCCCAGCACCTGTGCATTGTGCATTGTGCGGCGCGGGCGGCGGCTGTGGGGGGAGGGGAGGGCGCGAGTCCGCGCGGTGGGGGTGGGGCGGCCGGGGTCTGCAGAGGGGGCGGGGCCTGGCTGACACCGCCGCGGGGGTCCCAGCGAGAGCCTTGGGGGACGCGGAGCACCGGAGGGACATCTTGGTGGCGGGGGAGGGGGCCCCGGCCAGGACAGAGGGTGGACGGCCCCCTCGCCAGCCCCGCAGACTGACAGCGGCCGGGCCCGCCCTCCCGGCGACGTCACTTCCGGCGGCGGCCCCCACCCCCTCGCGTTCTGTCTCTGGAGTAGCCTCGGACTCCGCCCCCTGGCGATTGGAACGCGGGTCACGTAGCAACGCGGGGGAGAAAGGGAGAGGGGCGTGGCCCGGAGCTCGCCCAATCGGCGCGCAGGGGCGCAGGCCCCAGCCGCTCCGCTTTAGCAACGTCGTTAGCAACACGTGGGGCCGGAGGAAGCGCGGGGCGGGAGGGGAGGGGGAGCGGGCGCGCGGGAGGGGGGCGGGGAGGGAGCGGGCGCGCGGGAGGGGGAGGAGAACTGACGTCAGCGGGAGAGTATTATGGTCTGTCGTGCGCTGGCTGCTGCTTTTCTGCTCCTGGAAGCGGCCAAGGGGGGAAGCGGCGAGTCAACATGGAGCTTTCAGCGGTGGGGGAGCGGGTGTTCGCGGCCGAAGCCCTCCTGAAGCGGCGCATACGGAAAGTAGGTACCCCCGGGCCTTGGACCGAGGCTGGCCGAGCCCTCCCCTCCCGGCCTGGGTTCCCTCCTCCTGCTGCAGCCCAGCTTCCCTTCCCCCAGGTCCCAGCAGCGGCCGCGGCCGTGGCGGCGGCGGCGGCGGCTCTGAGCCCAAGCGCTTTCCTTAGACTTGCAGCGATGCACAGATTGCATGGGTGGGGGGCGGGGTGGGGGGATGAATGCCGGTGCATGCACTTTGTGCAGCGTTTCGTGCAGGGGGTGATGCAGCGAGCGCGTGCCTTTCGCGATGGGATTTCGCGCATTCATTTGGTGCATGCATTTTTTGCATGCATTTCTTGTGTCCTCGTCATGCATTTCTCCCCTTGCACACACGCATTTTCCCCCTTTGCATCCGCAGGGACGCATGGAATACCTCGTGAAATGGAAGGGCTGGTCGCAGAAGTAAGTAGGTTATATGCAATTCTCAACCCCAGACTGTTGTTCGGGAGGTTTCTTTCTTCCTCTTTTTCCCTTTACATTGAAATACAATACAATGCAACAAGAAAAGTTACAGACGTACACACACACAGCCGCCGCTCTTTCCCTGTTCCCGGGACTGACGCCCATTTCTTCCTGATTTCCTCTAGGTACAGCACATGGGAACCCGAAGAAAACATCCTGGATGCTCGCCTGCTCGCAGCCTTTGAGGAAAGGTACAGGCCCTTTCAAGCCTCAGACTCTCACTTAGGAACACGGGTCCAGCCTGGACTGGAGTCCCACTAGGTTCTTCACTCACACACCCCTTTCTCTTTCCTTCCTTTCTCTAGGGAGCGGGAGATGGAGCTCTATGGCCCCAAAAAGCGAGGACCCAAACCCAAAACCTTCCTTCTCAAGGTAGGAGGGCAGTGTCCAGTGGTGGGCAGGAATGTTATAGTGTCATTTGGGGGGGGGGGGGAAGGGGGCCCTGAGGGCTTATGGAGCTTTGGGGGTGTCCACTGCTCTTGGCTATTTGTAATCTAGGAAGGAGTCCCCAGACAGGCTGTCACCAGGTCAGTGGCAGTGCCCAGAGGTGTCTTGGGGGAAGGGGTTCAGCACACTAGGATTCGGCCCACAGCCATCCCAAATAGACATATAATCAAACACAAGAAAGAAGTGTGCTTTCTGCAAATGGCTGCTTCCAGACAAATTCTCTGCTTCCCCCAGACTGCTGCCCCTAAGCCCCACCCCCACCCATAGAGAAATTCGGAGGCATCAGAGGGTGAAGCAGGGAGGGCCCCCCCCCCCCCGGAAGAAGGGTCCTGGGGGAGTGGGCAGGGGCCTGCTCTGCTCTTGACATGCCTTCTCTCTTGCAGGCCCAGGCCAAAGCAAAGGCCAAAACTTACGAGTTCCGGAGTGACTCGGCCCGGGGCATCCGGATCCCCTACCCTGGACGCTCGCCCCAGGACCTGGCCTCTACATCCCGGGCACGTGAGGGCCTTCGGAACATGGGTCTGTCCCCGCCGGGAAGCAGCAGCAGCACCAGCAGCACCTGCCGAGTGGAGCCCCCTCGGGACCGGGACCGAGAGCGGGAGAGGGAACGCGAGCGTGAGCGGGAACGAGAGAGGGAGCGGGAGCGTGAGCGGGGTACCAGCCGCACGGATGACAAGCCCAGCTCGCCGGGAGACAGCTCCAAGAAGCGAGGCCCCAAGCCCCGGAAGGAGCTCCTGGACCCCTCGCAGAGGCCCTTGGGAGAACCCAGTGATGGCCTCGGAGATTACCTCAAGGGCAGGAAGCTGGACGAGGCCCCTTCCGGGGCAGGAAAGTTCCCAGCTGGCCACAGCGTGATCCAGCTGGCCCGGAGGCAGGACTCGGACCTGGCCCAGTGCGGTGTGGCCAGCCCCAGCCCAGCCGAGGCCACAGGCAAGCTGGCAGTGGACACCTTTCCGGCCAGGGTCATAAAGCACAGGGCGACCTTCCTGGAGGCCAGAGGCCAGGGCACCCTGGACCCTGGTGGCCCTCGGGTCCGGCATGGCTCAGGCACTCCTGGCTCTGTGGGGGGCTTGTATCGGGACATGGGGGCCCAGGGGGGAAGGCCCTCCCTCATCGCCAGGATCCCAGTGGCCAGAATCCTGGGGGACCCAGAGGAGGAATCCTGGAGTCCCTCTCTGACCAACTTGGAGAAGGTGGTGGTCACCGACGTGACCTCAAACTTTTTGACCGTCACCATTAAGGAAAGTAACACGGACCAAGGCTTTTTTAAAGAGAAAAGATGAATTGCTGGGTGGGTGATCGCAGGACAAGAGAGCAGGAGAGAGAGTGGGAGTGCAAACTTGGCCTAATGCTTTTTATTTCTGGGTGGGAGGCGGCCTTCCGGGCTGGCCCTGTCCCTAACTTCACATACCCCAGTCCCTTCCATTTCTCCTCCCTCCCCTCAGTTTTGGTTGGAAAGATTATCTCTAGAGTTATATTTTCTATTAGATGTAAATATGTTATTTAAGAAAAAATATCTAAATATATATATTTCAACTCTTGAAGTTGTTTTATTTAAACAAGCAGAGAGAGAGAGAGAGAGAGAGAGAGACTCAGCGTGGTTTAGTTGGGGCAGACGGGCTGAGTCGCCGCCCCTCAGCCACCCAGAGCACTAAGGAGTTTGGGGACCTAGGTACTGGACTCTCTGATCGTGTCTGGAGGGACTGGCCTACCCACCTCGCCCCTCCTCCCTTTTCCCACAGCCCCAAGGCAGACCCCTGGAACCAAGGCAGGACCCGGATTTTTTCTCTCTTCCCATTGGCCCACCAGGCCAACAAAAGATTAGCTCCCCAATCAGAAAAAAAGGGGGTGGGGTCAGTCTGTTTTGCCTTTTTTTTTTTAAGATTAAGAAGTCTGTTGGGGGAAAAAAGTATTAACTTGAATAACTTGTGTGTGTGATGTTGAAGGTAAAAAGTTAAGGAGTTGCAGGTGGTTGGGGAGCAGCAGATTACCCCCCCACCCCCACCCCCGCCCCGGGGACCACACCAGGAAATGCACTTTAAGGGAGATGTGTGTGTTACACACGCAGATCAGATCGTGTGTATGTAATGTGGATAAACTCTCCCAGTTCCCTCGATTCCTTTCCTTACTCCACAGAAAGAAAAGAAACCCAGCGAATCTGTTTACATTCCCGAAATGCCAGGATAAATTGGGAGGATTGCATGTCAGTGCCCAGAGTTCGAGACAGTTGTTTTACAGGAAAAGTGTTTGGGGGCGGACTTTTCCTTTTCGCGCACTCTAGCTTCGCCAGGAGAAGAGACGGTGGCCCCCACCTCCCAGGAAGAGTTGGACTAGCCTCACTCCCTCGGGGAGGGCGGGCCGCCGGCTCTCGGATGGACGCACGGCCACACAGGCCCACCCTGCGGGACCCACGGAGGGAGGCGCGGCGGCGGGCCCGGCCGGGAGTGCGGCGCAGGGTCTGGGCTCGGGGCTCTAGGAGCCGGGCAGGACTCGCCTCCCGGCGGCTCCGGCGGGCGAGGGGAAAGGAGGGGCGAGGCGAGGTTTTCATCCAAGAATGCGCATCAGAACTTTTGCTTTTTCCTCCCCCCCACTTCTTAAAAGCAAAAGCTATAATTTATAGGCCTTTTCGATTCGCGGAGTGTTCTCTATTTGAACTCGACATTCAGACTCCGCCAAAGGGGGCGGGAGGAGCGGGAGTTGAAAAGAGACGGCCCGCGGCGGGGGAGGCCGTGCGCGGCGGCGGGGCCCGGGGCGCCCCCGTGCGCTCCAGGGACGCAGGACGCGCGCCCCTCTTTTGACTCGAAAGCACAAATCTGTCCTCCCCCCCCACACACACCTCCGTCCCTTGGAGGGCTGATCCTGCGGCCTCCCCGGCCTCCCCCGCACTTAAAGGGCTAGGGAGATCTGACTGCCCCCCTGCTTGTCGAGGGAGAGCAGGGGGGCCCGGCGCACGGGAGGAAGCACAGACTCGGGACGAGAGAGGCAGGGGGCCGGAGCTGGGGGGAGCTTCTGGATGGGGGTACGGAGTGGGCACGCCAGCCTTGTCCTCCGCACTCCCATCTTCCCACCTCCCTCTCTCCCCCAGACTTTCTTGCCTTTAAAGAGAGGGGGTTTAAAAAAAAAAAAAAAAGGAAAAAAAAGGGGAAAACGGTGTACTACATGATTTTATTTGTTTTTGAATATCAAATTGCGCCTATAAAGAGAAGCCCCTCGAATGGGGATTTTTATCTGCTCACATTTGTAAAACTGATATTTTAGACTTTGTATAAAGAAGCGCCGTTGACCAAGTGTATCTATTTAAATGTGGACGCTATTTTCAGACGAAGCTTCTTCGAAGGGGCATGTCTGTTACCCAGTGGACGGTAACTCGGGGACACGTGTCTTTACCTGGCTGCCGCCTTCCTTTTGTCCCTCGCCCTCTTGGCTCCCGTGTCCCTCCCTCGGGGCTGACTTTGCCCCTTCCCTCCGACGTTCCTTGGCCAGCCTGGTTCTGCTCCCGGAGCCCCCTCTGTCCGCCGTCTGTCCGTGGCCGTGCGTGTGTGTCTTCTCCGCTCGCTCTTGCGACGCTGACCTGGGGGGTGGGAGGGCGGGGGCCAGGGCCGCTTGGCTGGGAGTCTGCAACCGCGCGGGATGTGCGCGCGTGTTGGGTTTATTTAATTCTAAGATGTGTACAAATCTCGAATCGACCCCCGCCTCAGCTCAAGAGTGAAGCTTCGGTACCTATCTTCTGCGGTCGTGAATGTCTGTACCCAATACCGCTTTCTACGTGTTTAAATATATACTTTGTAAATAGAGACGTGTCTCGGTTTTATTGTTTTCTCCCCCCCACTCGAGCAGAGGGAAGCGTAGCCCCGGGAGAGAGGACCCTTTCTTCCTCTCTCCTTGCCCATCCCACCCACCCCCACCCTGGGCCCCGTGGGCCCGGGAGGATCCCCGCGCCGCAAAGGCCCTTCCCCAACCGGGGGAACTTCCCAACTAGGGGAGGGGGGAGAGACGGGCCCCCGGAGGGAGTGGGGTGTGACCCTCCTTAGCCTCCTGGGGCGGGGGGTGGGGGTCGTGCCTTTCCTCACCTAGCGGCCGCGTTTCTCTGGGGCCCAGGTGGAACTCGGGGACCCCAGGAGGACGGGCGCGACCTCTCGGGTCCCCTTTCTTCTGGCGGGGCTTCCCCCCGCGCGCCCCACCCCTAGGCCCGACGTCGCTGGTCCCCGAGGCCCGGGCGCCCCAAAGCCGCGCGCCCCGGGTCATTCGGCCTGCTTCCCGGTGCTGTCGCGGGACCCGCCCCCCAGACCCACCCAGCCTCGCCAGCGCTCCCCGAAATGCAGCGCCTCGCGCCTATTGATTGAGGAATTGAATTCGCGGGTATTGCTAGGCAACTGACTGCTTGGAGCCGGCGCAGAGCAGGCTGATGTGATTAGTGAACCTGGGCTGCCGCGGCGCAGCCCCGCGCCCCCCGCCCCCCGCCAGCATCTCCGTCCCCGGCCTTCTTGGGGTGTAAAAGCCCCAACGCCGGGCGAGGCGCGGTCGGGGGAGAGCAGAGCGCAGGGTGGGGATGGGGGGGTTCTCGGCCCTTCCCGGCCCAAGAAGACTTTGCTGGGCGCGGGCGTGGGGCGGCAGAGGAGAGCCGCCTCCCGGACCCCAAGGCGGCCACCGCAAAGTCCCAATACCTCCCCCGAAGCCGCCGCGGGCCTTGTCGCGCAGGGAAGCCCCGACCTAGGCGCCCTGGCAGAGCGCGAAGGGAGGGGCGTGGGGACGCGTTCGCCCGCGCATCTTCTGTCCTCGGCCAACCGATTGGGGACCCCGCCCTTGACGGTGCTCTCCGCGCCTCCTTCCCCAATTCTGAGAGCCCAGTGGGAGGATCCGGGAGGTGGGGAGCGACCTGCGCCGGCGGGGAGGTGGGGGTGGGGGGGTGGGAGGCTCTGGGCAGCGGGTCTCGGGGCCCTGAGCGCCCTACGGGCTTGAGGGGCCCGCGCCCTCTGCGGGCGGAGTCCGGGGCGGGGATGGAGTGGGGAGGCCGGCGAGGGGCGCGGAGGGCGACCAGCCCCTGAGCTGTGGCCCAGCTGCTCGGCCGGGACTCCTGGGTGTCTGGACAGCGGAGTGGGCTCATGTTCGGGAAGAATGGAGGGCTCCGACTCAGCCCCCACTTCCCGGCTACCTGGGCACCAGCACCCTCTGCGTTGACCGAGAGCTCCTTCCGCGGTCTCCGTTCCCGGGGCAGGTTCTCCGGGAAAGCGACCAGCGGGGGAGGCCTTGGCCCGCGGTGCCGCCTCCGTCCTGGGTCGGCTCGCCTGCGTCCCTAGGGCCGGGCCGGCTCCTGTGGCTGCCGCGGGTTGAACTGGAATCTTTGTGGCTCTTCGGAGCGCGTCGGATCGAATCCATTTTTCTGTCCCTTTGGTGCTCACAGCGCACGGATCCGGGTCGAGGCCCTGTGCTGTGCGCGGGAGACCCGACGGCGAGAAGGCCGGCACCGGGCGTTTCGGGGGCTCAAGCTCTGATTTCCTCCTCTCACCAAAAAGTCCTCCAGGCCCAGAGGGGGCCTCGGATCCAGCTGGAGTCTGGGATGGGAGCTGCTCCGTGCTTGGCGGCGCTCCACGGCGGCCAGCCTCGGGGGCCTGGACACGGGGAAGAGGCCGTGGGTTGGGGCCGGGGCTTTCTTCCCAAGACTTCGGAATTGGAGGTAGCCAGGGGCACCTGGGAGCAGTCGGGGTGGGGATCGCGCCATTCGGTTCCCGGGGGCAGCTCGGAGCCCCGAGGTGGGGACTGTCCCCCCGCGCGTCCCAAGAGCCAGAGGCTCGAACTCCGCGGGTCGCGCGCGCCCTCTAGAGGCGATGGTCTCAGTCCCTCTCCCGGCGCCCACCCCCTCCCGGCCTTTCGATTCGCGAAGTGCCTTCCTGGGTTTCCAAATGAGCCGGGAAAGACTCGTCTCCCCCACCCAAAAGCGCGCCACAGTGGGCCACGGTGGGCGCCCCCTCTGCGCCCTCCCTTGAGGACAGGAGGGGCGTGTTCAGCCGGCGGGATCCGCGTCCTCGGAGCCTTGCTGACCCATCGCGCCAGGCGCCCTGGGGCTGGACCCGACAGCGCGGGGCTGAGTCCGGGGGGAGGCCGAGGGCCGGGCCGGGGCCCTTGGCAGCCCAGCCCATTCTTCTGGGAAGGCGGTGGATTAGGCCATCAGATCAGCGGCGCAGAAACGAACAAAGGCCGGTGTGGGTCAGGGCCCCGCACCCGTCTGGCGGAGCCTCTGGACAACTGGGCTCCGCTCGGCTCGCCTACTCCTCCCCGGCCATCCCCACCCCTTTCTGCAGCTCTCAAAAGCCAGAGAGAGGACAGGACGCCTAGCGTCATCCCTGCCCACCTTCTCCAAAACAAAACAGCCCCAGCGTCTGCAGGGACAGCGAAAGAACAGGCCTGGAGCCCTCCCTGCAAGAGCCTCACGTCAAATTCTCAGGCCTCTTCTGGAGAGTGGGCTGCATTGCTATTTGTAGTGGGAAGCTCTGCCGGAAGGAAACATCCAGGCCTTTGCCCCAACTAGCCTTTCAACGAGCGGTGGCCAGCATCCAGACCCCTCTTCTGCCTCCACTTCAAAGGGAGCTCGGTTCTCCCCGGAGGCTGAAATTTATGAACAAATTCATGCGTTGGGTGATGCAAACCTTACAGACCCAGGGAAGGTTCGTAATGAGCAATCATCTCTTTATGATGAGCTACGAGCGAGGAGCACAGCAGCAGCAGGGACTGGAAGCCTCTGGAGCGCCACGGTGACTCCCGTGGGACTTTACAGCCGGTGCCCCACGTGGTGGACTGTAGGGTTTGAGTAACTTTCCAACACAGGATCTTTTTTTTTTTTTTTTTTTTTTTTTTTTACTTAAAACGTCACTTTCTGGGAGAGGTTTCAAAGTGAGTTTATTCTGTATTGCAGCGTCCCTGGCTTCTACCCACAAAGTGCCAGTAGCGACCAACACTGCCCCTGCCCCCCAGTTGTGACAGCCAGAATCCTCTCCAGACGTTTCCAAATCACCCCGTGTAAACTGCCGACGGAGGGGTTCACCTTTAGAATCAGCCCCATCCCTTTGCTGAGAAAACAGAACAAAACAAAACGAAACACCTTTTTCTGCTCTCCGGGAAAGGGGCTATAACCCTCTCCCAAAGCTTTGGTTTTTGTTTTTGTTTTTTGTTTTGGTCCCATGATTCAGTCTGTGTCCAGAGATGGCTTTTGCCTCAAGAAAGGGAAAGTGAAGGCAGTTGTTCCCAGGCATCACTCACGAGGTACACCAGGCGGACAAGTGAAAAACAGTATTTATTGATATACTAAAAATTAACAGAAAGTAAGAGAAAAACCTGACACCATTCACTAATGTCTTTCCCCTGCAAAATAAATTAACGTCAAAAAACCCCCAAAAAACAAAAAACCTGCGACGTATGCCTAGTGTTAGTTCTCCAAAAATACTAGAAAAGCAACAGAATCTTCAGATGTACTTGAGCAAAATATCTGGTCATCTAGGCACACTACTCTGCCCCTCCTCCCACCCCTCCCCCCAAACCACTGTGGGCTTCCTGGGGGAAGCATTCTCTCTAACTGGTAGGTCCTGATTGAATATGGGGGCCGGGCTGCTCTGATTTCAACAAAGATCTTCAGCTTCCCAGGGCCATAACCTATTCACTTTTGTCCTTTTAGAAAAGCAAACAGCCATAGTTTAAAGCAATCAGGAGTGGCATACATGAATTTCTTTTTTTAATTAAAAAACACAAATCAAGCCAGCAATCGGCACTGGTCCAAAGCTCTGGTCCTTCCCATCTCCCCCTAACGAAACCTCTAGGCCCAGGTCAGAATTTTGAGCGTAACCGAAACAAGGAACGCTCTTTTTGGTACCAAAAAATATATATAAAAATAGGTCAAATCCTCTTAAGAGGACAGACTGGGCACTTCTTCCTATCGGTTACGAGCAAACAAAGACACGACAGTATTAAAACACCCACTCAGCATACACTGTGATGCGGTCCACGTAGAAGACCCTGCAGATTAAAGAAACGAGGGGTCTCGAACCAGACGTGACTGACGGATGCCCAGCCACACACACACCCGCCCACCCACACGCACAGCACACACATGTACGCATAGCAGCAAATAAAAAAGTACTACTTTTATTGGTAAACGTGACGGTCAACTCTTCAGTGAAGGCAGTCATGCCCGCACGTGTGCACACACACACGCGCGTGCACGCACGCACACATGCACACACCCTTTTAAACATGAACCACGTGGAGTCAGAAGCACCAGAATGAAAACCACACAACACACCAAGGCAAAGTGGCTGGGAGTAAGGTGTTTGCAGATTCGACTTTGGGATTATAGTAGCTGGTAAACAGAAAGGCACCACATCGGGGTTTGGTGCGGACACACGCTGGTCCGACAGCTCACGGAAGCCCGGGCTGTCCCCGAGGCCTGGGGAGCCGCTGCTGGCCTGGCTTTGCGGCCTCTGAGGCAGCACAGTGCCTGGCACAGAAGGAGCTGAAAAACCAGGAGACGGGCAGCCCCCCGGAGGGGGAGCCCTCTCTTCACAGCCAGGGAGCACGTGGCTGCCTGGGAACCGGAGGGGCAGCTGGTGCCAGTGGCCCAGTGTGCCGGGACCCCTTTCTTCCAGACCGTGCAGTGTGAGCCGCGATCCCTTCCTCCCACTTTCCAGCGTTTAGCCTGGCTGGCTGGGACCCCCGGCCCTCCGGATCTGCCAAGATGGGCACCCCTCCCTGCCGCAGCCCAGCACGGCTACCGCGCAGCAAACCTGGAAGCTACATCTGGATGCCCCTGGACGAGGTCCTGGACGCGTGTCTGTCCCCAAAGGCACACTGTTGAAATCGATTCAGGTTCACGAAAGCCATCTTTCGATTTGGCGCGCAGGGTGAGGGACCAGGGGGCCGGAGGTCTGGCAGGCGCGCCCCTCAGAGAGCAGAGCCCGCTGTGTAAGTCTGGGCTCCCCTGTGATCAAGGCAACAGGACAGAGGGCGTGCCCACACCTGCTGGCTGGCTGTCACTGTCACTGACAGCCGAGGCAGAGGAGGACCCACACCTCCACTTTTCTTTTGGCATCACAAAGACCCAGCGTCCCCACTCCCTGACCCACCTTTCTGCCACAGGCCACACAAGACCGCTCCCAGACTCGGCTGTCTGGGGACAGGCAGTTGGGCAGGCAGATTCGCCCTTTCCTGGGGGCCCTCCAACAGGTGGGGCGCCCAGATTGTGCCCCACTTCCAAATGGTCCGAGGGTACAGCCTTGCAGCTGGGAGGGAGCACACGGAACCCCCAAAGGCGGGAGGGATTGTCAGGGAGCGGGGGGGGGGTCCACCTGGGGGGAGAGGCCGCCGTGGGAGGGAGCTGGGCTAAGCACCTGCCCACACTCCCACCTTCCAGGGGCTCTCAGGGGCCCTCTGTGGGACCACGGCTGTCCTGGCACGAACGCAGAAAGGAGGGCAGCCAGAGACACCCTTCTGCTTCTCCCCATAATGGGGAGGCTCTAGATCAAACAGCTGCGAGACCGACCCCTCCCAGATCTGACCTCTAAGACATTTCGGTGCTGCAGGCGTTAACCTGAACCAGGCTTACAGGGCACCAAGGGAGGTCTGCAGGGCTCCCAAGCACAGCTACAGCCAGCCTACATTCAGGCCACAGCCCTCTGGTGTAGACATGGGGGGCAGGGACAGGGAGGCAGGCAGACCCCTAGTCCTTGGCAGCTCAGGCACTGAGCGGAGTCCTGACTGGTGAGGTCCCTTACCTGGCCCACGGCCCATCTTCTAAAAACCTAGCTGAGCCCGCACGCCGTCCTTCAAGGCCTGACCCCCCCCCCCCACCCCAACTTCCCAGTACACGTTCCTTCCCCACCGCCGGGCAGGAACGACCAAGCTGGTTCTCTCCTCTAACAGCTGCGCCCCTGGGAAATCCAGAGGAAAGCTGACCACTACTCTGTCATCACAAGCCAGGGAGAGCAGTTCAAACAGCCAACAGGGGACGGCCTTGAGAAACGTTCAGCCAGAGACCCGGGAGGCAGACTTCCTGAGGCATATGGGAAGTGAAAACAGAGGCCCAGAGGTAGAAACGAGGGCAAGGCCAGGCCTTGGCAAGGCATCAAGGTATGACCCTGCCTGAAGCCACAGGCAGGGCCTCGGGGAGTCCCCTCCAAGCCTGCCCTTGAAGGAGGCTACCCGGACCCTGGGGAGGGCCCGGGGTACAGGGCCATCACCAAAGCAAAGCCAGAGGCCAGAGAAGGGCAGGCAAGAGCCGGGCAGCCAGGCGGCTACGGGGCATCAGTAATGTCTCAGGTTGAAGAAGCCCACGCTGGTGGGGGACTCCTTCACCGTGACTGTGATGAGGTTGGCGGTGACATCGGTGACAAAGACGTGCTCGATGAGGCTGCGGGTGGGCTTCCAGTCCTGGCTGGTCTGGACAGACACAGACAGGTTCTGTCCAGCGCCGGGCGGGGAGGCCGGGTCGGGGTCGGAGTCGGAACTGCTGTTCTCCTCTCCGGTGCTCATCTCGGACGGCAAGGCCGCCTTGCGCACTTCTCCGGGGCCCGCGTGGCCCTCCTGCCCACCGGGGCCCGAGCTGCCTTTGACACAGTCCCTCTTGCCTGCAGGGGTGGGCAGAGCGGCCCCCCTAGAAGCCAGCTTCTCACTCTTGTTGGTGTCGCAGGACACGCTGGCCCCACTCCCCCCGGGGGGGGCGCCCCCGGCGCTCTTCCCAGTGGCCGGGTTGGTGGCAGGGACGCCCTTGGTGGCCGCAGCATGGCGGGCAACCGCACCCACCCCTGGTGTGCCGTTCTTGACACTCTGTAAGTCCAAGACCTGGGGGCTCAGCTCCTGGGCGGGTGCAGGCTGGGCGCCCAGGCACCCGGCAGGGGCCTTGCCACCGCTGTGGACGTAGGGGGGCCCCCCCGCGCTCCCTCCTTTCTGCTCCACAGTCCCGCTGCCGGGGGCCTTTGGGGCTTTGCTTCCCGGGGGGCTCATCCCCAGTTCCCCCTTCTGCGTCCTCACCTTGAGGTCCAGCCCGAGGCCACACTTGCTGGTGGTCTGGGCCTTGAGCGCCAGTCTGCTGGCGGCCTGGGCCTGGCTCTGGCTCATTCGGTTCATGTAGTGCACAATGGAGCTCTGCCAGCTGATGCCACCCCGGCTGGGACTGCCAGCCATGCCCTTCATGAGGCTGGCCAGGTTCTCCGGGCTGGCCACGGCGCCGGGGCCACCGCAGGCCTCCTTGGCGTGGGCCTTCAGGGCCGCCAGGCCCGCCACGGGGGCGCTGAGCGGCGGGGGCAGCTTGCCGGCCGGCGTCCCCAGGTCCTTCCGGGCGGTTTTCAGCACCTTGGCCAGGCTCACGGGTCTCCGGGCCGCCTTCTGCTCTGGGGGCAAGGGCTTGCGGCCTCGCTTCTTCCGGACGGGGTCCTTCAACTCAGGCTTGGCCACCAAGATCTGGGCCTTCTTCTGAGGCACTGGGTGAGTCTCGCGGCCCCGGGGACCCCTCTTGGCGTCTAAGTCGCTGTCTTCGTCTTCGTCCGAGGACGTGGAGGAAGACGTGGACGAAGACGTGGAACTGCTGGACTTGGAGGGGGCGTCGGGTTCCTGCAAAGAGAGCGGGAGGGGTCACCACCTCCACGGCCGGGCCCCCGGCGTCCAGAGGGCATCAGACACCTCCAAGCCAAACCTCTGGTGGGTTCCACAGGAGAGAAGCAGCCAAGAGGGAGCGACTTCTCGGCACCTTGCTCCAGAAAAGTTTGGAAAGTCCTCCTGAGAGTCCGTGGACTGCAGTTAAAAGCAGAACCAACAGCACCAGAAACCCCAGGTGGGTCAGGAAGTCAGGGCAGAGTCAGCGCGGCCACGTCCCCGGCACTAGGGTCGTGACGGGGACAGACCCCGCTGCACCCAAGTCAGAGGGGAAAGCGCAGGGCAGCCCAACTCACGGGCCTCAGGCTAGGAGGCAGGAGAAGATGTGCGAGGGCTCTGCCACGAATGCAAGAGGACACCCTGCTTCAGTCGTCACGCTTCCAAAGGTGACCCCTTCAGAACATTCCAGCGACCAGGAAAACAAACTGCTGCCCTCCCATCTCCTGGGCGTCTCCCCACGTGCAAGTAATGCAGCCCACTTCCCCCTGACTTGGCGTCTCACGAGGCACCGTAGGGAGGCCGAGCCAGCACGGGCTCCCTGCGGCAAAGCTCGCCTGCCTTCAGCGGGGGGCAATCAAGTGCCGCCCAGAGCCTCAGGGCCTCCTCGTCCAGCCAGGCCCACTGCCTCGATGCCACTTCCGTGGTCCCCAGCTGGTGGGAGCCCGAGCCACAGGGCTGGCCTGCGTCGCCTCCCTCCGTAAACACCCCATAGTCTCCCACACGGGACCCCCCCAAAGCTCAAAGCAAGGTTTCCACAGCCTCCCGCAAGGGCGGTTTTTGTAAGCGACTGAGCTCTGGGCCACAGTGTGTCGTTTTGAGATCCTGGGGCAGGGCCCTCGAGAAAGGAATGTAAGACACGGTCAAGACCGAGGCCCTGACCCTTTCGCTCCATGCTGCCTCGGAACTGAAGGCAGGACGCTGCCACAGCCCCCAAGTGCGCGTGTACCCGTGAACTGCCCCGGTTAGTTGTGTCTGTTCAGTGAATCTACAAGCGCCTACGGTGTCCTTCCTGTTCCTGTGAGCCACCAGCAGTGAGACAGTGGTCAGCAGACAAGTCTGACCCTGCCGCCCACTAGAAAGGAGTGTAGGAAGGACACAGAATGAACAAGAAGCCGGCTCTGGAGGGGTCGGCCAGTGCAGGGCCCTGCTGGGGGCGGGGGCGGGGGCAGGAGCTGGGGCTTGCTGTTGCCCCCTGCTGGCAGAGGCACAAGTGAGGAAGGAAGCCTGAGGCCGGGGTCTCCTGAGCAAGGGAACCACCTCTGCAGCCACAGCAGCCCCATCCCTGTTCCCCAAAGCCCTCCACCCTCCCGCCCCGCCCAGAGAGAGCGCTGGGAGGGAAGGAGCCTCGTCAGGCCAGCAGCCACCCACCTTGAGCTTGGAGTGCCGGCTACAGGACATCACCGTGTGCTTCCTGGGCCTGCCCCTCGGCCGCTTGCCTCGCTTCCGGTTCTGCACCTCCTTCTCGTGTTCCCTTAAGACAGTCACCAATCAGGGTGGGAGAAGCCCCGCACCCACACCCCCTCCCACCACAGGGGAACCCCAGGGCTTCCAACAGCCCGACACTCAGAGCCTCGGGTAGCTGATCGCCACCTTCACTGCCAGCACCTGGACAGTCAGTTAACGTATCCACCGCAGAGGTCTACACCCTCCCCTGTGCGATATGCTTATTGTTTTCCATCCCTCCGTTTCATTTGCAAAAGCGAGAGAAATTCCAGCAAAGCTGGGAAAGGAACACTTCTCCGGTTTTCTGACTCCCCTTCAGACAAACCTGTGCTAACCGCAGTTACTTCCTGCAAAAAAAACGTTTTATGGAACTTCTAAAACGCAGCCCGCTAGGAGCCAGAACTCCCACGTGGTGCGACCCCACCATTCCAAACGAGAGTCCCAGGCAGGGAGACAAGGACCACGGGCCCCAGCCTCTACCTCTCCGCAGCTGCACCACACTCACACGTCCCCGGGGCACAGGTCAGGGGGAACCAAGGACTCTGCTCTTAGAGCCGGTGCCCCTGGTTCACAGTTCCCTCCCCGGTTCCTCTTCCTAGGACCTCGCTGTTCCTAGACAGTATTCTAGATTGGGAGCACTGGAGGCGCCCAGTCCCCAAGTGGCTGGGGCTCAAAGCTCACACCTCCAGGAGGACATCTCCAGTCAGCTCGGGAACTCCTGGGACTCAGGGTCGTAAAGCCAAGACAGCCGCCTCCAGCCACCCCCAGAGGAAGCTGGTACTTCAGGGCACCCCTGGGGAAGAGGCTCGATCCGGAGAAGCTTCCCGGTAATTAAAACAGACAAACATCACCTCGTTGGGGCCCGAAAGGGCATCTCTTAAAGAATCCAGTGAGTACAACCAGACAGAGCTCAGAGTCCAAAGCGGCCCCTAACTGGTCTCCTAAAAGGGCAGGGCCGTCTCAGGGTCTCCTCTGCCGATACGTTAACCTCACCTGCAGATTCTGAACCTCAGGCTTGCCCTTAAAAATGCCGCATTACCCCACACCAAGCACGTGACTGCCAGCTCCTAGCTTCCAGGGGTGCGGGTTCTTCTGGGCGCAGAGGGGAGGGGAGACATCCACCTTCTCTGATTTCTCTCCCCCATGATGGAAACCAGACTACCCCATACTTCAATCCTTACACCTCTCGGACACTTGCTAACCCCAGTTCTTACCTGCCGTGCAATAATCCAAAGTAAAGTTAAGGACACACCCTCTCTCAACAGTTAGGATGCTGTCTCGCAGAGAAATGGACCAGATGCCCCCCCCATCCCCCAACCTCACTTACAAGACCTGGATTACGAATTAAATAGTAGATGATCAGATACCAGGTTATGGATAAGCTTTTCCAAAGGTACTCAAGCAAGTTTAGGCTCACCTCGTGTTTGCTCACCTTGCCAAAAGCCTAGCTTTATTTTCTTCCTGTTGTCATGGCCTCTCTGAGAAGACCAAAAACACCATGCTTCAGTGGGGGGCCGGGGGAATGGGTTAAAAGGTGGACCAGAGAACACGCTGGCCAGACTGACCCTAGACGGGCAAGGTTTTGAGCAACTAACCCATCTGCCTCTATCAACAGGGCGAGCCCCAGCAAAGCACCCACACCTTGCCTCCACCAGCGTGCTTGGGAACAGCACCCCCCACCCCCAGACCCTCGGGCCAGGGTGGGAGGCCCACCCATCGCCTGCCCCTCACCCCCCTTTTGCCTGAGGTCAAAGGAGGTCTCTCTCAACCCCAGTCTCCTATCTAAAAGAAAAGATGACGTCTATTATTACAAGAGCAAATTCGTCCCCTGAGACTGGCAAGGGCACGCGCTCAGTCCCACCTGGCTCACAGCTTAGACGTGTTGTTTCCAGCACAGAATACCACAGCAGGCGTAACTTTTTGCTGTGCTGTTTGGGCTCCCTCTCTGAGCCCTCTCTTGCCCAACGGCACCCTCAGGCAGCACCGGGCAGCCAGGTCACTCATTTTATGGCAAACCTGTCATCCTGGTTTTCCTTAGCGCTGTTAGCAAATTACTCAACAAAAAAGGCCAACCAGAGGAACCAGAACTTTTCACGAAGGAACCGAGAAGGTTCGTTTTTGCACGCGTGGCTGTCAGAAAGGCCCAAGGCATTGCTAACTCAGTGACTTCTTAGGTCTGGACACATGCGGGCCAGCCGAGGGAAGGTGGGGTAGGGTCTCATCTGGGACCTCGGGGCTTGCTGCGCCTTCAGACATGGGACAGAAGGTCCTCTGGTGACCACCGCTACTGGAACTCAGACCACAGCACAAGCCCCGGACCCCTGGAAGGCCAGCACGGCTCTATGATAGGCCACTGTGTCCCCAACACTGTCCCCCTTCCCACACGTGGTGTTAACTTTCTCACTTCTTCTGGAAGGCCAGGAGCAGCCTCGGGTCCAGGATATTTTCCTCTGGCTCCCAGCTGTTGTGTCTGGAAAAGGAAAAAACAAGGTGTCAAGAAACACCAGACAGGCAGTGACCAGCTACTTCAGAAAACAGCCGGAGTGGGGTTGCCCTATCGCCCTCCAATCCCTGCTGGGGGCAAGGGCACAGGGGTGCTGGGGCAGAGTCCCCCCAAGTCCCACCCGTGGCCAGGATGAATTGCTGGAGACTGGGGGTCTTGAAGCCAACACCTTAGCCTCAAACTCAAAAGGAAACCACCACCTCCACCCCCAATTCACATTAGGCTTCAGGAAAACTCCACGGTCCCCCCCCCCCCCCCCCCCCCCCGGGAGGAAAACGAATCCCAGTAAAATGGGAAGTAGCTGGGAGGGAAGCCCCCAAACCCTGGCCCGGATCCAGGAAGGGAAGGGAAGGCCGCTGCAGGATGCAGGGAGGGGAAGGCCGAGGGGCACAGCAGCGCAGCCCAAAGATTAAGAACAATGTGGCTGGCGCCCAAGTGAGCGCGGGCCAGGGCACCGGGAGGGGAAAGCAAAGAAAGAAAAGTGGGGGCCGGGAAGAAACGGGAAACGGGTGGGCCCAAGGAGCTGTAAACAGAGCCCCTTCCGGGGATGCCAAACACCCTTCCTTACTTTAAAAGGGGGAGAGAGAAAAAAAAAAAAAAAAAAAAGGAGTCCTACGTCCATCAATAGAAAGCTCAGGTTACAGCGGGGAAAATGTGGACGGGAGGAGGGGGGCTCGCGTCCCGCGCGGAGGGCCGGGGCGGCCCGGGGGCACAAGCAACAAATGGGCGCGGGAGGGAAGCGGGCCGGGGGCGCGGGGTCCGGGCCGCGGCCGGAGGGGCTTCCGGGGGAGGCCGTCAGCCCCGCGCCCCGCGGGCCCGTAAACAAAGGGCGGCCCCGCGCAGGCTGCGCGCCCCCTTCCCGCCGAGCCCGCGGGGACCCCGCGAACTTCCCGCCCAGCGCGCGGACGCCCCCGCCCCCCCGCCCCCCGGGGCCGAGGTGGCGCGGGCGGGAAGGCGGGCGCCGCCGTGTCGGGGACTCACTTGGAGGACCAGCCGCGCCACTTGACCAGGTACTCCAGCTTGCCCTGCAGGGAAAGAAGAGGCGCGTGAGCCGGGGCGGGAGGGCGCGGGGAGGGCGCGGGCCGGGCCGCACGCACCTTGCGGAGCCGCTTGCTCAGGATGCACTCGGCGGCGAAGACCTGCTCGCCCACGCTGCTCAGCTCCTCCATGCTGCCGCGCGCGCCCGCCCCGACCGCGGCGCCCGCCGCTCCCCGCTCCCCGCGCCGCCGCCGCCGCCGCCGCCGCCGCCGCCGCCGCCGCGCGCCCCGCCGGCCGCACACAAAGCACCGCCCCCGCCCCGCGTAGGGCCCGCCCCGCGCACGCGCACCGCCGCCGCGTCCCCGCGCCGCGCCCGGCCCGCGCCCGCCCCCGCGGGCCACCCCCGTCCGGCGCCGACCAATGGGAGCGCGGGGGCGGGCGCGGGGCGGGGCGCGCATTGTTCGCGGCGGGCTCGGCCTCGCGCCCGGGCCTGGGGTCCCGCGCGCGCGCGCGCGCGGGGGCCGGGCGCGGGGTTGGGGGTGGGGTGCGTGTGGGTCCCTCGCGGGGAGGAAGGGGCAACTCGAGGCCTGGGACCCGGGAGCCGCCCGCCGTGCCCCGCTTGCGCCCCGGGGCGCGCCCGGCCTCCTCCGAACTTCGTTTTCCGGGCGAAAAGCCATTGTTCGGGCCCGAACGGGGGGAAGTCGGCCGCTTCCTGCCCCGGCCTCCGAGGGGCGCTGCTGCGGGGCCCCGCCCGCCCTCTACCCTTCCGCACTGGGGCCCCTTCTCTTGGGGCAGAAGTCTTCTCTGTTTTGCGCGCCAGCCAGCCGAACGGGGCCGGGGGCGGGGAAGGAATGGGAGACAAAGTACTGGGGCAGGGGAGCAGCCTAGCCTTTCCCCCCCCAAAGGCGGGAGAGAAAAACGCACCAAATGAAGACGCGTATTGCTCCGTGTTTTCTTCGAGCCATGGAGAGTGGGACCCAGCCCCCCAAGATTTAGGGCACGCCGTTGGGAGGAAAGCGATTGCACCTTTTCTTACTTTGTTGCACGGTTCTGAAGAAATGAATGTGATGGTGGGGGTGGGTGGGGGGTGGGAGCGACGTTGAGGAGATGATTCTAACCTAGGACTAGGTCTGTAATGGGCCCGACGGGATTTGGCGATGTGTCCTTTGCATCAGTTGCACGTGACGGAAAGGAGACCGCGTGGAGGCGGGGGTGGGGGTGGGTGGGGGTGGCCTGGAGTCCTCTCTGGGGTCATCGTGGGCAGCCTGCCTTTTTATTTTCTTCTGCTGAGATCCGTATTCCCTTGAGCAGCTCCCCCTTAAATCATTTAGAGCTTGAATCAAAGTCAAACGCTGAGTAAAGGCGATGTGCATCAGCCTTAACTTTTTCCACATCAATACCGTTTAACTCAATGAAAACCCATTTTCTGGTGTTGGCGTCTCCCTTGAATGCAGCTGCCAAGTGCTCTCTCTGCTGAGCAAATCAGAGAGTCGTTTTCTTGTCGCAGGAGAATGTCTACAAGTAATTTTTGATCATTAAAGCCGTATTTATAAAAATTCTGCAGGAGAAATGTATTTGTCGTTGTTGTTGTAACGGAAATGCCTGCTGTAAAAATTGGGAACTGCAGGGGCCCCATCTTTCCCTTTCTGGCATGTTTTCCAGTTTATTTGGTTAAGTATGTTTCATTCATTTGATATCCTGGAGAGACTTTGGATAACATTCGCAAACTTAGATATTGCTTGCAAAGAAGGCAGGAAGGAGGACTCGCCTGGGTCTGGGTGGAGGTGATGGCTCAGGTGGGAGGGGCTGTAGCCCAGAACCCCTGCTTGGTGGTGAAACCCATCTTCCTGGGGTGCAGAGAGCCGCTGGCCATGTGCAGCGGTTTCTGTGTCCCCATCTTGTGGAACTACTCAGTAAATTGTGGGGCTGAAGCCAAAGGTGTATTTATTGTAGTCCTAAAAATAGCTGGGTCAGTTTCAACTCAGGTTTCCTTGCAGAATTTGTCTTGGGTGTGAGGTTTTTGCCCTGGAAGTTTCCAGTTTCCTCTTGGTGATATATGGTTCCCCGGGATACTGGCTTAATTTTTTTTTTTTTTTTTAAGAAAAGGAAGCTTAAAGAGGGGAGTTTTTTTCTAGTTTGTCTAGAATTTGATCCCAACCTATTAAAAAAAAATCAATTTCCTGAAAGGCGTAACACGTACATCGTCAATTCCACTGTGCACCCCCAGTTTGGGTAAAATAATGTTTAGATAATTTATTTGGAGAAACAGATATGACAGATTTGAGTAGAATTAAGTCAGCAGATAAATAGGGTGGTGGTTGATCCAAAATTTGTGAAATGTTCTATAAAAACAAAACTAGAAGTAGGCAGAAGCAAGGAATAATTCCCGCTAATCCAATCGTGTCAAAACATGGGTTTGGGCTAAAGCAGATTCTGTCTTCCGTTTTGACTGTCACAGACTGTCAAATAATTTAAGAATTATTAAGACAAGTCAGAAGTAATTATTTTCTTGCTCATTCAACAAAGAGTCACTCAGCATTTGCTATCATCCCGGCAAGAGTAGACACAGCATGGAGAGTGCCTAGCAGTGCTGTTGTCTAAAGTCTTTTTTTTTCCCTTTTAATGTTTATTTGTTTTTGAGACCGAGAAAGAGAGAGAGAGAGAGAGGGACAGAGCAAAAGCTGGGGAGGGGCAGAGAGACAGGGAGACACAGAATCCGAAGCAGGCTCCAGGCTCTGAGCCGTCAGCACAGAGCCCGACGCGGGGCTCGAACCCACAGACCGTGAGATCATGATCTGAGCCGAAGTCGGACGCTCAACCGACTGAGCCACCCAGGCGCCCCAAGTGCTGTCTCAAAGGAGCTTTCAGAGATGTTCTTGTATCTGCAAGTGCCTTGTATCTGCGTTTTCAATAGTTTCACCATTAGCCATTTGTAGAGAGTGAGCACCTGAAATGTGGCTAGTGGGATTTTTTATTTTATTTCAGTTTAGGTAACTGAAATTTAAATAGCCACCTGTGGCTAGGGGTCATGTACCTGGACAGTACAGGTCCATAGGAATGTCAGGGATAGACTCGAAACACATTTCAAGCAAAAGAGTCATGTACTGCCTTGAATTAATCCTGGAACATGCATAGTTTCCTTGTACCCCCATGTACGCTTTCTTACACTCGAGAACGTTTATAACACATACAGGAAGGCGTTTAAAATACGGGCATACGGGAGGACGTTCAGACTAAATACTTCATTTAATGCCATGTTCTTGCTACGCAAGTGACAATGCGCGGGACACACGTTAACTCGCTGATGTCTAAAACATCTCTGAGAAACGATAAATGTTTTCATGCTCCTCCTGTGACTCAAAAAGCCGAGACACTGGGTCAGGGATGATGGTGTTACTTTGCAGTGAATGGGAGTCAAGGACTGAGATGGAGCCAGGACCCTTTGGTCGGCCGCCTTTGGCAGCTGAAACGAGGTAACATTCCTTGTGCCTTACAGGGTAGTATTTCTGCAAATACCGTGTCATGACTACAGTCAGGGTTGGCTGTGGAAAGAGTAACTACCACCATGCACCCCAGACACGCTTCCTGATCCCACGGTGAGATCAGGATATGGAATAACACATTGCGCCCTCTTTAATATTAAAAACATTTACGACTTCAGCCAGGTCACGATCTCGTGGTCCGTGAGTTCGAGCCCCGCGTCAGGCTCTGGGCTGATGGCTCGGAGCCTGGAGCCTGTTTCCGATTCTGTGTCTCCCTCTCTCTCTGCCCCTCGCCCGTTCATGCTCTGTCTCTCTCTGTCCCAAAAATAAATAAACGTTGAAAAAAAAAATTAAAAAAAAAAACATTAAAAAAAATTTTTTTTAAAGTGTATTTATTTTTGAGACAGAGAGAGACAGAGCATGAATGGGGGAGGGGCAGAGAGAGGGAGACACAGAATCCGAAGCAGGCTCCAGGCTCCGAGCCGTCAGCACAGAGCCCGACGCGGGGCTCGAACTCACGGACCGCGAGATCGTGACCTGAGCCGAAGTCGGCCGCTTAACCGACTGAGCCATCGAGGCGCCCCTGAACAATCTTTAATGTTTAACGTGATGACTTGTCCCCCACCGGGTCCCCTCACGTTTGTGAGGCTGAGACGTGACTTACAGGCTAGCCATGTTATGTGACGCTGATTCCGTGTGCGTAATGGATACGTATTGTGTATACCTGACACAGTGTTTCGGTGCCAGAGCTCAAGTAAAAGTAAGCACAGATAGGGTGCTTGCCGCAGCTCTCAACCTCAACCTTTTCCGGTTTGCCCAAGAATTGCCTGGGCGCACAGTGCAAATATTGACCCCTGCTCCCCCCAGAGCCTGACCCGGAAACCCCCAGGCTGTCTTCAGCCTCGTTGCTTAGTATGCTTCCTACCAAGGGCAGCCTGTCCTCACTTTACAGATGTGGAAAAGCAATCCCAAGTTGCTTCAGTCTTGCAGCCGGGGAACCTCTACCTGCCCTTTCCCACCTGAGCCTGGTGGGGGCGGGCAGGCCAGTGTGGGAGGAATTCAGAGGCCTGCACTCAGGAGGCCCTCCAGGGCTGACAGAGACCCCGGCAGCTGGGACCCGCCCCGGGGCCCTTAAAAACCTGCACAAACTCGAACTCCTCACCTTGGACTCTTGGGGCCGGGAAGGTTAAGGTTACAGGTGGTGAGCAGTGGACGGTTAACCTACCCCTTTATGGTGTTTTGGAGACCAGCCCACCGCCCCTTGCGGGACCCCCCCCCCCCATTGCATCGGGCTTTTATTTTAAAGAGTGTCATTTCTTAATTTTGCAAGCAAATCGGTCCCCGATGCCGGTGAGAAACGGTGCAGCGATGAACGTCTTTATCTTTGCACGTGCAAGATGCTCGCACATCTGGAACAGCCTGCCTCGATTTTGTACTAAAGAGCTCGTTTTTGCTCGAGATCGCCAAGCTGTCCCCGAGGGGTGTGCTGATTTACATGCCTGCCCCAGACACACGGGGCTGACTCTGTCCCCGCATTCTCCACAGACCCCTAGGAGTTGTAAGTCCATCCAGGGCATTTCTGGACACTTAGCTGGTTTCAGTGCTGTTCTAACACAAATCAATCATGTCTGTTACACGCCCCACATCTGCTTTTTTTCAAGACCTTTGCCTGGTGCGGAATTGTTCGAGTGTAAAATGGTTTTATGAGTGCGCTTTGCCAGTGTGAAATGCATCATTTTACAAATTCAAAGGTAGCTTGCACTTAACAAAGTTCTGAAATCTAGGGTGACGCCCTTACTTACAAACCGGTAATTGGTTCGGGGATTCAAAGCGGTAAACGAATGCACATTTATGAGTTTGCTAATTGTTCTTTCTGGCTGCTGGAGGTGATCTTGGACGTCCTTCATAAATCCTTCGAGCCCCACCAATAAACCCACGGGCTTCGGGAATGGGGGTTCTGAGACCCTGCTTACAAATCCCCCTCAGAATCAAGTGTTCGTTCTGTTCCACCCCCGTCATTAGCTGGGTTCCTTTTTGTCTAAAAGAACCCACACAAAGAAATGTCCTTTCGGTCACACAAAGCAAAAGAGATTTGCATTGCCTTTTTAAATCCTGCTGCGTTTTGATGAGAGAATATGAAATTAAGTCCAAAGGACGCCTCTTTTTTTTTTTTTTTTTTAAAGCCCTTTCTTTGCTTCCTGTTGGCAAAAATCTCAGTGATAACGAGAGGAATTGCATTTGGAGTCAGGGAATGTTCGAACCCGAAGGTGGGGTGGGGTGGGGGGAGGTGCCTGGGTGGCTCAGTCGTTTGAGCCTCCGACTCAGGTCATGATCCCACGGTTGGGGGATCGAGCTCCCCGCCGGGCTCCGTGCTGAGTGTGGAGACTGCTTGAGGTTCTTTCTCTCTCTCTGTCTCTCTCCCTCAAAAAAGAAAAACAAAACACAAAAACCAGAAGGGACTGTGGAAATGCCACTTTGCAGGTGAGCACGGGGTGGCCCGGGGTCTCTGTCCGAGCCTGGGCTCCTGCTTGTGTGGGACAGCGTCTTGCCGGCCACGCGGCCGCACGGCCATCTCTGAGCTCCGCTCCTCCACCGCCATTGGCCTTCGTGACTGTCAACCCAGCGGGGAGAGTGGGACGCGCCCCAGGGGTGCCAGATTCAGAAGGTTCAGCAGATACACTCTGAGAAATCCCTCCGGTCCCCAGCAGCCTGGTTCTCCATTCTAGAAGCAACACACATTCCCGCTTCCTAGGTTTTCTTCTGGGGGCATTTGGTCCCCTCCGGCAAGGGTGCCGGGAACCTTTCTTCCCCTCGTGCCCTCCAGTGGTTTTCCCTTGATCACGCACACGGCCGTGCACCTCACGGTGTTCTCGATGCTGCTGTTTTCTCTTAGCAGTGTGGCCTGAAGGTTATGGCCCCTCGAGTGGGGCGACCTGCCGTGTTCCTTCGGATTCCTCCAGGACTTTCCGTAGCTGGATGTATCGTGGCTTATTTAACTGGACCCTGACCGCTAGGTGGTGAGTTGTCCCGATGTTTAGCTCTTGGCATTAATTAGAAAACCAACTTCCTCCGCACAGTGGACTTGGAGAGGCACGGGCCCGCCGCGAAGGCGTCCAGGAGGCCGCGTGAACACTGGTTGAGACGCTGTTAATCGAACCCACGAAGCACAGGTTGGGCCTCGGCCGCGGCTCCTTCGGCCCCGCACGTCCTGGCTGGGTTCCGTGAACACGCAGGAATAACTCCCTGTGCCGACAGTGGTGGCCGCTGGCTTTCCGAGGTATTTGGATGGGAGTTTCCTCTTTGGGGCTGAAACCCGATCCTTCGTTCTGGCTACAGAAGCGAGAGGGGTGCTCTCTGTGTCACCGGTTCACGTCTCTTTGGGTTCAGTACGGGCTGCCTCCTGTGGTCACTGCTTTTCCAAGGCTCCCGTCCTGGTGTGAATACTGCCGCCGGGAGCCTACGTGCCCCAGAATGACACGGCGGTGTCCCCACAACTTCAGTAGGTGGATTGGGACGTACCGCGTAGCGAGATGCCAGCCGATGGGAATTTGCAAGGTGACTTTTGGGTTGAAACGACTCACACAGCAAATACTTGCCAAGCGACGGCCCTTTGCCAGGCCGGTGCCGGGGAGGCCGCCGCAGGAAGGCAGAGCGATGGCCACTGGGTGGGAGCCAGGAAGCAGGGCCAGCAGTGGCCCGAGCCGTCCAGGGAAGCGTGAGGACATAAAGCACAGATAAGGGCATCAGGTGCACCTAGGGCGGGGTCGTATTCCTCCAGGGGAACAGAACCAATACCAGAAATGCCAATTCCTAAAGAGATTTCTTTTTTTTTTAACATTAACAATTTTTAAAAATTTTATTTTAGAGAGAGAGAGCACAAGCAGGGGAGAGGGGCAGAGAGAGAGGGAGAGAGAATTTTAAGCAGGCTCCATGCTCAGTGCAGAGGCCGATGCGGGGCTCAGTTCTGCAACCCTGGGATCGTGACCTGAGCCGAAGTCGAGAGTCAGACGCTTAACCGACTGAGTCACGCAGGCGCTCCTTGAAAGAGATTTCTTGCCATCGTGGGGGCTATCTGGTCAGGTTGAAAATCACAGGGCAGGCCGTCAGGGAGGGCGGGTTGGAGCCCTAGGGCTGAAGCCACCGTCCACGGGCAGAATATCTTCCTCCCAAACCTCGGCACTGTTCTCAAAGTCCTTCAGCTGATCGGGTCAGACCCACCCCGATTCTCCAGGACAATCTTCTTTACCTCAAGTCAGCCGATTGTGGATGTTATAGTCACATCCACAAAAATGCCTTCACAGAAACACCTCAATTCGTGTTTGACTGAGCAACTGGGGACAGTCGTCTAGTCGAGTAGACCCATAAGATCTCCAAGGTAGTGTTTTATTTATTTATTTTTAATTGTTTAAATGTTTATTTATTTTTGAGAGTGAGGGAGACAGAGTGCGAGTGGGGGAGGGCAGAGAGAGAGAGAGAGAGAGAGAGAGAGAGAGAATCTGAAGCAGGCTCCAGGCCCTGAGCTGTCAGCACAGAGCCCGATGTGGGGCTCAAACGCACGAACCGTGAGATCATGACCTGAGCTGAAGTCGGCCAGTTAGCTGACTGAGCCACCCAGGCATCCCTCCAAGGTAGTGGATTATCTGGAAAAAAAAAACAAAACAAAAAAACCCCTAACTGTGGAACAATATTGTTTGTGTTTCCTAGGGCTGGAATCACAAATTATTCACAAATTCGGTGACTTAAAACAACAGAAATTAGCCTTCTTACCGTGCTGGAGGCCACAGGTTTGACGTTGAGGTGTCATTAGGGCCACGCCCCTTCCAGAAGCTCTACGGGAGGATCCTTCCAGGCTCTTGCAGCTTCTGCAGGAGGACGCCTGTGATTCCCGGCGTCCCTTTGGCACAGGGACCGTCCCATCTCTGCCTCTATCCTCACGGCGCCTCCTTCCCTGGGTCCCCTCCTCTCTGTCCTTGTGTCTCAGACCTCCCTCTCCTCACCCTTATGAAGACACCAGTCGCTAGGTTGAGGGCCCACTCTAATTCCAGGGTGACATCCTCTTAACTCAATCACATCTGCAAAGACCCTCTTTCCGAATAAGGTCACGTCCACGGGTCCCCATGGTCAGAGCTCGGACGCGTCTTTCTGGGGGTCACTATTCAACCCTCTGCAAATAATGTATGCTATTACTTCTGCCGTGCAACCAAAAGGAATCTGTGTGTTGGCGGATGTGTACAAATTTTCTGCAAGGATCCCAAGACGCAGATAGCAGTGACTGTGTTAGGCCGGCGGTGAAGGGTCCTTTGATGATCAATTTATGGGCCCATGAGTCAAGTGCAGTGTTTTACCTTGTGCACGTATACGCTTACGGAAAGCGCTATTTCCTGAGTTACCTAGCGTTTAAGCTCATGAATTACTTTGAGCTTTGTTAAAGTTTAATCTAGTTTTGGGCTCCTGGGTGGCTCAGTGGGTTCAGCGTCCGACTTCGGCTCAGGTCACGATCTCACGGTTCACGGGTTCAAGCCCCGCGTCGGGCTCTGTGCCGACAGCTCGGAGCCTGGAGCCTGCTTTGGGTTCTGTGTCCCCCTCTCTCTCTGCCCCTTCCTTGCTCGTGCTCTGTTTCTGTCTCCTTCAAAAATAAGTAAACGTTTAAAAAAAAGCTTAATCTAGTGTTTAAAACTTAGATTTTATAAAGTTTTTCTATAATAAAAATATTCAGGTCCTGGTCTCTCCTCAATATATTCTGATTTCTTTTTTTTTTTTTTTAAGTTTATTTATTTATTTTGAGAGGAAGGGAGAGAGTGCGCCCGTGAGCAGGGGAGGGGCAGAGAGAGGGGGGAGAGAGAGGATTCTCAGCAGGCCCCACGCTGTCAGCGCAGAGCCCTATGCGAGGTTCCATCTCACGAGCCGTGAGATCATGTCCTGAGCTGAAATCAAGAGTCAGATGCGTAAGTGACTGAGCCGCCTGGGTGCCCCTCTGATTTCTTTATCGCTGAGAGAAATTAAAGATTTAAATAAAGAAGACTGTTTATGGATTGGAAGATTTGTATTTTTAAGATGCTGATTCCCTTCAGATTGATCTAATGATGTGACACAATCCCATTACAAATCTCAGCACAGGAGCACCTCCCTCCTCTCCCTCTCTCTCGGCCCCTCCCCTGCTTGCTCTCTATCTCTCTCTCAAAATAAATTAGAAAAACCTAAAAAAAAAATATTTAAAAACAAACCAAAGGAATTGATAAGCTAACTCTAATTCTGAAATTAGTGGGGAAATACCAGGGAATTAGAGTCATCAATACGCTTTCAAAAAAGGACAGGGTCGGAGAACTCACACTCCCTGATCAAGATTTACCGGAAACACGTAACCCCTGTAGTGTGGTTTAGTCTGGTAAAGTCCAAGAGGCCAGGGGGTGTGGTCTGGCTGGTTCGCTGCCGTGGCCCCACCGTAGAGAGGGCTCGGGGCACAGCGCACTCTCAAAAACGTAGAGTGAATGGAGAAGGTTCTTTCTGTCGCTCAAAGGTGAAGACAGCCAGGGAGGACGGGGTTATGGCGGGGCTGAGGCAGGGGAGACTTGGAAGCCGCTGGGATAGTGTTGGGACTGAGCCCAGCTCCCCCACCTGGAGGAGAAGCGGCCGCAGACAGCCGGTGGCCTCGGAAGCTTCACTGCAACATGAGCACACACCGTCCTCGTGTGGAAGAGATAGCACCGATCCTGGGTCCCTTACCAAGGCAGTGGTTCAGGGAGCTTATGTGCTGCCATGGGCCCCGGAAAAGGATGACAGGTGCAGTTTGTACCAGGGCCGGTAGGCACCAGGGCCGGTATGGACCACAGGACAGAATGCACCAGGGACAGTATGGACCACAGGACAGAATGCACCAGGGACAGTATGCACCAGGGACAGTATGGACCACAGGACAGAATGCACCAGGGACAGAATGCACCAGGGACAGTGTGGACCACAGGACAGAATGCACCAGGGACAGAATGCACCAGGGCCAGTATGGACCACAGGACAGAATGCACCAGGGACAGTATGGACCACAGGACAGAATGCACCAGGGCCAGTATGGACCACAGGACAGAATGCACCAGGGACAGTATGCACCAGGGACAGTATGGACCACAGGACAGAATGCACCAGGGACAGTATGCACCAGGGCCAGTATGGACCACAGGACAGAATGCACCAGGGACAGTATGGACCAGGGCCAGTATGGACCAGGGCCAGTATGGACCAGGGCCAGTATGGACCAGGGACAGTATGGACCACAGGACAGAATGCACCAGGGACAGTATGCACCAGGGACAGAATGCACCAGGGACAGTATGGACCAGGGACAGTATGGACCACAGGACAGAATGCACCAGGGCCAGTGTGCACCAGGGGAAAGGATGCAGTAAGGGGGCAGCCGGCACCAGAGGGCAGTGTGCATCAGGGAACAGTACGTAGGAGGGACAGTTTGCACCAAGGGAGAGTATGCAGTAGGAGACAGTACCCAAGAGGGGACTGGAGGCACCAGGGGACAGGACGCAGTAGGGCACGGTCACGCCAGGGGGCAGTGTGCGCCAGGACGCATGCCCTTCCTTGTAGCTTCATCAGCGTGATTCCTTGTGATCAAAGTTTATCACCCTTTTTGGTTTGAAAATCTCATTGAAACTTTCAGACATGTTTATGGCTCTGATAGGAATTGCCAAAATACCCCGTGGGAAGACCTTCTGGTCTTACGCCCCCCCTTCCCCCAGCACATACAGCTTCCCTCCCGTCGTCGGCAGGCCCGTCAGGCCTTTCCCACTTGATGGCCTCCTGCAGGTCAATGTGGGTTTCTTGGCTTATTTAATCTGCGTATTGTACTTTAACTGTGCCTCGGTTTAAATTCGTCCCCGTCAGGGCATAAATCCCCGACAGCGGGAATGCAGCGTTCACCACAAAGCTTGGTACAGAACGGGGACCCCAGCCGTACCCATAAAAATGAGCAGTTTGCAGACAGGCATGGGGCAAATTCATCCCCAGACAGGGCATATTTGTGATTTTAAACCCTCAAGTCCTCAGTTCAATTAGAAATCCGTTTAAAAGTCCCTGGTAAAAGCTGGGTGAGCGTGTGAGGAAACTGTCACTCAGGCACCACGGGTGGGACTATAAACGGCTTCGATGTTTCTGGAAAGCAGTTTGCCGGACCCTCAAAAGCACTCGTGCCCTTTTATTGGGTAATTCCACACCTAAGGAATATCCTAAGGAAATAACAAGTAATCAGAGATGCACAGAAAGATTTATCTGTGTACTGATTTGCTCACCACAGCAGAGCTGATAAATACACTGGCAATAGCTCAGTGTTCATCCGTGGGCAGCTGACTTTACTAGACTGGGGAGTATTCATGCAAGGAAATTCACTACACTCCTTAAAGTTCAAGTTTCGGGAGCTCCTTGCAATGACATGGTGAAGCCCTGTGGAATGTTCCATGAAAAAAAGTGAATTAGAGAAATCTGCAGTGTGGTCTCCGTTTGGGGAAAACACCTATGTCTATGTGCATGGACAAGAGAGTGGGAAGAAATAATAAAAATAGTGTTTACAGTTATTTTTTTCTTTATTTTATTTTATTTTTTTTTAAATTTTTTGACGTTTATTTATTTTTGAGACAGAGAGAGACACAGCATGAACGGGGGAGGGTCAGAGAGAGAGGGAGACACAGAATCGGAAGCAGGCTCCAGGCTCTGAGCCGTCAGTCCAGAGCCCGACGCGGGGCTCGAACTCACGGACCGCGAGATCGTGACCTGAGCTGAAGTCGGACGCTTAACCGACTGAGTCACCCAGGCGCCCCATTTCTTTAAAAAAATTTTTAAAAATCTTTATTAAAAAAATTTTTTTAAATGTTTATTTATTTTTGAGACAGAGAGAGACAGAGCATGAACAGGGGAGGGGCAGAGAGAGAGGGAGACACAGAATCGGAAGCAGGCTCCAGGCTCTCAGCCATCAGCCCAGAGCCTGATGCGGGGCTCGAACTCATGGACCGCGGGATTGTGACCTGAGCCGAAGTCAGACGCTTAACCGACCGAGCCACCCAGGCGCCCCAAATCTTTATTTATTTTTGAGAGAGAGCGGAGCAGGGGAGGAACAGAGAGAGAGGGAGACACAGAATCCCAAGCAGGTTCCAGGCTCTGAGCGGTCAGCCCAGAGTCCGACGCGGGGCTCGACCTCACCAACCGTGAGATCATGACCTGAGCCGAAGTCGGACACCCAACCGGCTGAGCCACCCAGGCGCCCCAACATTAAAAAATTGTTAACCAAATCATGAAACAGGATAAAGAGAGGTACTGCGTCTCAATACAAGGTACAACCCGTCTGGTTTTCCCATTCATGAGTTTTAGAGATGTTAGCACACCTTTCGGAGAAATCACAGACCCAGAGGGCACGAAGGAGTCAGGCCTTCCCTGCCCCAGGGTAAGTGCCTCTACTGTGTGACTCTGAGACAGCACGTGGAGAGAAGCAGGGTAAGAAGGAGAGAACGAGACACAGAGCGACGGAGAGACGGGGGACAGACCCAGAGTATCCAGATACACCTGGGAGCTTCCTGTTGGGACAGCTCCTTGGTGGCTCAGCTGGTGTGGGCTGAGGTTCTGTCCCCTCATCTACATGGGCCCATGCTTTCGTTTCAACCTCCCCCCAAACATTGGCACGACTCGATGTTCTAGGCCAGAAACAATATCAAATTCCAAAAGGGGCAAACATCCGGGCCTCCTCTCTGATCACGAGGTCGTAAAACAGGAGACCAAAAAAAAAAAAAAAAAAAAAAAAAAGGCGGGGAAGGGGTCGAGAAGGAATCGAATCAGACACGTCTCAAAAGCAGACACGAGGATGTTATGTCTCCGGATGGCTCGGTCGCTTAAGCCTCGGGCTCTTGATTTCGGCTCACGGTTCTTGAGTTCGAGCCCAGAATCAGGCTCTGTGCTGATGGTGCGGAGCCTGCTTGGGATTCTCTCTCCTCCCTCTCTCTCTCTCTCTCTGCCCCTTTCCCAGCTCATGTTTCTCTCTCTCTCTCAAAATAAACTTACAAAAAATGGTCATGTCTTATGTGGACCCCCCAAAGATACGTCACGTCACTGCTCATCAGGCAAATGTGAATTAAAACAGCACGGCCGTGAGAGGGGCCGGGGTTTAGAAGAGCAGTACCACTAACACCTGGTGAGGACGTGCCGAACCCGGGACCCGCGCTCGCTGCCGGGCCGTGGTGCCGGGCGGTGCCGGTGGTAGTTACAAAATGGTGCAGCCGCTTTGGGAATCAGGTTGGCAGTTGCTTAAAAGCTACATCAACCCTGGGCGCCTGGGTGGCTCAGTCGGTTGAGCGGCCGACTTCGGCTCAGGTCACGATCTCGCGGTCCGTGGGTTCGATCCCCGCATCGGGCTCTGTGCTGACAGCCTGGAGCCTGTTTCGGATTCTGTGTCTCCCTCTCTCTGACCCTCCCCCGTTCATGCTCTGTCTCTCTGTGTCCCAAAAATAAATAAACGTTGAAAAAAAAAAAAAAAGAGGTAGACCGGTCTCAAAGTGCTGTGCTCGGTGCGAGAAGCCAGACAGACTTACCCCCCTGTATGCTGCCATTCCTACGAAATCTAGAAAAGGTAAAACCTACAGGCACAGGAAACAGATCCGTGGTGGCCTGAGCTGGGCGGGGGCGGGGGCGGGGCAGGGCGGGCGCAAGGGGACGTTTTGGCGGGACGGTCCCCAAACGGGACTTGGGATGGAGTCCTGGCATCCTGCTTCCCCATCCTGGGGGCTTCTTTTGCCTCTCTTGTGGGACAGCCTTGGAATAGAATGCCCTAGTGCCATAAAAAAATGTCACAGAGGGGCGCCTGGGTGGCTCGGTCACTTAAGCGTCTGACTTCTGCTCAGGTCATGATCTCGTGGTTCGTGAGTTCCGGCCCCACGTGGGGCTCTGGGCTGACAGCTCGGAGCCTGGAGGCTGCTTCGGATTCTGGGTCTCCTTCTCTCTCTGCCCCTGCCCCGCGCATGCTCTGTCTCTCTGTCTCTCAAAAATAAATAAACATTAAAAGAAAACAACTATATACACGAAATGATTCCATGTTTGTTAGCCATTTCCAACGTTTATTTATTTTTGGGACAGAGAGAGACAGAGCATGAACGGGGGAGGGGCAGAGAGAGAGGGAGACACAGAATCGGAAACAGGCTCCAGGCTCCGAGCCATCAGCCCAGAGCCCGACGCGGGGCTCGAACTCACGGACCGCGAGATCGTGACCTGGCTGAAGTCGGACGCTTAACCGACTGCGCCACCCAGGCGCCCCTTGTTAGCCATTTCCAGACAAAAGTCTGGAAATACGTTTGTCTAGCTTTTGCTTATTTAAAAAAAAAATAGCATCTCTCTCAATGAATGCGTATTCTTCCGTAATGGAAACACATAAAAGGCGTTTGTAAGAAACCCGGGGACCCTGCAGTCTGGTCTCCTCATCTTCTATGTTCTAGAACTTAATTATCGTGGTGGTTGCATATACATTTAGCAAAATTGATAGAACTGTTTATTTTTTTATTTTATTTTTTAAAAATTTTTAACGTTTATTTATTTTTGAGACAGAGAGAGACAGAGCATGAACGGGGGAGGGGCAGAGAGAGGGGGAGACACAGAATCCGAAACAGGCTCCAGGCTCTGAGCGGTCAGCACAGAGCCCAACGCGGGGCTCGAACTCACGGACCGCGAGATCGTGACCTGAGCTGAAGTCGGACGCCCAACCGACTGAGCCACCCAGGCGCCCCTGATAGAACTGTTTAAATGGGTGTGTTTTATTACATGTGGACGGTACCTCCCAAAGCAGAAAATGAGTAAAACTGTAGAATCTAAATCAGCTGTGTGGATGGTGCCGGCGTCAGTGTCCTGGTTGTGATGTTGTCCTGTAATTAACAAAAGGTGTCACCTTGGGGGGAGGCCGGCGGCCACCAGGGGCCCAGAGGCAGTGAAGGGTCCTCCCCTAGAGACTTCAGAGGGCACGGGGCCCTGCCAACGCCTTGATTTCAGATTGTCTGGTGTCTACAACCACGAGGCAATAACTTTCTGTCGTTTCAGGCCACACGGTACTTTGTCACACCAGCCCCGAGAAACTCATAGAGGGGTTTTGACCCTCTGATGGTAGAGACGTTAGAATCGGTGTGGAGGAGGGAGTGGGCCATAAAAGGTGCCAGACAATTGATAAGCCGTTAGGGAAAAAACAAGAAAGCTGTACTCTCTTTACACCGACCTAAACTTTTTATTTTTATTTACTTTATTTATTTATTTAAAAAAAATTTTTTTTAATGTTTATTTATTTTTGAGACAGAGAGAGACAGAGCATGAATGGGGGAGGGGCAGAGAGAGAGGGAGACACAGAATCGGAAGCAGGCTCCAGGCTCCGAGCCATCAGCCCAGAGCCCGACGCGGGGCTTGAACTCACAGACCGCGAGATCTTGACCTGAGCCGAAGTCGGACGCTCAACCGACTGAGCCACCCAGGCGCCCCTGTACTTTATTTTTATTAAAAATTTTTAAAAGTTTATTTTGAGAGAGGGACAGAGCACGTGAGTGGGGTAGGGGCAGAGAGAGAGAGGGAGAGAGAGAGAATCCCGAGCAGGCTCCGCACCGTCGGCGCAGAGCCTGACGTGGGGCTTGAACTCACGAACCGTTGAGCTCGTGACCTGAGCCGAAATCAAGAATCGGACGCTCGGGGCGCCTGGGTGGCTCAGTCCGTTGAGCGTCCGACTTCGGCTCAGGTCATGATCTCATGGCTTGTGAGTTTGAGCCCCACATCGGGCTCTGTGCTGATAGCTCAGAGCCTGGAACCTGCTTTATATTCTGGGTCTCTCTCCCTCTCTGCCCCTCTCCCACTCTTGCTCTCTCTCTCTGTCTCAAAAATGAAAATAAACATTAAAAAAAAAAAAAAGAATCGGACGCTCACCTGACTGAGCCATCCAGGCGCCCCTCAGGTTCTTTTTAATTGGAGCTGAAGTTTAAAAGATGGGATATTTCTGAAAGTCAAATTTTTGCCACCTCTGGAAAATGTGGAGGTCAGGTAACCCTGGGCTGATGTTCCCACACGGACTCCTACATGCACCCGCTTTCCCTCTTTCCAGCCCCTGTCCGCCATTCTGGATTTAGGGGCTACCCAGCTCCCGGCTTCTGCATGGATGCCCCCAGGAGGGGGCGGGTGCTGCCTCCAGACTCTGGGTGACCAGCAGGTGTGGGTCTGAGTCCCCAGCGGGCTTTAGGTGTCATTATTACGTTATCATGTGCCTGTCCCAAAGATAGCTTGAGTCACACAGTCGAGTGTGCTGAGTGTCAGAGAGCGGGATGGGGCCAGCGGAGAGGCCACAGATACGGGGCCCGTGGGCCTTGCACCCCAACAGAGCGGCTACCAGATGCTCACAGGCAGATAAGGGGGCTTTCTCCTATCTCTCTACCCCAGGGAAGGGGGTCTTCTGCCCAGGAACTGGCCACATGGGCCTTGCCCAACGACGACGGCCAGGTGTCCACACCCTGCAGTGGATATAGGGGCAGATCAGGGCGCCCACCTCCGCTTCCTGCAGCGGGTCTGTACTGGGCGTGCAAGGGCAGCACCAACAGTAGAGGTGGCCGGAGGGGACAGGGGACCCTCCTCCTGGTTCCTCTGGGACCGATTCTGGCCTGGTTTTTCTTCTGTGCAGTGGGTTGATTTGTATGCGTCACATTCCCGAGTCCTAACCCCTGGGAGCCGTGAATTCGGTCTTATTTGGAGAAGGCGCCTTTGCAGGTGTGACGATGCCCAGGATCTCAAGGTGGAGCTACCCCAGATGTGTAGGGCCACCCCAACTCCAACGACCCCTGTCCTTATCTGGGAAAGATTTGAGCCCGAATCCGGGAGAAGGCCACGTGACGATGGAGACAGAGACTGGAATGTGTCTCCAGGTCAAGGGATGCCAGCCAGGGACCGCGGGAAAACCACCCGAAGCCGAAAGAGCAAAGGAGGAATCTCCCTCGGGGTCTCCAGAAAGACCCAGCCCCTTAATTTCAGACCTCTGGCCCCCAGAACCGGGGCAGAACACTTCTCTGTTGTTTTAAGCCACCGGAACTGTGCCCATCGGTTATGGCAGGCCTAGGAAAGGAGCCCAGCACGAGGCATTTTCGGTGCTAAAACCGGGAGAGCCCCGAGCGAGCCGGGATGGTCGGTCAAATTGGCATTTGAAATATCTACCGAAGTTTTTGAACTCGAGTCAAAGCACGGGAGCTGGCTCTGGCTTAGATTGGAAGCTTCTCCCGGGTCACGACTGGTACTTTTTCTACGTCACTGTGCCTACCCTGCCCGCCGCTCTGGCGTCAGCGTCGCAGAGCGCGTGGGGCCTTCTGCCTAGGCTGGCGGCTGACGTCGGCGAGTAGGAACGGGCAGGGGTGCCCTGGGCCTTCTCAGCAGCCCTGTGTGTCCTTTGGGGGGGGGGCGGTGAGCAAGCCCACCACATCCCAGCTTCCCCTCCTTTGGAAAGAGGAGTTGCTCCCGGCCTGGGCCTCAAAGAGCCACGCAGATGATCTGGCTTCGGCAAAGGGCCGGGTGGTCCTCACCTTCCCGCTGCTTGCTCCCAGGCCGGAGTCGCTCGTGGTTTCACTTAGGAAATCGCCCATATCCGGGTGGGAAGCAGGAGCCCCGAGGCCCCATCCCGGGAAGAGACCTGGTTTCCTTTTCCTTCTGCTTCCCTGTTTCCTCCTGGGCCAGGGCAGCAGACCCTCTGACTGCCTAAGCAGTGAGGCCACCTGAGAGAACACAGTGTCCATCACCTGCCAGACCCCGTTTTCCTGGCCGTGGACATAGGCGCTTGGGGGTGGGGGGGGTGTGCGGTGTTCACCCCGGAGCACCGCTGTGGGCGCCTCCTTCGCCCCGACCCCGTGGGGCCGCTTTGGCAGCTGTCACGGAAAAGCCATGCTTGTCTTGACACACGTGGGGCCTGGCCTGGATTCACCTGGGTCTCCCGCCTCCCACCTGGGGTCAATCGCAGGAAATCTCCTCCGACGTGCCGGACGCGGCCCAGGAGCCCCCGAGAGCCCTTCCCTCCGCCTTTGGCAACACCGGTCGTGCCGCAGGCCGAGGCCTGCCCTTGGCCGTGGCCCTTGGAAACACAGGTAAAAATTCCTCCGATCTCACAATTTCTGGAGTGCAACTATCTAGCAATGTCTGGCCCCGAAGCTGGGGGGGCCAAGTGCCAGGAGGGGGAGGCGAGACTGAGGAGCACAGCGGGCTGGGGACGGCCCCCGCGAGGGGACCCCCTTGCACGTTGGAGGGGCGGGGGGAGCGAACTCTTTTAAGAGGCTGGTCTTCTCGTTCCCTCACATATCGTGTCGTCCATTTAAGTAAGTCACATATGCTCGGGGCGCCCGGGGGGGGGCTCAGTCGGTTAAGTGTCCCACTCTGGATTTTGGCTCACGTCATGATCTCACGGTTCGTGAGTTCAAGCCCCAAGTCGGGCTCTCTGCTGACAGCAGGGAGCCTGCTTGGGATTCTCTCCCTCCCTCCCTCTCTCTGCCTCTCCCCTGCTCGCACTCTGTGTCTGTCTCTCGAAAATAAATAAGTAAACATTAAAAAAGAGTCACGTAGGGGCACCACCCGGGTGGCTCAGTTGGTTGAGCATCCGACTTTGGCTCAGGTCATGATCTCACGGTTCGTGGGTTCCAGTCCGCGTCGGGCTCTGTGCTGACGGCTCAGAGCCTGGAACCTGCTTCGGATTCTGTGTCTCCCTGTCTCTCTGCCCCTCCCCTGCTCGTGCTCTGTCTCTCTCTCTCTTAAAAAGAAATAAAAATTAAAAAAAAAAGAGTCACATATGCTCACCATAAAAATATATTTATATTTTGTGTTTTATATCTATTTTAGATACTTTATAGGGTTTTATTATTTTTTAGTGTTTCTGTATTAACCGACTTAACCGACTGAGGCATCCAGGTGCCCCTTAAGATACTTTAAATATGCTTTTGTGTCTTGTATTTTCCATCCATATAAAACATACGCTGCCAGTAAAAGTGGCTTACAAAACCGAGCTGTAACTTACATATACTAAAGAATACAGATCTTAAGGGAAAAACTCAGCATATGTTCACGTACGTTTCTATCTGTGTTGATGCTGCTCCGAGGTGGACCTTGGCATGGAGAAGGCGTCCACCGGCCCCCAAGGCCACCTCTGTCCTGACCTCCAACACCGTAGATTCGCTGGTCTGCGCTCGAAAGACGTATACACGGAAACATGCAGCGTATGCTCTTTTCCGGGTGGCTCATTTCACGCGGCGTTTGTCCGTGAGCTTCAGACAATTGACGTTCTTACTGCTGAGTGGTGTGCCCTTGAATGTCTACACCACAAACTGACTCCTTGTTTTGCCGATGGGACTTGGGCAGTATCGCGTATTAGCCGTTACAGATAACGCCGCGGGGAGGTCCGCGTAGGAAGCATCTAGGTGCCGCGGGGAGGTCCGCGTAGGAAGCATCTAGGTGAACTCCGGGTGTGACATTTGTGGGGCAGAGGAGAGCTGAAGCTCGCCGCTCTGCCCCAGACCTTCGGCGATGTGGGGAGAGAGGGCCGTGAAAGAAAGACGGCCCCTCACGTTGGTGTGCTCTGCTTTAACTGCGGGTGAAGGCGGGACATCTTCTCTTGGATTCATTGGCCACTGGCATTCTTCTTTTCTGAGAATTGTCCAAATGTTTTACTTTTTTTTTTTTTTTAACATTTATTTATTTTTGAGACAGAGAGAGACAGAGCATGAACGGGGGAGGGGCAGAGAGAGAGGGAGACACAGAATTGGAAGCAGGCTCCAGGCTCTGAGCCGTCAGCCCAGAGCCCGACACGGGGCTCGAACTCACGGACCGTGAGATTGTGACCTGAGCTGAAGTCGGACGCTCAACCGACTGAGCCACCCAGGTGCCCCACTTTTTTTTTTTAAGTAGTTCTCACACCCAACATGGAGTCCAACATGAGGCTTGAACTCACGACCCCGAGATAGGGAGACACAGAATCCGAAGCGGGCTCCAGGCTCCGAGCTGTCAGCACAGAGCCCGACGCGGGGGTTGAACTCACGAAATGCGAAATCATGCCCTGAGCTGATGTCTGACGCTTAACCGACCGAGCCACCCAGGCGCCCCTTCTAATTTTTTAAATGTTTACTTATTTATTTTCAGAGAGAGAGTGTGAGCGGGGTCAGGGGCAGGAGGCAGGGGGGCGCAGAGAGAGAGGGAGAGAAAGAAAGAATCCCAAGCAGGCTCTTCCCCGGGCAGCACAGATTCCGATGCTGGGCTCAGGACTCAGTAATCGTGAGGTCATAACCTGAGCCGAAATCGAGAGTCGGACACTTAAGTGACTGAGCCACCCAGGTGCCCCCTTGACCCATTTTATGTTAGGTGGTTCGTCTTTTTCTATTACGTCTGTAAACACGCTTTGTATTTTAAGAAAGTAGAACCTTGTATTGGAAAGGCATGGGAAGGAATTAATTTTATACCCAGAGCCAAACCGTAGGTGGTCCTACCGACGTGGGCTTTGGGACTCAGCTGTCCAACCACGCGGTTCCTTTGCTTGTATACCTTAATCACACAATATCAAAATGCAAAGTTTGTTTGATTTTGCTAAGTGTGTTAGAATTAAGGTTCGGGCAGGCGACCATGGTTTCTCCACCTTGTTCACCAGCTCACCACAGACAGCGTCCCTGCCTTCTGAGCCTGGGCTGGACCTCAGGATCCTTCCCGACCCAAAGCTCCCTGTGGACGGTAGTGACTTGAGCTGGCGTGGGTTGGAATCTGTCTGCCTCCAGGGCGGAATGTCACCTACTGTTGGAGTTAATTGAACACGAGAATGGACACTAGGGACAGAAGGGAGGCACCGTCAGGGCTTGCGAGGCCAAACAGGGCTGAGGACAGGAGGGTGGGGCCGAGTGGGGGCAGGGATTCTGTCTAGAAGACAGGACCCAGACATGAGTACATTTTTTACCATGCAGCTCTGGAGTACTGATGGTGAGGTTATATCTGGATTCTGAAGGTGGGGGAGGGGGCTGGGTTGAGGAGGGGATGGGGAGGGGAGGGAGGGAGCCGGGTTGAGGATGACATAGGGGGAGGGTGGGGAGGTGGGCCAGGAGGATCCATGATAAATATGGAGACCCAGTTATTGGATCAAGACCTGCGCGGACCATGTCAGTTGGCTGCTGTCCATGCTTGTTGGCCCAGAGGTGGCTCAGTTTGGTGACAAGATTGGGGCCTTCCCAGGACAAAAGAGAAAGGGGCAGGGGGTGGGAGCCTGGGTGGCAACGGGGAGCCGTGGCTGTAGCCTCCCCCAGAGTCTCTGATGTCTCGTAGGCTGGGCTGGCCAGGACTCGGGTATAAGCTGCGGACTTTTCAAGCACCTTGTGTTTCGGACTGAAGATCTTTCATGACTGGACATTTTCCTGTTCTGTTCCCTATGAAGAGTGGCTTCCCCTGCTGGCTCCCAGGCGGCTTTGTGATTTGAACTTGGAAATGCTGCAGTCTCTTTCTGCAGCTCCTGCACCTCCTTCCGGTTAGTTCTCTGGCTCTGTGCCCCTCAACATCTGCTTTCTCACCCCACTGAATAAGGGCGGATTTTTACATCGTCTCAGGGGAAATTTTAAGGTGTAGATGACCAGAGCTTGCAGCCTGAGTGTCTGGGCTTCCTGGTGTGGCTGAGTGGATGGCATTCGGGACCCTGGACCCTCCTCGCCCACCCGTCCCCTCCGTGAGCGTGTGTGTACGTGCATGCGGGTTCACACGATTCTCCGCATACGCGATCCCTTGGCACCGTGCGAACACCACAGACACTGCATGGAAAAGCCAGAACATCAAGTGACATCTGTCAACTGAGCACCTGCTAGGAGACAGCTCGTGGGCCGGGTGCCAGGGGAACCTCGACAGAGAAGACAGGGTCACTGCCTTCAACGATCTTTGTCCAACTCCCAAACTGGGAGGCGGTGGGCTTTATTTAGCATCCACATGTCACATGGGGCCAACGCAAAGCCCGAGGCGGGTCTTTTAGAAAAAGTTTTTGATTGTGGTAAGATACACACGAGCATAAAATTCACCCCCTTAACCACTAAGTACATTCACGGTGTGGTACAACACCGCCACCCCCCCGTCTCCAGAAGCCTTTCGTCGTCCCAAACTGAAGCTCGGTCCCCATGAAACTATGAATTCCTGTGCTCCTTCCCCAGCCCCCGGCGCCCTCTCCATTTTCATGAATTTGACGGCTCTAGGTACCTCGCATAAGTGGAATCGTAGAGCACTTGTCTTCTTGACGCTGGCCGATTTCACCCGGCACACGTCCTCGAGGTCCACCCGTGGGGTGGCAGGCGTCGGCACGTCTTTCCTGTTCATAAACGACTTGGAGTCCATTGTGTGGATGGACCCCACTTTGTTTATCCCGTCATCCATCGATGACGATGGATGAGTCCCGTCATCCATCGATGGGATGAAACCCCACCCCTTGGCTACGGGAGACAGCCAGGGCTTTTAAATATATTGAATTAGCTGTCAGCATTTACGACTTGGGGGATTTCTCCACTATCCAGCGCCCAGCTTCTCGTGGAGAATAAGGAGGTCTGGTCACACTGGGCTGCTGCCCTGTGTGTCGGTGACTGGTGACGCGCGGTTCCTGTCCCGGGACAGTGTCATGCGGGCGCGGACCAGAGGCGGACCACTCACGTCTTTGTTTTCCTTTCAGTCGAGTTAAGGAAAAAGCAAAATATTTCCATTACCTGCGTCTCTATCAAACGTGAACAATACAAAACATGTGGAAGGATCTCCCCGTTTCGGGGAGAGGAGAATGTTCCTGCGTATGGAACACGCACTCAGGGCAGGTCTGTGGGCGGAGAGCCCAGGGGGCCGGGTCCCTAACACGGCCCCCTCCCACGTGGGTGTCCCAGGGGGCACTGCAGTGGACCTCTGGGTGGGGCTTCAGGAACTGAAGGTTCTGGATGCAGCTTGGTTCCTGCTGGTGGGTCCATTGAGTCATCTACGTCATGATACCCTAATCATTGGTTTGATTTCTGATCGGCGATATCCTGATCGCCCGTCCCTCCCGCAACGTTGTGGGCCACGTAAAGCAAGCAGGTGTAGGGGGTTGAGCGGTGGCCCCTGGGAAGACACGTTCAAGTCCTGACCCTCCTTACCTCTGAGTGTGACCCTTTATGGACGAAGGGTGCTTGCGGGTGTAATTAAGGATCTGGGGATGACATCATCCTGGATTAACTGGGTGGGTCCTAAGTCTAATGACAAGGGTCCTTATTAGACACAGAAGAGTGAGGGCATCTGGGGGGCTCAGTCAGTTGAGCGGCTGACTTCGGCTCGGGTCATGATCTCACGGTATGTGAGTTCGAGTTCCGCGTCGGGCTCTGTGCTGACAGCTCGGAGCCCGGAGCTCGCTTCGGATTCTGTGTCTCCCTCTCTCTCTGCCCCTCCTCCACTCGCGCTCTGTCTCTGTCTCTCAAGGATAAATAAATGTAAAAAAAAAACAAATAGCAAACCCCGAGCCAGAGGCTTTTCAGGGCCTCCCCTCCGTCCGTGCTGTGTAGGAGAAATGGCTCGTCCCGGACAGACACGCGTCCTTCCCGTGGCCAGGGCTAGACGCCCACAAATATTTAGGCGCCGCGGCCCGAAGCCGGTCTGTTCACCTGAGGTTTTCATGGAAGATGCTGACTCTCCCGGGGGCTTTTCTCTGCCGTGTGCTTGTGCAGAAAGGCTGGCTCTTGTGTGTGCCGTCCAGAATGCGTTTCTCCCAAGGGGCTGCTGCTTAAAAGAACCACTTCTCCAGTCAATTCCAGTTGGGGCATACGTTCACCCTGCATGTTTTATCGGAAGGTGGGAGGTGTCGTTCAGGCGTTCCCGGGGTTTGGCTGACACCTGTGGGGGGCCCGGAGCGGCCTTAAGGAGTCACAGTGCCCCCCCCCCCCCCCGGAGGGTCCCTGCCCACCTTCCCCGAGCCTCTCTGACGGAGGGCCTGGGCTCCAGCCAGGCTCTGGGGGGGGAGCACTCCCCCGGCTCCCCTCCCGGCTCCCCTCCCCCAGCCCCTCTTCGGGTCCCTCCCCAGGAGCATTTATTAGCAGCCAGAGGACCAGGGAAGCCGGGTACGTAGACCGGGGCCCGCTGGTGCGGCTCCGGGGCCTGAAACAGCCGCTGTGCAGCCTCCCTGATTTCTGTTTTGTGTTTCGGCGGACTCCCAGAATCTGTGTTTGTAAAAACTCGTGCTAAAGTACATATAACATAAAACTTACCATTTGAATGCTCCCGAGCATATAATTCAGTAACATTTAGTACATTTCACAGGGTCGCACGCCTCCACTACTATCCGGTTCCTGAACGTTGTCATCTCCCCCAAAGGGAACCTGTGCTCACCCAAGCAGCCCCCTCCCCACCCGAGTCTCCCCTCCCCTCCCCCCCCCCAGCCCCCTGCAGCCACCAGCTACTGTCTGTCGCCCAGGATTTGTCTCTTCTGGACACGCCGTACAGAAGGAATCATAGGACGCGTGGCCTTTTGTGACTGCCCTCTTTCTCCCCGCATGTCCGCGTGGCCTGTGTGGCATGGCTTCATTCCTTGTCACGGCTGAGGCGCGTTGCATGGTGTGGACACACCTCACTTTCGTTGTCCTCACGTCTGTCCACGCACCTTCATCTGGGCTGTTTCCACCTTTCGGCAAATGTCAAGAACGTGGCTATGAACATCCGTGTAAAGCGCTTGCTGGAGTACCTGTTTTCATTCTCGGGGCGCCCACCAGCCGTGGGAGCGCAGGGCCACACGGTGACTGTGCGTCACCCGCCGGGGAAGCACCTGACTGCTTTCCGCTGCGGCTGCGCCTTCTCGTGGGGCCCGCCGGCTGCGCGGAGTTCTGGCCCCTCCACATCCCCTGTGGCACTTGGCGTTTCCTTTCCTCCCTCCCTCCTTCCTTCCTTCCTTCCCTCCTTCCTCCCTCCCTCTTTCCTTCCCTCCCTCCCTCCTTTCTTCCTTCCCTCCCTCCTTCCTTCCCTCCCTCCCTCCTTCCCTCCCTCCTTTCTTCCTTCCTTCCCTCCCTCCTTTTTCTTCCTTCCTTCCTTCCTTCCTTCCTTCCTTCCTTCCTTCCTTCCCTCCCTCCTTTCTTCCTTCCTTCCCTCCCTCCTTTCTTCCTTCCTTCCCTCCCTCCTTTTTCTTCCTTCCTTCCCTCCTTCCTTCCTTCCTTCCTTCCCTCCCTCCTTTCTTCCTTCCTTCCCTCCCTCCCTCCTTCCTTCCCTCCCACCCTCCTTTCTTCCTTCCCTCCACCTCCCTCCTTCCTTCCCTCCCTTCCTCCTTTCTTCCTTCCTTCCTTCCCTCCCTTCCTCCTTTCTTCCTTCCCTCCTTCCTCCCTCCCTCCTTGCTTCCCTCCCTTCTTCCTTCCTTCCTTCCTTCCTTCCCTCCCTCCTTTCTTCCTTCCCTCCTTCCTTCCTTCCTTCCCTCCCTCCCTCCCTTCCTTCCTTTCTTCCTTCCCTCCTTCCTTCCTTCCTTCCTTCCTTCCTTCCTTCCTTCCTTCCTTCCCCCCTTCCCTTCCCACTTCCTGTCCTTTCCTTCATTATGATAATCGTCCCCTGGGCGTGAAATGCCATCTTGTGTTATGGATTTGCATTTCCCAGGCGAGTGTCTTTCTCTGTGCTCCCTGGCCACTTGCGTCTCACCGTCTCACCGTCTCACCGTCTCACCAACCGTCTCCCACTCTTTGGTCCAAAAGGAAGGGGAACGGCACCAGTGGCCTCCAAGGTGCTTTGTGCTCGGAGTTCCTATACGAATTTGGAAAAATGTCCTTTGGTACCTTTTTAGGTTGGGAGCCACCGTTTTCTGTCATTAAGTTCACAAGGCTGCAAAGGGTATGATTACCGGTGTATCGTAAATACCAGTTTAAAAGGATACAATGGTGGGGCGCCTGGGTGGCGCAGTCGGTTAAGCGTCCGACTTCAGCCAGGTCACGATCTCGCGGTCCGTGAGTTCGAGCCCCGCGTCAGGCTCTGGGCTGATGGCTCAGAGCCTGGAGCCTGTTTCCGATTCTGTGTCTCCCTCTCTCTCTGCCCCTCCCCCGTTCATGCTCTGTCTCTCTCTGTCCCAAAAATAAAAAAAAAAAAAAAAAAAAAAAAAAGGATACAATGGTCCCTCACTCTCTAGAAGCAAAACCCGACGTTCTGTCCCACTTTCAAGGTCATCCAGCAAGTCGTATCGCTCAGTCACAGATAAACCGAGCCAGAAAACCACTCTGCGCCCTGAGAGAACCCCAAATCTGAGTCCCCCCGGTAATAAAATCCTGTTTCTTTCCTGTGGACCTGTGATAACACCAAGAATCTCAGGCTGCCCTTTGCCCTTCCCAGTCTGGGGTCCTGACCTTCAGGGTCGGCCTAATCGTGAGAAAGTGGCTGCTGGAGACTAGGTCTTCTCCCGAACTTTCTTGCCTTTTAAATACTTGACCGTATTTTTGTGCGGGGCCTTCTGAAGTCTGCCTCCCCTGCCCTCTTGGCAAGAAAATGGTCTTTTCTTTTCCTAAATGCAACTGCCCCCCGCATCTCCCTTGGGCAATTCTTTTAAATATATCAAATGAAATGTAAATAATGCAGCAATGTGACCTCACAATACCCAAGACGGGAGGGGGGGGATTCCCAGTTCTCTTCCCTTCCCCCCAGGGGCGTCCTGTGTCACTTCTTCCACTGAATCTTACTTTAATAAAAATATTTTTATGTTTGAAAGTAAGTCACTAATCACTCAAGCAGAGGCCTCTGGAACAAAAACATAATTTAAATTGAAAATGTTTTATTTCCTGTGACTCTAAGTCTCTCAGTTAAAAAGAAAAATTATTCTGGATCGAGTGAGTAATGGAATTAGTCAATTGACCGGACCAACATTAAGTGTATTAAATTGTGTATATATTGGGGCGCGTGGGTGGCTCAGTGTAGGTTAAGCCACCGACTTCAGCTCAGGTCATGATCTCACAGTCCGTGAGTTTGAGCCCCACATCAGGCTCTGTCCTGACAGCTCGGAGCCTGGAGCCGGCTTCGGATTCTGTGTCTCCCTCTCTCTCTGCCCCTCCCCTGCTCATGCTCTGTCTCTGTCTCAAAAATAAATTAAAAACACATTAAAAAATAGTGTATATATTTATTACATACATATATAAAAGTTAAATGTTTGAACGTCTCTTCATGGGATGGATAGGGCGCGTGTTTTCAAACGGTTCGTGTGTCTTTGGATGACTATTGCTTATGATCTGAGACATGGTCTAGAATCTCTTTGTCCCTGGTGTGAGTGTGTTGGTGAAGATTCTGAGAAGACTTGTTTCTATAAATTCCCACCTGGTAACGGGAGAAAGGCGCCAGGGCTAGGTGCCTCCTCTTTCTGAACGGCTTTAGCGATTTAAGTCAAAAGTCACAACAGCGACTTATCACCAAAAACATTTTAAAAAATTGATTGGATCGAGTTGTCCTCCAGATGAGCAAGATTGCGGGCTTTCTCGGCACTCCCGGTGGGTGAGTGGCCCCGGGTCCCTCCCTGGTCCCCAGGATCCCCCACCCTTCTCAGGAAGTGGAGGTGTCCTTGAGGTCCCGTTCAGAGGCGGCGGATCCTCGCTGACCCAGCGACCCGGATCCCAACCCCCTCGGACCGGCCCGCTACGCTGTAGCTGCGCCCGCGCCGGCGAGGAGGGGGGGCGGCCAGGCTGCAGGTGTCTGGGCGTTCCGGTAGGGTTGATGGTGGGGGCCTCCCCGGACAGCCGCGCCGACTGTCCGGTCGGGGCGGGGGGTGCGTGCCTAGGAGGCCACCCCGCCTCTGAAGCGGCCCCGCAAGGTGGGTCTGCGGAGAGGGTCACAAAGAGGAGAGGTGCACCAGCCTGCTGCGCGTGCGCGGACCCGGCTGCCACCCTCTGCGGGCTGTGCCTGCGAGTGTAGACGCCGGGGGCCTGTTGCAACCGCGCATCTTCGGGTGTCCGGGTCCCGGGTGGGTGTCGGGCGCGCAAGCCCGTGTTGTCCTAGTATTTACAGCGTGTGGCTGGGATGGGAAATAATGCGTACGGTGTGGGGTGTGAGTGGCGCGTGCGCGCCTGTAGGCGGCGCGTGTTCTGGCGTGTGCGTGTGTGTGTGTACGGGGTGTGGGGGTGCGCCGTGACAGGGCGGCGTGCGTGTGCGCGGAGCGCGCGGCGTGCCCGTCGCGTCCCGCCTGCGCCCCCAGCGCCGCGCTCAGGGACTGCGCACCGCCTGCGGCCCTGGCACCACCCACCGCGCGGCGCGGAGCCCGGAGCGCGGCGGGTAGCCATGGCAACAGAGGCTCCCGCAGCTCCGCGGTCTGGGTGAGGGGCGCTGCGCCCCCCGACGGCGGGCGTGGGGGAGGGGAGGCCGCTCACCCCCAGAAACGCGCGGACGAGGCGGGACACACCCCTGCGAAGCGCCTGGCTGACACCCCTCGGGATACCGCCCCCCCCCCGCCCCGCCCCGGGCCCATCCTCGGTCCCTGCTGCTTGCCTGGGGGTCCTGGACCCCTCGCTCCGGTCCTCTGCAGGCCTGGGGCTGGGCGCCGAACCTTTCCTGCTGCGAGTGGATGCGCAAAGCACTTACTGCTGCTGGGTGCGAAGGCGCAGCAAGACAGGTGCGTCTTAGGGTCCTGCTCCGGGGACCGAGCCTGGACCGGGTCACGAGCACGGCTGTCTGGTTTTATGACCGACAGCTGCTCCTGCTGGGTCCCGGAAGGATGGGCCAAAGGGAGCCCCCCTGCCCCCCACCGCCATTCCCACCCCCAAGCGTTGGACGTGGCTCTTCAGTGGGGAGGAGAGCATCTGGGCCAGCAGCTCCCTGGGGTCTGGAAAAAAAGACTGACTTCCGCCAGCAAGTAGCACCTGAAGGAAAGGGCTGGCCGGCCCTCCGGGAACTGAACCTGGGGATATCTGCCGCCCCCCGCCCTCGCTCAGGGCCAGCCAGCCAATGAGGCTGCCTCGATTCTAATCCAGTTTTACCTGAGGAGGTTGGGCAAGACCAGTTTGCATTTATTCATTCATTCATAACCCTTAGTAAGTGCAGCCATTCTGAAGCGTGGTACCCGAGGCCAGCGGCAGGAGAATCACCTGGTAACTAGTCAGGAGTGCAAATTCTCAGGCCCACTCCAGGCCTCCCACCCAGAAACGCGTGTGCGCGCTCAGGCTCACCAGCACAGCACCTGATCTAACAAAGCGATTCTGAGGCACCCTTGAATTTGAAAACCGCTGATCCGGGGTGGCCTTGGTGCTGGGCGCGGGGCTGCATGATCCCTTCCCTCATGGGATCCTAAAACAAACCTGATTTGGAAAGTTCTCCTTCTCTGGACTATGAGCGTTCACTTGGGGCTCCACCTACAACTGGGGGGGAACGAATACTCTGACCCCTCCCCCAAGGCTGATGTGGTTATTTCCGAGGGGCGGGAGGAGAAGCTGGAGGAACCGGAGATTCTGAATTCCTACTTCAGAAGCTGCTGGAGAAAGGCTTCGAGGGGTTTGAAGAGCCCAAGAGCGCCGCCTCCTGGTGACAGCACGCGGGGCTGGCTGTAAAGGGGGGAGGCCTCCTGACAAAGGGGACTTTCCCGGTCCCTCCGACACCCTGTCGCTCATGAACTGGCCAGTCAGTACTTGAACGTGTCACCCATCACTGCCTGGCTAAAGTCAACAAAGGCTTTGAGCAGACAGCTGTACGTGGACGAATGGTGTATCCGTGTGGGTCCTCAGTCACCTCCACGGGGCTCGGGACGGCAGTGCCGCTTTGTTTCAGCCGGGGTTTTCTCCCGACTGTTTCGGTTGGGCCGAGGGTGAGATGGAGTTTGCACGGTGGGTTACAATGTTAGTTTTCAGCAGCGTCCCGAACTCCCCTGGCCGGAGTCTTTGGACAGCAGCCACCGGGGAGACTGAGCGCTGCCCTCCAGGAGCCTCCGGGGTTGGCCACGTGGGGGGAAGGGAGGGCAGGCAGGTGGGAGCACGGACGACCTCCCGGACGCGTGCCTCTGGCTCCCTCTCCTTTACTGTTTCTAAATTTTGTCGCGTCTACCGGCCATCTTTGCTATGGTCACGGTCAAGGTACTGCCCTTACATCAACGCGTCCTTCTTTTCCTTAAGTTAATTTTATTTATTTATTTATTTATTTATTTATTTATTTATTTGACAAACTTTATTTATTTCTTTTAAATTTTTTTTAATGTTTATTTATTTTTGAGACAGAGAGAGACAGAGCATGAACGGGGGAGGGGCAGAGAGAGAGGGAGACACAGAATCGGAAACAGCCTCCAGGCTCCGAGCCGTCAGCCCAGAGCCCGACGCGGGGCTCGAACTCGCGGACCGCGAGATCGTGACCTGAGCTGAAGTCGGACGCTTAACCGACTGAGCCACCCAGGCGCCCCCCCCCCCCCTTAAGTTAATTTTATTTTTATTTTTATTTTATTTTATTTTTTTTTTAATTTTTTTTTTCAACATTTATTTATTTTTGGGACAGAGAGAGACAGAGCATGAACGGGGGAGGGGCAGAGAGAGAGGGAGACACAGAATCGGAAACAGGCTCCAGGCTCCGAGCCATCAGCCCAGAGCCCGACGCGGGGCTCGAACTCAGGGACCGCGAGATCGTGACCTGGCTGAAGTCGGACGCTTAACCGACTGCGCCACCCAGGCGCCCCTTAAGTTAATTTTAAAAAGAAAAACCGTTGAAATACCAGACATAAATGGAAGATCAGTAGCTCTCACCTCAAACCGAAGGTGATCATAAAACCGGGGACAACGCAGGTATAACATTGCGGCCACGGGGTGGCCCGTCACCGCCCTGAGCCTGGCTCCTCTGGGGGCTAGAGCAGCGAGGTGCTTCAAGGCTTAGCGTCCCCGACCCGAAACTTCCTGCGAGAGAAGCAACGTTTGGAGGCGAATGGCAAAGAGAACAGCCGTGACTCCTCGCTGTTCCGCGTGTCTTCGCGCGGGCCTGAAGCGTAGCTCGTGGGCCTCCCGTGGGCCGGATCCAGCTTGCGAACAGTAACTCACCTAATCGTTAGGACCAACCTGTGAGACAGAGACTCCCGTTGTTCCTGATTTTACAGTGGGGACGTGGCCCAGTGGTCAGCAACTCGCGTGGGGCTGCCCAGCATTGCGTTAGAGGGTCTGAGCACGGGAGCTGGGGCTGGGCCGCCCCCGGCCACACCAGGCACAGGGCGGTCCCCACCACTGCACAAATGAGAAATGTAGCCTCATGGCACGAAGCCCGGGATCATGTTTCTTTCTTTTCTCTTTGAAAAAGTCAGTCGGACGAGCCTTGGAGTGTCTGTCGGCCCATCCTCTGCAAAGCAGCCAACCGTGGGCTCTCGGAGGCAGGCTGGGGGTCTTTCGGGGGCCTGTGGGTCGTGGTGGTCACACAGGCCCCTGTGGGTGCTCGGTGCTCGGCAGCTGTGAATGCACGCGGATCCCCCTCCGGGTCCCCTCCAGCCAGATGGGCAGACTCCCCGGGGCCAAGACCGGATTCGGGCCTGTCCGGAGTCAGAAGCTGGTGTGTGGGCTGGTCTGGGTATCCTGCGCCCGGCAGGCTCTGATGGTGGGGGGGGGGGGGCGTTCCTTCTGGGGAAATGACTGGATGCAGGGCCTGTGAGGCCAAGGCAGGACTCCGGCTCCGGGCAGCTGGTGAGGCGGCTGCGGAGGGTGGGTTGGGATGGACCCTGGAAGTGAAGGTGGGGACCCAGTCACAGGTAGATGAGGCCCAGGGAGGGGAGGGGGGCTCACAGGCAAGGGGTCGTCTGGTCCCGCAAACCCCTCCCGCGGAGTCGCGTCTCACAGTGTTACAGCTGGATTTGTAACACGCAGTCTCTGCGGCCCGGCCTTCACCTGGGGGGGCCCCCAGCCTCCCAGCGTTCTCCTGGGCAGATCTCAGGGAAGTACGCATCTCCTCGTCCCCTCACGTTTTCCGATGAGGACACTGAGGCTGCGCCCCGAGGTCACAGCTTGTGAGTGGGGGACAGACTGGAGTGGGAGTTGTCACTCCAAAGCCCTGCTCTTTATTTTTTAAACTTTTTTTTTTTTTTCAACGTTTATTTATTTTTGGGACAGAGAGAGACAGAGCATGAACGGGGGAGGGGCAGAGAGAGAGGGAGACACAGAATCAGAAACAGGCTCCAGGCTCCGAGCCATCAGCCCAGAGCCTGAAGCGGGGCTCGAACTCACGGACCGCGAGATCGTGACCTGGCTGAAGTCGGACGCTTAACCGACTGCGCCACCCAGGCGCCCCATAAAGCCCTGCTCTTTAAAAGTGGTTTTGAGTGCATGGTCCGGAAATGCTTCGGTATGCGCAGTGCGCAGGGGACGGCGTGGCGGACCGCACCCCTCCCGCTCCTGGCCCGTCTCTGGAGCCGGCAGTGCTCCCCTGTTCCTGGGAGTGCTCCAGGGTGTTTATTTACGTGCAGACGTGCCCGCATGCGTGCGCACACACGTACACACGCACACATACTCTCCCCCCTCCCCCACGCCCACCCGTGGGGGGTCTCCTATTTGCAACGTCTTCGCCTTTTTAAATTACTTTTATTTTTTTGGCTGAGCAATGATGTGGTTCCCTGTCAGTTCACAAAGAGCCTTCTCGCCCCACCCCTTGTGCCACCTCTCCTTGGCAAGGCCAACCAGGGCCTGTCCCTCAGGAAGAGCGGATGGGTTCCCGGGGGTGGGGGTGGGGGGGTGGTTAGTCGTCCTAAGTTGTCAGGAATGCATCACACGCTGGGGCCAGCTGGTTGGGCTGTAAGAAAACCCAGCAGGCTTTGGAGCAAAAGGCCTGTAGCCACGGTGGCTACTGTGACTGCAGCGGCTAGGCTGTCCTTCATTCCCCCTGGAGCAGGAGCGGGCGGGGACCGGCGTGCGGACTCGATCAGGCAAAGCGTCCCCGCCACCGGCCCCTGCGCCCCGGGGGGGAAGCTGGAGCCGGGCCGCAGGACCTTCCCGCGCGGGGCTCCCGCGCGCCCCCGCGTGGCCGCAGACGGCACGGCTTGTGGGGCGGGGCCTGTGGGAAGAGGAGGAGAGGGGAGGGGAGGGGGACCCTGCGCCGCCCCGGACCTGGGCAGGGGCCCCACTGCCAGCACCAGAACGACTGAGCATGAGCTGGGGCTGTGGGGACACTGAGGTCTGTGGTCAAGTTGGGATTAAAGGCCCATCCGTGTCCAGCGGACTCACGCATTGAGAGGGCAGCTTCTGGAGGCTTCCTGGAAGAGGCGGGCCTGGAAGAATAAGTGTCTGTTGGCTGGTCTGGTGGAGAAGAGGAAGCAGGGCTGCAGGGAGGGAGGGACTGGTGGGAAATGGGCTGGGCAGATAGTGGCCTGGACACTCATGTCAGGCTGTGACTGAGAAGGTCCCCCGTGGGAACTCCTGACCCTCAGCTGACCCCCACCCCGGAGGGCACTCGGGGCTGCAGGTGGGGGCGGGGCTGGGGTTGGGGATGGCTTGTGGGGGCACTTTCCTAGGCCTGGCTGGGGGGTCCTGCAGACCCAGAAGTGGGGAGAGCCCGAGGGTGCCTCGGTTTCCCCTGCTCTCAAGCCTGGTGAGGAGGACTCAGGTCGCAGTGGAGGGCGGCCACGTGTGGCAAATCCTTTGGGCACTGCCTTTGGAGCGGAGAAAATGACCTATGAGACAGCAGCCGTAGTTCCGAACCGGATTCGGCAGCTGTGACGCCAAACCCAACAGGGGAGGTTGTCTCCAGGGCTCCGAGCTCTGGGCTGGGCGCCAACTCCGTTGTGAGGGCTGATTCTGCAGGCTTTTCCCAACCCGGCATTTGTGACCTTGCTCTGGGGCTGGAAATTGGCTTGGTGGGCCGGACAGCGGGTTTGCTAGCACGCTTCTGGGGCAGACCTCCCTGGGACCATGAGCAGAGTCAGGTGCTCTAACCTCTCCCTTGCCTGTGAAGTCTGAGTCCCCTCTCGGCTGGAGGGCTGGGGAATCTTATAATATCACCGTCTCGTGCCGGAAAACCCACTTCAAGGACCCGATCCCCCTGCGCACAGAAAGCTAGTGGTGGACACAGCGGAAAGTACTCCAGACGAGGGATTTAAAAACTGGTGCTCAGACAGAGTCCCTTTTGGTGATCTTGGACTAGCCCGCTAACTTCCCAGGCTCCAGCGTCCTGTCTGGGTAAGAGGGGGTGGCTAAAATGATCTTTCTGGTTCTCTCCAGCTCTACCATTCAGTGGCAAGTGCCCCCCCCCCCCCACTCCTCTGCAGCCCCTCTGCCTTCTGGCCTCCCTCCTATCTCAGCTGCCACTGGTCCCTGTCTCTCCTCACGTGTCAGTGAGTGACTGTGGCCCTTCTGGGGCAGCCCGACCCTGAGCTGCAGACACAGCCTTCATATCTCGATTTTCTTTACCCCCAGAAACAAACCTTGTAAGTCAGGCCCTTCAAAGGTATTGTGAACTCGTCCGTTTTACATCATCTCCACTCTGTCCCCAAGATGTTCTGCCCGGACCCCTGCGGGACCTTCCTAACTGGCCACGCTCTGGCCTCCAGTGTTCTTTTAATCATTGGTGTCGAATCAGGTGTCCCCTCCCCCCCACCATGTCCCTCGGCTAGGGGCTCCCTGCGGCCGGTGAGGCAGCTCCGGGCCCCTCTGTCCGTGGTGAGCTCATCATGGACCCCTTCCTCCAATACCAGCCTCCAAGCACAGGCCTCCCTTCTCTTCCACAAACTCGAGGAGGCAGTCTCGCCCAGGGGCTCTCACTTGCGCTCCTGGAACCCCATCCCCCGGGGCTGGGCATGGCCGCCGTCCTCCTCATTCAGGTCTCCCCCTCCCCCGTTAGACGGTCTCAGTCGTCTTGCCCACTGATTCGTTCTCTGCCTGTTGTCTGCCCTTGGCGGTCCCCTAAATTACAGACTCCGGGGCGTGGGGCCCAGACTGTCTTGGCTGGTATCCCCAGACCCGGGACACCCAACAGGCTCCCACTGTGTGGTCTGGGAATGAATGAATGATTTGGCTTCTGCTTTGGCTGGAGGGCTGTGGCACCACACGGCAGAAACCAGGCAGGGCAGGAGCTGCCCCGCAAACCTAAACCCCAAGCCTTCTGAGTTCTCCCTTGTCCCGGAGCACAGCACGGACTTGAAGGCGGCCGGGTGGGGAGGAGGCTGGGAGGGTCCCAGTGTCATGGGTGGTCTGCTTGGAAAAGACCTGCTCCAGGCCTAGAGCAGGGCAGCTGGAAGGGGCCTGCAGGGTCCTGAGGACTGACTCCTCTCTGCCCGGTGAGGGGGCCCAGGTCAATGGTGGGGGCATCGGGCTGGGTCAGCAGGGAGCACGGTCCCACCCTCCCCTCCCCTCCTCTTGCCTCCCCTCCTCCCCTCCTCTCCCCTCCCTTCCCCTCCTGGGCCTCTGACCTTGAGCGGCATTATGCGACCTCGGCCAGAAGAATCGTAGCCACTGAGAGTCCCACCACCAAGGGGCACCAGCCACGTGGCACGAGGGCAAACCCTGAGGAAATTTGGAGCATACAGTGAGTGAGGGGAGCCAGAGCCTAACACTTCCCCCGCTCCCCCATGGTGGCCCGGGTGCCCTCTGCACCGCCCCCCCCATGAGCCCCCTGACCTCATCTCTCACCACGGCCCCTCCCCTGCTGAGCAGCCCCTCCCCACCTCCAGCCAGGCCCCTGCTGGGGTCCACCATCTTGTCTGCCCCTGGGCTGGGTGGGGGGAGGGGGAGGGGGGGTAAGGGTGTGCTGGGGGGAGGCCGATCCAGGAAGGAGCCCTCCCGTGGCCATGTGGGACAATAGGTCATGTGGCATCAGAAGCCCGGAGGTGGACTTCACCAGGAGGCCTGTCCTGGGGGCAAACCACCTACTTCCCTGGCCCTCAGTCTCCCCGCCCCCAACAAGGCTGCTCCCCTTCTGTGCTGCTCCCAAGATGCGCAAAGTGCGCTGCATGGTGTCGGGTACTCGAGATGTTTCCAGAGTCTGGGGCGGGGAAGGAGAAGGCGGCCCCACACGGCTGACGGCCATCCCTGGTCAGGGCAGGGCAGGCGCGCACACACAGTCTGCAGGTGCCTGGGGGCAGAGCAGGTGCAGGCGGACGGCAGCACCTTACCTGAGGGGGACGTGGGCGACACGGTGCTGAGGGGCCCGTGGCTGGTTTCCTGCAGCGTGGGCGACACGGTGCTGAGGGGCCCGTGGCTGGTTTCCTGCAGCGTGGGCAGCAGGACGCTGAGGGACCCGTCGTTGGCCTCGGGCACGATGCCCAGCAGCTTGCACATGAGCTCGTACACGTGGATGCTCTCGAAGGGCTCCACCTCCAGGCCCCGCTTGAAGCTGGGGCCCACGGCCCGGAAGATGGTCTTCATGTCTGTGACGTTGTTGTGGAAGCCGTGTTCCCCCTTGTTGAATTGCACGCTCAGTCTCTGCCGAGGAGGGAAGGTCCTGAGTCTTTGCGGGGCCCGAAGCACACCCCCGCCCTCTCTGCCAGCCGCATCGCTGTGTCGGCAGAGGACCCCCGGAAGGCGTTCACACGTAGGGGCAGGGGAGGTTCTCTGAATTCTGAGCCCCCAGGATCCGCGGCCCAAGAGAGAGCCTCAGCAAAGACCTGGTGACAGAGGCGCTGACCCCAAGGACGCGGGGTGGCGCTGGCCGCCCCGGGGCGCCTGTGCACACCAGCGCCCCCTCCCCGACTCCCCCTCCCAGCCTGCATCTGGCTTCCCCTCCAGCATCCCGTGGCTCTCATCTGATGGCAGAGCGGGCCCCTTGCCCTCGTCCCTCCCTCCCTCCCTCTGGCCGGTCTTCCCACACTTTGACCTCCACGCATGCACACGCACGTACACGTATGTCCACGCACGCACCCAGGACGTGTACGAAGCACACACACGGATCTTACGCACGTACACACACGTGCACGTGGACAGACGCACTCCCACCGCGTGGTGACGGGTATGTGCCTGCGGCGGCCCGCGCCCCTCAAACTGGGGGCCGGCGGGAGACGGAACTCGAGGGGGGCCCGGCGGCCCAGTGAGGGAGCCCGTCCCCAGCCGTGATTCTGCGGGCAGCTCACCCCGTGGATGACGTAGCCAGGGTCGCTGAACATGAGCAAGGGGGTGATCCTGGCGTTGTTGGCGTAGTGGAGGGACGAGGGGAAGGACTCCTTCTTGAAGACGTGCAGTTTGGGGTGGGCGTCCTTGAGGACCTCGTACACCGTCTCCAGCTTGCCCTCCTTGGGGAGCAGCATCCCGTTCGGCCCGTAGTCCAGGAGCTCAAACTCGATGTCCTTGAAGGTGAAGTTGGGGAACTTGTGGAACTCCACCAGGTCCGGGGCCTGCTTGTGGACGGTGGTCATGCCGTGGTCGGAGGTGACGATCAGGTTGAGGCTGTCCTCCAGGCCGCTGCTCCTGATGCTGTCCCGGAGGTAGCCCACGGTCCTGTCCACCTGCATCACCATGTCCTTCCTCTGCTGGGACTCGGGGCCGTACTTGTGGCCCGTGGAGTCGGGCTCCCCGAAGTAGAGCGTGACCAGGTCCAGGCCCTCCCCCGTGAACCAGGTCATCACCGTGTCGATGTTGGCTTTCCACTCCGCCTCGTTTCCGTAGTTGTGCAGAGCGCCTTCCTTGCGGCTCAGCGTCACGGCCACGTTCTGGTAGGTGACGTTCCCGCCAGGGTAGAAGAAGGAGCCGGTCTTTAGGCCCTGTCAGAGAAGGTGGCGTGGGAGCCGCGGGCCTCCTTGGGCTCAGCCCCTGCCTGTGCCCGGCCCTGCCCTCCCCTCTGCCCACTCGCCCTGCCCTGCACCTGCTGCAGGCGTGGGCCTTTCTTTGGGGGAAGCCCTTTTACAACTCTTATCTCACGTTCCCGAGTTTACAGAGGAGAGAGCAGGTGCCCCGTGGACTCGGGACTCAGCACCGGTGCGATAATGGATACAGACGTGTCCCCAGATACGCGGCGTCCTCATCATCGCTACGGCCCTAGGCCCTTGCCCCGAGGCTGAGCTGTCCGGACGGGTGGCCCTCCCCTTCTGGCCTGGAGCCCGGCCCCTCCCCGCAGGATTCTGGCCCAGGTCCTTCCCCCGTGTCCCCGTGCCTGCCCTTGCAGCCTTCAACCTGGCCGCCCATCCGCCTTTCCATAAACCGATGGCTGCTTTATTTCCAGATCCATCTGGCCCCCCAACCACGTGCCCGCGGTTGTCCGCTCCCCCTGCGCCCTTCCGTTTGGACCGAGCGCCGCGAGAGGCCAGGCTCTCGGGCCCTGCTTCCTGTGAGTGAGCCTGGCATCCGGGTAGCTCCTTCCAGAGCGGAGGGACTCCGACCTGAGTGGACACCCGGCCTAGGAGGTGGGTGTAGGCTCCGAAGTTCATCCTGGGCTCATCTTGAAAGCATCCGTTGGGCCTTGTTGACTAGAAACCACGCCTGTGGTGGGGCCAGGAAGCTCCCAGGACGTTGCAGGATGGTGAGCTCCCCGCGCTCAACCCCACAACCCACCTCTTACTTTGTCTTCCTCCCTCTGGAACTTAGCCACCCAGCCCTGAGAGGAGTCGGGAAGGGGAGAGGCATCAGGCTGTTGCATTGTTATGTGCCTTTTGGCCGAGTGACGTTATTTTTCCCGTGGGGACCCCTCTGCCACTGCCAGGGGTCCAGGGGTGCAGTATTCCCTCCCGGCGGGAGGCCGGAGCAGCCCTGCCCGGTCCCAGGGCTCCAGGGAGGACTGGGCAGGGCGGTACCCACCGCCCCCAAGGCCCCTCTATGCTGGGAGCCCGGGACGCCAGGGCGGGGAGCGGGCCAGCGTGGGTCTCGAAAGGTCTTTCTGGGCCTGGTCCTGCCTTCCCCTCTCTCCCGACTGCCGTCCGCGGGGGCATTACCTGCCTCTGGGCTGTGATCCAGATGGGTAAGCTGCCATTGTCCCACCACATCTGGACGCCCAGCGTGGCGTGGTAGGGCAGCTTCACCTTGCTGGTGGTGTTGTAGTACATGTTGTGAACCACGCCGTGGTTCTCGATGTATTTGCCTGTGGGAAGGAGGCACCAGAGGGGAGGTGGGGGGTGGGCGGGCTTTCTCGCGTGCCGCCCCCCAGGAGCCCAGGTTTGGGGTCCCAGGCACATCCTCCCCAACCCAGAGGTTCTATCCGCAGTGCCGGCGACTCATCCTGCGGCTCAATGTGCGCACAGCGCAGCCCCACCCGTGCGGGGACGTCATTTGTAGCCTCTGGGTTTTAGCAAAGCCTGGGAGGGACCCAGATGGCTCTCAGGAGGGAACTAATTAATCAGTTACGGCCCGGTCATAACACAGAATCCCGGGCAGAAATTTAAGTGAACTCCCAGCGGAGCTCTATCCGCGAGGTATTTTCTAAAGTTCACTTTTTGCACGGGAAACACGCGCACGTGCGCTCAGAAGGCACAAGAGGGGGGACGATGAAGAGTGTGCCCCCTTCCCCCGCACCCCCGTCCGCGATCTACGGAGGACGCAGGTGACGTGCAGGTGTTTGCAGTGGGAGCCGTGGTCACAGAATGCTGGCGTCAGGATGAGCCGTCCGCAAGGAATGGGGTCCCCCCTCCAAGGTCACGTCCCCCCCCAGAGCCTCAGCGTGTCACCTTGTTTGGGGATGGGGTCTTTGCAGGTGCGACTAGTGAGGTCAAGATGAGGGCAGTCTGGGTCAGGGTGGGCCCTGAGTCTATGGGCAAGCATCCTCACGAGATGAGGGGAGACACAGGCGGGAGGGGCGGCTGGGGCTGGACCGACGGGCAGGAAGCGGGGAGCGGCAGGAAGGGCCCCCTGAGTCTCCCTGCTGACACCTGAATTCTAGACTCCCAGCCTAAATAGGGCGACGGTGGGTTCGAGGGGACCTCGGGGGGGCGGGGACAGCAGGGAGCCTCAGGCTCATCTCTCCTGCCTGCCTGTCTGAAACCCAGCCACACTCACCACCTCCAGAAGCCCTCCCAGGTTGCCACCTTGGTTGGGGTCACTGTTTAAAACGAGACGGCTGGGTAGTTTTGTGGCTTGTGTCGGTTGTCACCGGCCGTGCTGCGTCTCCCCAGTGACAGCATCCCCTCCTGGGGGTCACCTTTGTCCCTGTGCGGCCCCCCGGGGGGACAGGGCTCTGTGCATACACTGGGTGCCTTCTGTTGGTTCCCCCTGGTTGCTCAGCCCCCTCCCCAGCCCCAGGCCCCACCCGAGGCCAACGCTCACCAGTGACCAGGGTGAAGTGGCAGGGGCTGGTCATGGTGACGAAGGCCGGGGTCATGTAGCGTGCTTTCACCCCGTCGAGTGCCATGGCGTCCAGGTTGGGGGTGGGTACGTCCTGGTCATAGTCCCAGCGGAAGCCGTCAAAGGACACCAGCAGCAGCTTATTCCGGGAGACCTTCCTGCCGACGGGAGCCCCTGTCCCCGGAGCCAGGAGGGTGGCCAGGGCCACGGCGAGGAGGACAGCCGAGCGTCCCATGATGGGTTTTTCAGACAGGAAAGCCTCCGGGCTCGTTCCTGCTAAGGAGCAGAGCAAAGTCCCAGGGTCAGCCGGGCCGACCTGATCCTGTGCCTCTTTGAACACAAGACCTGCACATACCTGCGTCTCGGAAAGCGGCCCTGGTCACCGCACCTGCCACCCGGGCCCAGCCCTCACACGGCATCGGCTTTTATTGCCAGCACAGCCTCCTGGGCTGGGTGCTCCTCCCACCTCGTGCACGTGTGTCCTCACAGGGAGGATGGGGACCGGTCCCGAAGGCCTGGATTGCAGAGGAGGCCACTCCCTCCAGAAGGCCCGTGTCCCCACTCCACCTCTCCTAGGCGCTCTCGGCCCCGGTGCCCTGCTTGCCCTGACCCCAGAGCACTCGGAAGAGGGGGCTCCCTCGTTACCTGTGCTCATGGGGGTGGGCGCACGCGGGAGAGGGACCCCTGAGTTCAGTGTGCAGCCCCCTTCTCTGTCCCTGTTTCTGTCTCTGTCTCTCTCCCTCCCTCTCTCCGTACCTACGAAGCTCGTTCTATGAGCCGGGCACGGTTCTCCGTTCTGCGGACACAGAGTGAAGGAGACAGACCTGCTCCTGGCTCCTTTCATTCTGGTTGGGGACACACAAAGGACAATGAGTGGCCAGGTAGATCCGTAAAATAGTGAGGTTCTCGGAAAGAAAGCAGGCAGGAGGGTGAGACGGAGCACATGGCTGGGGAGGGGCAGCAGAACAGGTGGCCGGCCAGGGCCGCACCAGAGGACGGCGTGGGTGGGAGCCAGGGGCAGGTCAGAGGGCGGCGTGGCGGGGTCTGGGGCCTGGGGGGCTGTGGTAGTACCGAGTCGGGCGTTCTTGTGCAGGTCAGGGCGAAGCCAACCAAGGGAAGGACAAAACTGATCTAGTTTTTTTTTTTTTTAATTTTTGAGAGCCAGAGAGAGATGGAGCACAAGTGGGGGAGGGGCAGAGAGAGCGAGGGAGACACAGAATCGGAAGCAGGCTCCAGGCTCCGAGCTGTCAGCACAGAGCCCGACATGGGGCTCGAACCCACGAATGGCGAGATCGTGACCCGAGCCGAAGTCGGGCCCCCCCAGGCGCCCCTGACCTGATGTTTGTTTTTTTTTTTTTAATTTTTTTTTTAACATTTTATTTTTGAGACAGAGAGAGACAGAGAGAGACAGAGAGAGACAGAGAGAGACAGAGAGAGACAGAGACAGAGAGAGACAGAGAGAGACAGAGAGAGACACAGAGAGACAGAGCATGAATGGGGGAGGGGCAGAGGGAGAGGGAGACACAGAATCGGAAGCAGGCTCCAGGCTCCAGGCTCCGAGCCATCAGCCCAGAGCCCGACACGGGGCTCGAACTCACGGACCGCGAGATCGTGACCTGGCTGAAGTCGGACGCTTAACCGACTGCGCCACCCAGGCGCCCCTACCTGATGGTTTTTAAAGAAACAAGGTGTTGCCCCTGCAGGAGGGTAGGCCTGAGGAAGGGGCGGGCTGGGATCCGTGCAGGGAGGTGCCTGCCAGTGTCTGGGCAGGAGGGGGTGGTGGCCCGGACCAGGGTGGCTGCTGTGGCGGTGACGGGTGCCAGGGGAGTACGGAGGCCTTGCTGGCCGACTGCACGTGGGGGAGATGGCGGGTGGAGGGAAACCAGCATTCCATTTTAGCCACCCCGTGTTGGGGGTGCCCGCGGGCAGCCCGAGTGGAGGTGTCCGGTGGGTAGTATGTCCTGATTTAAATTTTCTTCACCTACAAACCTGTCAACAGCAGGCCTGACTTATGAGGGCTGCAGCAAGATGTTCTCGCCAAGCGATGCCCAGCTCACCACCACAGAGGCCATCAGAGCCTTCTCCACGGGGGCAGATACCAGGGTCCTCCCCACCGGAACCCTACTGAAACACACCCTGGGGAGGAATCCCCACACAGCAACCGGCCTTGGAGGTTCTCCCGTCTGCCGGAGTCTGGGAATCCCGGACAGGCGCACCGCACGGACTCCTACAACCAGCGCCGACGGGCGGCCTGCCAAGTGGTGGGCCAGGCCACAGCAGGTGCAGGGAGTGTGGCGCGGGGGCCCCAGCTCCAGGGATGGAGGCGGCAGCTGTGTGTGAGTGGGTGCAGGTGCCCTGGGAGAGAACAGCGGGGCCTCATTTACACCCGTGTGGGGTCAGGCCCAGGAGGGCTACTCTGTGGGTCTGACATCCAGGCCGCAGAGTGGGCAGGAAAGCCTGCCTTCCAGGTGGGGGGCAGGCGTGCAGGGGAAGAAGTGCCGGGGCTCCCAAGGGCGGAGGGGGAGAGGAGGGGCGAGGTCGGGCTGGAGGCTAGAGGGGCAGGCCATGGAGGAGCCCGGGTTTTGGGGTAGCTGTCTTTCAACGTTCTGTTCTTCCAGACCTCCAGGATAAGATGGCTGCCAAGAATAAAGACTACACTTCCCAGCATCCCCTTCAGCGAGATCTGACCATGTGACCCCCGTTATGGCCAATAGGATGAAAGAAAAATGTCATGTGACAGCCCCAGCCTCTTCTCTCTGGAGCGCTCCTCCCGCGGGTTCCCCAGGCCGGCGCTGAGGGTCTCCCGGGGGGCGCGTGGGAGTCCTGGGTCGCGTGGCCTGTCGCCTGCGTCCTCGCTGCGAGTCGTGCGCGCAGCCTGTCTTGCTTCTGTTTCCTTGTTTGGTTTTCTGTCGGGCTCAGCAGGATCCATTCCCAGGCTCTGGGCGGCCTTGCTGGGTCTGAGCCGGGAGGTGATCTGAAATGCAGGCTGCTGCGTGGGCAGGGGGGGAGGCGGGAGGGAAGTGGGCCCGACGCGGGGGTTCAGGGGTCCGGCCCGGGACATTGGGGGGGCTTGGGGCCAGCGCTGGTCCTGGCGGCGGGTGCGAGCGACGGAGGCCTCGAGGACCTGTTGTCACAGGGCACTTTCTTCTGCTGACCCCCGTCCGGGGGAGGGGGGGCGGGGGTGTGGATTCAAGGCTCCTGTTCACCCTCTGCTGCCTGCCTGGGTCTGGCCTGGAGATGGCGGAAAAGGTCTGCTCCCTGTCGTCTCAATGTCTCAGTAGGCTTTTTTTTTTTTTTTTCCTCCCTGGATCTCATGGGTCACCCTTCCATCAGTTTCCTTTTCCTTCCATGGCCTCCTAGAACACTTCAACAAAAAGAGGGTGTGCTAGCTGACGGGAACCAGAAGTGACAGGGCACTGGCTTTACTTACCCAGGATCTCATTCAAGCGTGGAGATAGTTCTGGAAGGCAGGAGTTCGTAATATCCTCACTTTATGTGTGGGGAAACTGAGGCAGAGCGAGGTTTCAGGTCGCTCAGCAGACGGAGGAGCCGGTCCTTGAAGCCAGGCTCGACAACCCTGCTTTGAACCACGTCTACGGGCCGTGGGTGCACCAGCCACTTGGGACCCTATCTCGGGCTTTGGGGCTGTTGACTGCTTTTAAAAATAGTACAGCTGTGGGGCGCCTGGGTGGCGCAGTCGGTTAAGCGTCCGACTTCAGCCAGGTCACGATCTCGCGGTCCGTGAGTTCGAGCCCCGCGTCGGGCTCTGGGCTGATGGCTCAGAGCCTGGAGCCTGTTTCCGATTCTGTGTCTCCCTCTCTCTCTGCCCCTCCCCCGTTCATGCTCTGTCTCTCTCTGTCCCAAAAATAAAATAAACGTTGAAAAAAAAAATTAAAAAAAAAAATAGTACAGCTGTGACCATGGTGACATCGCTGACTTCCCCTTCTACTTTCCCGGTGTTTCCTCCGGCCGCTACCTGGGAAGGGGTCCTGGGATGCGGCTGCTTGGGCCTTAACAGTTGTGTCGCGGTCAGAACGGCTGAGCTCTTAGCTGCCAGTCCCACCAGCCACGAGTGGTGTCTCCTCTGCCCCACTGTCTCCACTGGGTTTTATTTTGTGTTCCTTTTGTGTGCTTGACGGGCGTGTGATGAGATTTTCCAAGTCACAGTTTCTTCTGTCTGCTCCCACGTGCAGTTTATTCGTCATCTCTGACCACTGCTCAAGGTCATTGGATCTTAGGGCTTCATCAGTTTTGTTTTGTTTTTTTTTTGTATCTTTCAGCGTATATGTCTTGGAACGTATATTCTGGAATCTACTTTTCATAGGTACTGACCAGTTGTATTTACCTCTTGTAACTTTCCCCGCTGTCTTGCGCACCGGTCATTTCTCAGGCAGACGGTCGACCCGGAGCCCCCTGAAGGCAGGCCTGGCCATATTTTTCATGGTTGTATCCCCAGAGCCTGGCCCCAGCCAGCCCAGAGGAGGCACTGAACCCGTATTTGTTGGGTGAATAAATATGCGTGGAGGGAAAACGTATGCAAATATCTATCATGTTTTTGGTTAGGGAGAACATTTTTTACGATAAACTCTTTGACGGCAATTTTAGGTTTATGGAAACCTCGCAAAGATCGACTTCCCACATACCCTATGCCTGGTTTCCTCTGTTAGTAACATCTTACATTCTGCGGTATATTTGCATAACACATGAGCAACGTTCATAAGTTACTGTTCAATTCAGTACCGACAACTCCGTATTCTCAGATTTCCTCAGTGCTTGCCCTGTTGTCCCACCTCTGTACTGGGGTCCCATCGTGTCATCGGCCTAGCTCCTGTGTTCCTCTCAGGTGTGATAGTTTCTCGGACTTCCCTTGCTTTTGATGACATTGGCGGTTTTGAGGAGTGCTGGTCAGGTGTTTTGTAGAACTTCCCTCCGTTGGGATTATCTGTCGTTTATCTCTTGATTAGACAGGGGTTATGGGTTTTGGGGAGGAAGGGCGCAGAGATTAAGTGTCATTCCCATTATGTCCTATCAAGGGTACATCCTATCAATGTGACTCATCACGGTGCTGTGACCTTGATCACCCGGCCAAGATAGAGTCTCCAGGTGTCTCCACTTTCTTCTTTCTCTTTGCCTGCTCTGCTCTTTGGAAGGAAGGCCACCGTGTGCTACCCACACTTGAGGACTGAGAGGCCACGCTCCACCTCCTTGGGGACAGAGTATCTACAGAAGTTATTTGGAATTTTGAGCAGGACGTTTGTCTCTTCTCCCCATGTATTAACCTGTCCAGTGATTCATACCCGTGTAGACTCGCGGATGCTTGTTTCACACTGTGGATTGTAACCCACTGCTGCCTGATTGATGTTTGCTGGTCCGTCCCAGGCCGCCGGGAGCCCTTTCACTCCTCCGGTGTCCCTTTGGCGTGCCCATCACTTTCTCTGAGCACTTCCTGCTCCCCGGCAACCACATCTCGTGTATTTCCTGCCCCCGTCCTACAATCGGGCATTTCTCAGGGAGCCTGGTTCCTTTTGTCGGCAGGTGATGTTAGAGGCCAGGGGCTGGGTGTGGTTGTGCCCCTGCTGCAGGGTGTCGAGAAACTACTTGTAAAGTCGTAATCCAGCTGTCCCGGAAGCCCAGGCTCCCCGGCTCTATCAGGTGGACGTGCGGCTTAGGGACACGGCTGCAGTGCCTGGCACACAGTGGGGGCGAAGGAAAGAAGGCGTGGGTGGCGCAGGGAGAGTCTGGACCCCTGACGGATGTCCTCGCTTCTCCTCTGTCTCCGCGCGGCCGCTGGAGCGATGTCTAGAAACCAGGAATCGCCGTCTCCCTGTCCGGCCGCCACGTACTCCTGGGCTGCCGCCGCCAGGGGGCCCCGGACGCCCGGTGACGGGGTGGGCGCGACCGTGGGCTGTCCCCTCCGTGGAGAAGTGTGGAAGTCACGCGTCCACCCTCCCCACTCTCCACAGTGACAGGCGGCTAACCGGGCTCTAACAGGTCTCCCCACGCCCAGTCCACACCCTGTGGAGGGAAAGCGGGGGTGTTGCTGACACATTGCGTGCTCTCGGGGACACGAGACAAAGAACGGCCCGATTGTGCAGTTAAGCTGGAGAGGAGCGTTGCCATCAGGAAGGAGATGAATGAAAATTTGACTCGGGGGCGTGGCCGAGCACCCTTCCCAGACAGGGTCCCTGAACCTGTGCCATCTTGGGAGGCCCTGTGACCCTCCCGGCTTGGGGCCGGATGGGGTGCTTCTTCCTCGTGTCCGGGGGCGGGGGGGGGGGGGAAAGCTGAGCCGTTGAGCCTGGGACAAACGTCTGGCGGGCAGTGGGAGGCCATCAGGAGCCACACACAGACAGGCCTGGGCTCAGCAGGTGTGCCGCCAGGGGGCACCACAACCTTTGCGACCTTGGTGGCGGTCCTGCCGGGAGAGACGGTGGCCCGAGGCTGGCGATTCCTTCCCAAAGGGCCGCCGCCATCCGGGGGCACCGTGGGGAAGAGGACCTGAGTGGAGCAGCCTCCCTCCATCCCTCTGCTGGAGAGGCCCCCCGCCCCCACGACGAGCACCCCCGCTGTCGTGGGAGGCGCTCCCCACCCTGCCCGCTGCGGGCGGGACCTGCCCACTGCTGGTTGTGCCCGATGACTGGGGCCTGACCCGACCTTCACGACAGCAGTATTTTATTAGTGCCACAATCCACTTTATCAATTGCTGCTGCCTTTTATTACCACTCGGGAGCTTTATCGCAGCGGCCACCTCGCCTCCAGCTAAATGAGGATTAATATTTTAACAGGATTATGTGCTGTGGGTTAGCAGTGCTCCCTGGGGACGCGGGGTGCTCCCCTCCCTCGCAGGCTGTCCCCTCCCCCCAGGCCTCCCTCCTGGCGTGCAGGGAGGTCGGGTCCTGAGATAGGGCAGCCGGGCCGCCTTGTTCGGACGCCAGGATGGGGGGCTGGGTGGGAGGGCTCGGGGCTGTGGGGACAGTTTGCCTTGAAGAGCGGGGCCTGTCCTGTGGGTGGGATGGCCCTGCAGGGTGAGGTCCCTGAAGAGACCAGATTGTTTCCTGGCGTCAGTGGGCTTGACCACCATGGGGGAGGGAGATGAGGGGGAGGGGGGCACCGCCGTGCTGATGCCCACCTGCCCCAGGATCTCAGCCCGCCGAGTGACACAGCTTGTAACTTTGCCAGCTTCGGGCCCTCTTGGGCGTTCTCCTGGAAAAACATTTCCATTTCCTCTAAAGTTTTATAAAAGCAAGACTGTTCCCATCCCTCTCCTGATTCCATCATGGAAGGGACAAGACCCAGGTTCTCAGGCGGGGCTTTCAGGACCTGTGTGCTCGGCCCCCCGTGGGTCCCCAGTGTCCGGGGGACCCCTGCGTCACCCTCCTTCCCCGGAGCCGCCTTCTCCTTCACGAGCTGGAGGAGGGGCCGGCCGGACCCACCCCCTCCCCCCCACTTGGGAGCTGTCCTCCACGGGGCTCCACGGGTCCTGCCGAACCACTGGTCACCGTCTCTGTAGGTATGAGTTTGTGTGTCTGCTTTTCATGCTTGTGTGTATGAGTTTGTGTGTCTGGAGGAATGAGTGAATGAATGCGTGAATGAATGAGGGAGGGAGGCAGGCAGGTTGGTTCCCTAAGTGAGGGACCGGGGCTGACGTTTGCACACCTGTGTTCACAGTGGCAGTCCACAAGAGCTGGAGCACAGAAGCTGGCCGGGTGTCCACCATCGGCTGAGGGTCTGGCCACGCAACGGAGTTTATGCAGCCTGGAGCAGGAGGGGCCTTCCGACAGCTGGTGCGGCGCGGACGGACCGGGCGGACGTGATGCCAGGTGGAGTCAGCCAGTCCCAAAAGGATAAACAGTGTAAGATTGCATTTATGTGAGGCTCCTGCGGTCGCCAGATTCACAGAGGCGGAACGAAGGAAGGGGCAGCAGAGGCCGGGGAGTTAGTGTTTCATGGGGACAGGCTTTCGCTTTGGAAAGACGACAGCGTTCTGCAGGTCAGTCGCACGGCAACGCGAGTGTGGATTTCATGCTGTGTGTGTTTTTCTACGAGTAAAAATTAAAAAATATAAAAAAAACCCCTGGAATCCCGGGGCCTTTCTGAGATGCCAACGATGTTAAGGGGGGTTCGGCACTAGGTCAGAGAATTCTAATTCTGTCTGGTAGGTAGAGAGACAGTTCTCTGGAGTGTGGACAACCCCACGTAGGCCCAGCTCTGTGTAAGGGGCTTCTAGACAAGGGTGAGAAGGACACGTAAGCTGAAATCGCAGTCATAAAACCTCTACCCTCCCGCCCCGTTTTAGAAATATTAAAATAGTTCTAGAAGTTTAGCAAGGACTAAGAAGGTAATTTTGAAAATAACTCCCACTCGTTTCAGAACATTTGGAAAATACGGAAAAGCCTAGAGAGAAAAATAAGCATAATGTGAAAGCTCCCAACCCAAGGGGCCGTGGCGGGTCAAGTGTGACATAAATGGTAGTTTTTTTGGTTTTTTTAAGCGTTTAATATTTATTTTTGAAAGAGACACGGAGCACGAGTGGGGGAGGGGCAGAGAGAGAGGGAGACACAGGATCCGAAATGGGCTCCGGGCCCCGAGCTGTCGGCACAGAGCCCGACGGGGGGCTTGAACTCACGAACTGTGAGATCATGACCTGAGCTGAAGTCGGACGCTTAATCGACTGAGCCCCCCAGGCGCCCCCATAAATGGGAGTTTTGGTTCTTTCTCCCTCCTTTTTTTTTTTAATTTAATGTGTATTTATTTATTTTGAGAGAAAGAGAACACAAGCGGGGAAGAGGCAGAGAGAGAGGGAGACAGCATCCCAAGCAGGTGCTGTGATGCCAGCACAGAGCCCGACGTGGGGCTCGAACTCACGAACCGTGAGATCACGATCCGAGCTGAAACCGAGAGCCAGACGCCCAGCTGGCGGAGCCACCCAGGTGTCCCATGTCTTTCTCCCTCTGCCTGCTTAGCGAGTGGGGAGCAGCTCGGTGGCCAGCAAGGTGACGTGGCCTGGGGGGGGGGCGGGGGCGGGATCAGGGACTCCCCCAGGCCCCGCTGGTCCTCACAGGCCCAGGACCCCTCGTTCCCCATCAGTGGCCTTCCTGTGAGACGGTCCGAGGCCCCGAGGCCCTGGATTTAGGCCGGTTTGGGAGTCAGGGGCCCCAGCCCTCCTCACCCATCATCACCTCCTCCCCGCCCAGCCGGGCTTGGTCTGTGCCCTGGACCCCAGGCAGGCTCAGGGGGTCGGTGATCTCACCTGGGGGCTGCACGATGATGCTCTGCGGCTGTTTCTGAGTGAGGTCGGCCGTTCTGTGGGGTGGCCGTTCTCCGAGGCCACCACCCTGCTTGGAGCCTTCCGTCCGTCCATCGGTTCTCCCGTTTTCACAGCTTTGCTCCCTCCCTGTGCTCCCCTTCTCCTGGCTCCCTGTGCCCTCCCTTAGCTCTAACTCACCGTGCTTCTCCCCGAGCACATCACCATTTATTCGGCGACCCCAGCTGTGCACCACGTGAGAAGGGACTCTTGGGTCCTGGCCGACAGGGCCGAGGGACACTGACGTCTCACCGTGGAGAGCTGGTCGTGGGCTGGTCTGGCTGGATGCCCAGACAGCGTGACTGCGCCCCCGGGACCTCCATTCAGGGGCTCGAGGAGGCATCTCTGGAGGGTTGTGGGGGACGTTGGGGGCCCCTGGGCGGGGCGTGTGGCTCTGTGCCTTCCCTGTGTTTCTGGTTGGTGCCCCACGTGCCTGCTTGTTTAACAGGCTTGCTTTCTGGATCGGCACAAAGGAGGTCCCTCCCGGGGCCACCACGCTGGCCCTGGGAACCCCGGAGGGGCCGATGGACGCTGACTGCCAATGGGGGTCGGCCTGGCTGGGGAGGTTGGGCAGTGGCCGGTCTGAGCCTTTCTCGGACCGGCCAGAACCACCCTGGGGCAGCCTAGCCCTTCCTGCCTCCTCTGGTGCCTGCGAGGTGACGGGTGGACCCTGGGTCATCAGCTAGCGAGGCGCTGGCCCTGCGTTCCCACCCGGGACGGATGAGCAGGGACGGACTGAGTCGCCCGGAAACTTGCAGGGGGGCCTCGGGCAGGTGGCGCCAGGCCTGGCCAGACTGTCCCCTTAATGCAGGCTGCCGGTCTCGGTGGCCTTGCCTGCCAGTTGGGATGTGGGTCACCCCTCCAGGCACGTTTTCTAGCTCTGCCCGCTGCCACTGTTGGTTCATCTGGAAGTGTGGATCTGTGAGGACCGCGTGTTGTGGGGGAGGGGAGACACCTCAGTGCTGAGCCCAAGACTTGGGCCACTCTGGGCTAGAGCCAGTGGCCCGCAGCGTCCCTCAGCCCTGAGAATCTGCCCTGGGGAGGCCTCCTTGGCCTGTCCTGCCTCCCCCCAGCACCGGCCCAGCGGGTCCATCACAAGGAGGACAATGAGAAACGAGGGGTTCGATGTCACGGTATCTCTCCTGGAAGCAGGAACTTTCTCCCTGGGCAGCAGAGGCCTTGGGAGGGGGTCTCCCCACCTTCTCAGAGACCTTGGCCCCTAGGGGACAAGGCAGATTGGGGGGTGAGGTCAGCAACATTGTCAGCTGACTGGGGCAGGAAGGCAGGGGCGGGCAGAGCAAGGGGACCCCTGAGGGTACGACCCCTCCCTCCCCACCCGGGTCCCCCAGTGACCGGGGATCCGGTGGCTCAGCTCCTGGCTGTGTGTGTTGGGGGGGTGCCCCCGGGACCAGGCTGGTCACACCCTTGGTCCTGTCTGTGGCTGGGCCCTCCCGAGCCCCCCAGGGAGGAGCCCACTGCCCGCTGTCACCCCTTTGCAAGCACCACTCAGAGTCCGTCTCCCCTGCGGCTCATCCGTGACAGGGCCTTCCTGGAACTTGCTCTGTCACTGTCCCGTGGGTGTTTCAGGCGGGAATCTTTTCCTCTGCTTTCTTCTCAGAACTCTGGCTGGTCTGGGCGTCCGACCCCAGCCGTGGTCTCCAGGAGCCCTCGGGACTCAGGCCTGGAACTCCCCCCAAAGTGTGTTTCTGGGAGTGCTGGGTTTTGGGGTTTCCCCTCTTTCCCTTCCCCAGGGGCTGAGCTCTGTGGGGCAAGGGCAGTGGGGGGCACGGCCAGGGGCCGTTTTCTGGGGCTCTCTGCAAAGGGTAAATGGTGCCCATCCCTCCTCTGGCTCCTGGCGGGCGGCTGACCACCTTGGTGGGTAGGGGTGGGGGTGGCGGTGCTGACTCTGCCCGAAGGCCAGAGCCAGTCGAGGGCCCTTCTGGGCACTGGGCAGCAGGAAGGTGACAGACGCCATCTGGGTCCATCGGTACCGCCGTCATGGGATCTTCCCTTAGGGGAGCTCAGACGACCTGCTGTCTCCAGGAGCATCTGTTTTATAGCTGCTTGGATGCTCTTTATGCCCAGATAATGAAGAAGGGCCATGTCAAGGCAGATAAGAAAGTACCTTTGGCCACGCCGGGCAGATAAGGGACGGCCAGCATGTCACTGCCGGCCTGTCCCTCCCAACTCACCACCTCCATCTGGGGAAGGGACGGTGTCCCTCTCATGCAGCGAAGGTCCTTGGGCGGGTAACCCCCTTTACGTGGGTCCACGGTCATCCTCACTGGCCCTGCTGTCCTCAGAGTCTTTCACCAGCAGGACCCTTGGGGACCAGTGGAGACGTGTGGGGTTGAGCCTGGTCCGCAGACGGGTGACGTCAAGAAACCGTGCTGTCAGCCACTGGGACCCACCTGGGCCAGGATCCGAGGGAAGGTGGGGGAAAGAACGTGGACGTCCTTCCCGTGTGCCAGCCCCTGGAACCCTCAAGGGGAAGGTCCAGGAAATCTTGTTTGGAGGCTGGTGTCCTGTCCGCTGTAGATTAGCTTCCTTAGCTTGGCCACAGAGCGCGACAGCTCGTTAATTTACACGCATGTCCGTCACCCTCCTCCGTCTCAGCCTGCGTTGTCTGAGGGGCCGCTCTGTTCAGCCAGCACCTACTGGGCGCCCGCTGCGCGAAATGGGGGAGGTGCTTTCTGAAGGACGGGGGTGTAGACGGAAATCTGAGACCCATGACTCTCCCAGACAGTTTGCTCAGGGCCTGAGAGTAGGCGAGGCACAGGGAAAGAGTGAACATGGGAGGCACCTGCTGGTGACCCAGCCAGAGTCCCTCAGCACGTGGAAAGCGTGGCACATCCTTGCTCTCGGGGATGTTGATGGCGCCCTTCGCTGGGCCAGAGAACGGGGGTCTTTGGTGGCTGGAGAAAGTGCTTTGCCAGGTGACAGTGTTCTTTACCAACCACATCTAATCTGGTTTCTGTCAAGGATAAGCTGATGCTGAATCATCAAATCCTTATCACCAGGGACTGAGACCTGGCTCGGGCAGCTCAGAGACCCAGGGTGCTGGAGCCCGTGGGGGCCAGGCAGGGACTCCACCCAGGTCCCCGGCCCTGCTGCAAGAGCCCTACGGACTCAAAAACACAGGGACCGTAGACTCTGACACCAGAGATGTTCCCTCCCGAGACAGGTGCCCTGAGAAATAGACAAGACGGGGGTCAAGGATGCAGGATGGGTCAGCTTCTGTGATGATGCTTCTACCCGCAGGTTCATTTCAATGTTTATTTACTTTTGAGAGAGAGAGAGAGAGAGGGAGCATGAGCAGGGGAGGGGCAGAGAGAGAGGGAGACACAGAATCCGAAGCAGGTTCCAGGCTCCGAGCTGTCAGCACAGAGCCCGACGTGGGGCTCGAACTCACAGACCGGAGATCATGACCTGAGCCCAAGTCAGACACTCAACCGATTGAGCCCTGCCCCCCTCGCCCCCAGAAGGTTCATTTCAGATGAAGTTTGCAGCAGACAGGATGTGCTGTCCTTTGACAGCATTTTTTATCATGAAAGTTTCCATAATCACCAAAAGATAGGAGAGCGCAAAACTCTTGGACATCATCCATGTCGCCTTCATGTTATTTTCTTGCTCTCTGCTGTTGCCTTTGGCTGAAGTATCTTCAAACCCGTAGCAGACATTCTGTCGTTTTGCTCCTGCAAACCTCAGGGGGGCAGCTCTCCAAATACAGGAAACTTTGTGACATAATCACAGTTCTGTTGGCACAGTATCAAACCCAACAGTAATTCCTTCCTCCCTGTCTGCTAATGCCTGGTCCATACCTGGCTTCTCTGATGGTCTCAGAACTATCGTTTTGCAGCCGGTTTATTTAAATCGGGTTCCAACCAAGGGCCACACGTGAAGTTTTAGTGCTGCGCCTCTTAGATTCCTCTTGATGTGGCTCGGGCATCACCCCCACCCCCACCCCAGTTTTCCTCCTGCCCGTGACCTGGCGAAACCAGATCAGCTGTTCTGCCCGGCTTCTGGTCTGTGTGCTTTCCATCTGATTGCCTCCTGTGGCGTCACTTTGTTCCCGTCTTTCCTGGACACAGAAGTTTAGCTCTGGAAGCTTGGTTGGATTCAGCCTCCTCTCTTGGCCAGAACCGTCCATGGGGGGGTGGGTGGGGGGGGTGGTGCGTCTCACCCGGAGGCTCGCCTGGGATGCTGGGCCGGTCAGCGGGTCCAGGTCACCCCAGGGCTCCTCGCTAACGTCTTGCATCGATGGTGTCATCCATCCACGGCCGTTGCGAGAAATAATTATGTCACGAGAGCTTGTAAATGGTGATTTCCGAACGGCGTGGCCCTTCCGCAACGAGTAGGTAGAAACCTCCTGTTAAGAAAACCAACCCTTCCCTGTCAACCGGAGTTTCCGGATTACCCTGGAACACAGCTCAAGAGGAGAAATGCTTAATTCGTTTCAGTAAATAGTGTTCCAAGAAGAGTTGGGGGCCTCTAACGTCCCATGAGGTTCCAGTGAATTTTTTTCTCTTTTTCCACATACTTCCCTCTTTTATGCGTTCAGCGTATTTCAACCGATTGCATTCACGATTCTTGTTAGGCTTGGTTTGTCCCTCGTTGGCCAGAGATTTCTGACTTTTTCGCCTCAAAGGGGGACAGGCCAGGGGTGCCTGTCACATCAGTCGGGGGAGGAGGGGTGACTCCCTTGGGCAGTGGGTGACGGGACGGGCTAAAAGGGCTTGTTGAGAAGAAGCTCTTTCTTTTGGGGGATTTATTTTCCTGTCTTGTTTGAAGTGCCTGGGTTGGACTCTCTGATAACCAGCCACATCGAAGCAGAATCCGATTAGAGGGCAGGGGGTTCTGATAGTCATGGAGCCCTGCTGGGAAAAGGGAAGGAAGAAATCCCTCCACCGAAAATCTCAGAACCGGAACAAAAACGCCATCTGGCTTTGTAGTCTCCGATGCGGCCACCAGGTGGCGATGTTCAGCCGCTGATCTGCCAGCCTGGCGCTCAGCGCCGCCGCTTGGGCCTCCTGGACTTTGAACCCACTTAGTTCCACTGCCAGCCCCTCCAGCCAGGCCCGGGGGCCAAGGGAGGACAGAGTCCCCTGCGCCCCACAGGGGACGCGGATGTGGGTTTGGCGGTGCTGTCCCCAACCCAACAAGCTCTGGCCAGCGACGGTGACGGCCCCGGAGATGCTCGGCTCCCCCCAGGGCCCGTTTGGTCCCACCCTGCTGATGGGGGCTTGGACGTAGGCTGGTCTCCACCTGCTCCTTCTAGGAAAGCAGATGTCGGTCGGTCGGCCAGATGAGGCTGGGGGACAGGTGGGTGTCACTGGAGCCAGGTGGCCCGATGGTGGGTGCACTGAGGGTTCTAGCTTCCTGCCCCGGGAGGGAAGGGGGGTGGTCACCAGGAAGGCATCCGCGGTAGGAAGCTCTCCCTGGGGTCCTGCGGGAGGGTCTTGATGGATGGAGGGTGAGGGCAAGGCTCTGATGGGCCGCTTGGCGAGGGGGAGGGGCTCCCGAGTTCCAGCCCCTCACCGCCTTCCGGCAGGTGCTGGGAGCTGCTCGGGGCAGGATGGGGGGTGGGGGCCTGTGGGATCCGTGGCTGGCAGTGTGGACCTCCTTCCCTGTCTGACCCACCAGGGCTGGCCCTCCAGCAGAGAGTGTGGTAGACCCCATGCCCTCCCCCCTGCCAGCCAGTTCATGAGGATAAGGGCCACACCCCTTCCCTCCCTCCCCCTCTCACCAAGTAGAGCTCATGCGCCCCCCATTTCTTCTACGGTGGGGTGATCATGGCACATGGTGAGGGGATCCAGGGAGGGGTTGGGGGTGGGGGGTTCCCTGAGCAATAGGGCCAGAGGCAGGGGAGGGGCTGAGGTCTCCTCTCATGACCTCTTGGGTGCATTAGTCAACGTGGCTCAGCGGCTGCCCCCCAACGCCTGGGGTGGGCTTCCAACAGTGGGCCCTCTCTGCACCAGGGTCCTTGTGAGCGAACGGCTGGGAGATTTGGGGTGCCCACGCTGGGGCCTGGACTTGGCCGCTGGGCCTCGGAGGCAGAGCTGGGCCTTCCGAATCCCCTGTGCCCTCCCCAGCCTGCTCTGGGAGCCTGGAGGGAAGTTCTTCTTCTTCCTCCTCAGGCCCCGGGGTCCCAGGGGGCGGTTGCTGACCAGCTCCCAGGACCCTGGGGCAGACGCCAGCCAGGAGGGGCGAGCTGAGTGCAGGGAAGGCCTGGGCAAGGGGCCCATCAAAGCCTTTGGGGCAGGGATGCCCTGCAGACCCGACCCCTCCTGCCCCAGGCCCTGGAGGGGGGAAGGGGTGCGGCCGCCGTCTCCTCCCGGTGCAAGGCCCCTTTGGTCCCCCCTCGGCCACCCCTAGTTGTGGGGAAGCCATCTTGGAGGTGGCCCTGCCCTGGCCGGGTTCCTGCCGTCCCCTTCCCCGCAGGGGCGCCAGATGGGGCTGGTGCGCGGCAGCCGGGTCTGGGCTTTGGCTCCTGCCTCGTCCCCTCCCGAGGGCCCCGGCGGAGCCAGGAGGAGGGCCAAGCAGGCCGGCAGATGGTGGGCCGGGAGGAGGGGCTGCCGGGCAGATGGGCCGGCTGTCAGGACAGATGGTGGGCCGGGCAGGGGTCCATCTGGTCCGGGCCCCTGGTGGGGCTTTTCTCGTCCACCTGGGGCTGAAGTGGGAGGAGACCCAGGCCTGCTCGTGTCCTGCTGGGTCCTTTCTGTCCCAGGGCTCAGGGCTGGGTGTCCCTGCCTCGGGGGGTCTTGTAGCCCCCTCCCTGCAGTCAGCCCATGGCTGGTGCTCACAGAGCTGGAGGGATTCCCGAGGGTCCGGGGAGGGGGGTGCTCGGGTAGAGCGTGTGGCACTAGGTGACGCCGAGGGGCTCCCGTGACAGGCGAACGACCAGTGTTCCGTTGTCCTCAACGGTCGGCCCGCTACGGCGGAGGAGGGGGTCATGGATGGGGGTCAGTGCGGAGGGACGGTCACCCTGGCGGGGGGTGGGCAGGGCTGTTTCTCAGAAGAACGGACGGCTGAGCTCACCCAGGATTCGGTGTGGGAGGAGGGGAGGCAGCTGGGCAGAGGGAGAGCCTGGGGTCAGGGGTGGCAGCGGGGGGGTGGTCAGCTCGGCCGCGTGGGCAGGAAGACCCCGGGTGTCCAGCTGAGGCTACGGGGTCACCTCCCGTGACGTCAGTCCTTAGACCCCTGCGTGGGGTGCCCGCGGCTGCGTCCTGGGTCTGACCCTGTTGGGAGAGTTTACCGTATTATGTTCTTATGTTGATAATGATACTCGAAAAATACCCTTTTCTTTTTTTTAAACCAATTACAAAGCAAGACCTTCGCTGCAGGCGAGTGCACCGGGCCGCTGCTCCCACAGAGCTGGGCTCTGGGGTTGCCCCCTTTGCCAGTGAGCAGCCCTCGCGAGGGAGGCCGGTCCACCTGCGTCAGGAGGAAGGGAAGGGGCCCCGGGGAGGGGGGCGTCACGGCGGAGGAGGGAGGGTGACGGGGTCCGGGTTGCCTTCCAGAAGATCTCCTGGTCCCCGGGTAGACTGTGGTCCTGGCGCCTGCACCCGCGAGTGCCCCCTGCCCGCCCCGCCACCGGCTGCGGGGAGCTCTCCGTCCGCCGCCTGCTTCCTGCCACCCTCTTCCCTGGGTTCCTCCTCAAACTCGCGTCTCCCGGAGCCAGACTGTGGGGTCGAATCCCAGTCCATCCCTTAGTGGCTGGGTGACCTTGGGCAGGTTGCACAGCCTCTCTGGGCTTTGATTCCTCCCGGTGTAAAAGGGGGACGGTAACGCCTGCACTTGGGGGCGGGTGGCCGTGCCAGTTCACTGACGACGGCCCTCAGAACCTTGTCCCACACGCCGCTGGCGCCCACTCCCATTACCGCTATTGTTGTCTTAACTTCGTGTCATGCTGTTGGGGTGAAATCCGCACACGTCAGGTAACCCGTTTTCAAGTCCGTGGCATTTAGTGCCTTCAGACTGTTGTGCCCCCGCCACGGCTGTCTCCTTCCAGAACATTGCCATCAGCCCGCGAGGAAACCCCAGGCTTTTTAGCAGTCGTGTCCCATCTACCCCGCCCCCCACCTCCCCGCGAAGCCACCCGTCTACATTCTGCCTCTGGATTTGCCTGCTCTGGACGTTTCCCATAAACCGAATCATACGCTAGGTGGGATTCCGCGTCTGGATTCTTTCGCCGAGCTCCACGCTCTCAGGGTCCCTGCGTGTTGTAGCAGGCGGTGGAGCTCCCGGCCGTGGCTCCGTGATGTTCCACGGCGCGAACAGACCACGATTTGTTTCTCCTTCCCCGCGTCGATGGATACTTGGACCTGCCTCTCCCTTTTGGCCCTTGTCAGTGCTGGTGCCGCGCACGTGTGTGTCCACGTTTTTATCAGAGCGCCTGCCGTATTTTTCTTCGCGTGGAACCCTTCACAGATGAGGTGTCATTCTGGCACGGGCTGAGCGTGTCTGTATTGTGCTGATTTTAGCGTGAGTGCTGCGGGAGCAGGTGCCCTGGTGCAAATCTTAACTTTTTTTTTTTAATTTTTTTTGATGTTTATTTATTTTTGAGACAGAGAGAGACACAGCATGAACGGGGGAGGGGCAGAGAGAGAGGGAGACACAGAATCGGAAGCAGGCTCCAGGCTCCGAGCTGTCGGCACAGAGCCCGACGCGGGGCTCGAACCCACGGACCGTGAGGTCATGACCTGAGCCAAAGTCGGTCCCTTAACCAACTGAGCCACCCAGGCGCCCCATGAAGCTCCTTCTAGAAGCCACAGTCGTACCAGGCTCCTTCTTGTAGTGAAGCTTTCACCTCCAGGGTTGACTCCATGCTGCCCCATGCTGTACGTGGGGAAACTGAGGCGCTGAGAGACTCAGCCTCTCCCTGTGGTCTTCTGCTTTCGGGTGCGTGGGGTGTCTCTGAGCCATCTCCCCTGGGCGTGCCCCTGCCCTTGTGTCGTGGGGCTCCTCGTCTGGCGCAGCAGCTGTGGGTATGGGGCACACTGACCTTCACTGCACCCCGCCCCCCCCACCCCGTCCTGTCTGCTCGGTTTTCCCTCCCTCCTCCTCCTGCCTGTGCTGAGCTCTTCTGGGATCACCCAGAACCCCCATGGGCATCCCCGATTCTGTAGGTGTCGCTTTGGGCTGTGGATGTTGCTAATTGCTGCTTGAGACCCTAGACCTTCAGAGCAGACCCGGGCCTGGAGAGAGTCTGGGAGCCAGGAGGGAGGGCTCCTTGTGCCCAGAGAACTTCGCAGGGCTCTCCACTTAGGGACAGTTTGCAGATGAGCTCTGCTGTCCTGCTCCCGTCCCGTGGGGTTGCTGTAACCATAATGATTCATGTCCCCATTCCGGGGTGAGGACCAGAGTGGCCCAGCGCCAACCCCCGCCGCCCCCCACCCCCACCCCGCCAAGGTCCCTGCCGGGGGCTGGCACCGGGCCCAGGTCTGTGTGGTTCTGGGCCCAGCCTCACAGGGACAGAGACCTGGGAGGGCTGCCCGGGTCTCAGAGGCGCCCGGGGTAGGGGTGGGGGGACACCCAGAGTGGGCCCAGGGGACCCTGGCCGGGTCTGTGATGGAGAGACGGAGCCACGTGGGCGAGCTTCAGGGTGCACTGCCCAGAGTGGTTTCATTTTTGCCTTGCGCAGGCCCTCGGCCTCTTTCACGCCCGATGGAAGTCTGGGGACACGTGTTTCTTGCTGAGGCCCAGAGTCCCTCGGAGGTCTCGCTGGCTCATGGTCTCTACAATTCCCCGCGAGCAAAGCCAGCTGGGCGTGTGCCCTTAACTGAGTGAATGCTGCCGGCCGGGCTGTGGACAAGCCCTCAGTCTAGCACCACTGAGATCTCACAGATCCCTCCCAGGGGGCCCAGAGAGGTCAAGTGGCCTGCCTGAGGCCACACAGCTGACACGCGTGTCCGCGAACCTGCAGGAGCGGGGGCTCCACACCCGCCCTCGTGGAAACGACTCCGGAGCCCCGGATGGCGGGTGCGGGGGCTGCTTCTCCACGTGGCCGGGATGCTGTCCCTCCCAGTAAGGGTGGGCCGGGACCAAAAGCCATCCCCCTGCATATCTCACAGCGTGAATCAGGCAGAGGGCCGCTTGGATGGGAAGTAGGGTTGACTTGCCCGTGCAGGGACCTGGCCCTGCCTTCCCGAGCCGGGTTCTTCAGCTCCTCTGTCCTGGGTCCCCCGAGGCACACCCCCTTGACTTACACCAGTGCTGCTGCAGTGGCCCAGGCCCCTGGGGACACCTGGCCCCCGGAGACCTCCTTCCTTTGGTGATGATGTGCGCACAGCCACCCCTGGGGAGGCCTCAGTGACTGGCGGCCTTCTCATGGGCTATGCTGAGCCCAGACTATGGAGGTGAGAGCCGGGCCCTGGTTGGGGGAGGATTCTGCTGCCTGTGGTTGGGATGTTAGCTGCTGGACAAAGGGTCCTCTGCCGGGCCCTTTCCCGCCTGTCCTCCTTAACCAGTTATCGATCGCTGACCAGGCCCTTCCCTTCCATCTCATTTTCGTGGCTAATGGCTTTGGCCGCCATTGATCTGCAGTAAGGCCCCGTCTTGACGAGACCCCTCCTTACCGCACCTGACCGCGTCTGAGACTTTACCCTCCCCGGTCCTGCCACTGTGCCCTGCCCTCCTCCCCCATGTCCCTCCCCGAGCCCTGCTGTTCCCAACATCATCCTACGCCTCACTCCCCTCCCCTCTGCCGTGTCCCCTCTCTTCCGGGCCTTCCAGAAGGAGGACGGGGTATCCACGGCCCGCCCCCTTATCACCAGGGCGAGGAGAACTTCTCTCTTCCACTTATGCCGAACTGACCCATCTAGCTGGGTGGAGGAACTTTCTGGTGAGAAGCCTCAAGGGTGGAAAGGAGGATGGGGTGAGGTTCCCACCACCAGGCTGCACCCCAGCCTGACCTGGGAGGGAAGACTGTCTCCAAGGGCCTGGGTGCCGGGAAAGCCCTTCCCTCGATGCAGTGTCACAGAGCCCTGGGGGGCGATGAGGAGGCCCCTAAGAAGGCGGGGGCTGGGGCCGGGTCAGGCTGTGGAGCCCCTGCCCGACCCTCCACCTGTACCTCCGCTCCTCCTTCCTGCCTAGGAAAGCCGGACTTCCTGCCTTTAGGAACAGGCCAACAGCACAGGTGCCCGGCCAGCAGGCCGAGGGGGGCCTCTGCTCCCTCCTACCGCAGCAGGGCTCCCTGCCAAAGGCTTACTCCCGGATGTCCTGCCCCACCCGACTTTCCAGGCCCCAGGCAGTGGGGAGGGGCGGTGGGGGCTCCCAGATTCCGGATTGCAGTTGCCACTTGGCCCTGTGTGGCCACACACCCTTGGCCCCTTCCAGAAGCCTCTCCGCTGGGGGGATATGTTTGGGCTCCCCCAGCTGTGAAATATACTAACAACAACAATGCAGCCGGACCACAGTGACGACCGGCTGGGACGCCCTGCCACCCTCACCTGTGGCCCCCTGCTCCACTCCTCCCAGGCCCCAGCACCGATCTTGTGTCTGAGTCCCCCAGAGGGCTCAGGAGACACAGGCAGCCAGGTCCCCCACCCAGAGTGTCTGATTCCATGGCGTCTGGGATGAGGCCTGAGAATCCGGACTTCTGTCTGGCCGATGCTCCTGGGGCCCCACTTTGAGAACCACGTGGACTGACCCCATGGCGTGTGCTCCCGGGGAGTTTACCTGTTTAGTGATGCCAGCAGGCATTCACGTTTTGCTTATTTCAGCCTCTACTGGAGACCCAGCCAGAGTCTAAGTAAGGACGGTCAGAGACAGAGGGGGTGTCTGGCCTCTCTCCTCGGGAAGGCCTGGGATCGGTCCTCAGAGACGGGCTGGGAATCGGGGGGCTTGCCGCTTGTGGGGGACCCTCTTGGTACCCTCTTCACATTCCATGGCATGTGCCTGGGCCAACCGCACGCCATTTCCAGGCATCGCATTAACGGGTATAAAATATTTACTTAACTCAGCTTTTTGCAAATATTCCTTCAGCTGCTGTCCGTGGTGCTGGGAACAGAAACTCTGCAGCCAGCGGCTGCTGAAAGCGTTGGGTATTAAATAATACAATAGAAGCCTGCGACGGCTAGGCAGCTCCACTCGTGTCCGCACTGCCCTCCCGTTAAACCCTGTCCTCAGTCACCCCACCAGCGGCTGGGCCTCCACGGGGGCCGGTGGGGCGGGGGGAAGCTGCCTCCGTAAATGAGGGCGGGGGAGTAGGCAGGCCGGGGTTCTGCTCAGCAGACAATTAAAATTACATTTCTAAAGCCTGCCATCCGCTCTTCCAGAAGCCGGTTGTAGAGACCTTCGGGAAAACAAATGAGAAATGTTTAAAAATGTATCACTGCTTTATCTTTTAATACCTTTTATTGAAATGTTTCCTCTTTTATGGGGTTTTTTCCTGACTGCCAGTTTGCTCCCGCCTCCCCGAGGCTTTGAGGAAAGCCCCAAAGTAGAAAACGTACTCTGAGTGGCCCAGGAGCCACCGGCTTCTCCGTGTTAGTCATGAGCTGCTAACGCACCGCGTCCTGTCCTGTCCTGTCCTGTCCTGTCAGTGGTGCAAGAGGAAGCCACAGAGACAAACGTGTTGCCTGAGGCTGAAGAACCTGTCACCACTCCAGGGGTCTGTCCCCAGAGCCCCGCTGGTGGCAGGAAGCGTTGAAGAAGGCAAGTGTTTTCTCCAAGATCATGAGGGCTTGGGTGTTCGGTGGGGGCCCTGGAGGCTTGGCTTCCTGGCCATCCCACCCTCACACCATCGCCCCTCCCCAGAGCTCAAAAGCCATGAGGACGCTCAGGAGGACCGGGCTCCGGGAAGGGCAGGCAGACGTAGGGGTGCGCAGGTGGAAAAATAGGGCCGAGGGTGGCCTCCAGGCGCTGAGCGGCCCCGGCCAACAGCCAGCAAGAAATAAAGGCCTACGACCCCAGGGAAGTGAGTTCTGCTGACAATCGGCGGGAGCTTGGAAGTGCACCTTTCCCGGGCGAGCCTCTGATGAAACCGCAGCCCGGCCACCCCTGGGGGATAACAGCCGTGCAACCCAGAGAAGCCCTGTGCGCCACACCTGCTCCCCACCTGTGCCAAGTGCGAGAGCGTGAACCTGTGCCGTCCAGCGGAATGAGAGGGCGGTTCTGCTTGTCGGGAAAGGGGCTCCGTGGCAACATCCCCTCCAGGCTTCCTTTCCTGCGAAAGAGCAGAGAATGAAATCAGATGCTGTCAGCAAAGAAGCAACATGGGCCCCTAGAATGTCGTAGGTCTTCGTTGAAGAGACACAATGGGTCGTTTCTCCCCGTTGTCCTTCTGCCCCCGGGCCTGTCACGTTTAGGAGGCCTTGGGTCCCAGGCAGGCTGGGGGTTGGAGCAGAAGGGGGGACGGAGGCAGGAAGCTCCTGGAATGATCAGTGGGGCTCTGTCGCGCCAGGACCGTTTTCCTGGTGCCCAAGGACTCCAGTGTTAACAAAGCAACGCTTTCCCCTTCCATGTAGGCGCAGGATGAAGGGGACAATAACTCAGAGGCCAGCGGCGGGCTGGCGTCTGGTGGCACCGAGGGCGGGTTGAAGTAAAAGACGCCAGAGGCCGCATGAGCTGGTCCACAGCCTGGCTGTTGGCTCACAGTGTTCTTGAGATGAAGATGATGAAAACGTGCTCTTTTGGCAAAAGGCAGAGGGAAGTCAGGCAAAGCCCACTAGCCTGGAGGTGAACCCGCTCGCCTCCTGAGGAAGAAGGCTTTGGGGATTCGGTTTACCTGAGGCAGGAGGCAGGGAGCTCAGCAGGGTCCCTCCTGCGCAGGGCCGAGGGGCTCTCAGCCCCTGGCTCCGAGGCCTGCACCCCTGCTCTGCATCACCTCTGCCCGGACCAGGGTCCCTGCCAAGGGCACCCCACGCTGGGCCCCTTTCTTCCCGCCAGCCCAGGCACCCTCCTCCCCACAGCCCACCGGGCGTCTCTCCTCTCTGCCCTCCGGGCCCCCGTTTGGGCCCACCCCCACACCCCTGCATCTCCCAAGGACGCTGTGAGGTCGCTGAGGGCCGGCCTCTTACACAGGCTCACAGAGCTCTGTGTGGCGAATGTCTCTTCCCTGCCTGTGACCTCCAGGTGGTTCGGGGACAAGCCATCCTCACGGAGAACATGTTTCCCCTGTGTTCATTGGAGCCGCTGTCTGTGGCTCTCCGGCTGTGCCTCGTGGGTTTTGTCTCCCACCAGCACCCCCCACCCCCGGGGAAGGCACCGCCCTCAGCCCCGTTCCGTGAGCTCCGTGGTCACAGTGCCAGTCCCGCGTCATCGCTGGTGCTCTCTCAATCTCCGGCGTGCTCCGTGGAAGCGTCTGTGCCCGCCCGCTCGGGAGGGGCCCCTCAGCCCAGGGCCGGGGTTGGGGGGGTGCATACAGAGCTCCCCGGGCTTCAGGGGCTGCCCAGCTCCTTCAAACGAGATGCAGATTTCCCATTAAAAGGCAAATCTCTATTTCAAAAGGTTCAATAGGATGTGACTTAAAAAAGATTTCCAGCTGGTTAGATTCAGGGCAGGGCAGCAGGGACTCAGCGGGCGGGAGGGTGGGGCCGGCAGGTCTCCACCGCCAGCGCCCGCGTCGTGTCGTGGGGCTTGTATTCTCTCCTCTCTGAGTCAGGCAGACAGTGCAGATGGCCGTGCTGGCCTGAGCTGGGCTTACTTAAAATAAGCTACTTCAGCTGGGTGGTGGCCAACTCGAGATGGCCTGGTCCCGGCTGACGGGCACCCTTGCTGCACGGCGGGGGGGTGGGGGGGTGCGGGACGCACCCAGCGCCCGTGGTTGGCCCCCTTGCCCCGCGGGCAGCTGAACTCTGCCGCCCGCCCCGGCTGGCTTTCTTATCCCTACTCCTATGCTCCTGTCCCTACACCCCCTCCCATCCGGCCTCCCAGGTGGCAGGAGGAGTCCCTGGGAGTTGGAGAGTTGCTCCCGGACCCAGCCCCCCCACGGGCCAGGTGACCTGGGGCATGTCATTTGACTGCTCGGACCTTGCGGAGCTCATCCGACAGCAGAGGAGCTGGGCTAACCCGTCTCCAACACGCCGCTGGCCGCTGGCCTGCAGGGCCCGTCGGGCTCTCAAACCCTGGAACCGTGGGACGAGAGGCAGGCAGAGCGATGGGAATGGGTGCTGTGTGCACACGTGCGCGTGACGCGTGGGCCGGGGGCTCTGGGTGGGGCGGGAGGATTTGCACCTGACGGTTTCACAGCCCAGGGACCTGAAGGGGAAGGTGGGGAGGCAGGAGTGCTGGCTGGGGTTTTGGGAACCACGGAGCCCCTTCGGAGAAGCTGCCAGAGGGAAGGGCATGGCCTTGCCCCCGGTTGACTCCTCCCCCTCCTCCCCCTCCTCTCCTTCTCCCTCCCTTCCTCCCTCCTCCCCCTTCTCCCCTCTTCTCCTTCCCCCTTTCCCCTTCCCTCCCCTCCCCTCCTCCTCCCTCCCCACCCTTCCCCTCTCTTGCCTCCCTCCTCCCTCCCCCTCCTCTCTCTTCTCTCCTACTCTCCTCTCACTCCTTTCTCCCCCTCCCCTCATCTTCTCCCACCCCCCTCCCTCTCCTCCTCCTCCTTTCCTACCTCCTCCTCCCCTCCTCCCCTTCCTCTCCTTCTCCGGACCCCAGAAGCAGCTCTCTGCTGGTGGCATTAGTGACCAACCTCAGAGGCCAGCCGGCCCAGGCCCAAAGCCTGGGCAGGAGTCTGGGAGTCCCATCATTTCAAACGCGCCCACCGCTGGGCCGTGCAGCACCCGCCCACCTCAGCCTCCTCCCCTCGTTCCCCGACTGGACCCTCCAGCCGTGGCCCCGGGCCCTCCCGCCCCCGCTCCGGCCCTGCTTCCTTCCATCTCAACCTCTGTGCCGGACATAAAAGCAGACGGATGGGCAGAGCGTGATATTAGCGCCAGGACCTAATTTCACAGCATTTTCGTGCAACACTCCATAAAACCGAACAAACGTGCTGCAGTGCAAATCTGTCGCAGAGGCAGCGAGGCATCTAGGTTCCGGGGTGCGTGCCGAGGAACGGGGCACTGACGGCACTGGGGGTGTCTTGGAGGGCTCAGCTCGGGACCGCGGGGAAGCAGAGGCAGGAGCTCCATTTCTGTGGGAGGGTGGAGGAGTCCCCCCAGGTGGGCCTGACGCCCGGCCCCGCTCCCAGGACCTGCCTCCACCCTGCCTCCGTGGGGCCCCGTAAAGCACCTCTCAGGATGGTCTGCCCAGACGGAGAAAGAGGGAGGGCTGGCCCTACGGCATCCTCCTCGCGGGCGAGAGGTGAGCTGCCCTGTGTTTACACGCCCCCAAGTGGGGTTCTAGGGCGTCCCTCCTGTGCAGGTGGAGAGGGGCCCGGAACAGGGTTTGGCCAAAGGGGCCTGTTGGCCTCACTGCATGCCCCTCACCCTCTGGAGGAAAGCTTTGCGGGGGGACACCAGGTCCCCTGAGGACCCTGGGTTTCTGCTCCTTCACTGCATCCAAGCAGAGGGGGTACAGCAGGAAGCCCCACCCTGAGGCTGGTCGTTAGGTGGGAACGGGGAAGGAAGGACGGCAGGGCCCTTCCAGGACCTCCAGGGTGAAGTCGGCTGGTGGCTGGATGGCCATTTCCCGCCAGCAGCCAGGCCGGCACCCCCGTCCAGCCCAGGGGAGAGCCCCGTGGTCACGTCACGGGAGCCCCAGGCGGGGAGGGCAGATGCGCTTTGCCCACGACGCGCTCTGGTCGGGTGTCAGCCTCAGAGATGGGCCCCCTCTGTGGGACAGGAGGACAAAGCGTCACATGGGACTGGGGGATGCCCCCATCAGCGTGTTGGGTGTGCCCCCCAGCTGCACGTCGCCGGCTCCTCCCTGTCCCTGTCCCCCTTCCCTTCACTCCCCTGTCCTATCTCGTTAGCTTCTTGCCTTGCCTTTCTGCCCCTCGCTTGTGTTATGAAATATGCATGGACGTCGAAGTGTAAATAATGAATAAGCACGGTGTGCCTCTGGACCCATCACTGGCCCCGAGGCACAGACGGGTGTCCTGGCCGCCAGCCCCACTGCCACTCTCGGTTTCGTTCCCTGTCCCCCAAAAGGGGAACTCTGTCCTGTGTTTTGAATTGTTCATTCCCTTGTTTTTCTTTGTGGTTCCAACTACTCTGTGTCTGCTCCAAACAGTGGATAATTTAGTTGTAGTTTTCTGAACTTGGTTCGAATAGACTCACACCGTATTTTCTTCTGCACTGTTTTTCCTTTTTTTTTTTTTTTTTTTAACCCTATGCTGTTGTTTCTGGGCTTCGTGCATGGGAAGCGCGGTTCATTTCTGTTCGGTGCCAGATAGAATTCCAGTGCGGGAATGCACTGCAGCCCCCCCTTCCCCAGTTGTTAGATAAGTGTTTCATGATGTGAAGCCACGTTGCTGTAAACATTGGGTTCTGGTCCACTGACCTCTGAGGGCGCTGGGCAGAAGCCCCAGATCTGGAGGCACTCAGTTCTCTGATTTTCTACTGTTCCAGAAACAAGCCTGCCCCCTTCCAGGACAGATGCTCTTAGCAGCCAAGGAGCCCTGTTCCCTCAACTTCCAGGGGTTCCTACTGGTTCCCCTCAGGAACAGCTAGCTGGTGGCATCAGGAACAGTCACCTTGATGGGATGGTCTCTCCCTCCAGGAACCGATCCTTTCTTCCTGTTGGGGAAGTTTGTGTGCAGGTGGGGGCGAGTCTCTGATCTGCCTGCCTCCGTTATGGCCCTGATTTCTTACACTCTCCCCAAGGCCAGGCACAGGAGAGCCATGCTGAAGGAATTGATAGCTTTGCTTGTTCATGGAAGGCACCAACTTACTCTGGTTTGCTTGGAATTCTCCTGAGTTTTCTGCATCTCAGAAAACCTTTCTGGGTTGCTGGGCAAGTCAGGATGGGTGGTTACCCCATGTTCATGTCATCATAGTGCAATAAAAGCAATGTCTTATCCATCCATCCATTCATCCATCCATCCACTTATCCATCCATCCATGCATCCATCACTTCATCCATCCATGCATGCATCCATCCATCCATCCACTTACCCAACCATTCATCCATCCATCCATCCATCCATCCACCCACTTATCCATCCATCCATCCATCCATCCATCCATCCACTTACGCATCCATCCATCCATCCATCCATCCATCCACTTATCCATCCATCCATTCATTCATCCATCCATCCATCCACCCACTAATCCATCCATCCATCCATCCATCCATCCACCGACTTATCTATCCATTGGTCCATCCATCCATCCATCCATCCATCCATCCACTTATCCATCCATCCATCCATCCATCCATCCATCCATCCACTTATCTATCCATTGGTCCATGCATCCATCCATCCACCCATCCATCCATCCAACAAATGTTTCTTTGGTGACCACTGTGTGTTAACAAGACCTTCATGTATTTCGTTGATTTGCTTTAACACTTAAAGATTGGCTGCCCTTCCCTGGCCCAGCTCCCAGAGCCCTATCACCCAATAGCCAGGGTAAGTCTGACACTTCTGTGTCACAAAATTGTGTTGAGCCAGTAACAGGGTTGTCCGTATAGGGAGATGTGAAGCCATATTTTCACCAGCAGAAGAGCTGTATGTCCATCCCATTCTTGGGTGTCAACTGGGACTTTTTAGTTTTGGTAGTTTGCCCCTTTTAGAGATTGTGGGTTGCTGCCATATTAAAGCTATGTAGGGGACAGTCAGCCATAACACCAGGGTAGGGGGAGTCTGCGGAGATGGACCATCTGGTCATGGTCCACATTAGGCTGCCAGAGGAAGACCTTGGTTCTTCTCCCTGACCTTGGCAGTCTGGGGTGGGGCACATTCCCTTATGGAGGCCAAGCGCCACGAACCTGGCTCTTCTATATGACTGGGGGAAAGCCTTATGGATGGGGAGTCGCCTTTGATTCAAAGGCGAACCTCACTTATTCATTTACTTGTAAGTCTTCTACTGAGCATCTGTTGTGTGCCAGGAACCATGCTAAGGGTTGTGCAGAGCAAATAGAACCTGAGGATGTGGCCTAAATGCTGGGTGTTTCCAGATGAGGCCACAGGACATGGATCACTGCATGCTGACGAGCCAGGCCAGGAGGCTCTCGTGAAGCAGGAGGTTCAGAGGTGGGAGAGGACAGCTGGCCAGTCAGGAGAGCCAGGGAAGCTTCATGGGAAGCTGGGACCTAGCCGGGAGAGACAGTTTGGGTCGCCGTTTACCAAATATTCGTAGCCTCTCTCCTGCTGTGGACAGACTGTACTTCCCCTTACCCATCGATGACAGGGTAGATCGAGTGGCTCGTGTTGGTCAATGGGATGACAGTGGACAAAGCATAGGCAGAGCCCATGCTTGGAGCCTGTGCTCTGCTGATACGCCACGAGCAGGGTCATACCAGCCCGGGGTTTGGATACATACATGGAGACCAGACCTGGGCCCAACCCACAGTCTGGAGTCAAGCTCAGGTGATACACAGTCTAAGGCAGAGCAAGTCCTGCCGAACCCGTCTTTGACCAGCAGAGAGGAGGTCTGCCTGCAGACAATGTCGGAGGGAGAGAAAATTCTTTTGAAAGCCACTGACTTTGGGGGCGGTTTGTTATGCACCATTATGGGAGCAGTAGCTGACTGATGCGCTGGGTCTAGAAGAGGCTGGGTTTTTGAGAAGCTGATGTGGGGGAGAGGAAGGAGGTTGTCCTAAGATGTTGGTGTGGGGAGAATCATACAAAGGCACAGAAGCAAGAAGACAGAAGTCTGAGTGTGAGCTTAGCAGGGAGGCTGGAGAGGGTCTGGGGAGGTGGGAGGGAGAGCTGGAAAAGCACATTGGAAGCGGGCCGTGCAAACGGGGGGTGGTCTCAGAGAAGATCCCCTACCCCTGGGCACTGTCCTTCTCCCCTTATTACGCCCTTTGTATCCAAGCTTGCTCCTGAATTGCCATAGTCCTTGGGAAAGAGGTATTTCCTCTGGGTGACTACAGGAAACCTGGGGAGCCCACTGGAACACCTGGGTGTTTCAGTGAGGGCCTTGACCCGCAGAGGGATATTCTGAGCAGGTCCAGACTCTGGGCTTTCACTTGGTTCTCTTGCTTCAGCCCTCAGCCCGGCTATAGGGGCCCCATCCAAATGGTCCTTGGGACCCTCCTTCCCAGATGTCCCGGCCAAAAAGCGGTGACACAGAGGCAGGTGCCAGGATCGGCGAGTTGCCTGGTGGGAAGCAAGATGGGCTTGGAAATCTGGACGCGGCTCCTGGAACCCATGATGGTCTGAATAAGAGCCACGATGCAGCCGGCACGTGGCCCCAGCAAGAGATTGGGTTCGGAGGGCTGGTTGAGGGCAGGGGGCTGGGGAGAAGGAAGGGCACGCAGCTTCTCTTACCACCAGCTTCCCGAGGCTCACGATCCAACCTGAGTATCATGAATCCAACTGACACGGTAAAAAGTTTCCAAATATAAACAGCGCACAGCCCCATCAACATGTTAATTAGGGCTCATTAACTGTGAACAAGCCCCGTGCAGCCTGAGGACGCAGCCTCGGGCGGAGGATGTCTCCGGAACCTTCTGTCCGCCCCTGGCGACTCAGGCACGCGCCCATCTGTTGGGACCCCTGGGCTGCCCAGCCGTCTGCTGCGGTCGGCCAGCACAGATGCCCTGCACACCCTGTCCTGTTGGGCCTTATTGTTTTGGTAGCTTGGTTTCCGTCCGTGCTGGGGTCTGTGTGCATGACTGACGCGCGAGGAGCCGCTGCCACAGCACAAAATCCATACGACGTCTGCAGGAGTGGCGGTAATGAATTGAAAGAACCGTAGGCTGCTCACGGCCGCCGATCCCAGGTCGCGGCAGGGCCTGGAGCCCAAGGCCCTCGCCAAGCTCGCGTCACCAGATGAGGGCGAAATCTATTTGGAGGGGAAGAGAGGACGAGATTTCTTGCTGCCCTGCCCATTTAAATAGCAGCCTTTAAGATTAACTCCGCTTAGAGCAAAACAAAACAAGAAATCAATGCAGCCCGGATCCGGCTGCCTTTTAATTATTGTTATCATTATTTGCACCGCTAAACTTGTCATGATCAAAGGTGCCTTCCGGAAGGTTTGGGGCAGCCTGGAAGGTGCTGATAATTGCCATCACTAGGTTAGGTCTGCCGGGAGGTGCGACCAGAGGGCCCAGGCAGAGCTGGGTTGTGTCGGCTCTCAGGACAAGGAGAGGATTTTGCCACACTCCCTTCTACGGTGCTCTGGTTTTCAAGCCCATTGGGTGCGAGGAGGAGGAGGCAGGGAGAGAGAACCTGCCTGAAGGGTCCCGGCTGGAGTGGGTGCTGCTGACACCCCACCAGATCTGCCAACCCGCAGTGGTCCCCTCTGTGAAGGCCCCCCCCCCCCAGGGACCAGCTGACGACGGGCAGTGCAAAAGGCTGGCCCCAGCCTGAAGTCCCTTCCTGCCTCTCCCTGCCCCATGCATTCTCCTGGAAGCACTCACAGGGGTCACCCACCAGGAACCCCCAGGTCGGCGCTCCTTCTAGAGCACCCGCTGAAGACCCCTGCCGGTGCCTCTATTAGACATCCTGCCATCGTGAGACTTTCCAAGCTGCACGCAGGTCTCAGCCCCTCAACAGGTAATGGGTGGGTCACTTCTGAAGGAAGAGGGTTAACAGCCCCAGTGGTTACCCCTGCGGGTTGTGGCTCCCGAACCTTTTGCCCCTTCACCTATTACCTTTCACCTGCCAGCTGTCTTTCCTTTCCCACGGCCTGCCCCATGGGCCTCGGACTCCTCACAGAGACCGCTTCTCCGGCTCCCACAGGTGCCGTGTGGAGGCAAATCTCTGTGTAAAAATACACAATAGTGTGTGTGCATGTGTGTACCCATGTGTTGGTGCATGTGGATGCATGCACACGTGTAGACGTAAGTGTATATCTATGCACACCACACATGTATATCGTATGCCTTTGTGTATACATGGGCACATGCATTTGGATATATGTACGTGCGCGCACTTCCATGTGTATATCTACACCCATGTGCATGCATACAAATATGCACGTGTGTTTCTATATGTTTGTGCACACACATGTATGTGCACGCCGGTGTGCGTGTGCACATGCGTGCGCGTGTGTACATAGATATGACTGCCATCCACGTGTATATGTGTGTCCTTGTATATATATGTATGTGTGCACCTGCATGTATATGTATATGGATGTCTATATCTGTGTGTGCATGTGTATATGTGCGTGTGCGTCTATGTGTGTGTATGTATATATGCATCTATGTGTGTGCCTGTGTATATGTATGTGTGCCACTGTGGATGCGTGTACATGCATGTGTACATCTGTGTGTATATGGATGTGTGCATCTATGTGTGTGCACACCTCTGTGTGTATACGGATGTGTGCATCTATGTGTGTGCACACCTCTGTGTGTATACGGATGTGTGCATCTATGTAGGTGTGTGCACATATGTGCACACCTCTGTGTGTATACGGGTGTGTATATCTCTGTGTACGTGTATGTATACATCTGTGTAGATGTACGTGTGCATATATGCGTACACCTCTGTGTGTATATGCATGTGTACCTCCGTGCCTGTGTGTGTGTATGTGTGCGGTGCACCTCTCTCTGCACACACGTACGTGCAGGTGCACCTGCCAGTCTCCCGGGGCTCTGCTGACCCCTGGCGGATACACCCTCCCACCTTCAGGTCTCACACCTCCGGGCCACCTGCAGTTGCCGCCCTGTCTCCACCCCCGCCCATCACCTCCACCGCAGCGTCCTGTTTTTCTCTTCATAGCACTCAGAGGCCCCTGCAGTGACATTACGACTTTTATTGCTGATATGCTCTGTGTCTCCGCAAGGGCTGGTGTTGTTCCCCGTGGGAAGCCAGTGACGGAGCAGGGCCTGGCTCTCCTGAGGTTGGAGGCTGCCCCACCCCCCACGGGCTTCCTCCTTGGCCACAGTGGGAATTTGGGGCCGTCTCCGGCCTGTGTGGCTGTCAGCCTTTTGTGTTCTTTGGGGCTGGTGACCAGGGTCAGACCTCTTCCCCACACAGAGGACGCACTCTGGCCGGTCAGCATCCTCAGAAACGGCTCTCTGGATGCCACTGAGACGGAAGCCACTTCCAGACGCCCAATGTGGCTGGCCCAGCTGTCTCACCAGGAAACGTTTTCATTGGTGTCTGTTTTATTCCTGGGGGGTGAGGGGGGGCACGGCCTTGGGGCTGCCCGGGAGGAGGGAGCCGGTGGGTGTGGGCTGGCCCTTGGTCCCCCACTGTCCCCTGGGGATGCCCCACCTGAGCTCCAGCTCAGGCTGCCTGCTTTCCCTCCGGGTGGGCCGAGGGGGCAGTGAACACCCTGGGGCAGCTGAGTCCGACAGTGGAGAGAAATCCCTTTCCTTCGCTCCCTTCTTGCCAGGAGGACCTTCCGGAGCCGACCGCTCCAGCCCCTGGGATAAACGAACATCTCGAGGATCTGGTCTCCAAAACATCTCTCTCCTGCAGAGGAAGGAGCACAGAAGTGCCGGTGGAAGGATCCTTCGTAGAAAAGCATGAGAGCCCCAGACGGGGCCTTTGCCTCTCGCTGATGCTAACGAATTTCAAGTCGGCGCGGCAGGATAACGGGGTGCACGTGCACCTGTGTGCGTGCGTGTATCCCGGGTTCCAGGGGCTGAAGTGGCACCCGAGGGCTGGAGCGTCTGTGGGTCCTTGGCAGCTCGTGGTTGGGGGACCCAGCGGTTGGTGCTGGGCGCGTGCCTGGCTGGACAGCTCCCCCGCCCACCTTGCCCTCTTTCTGTCCACAGGCCTGGCTTCCGTCCCCGTCACCACTTACTGTATCGGGGACCTCCCGGGGACTTCCATTTGCAGAGCTGGCTGGACACATTACACAACAAATGGCCGGCAGTGGTGAGTCCCAACTGTGACCTTCGCCCCAGAAAGGAGGCCGCTTGGTTTTGAAGCTGCATTGAACCCTGTGTCGGCTGAGACCGGCCTTTTCTCCCCCAGCAACGAGATTAAAATGCCTCGAGGCAAAAGTGACAGCTGCCTCTTTATCTTGAAAATGCATGTCAGTGAGGAGCACACTGCCCAGGGCCCCTTTGGGTTGGTGTTAGGCCGCCGCCCCTGTGACCTAACCCCATCGATTTCCCCAATCTGCCTCTGATGAGGCGTGTGCTGCGATCAATATGCCCGCAGTCCTGCGAGTGAAGGCAGAGGGAAGGCAGGGGGCCACGGGCCGGGCCTGCCAGTCATGGGAGCGCCCACCCATCTGGCCAGAGCTGCCCCCCCAAGGCAGGACGGTGATAAGCAAGGGTCAGCCACACACGGACCACAGGAGCCCAGGGGGCTTCAGGTGGATGCAAAACATAATTCACGCGGGCACCGCTTGGGCCCAGCTCACGTCGCGTCTGGTGTCTCCCTCCCGCCCTTGCCTGCGGGAGGGCTCTTTGCCACCTGAAGGGTCACGTTCAGTCTGCTCCCGGCCTGGGTTTCCACTCAGCCTCGTTACCCCCTGGCTCCGTTCAGTTTGGAGTCTCCGTGCCTTGAACCCAGACCTGGGCCCCCAGTGAATGATTGTTGAATGACCCAGTGAATTTCTGGTGGGGCTGTCCTGCCCCCACCGACTGTGTCTGTCCCTATTTGAGCTTCTCTGTCCCTTGTCCCTCGGCCCAGGACATCTGTGTGGGGCATGTGCCTGGGTATTTCCACTCGAGGAAACCTTCCTGCACATCCTTCAGATCCCCGCCCAAATGTCACCTCCTCCAGAAAGACTTCTGTGGCTTCCAGCTAGAAGGGGTCCTTCCCCCCCACCCCCCCGAGCTCAGGAGGGGCACTGCGTGATCTCCGAGGTGTCCCTTCCAATAATGGCGGCTGCTTCCTTTTTTGTTCTCGCGAAATATTGCAGCGGTGGTGGACTGTCCGTGGCCTCCTCTGGGGAGTTTTTTTTGAGAGGAAGCTGGCTTTCGAAAGTCCCCTCATTTCTGTGCCTTGGCTGGAAATACCGCTGCTGTGCCAGCGCTTTGAAGCTAAGTCTTAGATCCGACCTCTTTTCTTCTGGGCGTCCGGGGCCGGGCCTTGGGCGGCTGCCAACCCCTTAACAGCGGGGCGTTTTCCGTGTCGTCTGGCCTCCGATGGCTAGTGGGACCACGGGCTACGCCTCTTCTCCCGGCCCAGCCGTGTCCCCCCAGAGCCGGGCTCCCGGCGGCTCGTGTTCCTCTCCTGCTCGCACCAGCCGTCGGCGGTCCTGGCTGTCCCCGCACAGCCTGCGGTTCCGTGTTGCCTGCTTGACTGCTGGTCTACCAGCTCCGGTTCCGCTGCGCCCTGCTGTCTGGGCCCCACGCGCGTCTCCCCGTGCCCTCTGCCTGGCGCGCCCCCTCCGCTGTCCGCACCTGGCCTGCCTGGGTGCGTCCTCAAGACCGAGCCGAGGAATCGGAATGGCTTCCGGAGCCTCCGCTTGGGCTGTATGTCTTAGACCTCATTTCACCACCTGGGCCCACTTGTCCCCCGTTAAGTCATCAGCATTCGAGGCCCAAGGCTGTGTTTTGTTCCTCTCTGTACTGCCGGCTCCTGGCCCAACCTTTGCTGAGCCCAGCACGGCAGGCTGAGCGGGACCGGCCTCCGGTAGCCCAACACAAGGCCAGATGGCGGGCTGGCTGTGTCCAGGGTGAGGGCGCTCTCCGCCAGGGCAGACGCCTCCCCCTGAGACCGACGCCTCACCCCCACTTAACCAGGCCAGAGGCCACCCCTGGGGTGTGGCCTTGACTGTGCGGGGAGATGTATCAGTCCGTCCTGCTGACCGCCGGACAGGCCGTCCTCAAACACCACTGACTTGCCACACTGCGTGCTCACTTGCGATCACACGGCGTCCAGTGCTGACATCTTCCCCAAGAGGGGCTCAGCGCCAGCTGGCTGTGGAGACAGGGTGGGGACAGTTCGTGGGGGCCGAGGCCACCTCCGTCTGGAAGTGAGGGCACATTCTTCCATTCTTCTTTTGGCCGGAACCAGACATCTGGCCCCAGGGGCATGCCGTGGGGGTGCGGTGGGGAGGGCAGGCCCCACGGGACACCCAGCCCTGGGACAGGCTCGCCGTCTCTGCCACGGGACTTTGGGGTCCTCCTGGGCACTGTACACGACAGCAATGTGCCCCAAACTTGCTGACTTTTAAAGTGAGCACAATAAAGCCATCATGGGGATTAAGGTCATACTATCAGGAGAGGGGCTGTCGCGAGGGCTGCCACCAGCCACATATTTGCCCGTGGTGGCCCCTCAGAGTTCTACGGTGACAGAAGCTCCTGAAAGAGGCGTCCGTGACAGCTCGGGACGCTGTCCTGCTCGGCCGGAGCCCCCGTCCCTCCTGTTTACTGCTGCTTCAGAAGTGGGGGTCGAAAGCCAGAAAATTCACGAATGCCAAGTGCGTGTAGGCACTCAAGCCCAGGGTCCCGCACGTGGCTGCTGCGTGACCTCTTTTTGCCTGAGCGACTGTCCAGGGCTGTCAAATAAAGAAGGGCCGAGGCCTAGCAGAGCCGGAAGGGGCGGCACCCAATTTACAGTTGAGCAAAGAGAGGCCCGAGGACTTGCCTGAATCAGGGCAGGACCGGGGCTCTGACCCCGCTTTGCGGCTTCCAGGCCCTCCCTCTGGGCTCTGCTCCAGGCCTCCTTCCCAGTGAAGAGGTGTCTTACCGCCAGCTCAGGGCATGTCAGCAGGATGAAAAAGTCTATGCAGAACATTCCCGTGTGCTTGTGTGGCAGAAGCTATCAGGAAAGGGGAGCCTGGGTGGTTCAGTCAGTTGAGCACCTGACTCTTGATTTCGGCTCAGGCCATGATCCCAGGGTTGTGGGTTTGAGCCCCGCATTGGGCTCTGTGCTGGGCGTGGAGACCACTTAAGATTCTCTCTCCTCCCCCCAGCCTTCCTCTGCCCCCTCCCTTGCTCGCTCTCCCTCAAATAAAAAACAGGGGTGCCTGGGTGGCTTAGTCGGTTAAATGTCCGACTTTGGCTCAGGTCATGATCTCACAGTTCATGAGTTTGAGCCCCGTGTCGGGCTCTGTGCTGACAGCTCGGAGCCTGGACCCTGCTTCTGATTCTGTGTCTCCTTCTCTCTCTGCCCCTCCCCTGCTCACGCTCTCTCTTCCAAAAATAAATAAACATTAAAAAAAAATCTATCAGGAAATGATAAGAAAAATCGATAAAAGGAGACATAAGAATGGGGATGGTGTCTCAGGAGCAAAAACAAGTCTTGGGTATCCTCGTTGATTAAGGAGAGAGTGCAGCCGAAACCTGGGGGCTTGCACAGAGTCCTGTCTCACCTGAAGATGAAAATAACTAAATGTGCATGCTAGATCGAGAAGTGTGAGTGGTCCCCACAGCAGCCAAAAGGTGGGAGAGGCCAGTGTCCGCTGATGGATGAATACACAACATGGGGAACAGCCACGCAATAGAATATTATTCAGCCTTGAAAAGGAAGGAGATTCTGACACCTGATACAACATGGATGGACCTTGAAGTTATTATGTGTAGTGAAATAGTCCAATTGCAAAAGGATAAATATTCTAAGATTCCACCTGTATGAGTTCCCTGGAGTCGTCAGATTCATGGACGGAAAGTAGGATGGTGGGAGCCAAAGGCTGGGGGAGAAGGCTGGGCGGTCAGTGTTTACTGGACAGTTTCACTTTGGGAAGATAAGGAAGTTCTGCGGATGGACAGTAGGATGTCTGCACAAGAATGGGAATGTCCTAGGTGCCACCGAATTGCACACTCACAAATGGTTAAAATGCTCAATGCTATGTGTATTTTACTACAATTAAAAAAAAAAGAAAAGAAGTGTGTGTGTTTCTGTCGGTTTCCATGTCTTTGTCATGCTTTCTCCGCTTCCAGCTGGGGTGTTTCTGGTGGCACCAGGAGTCCCGAAGGCAAATGCTGAGGCTTTTTAAGGTTGGCAAGGTTGCGTGTCAGGGAGGGCCTACCTCCCTTGGTAGCGGGCACCTTTCCTTGACCCTAAGACTTTCTGGATTTCAGGTTTCATGCTTCTGTTCTCTCCCACGCTTAGTGCTCAGCACAAGGCTATAAGGGAGTTCTGTATGGTTGTGCATAAACCCAAACTTACAGAAGGTGCACTGGGGATGATCGACCAAGGTCATCCTACCGTTTCTACTCCTGTGAAGATTTGCTGCATAGTTAACTTCTTATAGGGTAACTTCAAGTGCAGTTCACTCTGAGCTGGGTCCACGTGAAAGTCAGGCTTTCTTTTTGGTTGAGGGTTGAGGGTCGGGGGAGGCTGCACGCATCCTTTACTGAGAGCGAGTTCCCCCTGGAACTGTATCCTGCTTTCACAATAAAACAAAACCAGGCAGTCAGCGTCGTGGGAGGGGTGGGCAAACTGGTGAGGAATGGGGAGAGGGTGACCTGGGGCATCAGGTGCTTGCAAGATCTGCTCTGAGTGCAAAGCCCTCCTGCACTCACATCTCAGAAGTCCTTGGCAAGGTCTGGGCCCCCACAAAGGACGTGGGAGGGAGACGGCCTCAGCCCAGGATGACTTCATTGTGGAGACAGAAACTAATTCCTCTCTAAGTGGAAAAAGGCTCTTTAGCTGCATTAAGAGGCTGAAATCTGATGAAAAGGCGAATAGATTCAATCTTCCTTGCACCAGTGGCCTGAGACTTCATCAGACTCAAACCGATTAGAAAAATTCACATTGAAAGCATCGTTTATAATAGACCAAAATCATAGAAAACATTTGGCCTGGAGGGAGGAAGGGAGAACATTTCCACCCAAGCCATAATCTTTCATTGTCTTCCCCCGCCTCCTTTATGGGGTCTGACAGCCCTGTCTCCTCCCCAGGACTAATCATTAGACTAATTAGTGGCTAATCAATGTTTAATTAAAACTCAGCCATTAATTACAGGAAGTGCCATGGCAACTTGGGAATAAACTGTGGTTGCAAGAGGGATCTGATTTCCGTAAGCACGGCCAGTGACCAAGGAAGAAAACTTTCCTTCTTGCTCCTGTCGGTGCTTCTTTGCACTCTGGCTTGGCTGGATCTGGAGGTCTGGAGAGGGGATAAGAGAATGCGTGGGGAGCGGGATGGATCGATCCAAGCATCTTGGCTTCTGGCCCGTTACCCAGTTTCCCCACCCACTCCATGGGCCCTTTCCTCACGGTTCTGGCATCGCTTTTCCCACATCCTGAATTTAACCTATTTTTCTCTGAAAATCCCTTATTTGGTGTCTACACACTTGTATTTAGACTGATGCTCACAGCTGTTACTGTAAACTACAAGGTCCTGTATCAGTGGTTCTCAACCCTGGCCGCAAGAGAGGTTACAAAAATTTGAATAGAAGGCTAGACAAATGGCCCAATGAAGAGAGTAGAGAGCCCAGAAACAGGCCCAGCACATATGGGCAAACAACACATGATAGAAGACAAAGGTGGCCCTGCTGCAGATGTGGCACGGACAACCTTGGCTATAAATGGTGCTGGGTCAATTGGATAGCCACCTGAAAAAACAGGAAGCATGATCCCTACCTCACACCATACATGGAAATCAATTCTACCTTCTAGAAGATGATATAGAAGAAAATTTGGAATATTTTCATGATACAAAGGAAAAGATGGACAAATGGGGTTATATTAAAACTAAAGGGGTCTGTTCACCAAAGGTCACCGTTAAGAGAGTGGAAAGGCAAACACAAAGCAGGAGAAGACATTGCAATAGATATGAGTTAAAAAGGGGGCTCGTAGAAACCCGGGTAAGAGACTTGAACAAGTACTTCACAAAGTGCCTTACTAGGCGTCAGGGAAATGCAAACTGGATGCCACTATGACCCACCAGGGTGACTAAAATGAGTAAATTGGTGACCCCAGGGGCTGGTGAAGACAGAGGACGATGGCAACCTTCACACGTTGCTGGTAGAGGCGTGAGCGGGAACAGCCACTTTGGAAAACTGTTCAACAGGATCTGCTGAAGCTGAACATATGGCAGCCCCAGGGCCCCACGGCTCCACCCCCAGACACCCATTGGTGGAAATCCACGCACACGTGCACCAAGACACACACACCAAGAGTGGGCACGGCACCATCATCTTTCATAGCTCCAGATGGGAAGGAACCCAAATGTCTTTCGACAAGAGTGTGGCTGAATAAAACTGTGGTGCATTCATACAATGGAATACATAACAGAGTTTCTATACTCAGTGGACCTCAGAAAAATAATGTGGCAGGAAAGGACCCAGGCACAAAATTGGGGATAGACTGTACTATTCCACTCAGACTTTAGGATCAGGCCAGACACAATGGTAATTATCTTTGGGAATGAAGAAGGGCAGGGGAGAAGGGGGGGCCACCTGTGGGTCTGTGATATTCTATTTCTTTTTTTAAAGTTTACTTATTTATCTCAAGAGAGAGAAAGAGCAGGACAGGGGCAGAGGGAGAGGGAGAGAGAGAATCCCAAGCGGGTTCCACGCTGTCAGCACAGAGCCCAAAACGGGGCTCCATCTCACGAAGTGTGAGATCATGACCTGAGCTGAAATCAAGAGTCAAATGCTTAACCGACTGAGCCACCCAGGTGCCCCTGTGATATTCTACTTCTTGGCCTCAGTGATGGGTACATGGATGGATGGTCCACTTTGTGACTATTCATTGAGCACACACTTCTGATTTGTGCACTTTGGGACATAGGTGTCATTTTCTTAAAGAAAAAAGCAATAACAAATTAAGGCCTGGCTCCAGGCCAGAATAATTAGGTCGGGGTCCCTGGGGAGCCGGGGGTGCAGGTAACAGGAGGTTTCCGAGGGGTTCAGGTGACTCTGGTGTGTACCGGGGCTCCCCACCCAACCTGGCTTGTGTGGCCAAACTTGCTCACCCCTGCCCTTCTCATTTATGTCCCTTGAACGTGCCCGGTGCTTTCTGGCACCAAATCATTTGCTGTCTCCTGCCCGGCCCCCTCAAAGCACCCCCTAAAGTCACTCCCCTGACCTGTCTACCTAAAATGGGCCCCTCGTCCCAGCCACTTCCTGTTCCATCATTCTGTTTGTTTCCTTTACTCTTCTTGTGGTACGACGTCCAATACTCATCTGATTCCATTTCGCTTGCATCTTCCTGGATTTCGCGGGAGACCTTCTCTTCCCACCTCCCTGGCAGTTAGGTTGGGGCCGGTGGGTTGTGGACAGAAGTGACACACGCCACCTCCAGACCTTGCCACAGAACCTCTGGTGGGATGGCCCACACTCTCTATTCCTCTTCTACAGTGACCAAGGCGACCACCTCTGTTAGCTGAAGAGCCCAGGACGTAAGGAGCCTGGATCCTGGAGTCCCCGATGGGAGGAGAGTCGCAGAGAGGGGCCACGCTGATTGTAGGTGAGAAACGATCTTTCGGTTAAACTCTGAGCTTTCAGGGTTTACTTGTGCCTGCGGCCGAGCAGAGACGGTCTTGACTTGGATAGCAGTTACTGCAGCCTGAGATTACCTTGTGGAATTTCTTGTCTATAGGTTTCCTTTCTGCCTCTTTGTCTAGAACAAGCGCTCCTGTTTACAGCTGCATGTCTAGGCCCAGAGCATGATTCAGTATCAAGAGGACTCTGGAGACAGGGGTGATGCTCTCAGGGGAGGAGGGGGTTGCAGGAGAGAGTGCAGGTCTCGGGTTCAAGTCCCTCTGTGATCTGTAGTTTCTCCATCCGTAACAGTGCCTACGGTGCAGGCTTGTGGGAAGGACCACGTGAAATCCTTGCCTACGGGCCACCTAGCATGGTGCATGGTGGAGGGTCGGCAGGTACCGCTCCCTCGGATTGCAGATGCAGGAGAGCAGGAAGCAGACAGGGGACTTGAAGCCTCGAGTCAAGTTTGCTCGGCCAGCATCTGCGTTCAGTGGTGGGGCGGCTGCACCTTCAGCTGGGAGTGGCCTGGAGGTAGGCTCATCGCTGGGTGGGCTCAGGGAGAGGTGCCGGGGCACTCTGTCCCCACCCCGGGCGGTGCAGGGTGATGTGATATTCCCTGTTGGGCGACTGGCCCTGGGCGCACCTGGAGGTCACAGCAGGGCAGCCTGTGAATCCTTGGGTCCCCTGTCTGCCTCCCCTTTCATGTTGTGCTGCTTCGGTGCCCTCCAGCTCCGTCTTCTACCCGTGTCCCGGCCCAGTCTCACCCGTCTGCAGATTCACCCTGGTGACACTGCTGAGTTTCACCTTTCCTGGGACACCTGCATTTTTAGAGATGACTCTAGAGATTGCAGAGCCTTTGTACTGAGCAGAAGACCAAGTGGTGATGAAGGGCATGCAAGGGCTTTTCACACGGTGCCACCCGGGAGGGGCAGGGGGCAGTACCCGTCCAGGTAAGAATAGTAGGAACAGCGGGCCAGGGAGAGCTCCAGTCCAGGGGGTTCTAATCCTTCTGTACCAAAGCCCTTTGGATCTGGTGAAGCCAGCAGATCCTTCTCGGAGAAATAGTCTTAAATCCATGAAAGAAATTTCCGAGGGTTATAGTATTAAAATATAATGATCAAGATATTTTAAAAAACGAGGCATTGTTGTATGTGCTTTTTTTGTTGAAGAGAAATTCTTACAATGTAAAATGAACCATTTAATTTTATCTTTTTAAGACTAAAATTAAAAAAAATTTATTTTATTTTTACTTATTTAAAAGTTTTAGAAATGTTTATTTATTTTTGAGAGAGAGAGAGACACACAGAGCATGAGCAGGGGAGGGGCAGAGAGAGGGAGACAGAGTCCGAAGCAGGCCACAGGCTCCGAGCTGTCAGCACAGAGCCCAGCTTGAACTCGTGAATCGTGAGATCATGGCTGGGGCCGAAGTTGGACGCTTAACCAACTGAGCCACCCAGGTGCTCCTAATTTAATTTTATTTTAGAGAGAGAGAGGGAGAGAGCACAATGGGGGAGAGGGGCAAAGGAGAGAGAGAGAGAGAGAGAGAGAGAGAGAGAGAGAGAGAGAGAGAGAGAGAGAATCTCCAGCCAGCTCTGTGTTCAGCAAGGAGCCTGAGGCGGGGCTCAGTCCCACGACTGTGAGATCATGACCTGAGCTGAAACCAAGAGCTAGACTTTCAACCAACTGAGCCCTTCAAATGGACCATTTTAAAGCACACGACTCAGTGGCATTTAGTGCCTTCGCAATATTGTGCAAGCACCCCTACTCGTGGTTCCACTGCGGCTGCCTGAGCCCCGTGAGCGGGTCTCCCCCACTCCTCTCTTCTCCCGGAACCGCCAGTCTTTCTCCATGGACCCACCCATTGGACTTCTGTGACTGGGTTCTTCCACTGAGCGTCATGTTGACAAGGTTTAGCCACGAGGGAGCAGGTATCAGAACTTCCTTCCTTTACGTCCAAATACGATTCTGTTGCGCTCTCCATGTTCCCTGACTGATAGATAATATGGGTTGTTTCTACCTTTTGGCTATTAAATGTGCTTCTTTTTGAATGTGTTAACTCGCACGGTGTGCTGGCGGGTCTAAGAAACACCTACGTCTAGAAATAACGACCAGGGAGAGTGATATTTTGCTATGCGTGTGCCACCTGGCAGGTGCCATGGAAATACCCACGATTCCACTGGGTGGGGGCCTCCACCCGTGATTGGGACATTGAAACATTGAACAAGCAGAGGGGTGTGCGGGAAGGAATGTGCTGTTTCCTGATCAAGTTCCCAGACCTTCTCATTTCTCCCCAGGTTCGGAGCCCCCGGTCTCGCCTGACTCACCCATTCTTGTGAGAAAGGATCGGAGCCCCGCGCAGCTGGGACCAGGACCAGGGCCAGGGCCGTGGGGTTTCTGGCTTCTCTGGCTCAGCAGGACCCAAGTGTTTCGGCCGGGGGGCCACTGAGCGTCTGGCAGTGTGTCCTGCTCTGGGCCATGGGCGTGAAGGTCAGCGCGCGGTGGGGACGTGCCTCCGGTGCCCCGCGCACCCACCCTCCCAGCCTCCCAGCCACCAGGCCTCCCGACCCCTCCTGCCCCCCACCAGCCCTGCCCTCCAGGCTGCCTCTCACTCCTCCTGCTCCTCTGGGGAGACGGAAGGTGTGAGGGCGGCCGTGGGTGACCCCGTGCACGCTGTCCTTTCTTGCTTTGCCCTGATGCTTTTTTAAAAAGTTGCAGCTGCGGGGTGAGAAAGAGGGAGCCTGTACTCTTCCACCGTGAAAAGGAACGAAGCCCTGACGACATCCTACGGCAGGGACGGACCTGGAAACGTGCTCCGAGAGAGAGAGAGACCAGACACAACGGGACACGTGGGGTGTGACTGCAGTTCCGTGAGATGTCCAGAACAGGCGCATGCGTGGGGACAGAGAGCAGAGCCCTGTTGCCAGGGATTGGGGAGGCGGGGAGGGAACGGCCCCTAGAGGGGTCGGGCCTCCTTCTGGGGGTGATGAGAAGGTTCCGGAGTGACACAGAGGTGCTGTCTGCACAGCACCGTGAGTGCGCTAAGTGCCGCCGAAGGGTACACTTCAAAATAGTTAATTTTATGTGGGTTTGACCTAAATTAACAACCCCACCCCCGTGGTCCAGCATTTCCCCTGGGCTGCTGGGAGAAGTGAGCCGGACGACCGCTGTTCAAAACCCACCGACCCGCGGTTGGCCGCCCCGAGGTGACCTCCCTGCTCCGTGCGGGATCCCGGGTCCTGCGGGTGCTGGGAACGCTTCCCTCTCCTTCCGGTTTTCATCCGAGGCCAACACCGTGCACGTGTGAGTCAGGAAGCAGAGAAGGGAGAGACTCCGGCCTCCCTTCTAAGACCTCCCCTGTCTGTAATGAGTTCCGTGACTCCTTCCTTTTGGCAGTAGCTTCTCAGCTGAGGAAAAACTGACGAGCGAAGTAAGTCCGTCCCCTGCGCTGCCTGGGTCGGGGCCAGTGAAATGTAAGGGTCTCGTCTGTTATTTTTACAGGAGGACAAAATGTTCTCACCCCTTTTCCCCCCTCCTTGGAATTGTGAGCTCATGTGGTCTTGGGGGAGTCTGTCCAGAAGAAACCACCTGTGTCCTGAGAGACACCAGGGGCCCCACTGAGATGTGCCCCTTGGTGTCCTCCCGACAGAGCCCCCGGAACACTCTGGGAAGCAGCCATTCTGATCGCTCACCAGACGCGGGTCTCACAGCAACCCCATGTTCTTTCCTCAAGGGGCAAGGCTGGTTTTTCTGGTGACCCCAAAGGCGTCCACGCTGGCAGAATGCTGTGGGCGCTCGGGGTCCAGGTCTGTTCTCTATGGGCTTCTGGAATCTAGCCAGAGTGGGTATGTGTGGCCCGAGCGCTGAGAGTGCTGAGTATGTGGGGTGGGGACAGGGGTGCTTGCAGGTTTAGAGACCCCCTACGGTCTGCCCCCCACCCCCACCCCCGAGCTCCTAGAACAGACTGCCGGGAACCAGGTCAGAGGTTTCCAGGGCTCTGTGCATGTGCTCCCTGTGCCCTCCCACCCTCCTCCCATCCTCCTCCTCACCAACAGGTACTGCATCATTTTCAAACAGGGACCTGGGATTCTCTTATCCTTCTATCCATTTGATGCCTTAATTCACCACGTGCTTATGGAGTTCCCGTTCTGTGCCAGGCACTGGGGGGACAGCGGGGGCGAGGCAGACCCCCTCCTGCTGTTGTACCAGGTGAGGCGGAGGGGACCCCCCAGCTGCAGCACTGTTGTGGCGGGCACAGTGGGGGGAGCTAGGAAGCAGGTGAGGGGGGCTGTGCCCTCACGAGGTGTCAGGGGCCCCGTCTCTGCAGAGGGGACCTCTAGCTGACACCGGACGGATGGCTGGGTGTTGGACACAAGAGTGGGGAGCAGCTGGAGAGACCGCCAGGCATGAAGACGTGTGAAAGGCAGGAAGCACATCCCCAGGGACGGGGACAGCTAAGGGCTGGGTGTGATGATCAGAGTTGCCTTTGGCAAAGGTGACCCTCTGCCCGGAATAGGACAGGGGGGATGGGCAAGCCAGAACAGGTGTTGGCAAACAGCCGTGGGCTGTTTTTGTCCTCAAAGCTTTATGGAACCCAGCTGTGCTCATTAGTTTACCTCTTGCCAATGGCTGCCTTCTAGAAGTGGAATCAACGAACCAGAGGCCACTGGCCCACAGTGCCTGACATGTTTACGCCGACCTTTTACAGAAAGCACTTGCGGACTGCTCTGTTACAAAGCTGCCTTAGTTTCGGGTGTTCTGGAAGCAGGGATGAGATAGGTGTGGGCGTGGGTCTGATGGCGATAGGTGCAGGGCATGGGCCGATGGGACCTGGGGCTGGATGGGGTCAGGCAGGGAGAGAGTGGACGTGAGCAGTGCTGACAGAGACCCTGCTTTGAGGGAAGCAGTTCAGGTCTGGGCAGGCCTTGACCACCTGACAGTTCCAGAACCTTCTTTTTGTTTCTTCATGAGACCGGCTCCTTGTCTCCGCGGCTGAATCATGCTCCACGGATCTTCCCTTCCAGGACTCGCTGATGAAACTGAGAGGTGTCTTCACCTTTCTCCTAAACGTGACGTGGGGTGATGAGAACCCATGGTTCCCGGGAGCACCTGTCCCTATGAGCAACAGGTTTGTCTCCCCAGTCTGGAAGGTGGCAGTCTACCTAATTCCTAACTCTGCCCTGCAAGCTCACATTCTATCGGTCCACCAGGACGTGGCACCGTGGGCAGTGAGCTGTGGCTTTAATGTTGGCGGTTCTGTGTCAATACAGGCATAGCGCATGTGCAGGCAACGTTGTACCCGTCTGTCCGGATCGCCACTGGAAATCACACGCCAGAAGCTGAGCCTGGGCCGGTAGGCGGGTCGGGGTTCCTCCGCACAGAATGACTCTTGCCGAGTGCACGGCCTGGAGCTCTCCCTCCTGAACCCGAGACCCGGCTGGGGACACCCAGACGGTCATCTCAGGCTGGAGGAAACCCAGCGGGGCTCTGTTTTCTGAATCCCTGGGGTCCCTTCACTTGTAAAAAACGCCTTCACTGAGATGTGATTCCCACTCACACAAGTCACCTGTGGCAAGCGCACAATTCAGTGGTTTTGGTGTACTCGCGGGTGGTGCCAGCATCGCTCTGGCGAGTTTCAGAACGTTGACGGTGAAGGGTATCATCGCCCCATTCCCCCAGCCTCCGGCCACCGCTGATCTGCTTTGTCTACAGGTTTCCCTGTTCTGGGCGTTTCACATAAATGGCGTCGTATAGCACGTGGCCTTTTGAGACTGGCTTCTTAGACTCGGTCTCGCGTCCTCCAGGTTCATCCGTGTCGTGCCGGCGTCAGTGCTCCCTTCCTTGTTACGGTCAAATAATACTCCGCTTCAGCTGCCCCTTCACTTCTGACGACCGTCACGTTGGCACCTGCTGCACCAGCAGCTGCGTAAAACGGGGGGCTGGCGCACGTTTTCTGGAAGAGGCCAGATGGTAAGTAATTTCAGCTCCATGGGCCAGGTGGCCTCTGCTGCACCTGGTCAGCTCTGCCGCTGTGGCTCGGAAGTGGCTGCTTGAATCTGGGTGTCCATAGTGTGCAGCGTCACGCTCTCCAGCCCCTGGCCCCACCTGCCCCAGGGTCGGTAACCCACCTCCTTGGGAGTGTGCCCTCCCTTCCTGGCACACGCGTCCTAGTGAGACAACCACCGAAAGTATAACGTGTCTGCTGGTGGCCAGAGCCCTGGAGAGACAGTGGACGGGGCCAGGGCCCTGAGTGTGCTGGGGTGCCTGTGGGCACATGTGGGTGCACGTGTGCATGCATGGATGCTACTTTACAAGTGGGTTGGGAAAGGCGGCTGGGCAGATGACAGGGAACCCCTGCAGGGGCCAAGGGGCTGGCCTGGTGCTGGAGGAGCCTGTGGTCGGCATGGTAGGGGCAGGTGGAACAGGACCAAGGGGGCTGGCTGGGCAGAGCTGTGCCGGATACGGTGCAAAGGGCCTGGGGAGCATAGAGCCGAGGGAACACATTGGGTTGTCCTGTCTTCCTTGTGTGGCTGTGGGCCAGACACTTCACCTCTCTGAGCCTGACTTTTCCTGGGGGCTCCTCGCACCCCTGGGATCGTTGCAAAGTTGAAATCAGGCAGCAGTCGTGCCTGGCACACTGTCAGTGTATGTCTCCACAACCGGTAACGAGAACACTGCCCGCTGCCTGTGGAGGTAGGGAAGGCCCTCACCCCAGGGATAGGATGCCCACCTCAAGGACCTTCCCAGTAACTAATCTCTCCTTCCTTTGGATAACTACTAATCTTGGAATTATCATTCCTGTCTGGGTTCTAGGAGGTTCTTTGTTCTGGGATGTAACATAATACAGATCTACATTTCTTTAACTAGGGCCTTGGGCCCTTAGGACTAGGTGGGTTTTGGGATTCAAGCTTGTCTGGGTTTTAGGAAGATACCGCAATGTGTCTACATTTCATGAAAGGCTCAGCGGGTCTGGGGTGGCACTTTGCACCACAGGTGAGCATTTCTGAAACAAAAGGATGGCCTGTCTGTTGGAGGAGGTCACGAGAGAATGTGACCACTGGTTGGTCCACAAGCTGGCCCTGGACAATCAGAGGCTCCTCCTGTCCCCTGAGCTTGGAACGTATGTTCCATCCACTGTCCTGCTGTTCCCACTGCGAGCCGTCTGCAAGGACACAGCCCTGAGAGGAAGGTGTAGCTGAGACCTTCTGGACAGTGGATGTGACCGAACTCAGTTATGGCCTCTCCATAAACTTCTACAATTCTGGTGGTGGATGCCAAGCTGTGCTTGTCCTGTGGCGCCCAAGACCCGCCTCATTGTAAGTCCCCTTGCTTCTTAGGCTGGCACCTACCTATCTGAGCAGCCTCCCTCTTCTCCCAGCTCCCCCAGCCCCCTGGCATGGGCCTGTTTCAGATTTCCCCCGGGAAGGCTCCCAGGGCGCAAACCAACACAATCCCAATCAACAAAGGGAGTGACGGCCTCCTGTCCATTCAGGTTGGGTTTTGGTGGTCTCGGCTCACACTGAGAACCTTCTATGTGCCAGTCACTGGGGTTTTTATACGTTGCTTCATCATATCTGCTAGTCACTCCTGGGGGTGGGTACACGGTTATTGCCCTGGGCACTGGGTCCCAAGGTCAGCTGGCTGGGGAGATGAGGAGCGGGGCCATGAGCCTGGAGTCTGTCTCCAGGGCCGCAGCTACCCTTCTGTCCCCTTGCCTGCTGCGGGGACACAACCTCACCTTCCTCATTCTGGTCGAGGCACAGGGCTTGGCCTCCAGCCCTGGGGCCAGCACCAGGTACTGAGCAGCCTCAGCAGAGCCAACATTGACGTGTGTGCTGAGCATTTCCTGATGGCGGCCTGGCTGGGAAGCTGAGCACTCAGGCCCCTGCTGACGCCATGGTCAAAATCGTCTTAGAACTTCTGGTTCAGAATTCCACGTGGATTCTACAGCTCATTCTTTGTTTTATGGACCTTCTACGGAGTCAGATCAGTCCTTGGAGGTAGGCCTGCTGTGTGCAAACAGCCAGGAAGCATTATCTACATCATGTTGCTTCAGAGAGAGGTTGGTAGGCAGAGGTTGCTGATAAAGCCATGAGGCCCGCATTCCTGTTGTGGCTTTTAAATGGGCCCTGAAGCCCCCTGGAAAAGAGGTGTCCTCAGATGTTTTAAATAGGTGTCACTAAACAACAAAGTGCTCTGCAGGACAAAATTCTACTCCATGTCTGAGTCCAGTGCCTTTTATTTGAAAATTGGGGCATTTAGTTATGGCTGGAGCTCGTGCACTGGGATGAACCTGTTTCCACACAGGGAGGGGCTTGTGCCTGGGGTGGGGTGGCCGTGCCCATGTTTATTTGAGCTCCAATCTGAGCCAAAGACTTTGGGGTTAGATCTGTAAAGTTTCCAATTTTTTCACAAAAAGTTTAGGCATATGGAATGAGCCTTTTATTTTTTTAATGTTTATTTATTTATTGAGAAAGAGACAGAGAGAGAGAGAGCGCATACACGAGCAAGTGGGGAAGGGGCAGAGGGAGAGAGAGAGAGAGGGAGAGAGAGAGAGTCTCAACCAGACTTCACACTCAGTGCAGAGCTGGATGTGGGGCTCAATCCTACAAGCTTCAGATCTTGACCTGAGCTGATATGGAGAGTTGGACGCTCAACCAACTGAGCCACCTGGATGCCCCTGGGGTGAGCCTTCTAGACATGCCATAGTCCATGTGGCTTTTCTGATGCCCCTCTCAAGGGTTTTAGGCATGTATGGAACGAATTTTCCCAGTGCCTTCGTTTCCTCTCCCTCCACTCTGTCCTCATGCCAGGTCATTGTTCTGGAAGACTCTTGTCACTGGGCACAGTCTTCGGACAGTGGTTCTGAGGGGCTCAGGTGCTCTGGCTACACAGAGAACACGTCCTGGGTGGGAGTCCTGGCTGTGCTGGTTAGGACCCACAGATGTGGGCTCGCACGACACCTCTGGGGCTGTTTACAAGTCTGTACAGGAAGTGCTCTGGGTCAGGAACTTGGGAGTTCTTTGCAAGCTCTACACTCCCACCATTCCGTCTTTGTTTCTTGCCCTTGCTTATCCCCTCGGCAAAACTGTTAGCCTGCTCTGGATTACCTACTGTGTGAAGCTGAAAAGAAAAAGAGCAGTATTTATTTCAAATTCACACCGTTCAGATGTTCTACTCATTTATACGAGCCACATACGGGACTTGCACGAATTGGCGAGACCTTCCTGTTCAGGTACCCGAATGTTTATTTTTGAGAAACTAAAGTAACTTGAAACAAATCAAGGTGTAGGACAAGCAGATAGTTTTAAAAGTCAAATGGTGTCCCAAGGTTGCAGAAAACACCCACAGCCTCCCCTCTCCCCACCTCCGCTCACATTCTTATCTGCCCTTAGCAGTTTCTTCCAGAATTTACCTCCTTAGTTCAGGCTGCTGTAACAAATTATCATAGACAAGAGTGGCTTCAACAACAAACATTTGTTTTTCACAGTTCTGGATGCTGGGAAATCCTCGATCAAGGGACTGACAGATCCTGTGTCTGGTGAGGGCCTGCTTCCTGGCTAGGATCTTTCTTTTAGATCAGATTTTTAACTTACTTACACCCCTCCCCCCCTCTTTCTTTTCTTTTCTTTTTTCTTTTCTTTCTTTTTTCTTTTCTTTTCTTTCTCTGTCTCTCCTTCCTTCCTTCCTTCCTTCCTTCCTTCCTTCCTTCCTTCCTTCCTTCCTTCCTTTTTTAAGTAATCTCTATACCCAATGTGGGTCTTGAACTCACAATCCTGAGATCAAGAGTCACACACTCCACTGACTGAGCCAGCCAGGCATTCCTCCTTCCCACCTCTTTTTTAAGATCTTATACCTCTTTTTGATATTCTTCCAGCTTCTCCAAATAGTATCTCAATTTTTGGTTAAATCTACATACAGGTTTTCTTTATTATGATTATCATAACTACAGCTTTTTTGTTTTGGTACTTTTTGTTTATTCTAGAATAATCACTTAGGCTTAGGTACACCTTCCAACATGCCTTTCCATGCCAGCTTCCACCTGGTCAGGCCTGTCAGTTTATCAGCCCTCTTTTTTCCTTGGAGACGTTGTTCTGGAACCGTCGGACTCTTGCCCCGTCATGCAGGTACCCTCCAGACTGCTACCTGGTTCTGGTCCAGAACTTTTACTCACTCCTGTGATGGAGTTCATGCTTCCTGGCTCTTGCAGCTTTATCTGTTTGTTTCCTACCTAGTCTTAGTGGAGTTCATTCTTCTCTAATATCTTCAGATGCCTTCTTGTCATGTTCAGTTCACAGTTGGCTTGAGTATGGACTCCTAGTTTTGAAATTATTTTTACCTAGAATTTCGAAGGCATTTTTCCCACTGAATTCTGGTTTCCATGCTGCTATTGAGAAGTCTGATGCCATTCAGATTTTTGATCCTATTTTATGACCTAATTTTCCTCTCTCTGAAAGCTTTTATCCTTGGTGTTCTGAAATGCCATAAAAGTACACCTTTGTTCTTTTATTGTTTGGAAACTTGGTGTGCCCTTCAGTCTGAAGGCTCGTGCCCTTCAGTTTTGGGAAAGTTTCTGGTATTATTTCTTTGATAATTTTATTCTCTTGATTTTCTCTGTGTTCTCATTCTTAAATTCCTATTTGTCAGATGATGGATCTCCTGGCTTCATCATCTAACTCTAATTAGAAAAAACATCTCCCATTGTCCATTTCCTTCACTTTCGGTTCTGTTTTCTGGAAAACTTTCTTAGCTTTATTTTCTGGTGCTTCTACTGACTTCAGATTTACGTTCTTATGTTTGTAACTTCCGGGCATTCTTGTCTCTGATTGTTTCTTGTTTCATCCATGCCTTGCCTTTCTTCATCTCAGGGAAGATAAACCTTTGTGGTTTTCTTCTCTTTGCAAGGTATGTACTTATACTAGTTATCAGTACTACATAGCAGATTACACCCGGACATACTTTTGTGGCTTAAAACAACATTTCCTGTCTTACAGTTTCTGTGGGCCAGGAATCTGGTAGGACCTAGCTGGGTGGTTCCGGCCCAGGATCTCTCCTGAGTTTGCGGTCAATGTATCAGCTAGGAACGGAGTGACTTAAGGCATGGATAGAGACGAGGATCTGCTCCGAAGCTCAGTCATGTGGTTGGTGGCTGGAGGCCTCCACTCATCACCACACGGGCCTTTCCATATGGCTGCCTGACATGGCAGTTGGCTTCCTCCAAAAGTGAGCGATCAGGGAGGGAGAGAGAGAGTACTAAGATAGAAGCTGCAATGTTTTTAATAATCTAATCTCAGAGAGAACGATCGTCTCTTTGGCCGTATTGTATCAGTCATGCCGGCCAACCTTGGCAGGGGTTGGGGACCACACAGAGCATGAGGACCAGGAGGGAGCCAACCCGCAGGAGGCTGGCTACCACAGCACTGGCTCTGAATGTCACCCATTTGTTGTTTTGGTTTCTGTTGTTCACCCTGGAGACTTTTCTCAAATATCTGGTGACCTCTGTCTGTCCCAACACACTTAAGAGTGAAGCGTGCAAGCTGATTGGAGGCTGTGTGTACGTGCCTGCGTGGGGAGCTTGTAGACTGTCTCTATATTTGGGTTCTTCCCAAATTGAGGATTTGACGGCAGGAAGTTTATTTAGGAGGTGAATACCACCCCAGTTGGGTAGTGGGTTGTGGAACACGGAAGGGAAGGCTAACAAGAAAGGGTGCGTTATGAGACCAACCACTGCTGCGTGTGTTTGGAACTCGATCCTACGGAGAACTCTGAGAAATGGGGCGAAACACACCCCTCAGGACTACCACACCTGCATGATGATGGAGCAGGGGTATTTACGCCCTGTTCTGAATCCCTGATTGAGGACTATGGGGGAGGGTAAAGTCAGGACCTGTCCACCTGCTACAAGAGGGCAGAGCAGTGTTCTGAGGTTTCAGGGGAACCTGCAGACACGAGATACAGGTACCACTGTTGGAGTCTAAAGGAGCGCTCAGGAGTGGATGAGGTCTGAGCACTGACACTGGCCATGGGCTTCACCGCAGGGAAAGACAGACAGCTTGCTTTTTACTTCGACTCCCAAATGTCAGTATATTTGTAAATCTTTCCTCTGGAGGACGTTTTAGTCTCTGCAGAGAAGGAGCCTCTGATCTCTTGCCTAGGGTGGGGTTGAGGTCCGGCTTCTGGTGTTCTGGAGCTGGCAGGGGGGTTGGCTGGGTGGGGCTGTTGCTCTCAACATGGACACTTCTATTCAAGCCTCTTCTTGTTTGACACTGTGCCCGACCCCACCCTCCGTGAGCTGATATCCCTGTTCACTCCTCCAAGAATGAGCATCAGGTCACCCCTAGAGGTGTGGGTGGAGGGGGGGAACCTCATTGTATGGAGCTTGGGCAAGGTCCCCGGGACTCCACTGGACCTTGCCACACCTGTGCCTCACCGCGGCTTTCCAAGTATTCAATTTCCACGATTTGGAGAAGTTCTTTGGACACACCCAGCGAGGTTCCCCACCCCCCCCGCCCCCAACCTGCAGGTCATGACCTTTGTCCCGGTCCCTGGCCAGGTCACCCAGCTCTCTCAGCCTCCCGACGTCCTCACGCTGGGGACTGCATGTCTCTCATTTGGTGTGTTTCTGCTTTTCCACCTCCTTGTTTAGGGGACCGTTGACATAAGGCATCGGAAAAGTCTCAGTCCCCCATTTCAGTATCTATCAAAGAACTCACAAAAAGTTCTTTCAGTCCTTGGGAACTTGCAGTGACATTTCCCTTAGAAAACTTGTTTTCAATAAAACGGCTAGTCAACGCAGCATTAGACCGGTTCTTCCGCGCTAATAAACCCAGACGTCTCATGTCTTCACCCCAGTCAAGACTTACCCCTCACTAGCGCCAAGTCCAATGTAGGCTGCGCCTCCCCCATCCGACCCGTGGCTAAGCCATGCGTAGTGCCACTCCGCGGTGGCCACGGCGGGGCACACTGGGGTCGCCGTGGTGTGAGCGGGTGCACTTCAAGGGCCGGGGCCTGAACTGTCCACAACCCACCCGCCACGTGGTTCCTAGCGGCGCGGTAGGGCGGCTGGGAAACCATGAGGACGCAGGCGCACTCGGAGAGCACGAGGCTCCGCCCTGCGGTGAGGGCGGCTGGGAAACCACGATGCCGCATGCGTACTTGGAGAGCACAGGACTCCGTCCTGCCGCGAGGGAAGCTGGGAAACGACGACGACTCGGGTGCGTGTGAAGAGTAAGCGGCCCCGCCCTGCCGCCAGGGAGGCTGGGATACCGCGATGACGCATGCGTGCTTGGAGAGCCGGGCCAGAGCCCGCGCGGAGCCCGCGGGTCAGGTCACCGCCTTCGGGGTGTCTTCCAGCCTCGGAATCAGGAAGGGCGCGGACCCGGAGGAGGTAGATGGGCCTGTGGCGGGGCCACGGCGGGCCTCCTCTGCTGGCACGCCTCCTCCACGGCCTACAGGGTGCGCCTGGCGTCGTTTTGCCGCTCAGGGTTTGCGGAGCTCAGAAAGCAGAACGGATACCGCGGCCGCCTAATTTTTCGGTGACCTGCCGCGGGGAGGACGGGGAACATTCGGCGAGTCCTGACTGTCGGCCTGGGCTGCGGGCGAGATCTCCGTCACTGCCCGCGACCCCCACACCAGGCTGCCCTGCGGGTCTGTTCGTGGGTCCGTCTTGGCCACGAGAAGAGCTCGCCTCGCGTGTCCCCAGCGACGCTCACCAGCCCATCCAGTGAGTCTCGTGGTGTCCTGGGATGCTTCCTGTTGCCGACTCTGATTTCTGCGTCTCCTGTAGGACCAGCTCTGCCGACCACCGCCGCACCTCCTGCATTTAGCTCCGACCTGTGCAGACACTCCAAGGCAGGGGCAGGTAAGGCCTGAGTGACACTCGTGTGTTTTAACGGTTGCGGGCTTGCTGGGTGGGCAGTCACTGAGCGATGGCGCCAGGACACGTGGGGGAGGAGGGTGTGTGCGTCCTCACGCAGGCTCCGTGGGCCTCTTGGGGCGCTGTGATTGGCTCACAGTTCTGCGCCGTGGGAAGGACAGCCCTAGCCAAGATGCTGTGGGACCGTCCCTCCGAACGGGTGTCTGGCTGGCCTGCGAGTTTGAGGGTGGAGACACCCTGTCCCCCCTCTGTGGACCTAGGCACCGATGCCCGCACTAGCCCTCAGACCTTGGCATGACAGAGGATTCTGTGGGTACGGGCAGTCTCTGGGGCATTGTGGGGTGGGGAGATGCCCAGGAGAGCCCAGTGGTTGGGGCCGGAGGGAAGTAGTGGACGAGGCGGTGGCCGTTATACTGTTGTGTTGGTAACGCGTGTGCTGACTGTGGCTCGTGAAGACTGCCTCATACTGAATACGATTTGGGGGCAGGGTCGGTTGGGAGTTCATGATCATTGAGCCTCGTGCACTGCCCTTTCCTTCCTCATTGCCCTCCCCACCGTCCCCACAGCTGAGCGTGGGCTCCCCGGACCTTCTGTGGGTTTGGGGAGGGGCTCTTACTGCTCGAACAGCGGAGCAGCGAACAGAGCGTGCAAACCCGCGTTCCTTTTGCGATTTGCACGTGCACGGTCGTCCAAACATGTGGAATCGAGGAAACTGCTACAGAGCCTTCTACTTTTTTTGTTCAACGGCCTCGTCAAAATATAATCCACATACCCTGCAACTCGTTGTCTGAAATGTGCGGCTGAGTGGCTTCTGGAATGCTCACATAGCTGTGCAAGGACGGCTGCAGTAGAACAGTAGAACTTCCATTGCCACTAAGGGAAACCTCATATGCTCTAGCTATGACCCCCATGTCCCCCTCTCCCAGGGAGCTGCCCATCTGTTTTCTGTCTCTGGATTGGCCTTTTCTGGACATTTCCCATCTGGGAGGTGGTCCCCAGATTTCTCATCTCAGTTTCCTGAAAGGAATATGGGGGTGGTCTTCTCTCCTTTCTTGGCCTTGCTAGTCTTGCACTGGGAGTCCCCCCCCCCCCGGATGAGGGAGCTAGGCAGGAATTAGGGGTAGGGCAGGGTGGGGCCAGGTGATTGGCGAGTAGGGTGGAGGGTTGAGATCAGGGTGAATGAACCCCGGAGGCCACCAGGCCCTGGTCGGTGCCGGTGTCTGTCAGCCCAGTTCAGTCGGGGAGGCAGGGCCCGTGAGCTGGGTGGTGTGTGTGGCCTGTGCCCATTGGGTGCCCTCAGGGGATGCCTACGTGACCCGGGGTTCCCCGGGCTGGGAGTTAGGGCACTGACTACAGAGTTCCCGGCATCTGATAGTGGCAGTGCGGGGGGAGGCGGCTATGTTTAGAAATAATTGCTCTGTCTTGTGCAGAGGTATTAAGGCATCCTCTCTGGTAGTTGCAGTTGCAGGAATTAGCTCGAGGCATCCCTGACAGAGCAGCAGTGACTGTTGCCGGCTTGTCACAGACATGGGCCACGTGGAGGCAGGGAGAGGGACAGGGAAGCTGGTGGCTGTGGGAGAGAGGAAGCTGTCCACGCTCAGACGAACGTGTTATCCCAAGAGCCTTCACCACGGATGTGTGTGTAGCTGCTCCACAGGGGGACACCCGCAGAGGGACGCTGACCAAAGCCATTCATCACGCACATGTTTATTAAAGGCACCTGATGGCCGGACCCAGTTCTAGGCGCTGGGGCTACAGCCCAGCTGTGAGCAAAGTCCTTGCTCCCATTCTAGTGGGGGAGGACAAGTAACACACACACAGAGCAGGTGAAAACAAAGCCGGTGCACGTCAGGCGGCACTTGTGCAAGCCCTGAGTGAGGCCAGCGGGTGACCTGGGGCAGAGAGTTCCAGGAGCTGGATCGGCATGTGCCAAGGCCCTGTGGCAGGAGGGAGGGGCAGCGAGGGGGCTGGAGTGGAACCAGACGTGTGAGAAGTTGTCAGAGGGGAGCAAGTGGCCAGATTGGGTTTAACTCTTGGATCACAGAACTAACTTTCTGTTTTCACAGCTTCCCCTTAATCTCAGGTGTAGCTGGCACGTAGTAAAAGGCTCTGATCTTAAGCCTCTAGTTTGATGAGTTTTGCTCCTTTATGGTCTCCCTGCCTCCCCCCGCAGCCAGGGCGCCCTCGGATCTGATTTCCAGCACCAGGCAGTATGTTATGTTCTAGAACCTTACGCATGTGGACGCACACAGTGGGCAGTCTTTGGCATCTGGATTCGTTCGCTCCGTGGAGTGTACTTGAGATCCATCCACATTGCTGTGTGTGTCAGATGCGTGCCTCTGTTTCAATACCGAATGGCGTTCCGTACGACAGATGGGCCACGACTTCTTTACCCATCTTCACGCTGACGGACGCTTGCTCGTTGCCAGGTTTGGGCAGGTTTGAGTCAAGCTGCTGTGCACGTTCCCACACACGCATCTCTGGCCTTTTCTCTGGGGGAGGGGAGGTGGCTCTTGGAGGGTTTTGAGTGGAGGGGGGTCCTGATCTGACCTGGGTTGGGCTCTGGCTGCTGGGTTGAGAGTAGGACGCAGGGGCAGGTGGAGGTGGGGCCCTCTGCGCAGCAACCCTGCAGGTACGTGATGTAGGTTGAAGCACGTTGGCACGTGGGCCTCAGGCCTTCCCTCTCAGTTCGGGGATTCGGGGATCTGAATGCTCATGAGTGGTCTAGAGAAGCCAGGGAGGAGTCCTTCATTTATTCCTGGAGTGTGAGTGACTCCCCCCTTCCTCCAAATCACAGCCCTGGGTCCCTGCGGGGCCACCACACTTATGCCAGGGTTGCTCTGGAGGAGCAGAGGGCCCTGTGTGCAGGTCAGGACTGTTATGCATCGGGCCACGTGCCCCTTGTTAACCCCTGCAAGGTGAATGCCATCTGCTACGGTCGGAACGTGTGTGCCCCCCAAACTCATGTGCTGAGATCCTAACCCCCAGGGTGATGGTATTAGGAGAGGGGACTTAGGGAGGGGCTTAGGTCATGACAGCGGAGCTCTCATGAATGGGATTAGTGTCCTTACTTGAGAGACCCCAGAAGGCTCCCCCATCCCTCCCGTCCTGCAAGGACACAGCAAGAAGACGTTGGCTATGACCCAGGAAGCGAGCATCCGTCAACACAGAATCTGGCGGCACCTCGATCTAGGATTTTGAGCTTCCAGAACGGTGAGAGTCGTTGTCTGATGTTTATAGGCCCACCCGATTTATGGTGTCCTGTTAACAGCACCTGAGCAGACTGAGACACTATTCTTGGTAACTGACTGCAGGCTTCACGCAAGACATGAAGGGAGGAGGGGTCCGTGCTGTTCTGTGGACCCCTGCCTCTGGGGACAGGGCCACGTGCCTGGATATTAAAGGATGGTCTGGGCCTGCTGGGGCTCCCCGGCGGACCCGGAGGACAGGCTGCAGGCTCTTTGCCTGGAGGTGGCTGTGTTTCGGGAAGAAACACTGGTCTTTGCTGGAGAAGAAAGGTGGGGACGATGAACATGGGCCGCCAGCACTGTCACGTGAGGGCCTTGTGTTCTCTCTGCCATATCCAGAGCAGAGGGGGGCGGGCTTGGGGGCAGAGGGCAGGTCCTGCTCCTGGGCGTCTGTCGATGCTGCTGGTTCCTTGTAGGTGAGCACCGTGCTCGGGCCCCTACGAGGCCCGGGGCGCAGCTGAGGTGCGGAGCATGGCATTTGTAGGGGGACCGGAGAACCAGGGCTGGGGCGAGGGGCTCCCTGGGGCTCCGGGTGTGAAAAGAGCCTCCCTCCACCTGCTGTCTGCTGGCACCTCTGTAGCCTGCTTTGTCTCGTGCCTATGAGTCTCCCCTCTGACTCAGTTTCACTCTTGACAGGCTGGTTGGCCTGGGGTTTCATGAGGTTTTACACACCCCACCCCAGGTGAATAACGGGGACTTTTCATCCTCGTGTTTTCTGGCAACACCTTCGAGGGAGCCATCAATGCTGCACAACATCTGAGATCTGCAAACTCTGTTTTTAAGTACAGCCCAGGCTCGGAACACGTGACAAAATATGGAGGCCGAGTTGCCTAAGAAACAAATCAAATTGTGCATTTTGGGTACGTAAAAAGCCAGGTGGAGGTTTCTTTTTACAGGCAGGAGGTGGGGGGAGCAGGGAGGAAACACACCAAAAGCACCAGCAGTGAGAGAGCAGAGGGGAGCAGAGAAGCTGAGGGAGGGGGAGCAGCTCTGGATGAAAGGGGCAGGTGTAGGGAGACGGCTTTCGTGGGAGGAGCAGGGACCAGTCTAGGTGGGCGCCTCTCGCCACTGTGCACAGACCTCTCGCCTCTGCATCGCGTGTCGTGGTGCTGGGCCTTGCCGGGGCATCTCGCGGTTCCTTCCGCCTCGCCCCATCTGCCCGCCTGCTGGGGACCCCTCCCCAGTTAGCGAGGCTTTGTCACAACAGGCCAGTTTCAGCGGGGGCTACCCCCCCCCCCGCCTCCCTTCGCCCCTGCCTAGGTGGCGCTGCATCCTTCATAAAGGAGGTCATCGTGGTCCGTGCGGGCCGGATAATGTCGGGGGGCAGGGAAAGCAAAATGCCCAGTGCCTGGGACCCCAAGAAGTAAGAAAGAGCGGAGGCAGCGTCAGAGAGCTAAGCAGGGTGGGAGAGCCATGGGCACCCTTTGCCTGCCCCTGGGGTCACCCTGCTCCTGGAAGGTGTTCCCAGCGTCCTCGGCTCACCCGCGGCAGGAGAGCTGGACGTCGTGACCGGGTGAGGGGGCGGCGGAACGGGTGAGGCTGAATCGGGCAGGGCTGCCTGGCAGAGCGGCTGGTGAGTTCCGACCCTCGTGCAGAGGCTGCGTGAGGGAGGAGCAGGCTCCAGGCCCTGACGATGAGCTGGGCAGGGCCTCCCTTGAACTGACTTTGTGCCAGTTACAGAGAATTCCTAGTGCTCACAGTGTGAGCTCTGGGCGTGCACGGGGCTTGCACTAGCGCTTTCTCTGGCCGTTTCAGTTGTGGTTTTCTCCTGTACGCAGCTGTGCAAATTCGGGAAGAGGAAGAGGTTTTCTTTGGTGCATATTCCTTGCAAAGGAAGGGGTGGTTTGGAGCTAGTGACTTACTTGTGTGTTCTTTCTGTCCGTCTGTCTCGGCTGTGGTGATGGCAGAGATTCCCATTTTCTTTCTTACTGACCTGAAACAGAGTGCCGCCCCCACTCCCCAACGGAAAAGTCTGTCAGGAACGCGGCGTCTCACAGAATCGACCCCCTCCCTCCCTGCCTAGGGTGGCAGGCACTAGAATGGGGAGCTTGGGCCACACCAACGCTGTGACAAAAGGTGGAGTTTCGGGGCACGGCATCATGTGACGTGGGCAGGGGCTTTGGGTCACGTGGTATCAGCTTTTGCTCCAGAGGTCAGCCATGTGGGCACTGAACCATGTGTCTCTGTGGCAGACCCTGGTAAAGACTGCGGGCACTGAGGGGTGAGGGTCTTCCCTGGTGGGCAGTGCTCTGTGCTTGTAGTCACACGTGCCGCGGGGAGCTGACGCTGTGCTGGCCCCAGCGGGACAGGGCCGCGGAGATTGCGTGTGGAATCACCCTGCGTTCACTTCTTCCCTCGGTTGACTTTAATTTGTATGCTGTCCCCGCGATAAACCGTCCTCGTGAGCGTATCAGCTTTTGTGAGCTCTGCGTGTCCTTCTAGCAAATTATCAAACCCCGGGGTGGTCTCCTCACTTGCCCTTGGCGTCAGAAGTGAGGGTGGTCAGGACACCTGGGTGGCTCAGTCGGTTAAGCATCTGAGTCTTGATTTTGGCTCAGGTTGTGATCTCACGGTTCGTGTGGTTGAGCCCCACGTCGGGCTCTGTGCTGATGGCGTGGAGCCTCCTTGGGCTCTTCCCTTTCCATCTCTCTCGGCCCCTCCCCTGCTCATGCCTCTCTCTCTCCCTCTCTCTCTGTCTCAAAATAAATAAACATAAAAAAAAGAAGTGAGGGTCTTCTGGGGACTACTCCTGACCTCATGTGGGCATTACTGCAGGTCCCCTGTGGTCTCTGCACCCCTGGCTTATCCTGGACCAGGTGGCTCTCCATCTGGCCTCCCCGTCCTCACACTGTAGCCGGCGTGAGCTTCTGGAACAAGCAATCCTTCTGTGTCTGCCTGTGGAAACTCTCCACTGGTTGCGTTTGCTCAGACTCTAAAGCTTGCTCGTGAGCAAAAACCTCAGCGTAATGTGGCTTGTGCTGACCCGTCCCGTCAGCCCTGGCCTACCACCTCCAGAGCTGTCCCCGGCCCCCTTTGATTTGTAGAGCATACCTGAGCTCTTACCTCGGGAAGGCTCCCGAGGGCCTCAGAGAGGTGTCCCTGCTCGTTTGCCATCTCACCACCTGTTCGTGGCCTTCCCAGCACCCCCTCAGCGTGGACTCACACACTTGCTTTGTTCCCTTACATCTCTGTCTTCCGCATTTTCTGTGTTGGCCATTCCCCAAAGGCAGGAACCTTGGGGGTTTTATTTGCAGCTGTAGACCCTGTACCTAGATCTCAAGCCTCCACATGTTGGTTCAAGAGACCCGCCACCACTGTCACCACACAGCAAAATCCCCATACCACTAGCTGGTTCCCCAGGCCCCTTGATCAGACTCCCTCAGAACCTGGTCCCAAGCGTGCTCCCGGGGGTCCTGCTCCGTCTTCCGGCTGCTTGGGGGTCCAGTAGCTTTCCTTCCCCTTTCCTGGCCGGGTTATGCAGTGACTTAACCTGGTCACAGGCTGAGAGGCCAGGAGGGCAGGTGAAGGCAGATCCCGGGTTCAGCACATGTTGTCTTGTGGGGGGAGAGAGCTCTGCATTGTCTTCAAGCAGAGAGAAGGTGCACTTTTGTATGCATCTATTTTTGGTGTTTGTGCTCTGTGGGGTTCTTGCTGTTCCTTTGTTGTACTCTGGAGCTCTGTCACAGCTATTTTCATCAGCGTGTGGTGGTTTTTTCCTTGTTTTTACTGTTTTTTTGGTGGGGAAAACGAGCACTGAGACCTTACTAGTCCGCCATCTTGCAGACATCATTGAGACCTTTCTCCCCTCGGTTGGCCAAGCACGTGATCGATCTTGGCGAACATTCTGTGTACAGTTGAAAAGAATGAGTATCTGAAAAATATAGCGTTTTATAAATGTTAATTCGGTCAAGGTGGTTAATGGCATTGTCAGATCTTGTATTTCTTTACTGATTTTTGGATGACTTGTTTTATCAGTTGCTGAGGGAGGGGTCTTAGGATATCCAGCTATAGCTGTGGATCTCCCCCTTTAATTCTTTCTGTTTTGCCCATTATTTTGAGGTTCTGCTGCTAGGTCTACCTGCTCCTGAGTTTTATACTTTCCCAACAGATTAGGTACTTTTTGTCATTATGCAGAGTCACTTTTTAGCTCTGTTAACACCCTTTGTCTTCAAATCTAGTTAATCTGTGATTAATATAAACTTGATATAGCTGTTTTACACTTACTGTTTGCATATTTTTGACCATATTTTACTTTGAGTCCGGGTCCATCTCTGCAGTTGACAATCTCTGCCTTTTCACTGGAGTAAGGTTTAGTACATTTACATCTAGTGTAATTGTTGTTATGGCCAGCATTAACTCTCTTATTTGTTTGCTTTCTGGTTGAGTTCTCTGGTTCTTGTCCATTTGTACCTCCTTTTCTGCCTTCATTGTGGTTACTTTTGCTTGCATTCGTGTTCCATTTTAATTTGTGTGTTGGGTTTGTAGCCTTTTCTCTTGCACTGTTTTTAGTGGTTGCTCTAGGGGTTACACTAATGATGTTTAAAGCCATGGACTCAATAATGCGAGAAGTGACAACTTTCCTGTTTAGAAGGGACGATGTCCCCAGATTGAGTCCCCGGACACTTCCATGTCTGGAGCTTCGGGAGATGAGAAACTAGCAAGGTGCCTGAGGAGGCATCCTAGAGGGAAGGTGGTGTCCCAGAGGCCTAGAAAGGAGAGGCTTTCAAGGAGCAAGTGGGCTAATGGCCATGTCCACTTTGTCAGAGGGACTAGCCATGTTGGAGGGCGGCAGTGGTGACCATGACAGGTTTTTATGCAGAAGAGCGGCATTAAACTTGCTTAGAATCACTTTAGGAGAACACAGGCAGGCATGAAATGGGACCAGCACATGCAGACAACTCTTTCAAGGGATCTTCCTGCTAGGGGGAGGAGAGAGTCAGTGCAGTCTGGAAGACTGGCAGGGAGGGCCTCAGTGTCGCTGTTGCGGGCAGATTTTACAGCTTTCTGTGCTCGTGGGAGTGACTCAGAACATGACAAAAAATGCATTACAGAACCCAAACCATGCCTGTACACATACTTAGGTACATGCATAAACTAAGTTTGGGTAGATAAAACCCCAAGTGTTACCAGTGGTTGAGTTTCAATTCTGGGATTATGAATGGCTTTTTAGACCTGTGTCTATTTGAAAAATCCATACTTTACGCTTTTTTTCCCCTGAAAGAAGCTCATTTAACATTAGCCATAAAAAAGTGAAGTGGAAAAGATAATTAAGTTTACCGAGAAAACCTGAACATAGCCTTCTCATTTCCCTTAAAACCACTTTTTTTCTTTGAAAACAAATCAAAACAAAACTGTGGCAAAAAATTCAAAAAAGTATAGAAAAGTTGAAAAGCAGAAAAAGGTTTCTGGCTGACCCTGTCCTTTAAGTCTCTCATCAGTTATGTATATGGTTCTGGAACTTGCTGTTTTGGTGACAGTTCTTTTGTGGAGGTAGTGATGTACCCGCACATACAGCTCTCCCTCGTTCAAAAACAAGATGGCATAATACGCCTCCATATGGGCGCCTCCTAATTTATTCCCCAGCAGGTGGCGCCCCCCCCCCCCCCGCCCCTAACGCTATTGCTGCTGTGATGATGTTGCACTTAACGTGTGGCGTGTACGCACTGTGAACATAGATCAGCGGGAAAGAGTCCTATGGGTGGAACCAAAGGTACGTGTGACCAGAAACTAGTCAGCTTCCCCGATAGCCCCTCCAACAGGTTTTACCGATTTAGTTGCATCTGCCGTGTATCAGAGGGGGTCTTTTTACTCCTTCCTTTTTGAATGCTGGCTATTTTAAATATTTTTGCCAGCCTGACGCTTAGTAACGGTGCTGTTAGTTGAATTTCTGTAGTTACGAGCAAGTGGAACATGTCTTCCTATGTTCGGGAACCGTGTACATCTTTCCACGCGGTTGTTTCCCTGTGGGTTGTTTGTCCTGCACTTGCTGGTTTGCCAGAACTTTTTATTTGTGAAGGAAATCCATCATTTGGGAGTTGTTCACAAATAAAAAGTTCTGACGAATCAGTAAGTAAAGGACAGCCAGGGACCTTTTTAGTTAGAAGCCTTTTCCTTTTTTGGCTTCTGTGTTTTACCTCATATTTAATTATTTCAAGATAACTTTAAGAGGTTTTTTTTTTTTTTAATAACTTTAAGAGTTTTAAGGTAACTGATTATGTCACTGTGTCTAGCGAAAGTGACTTGGCCTCAGTTTGCTCTGGCTTCACGGTCTGTGCTCAGGGGAACGGTCTGGGGGGAGGCAGGGAGGGCGTGTGGCCTCACCTGGCCTCGCCTGGCCAGAGAAGCCCCTGGATGCCAGGCCCTAGGCTTTCTGGGCTCCTTTCCAGCCACCGTCTCCAGCCTCCAAGAGGGCAGAACCTGCAGGTTGCCATGTTGGTGCCTTTGAGGACTGGCTTCTCATTCCAGGGCCTGTGCGTGCGGGCCGAGCCTCAGGGCCCCCAGGAAGCCTTCCTGGAGCCCTCCAACCCTTGACCGTGGCCCCTGCCCCCGAGCTCCAGGCTTGTCTCATCCCCGCCTCACGGTTTACACCTGAATTACAGCAGAGAATTTGGGGAGACCCTGCAGATCACCTGTGTCGGTGTCACTTTTATAGTCGAGGAAACGGGTGAAGTCAGGGAGGTGTAGACAGTAAAGGGCAGGGTGAGAGTCCTGGGTGTCGCATCTCTTTGTGCCCAACACTGACCCGTCTTACGGCTTCTGTCCTCTGGGGGTCTGCTGCCCTCCTGTTTCTTGTTACCTGTGCTGATTGGAACACAGTGGGTGCTTTGTGAACCCTCGGGGCTGGGTCCAGTGAGCCTAGAAGCCACATTGGACGTGAGTTTGAGTCTGCCTTGGGGTGGGAGTGGGGTTCACTCTGCTGCCGGCCCGTGAGCACCCGCAGGGAGCGGGGGCACTCCCACCTTTCCTTCCTTCCGTGGCCCCGGGGGTGAGCTGGGCAGGGGCTGATCCATGGTCACGTGCAAGGGCGTCTGCGGTTCCCCACTGAAGACAGAGCTCAAAGCAGCATTCTGGGGAGTGCGGGAGAGGCATGGCGGTCCTTCTGGATTCAGGGGCTCCTCTGACCGATGCCCGAAGGCGGCCAGCCGGGTGAGCTTGGTGCCGCAGAGGCTGAGCCCCGAAGGCAGATGGGCAAAGGCTAACAGAGAGAAATTGGCTCAAGGGTTATTTCGTGGGGTTTTAGGAGCTTGGATGGGGGCTACAGACCTGCCTCGTCTTTAGTGTGAACAGGAAGCTAAGTGGGAGAGATGATGAAAGAAAACAACAAAATACCTGTCTCAGGGTTCTGTTTGTCTAAGGGTGGTGCTTTGGGGGGCCACTGTCAGGAAACTCCTTGTGTCCAGGTGGAGGGTCAGAAGACGGGAGAGGGAGCCTCAGCTGAACCCCGAGAGCTGATTCTGATGCAGAATGGAAACCTCAATTGGACTCACCTGGCATTCGGTTTATTGACTTTTATTTTTAAAAAAAAATTTTTTTTTTCAACATTTATTTATTTTTGGGACAGAGAGAGACAGAGCATGAATGGGGGAGGGGCAGAGAGAGAGGGAGACACAGAACCGGAAACAGGCTCCAGGCTCTGAGCCATCAGCCCAGAGCCCGACACGGGGCTCGAACTCCCGGACCGCGAGATCGTGACCTGGCTGAAGTCGGACGCTTAACCGACTGCGCCACCCAGGCGCCCCGGTTTATTGACTTTTAATTAGAGTTATAAAGCACATGCCTGGTCTCCAGCCCCTGGAGTGTGAGGCAGACAGTCACTTACATATATGTAATACACACACACGCACACACACGCACACACATCACTGCCGAAGTTTCATTGAGGCCAGGGCTCTCCCTGAAGGCTGGTTGTAGTATTTGCTGGGCCTGCATTTGATCTGGTGCCTCCTTTGTGCTCCACACTTCTCTGCTGGGAGCCCTGGGGCCAGGCAGCAACGGGGTGGCCCTCTGCGTGTCTAAGACTGGGCACCCCGGGGCGGGAGCTGCTGTGGCCTCTGCCTATCCCCCCAGTCCACACAGTCTTGCTTCCTTCGCGGTGGCTTACCAGGGCCGGCGGATGCTGTCTGTGTGCCGGGGGGCCGCTTGGCCGAGAGGCTGCAGTCACTGACACTCAGTGGCCCTGATCTGTCCTCTGCCTCCTGCCCCAGTATGTGAGGACACTCGCTTGCACTGGGAGAGATTAGGTCAGCCGGTAGGGAGGACCAGAGAGGGGTGTGTGTGTGTGAGACAGCAATGACTCTCCCAGGCCAGCTCTGCCCCATTAGTGAGTTCCAAGGGATTCTCTTTCTGATTAAGCTGGGTGAAGTGAGCTGTCCTGTTTTGCACTTGGAGGCTTGGACCCCTCCTCACCGTGGCCAGCCCCACTCTTGGCTGGAGTGTCCCATCAGGAAGTGATCCTCCCCTCCTCACTGGGGAGAGTGTTGGCTTCCCTTCCCCCTGCCCTGTCCCTCCCCTTCTCCTGCCTGCAGGGGTCCACACAGCTGGCCTTGGGGTTGGTGGAGCACAGTCCCCTTGGCTGGTGGCAGCCCCAGCCCGCTGTCCTTACGGCCACACAGTCCCTTCTGCTCCCCTGCTTGTGCTGCACCCAGAATGCCAAGACCCCGAGCGCGTGCCCTGGCGGGGACTGAGGCTGACTCCCGGCCTGGGGCCCCGCCAGCAAGCCCGCAGGGAGAGGTCTGGTGTCAGCTGCTCGTCAGAGGTCTGGGGTTGGGCCCTGGTGACTGGGTGAGAGCGTGGGGCGTGGCTCCTGCAGGCTCGGCTTCTCAGAGGGCCTTGTGATGGTCTCTGGACAGCACCCCAAAGGGCCAGACTCGGGTATCTCAGGGACTTGGTACAGGTGCCCACTCGCCTCCCTCGTCCGCCGTGGGGCTCAGAGGCGTTTGGATCCTGCATCCCTGGGAGTACGTTGCCTTCCGGACCCTCCTGCCTGACGTGTGGCTTGGCCAGCGATGACACTGGTTACAGGAAGGAGGGCGCAGGAGGGCAGACGCCGGGGACCCACAGGGGTCATGGGTAGGGCTTCATGTCGCTGTAAGGGGTGGCCGCAGGGGCCTGTGCAGGGTGGGAGCAGAGCCGCTCAGGATTACGAGGAGCATCTCGCCCCTCGGCCCACTCCTGGCTCCTCTCCATTCCCTCTGCTTCCACGGCAGCGCGTCCCCGTGTGGCTCCATTTCCTCCCACGGGCTGGGACACGGACCCCAGCTCGCATGGGCCCCCGTGACAGAGAGCCCACCCACGACGGATCAAGGCCATCCATGCTTTCAAATATTAAATCTGTTCGGAATATTAAATAATTTCCTCTTCAATGATTCCAGTAAATTTAATTAGTGCTGTTCTCCCAATAGAGTTGTCTCCTGGCTTCTGAAAACCTCCTGGCTTCACGAGGAAGGGGGCTCAGACTCCTGTGCTCTGCGCAGCTGCACTGTCTCCCCCGACGGCCCCTTGGGCGTCTTCAGCCGCTGGGTCCCTGTGCTGGGTGGGAGTGGCCAGGTGACACGGAGCTCCATCCGTCCTCTGATGGCTGTCCGCAAAGCGGGGCAGCAAGCACTTACGGGGGTCTAAGTGGAGTTTGGTTCCTTGGGCCCTTGTGGGCTGGGGGGGGGGGTCACAGACAGCCTGTGGTCTCCACCCTGGACTCGCTCGTGTTCTCTCAGATGGCTCAGGCTGGGGGAAGCCCCCTGCCACGTCTGGAGACAGCCCTGAAGGCCTGGGTTATTTAGACTCTCAGAGACTCCGTTTCCTTATCTGCAAGCTGGGGGCAACGATGCCAACATCACAGCATTATTTTTTGAAGATTAAATGAGAAAATGCACGTTAGGTGCCTAGCATGAAGTAGGAATTTGATAAATATTATTTATTTCATTCTCTTTCTCTCACGAATCACAAGCTTTAAAAATACATATTTTGGGGATGAAACTTCCAGAACTTTAGTTCAGAATAATAACCCTTGGGGCACCTGGGTGGCTCAGTGGGTTCAGCATCCGACTTTGGCTCAGGTCATGATCTCATGGTTTGTGGGTTCGAGCCCCGCGTCGGGCGCTGTGCTGACAGCTCGGAGCCTGGAGCTGCTTTGGATTCTGCGTCTCCCTGTCTCCCTTTCTGTCTGCCCCTCCCCTGCTCACGCTCTGTCTCAAAAATACATAAACATTAAAAAAAAAAAAAAAAAGAATAACAACCCTGGGCACGGGCCTTCTGAAAAGAGCCCCAAGGAGGGCCGTGATGGTCCCTGAGCCCTGAGGGCACACAGAGAGCTCCCTGCGGCGTGGCAGCAGCAAATCAATTTCAAGCCTGATCTGAAAGGAACGTGGGGGAAGTTGGATCTGCGGGACATCGCCGGACGTTTCCTTCTAGAATAAAGAAAGCTGTCCCTCGGTCGCTCCTCTTCAGTGATGTTTTGAGTCTGGCTACCAAGCAACAAATAAAAACAACGGCAGCAAAGACACATCTCCCTGATTAGCCCAGTGATGGATTTGCATAATCAGCACCGGGTCAAGCCAGCTCATGCGAGGTGCGGCTGGCAGCCGGCGTGTGCTCCCCGGGGCGCTCCGTCAGCTTCTCTGTCAGAGGCAGGAGAACCTTCCGACCCTGCAGGCGGCTCCCCGCATTTATCAGGGCTGCTTTCATTCTCCCTCCTCCTGCAAGCTGGAGCTCCGGCCTCTGTAACGTTTCTAATCGAATTAGGAAAACACTCCTTGTGTTTTTCTTGATTACAAACACAATTCAGGTCCAAGGTGGGAGACTTAGTGTAGACAGGAAAGTTCAAGAACAAATAACAAAATCACCCAGCGCCCATCTGCAGAGGGAATCGCTGCCAGCCCTGGAGGGTGAGTCCTTCTAGCCTGTTCTGGAGGCTGAAGGCATATAATTGGCCCTGTATTGCACGGTCGGGTTTATAGACCTTTTCGTTTGACGGTTTACGAACACTTCGCCACGGCATTCAATATTCTTCCACAATAGGATTTTTAATGAGTGCACAAATTATTTACTGACCCCCTGGAGCTGGACATTCAGCCTGTTATCAGTCTTTTATTGCCATAAGCTGCAAATATTCTAGTACATAAATCTTTGGAGATAAATCTTTGCGTTTGCTCCTGAGTTTCTCCTTAGGGTAAATTCCTACAAGTGGAATTGCTGAGTTAAAGGTTAAACACAATTTGAAAGCTTTTGATCCAAGCGCCGGTCTGCCCTCCAGGAGGATTACCCAGCTTCGGATCCCACCAGCCAGCGTGCGAAGAGGGTCATTTCCCAGCAGAAGGGCTGGATGCAATCAGCAGCTTCAAAATCCAGCTGGTGGAAAAAACGGAAGTGTGTTTTTGTTTAGATTCACATTGCTTTGGTGACTGGTGAGATTAGACACTTTGCTACCTTGGGGTCCTCTTAAAGTCGTCTTTTGTGAGTTGCTGGCTTTGGTCTCGTCCTGCACACGTGTCCCTGTCTTAGGCGTGTACAGATGGCTAAGAGAGGGGCACCGGGGTAGTTCAAGTCGGTTGAGCCTCTAACTCTTGATTTCGGCTCAGGTCATGATCTCACGGTTCGTGGGTTTGAGCCCTGCATCTGGCTCTGTGCTGACAGTGCGGAGCCTGCTTGGGATTCTCTCTCTCTCTGCCCTTACCCTGTTTGCGCGCGCTCTCTCAAAATAAACTAAAAAAAAAAAAAAGGCGCTGGAGAGACAGGTGGCCATGCTAGCCAGCATGGGAGCACAAGTGGAAATGCTCGTGGAGGGTGGCAGGGCCACTCCGTGGGTGGAATATTTCTTCACGTTCTTCTCAAAGTGCTTAGCACGTGGCATTGTCATTTAGCTGTTTACTCCTCTGCATTTCCAGCTCATCACCCAGCTCCTGGGTGGCCGGGTTGAACCCTTCTCATGCCCGTGTGTCACTGCCTGACCCAGAGCTGGACACTGGGAAGGTGCTCGAGGGGTACTTGTTCAATACATGGATGAATGAGGACCCCACGTGGGGAATTTCATGGGGTAGAAGGCAGCTTAGGATTTTGCCCGTTCCTTCAAGCGACACTCTTGGAATGTCCCCCGAGTGTTGATGGGGTAAGTGGCGAAACCAAGAGCACAAGGACAGTGTGACAATCCCGTTCTGAAAGCACTGGTGCTCATGATATCAAAGAGCATGAGGGGACTAGGGAGCGTCTCCCTAGTGGGTACAGGGTCTCCTTTTGGGATGATGGAGACGTTCTGGAACCAGATAGGGTGATGGTGGCACAACATTGTGAACGTTCTAGATGCTACTGAATTGTGTACGTTAAAATGGTTAATTCTGGGGCGCCTGGGTGGCTCCGTCGGTTGAGCGTCCGACTTCGGCTTGGGTCATGATCTCGCGGTTCGTGGGTTCGAGCCCCGCATTGGGCTCTGTGCCGACGGCTCGGGGCCTGGAGCCCGCTTCGGATTCTGTGTCTCCCTCTCTCTGTGCCCCTCCTCAGGTCATGCTCTGTCTCTCTCTCTCTCTGTCAAAAATAAATACACGTTAAAAAAATAAAACATCAAATGGCTAGTTCTATGTTATGTGAATTTCACCTCAATTCAAAAAAAAAAAGGCACAGGGCTGTCCTCGCTGGCCCTGCTGCTGCCAGCCACTTCAGCCTGGTCATCACTGCCTGGGACTCTGCCGCCTGCGACGCAGCAGAGTGGGGGACGCACCCACGTCCAGGCTGCTGTGTCTGCCCTGAGGTCACGGGTCAGCCCCGGCCCCACTGTCCAGGGGAGCGTGTGGGGGCAGGACAAGCTGGGTCTGCCGAAAGCTGAGCAGGGGGCACGTCTGGGCCGGGTGTCAGTATGGGGTCCAAAGCGCTCGGCCAGGGTCGCTAGTCCCTCAGCCTGTCCTTGTCTGGGGCCACCAGGACCCTCCTGGTGGGTGGGACGGGGACGGGGGCTGGGGCTGGCCAGGGAAAGGTCACTAGGTTCTTTTTGGAGCTGGGCAGGGGGAGGTACATCTGCAGGGGGCTTCTAAGTGCTCAAATTCCCCGGTTCTTGGGGACTGGGTACAGCCGGGACCCTGGGGCAGGGGCAGGCCCGAGAACAAGGTTCTCTCCAGGGAGAAACTGCCTGAGGGATAATGGTGAAGCCAACTAGAGGGGCCGGGGTTTCAGGGCCCCAGGGCCCCAGGTTCGACTTCGAAAGTTTGTAGCTTGCGAGCCATACCCTCCCTCCCCGACCCCGCCCCCCCCCCGCCCCCCCCGCCCCCCCGCCCCCCCCCCGCCCCCCCGCCCCCCCCCCCCCCGCCAGCAGGACTTGGCAGTGGAACTCCTGGAAGGAAGTAGGGAGGAGACGCAGACTAGCCAACTGGGGAACGAGGCAGAGAGCTAGTTTGGAAGAGAGTGGACTTCCTGTAGGAGGAGTGCAGGGAGGCAGCTCACCTCTCTTCCCACAGAGCTGTGGGGTCTGCCTCCTGGAGACGGGCTGGGGGCTTGTGGGGTCTGTCCCCAACCCTCAGCAGAGGAGAAAGTGGAGTCCTGAAGGTGTGAAGGTCATGATCCTGCCCCGCAGGTGTCTAGGCTGGGCTGGGTACCCAGGCCCTCTGTCTCCCCGCCTCGGACTGTCGCTCTCTCCCAGGGAGGTCACCTTCTGATTTCCTGGAAGCTGGCCGCGTGGGTTAGGAGCCTTGTAGCTGTGCTTGGTGAACAGTCCCTGTAAGTGGGCATCTCATTTGCAGTGTTATTTTTGTCACGGGGGACATCTGTTGTGGATGTCTCCAGGGGGCCAGCTGCCTTGAAGATGCATGTGGGGGACACGGAGGGGACACTGGTCCAGAGAACCTGGGAGCTCAGGGCCACCGTGGGGACAAAAGAGACCCAGCATGGCAGAGGGAGTGCCCCCGCACAGGCGCTGGTGGGGCGTCCGCTTGGCCTGGCCTCGTTGCGCGGCTGGGCAGTCAGATGGCCTGTCCTGGCCGTAGGTGTTCTGTTTTGTCCATGGTACATCGGTGCTCCCCGCCCCAGCCTGTCCTGCAGCTCCGGGCAGAGGCTCGATGCTGGGACGAGGCAGAAACGCGGTGCTAGTTAGGATGTGGACAGGGCTCCAAACAGAGCCTTCACGAGGTCAGAAGGGACTGTCCAGAGGGAGGTGGCCGAGTTCCCGGAGGTCACCTGGAGACCCAGTCTCTTCTCTTGGGGTCCCCGCCCTTAGGGTGCTGCCTTCACACGCTTGGTCTCAGAGGGCTCCCCTTTGTTTGTGTTCCAAGCCTCTGGTAGAGGGATTGGGAGGTGAGAGCGGGGTTGGGGGTCTCCCCCCCCTTAAGGTCCTGACCCACAAGCTGTAGGTGCCACTTCTTTTTACATTGGCCCAAATGTAGTCACGTGATCAGGCCTAGCTGCAAGGGAGGCTGGGAGGTTTGTCCCTGTCTCAGACACTGGTGAACCCGCTAAATATCAGGGCCCATCACATGACATGAGCACCTGCTGTTGCATGTGGGGAGACGTCGCCTAAGCCCTCCCGGAGGGTGGTGATCCTAAGGGACTGCCCATGTTCACACTAAGTAGGCCCTGGCGGCTGTTCCCCCAGGCCACGAGTTTGGTGATTCCCCTGCGCTCTTGTTCTGTTCACCGCAGTGAACTATTTCCCACTGACAGTTGATTCGCTTGCCTTTTGCCTGAACAACCACAAAAAGGTAAGCAGTCTTTAGCCGCCCAAACACCCCTCCGCTCCCCAAAGTTAGGTTCTCTGCCGGTGATCGCGATGCTCTCTGCCGTAACCAGAGGCCACAGCAGTCCCGTCTCTGCAGGTTTGTGTGGGCGAGAGCAAGCCCCATGCCCGTCTACCCAGCTCGTTTCTAAAACGAGAGCACGTGTGCTTACGTTCACGGCAGCCTTGTCGGTGAGAGCGCAAGCTGGAAGTCGCTCAGGTGTACATCCGTAACGGCCAAGCCGATCGTGGGACGTCCGCGCGGCGGGGCGCCACTCCGCAGCAGCAAGGAGTGAAGTGCGGGTCCACGCGGCAGCACGCCTGCCTCTCTGGGCAGTTACGCTAAGTGGAAGAAGCCGGACCACAGAAGAGAGCCTTGCTGAGTAGCGGTATTTATGCAAAATCCCAGAGAACGCAAAGCGATCTGGAGTGACAGGAGACAGGTCAGTGGTTGGTTGGCTGGGAGGCAGAGAGAGCTGGGAGAGAGAGACCGCGACATGCAGGAGGAAGCTTTCCGGGTGATACAGGCCACCTGCCTTCACCGTCTGGATTGTGGGGATGGTGTCATGGGTCCGTCCACACGTCAGAACTTATAAACCCCACCCTTTCAACCCGTGCGGTGTGCCGTATGGCAGTGAGCGCTCAGTAAGGGCTGAGGGAGCTCCTGGGGGGGGGGTCTCTTCCCCCCCCCCCCCCCCCCCCGTACTCATCCCGTTCATGAGGCTTGTGATCTAATCTCCTCCCAAGGGCCCTACCGCCTGGCGCCTTCACCTTGGGGGCTAGGATTCAACCTGTAAATGTGGGGGGGGCACACATTTCCTCCACTGCACCGTGTAAGTGCTCGGGGCCAGCATCTGGCCCCTCCTCCTCCACATGCCGAGGCATCCATCGTGGGCTTGGTCCTTCCCAGAGGGGACTCCCTGCAGCTGGATGTACGTGCCAGGCTTGGCCCTGCGCTGGGCATCCAGATGCCGTGAGCTCCCTGGAGACTGTCTGGCAAGTTGTCCACCTGCTGGTGGGAGGCTCCCCGATCTGGGCTGGCGTTCGTGTGTCTGCGTGCTCCCTTGAACAGCGGGTACCCCTGGCCGGACGGGCTCGTGGTTCTGGGGGAGCTGGGCACTGCCTGTTCTGCTCTGACTCGTGCCATGGCCACGGTCTCGGGCTGCAAGTAGCGTGCCACCTGCTCTTTGACAAAAGGAGGGTAACTCGTGGCCCACCCACCAGACAGTGCGCGCAGCAGTGTCCTGGGGCTGCCGGAACAAAGTTCCACAAGCCAGGCGTCTTCACTCAGCGGAAGCAGATCCTGGCCCGGGTGTCGAGGCCGGGGGTCTGATGAGCAGGCCCGGCCCCCTCTGCAGGCTCAGGGAGGGCCTTTCGTTCCCTCTACTGTCTGTGGAGTTGGCAGCCAGTCCCGGCTTGGGGCTGTGTCACCCCACTACCCGCCTCAGTGGCACATGGCCTTCTGCTCTGTATCTGTCCTCATATGGCTCCCGATGTGGATCTGGCCCTGGTCCCCCTTCTTATAAGAACACCAGTCCCACTGGGTTACGGGCCACCCTGCTTGACCTCATCTTAACTTGATTACATCTGCAAAGACCCTGTATCCAAACAAGGTCACGTTCTGGGCTACAGGGGGATTGGGACTTGGATGGCATCGTTTGGGCGCACATTCAGCCCACAGCAGTACGTATCCCACTGTACTGTAGGTAAGGGGTTACACGCCCACGTCATCCACGAGACCAGGGCTCCCAGTCCTTCACGACACAGTTACCGGCCTCCCACGTATCCTGCTCCTGCCCGTCCTGTGTGAGATCCCGGGAAAGCCCCCATCCTGTCTGGTCCTCAGTTTATTCATCTGTAAAAGGGGTGACCAAAGCACCTGCTCGGGGGTGTTTGTGGGGGAGTTCGTGAGGTAAAATGCCGGCACAAGGGTACTGTTAGGAAAACATGTATGAGTGGAACGGGAGACTCCAGTGCAGGACTCCGTAGGCCTGGCTCAGGGGCAGGGGCACTGTCCTCTTCGGTGAGGAGAGGCCGTGGAGGAGTCTGCCAGGAAGGGCAGGCTGTGAGTGGGGTGTTGGGGGCACCCCTGCTTTAGGTGTGCAGGAATGAAGGGCTATGAGCTGAGCGTCCGGGCTGCGGCCAAGACATGGGGTTGGGAGGACGAGGCACAAAGCACAGAGGGGGCAGGGGGTGTGGTGGTGGAGTGGGGGCAGGGGTGCTGGGGTCGCGGGCCGTGGAGGGAGAAGCAGGGACACACACAGGTGACGTGAATTCATGTGCTGAAGCCCTAACCCCGGCACGTCAGGACGCACTTGTATTCGGAGATGGGGCCTCGGAAGAGGCAGTTGGGTTAAAGGCGGTCACGTGGTGGGTGGGACCTAATCCAGTCTGCCGCTTCCTTAGGAGAAGAGGTCAGGACGCACATGGCGGGTGGGGGCACTTCTGTTTGGGAGGAAGACGGCCATCTGCAAGCCCGGGAGGGAGGAAGGCGGCCGTCTGCAAGCCCGGGAGGGAGGCCTCAAGAGAACCAGCCGTGCTTACACCTTTGTCCCAGACCTCCAGCCTCCAGACGGAAACAAGCGCCTGTGGTTCAAGCCACCAGCCTGTGGCGCTTTGCCGCGGTGGCCCCGGGACGCTAGTGTGCAGGGCAGGAGTCAGTGTGGGCAGGCTTTCCGTGATGGACGCCTTCTCCAGAGCCCGCTGGAGCTGGAGGGAGGCGGCCCTAGCCCCCGGCAGCTGGTCAGGCAGACGGAGGCCTGCGGAGCCGAGAGCCTGGCTGGCGAGAGTGCCCAGCGGCTGCCACCTTGCTGGTGACGTGATGGGGTCGTGTTCGCAGAGGAGCCTGGGAACAGTGCAGTGGGACAAAGTGCATCAGTGAGGCCACCGTGTAAGCTGTCTTCTTGTGGAAGATCAAACCAGGGAGAATGAAGTTCAAAGTAAGCATGGATTCAAAGGCAAGAATGGTTCCATCTTCTCCTCCCTGTGCCCTCGGGCAGCTCCTGGGCCATGTCCTGTCTTGTAGGATGAAGATAGTCTTGTGTGGGTGTGGGAAGCCACGTGGCAGCAGCGGGCGCCCACGGGAGCCGCACGGCACACAGCCACCCATGCTTTGTACGCACGGGAGCGCATCATGACCGGGGGACGTGGGCTGCACTTGGCCTCAACAGGACACTGGGTCGTGCCCCAGTGAAACTGACCCTGACCTGTCTCAGTGGCACCTGACGATGCCACCCACAGCTGCCACTGAGAAATTCTCGGAATCACGAGGAGATAAAGACCGTGTCCCTTTGTGAGGTGATGGATGCTAACCTAGCTTGTTGTGGCGATCGCTGTATATAGGAATATCAAGCCACCGTTTCGTGTGTCTACAGCTAATACGGTGTCCTATGTCAGTTGTATCTCGGTGAAACTGGAAGAAATAAAAGAAATTCATGGAGTAGCAAAGGTCTGAATTTTCCATTAAGGAGTTTGTTATATTCTAAACTTGAAGGATAAAAGCCATCCGGAATGATTTAGTGAAGCTTTCTTTCTATGTTCGCTGCTACGATTTAATAGCTGTACCCTTAAAAAGTACAGAGCCATGGCCACCCACCGGCTCTGCTCACCCCCCTCCCCCAGCATTTCTCGCCAGCCTCGGTCAGGCTCTTCCTTCCTGCTTTCAACCCAGGGATGATATGAACTGATGGACAGGCTGATGTGTCAGATGACAGAGCCAGATAGGTGGGCTGTGGATTAAATTTAACAGGAGTCCCAAGGAAGCCCTCCCCGCCACCCCCCCCGCCACCCCCCCCCACCCTGCTCCGCATATGTTTGAACGTATATACAGAGAAACGGGGCAGAAGAAATGGGCTTGAAATGAGGTGGCCCATTGCAGCAACTATTAGGAACGTGTCGCCTCTTTGCCATTCAACTGCTGTGGGGCTAGATCTGGGTTCTGGATATGTTCTGGGGCCTCCAGACGCTCGTGCAAAATTCCAGGGTGGTAGTTAGGGTGGGGAGAGGTCATTTGAAAAGCAGCTGTGGGACCGCGTGTGTACCTCTTTGCATGTGTGCACCTGTGTGTATGCTTGTGTGCATCTCTGTGCACATGCCCGTGTGCATCTGTGCATGTCTGTGTCCACCTGTGTGCATATATGTGTGCACCTGTGGGTGCCTATGTCCACCTGTGGGATCCTGGGTGCATCTGTGTGCTGTGTCAGTATGCACACCTTTGTGCACGTGTGTGCATGCCTTTGTGCACCCGTGTATGCCTGTGTGCACCTGTGGGCATCTGTGTGCTGTGTGTTCTGGTGTTCACACCTGTGTGTATCTGTGTGCACCTGTAAGCATCTGTGTGCACCTGCGGTCATCTGTGTGTGCATCTGCGTGTACCTGTGGGCATCTGTGTGCACCTGTGTGTACCTGTGTGAATGCCTATGTGCATCTGTGTGTACTTGTGTGTACCTGTGGGCATCTGTGTGGTGTGTGCACCTGTGTGCACACCTGTGCACTGGGCTTGACAGTGTAGGAAGGAGTCATGATCACTCTTCCCTGTTCCTCGTCGCTCCAGGAGGCAGAGGTGAACCCCCAGCCAGACAGCAAGCACGCGCGGTGGGTCTGAGGTCAGCATTGGAAGAATATTTTCCAGTAGGTACAGGTCCTCTCCTCGGCAGGGGGAGGGGGGAGTCCGTCCTGGGAGGTGGTGCTCAGGCCGAGCGAGGTGACACCCTGTTGGAGGGTTGTAAGGTAAGAGTTTCCCACAGAGGGAGGGGCTGGATCAGATGATGGCCGGCGCCTGCCTGCTCGGAAGCTTGTCTCGTTTCATTATTGATCCCCTGGACACGGTGTCTGTCAAAATTCGTGGCCGCCCAGCACCTCAGGAGGAGGCCTTCCCAGGAAGTAGGGTTTTCGAGGACATAGCTGGTTAGGATGAGTCGTTCTGGATTAGGTGGGGCCTAAACTCAATGTCATGCCCTTGTAAGAGGGGGGCGCACAGAGGAGGCCACGTGGAGACAGAGGCAGAGGGGAGGTGATGTTGCCACAAGCCAAGGAGCCCCGAGAGTGGCCAGCAGGCCCCCGAAGCTGGGAGGTGGCCTGGAACGGTCTCTCACCAGAGCCCTGAGAGATGGTGCGGCCCTGCTGACACACGGATTTGGGACTTCTGGCCTCTAGGGCTGTGAGAGAAGACGTCTCTGTGGTCTTATGCCCCTGACGTTGGGTTCTGGCAGCCCCAGGACCCTGGCGCTGCTGCTGAGGCCCGGCGCACTCCCCGCGTGTCACGAAAGGAGGACACTCCCTCAGTCTCGCCCTCTCCTGCTCTGGAGACTTCAGCATCAAATGGGAAAGCCTTGTCATTTTTCACGATGCCACATTTCCCGCCTTTTTCTGTTGAAAGTGTTTTACACGCCCAGTCAACGTTTCAACACCCACGAACCCCGCGACGTGATTGCTGTTCGTGCTGTGGGAAGAGTGCCGGAGCCTTGGGAGCACAGAGCCGGATGTGCCCATGACTCAGTGTTTTTCAACCCTGGCTCCCCTTCTCAGCCCGTCTCCTGCCACGCAGCCGTCTTTCATCTGCCTCCAGCCTCCTGAACTTGCTTCCCTTCACCTCTTGCTGGAGGTGATGAAGAACATGGGGGGGGGGTGTCCGATAAAATTCAGGTGTTTTGCCTACACAGTGCTACACACGTGGCTCTTGGGGAACACGGGGAAATCAGATTGATTTTCCAGGGTGCGTCCAGGTGTCTCGCGTCCTGTGGACACCTGGCGTCTTCTCTGTCCCCGGAGAATCTGTCTGTCCAGGCGGACGCGTGCGCCTTCAGCTTGGGCAGCTCGCGCCTTCCCTCTGTTCGTGTCTGCTCAGATTCGGCTGAGCACATCCACACAAAAGGGACAAGAGTGCTACTTCTGTGGAACAAGCTTAGCACAGACCTTCTTCCCACAGGATTGCCTGGGGTTGCCTAGCAATCTGACAGCACTCTGCCTCGGCAGACACACGACTCGGATGGATTTTTCCTATTTTTAATTTGTTTTCTGGGTGGGTATTATTGTGCGATCACAGGCTGAGCTCAAAGATATGGCGTGCGTCCCACTCGAAACGAGTCGGTCTAGGAAGATGGGGAGGAACCGACTGGTCCTCAAACGGACTTCGGCATCTGTTCTAGGAGGCTCTCAGCTCCAGCCGCCGCCCCGGTTAGGAAAGTTGGGTGGCACCTGGGGTCGCTGTGCCCTGTGCCCCTCGCACAGTCCCCAGGCCATCTCGGCTCTCCAGAAGCAGCTGCGTTATCAAGCAGGGTGACGAGAGAAGTATGTGCAATGTGGACACAGGACCCTGAGCTGTCTGGATCTCCCTCTGACATTTCCCATCCACGTGGGAGGAGACATGGCATGATTTGCAAGGGGTTCGCCCTCCTCTCGAGAAGATAAATGTCAGAACTGCAAGCAACCGGGTACTGATATAGAGCTGCACACTCTTAAATAAAATATCAAGTCTGGAAGTGTGTGTGTGACATTGGAGATACACCTACCTGCTCCCCTGCATGTGATGTGGGAGGTGCGGTGGGGGCGGGGGGTAGCCCTGCTCCCAGACTCCGAGGCTGGGTTGAGGGTCCAGGGCTTCTGCGCAGGTTCCCCGACAGCCTGGCTGCTCTGAGCCTCAGTTTCCTCCAACGTGACAGGAGGGGACTGTACGAAATGACCTCTAGAGCTGCTTCCAGTCGGAAATGCCATGAAGACATCTGGGACAGGAAGCCGGGGAAGGGGGTAAGATCGTGGAGGAAAATAACGTGAACTGGAGATTGAGTCTCGGGGAAAGCTGGCATTTGGGGAGCAGTGAGGGAAGCAAGCGGCAGGAAGGAGGAGGGAAGAGCAGGAGAGCTTGCTGTCGCGCAGGATGAGGAGGAAGTTTCCAGAAAGGGAGTGGACAGCAGGGCCACCTGCCTTGAATGATCAAGCGCACTCAGGGTGGAGCGCGGGCTGGTTTGGGGACTCCCATCCCTGGTGGCCCCGGGAGAGGCATTCTGTGGGGTGCTGGGAGCAGGTGGGAACTGTCATCCATAACGGGGAGAGGTGGCGGGGGCCGTGGGGAGAGAGCAGCGTCTCTGGATGGCGCTCACAGCCTGGGTGGGACCTGATCTGCGTTCAGGCTGGTGGGTGAAGGCCCCTAGAGCAGGAAGGATGGGAGAGGCGGAGGCACGAGAGGGCTGGACAGAGAAAGCAGGAGGGGCTCTGGGAGGAAAGGCAGAAGGGGAGGAAGTCCGAGCTCTCCCTTCCCAGGGACAAAGACGGTGCGGTCGACCGCCAGGAGCAAGGGTGGGCGGGCGGTGGCTCAGGTGTGCAGCCGGCCCAGCTGGCGTGGCCGGTGCTGTGGCTCCACGTGGGATGAGGGCCTCTCCGCCCGCTGCGGCCAGAGGCCAGGATCTGGCCTCTGTGACTTCACCGGTCAAGTGAGTACTTGGAGCCTCTGACCCCCCAGGTTTCACCGTGATCCAGGTTTCCTGGGGCCCGGGAGACACAACCCCCCGGAGCCCCACAGACCATAAGCTTTTGCACGTCTGCCCCGCGTGCAGGAATGTTAGTGGGTTGTTTCCCAGCCCCTGCGGGGCAGTCCCTGTGGGCCGGCCACGAATACAGGCAGACACTTCTTCAGGATCCACAGCGCTGCTCAGACCGTGGCCCGGATGGGAAATCCCGCGTAGCCAGCAGTGGGGTGCGGGGGTGGGGAAACGGAAGCACTGTGTGTTTGCAGGTAATATAAATATGGTGTGGAGAGGGGAGAGAGGAGAGGGAGGAGGGGCCTTCCTAGCAAGGAAGTTATCGTTGCCTTGAGTAGCCTTACCATTTGCTCCGCTGGACGAAAAGACTCACCCAGGAAGCCCGGCGACAAGCTCCACCAGCACGCCAGCTGGCCATCTGCGGCTCTGACAAGGTCATGAAAGACCGACAAGGAGAAGAAGTCCCCGACATCCTGTTTTCCTCCCACCCTTGCCTCCCTTCTGTGCGAAGTGGTCGCTCTAAGCCGCTTCAGCTGTTGGTCTTGGATGGAGGGTTGGGGAGAAAGAAGACAAGGGGAGTGGTTTGGGGGTCCCAGTGTGGCCTCGGGCTGAGTTCATAAGAGCCCTTCTTAGGGAGTCAGTGAAGGCACCATGGCGTCTGTTCTAGGAGGCTCTTGGCAAGGCCGCGAGGGCTTCCCGGGGGACGGAGGGCCCACCCCAGATGGGGTGTCCAGCAGGTTGGTGGGGGAGAATAGGCTGATCTGCATTTTCTGCCTCACCGGGGCCACCCTCCTGTTTCTAAGAGGTCACTACCGAGGGATGAAACGAGTGCCTTCAGGTTATACAGGTGGCAGTGCTTGGAGAGGAGAGCAGGAGCTCCATCAGGACCTGGCCCAGGCAGGCCAGGGACAGACCTGAACCTGGGCGGGGAACATTTGGAGTTAAACGGGCAGCATGATGCTAGAGGCATTTTTAAAATGTTTATTATTTTGAGAGAGGGAGAGAGAGACAGGGTGCAAATTGGGGAGGGGCAGAGGGAGAAACAGAGAGAGAGAATCCGAAGCAGGCTCTGTGCTGTCAGCACAGAACTGACGCGGGGCTTGAACTCACACACCACGAGATTATGGCCTGAGCCGAAATCAAGAGTCGGGCTCTCAACCGACTGAGCCCCCCTGACGCCTCACGCGTCCAGAGACGTTTTGGTGAGCACAGCCCTCGACGTGTGTGTTGCTTCCATTTGGACCGCCACCACCCTGCTCTACTCTGACGGCTCCCCTCCCACGACCTTCCTTGTCTCTCCTGTAGATGGCCCTCCTCTCTCCCTTTTACTGGAGCCATTGGCTCATCTGCCCCATCATCCGCTTTCAGGCTTTCCTCCCCTGTTTTGTTGGAGCACACCCTCTAGTAGCTTCCTGAGAAACGGCGCGTAGGGAATAAACGTGTTTGAGACCTTGCGTGCGTAAGCGTCTTTATTTTAATCTCACATTTGGTTGTTAATCTGGCTGAGGAAGGGATCCTAGGCCAGGAGAGCTTTCCCGTTGGCACCGCCTTATCTGTCAGCTTCTGCTCTTGAGACCCGCTGAGGCCCCTTCTCGTCTGGGCTCCTTTCTACGGGACCTGGAGACTTGGGGAGGGGGGGTCTTTGTCCTTAGGGCTGTGCTTTCCGCGTTCATAGGCCTTCCTGTGGGTCAGTTTCCATCCGCTGTGCTAAGAACTTGGAAACTCTTCTCTAGGGAAATTTGCCTGGTGGCGTCCTCTAAGTGCCTTCCCTCGAAGGGCGTCCTGCTCTTGGTGCGTGAGTGCCCGTCTTCTCTGCTGCCTCTGAGGACATTCAAGTGGTCGATTCTGATCCTTTCTCCTCTTTGTTTCCTCAAAGTTGCCCCCTCCCACCTGTCCTGGGTTATTTGGTGGCTGTTCTCTGAACGGTTTTTCTCCGTGTCTGGTAATGGGGGGGGGTCTACTCATATTTAGGGGAGGGGGCTGCAGAGCCCACGGGAAGCTCTGAGGGCCGGGTAGGCGTGTCCACTGGGGCTTTCCTGGAGGAAGGCTGGTCTGCTCTGTGCCAGGAAACAGCAAGTTTATGTCTTTAGGTTTTCCCTAAAACCTGCGGGAAGAGAAAGGGGCTCTCCTGGCCTTGCCTGCGGGATGGGGTGCTCTGGGGGCCGAGCGGGGCTCCCCGCCTCTGGAGTACAGGATGCCTCTCTGGCCCCAGAGCCCCTGCTTCATTCTCCTCAGGGGATTGCCATTCTAGTCTCAGAGGTAAGTCTCCTTTCGTTTTGTCCCTAATTATTATCGCAAAGGACCATTCTCAGTTCCTCCTCCCTGTTCTTGCTTAAGAAAACCCAAAAAACAAAAAGTCTCCAAGTCAGAGGTTTGTAAAATCCTCTTGGATGATATCCCAAGATGGACAGCCTCCTAGGTGCTCCTGATAAGAGGACATACAGATGGGTCCTGATGCCCTTTTCTGGCCAGATCCCTAGTTTGATGGCAGCTGCGGCCAGAAGGATTGTTCCCTGGGGCTCGAGGCCAGCCTCGCTGGGGCCTGTCCCCAAGGGGGGATCCTGGTGTGCAGGTCCTATGGCCGAAGCGGCCACAGATGCCGACTTCGGCCCACACACAAGGGGCTGAGCACTGGCCGGAGCTTGGGAGCAAGATTTGGTGCTGTCTTCAGAGGGCTTTTCTGGAATGATCCGGAAGAGCGGCCTATAAGGAGCTGTGCCTTGCCTGTGAAGGAAGAGGCCTAGCCTGTAAGGAGACAGTCGGGTGATGGGGAGTGGGTGGGCCCAGCCACAAGTTGGAGGCCACGGAAGCCTGGACCGTCCGACAGCAGAGGACAGACAGAGCCAGTTAGGTCTTTCGAGCAGGGATGTGCCATTTTAAATATGGGGGCCGGGGAAAGTTCAGTCAACCAAGCAGCTACCTTGCTGGCGGACAAGGCATTTATCCGGCGGTTAGCTGTAGGCCGAGCAGCCCACTCGAAATTGTATAGCACGATCCCCACTGGCCAAGACAGATCAATGATGCAGACAGGCTGGAGGGCCAGAAATTAAAAGCATTAAGCTTGTAAGTAGACAGTAGCCACTTGTCTTGGACACTGTCTGTCTTCACCCTGCAGGGAAGGCAGCTGGCCGCTCGGAGCCCCGGCCATGCAGGAACACAGAGTTCACATCCCTCCCTTCACTGCCTCTGCGTCTTCCAGGCTCCTAGCAAACCCCAGATTCCATGACATGCTTTCTCCTCACGCAGAGAAGCAGGACAGTCAGGTGCAAGGAGGAATCATGGTTCCAGAAGCAGCATCCAGAAGTAACAGCGACCTGGGACGGGCTTTTCGTTTGTTTTTAGATCGAGAACATCTTTGAAGTTATAGCTCCCCCCCCCCCCCCCCCGCCCTGTGGCATTCTGGGCCCAGCATCTGTTTTTCCCTTAGAAACGAGAGCAAGGCCCTGCCCAGTGCTGTGGGTCTGTTTGGAACAGTGGGGGGCCTACTACCTGCCTTTGGTGCTGACCTTCCTGACCCCCAAGGGTCTCATCCTGCTGCCCCACAGGATCCCCACTCCACTGGCCCTTTGCTTTGGCTTTCCATCTCCCCTCCCAGCCCCTAAACCAGAGCTCCTTCGCTGGGGTTGGGAGAGGGGGCTGGGGTGGTGGGGTGGGGACAGGACTGCCTGTTCTTCTGATTTTAGGTGCAACCTAAGCTGACCTGTGACAGTGACAGCCCCACTTCTCCAGCCAGGGCAGAAATGTTGACATAGGTTGGGTTGGCCAGTCTGGACAAACACCCCAGCAGGACCCTGTGTGGCCCCTCCACTCTCCATCCAGAGAGAGTGGCGAGGCCGGGGATTTCAGGCCTGTGGGCAAAGAGGAAGAGGAGGCAAGGCAATGCAGACCAGCGGCAGAGGAGTGTGTGTGGGCGGGGGGTGGGGGGGCATTCTCTCCCCCTGCCTGAGTTGCATTTCTGGGGCGCCCCAGTGTTGTCCTTTCTGGGCCACGGCCAGGGAGGTGGGAGGGCAGGGGTCCTCATAGGAGCTGCCTGCCCCCGCGATCGCCAGGAGGGAGGGAGAGGGGGAGGGAGGAAAGGCGGGGCCAGGGCCGGTGGGCGGCGCTCGCGGGGACCCCCCGCAGCTCGGGGCTCCCGGGACCCCTGCGCCTCGCCCACTTCTTCCTTTCGGGGGCTCCGCGGGGGCCGGCGCTGCGGGCCGCCAGGGTGCGTCGGGCCTCCCCGCCCCGCTGCTGTCCCCGGCCGCGCGGCCGCCCGAGCCCCCTCCCTCGCCGCGCGCTGCGCGCTCCGCCCGAGCCGCCGCCGCCGCCGCCGCCGCCGCCGCCGCCGCTGCCGCGTGCTCCCGCTGTCTCCTCGCTCCAGCCGAGCGAGCCGGAGGAACCGGGGAGAGGGAGAGAGCGAAAGGGGGAGGAGAGAGAGGCGAGAGGAGAGAGAGGAGGGAGGGAGGGAGGGGTACAGAGGGAGGGAGGGAGAGAGAGAGAGAGAGGAGGAGGCGGCGGCGAAGAAGAGCGAGTGCGGAGCGCCGAGCCGCGGGGCTGCTCCGGAGCCGGCGGAACCTCTTCGGATAGCCGCCCCGGCCCCGGCCCCGGCCCCGGCCCCGGCCCCGGCCCCGGCCCCAGCCGCTCGCGTGGTCGGAGGAGACGCGGCCGCCGCCGCCGCCGCCCGAGCCCGGCCCCGCGTGCCACTCGCCGCCGGCTCGCGGTGCCCGCGCGGCCCCGGGACGCCGCTGCCCCCGCTCGGCGGCCGGGATGCAGCCGGGGCATGGCCGCCGGGCCCCCGTCACCTGCCGCGGGGAGCGCTGAGCCCGTGAGTAGCCCGACCCTCGCCGCCCGCGCATCGCCCTGCGGCGGTCATTACCTTCGCGTGGAGAGGGCTGGGGGCCGGGCGGGGGGGGGGGGTGGGTGAGCGCGGCCCGGGGAGGGGCTCGCGAGACCCCGCAGAGGGAGGCGGAGCTGCAGTGCGCGGCCGGGGACCGTCCCGAAGGCGCGCGGGGAGGGGTGGTGCCCTCGGGGTCAGGGGTCTCCGCGCGGGGTCTGGGCTCCCCGGCTCCCTCCCGGGCTGGGGTCGGGACACGTGGCCCAGCCGGAGGCCGGAGGGGCGGATTTGTGAATGGGAAGGCCCCCGGGTCGGGCTCCATGGAGACGCAGGGGAGTCCCGCGCGCTGTGTGGCGGTGGTGGCGGCGGCGGCGGCTGCGGCGGCACAATGCCCGGCGCGGGGAAGTCCCCAGCGGGGGGGGGGGGGGGGGCGCCGAGGCGCATGGAGATCCCGGCCCGGCGGGGCGCGTCCCGGAGGGCGGCCGGAGCCCGCGCGGGTGGGAGCAGGGGTTAGCGACCCCGCGGGGTGCAGTCCCCTTCTCCCCCGGCACCCAGGCCGCGGGAGCCTAGCCCGAGTCCTCGGGGGGTGGGGGGTGGGGGCTTCACGGGAGGAGTTGACCCAAAGGAGTTGTGGGAAGGAAGGGGCTCCCACGGCTCCCTAAAGAGGACCCGGGCCGCCGCGCTGTGTGCGCGAGGGTAGGCGGCGGAGGGGACGGGTGGGGGCGAGCAGCGCGCCGGGCCCTCCAGGGGGCGGGCTGGGGGCGCTCCCGGCGGAGTCTCCGAGAGGCGTCAGGGAGGCTCCAAGCCGAACCGAGTCTGCTTCTCCCCAGCCTTGGCCGCTCCCCCGGGGGCCAGCGCAGCCCGGCTGGAGAAGCCGGAGCCGGGGCGGCGGGGCATACCCCTGGCCCAAACTTTCTGCCCCGGCGGCTCTGGGGCCAGTGGCGCTCCTCCCTTTGGCAGGGTTGTGTCCGCGGGGCCCCGGGCGCGGCCCGAGGCCCAAGGTCGCATCCACTGCCGGGCGCGGAGCCTCCCCGGCATCTCCGCAGTACGCGCGCTGACAGGGGCCCTCACCCAGTCGGAGAGAGGACGAGGGAGCAGCGCCTGGCGCGGAGGGACGTTGGGACCCCGTCCGTCCCAGAGCGGCCCTGGGATCCAGAGTGTCACGTGGGGTGGAGGGTGTCTCTGGGAGTCTGGAACTCCGGCCCGCCAGCTAGCGCGGGGTCCTGCGGGGTGGGGAGAAACTCCTCCGTGACAGCTTTCCAGCCTTTCCGAGGGACTAGGTTTATTTTTTAACGGCCACTTTTAAAAAGGACTCCCGCGGCGCCGCACTTACTGACGCGCGAAACACCTGGCAAAGGAAAGGGGCCGAAGGAACCATCCCCCAGGAGAGACCTCCTTGTCCCCTCCTCACCTAGGGGTGAAGTCGGGCCTCTGCCTGCGCCAGGGTGCTAATTTCCTGTTGAGACACCCGCTTGGCTCAGGGACGCCCTGGGCGCCCACCGGGGAGCCCAGGGCACTTAGCACCGAGCAGGTACCAGGCTCATGGAGTCAGGTCGAACGTAATGAGGTCTTTCAGTCGGAAGACAGCTTTGGTTTTATTGGCCTGCAAAAGGTAAATACGTAAATAAATAAAAAATAAGTAGAAGTGTAAACATGACAGCAGTACCTGCTCATTAAGTGTGCATAGTGGATCTGGGCGGATGTCTTAATTAGGCGGCGTTGTTAATGGGGATATTACACTAATTAAAACTAGACCCTCCAGGTGAACGAAAATTGTGGAGGGAGAGGGAGAAAAGTTGCGCTGAGAGCGCTGCCCGCTGAAAGCAGGGTGCCTGCGGGTAGGGGGAGTGCCCCCGGTGGGGGCTTCGGGGGCAGCGTCAGGGGCGGAGGGGCACCTTCTGAGCACCAGTTAGGCGAACCCGCTCTCTCCGCCTCCACCAGGGAGCGTTTAGCTGCCTCCAGAGCGAGGACCAAGGCTGCCGCCCCCGTTCGTCCCCGGGGACTGGAGGCCTCCCTGCGTGGGCACCGACTCGCGGCACACTCCTGGGAGCGACGCTTAACCCCTCGTTCTCCTGCTGGGAGATTCTGGGAGGGCGACAGCGTGGGTGATGTGGGAAACCCTGGGGTTTAGGGAGCAGAGGTGAAGCGAACGGGGTGCACCCAGGCCTGGGCCTGGTGAGGCAGCTGTGTGTGAGGGGGAGGTCTGCCAGTGGTGTATAGGCTGTTTGCGTTGGAGCTGTTGGGGCTTTCAGGCACGAGGCGCCCCTTTCCAACAGCGATTCCCTTCCTGCATAAAAAGATGACTTAAATGATTTATCTGATCCACCCGCCAGAGGCCTGGGGCTTAGAGAGACCGCCATCCACTCCTGGGCCTTGGGTTGTCTCAGGACACTGGGAGAGAAGCTGGGAGTCCAGGAAGTACCCCCCTCCTGCCCCTCCACCTCCCGCCTGGCCTCTCTGTGCTGGGCCTTCATTGTGAATGCCCCTCACCCAGTGCCCTCGGGCAGGAGCAGCGTAGAGCTGGGTGTATTCACTGACCTTCTGCAGGGGGCAGAGGCCAAGCTGGAGGGAAGGAGCGGGGAGGCCTGGGCGGCCCCCTACCACCTAGGGTGCAGCGGGTGTGCAGCCGGCGGCAGCACCAAGGACAGGGCCCGGGGCGCGCTGCCTGCGCTCCTGAGCTCCCGCCTCTTGACATGTCCTGGGGCCGCTGGGGGCGCTGTCGCCGGAGCTCGCCCTCACCCTGCTAGGGGGAAGGGGAGGGCTCCTGAGGCTCGGGCAGAGCCAGGGGAGCCCAGGGCCAGCGAAGAGGCAGATTTCGGGAGGAGGCAGGTGGGAGGACTCCTGGGTGCCATTCCAGAGTGGGCCTTCTGTGGTGTTCCTGCCACTTACTCAACTTGAAGCGTTGCCAATGGCTTGTGGGAGAAAAGGAGAGAAATGATAGAGCTCTTTGCTATCTGGGATATACAAGATATGGCAGCAGCCAGAAAGAAAAAAATTGTATCCCAGTTGTGGATCCTTGCCAGCCTGGTATAGAGCTCAGGCCTGTCTCTCCCTTGCAGACTTCTTTCCAGAGCCCCCCCCCCCCCAACCATGGCCCGAGGCTCCTTTATTCTGTGATGTGTACAAGTTGCTTTTACGGTTCTGACCGTGGTCGATGTATCCCCACCTCCTCCTTTGCGTGCGTGCTATTGGGTGCCTGCTCGTGGACCCAGCAGCGAAGGAGTGTACAAATGAAGGCAGCTCCTATCCCACCCAGAAGTGTCGGGGGTGCGGCGGGGGGACAGTATAACGGGCCTGGAGGAGCGTGCGGGGGCAGGGGTGTCTCGGTGACCATGGAGTGACAGTGCCGAGCTCGAAACTGAAATGTTATTTTTCAGCAGTTGCAACGTGGGGCTCACCTCCTCCAGCCCGGCTGTCCGCCTGCCTGCAGTTTTTGGTCAGTCATCTCTCTGTATTTATTTATTTCCACACTCCTTCTTGATACTCTGTTATAAAGACAAATGGAACCTGACACACAGCTGGCATTTGGTGAGGAATTTTTTATTTTTAAACAAGTGAAGGGGAAAAGCCATCTTGAAACTTTCCCCCTTGAACAGAGATGCTCCTTCCTGGGCACCTGCCTTTCCCTAAATCCCTTTTCTTCCGCACAAGGTGCCGGCTTTATGAACACATTCCATTTGCACCTCTGTCTTTTTGATTAGCTGCAATATCTCCCCACGTTCTTTTATGAAGCAGCTCACTGTTTTCACAGCTGCGTGAAACATGCAGGCAACCGAAACATCTTATTTTCTGCAGCCTCTCTGAAGTGGGTTTCTCTCTGAACCGTCGCTGCCTCTTTTATTGATAACGTTCCGGTTCCATCTCCCCCGCCTTTTTTTCTTACTGTCTGTCTGTCTGTCTGTCTGTCCTCCCCTTTTCCCGTCTCTGTTTCTCTCCCCACCCCCGTACTTTCTGACTGGTGCAGGCACTCATAAGTGACTTTCTCCTGGCATTACCTGTGAGAGTTGAGGACAGCTTTCAATCAGCAGCTGGATGGTGGTAACGATTGAGTCGTGGTGGGGTCTGTTCTTTGTGGGGGACCCGCAGACGGGAGGATGAACAACCTCGCGCCAAGAACTGCTCTGGCTTAAAAAACAGACGTTTCAGAGAGCAGTGCACCACGTGAACGACTCTGCTGTGGCAGCTTCTCAGCACATGAGCCGCCACCAAATCGTGCCTTAGGAGGTGACTTGAGATAATAAAGGACATAAAACGTGTTACTTTATTTGAAAGTGTTTCCTTCAGTGAGGGGCGGGGGGAACTCAGCATCCAAATTGCGTTTTGGAAAGCACTGCCTGTCTAGGTGAGCAGAACCAAATGCTCTCACTCAGGAGCAGGGTAGGCCACCACGAGGGACGGACGAGGGATGGTGAGCCGGCAGGGTCCTCAGGGCCTAGGAAACACTGTCGGTTTTTATTTTACGTTATTTTATTTCATTTTTTAAGTTTATTTATTTGGGGGGGGGCATGAGCAGGCAGGGGCAGAGAGAGAAGGAGACACAGAATCCAAAGCAGGCTCCAGGCACCGACCTGTTGGCACAGAGCCCGACGCGGGGCTCGAACCCACGAGCCGTGAGATCATGACCTGAGCTGAAGTCGGATGCTTAACTGACTGAGCCACCCAGGTGCCCCCTATTTTATTTTATTTTATTTTATTTTATTTTATTTTATTTTATTTTATTTTACTTTACTTTACTTTATTTTATTTATTTAAAAAATTTTTTTTAACGTTTATTTATTTTTGAGACAGAGAGAGACAGAGCATGAACGGGGGAGGGTCAGAGAGAGGGAGACACAGAATCCGAAGCAGGCTCCAGGCTCTGAGCTGTCAGCACAGAGCCCGACGCGGGGCTCGAACTCACGGAACTGTGAGATCGTGACCTGAGCCGAAGTCAGCCGCTTAACCGACTGAGCCACCCAGGCGCCCCCCAATTTTATTTTAAATTGGGGGCCGAAAGACGTGCTCAGCTGTGTGACAGGGACGTCTTCCTTTGAGTCTAGCTCAAGGCTGGTACCTGCTGATCTCACTGGAGGTGGGTGGGTTGTAACTTGGTAGCATTAACTTCATGTTTGGGGGGGGGTGGGGTCTTTAGAGGCTGTGGTGTTCTCTGAGGTTCAAGAGCAAAGCAACTCTTGTTGCAAGATTTACTTTTTAAGGTTTAATATTTAAAGCCAGGGCATATTCTCAGCAGAAAACAAAATGAGGGAGAACGTGTGTGTTTTTAGCACCTATTGATTTGGTTAGTGGCTGTACTGAGATCTTCCTCCCAAGGTTCTAGAAGGATAGAGCCAGGGAGAAGTGAGTGCACTGTGGCTCGCTGTGCCGGGCTCCGTGTCACCTCCACCCCTGTCATCAGTGCTGTGTGTGCAGGTGTCTCTGCCAGGTGTCTGCTGAATGCTGTGGAGAGTGAGCCAACCCTCTGGTCCAGTATATACCGCACTGTGACTGGGAACCAGGACAAGAGGCAGGTGCTCAGGGATGTCTGTTGCACCCTTTTAGAAAACAGCCCCACTCACAGGTGAGGGAACTACCTGGGGACAGACACCTGCTACCGGCCAGACCCTGCGCAGTTCCATCAAGTTCCTTCTGGGGGACCAGACAGGTCATAACTTGCATCTTTGGCACGTAAGAGAGGAGAATCTGTGTGCCCTTATTTCTCTGAGACATCTTACTTTCACTTCAAAATTCTCCTTCCACCAAAACAAAAAAGCAGAAAGTAACATAGTTCCCTCCAAAAGATCCCCTCTCACGGGGCTGCCAGTACAGTTGTGTGGGTAGTGCACTGCACAAGCCTAGGGCACATTTGGAGCTCTACCTGTGAATAGGTGGAACACTGCAGCCCTGCTCACCAATCAATGGCTTCTTGTCTGTGACATCAAATGAGCCTGGGAGGTGACGATGACAGGGAGGGTGACCCTCTGGGGCTGGGGCACTTCTCCTGACCCCCTTGCAGTTTGTGTCTTTGGGCTCCAGGTGACTGGGGATTCCTGGGTTCGGTCTCATGTCTCAGGATAGTTTTCCTTTAGGCCAGGATAACGAGAGCACAGAGAAGCACATTGTTCTCAGCGCTGAAGCCTCTGTGTGTGAAAACAGGAGCCTCTGGGAAAAGCCAAAGAACACGCAATGTACTTGTATTAAAAAGGTGGATTCAACTGGATATTTAAAGAGGGACGAACACCCAGGTACAGGTAGAAATAGTTTGGGGTGCCCGGGTGTCTTAGTCGCTTAAGAGTCTGACTTCTGCTCAGGTAGTGATCACACTGTTCGTGAGTTTGAGCCCCGCGTCGGACTCTGTGCTGACAGCATGGAGCCTGCTTGGGACTCTCTCCCTCTCTCTCTGCCCCTTCTCCCGCTTGTGCGCATGCTTTTGCTGTCTCAACGTGTATAAAGAAACTTACAAAACAATGTTTAAAAGCGTAATTTCTCACTAAACCAACGGTTTAAAACCCTTACTGAACATAAATTAGAAGTGTCTCTACTGGATTAAGTTCTGGAATCTTCTGGAAGTTTCCTTTTAGGGATTGGGTGCCCGGCATTGCTCCCTGGTCTGTACACGGGAGCTGCTGGGCACCTGCAAACAGAAGCTCCTGCCGGGGACTTCTCCCCGACCACGTGTTTGTTTTCTTTTCTGTTGGCAGCAGCAAGAAGGGCTTTGTAGGCTCCTGTCTGCCGCAGGAGGCGTGAAGGCGTTTTCCAGTGGTTCACGTGACATGGCCACGCGCACGGGGTTGCCCTGTTTCCCATTGCCTTGGGGCCCGAGAAGAAAAAGGAAAACCGGGATGCCTCTGTTCTGGCTCCTCGTGGGCTCCCCCAGTGCCTGCTGACTCATGCTCACAGCCTGGCCTCTCCCCGGGGGTCCAGTCTGAACCCTCCGTCAGTCTCCTTGTTAACAGGGACTCCCTGAGATTGGACATCACCGCCTCCTCCCATCAGCCGAACCCCCAGGACACACGCTTTTAGACGCACGTTCAGATGCAGCACAACTTGTGAACAAAGCTCGTTACCTTTCTGGAGGCCTTCCTGGAGGCAGCGGCACTGCTGGTCAGCGCGAGCGCCCGCAGGGCCGGCATGGGGGGGTGTGGGCAGCGTGGGGCGGGTAGCTGACCGCGGCATGCTGTGGGGAGGGGATACGGCCTTCTCCCCCCCTGCGGGTGGGGCAGGTCCTCACACCTGTTTACTCAGCCGAGCAGCGGGGAGGTGGGACGTACAACCAGCTGGCACTTAGTAGGCACACAGCAGCCGGTGGCGAGCGCGGGCCTTTCTGGTGCCGCCGGCCTGCTACAGGAGCGAGTGTCTTGTCCGGGTCAAGGACACTGCACTGTTTCCTGTCGCCGTGAGGAGACGACATGGTTTTAAAATGGTTCCAGGTAGGGTTGCAGGTGCCAGGGTGGAAATGAGGCTTGGCGTCTCTCTGGTCATTTCTTGCTTGGGTGGCCAGGAGGGGCTCCCCGGAGGAGCCGGGCAGCTCATGTCGTCAGGAGCAGGCCAGGCGGAGGTCCTGTCGGTGGGGCTGTGGACCCAGGGATCACCGTCGCCAGGGCGCTGGGAGAGGGGAGGCTCGCCTGCTGGCGGTGGATTGCCTCGGGCCACCTCCCCCCACCTCCACTTCCCGGGGGGGGGGGACAATCTCAAGGACCGCAGTTGGGGGGGGTGTGGCACCTGGGCTCTTTGCTTTTGCAGGAATGGCCTTGGATTGCTGGGCTGGGGGGCCTAGGTCATTGCCAGCTGGGTTTCCATGCGGGGTGGGAAAGAAGAAGAACCTTGGCCTCGCCCCCGCCACCAGAGCCCTCTGAACCTGTAGATTGCCACCGTGGCACTTACTCTCAGACAGAGGGATTCTCTTCCGTCTCTGCGTTCGGTGTGGAGATGAGTGAAAACCGAAACATGGTGTTGCAGAAACCATTAGCAGTAAACATAAAGTGTGCTTGTCTTTCTGGAATCTTGACTCTTCCTCATTGAAGGGACCACAGTGGTGCCATTAGGCATGGCTGGGGCCCCCACCGCAGGGACAGTCGAGGCGGAGCCGGGGCCCAAGGGGCTGCTTACACAGGCCTCCTGTAGACCGGGGACGGGGCTGCGGTTCACCGACTTCCCCGCTGCGCTCCCTGAGCTGCTCATAATGGACTGGATAGCACTCGCTGCCTGCCCCGTAGGGGTGCCATCCGTGGGCACATTAGTCAAGTGTTTTGGAATCTTAGCAGAAAAGAGAAGAGCTGGGGAAAACTCACAAGGTGAGAATTAATATTTTCAGCACTGTAATATTATAAGTGGCACTCGCAGTCAGCCGATGCCAGGGTGCGTATTACCGCGAGTCTGCCCTTGGCCGAAGGGAGGGACACGGAAACTGGACAGTGACCTGACCTTTGTTTGGTGGGGCGGCCCGTTACCCTGCTCCTCACCGCGAAAGCCCTTCTGCAGGTGTCAGGGACGACTTTCCAGCGTGACTGGAAGCGAGTGCATTTTTCTTTCCCGCCACAGACCTCTCCTAGGACAGTGAAGTAGAGCCCTGTAGAATCCTTATTCTTTGGACTCTTCCGGCACTCCGTGACCGTGGCTGGGATCTTTCTACCAGTTTTCCCTTGAGTTGGAAAATACACGTCTGGTGCTGTATGGGCGTTGACAGTGTTGCAGAGTGATCAGCATTTGCTTTCCTGACTTGGCCGTGCTTAAGCATGTAAAACGAATGTTGCGTGGGTTCTACCCCCGCCCCCCCCCCCCCCCCGCCCCCGACTTGGGTTGAAATCTCATTTTAAAAGTAGAAGTGTCTGCACAGAACAGATGGGTACAAATAAAACCGGGTCATTGACAATAGTATCTGTATTTACGTGTTAAAGATGCAGCACGGGGTCTCTGCCCCCCTCCCCGTGTTATTCTTTCTTGGCTGTGTGTCGACATCCAGATCAACTAAGGAAGGATCCCCCCCCCCAAACCCCCGCCGTATTCTCTCCCCCATCATGGACACAATAATATGTTTTTCTCAGATCCTAAGACGAAAACTCACAAGACCAGACTTGGGAAATTTGGGCCCCTGAGGATAATTTTTCCGAAAGTAATAAGCGCTGGAAAATGAGGGCTGTAAGGGAAGTCTTTAGGTAATAATCATAACTGTGATGTGCACTACCTTGAGATGCTTTAATATACACCAGAATTACAGAAAAATTAAGTCTGCTGGAAGGGGAAGGAAGTGTGCTTTGGGCCCCAGGCCAGGTCTTCTGTCCCCACGCCGCCTCTGGGGTTCTGAGCCTGTGGCCTGCCCCCGTCTCTTATGGGGAGCCCCTTGTGCTCCCGGCCAGGGTCAGTTGCACACACAGTGCGGATGGAATAGAGAAATAGAATTCCCTCCCCACTGGGTTCCTTTCAGGGCTGTGCTGTTTTCCAGCAAGGGGTGTGAACGCGGAGACTTCCCCAGCTTCTGGCCCCACTTTATTGGAGTCGGGCTGCCTGAGAGCTGGGGCCGGAGGGCGTGGCCCGGGGCACCCCCATGCACACCGCACCTTACGGCTGTCGGGGTGAGTCCTCTGCAGTGCTCCCCCCCTTAGGCGCAGGCAGAGCACGTGGCCTTACGTGTTCTTCTGCCCATCCCTCTTTCCCCCTCCCTGACCCCACAGCCTCTTTCTCTTCCTCCTGCTCCCCCTACCTGCTGCCCCCCTCCACCTTCAGAGCTAGCAGGCTTCTCCGGTGGGATGCGGGGGCGGGGGGCAGTGTCGAATGGTAGGTCCAGCGGCGCTGAGCTCAGAGCAGCGGTGAGGAAAGATTTACGGTTCCTCCCTGCCCTGCTGGAGGGACAATTAAAGCCATGCACGGCTGGAGGAGAGCGGTGTCATTAAGAGTCAGGACGGTCAGAATAAATCAGTCACCTCCAGTCAGATGGCTGGGCTGGACTGCTTGCTGGGGCCTTTACGGTGGGAGCCCCCTCGGGGGTGGGTTTGAAGGCTCCAGGGTGGGCCGTTGAGGGATCTGACGTGCTCTGAGCACCATAGCATTTGGGTCCCCAGGATCCCAGGGGTCTTCTCCCAGATGGGGGGTGTGCCGGGGGGCCCCAGGGGCTGATTCTGGGTGACACGCTTGCAGGCTGTTTGTCCCCTCAGCAGCCGGCACCCGTGAGAGCCACAGACTGGAATGTTCCGTCGGAGTAGCGGACGCCAACCTGACGGCAGAGTGCGTGTGTGCGTGTACGCACAGCCGGTGTGTGCACGGATGCACGCGTGCCCACGCGCATCAAGGACACCGGCGGGCCCCACGCCTGTCTTCCGGCCCACACAGCCCCTTGCAGGCTGCCAGGCCCGGGCGCGGGGGGCCGGCCAAGCCCAGCGGCCGTCCTCCTTCGTCTGTTCTGTGTCTTCAGCGCCTCCGAGACTCTGGCAGTTTCCTCAAGGAAACTTTGTCTCTGTGAAAATGAGGTGCCGAGGGCTGCTCGGCCCTCCTCCTGGCTAATTGCTGATACGGTCCCGCGTGGGAGCCCCGTCCCTCCTAGAAGCGTGCTTTATTCCGTGCTTGCCCGCCCGCTCCCGCCTCCCCACCGGGGTCTGCTTTCCAAGCCGGTGCCGGAGCCGCTCGGCGTGAGACGCGGGCTGTGGCATTAGCGGGTATTCAGCCGGCCAGCACGCCGGGCCTTTCGTTAACTCGGATACTACAATTATGCGCACCGAAACGCTGAGAGGGCCATTCGGGATTTTTCTGCCTTTAAAAAACTACTCCTTTTTTCCACAGCCGTGTGCCCAGCCCGTCGGCACCACGGCTGTGACACGGAGCCTCGCAGTGGCCGTCAAGAGCCCTTCAGCGCGCCTGTGTTGCGCGTGTAATAAACGACACGCGAGCTACAGCCCGTGCCCCGGGCGGGGCTGCACCTCTGTTCTGCTCCGAGGGGCTGTGCCCGCAATCAGGGCGGCTTCTGGCGGAGCCGCACCGCCTCCCGCCGTGACTTACCACGCCGGCGCAGCGGCCCCTGAACCAGCAGAGGTGTGCGTGCGTGTGTGCGTGTGCAGGCGTGACACGTGAGGACGTCCCTTGGCATCGAAAGCCTGATCCCGTTGGCTTCGTGGGGAAGGGCTGGTGCCCAGGGCAGTGGTTCCCCTTTGCCCCCTGCTGAGGCCAGCTGGGCCCGTGGAGAGCACCCGGCGTTTCCGAGCGTGGGCGAGCATGTGCTTTTGCGGGGAGAATGGTGTTTACACGCAGGCACGCTGGCCCTTTGTGCACGCGTGTGCATGCGTGTGTATGGATTGCGAGCGAGGTTGGGATCTTGTGCGGGTGGCCTCACCCTCTCCCCACAGTGGGAGGTGTCTGAATGGTGTCCTGGGGCCCGATGGGGACCCAGAGGGACTGGATGGCCAATGTCAAGACTCCTGGGGGGAGGGGCAGGTGCAGGGGGGGCATTGCAATACACAGGGGAGGTGCTGGCTCGAGGTCACCCCATGGAGAGCAACCCTTCCCAAGGACAGAGCCCACCGACTGGTGACTGGTGCTCGGACGTGATGCGTGCTTTCCCCTTGGAAGGTAATTGAATGTCTGGAGGCAGCTCCTGCCTTGGACGCTTACCCAAAACATTCATAAAAGTGTTATTCAGGGACCTTGTTATCTCGAAGAAGAAGGAAAGAACCCACCCCACCTCAGCACCAAATAACAACCAACAACTCACAAACTTTTTTTTTTTTTAACTTCCCCAAAGTTGCCATGGTTACCTGCGTGCGTGGTTCCCAGGTCTCCCGCTCTAAGTGGATCGGCTTGGAGCACGCACCAAAGCCTCCGTGCTGGGCCTCTGTGGTGTGTTCACCCATCTGAAGAGGCTGTTTGTGTCCCAGGATGGAGGGAAGGAGCTGGGACACCATAGAGATTTTCCAAGACCACAGAATGTGATATTCTAATGTAACGCTTCTGAGCTACTGGAGACAGAATTTGTCTCCCACGCTAAAATAATTATAGCTGGGAGAACAGAGAATACATCATTGCAGGTCCTTAACAGCGAGGAGCGTGCGTGTGTGTGTGTGTGTGTGTGCGCGCGCGTGCGCTTCAGCCCCTGCATAGGCTCTGGCTTCTTCGAGGAGCACACACGTGTGCCTGGCCATGTGTGTAAGGGCAGCCATAACCTGAAGCACCCCTGCACCTGTTGCTTGGATAGCACATGCACAGATGGTGAATTTCTGCAGGGGGTTTTGGGGAGAACCGATAGGGAAGGTGGGGAAAGGGTGGATCAAAGTGGGGGAAAGAAGCCAGGCAAGATTCCTTCTGGCCAGGCACTCACGTGCCCTCTGAGAGAAGGGCCCTCAGCGTGGGGAGAGGCACCGTGCTGCTACCTGCCGGCTCAGACTGTGTGTGCAGAACACCAGCAAGATGGGAAGGAGACCAGGCTGTAGCTGAACATCGCCCTGACATCGCGCACCGTGGGGTCTGGCCGCCTTTCTCCCCTGGGACGGATGGAATGGCCGTCTGCTTGTGTGCTGGGGGCCCTGGGGCCCTCTGCTCCCTGCCGGCCGTGTTCTCCCAGGAAGGCGGGAGGCAGCCGGGGTTGTGTGGGGGCACTCAACGAGCAAGAGTGGACGTGGGGGCTAGGATTGGGCAGTGAAGTCTGGGTGTTGGGGGTTGTGGTGACCGATGAGGGCCCTGGTGCCGGACCACACGGCTAAAGCTTAGCACTGGGGACCCCAGAGGGCTCATTTTCAGCCGGGTCTCTGGTTTCCCTGCCTTTAGCCTGGCAGAGAGCGGAAGATGCTGTGCACGTGCACGGGGGTGGGGGGTGGGCAGCGCCTCTCTCCCCTCATTCCAGTGGCTGCCTGCGTGACTTGGGTGTGGCTGGGCTGGCGCGGCCCCTTGCAGAAGCCGACTCCCCGCTTCGTGCCGACCTCACTTTCCCACGGATGAGAGGCGGTCTCAGACTCCGGCATTGCACGTGTGGTCACGTCGTGAGCCCGTGGTTTAAGGGCAGATGTTTTCTGGGGTTGAGTGAGGCCAGGAGCCCTGGGGTCTCCTCATGAAGTCCTTACATATGCGTGGCTGGCAGTGGCGTGCCAAGGCCAGGGGTGACCCCCATTTATCCTGGAGCATCCTAGGACCTGCTTGGCTGGTCAGGTAGATGGTGAAGGCAAGTGGGGAGGTTCTAGATCCTTCCATGAGCCCAGGGCAGAGCTGCGTGTAGGGCCCCATCCAAGGTGGGTGGGCGTTCCTGATGCTCACGTGCTTGTGCACAGTGGATGTGAAGAATTGCCCTCCAAGCCCCTTTTTGAGGCTCCCTCTGCCCCGGTCTTCCTGACACGTGTCTGGGAGTCGTAATGGGCACTGATGAAGAATGAGAAATGACAGATCCCTGTAGGTGTTTGCACATCTGTCTCCCGTATTAGATCGTAAATGCTTTGAAGGCAGGGACCCCGTTTTCTGCACAGCGCGTAGGATGGCTGTCTACTCACGGTAGGTTTTCAGTCCATGTTTGTGGGCATTCTGACAGCTGGCGGGGGTGGTCCTGGCGCCTTTGAGCCCTCCATCCTGGCCGGGCCGGCTGGCGAGGGGCCCAGGAGGGTTTCTGGGCCCTGTGCTTTCTGTCGCTACCGGCCCCGTGGAGTCTTGCTGGTGTGGGAAGCTATGCAGGAGGCTGGGGCCCCACTCTGTGTCTCAGGGCCTGGGGGTGGGGAGTTTGCGGGGGGGGGGGGAGGGGCAGCGGCTACTAGAGGGACCTGCTGATCTGTGGGAAAAGCTTCGGAGGCTCCTGGCCTGCAGAGGCCTGGAGAGGAAGCAGGCCCTGGTACTGCCCCTGGGTTGGCAAGAGTGAGGCGGTGCCCTGGGGTTGGGCTGTGCTTCCAGCTATATCAGCTTCCTTCCCGTCGCCGGCGGTGAACCTTGGACCGTGTGCCACTGCCTCCCTAGAACCGGGGTCGGCTGCCAAAGAGAGCAGAATGCCTCTGCAAGGGGTGGGGGTGCTCAGATGTGCCTTCGAGCTGCCCCTCTTTGCTGGGCTGGGGGTGAGGAACAGATGTGAGGGAGGGAAAATTCCTCAGAATGTGCTGGACTGTTCTAGAAGACGGCGGGCTATTCTGGAAGACAGCCCGCGACTCCTCTAGGTGCATGACCCTGGGGCTGGCTGTGTCCTTTGGAGGGCAATGTAGCCATCCACAGGGGCGTCAGCTCGTGATTATTGATGCTAATGGAAAACAGAAGTGAAATGGATAATTCAAGATGGCAGACGAATCAATATTATTTATATTTAGCTTGTGAATATGCTGCATATTTCTCTGCTGGCAGATTGGTCTTCACAATTATATTTTGCGGAATCCAAGAATCTGCTGTCCGTGGGCCAAGGGCCGCCACCTTGCTCCCCCCTAGGAGGGTTGTTGGAACACACGAGGACCCCGCGTGACTTGGCGGCCAGTGCAGAGTGAAGTGCCAGCCCGTCCTGCCTTGTGCCACCCTCTCCCCCGCCGCACGGTGGGCACACTGCCTCTCCCAGTCCCCCCACTGCTAACAGACCCCTGCAGAAAGGGGTGGGCTGGGCACACGGTGGGTTTTATGCAGCTGCTTTAGACGAGTAGGGAAGGGTGTATCCACAGCCCGTCACAGCCGGGACAGGGGAACAGTCGTTGTAACACGAGTAGACGCACACGTCCTGTCTTCATCGTGTCCACACGCTTGCAGGGTGGATGGCTGGGGGCTCGGGACGGGAGGCCCGGTGAGGCAAGCAGGCCTCTGTGCGCGTGGAGGGCTGATCTGGCAAGCCCCCTCCTGTGTGCCCTGGGCCGTGCAGCACATCCCACGTCCTCTGTGGGACCCAGGAAGGCCGTGCGGCCCCCACCCCCACGTCAGCACCTCAGCCTGGGCACCACTGTGTTTTGGCACCAGAGTTTATAAAAAAAAGACCTTTGATTTCTTTTTTTTTTTTTTTTAATTTTTTTAACGTTTAATTATATCAGAGTGTGAGTGGGGGAGGGGCAGAGAGCAAGGGAGACACAGAATCCCAAGCAGGCTCCAGGCTCTGAGCTGTCAGCGCAGGACCCGACGCAGGGCTCGAACTCACAGACCGAGAGATCATGACCTGAGCTGAAGTTCGACGCTCAACCGACCGAGCCGCCCAGGTGCCCCAAAGACCATTGATTTCTTTTCTTTTTTTTTTTTTTAATTAAAAAAAAAAATTTTTTTTTAACGTTTCATTTATTTTTGAGACAGGGAGAGACAGAACACGAATGGGGGGGGGGGTCAGAGAGAGGGAGACACAGAATATCAAACAGGCTCCAGGCTCTGAGCTGTCAGCACAGAGCCCGACGTGGGGCTCAAACTCAGGGACCGAGAGATCATGACCTGAGCTGAAGTCGGCCGCTTAACCGACTGAGCCACCCCGGCGCCCCAAAGACCATTGATTTCTAAGGTGCCTTACATTAGACACTGTATCGATTCCGATTTTGTATTTAAGCTATTGACCGCACTCACGCTGCCCTCCCCGAAGAGCACTGTGGGGTCACGCGGGCTCAGGGACAGGAGCAGGGGCCGAGAGGCTTGCTGGCTGCACGAGGCATGTCTCCTTAACACTCAGGGCCCCCCGGGGTGGTCTGCGTGTTCACTGTGCCTGTCCGGGCTCCTGTGGTGCCTTGATTAAATGCCCCACACGAATGACTGGCTTCCCAGGTTGACATGAGGGAGGAGAATGGGTCTTTGAGAGGGGCTGGTGGTTGATGACAAGGAAAACAGGCTTCCAGAGAACATCTTGGGATCTGGAGATAATGGTCTATGTTGTTCTCTGTCCTTGTGCAGCTCCCCCCCCACCCCCAGCTCCACATGTGGTGGCTTCTAGAATGAAGGCCTTGCTCCTGGACTCTCACCCTCAGTCTCCAAAAGGCCCCCCCAGGCTTTAGGAGCACTCTGGCACACCTCAGCTGTTAGCTCTTGGATTCCGTCTGCTTCTGGCCTCACGCAGTGGAGGAAAGGGGCACAGCCGCTCGTGTCCCTGGCACCTAGTAGGTGCTTCATAAACATTGCAACAGAGCATTGGTGGGGCCTGTCCTTCTGTCGGGAGAATGCAGGTAGAAATGAGCCTCGTGTTCCTAAGCTGCATCTCTCCCTCCAAAGCCCCAAACCTTGACACTCCTAACTCAGGAAGGAGGAGGAGGGAGAGAGAGTTTGATTGACGGGTTCCCGGGGGTCCAGACCCACCCGTGTGCCTCTCCTCCGAGTGGGTCTGGTTTCTGTCCTGGAGCCTGCTGGCCCCGTTCTTCTATTTCCTCTGCTGGCCCTCAGGACCGGAGCAGCCTGGCAGGAGAGCACGTGCTGGGCCAGAGCAGATGACCGGCTGGCCAGGGCGGAGCCTGGACCCGCGCCCGGCGCGGCGGGCGGATCCTATCGCTGCCCCTTCCTCCTCTTGTCATTTACAAACCAAGAGACAAAAATAAAGCGAACGCTGGTACGAGACGCAGTCGTATCATAGAGTTATCTAAAGCAGTCAGGCCGCTCTGGTTCCCAGAAATGAGATTAGTTTAGAATTCCATCACATTAAGGGAGGATTCCGTCTCCCTGCCCCTTCCTCTTTCTGACCCTCTCTCTCTTACTGCCCCCCCCCCCGCCCCCCCACCGGCCGATGAAAGATTTTTCTGGTGGTGTTAAGGAGATGTGACCTGATTCTGTAATAAAGAGGAGGCTTATTAGAATTAAGGCCTAACAGCGTTAAAAAGCAATCTTTGCAAGATTGAGGCCACGGGGGAATTGTAAATTCTCGGCAAAGACCTCATTGAAGGATTGGAATAAAAACTTGACATGCGTGTGCGGGCATGCACACATGAAGGCATCCTCAAAAAACAAAAGCAGCGTAGTTAAAAAAAAAAAAAACAAAGTGGGAGGAGGAGAGAAGTGTGGGCATCTGGGGAAGGATGGGGGGGGGTCTCTGTCCCTGGTCTGATGTGGGGAACTCCTGGGTGGACGCAGGCCCGTGTCCCTCCTCCCTCTGCCAGGCTCCAAGCAGTTATGTTTCCTCTGTGGTTGTTACTGCCTCTCAGCGGGCCGTGGTTTGGGGTCTGCTTGGGCAGGGTTGCCGGGGGGACTTGGGAGCCGGTGTGCAGGGTGGTGGGTGGGGTGTGTGTGGCTCCTCCTGGGCAAGGAGGGGCGAGGGGCGGAGAACAACACGGCCTTGGGCTTAATCCCAAGGCCATGCTGTCAGTGGAGGAGACGTTCTGGATATGCCGAGGGACATCTACCTCCTGTCTTAATCCTTTGGGGCGGCCGCAACAGGGCACCGCGGGCTGGGAGTCTTAGAAATAGCACACAGTGATTTCCCACAGTTGTGGAGGCTGGGAGTTCACGATCAAGGTGCCAGCTGTAGTCTGGTGAGGGCCCCCCTTGTTCATAGAGGGCTGGTTTCTCCCTGCTCTTCTCACACGTGGCAGGAGGGGCGAGGGAGCTCCCCGAGGTCCCTTTTCTAAGGGCTCTAATCCCATTCCTGAGGGCTGCACCTTTGTGACCTTTCACCTCCCTGAAGCCCCACCTTCTGACACCATCACCCTGGGGGTTAGATTTCAAGCTACGATTTTGGTGGGGGGGGGGGCGGGGACACTTACCAAGGGTCTTGCGGTGATCTCATGGTGGGGTACTTGAAAAGCTGGTGCTCAGGGTTCGGGTTGGGGGCCGGGGGTGGGGGGAAGGCACATGTTCCCCTGGAAATAGACAACCACCTTGTTTGGGGCCTGTTGGGACCACCTCGGGATGCCTGTCCCTTGGGGCCTCTGGGCTCAGCTCTCATTGGCCACCGTTGGTCAGCTCCCCTGCCTCAGCCATCCCCGAGCTTCTCTGCCCCCAGGCTTTCTCCCAGGGGGAGAGGGGCTCCTTCAGGCTGCTAACAGAGCAGCTGAGGTGTGGCGAGATAACGCCCCCAGGTGGCCCTCCACCTCAGGAGACAGGTTTGGCGGGAATGCCACCCCCACCCCAGCCTCCCACCGTCCAGGGACTCTATGATACGACTGCGTCTCGTACCAGCGTTCGCTTTATTTTTGTCTCTTGGTTTGTAAATGACAAGAGGAGGAAGGGGCAGCGATAGGATCCGTTCCCCCCGAACGTGCCCTGTGGATTGAGCCCCAGTGGCCCACAGAGTGACGGGTTCAATAATACTGTAAAAGGAAGCGCGTGCACACACACACACACACACACACACACACACACGCGCGCGCGCGCACACACACCCCCTTCCATCCTGCTTTTAGGCTCCTGACCCTTTTCTCCAGCTTCCTGGGATCACCCCCAACCAAGTGACTTACATCCCAGCCCTGTCCAGGCTGCGTATCAGGGGCTGCAGGTTAATGCAGTGGCTCCACTGCTGTTCAGGCCTGAATTGGGTGGGTGGGTGGGGGGGAACGGAGCAGGGCACGGGCCTTTACAGGGATTCACTGTTTCCATCCCCTGGGGCCACACCTGGCACATGAAGTACGTACCCCATAAGCTTTTGTGGACTGGTGAGTGTGCACACGGGTGTCCTTGCCTCTGTGATGCATGGAATCCCTGGGGGCTCTTCCTTTCGGTGCCAGGACTGGTCATGTGGATGGTATCCACCCCCATCCTTAAGAATTCTAGAAGACAAAGTGTTGTGACCCATACCTGGAAGACCATCAAACCCCCCCCCCCCCCCCCCCCCGAGCAGGTGGGTTCCTTCCCGCAGGCACTCCCAAAGCCTTGGCCCCTGGCTTCCCTGCCCCCATGATGGACATCCCTCCATGGCTGTCGGCCCCTGGGCCCCTGGGCCCCTGGGCCCCCGGGCAGGTGTCTCTCTTGGTTGCGCCCTTCAGGGCAGGACTTCCTCCCCAGTCCTGGATCCTTGTCCTGGGACAGCGAGGTGGGGAGGTGGGGACAGCCAGGCCTGGGCCAGGCCAGTGTGTACTGAAAACACAGCTGGTGGAAGGGACAGGGGACAGCAGTGCCCTTGGAAGCCCAGCAGTGCCTTTGGAAGTGGCTTGTCTTCAGAAGCTGTTCACGGCCTGCTTTGTGCTCCTGGGGGGCGGGACCCCCAGCATCTCTGGCAAGTTGGCTCCAGTCTTTTTTTTTTTTTTTTTTTTTTTTCAACGTTTATTTTATTTTTGGGACAGAGAGAGACAGAGCATGAACGGGGGAGGGGCAGAGAGAGAGGGAGACACAGAATCGGAAACAGGCTCCAGGCTCTGAGCCATCAGCCCAGAGCCCGACGCGGGGCTCGAACTCACGGACCGCGAGATCGTGACCTGGCTGAAGTCGGACGCTTAACCGACTGCGCCACCCAGGCGCCCCGAGTTGGCTCCAGTCTTGAGTGCCTCTGCTCCTAAGAGGTTCATTGGAGATTTCCGTGAGGTTTGGGGTGGGGTCTGTGACATGGGTCACGTTAGAGCCTCTCTCCCAGGGCTGCCCTGGTGTCCCTGTGTCCATCCTCCTTTTGGTGAGAAAGGGGCCACCGGACGCCAGGCAATGGAGTTGGGACATCCAGGCGAGACATTTGCCAGGTGCCATTACCTGCCTCACCGTGAGCGGTGTGCGCCTGAAATGACCTTCATCAGTGTCCTTGACCTTCAGCTTTCTCTCCTGGGGGAGCCGCTCCATTCTCGTGGCCCCGGGAGAGGTGGCCTGCCTCAGGCCAATGTTCTAGCCCCAGAGGATCACCAGGGAAGGCAGTTTGCATTTGAGGCCATTAAAAAGATAGCGAGGGGGTTGGGAAGGAAATAACAGCCCCAAACTTGGCAACAAATAGACGGCAATTTTTGGAAGCTTATCTGTGTGAAGAATGCTCTGCAGGAATATTCATTTGCCTCTTAAACAAAGGGCAATTATGTGCAATCCTGTGCCTTTGTGGGCTTCCCAAGAAGGACTCACTGGAGACTCCTTTACAGTCAGAGTGTGGCTGTCCCCGCAGGGGCCTGTCACCTGGGGTCCTTCCTCCCCGCCTCGGTCAGCCATCAGGAGTGAGGAGTGTGTGTGTTGGGGGACAGTGCAGGGGGAGGGAGATTAGAGGGGGGCAGGTTGGGGCAAAGGGGGGGGGCAGATAGAACAGGAAGCAGCCCCAGATACGTGGGTTTCTCTTTGGAGGTCCTACAGCCTGGGGGCTGCTGTGCCCCCCCCCCATCTTTCAGGAAATGCACAGGGAGGGGTTGCCGGCTAGGGGTCGAGGGTGCTTTCCTGTGGCCCTCCTCCTCCTCCTTCCTTCCTTTTTTTTTTTTTTTTTTTTCTGTAATCTGAGGACTTCATTCTCCAAAAGCTGTCATTTTACATAAGCCTCTCAGTGAAGCACATCTATTCTCACTGGCATATCAAACACCGGTGTCCGCCCTGGAACTGACTGCCTGCCCCCCACGGGCGCTGGGGCCTTAGGCCTGGAAAGGCAGACACCCTCGTGTGTGCAGGGTTGTGCGGGGACTGAGCAGGGCGCCCAGTGCCCGTAGCCTGTCCCATCCATCCCCACCGCCTTCCTCAGGCCCCTTGTGGGGTATCCCTGGTGCCTCCAGACTGGCCCTGACCAGCGTGTGCGGCTCGCACACCCTCCTAGGGGACGGGCACCTGGGGGAAGGGAAGAATTGTGTCCCCAGAAAAAGTTAGGTTGGAATCCTAACCCCCAGGACGTCAGAACCTGGCCTTCTTTGGAAATGGGGTCTTTTCAGGGATGGAGTTAAAATGAGGTCATAAGGACCAGCCCTGATCCGGTATGACCGCTGTCCTTACCAGAGGGGACACTTGGAGGCAGACGTGCACACAGCCAGCTTGGGAGCCACCAAGCTCAGGACTGGGTTTCAGGGTGGAGTCCTGGCCGGGCGTTCACTTCTGGTGGGGGTGGGAGTGGGGCAGATCCTACTAGACCAAATAGCAACCTAGCTTGCAGATTCCTTTCTGATTCGGGCGCGGCTGATAAGCCCATCAACTATGAACTTATTTTCCTGACCGGGAAGGCCCTGTGCTTGTCACCTGGGGCGGCCCAAAGGATCGCCAAGCCTGCGCTCGGGAAGTCTCCAGTCCCAAGTGGCAGGCTGAAACCCCCGAGGTCTTCTTGCAGTAGAGCTCCCCCGGGGTGGGGGGGGGGTGGGGGGTGGGGGGAGTGAAAGACCCGTTGCCAAGGGGAACGTTACTGTGGGCTCAGGGGCCAGATCCGGGTACCTTCCCCACAGCCCCGCCGCCTACCAACTCCTGCTCGTGCTTCAAGACCCAGCTCAAGTGTCCCCTTCTTCCACGACTCATCCCTGCCCTGATTCCTCCAGGGGCTTCTTAATCTGGTCTCCTCTCCTGCCTCCAAGTGTGTCCTGTGATTTCCTGGCAACATATCCTGTTCCTCCTCTGGGTTCTCAGCCTCTTTTCTATGGCCACATTTCTCAAGGTGTGGTCCCTGGACCCCCTGCATCTGAAACACCGTGTTTCTTGAAAAATGCAGGTTCCCAGGCCAGGCTCCACGCTTGGCCGACAGAGTCCGAGGTCACCAGCTGCTCAGGAGCTCCCATCCCGAAGCAGTGCTGGGCCTGGAGGGCGGGGTTAGGTGGTGTCCAGACGGGCTTCCGAGGCATTGCACCTGCCCAGCGCTTGTGGAAGAGGCTTTGAGCCGGCCCTCCGACTGGTGACCTTCTGCAATCCTGGGCTGGGGGACCCGGCTGGGCAACTCCGCTGGTTGGCGGATGCCAGCGTTCTCCTGGTCATGACATTGCCGTTACATCCTCTCCCTGCCCCAAACAGAAGGATGGGCCCATTAACGTGGCCGGTAAATCAGATGGCTCCAAGTTAGGATTAAAAACGCAGAACTCCTGTGGGTGCCTCTTGGAAAGAGCTGCAGGGTAGTGGGGGCGCCTGCGTGGCTCGGTCGGTTAAGCATCTGACTTCGGCTCAGGTCACGATCTCACCGTTCGTGAGCTTGAGCCCCGCGTCGGGCTCTGTGCCGACAGCTCGGAGCCTGGAGCCTGCTTCGGATTCTGCGTCTCCCTCTCTGTCTCCCCGTCTCCATTTGCATCCTGTCTGTCTCTCTCTCAAAAATAATTAAACTTGAAAAAACCCCCAAAACTGCAGGGTAGAGGTCTTGGGATCGGGCTGTCACTGACATGCCATCTGACATGCCATGGGGCGTCCCACACCTCTGGCCCTGCACCCCTCACAAGGATGCTCTGAGCATCACAGATGATGGTGAGTGTGCAGGGCAGTGACTCACGACGTCAGCACTGTTTCCTCCTCCTATGCCGTTTCCATATTCTCAGGGCTGGAGGGGGTCTTGGCAAATCGATGCGCCAAAGGGTGGGTGTCCTGGGTCTCTGTTGTCTGTTGTTCTCCCGTGCATGCACCTGCCGCGGGATTTTTGGGCTGGCCAGTTGTTTGAGTCGGTTTCAAACGGCCTTGCCAGGGCCAGCTTCTCCATCTGCAGCAGCAAATGGAAAAAAAAAAAATTTTTTTTTAACCTCCAGCATGGAATTTTCCCAGTTATTTTAAATAAGTTTCATTTATTTGTGCCTGGCATTCAGATAAGAATTACCAGCCTCGCACAGATGCAAATTCAGAGTCATAAAAGGAATATTGACACCAATTGCAACCACACATCACCATCTCTCATGCGATCAAATGCCCTGGCTGCCGTCAGAGCAAAATGGAGCATTTGAAAAGCCGCAAGAGAACATGCTCTCCCGCAAACAAAACACGCCTCTCTGGAGAAACCCAGGACAAGATGCTTCTGAGAACTTTGCAGGGGCCATCCAACATTACATTTTTGATTGCAAATATAGTCAAAAATAAAAATAAATAAGTTAAAGTAAAAGACCTCACCAAGTAAATCAGTTCTAAGCCCTACCAGAATGAATTTAGCTGCAGGTCTGCATCGGGTTTTATCCAGTACCGAGAAGCAGGATGAGGTTGTAGAGCGTCCTCGTGCCCTTAGGGGGAAGCGTGTATCAGTTAGCTAGTGTTACATAACAAACAAGTCCCCAAACGCAGGACAGTGAGACGGCAGTTGTTTCTTCTTGCTCATGAGTCTGTGGGTCAGCTGGGCATCTCTGCTGATCTGGGCCATGCTTGGTTGATCTCATTCAGGCTCACTCATGCATCTGTGGTCAGCTGGCCGGTGGGCTGGAGGCCGGCTGGACTGGCGACTGGTTTCTACTTCATGTGGGTTTTCATCCTCCAGAAGGCTAACTCAGGCTGCGTTCCAGGTGAGCAAAGCCTCCCGAGGCCCATGGCTGGAGCTAGCACGCCACTTCTTCCGGGGCGTCTTTTGGCCAAAGTGGCAGGAGGCCAGCCCCAATTCCAGGGGTGAGGGAATATACCCGGCCGGTTTGTGGGCGGGGCTAGAAGTTCCCCTTGCAAAGGGGGTGTTTACTTGGAGGTGTGGGCAATCAGGGGCATGTTTGCAGTCGGTCTACCCAGGATGGAACACTGGCCCTGGGAATCAGCCCAGTCTTGAAGGCATGGCCTGGGCAGTGGGAAGGCTGGTCTGCAGGCATTTGGGTTTGGCAGTGGGGGGATCGGCACCCCCGAGACACATGGACACTCAGTGTGGAGGATCGTGTCCACGCAGGTCTCCCTGTCCAGTAGCAGCTCACTTCTCAACCCTCCACTGAACCTGCCCTAACATCAGCGTTCCCTTCTCAGGACCTGCTGCCCTCAGCCGTCCACGCCGCACTCACTTCCCAGTCTCGTCCTCTCCACAAGCCCTGGGCTGTTGGGGGCTCCTTGTACCTTGACCCTCTCCCCCTGCTGTCCCTGCGCTGGGATCTTGACACTGTCAGCCACCACCCTGCGTGGTCCTCTCCTGCATTACGTCTGAACGCCGGGGCCTTTTCCTGCATCCTTTTCAGACTTGACAGGTCTAGACATTTAGGCCTCCCTCCCCCAGATCTGGTCCTCTCCCATTTCAAAGGATGACACCTTTGTCCCCCCAGTTGTGCAGGCCAATGCCCTGTGACTTATCCATCATCATCTCTCTCTCTGTCTCTCCAGTTCTGTTTGCTTCTCTCCTTTCCCAGAGACCCGGCCTTCTCTAGCCTCGACCGTATCCATCGTCTCCCACCTGCCTTGATGACAGGCTTTGGCTGCAGAGTGGGAAGTGGGTTGGGGGTGGGGTGGGCAGAGCATCTTTGAAAAACGCAAATCTGATCATACTGATCATGGCTTAAATGCTTAAATGGTTTCCCCCGTTTCTCGGGATAAAGAGGAAAATCCTTAACCTTCTTGTTGACCTCAGCAGCCACCCCTGGAGCCACCCTTCTTCCTGGTCTTGCAGCTCCTCGGAGAGGCTGCACTCTTTGGTGCCCCAGGGCTTTTGCACAGACGGTTCCCTCTGCTTGCAGTGCTCACCTTCCTCTCCCTCTTTACCTTGTCATTAATCCCAACCCAGTCTTGCAACGTCACTTCCTTCAGGAAGCATTCCTCACCTGCCCCCACCCAGAGGTCCCGGTCAGCTTTTCCTGTACCCCTTATAGATCTCCTTGTGGCTCTGACCACAGCTGGAGTGCAGTCACTGCATAATTTCACATCCATCTTCCCTCTGTAAGGCCAGGGGTCCTTGTCTTTTTTTTTTTTTTTTTTAAATTTTTTTTTTCTTTTTCAACGTTTTTATTTATTTTTGGGACAGAGAGAGACAGAGCATGAACGGGGGAGGGGCAGAGAGAGAGGGAGACACAGAATCGGAAACAGGCTCCAGGCTCCGAGCCGTCAGCCCGGAGCCTGACGCGGGGCTCGAACTCACGGACTGCGAGATCGTGACCTGGCTGAAGTCGGACGCTTAACCGACTGCGCCACCCAGGCGCCCCAGGGGTCCTTGTCTTTATTGTGTCTCCAGAACCCAATGTGGGGTCTGCTCCCGAAAGGCTCAGCAACTGGTCGAGGTCAGTGAATGAATGTGTCCGGGACTTCCACACTTGCCAGCTCAGTGGGTCCCCAAAACAACCCAGGGGGATGGGCATCATTGGCCCCACTTGACAGAGAGGAAACTGAGCTCAGGAGGTCAGGGTCACAGGGCGAGTGAGAGATGTCGAATCCAGCCTCCTCTGATAGCGGCTAGAGGCTGGAAGTCTGAAAGGCACGCGGCTCCTCTAGACCATTGCCTTTTGGTGGATGTTACAGACCGGGGCGTTTGCAGCCAGGGTGGCCACAGCTGTGCAAGCAGCGGCATGCGGTGATGGCGTGGGCCGTGGTGAAGGCCCCATGCTGGAGAATGGCAGAGTTCCGGAATGATCCACCGGTCGCTAAGTGCCACATGCCAGGCAAATCCTACCCCAGCTCCCTGTGCCTCTGGTTTTCCAGAAGAAGCTGTGTATATAGGTTTGTGTTATTTTCTGATTATTATTTTTAAAGCCCCGCCAGGGAGTTCCTTTCCCATAGATGTTATGGATTCAGAGGACATCTCTGCCAACTGCCTGTGTTGAGGATGTGGAGGAGGCGTGTCGGTGTGCAGATTCTGTGGCCCAGAGGGGGCTCCGGGACGGCTGTCGGGTGCTAGCCTTCACCTCGTGCCTCCGGGGAAGGGGACAGTCCTGTGTGTACACACCCTGAGTTAGCCACCTTCCTACCTGTGGCCACACAGAGGAGGAAATGCAGGTGCCTGAAGCCCAGGGGGCCTCAGGCTGGGGAAGCGAGCGTTCTGCTCACACGGTTTGCTGTGTACCTGGCCATCTGCCTGCCTGGCATTCCCTACGAACCAGGAGTTATCTGAGGATAGGACTTGCGCCTGGCACTCCCCAGACTCCTGATTTCCCCGGGCTTTGTGGTTGCCCTGGCATCGCCGAAACACCCGGTGGGTGAGGGAGACGAGAGGGAGGCACCCCAAGTGGCCCTTTCTGTAGAACAAGTTCCCCCCGCCCCCGCCCCCTCCAGCCATTCGCCTCCTGCCCACCGGCAAGCCGGCCAGTTCCCAGTCCCGGAAAGTGAGGACACTCTGGGGCCAGGTGGAGGGCCGCAGGATCCCGAGCCGAGCGGATGCTTATTTTTAGGAGCCTGTGGGCACTGCCGCCCATGCTGGGTCTACGCAGCGGTCCCCACAGACCCATCCCCTGTGCCAGCAGCGGTCCGGAGCCACTCTTGTGCCAGGGGATCCAGGCTGGCCACCGGTCAGAGCTGTGACGCAGAGGATCCTTCAGCCCGATGCTGCTTTGGTCCAGAGAGCACCGTGCTCCCGTCTCCCTGAGGCCGGTCTCCCCCTGCCTTTCCCCAGCCCCTGCCTCCCCTTCTCTGGGTTTCCAGGGAGGAGGCGGGTTGACCAGCTGCTGTGGGAGCAGGAGCCAATTCTGAAAGAGGCAGAAATGATAAGGCACAAGATGTGTGTGCCAGCAAGGGGGATCTTAATTGGCAAACCACGTGCCTGTCGCTTTTAACACTGTACTTTCAGAGACTTCTGCCTTTGTCAGGGGACCTTGGCCCTTGAAATACAAGAGATCCCCCGCCCCCCATATAATAACATTAGAGTTAATGGTTTTTAATTGAGTTCATTTCCTCAAGTTGGAGGATACGTTTTTCGGTCATCTGCTCAGAGACCGTCTCGGACGATGCTCCTTTGCCCCGTAGGACATTTCCTTGCCCAGCCGAGTCCCCTCCGGCACGCGGTCGTCCCTCACCTTCTTCCGTCTTCGGGGGCCCCGCGGCTCCCCTGCTGAGGGAACCCTGTGTGCAGTGCCGGGTTTCTCTGGCCACCCCACACCCCACTGGGTTCTCGGATGTGTTTCTCACTCCCTGCTTTTCTGTCCTAGCCGGAACTGCTGGGAAACCTGACTGCCGGGGAGTTTCAGCCTTGGGCATGGGAAGATGGGCATGTTCCGCACCGGCTCTCTCCGCCCTCAAAACAAGGTCATCTCTTGGGTTCTGAGTGAGAAGCTGTTCTGGGGCCTCAGGGGGGCGGGGACCTTCCCTTCAGAGTGAAGAGCGCGGATGGTGCTTTTCTGCCACCCGCTCCCAGTGTGAGGGTTCCGCAGCCACGGGGCCCCCCTCCGTCCTCTTTGGGCCTGTGTGGCCTGGATTGGGGCTTCTGTGAATGCCACTTTAGTGACGGAGAAGAGGATGCTGCCGTGGATCACTTTGTGGCCGGGTGAGAGGAGGTGAGAGGCACCTGAGGTCAGAGTTGGGGGCATCTGAGCTAGGCAGGGTTCTCCAGAGACACGGCACCAGGAGTACAACTCTAGGGCCCCAACCCCGCGCCTGCCTGCCTCTCCACCCTCACCCCTGCCTCCCTCCCTATCCCCACCCCCACCCCTAACTCCCTCTGCATCTGCACCCCACCCCTACCTCCTTCTCTATCCCCACCCCACCCCTACCTCCCTGTCCATCTCCACCCCCCAACCTCCATCTCCACCCCCACCATTGCCTCCTTCTCTATCCCCACACCACCCCTACCTCCCTCTCCATCTCCACCCCCCACTCCATCTCTACCCCACCCCTGCCTCCTTCTCTACCCCACCACACCCCTACCTCCCTCTCTACCCCCACCCCTACCTCCCTCTCCGCCCTCACCCCTGCCTCCCTCTCTATCCTCACCCCCACCCCTACCTCCTGTATCCCTACCCCCACCTCTTTCTCTGTCCCCACCCCTACCTCCCTCTCCATCTCCACCCCCCACCTCCCTCTCCACCCCACCCCTGCCTCCTCTATCCCCACCCCACCCCTACCTCCCTCTCCACCCCCACCCCTGCCTCCTTCTCTATCCCTACCCCACCCCTACCTCCCTCTCCACCCCCACCCCTGCCTCCTTCTCTATCCCCACCCCACCCCTACCTCCCTCTCCACCCCCACCCCTGCCTCCTTCTCTATCCCCACCCCACCCCTACGTCCATCTCTGTCCCTACCCCTACCTCCCTCTCCATCTTTATCCCCACCCCCACCTCTGTCTCCACCCCACCCCCACACAATCCATATCTGTATAATCTATGTCATTACCCATAACAAGAGATTTATTTTATTTTTGAAAGATTTTATTTTTTAAGTACTCTCTGCACCCAACGTGGGACTTGAACACCGCCCCCCCCCCCAAGATCAAGAAGCATGTGCTCTACTGACTGAGCCAGCCAGGCGCCCCAAGACATTTATTTTATTTTAAGGAATTTGCTCACTTGATTTTGGGGGCTGGGAAGTCCAGAATTCCTCTGGTGGGCTGGCGGCTTGGTCAGGATTGATGCCGCAGCCTTGAGCCATGTGGCTGGGGCTCATCCCTTTCCTTGAAGTTGGAAGGACCCCACCCCATCTTGGTATGAAGGGGAGGCACCCCACTTCTCTAGCTTTTCAGCCTCACTTAGTTTGCATTTTTCAAAGGGTGAGTGATGGAGGTGCAACCGCTGTTTCCTTTTCTGGTGCAACTCTAACCCATTTCTCTACGAAAGTCGGTAATATTTTTCAAAAGTAAATCTGATCTTGTTATCCTGCATTAGAAACCCCTCCAAGGGCTCCCACAGTTTCGGGAAGATGGCTCTAGCTCCCTAAGGCCCGCCCGCCCGCATCCCCTGCACCTCAAGCCTCTTCCCTGCATTTCCCAGACTCCAGCTCCCTGTCCCCCTCCTGGGCCTGCACCTCACCCTCACCCCTCACAGCCTCAGGGCCTCTGCCAGCCTGGTTCCCTGTGTCCCCGTCCCTGCATACCGTCACCCCCAGCATCTACTCATTCAGAGTGTGGAACTCAAGACCCCTTCCTCTGCTGTCCTCATAGCCTTTGCAGATCTTCACAGCTGTACCCCAGCGACTGATGGTTTGGGGAGCTGTTTAAAGAGCCACCTGTCTCATTAGAGCAGTGGTTCTTGCCCTGGGTGCTTTCCAGAGCAGGCCAAGACCTCAGGCGAGAGGTCAGAGCTTCTGTGGGTGGGACGTGGGTTTTCAGAACCTCTCCGGAGACACCAGTGTGCAAACTTGGCACCCGGCACATCACTCAGTGTGTGTGTGTGTGTGTGTGTGTGTGTGTGTGTGTGTGTGGCGGGGGGGGGGGGGTTGGGTGTGGATTTCAGGTCAGAGCATCTGCCCACCTGAGAGCCAGCTGGAGATGCAGCCTCCAAGCCCCGCCCAAGCCCGCTGACTCAGCATCTGCCCCTTCTCGGGATCCCCGTGTGGTTTTGGGGACACATGCCAGTCTGAGAAGGACTCAGCTGACTGTCCTGCTCACCCCTGTTTTTCCAGCACCCACACGGTAGCTGCTTCATAAATTCTTGGGAAATGAACGCATGAATGATTTTAAACAACTGTTCGCCCCCAGTCCCTCCTTTTGGGTCCTTTCTCGCTCACTCTGTTCCCTGAAAGTGCTTATTCTCATGGAGAGCAGGTCCCCCGCCCCCCACGCCATTTCTTCACACGCTGGGGCTGCTGGAGCTGGTGTTTCTTTTCTCTGCCTGGTTTCCCACCCCCGCAGGCTTGTTTGTTCCTAGAGAATGTTGTCCTTGGCCCGGGGAGGGGGGTTGGGGGGTGGGGGAGGAGATGCGGCCTTTCTCCAGCTGGTGCACGTTCCCCTTCGCTCTGGTTTGGCTTCTCCTGCTGGCAGATTCATAAAGAAAACCAGAACCAGGATGGGGATGGGAGTCAGGTGATGTGTGGGGGAGGGGGGAGGGAAAGAACATTCCAGAGGAAGATGGGAAGGCGGAAATAATCCCTTAGACTCGAGGTGAGGTTTCTGAACACATCCAGGCTGAATCCTTGCTTTGGAAAATCCCAGATGTGGTCCTCTCTGCGGTGGTCGCTCACACGGGGTGGCCACAGCTGTGGGATGCAAGAGCCCGGCCTGTTAAAGGCACAGGTGCCTCTTCCCCCCCTCGCCTGCTGGGGCAGACCTGGTGCAGAGCATTAAAGGCTCCTCCTCTCCCTCTGCGGGAGGCCCCCAGACGCAGCCAAGCCTCAGGCCGCACCTCAGACTGCATTGCCCCAGGCAGGGGTGTGGCCAGTATGCTGCCACGCCTGCCAGACCCCCCTGCCAGCCAGGCCTCCCTCACCTTCCTTTGTTCCTGGCGTCTGTCTCTGTCTCTCCTTTTCACCTGCCTCAGCCACTAGGGAGGGCTCATGGTGCCTCCGCACCCTTCCCAGAGCTCCTTCCCAGAGCTCCTGACAACCCTCCAGGAGGGACGGAGGGGAGGGTGAACTCCAGGTGGCCCGGCCTGCCCTCCAAGAGCCTTCAGTGGAGACAAGTCAGAAGTAAAGGGGGAAGTCAGCCAGGAACCGTGGAGGAAGAGGCCACGTGCCATGGGGGTGAAGGGTGCCACATAAAATCCAGAATGCCCAGGTCAACTTGAATTTCGGATAAGCGATACTTGTTTAGATGATCAATGTCATGTAAATGTCGTATGCGACATACTTCCTCTAGAGAGTGTTGTGTGCGCGCGCGTGTCTGTGGAGTTCAAACGGAGCGGGCCGTGTTGTATTTTCATTTGCTGTGTTGGCTACTCTGCAGGGGGGTGGGTGCGGGGTGGGGAGGGTGTGGCGACAGCACACTGTTGGTGAGGGAGGTGCGCTGTTGGTGAGCCCTTTGCTTTCCCTACATTCCCCTCATCATTCCAGGCCTCTGAGCTGATGTGGGGAAGGGGGCCAGAAACACCCATGTCTGAAAACCGCGGGCACTAGAGTATGACAGGCTGACGTCCCTCGTCCCCTGTTAACACTGAAGAAAACCAGCAGACGGCAGGCAGGGCGGTGGGCGCCCACTGTAGACCGCCTCCTGAGGAAGGGGTCCCAGGCTGCCAGGGTCTTCGAGCTTGATCAAGCCCCGCCCCTGCCAGACCCCATCCCCACCTCCCAGACTGGATGTGGCTGAATGCCTTCAGGGCCCCCAGGAAGGGGTGGTGGGCTCATCACACGTGGGAGGGGCCCGTGGGGGGTGGCAGTGGCCTCTGTGTCCTAGGAGGCATTTGATTGATTACATTAAGGATTGAAGCAGGTAGCTGATATGATCAGATTTGCTTTGTCCAAATGGCATTCTTTGGCAGGAAGAATGGGCTGGACGTGTGGAGGTGGATGTGGATGTTATTGGCCACGCCCACCTCTTGTCCCAGCTCCTGTAGGTGTGGGGTACTAGGGCGTTGGATGTTTGCTGCTGCCCTGGGGAGGGGGAGGGTGGCCGTGCGGGGCCCTGGGGCTCATTCTGTCTGCTGGGAGCTGGGCGGGGGTGTGGGATCTCTACTCTCCCTGGGCCTCCGTGAGTTTTGGTTTCTTTTGGGGGCAGAAATGGAGCCAGGCAGCCTGGGGAGCAAGGGGTCCTTGGGTCAGTCCATGAGGGGCTGAGGAAGAAGCCAGGCTCTGCATGGCAAGTCCGTGTTTGTCCATCCTTGGCCGTGTTTCCTGAACCTGGATGAACCACCAGCTTTCACCTAACAGCAGGAGGCAAGAGAGGCAAGGGCTGTGCTGGCGACTTAGAACTTTTCGTTACAGGGGCACCCCGGTTGGTTAAGCGTCGACTTCAGCTCAGGTCATGATCTCACAGGCCATGAGTTCGAGCGCCGCATTGGGCTCTGGGCTGACAGCTCAGAGCCTGGAGCCTGCTTTGGATTCTGTGTCTCCCTCTCTCTCTGCCCCTCCCCCACTCATGCTCTGTCTCTCTCTCTCTCAAAAATAGACATTAAAAAAAATTTAAAAAAAGGACTGTATGTCACAGATTTAAGACTCGAGGCATAATGCAGCCTGATAGAGTTATTCTAGTACACGCCAGTGTCAGTCGGGGTTTCTGGGATGGTAGAGAGAGCAGGGAAGCCCAATGTGGGGGTGGGGCGGGGCTGGGGGAGCACCTGCTCTGTGATTTGCATGAAGGTGTCTGGCCTGGGGGTGGGGGGATGAAGGGGGCTAGCAGAGGGGGCGGGGCAAGGCCTTGCAGGGGTCTTGATGGAGCTGAGTCAGGCCTCCCTGGGGCTGGTTCCACAACGAGGGTCACACTCCACTTTTTGTTTCAAGACACACACGCATGAACTCCACTGGTTTTCCTATTTTGGGATGTGTATTTAGAAACCATAATGCTGACCACTTCTTTAGAGAACTCAGAGATGCCAGGAGACCCCAAGATGCCTTAAGAATCTCTGGTAGGGGCGCCTGGCTGGCTCGGTTAAGCGTTGACTTTGGCTCAGGTCATGATCTCATGGTTGGTGAGTTTGAGCCCCGCATTGGGCTCTGTGCTGACAGCTCGGAGCCTGGAGCCTGCTTCGGATTCTGTGTCTCCCTCTCTCTCTAACCCTCCCCTGCTCACATGTGTGCGCGCGCTCTCTTTCTCTCTCTCTCTTCTCTCAAAAATAAATAATAAAACATTTTAAAAAATTAAAAAAAAAAAGAATCTTGGATACCTGACCAGATCATCAGTCCAGAAGGTAAGATAGGACTAGTGAGAAGCATCGTTTTTTTCAGTGGGTCCGTGACAGCCAGGCGCAGGCAGGGATGTGGGGTGGGATTACAGTCACCACCTAGTACAGTGACTTCATCCCAGAGCTTCTGGCTCTGTTCTCTCACCTGCCTCTGTGTCATAGAAAGTATTCTCCTGGCACCTCCTTGCCATCCCCACCCCCAGGGTCCCTCCTAGTCCATCCGCTAGAGTCTCTTGTCTGTGATTTACAGCTTTCTCCATCCTTCCTAAGACACAGCATCCTATTTTTTAAAAACCCACAAGCCACGCAAAGCAGCCAGGCCCGCAGGTCCACTCCTGGGAGCTATGAGGTCCACACCAGGGGTGCCCAGCCCTGGCTGGTCCCCAGAGCCATCGGGGAGCCCAGGACAAGCATGGGCTGCAGGGCTCCTCACCTGTGGGGTAGGAGTCTCGGGTGGGGCCTGGAAAGTGTCACTTTGAAAGTGCTCTCCGGTTGGTTCTGAGGGGCAGGAGGGCTTGGGAGCCAGTGGCAATCATTGCTGTTGGTGGAAACATCACTCACACAGAAAACCTGAGATGCAGGGGATCTTGACCAGTCAGAAATTCTTAAACTGCCTGTGCCAGTCAATTAGGAGGAAGACGTGTCAAGGAGTAGTAATGGCATCTGCTTGTCCGTCTGTCCATCCATCCATCCATCCATCCATCCATCCAACTATTGAGCCTTCCTTCCCTCCTTCCCTCCTTCCTTCCCTCCTTCCCTCCTTCCTTCCCTCCTTCCTTCCTTCCTTCCTTCCCTTCCCTTCCCTTCCCTTCCCTTCCCTTCCCTTCCCTCCTTCCATCCTTCCATCCTTCCATCCATCTGTCCTTCCATCCATCCATCATTTCTTCCATCCATCTATCCATCCATCATTTCTTCCATCCATCCATCCATCCATCCATCCATCCATCCATCCATTTCTTCCATCCATCTGTCCATCCATCCATCCATCATTTTCTTCAGTCTGTCCATCCATCCATCTACCACTTCTTCCATCTATCCGTCCGTCCATCCATCCATCATTTCTTCCATCCATCCGTCCGTCCGTCCGTCCATTTCTTCCATCCATCCATCCATCCATCCATCATTGCTTTCATCCATCCATCCATTCATCCATCATTTCTTCCATCCATCTGTCCATCCATCCATCCATCCATCCATCCATCATTTCTTCCATCCATCCATCCGTTCGTCTGTCCATCCATCCATCCATCCATCCATTCATCCATCATTTCTTCCATCCATCCATCCGTTCGTCTGTCCATCATTTCTTCCATCCATCCATCCATCCATCATTTCTTCCATCCATCCATCTATCCATCCATCCATCCATCATTTCTTCCATCCATCCATCTGTCCATCCATCATTTCTTCCATCCATCTGCCCATCCATCCATCCATCATTTCTTCCATCCATCCATCTGTTCATCTGTCCATCATTTCTTCCATCCATCCATCCATCCATCCATCCATCCATTTCTTCCATCCATCCATCCATCCATCCATCATTTCTTCCATCCATCTGCCCGTCCATCCATCCATCCATCATTTCTTCCATCCATCCATCCATCCATCCATCCATCATTTCTTCCATCCATCCATCTGTCCATCCATCATTTCTTCCATCCATCCATCCATCCGTTCGTCTGTCCATCATTTCTTCCATCCATCCATCTATCCATCCATCCATCCATCCATCCATCCATCATTTCTTCTATCCATCCATCCATCCATCCATCCATCATTTCTTCCATCCATCTGCCCGTCCATCCATCCATCATTTCTTCTATCCATCCATCCATCCATCCATCCATCCATCCATCATTTCTTCCATCCATCCATCCATCCATCCATCCCTCCATCCATCCATCATTTCTTCCATCCATTTATCCGTTTGTCTGTCCATCATTTATTTCTTCCATCCATCCATCCATCCATCATCCATCCATCCAGACAACCTCAGAAGTTCACCTTGACCACCGGAATTTCTTACATTTGGAGCAGTGTTTGCAGCAGTCACCCCTGAGAACAGCAAATGGGATAAATGCAGGTTGGTGGATTCAGGAGAAATCTGCTGGCATATCCCCAAAGGACCTGAAAGCAGGGTCTTGGACACATTTGCACACCCATGTCCACAGCTGCTTGAGTCACGACAGTGAAAGGTGGAAACGACCCAGTTGTCCATCGATGAATGAAGGGGTGAACAAGATGTGTATAATGGTATTTAGCCAGGAATGAAATTTCAACACCTGTGACAACACGGATGAACCTTGAAAACACGGCGCTGAGTGAAATAAGCCAGGCACAAGAGGCCAAAACTGGATTCCATTTACGTGAACCGTCTAGAGTAGGCTGATCGATAGAGACAGAAAGTAGATCCACGGGGGCCGGGGCCCTGGGGCACGGTGAGGTTCCTGGTTGTCCTCAGGGGCCAGTGTGCGGCCAGGGCGGCTGAGGAGAAGCCTCTGTTGCTCCCTGGGCCAGCCCTGCCCCCTGTGGCTTCGCGCAGCACTGGGGGGCCTGGCAGGCTTGCTCTGGGCGGTGGTTGAACACTGGGTCTCAGGATCCTGGCTTAGTGGCTGCTGCCGTCAGAGGGAGCGCTTTGATGGGCCAGAGGCGGGAGTCAGCCTCCTGTCCCTGCACGGGGTGGACACGGCTCCTGCTTCTGTCCAGCCTTGATGAGGAGGAGTGGCCTCTTGGGACCGGAGGGCGTGTGGTGTGGGCAGCTGCCGTGAGCGTGAGCAGAGACGTTGAGGAAACAGGCCTTCAGCCCAGCTTTCGCTGCAGTGGGAGGCGGGGAAGGCGGGAAAGCTTTGGTTCTGGAGACCATTGCAAAGAAGTGGAGAGTTTGTCATTTGAACACATGTGCTCGCATGAAGTATTGGAATTGGGGCCCCAGGGCTGCTTCACGGGGGCCGTGGTTCCTTGTTTCCAGGCTGAGGGGTGGCCCTCCTGCTCCTTGTGTGTGTCGCCCAGTGTGGGGGGCTAGCAGCTGTGGTGGAGGGGTCTGCTGGGGACATGGGCCTCCTTCCCTACCACGGGCACAGCACAAGTGCACACGGTGTGACTGCCATTCAGAGGAGGGTCCATGCCATCCCAGGAGCATCCGGGCCTTTGCATCATTGATTTGGTCTGCAAACCACAGAGGGAAAGATCAGGCACGTTCTTACATCTGAATTTCAAGTTGAGTTTTAATTTCTGAATTCGTCGAATTGGAAGAAAAGTGGAATTTCTCTGTAGACTCGACTCAGCCAGCCCTGCCTCGAAGTGAGCCCAGAGCCCAGAGATGGAGTCCCTCGGGGACACGGTGTGACGGCCCCGGCTGCCACGCCGTGCTGCCTTCCTCCGCCGGACCTCGAGGTGGGCACGTGTAGTGGCCTCATTTTGTAAAGAAGGAAACGGAGGCACAGACGAGCCAGGTAGTTTCAGTGAGAGGAAGCACAAACCATTAACCGGTCTCTGAGCTGCCACGTGTCCCGTCTGGTGCCCGGTGACCCGTGGGTATGTGGACCACGGACGCTGCTTCTGATGCGTGGCACACACAGGCTGCCGTCCTTGGGGTCGAGGACAGGCCCGCACGCAGGTCAGCGTCTTGGCTAGGGTGCCCTGCGGGCCCGCAGGGCTTCACTTTTGCAGGCAGATTCTGTCCGTCTCAGGGAGAGACCGGCCCCCTCAGTGCTCTGGTTTTCAAGCAGCAGCGTGGCTACAAGTGTGAGACGGAAGGCCTGGGCTTCCAGGTCCGGCCCTCGGCTCTGCCGTGGACCTCAGCCTCTTCCATCCGGGCCTCCGCCCGCATGGCGCACGAGTGGATGGGGGGCTGGGGCCAGCACTGCTCCTTCCCGGTGCTCCCGCATGCGCCGGAGAGGCTCGCTGGAGCGCAGGGGGGTGGTGACGGAGCAGGTGCTGCTGAGGACCCCTGGCTCTGGCCACCTCTTCTGGTGGGCAAGTGGGAGATCGCAGACACGCGTGGCCAGGCTTCACTGTGGCTTGTGACACCTTTTCACGTGTCTTTGTCCAAAATGGTCATAATTGGTTGAACAACAAATGGAAGCTGATGAGCAGGTGGATGAAACGTGGAGGGAGGTTTCTAGTGATGGGCCGTGGGGCTGTATCGTCACCCTCTTCCTGCTTACCGTGGTGGTCGATGAGTCACATGGGGAAGGTGGCAGACTTACTCAATTCGGAGGTAACGCGAAGCTGGGAGCAAGGGTGGGCGCGTTTCATAGGCAGACTCAGGATCTAAATACATCTCAGCAGTCAGCATGATGGGTCGAATCTAGCAAGCTGCAGTTCAGTGGGAATAAATTTTATTCCCACTGTTTTATTTGGGTCCAAATGGTCAAGCTTTCCAAGTCTGTGGTGGGTGAGACTAAGGGTTAAGTGGGGGCAAATACAAGACTTAGGCAGCCATAGTGTGAGCCAGCAGTGTGTTAGGGCTGGATTAAAAATCAGAGTGGTTTTAGGTTGCATTAATAGAAGTACTGTTTCCAGAAGAAAGGAGGAGACTCTTTCTTAGGTAGCGCATTGGTGGGGTCTTGTCTTCTGATCTTTATGCCCCACTTTAAAAATGACTTTGAGGAGCTGAGTGGGCTTCCAAAACGAATTCCACAGCCAAAAAAAAAATGTGCTAAAATTCATCCTTTGCTACTTAAAAGATTTGTGTGTGTGTGTGTGTGTGTGTATGATTATAGTAAATATTTTCTCTTTGTGAAAAATAGAAAAAGCACAAAAAAAGTATAATAATGGAAACAAAAATTAGCCATAATCTTAATCTTCCTACCTAGAGATAACCATTTTGACGTTTTGGTATATTTCCTATCAGTCTTTTTAGAGATATACATTTTAAAATAAAATGAGGGTGGCGTTTATATATAGTCTGTATGCTGTACTCATTCGATATTATGTGGTGAGCACCATTCTATTTTTAAGCATCCACCAAAACCACGATCTGCAGGGACTGCTGACCAGTCTGTTGCACGGATTGTCCTGCAAATTCATAATTTGTTTCCTCCTTCCCAGACTGTTGGCTCGTCCGGTTGTTTCCAGTTTTTTCCATGTTATAAATAATCCTGTGATTAAGTTCCTTGTTCATAAATCTTGGTCTGTGCCTCTGATTATTTCTGTGGGATCAGTTCCTAGAAGTAGAATTCTGGGTTCAAGAGATGCAAAACATTTGTCAGGCTCTTGAAGTATTTTGCTAAGTGGTCCTGTGGGAAGTTTGTCCCCTCTGTAACGTGTCCATCAGCCCATGCCGGCAAGCCAGGGGGCCAGCTGTGCTGTCACCTTCAGAAGCGATCTCGCCTACTTTGGTGGCTGGAGATGTTACCATGCCTGGGTTTCATTTGCACGTCCTTGATTTCTGGAAAGGCCGAGCTGCCCTTTGGTGGTCCTCGCCTGTCTGTCTGGTTGATGCTGTGCAGACTCCCAGCTCTTGCTGTATCAGAGCACACTTCGCTCACAGCCCGGCCAACACGAGGCGAGGTTTCCCGATAACAGGGACCGTGCCCCTTCACTTGGCCCAAAGCACCCAAGGAAGCCTGGCTTGAGAATAAGAGAAAGTCAGACCGGGGCCACCCAGCCGGGAGCCAGAGGGCTTTGGGCTGCGGTCGGGTCAGGGCAAGAGCCAGGACCAGCCTGCCTGGTTGAAATACTGGCTGTCACCCCTCACCTGGGTGACCTTGGGCAAGTTACGGACCTCGAGGAAGCCGGGGTCCTGCGTCTGTACTGGGGCTGAGGGTCACGGTGGGGCCGCAGAGATGAGGCATGTGAGTGTTAGGTGGGGCTTGGGCACCTGGTTGGTGATCATTAAAAAAAAAATTTTTTTAATGTTTATTTATTTTTGAGAGAGAGAGAGGGAGGGAGGGAGGGAGGGAGACAGGGCGTGGGCAGGGGACGAGCAGAGAGAGAGGGAGACACAGAATCTGAAGCGGGCTCCAGGCCGTCAACACAGAGCCCGACACGGGGCTCGAACTCACGGACCGCGAGATCATGCCCTGAGCCGAAGTCGGACGCCCGACCGACTGAGCCACCCAGGTGTCCGGTCGGTTCTCATTTACCCTCAGGTGTTTTTCTCCTGAGTATCTTTTCTGTTTCCGTTGTCCATGTGAAGAGAGCTTTTGTGGGTGATGACAGAACTCACTTCCCCCCTCCCGTCCTCTGTTTGGCCTGCCAGGTATTTCTTAAGCGCCCCCTCTGTGTTGGAGAGCAAGTGCTGGACGGACAGACCGAGAAAAGATGCGCTCTCTGACCCGAATTCCAGGCCAGCGGGGGGTTCGGACGGGCAGCCGAAGAATGTACTGGCTTAGCTTCCAAAGGAAAAAAGTGCGAAAAACGAGTGCGCTTTGCAAAAGAAGACCTGCTCCATTCGTCTTCTGTGTGGAAAGGAAATTAATCGCACTAGTAACCAAATCCTTACCAACTCGAACGACAGGGCACCCCTTTCCCTGTATCGGTAGCAAAGATGGGGAAAATGCTCAATGCGGCGCATGCCGTGGAATCAGGTGTCCTCTGCGGGTCAGAGAGATGAGTAGCCAGTCTGGTTCTCAGATGGCACGGAGAGCTGATGGCCGTGGGGGTGTCGGTAGCAGTGCGCTGGGCAGAAGCGTGGCCTTGCGTTTCCTGCCCCCCCCCCCCCCCCCGGCCATAGTTTCTGACGGGGACCGTCTCTGCTCCACGGATGAGTCAGCCTTTGGCCCCGTTCATTCTCTTCCTTCTCCCTGAACGTTTCTTGGAGATGTCGATTTTTTTCCCAAAGACCCATTGACTACGTTTCCCACATTTTAAAGCATCTTTTTGTTGCGGTGGTTTTCGTGGGCTATTGATCTCGTCAGCTTGTTTTCCGAACTCCGTTCCATTTCAGACGTTCTTAAAGGGAACTTCGGGACAAGTGAGGGCCTTCTGGCTCCCCTCCGCCCCCGCCCTGCGCTACCACGTCTGGGCCCCCGCGGAGGCAGTGGGCGTGCGCCGGTTGGCACAGGACCTCACCTTCAGGTTCTAATCTGAGCTGTGACTTCCCCAGGCAGGTGGGGAGGCTGGCATCCAGCAGAGCCCGGCTCTGCAGACGGGGGGGGGGGGGGGGGGGGGGGGTAGTGCAGCTCTGTTGGGTCTTTGCTGCTGGAACACTGGGGTGGGGTGAGCCCCTCACTCGGGCTCCTTTCCCCTTGATCTCATCACAGGGGTCCCCGGTCCTATCACCCAGTGGCTGGGAGGAGAGGAGTTGTGGACGGAAAGCAGTAGGGCTGTGGCCCCTTCCCCAGTCCCCCTCTCCCCAGCCGACTTGTGGCCCATCCTCCTTGGACTTTCTCCGGCGCCCCCAGACACCCAGGCAGCAGCGACGCTGGGCGGTGCTTGTGCTGGGTGTGTATTTTCAGAAGCTGCGGGGGACGACGTGTGTATAAAATTAGCATTGCCTTGTTGGCCCCTTTCAGACTAATTCGGAGCGAAATGTTTTAGCAATGGTGGGCCGATTCTATCAGGGGAACAAGAACTAATTAAATTCTCCCTGACCATCAAGCAGTAAATTATTTATGTCCAGACAGATGCCATCTAATCTCCAGCATCCAGCTCATCTCAACATACATCCGATTTGATTTTTCAAGGGGAGAAGAAGAAGAAAGAAAAGGCTCAAATATGCAAGACGGGAGCTAGGCGTTGGGGAGAGCCGCAGAGCCCTGGCCTGGAGGCACCACGCTTCCCGCGCTGCAGGGGAGACCGAGGCTGTGGGCGACGGCTCAGGGCTTCCCGTCTTGGTTCCCGGCAGCCATGGGCCCACACCATTCCTTGCACATGGGAACGGGAAAAAGAAGTCAACCACCCATTCGATGCGTCTTTGTTTAACTTGATCTCAGCTGTTTGGGGAAGAGTTAATTTCACTAGTGAATCTGCTAATACACATCACAAAGACTTACTGATCTGCCCCTCCGTGGCCTTTGCTGGCTGCATTTGGGGATGGAGTGATTAGCTTGGCCCCACGTGGTGGCCGTGCTGCCCACTGCCACCTCCTTTGTTGCTCTTCGACGGCAGGAGGGCATCTAGGGTGCATCTCGGAATTCATGGAATCAGGCACGGACACCCCCCCCCCCCCCCACTCCCCAGACCAGGGGACAGCGCTTTGCTGGATGGTCCTGACTGTTCCTGCTGGGTGTGGGTGGGGACGGGAGACTGGGTTAGGATTTTGGGACCCAAGGGAAGGGCTCTTCCCTGAGTTGGGCAGAGGCTGGGCCCTCTGCCCTGAGCATTGCAGTGGACTTGAGGCCCACTGCTTTTCAAAGCAGTCACCCTAGGGGGCTTTAAACCAAAGCATCTGAGATACCTCTTTGGTGCACTGAATTATGGAGCCATCATCCTTTGAAGATAGAGCTGTTTTGGGGAACAGCCCAGAGCCACCTGGCTCTGTCTGGTGGGCTGCTGGCTTCACCTCTGGTTAGATATGTGGCCTTGGGCAGGCTCCTTAATCCCTGTGAACTTCAGTTTCCCAGTCTGTGAAGTGGGACCAATCATCCTTCCCACCTCAGAGGGCAGCTGGGTGGAGAAAATGAGCAGGTACATAAAGGCCTCGGCACAGGTCCGAGCTCAGTAAGGACCCTGCCATGGTCGGTGAGCGGACAGGGTCGTTGTGCTCAGGAAAGGGGTGTGCTCTGGCCCTCTGGGGTGACGTTGCCATGGGCAGCACTGGCTGGAAGTCACAGATTTGGTGATTGGTGCCAAAGCCACGCGTTATGGTCACTTGATGTCCCCAGACGGAACAGGTGCCAGGCGGTCAGTAGCCTCTCGTGAGCTGCCTGCTGTCCCTTGTGAACACAGTGAGGCACTGACCATTTCTCAAGTGTCTGTCCTGGCTGGGGCTGGGGCTACAGTCCGAAGAAAGCGAGTGGCTGCCCTCTCAAAGCAGCCCACCGGGAGAAGGAGGGTGCCTCATCCTTTGCGGGGTGGAGAACAAAGCACAAGCACCCCACACGTGTTCACTGCTGCGCAGTTTACAGAGTACCTGTGTGTGTATAGTCTTTTGTTTAACCCTTGAGGGAGCTGAGTGAGAGTTTCTGGCCTCCTGGGCTTCCTTTAGCATCTCCTGTGCTTTGCTCGGGCTCAGAGACCCTCTAGCCACTGGTCAGTCCTACTCCTTTCTTCACTGGGTCTCTGGGGGCTGGGATCTCAAAGAGTGATGGTTGGGGACCAGTCCTGGGATGGATGTTTAAAGAATTGCTGAAGATGTAGCAGGGGCCCCTCCATCCATCCATCCATCCATCTATCCATTCTCTGTTAATTCATAACACATTCATCCATCCTCCCTCTATCCATCCTCTGTCCACTCACCATCCATCATCCACCCATCCATCAACCATCCATTCACCATCCACTCAGCATCCATCCATCCATCCATCCATCCATCCATCCATCCATTCGTCTGCCCATCCTCTATTCATTCATCCATAATACATCTATCCATCCATGCACCCACCATCCATCCATCCTCTATTCATAATACATTCATCCATCCTCCCTCTATCCATCCTCTATCCACTCACCATCCATCCATCCACCCAACCATCCATTCACCATCCACCCACCATCCATCCTCTCTCCATCCGTCCATCCACTATCTGCCCATCCGTCCATCCGTCCGTCCGCCCGCCCATCCACCATCCATCCATATCCATCTGTCCATCCATCCATCCATCTATCCTCGCCCATCCTACAAATAATAAGCATCTTATATATGTAGTGTTTTAGGCAGCAGAGAGATAACAGTGAAAAAAACAAGACAAACTCCTTGTCCCCAAGGAGGTCACTTCCAGTAAGAACAGGAGCCATTTGCTAGAGAGTAGAAGTCATTCGAGTGCCACAGCCCGTTTGAGACTTGGGGAAAACTATTGCCTCCCAGGCCTGAGACCAGCCCTGCCAGGCCTCCTGGGGGTTTCATGGTGAGAGGCTTCCCCCGGCCACTCTGCCCCCACCTGCCTAGTGCACGGCCGCCGGGTGGGGGCTGGCTGCATCAGGGTTCGTGCCTGTGTTGAACCTGATTCGGCCTCTTGGCCTCGGCCCCGCTCCTGGGGAAGCTGCTGCTTGCTCCTGCCCTTCCTGATGCCTGCACACCTGCCCTGCCCTGGCAGCTCCCCCCTCCATCCACCCTTTGCCAGTGCCCTTCCTGTGTGGGCCTGGCCCAGCCCCCTGTAGCCCCTGTGCTCTGCTCCATGGCCCCCACGCACTGGGTGGTGGGAACGTGTGCTTGACTGGCTGACTAACCCAGGCCCCACAAGGCAGCACCAAATGGCTGCTCCGGTAAATTTCCAAATGCGTCCGGGGCTGACAGCTTCGTTCCTTTCGCTAGCGATGAATGTGCTGAACAGGGAGGCCTCTGCACTGATCACGCGGCCTGAGTCGGCCTTCTGGCCACGCTTCCTGTTGCCGGGTGGGCCTCACCTCCACCCCAGCCGGAAGAGAGTCTGGTGGGCCTTGGCCTGACAGTGCGGCTCTAGGAAGAGTGTGCCCCTGACTGCCCCGGCTGGTGATCCGCAGAGCTCCCTGACCTTCCTGAGCCTGTCACGGGCGGGAGAGCGCCGGGTATTGCAAGGGCTCTCGGGACCCCTGGCCCTGCTGTCCTGCTGTGAGCACTGAGGCCCCTCGGAGTGAGCGAGGCCTCCCGGAACGGCACCCGCGCCCCAAGACCCCAGTCTGTCTGGCCAGGACTCCCACGGTCACCTGACAGGGCCGCTGTCCTCCGTCCTGGGTTCTCAGGAAAGATCTGCTTCAGGCTGGGGTTGTTTTTTTCGTTTTTCTTTTTTCTCAGACTGGGACATTTGCAGTTTTATCCAAGCCAAATCTCAGTTTACTTGGGAGTCACTTATCTTCTCTCTTCAGGTCATTTCTGCCACCTCCCCTGACCCAGCCCACCACACCGCGGCCGGCCCCCTGCTGCTCTCCTGGGGGGGATCTTCCTCACTTGTCTTCCAGATCATCAGCTCGGATATTGAGCAAAATCGGGGCCTCGAGGTGGCCTAGGCAGCCTCCCTGGAGACGCCCCCTCCTGCCTGGTTTGCTGGTGTTTCCCATCAGCCTTTGGTGGTGGTTTTCAAACCTGCCTTCGGCCCGTGGCAGTGTTGATCCAGAGTCCATCGAGTCCAGATTTGCAAAGAAAGTGTCTCCAGATTTCTTCAAAAATGCTCCGCCAACGGTCGCTAACTTAGCAGTAGTGCAGGTGACGGTGCACAGGTGGTCAGAGGCCACGACTCATCCCCCGGGGCCCCTCACCCGTGGGGGCTCCTGCAACCCCCAGGGTGTCGTCTCCTAAGAAACGTCATGGGGAGGGGGCATGGCGTGGTCAGACTTGTCTTCCCTGTGTGTCCAGGGCGGCCCGCCTTGGTGTCCACCCCCTGCACTGAGTAGGGGCGAATGCACCACACGGAGGCGGGGAGTTGGGGGCGGGGGCCGCGCGGCCCAGGTTCACCGAGGGGCTCGTGCTGTCTGTCCCATCTCTGTCTCCTGGTGGGGCTCTCCGAGGAGGACCGAGGCGGGCACACCGGGCTTGGCACCGCGGGAGCCCCGGTTGAATGGCAGTCCCCCCCCCGCGGATGCAGGGCCCTCGCTCGCAGCCCTCTGCTGGGCAGCCTGCGCCCGCGGAAGGAAATGAATCGGCCGGGATTGCCACCTCAAGGCGTTTATTTATGTGCTGCACGCTTTTCAGATGTTTTCTTATTTTGCTTTTTGTCAGTAAATATTTCACCCACCCTTTCTTTCTTGCTCATATTTTTTTCATGCTCACCAAGATCTGAAATTAGCACGAGCCCTTTAAGCTGCCATTAATTTCATCTCATCCCTAATTTGTACACTTAATTTCCTCTCCCCAGCCCCGGGGATGTGTTTACAACTGCTGCTCCCGTCACTCACTTTTGCTGAACTCTGCTGAGGCTGCCCCCGGGTCCCCTGCAGGCTTCCCCCCTGGGCCGCCCTTGCCGTGCTCCCTTCCGCCCGACGCGTCCAGCGTGGTCTTGCCTCCCCTCCGGGGCCCCGTGCTCAGTGCTCTGCGAGGCCGAGTGGGGCGGCTCCCCCCTCCCCCTGCCCCGAGTGCAGTCCCTACTTTCTGTGCCTTGTGTAGACGTGTCCCTCCTGTGTTCATTGGTTCGGGTTCCACGTTGGGCCCCACACGGCGTGGGTGAGGGGACAGCAGGGAGGAGCGGGAATGAATGTGGAGGAGAAGGGCCCATCTAGTCCCTGTGGGGCTGACAGCAGGTGTGAGGCGTCTTGCACACTGTTCTCCCGCTCTGGTGCCCGCCTTCCCCACTGGTAAAGTCCTGCGACTGTGGACGATCTTGAGGATCCCTTCTTGCTCTGAAATGTTGTGGTCCTTCTGTTTCTTCGGCTCCGTGGGCCTTTCTTTATTTGTTTTCCGAATTGAGCCTGTTTTTTCACTCTGTGAGGGTGTCGGGTGTCGGGGGTATCGTGATCGTCGCAGTTGTGGACGACGTAATTATTGCGGCCGTGGCCACCACACCATCCTCACCACCGCCATCACCTTCCTAGAGGCCGGACGTTGTGCTTAGTTTATATCTGTGATCCCGTGTAATTTTTACAGCAGTCCTGTGGGGGGGGTGTGGGTATTTTCTCTCCATTTTAGAGATGAGACAAGTGAGATGCACAGAAGTTTCGTTATTTGCCGCGGGTCCCACAGCTAGTAGTGGCAGATCTGGATTCGGACTCCCGTCTGTCTGACACCACAGCCTGTGCTCTAACCACTGTGCCATGTGGGCTCTCTCTGTTCCCCACAGGCTTGTCTCCTTTGCTCTTTGATATCAGCACCCAGGGGCATCGGCTTTGGGTCTGTGAAGCCGCGTTCTGTGGGTCTGCAGTGATGTGAAGCGGGGAAGTCCTTTACTTCTCTAAGCTCTGGTTTCCTGCCCTGTGAGTGGAGAAGAGCAAGACCCACCTCACGGAGGTGGACAAGAGTAGGTAAAATGGTGCTTCCCAGGCATCCAGCACAGTGCCTGGAACCGATGAATACTCCAATGTGGGTTTTATAATTGCAGCTGTCGTATATCACAAAATGATCAGTCGCTCCGTGTTTTCTGTAAGCTTCTACTGACGACCTTTGATGTGTCAGCCCCTGTGTTGGGTGCTGGACATCCAGAGCTAAGTAAGGTAGCCTCCCTGACCTTGAGGAACCCACTCCCATGGGGAGGACAAACTGTCGACAAATACAACACTGGAGGGTCGGGCTCACAAGGGGGTGTGCAAAGCACCCACAAATAAAGGGCCCTGGTTGGATGTGAGGGCAAGTGTGCACAGAGGAAATTCATAGCCTTAAGTACACAGTCAGTAAAAGAGAGAAAGTTAAAAATAAATGAATTAAAAAAAAATAAATGAATTAAGTATAAGACTCAAACAGGAAGAGGACAAAAGAATAATAAGCTGAAGGAGAGAAGAAGGAAGGGCGTTAATGAAGTTCATGGATAACGAACTAGTCACAGAAGAGCAAATGGGGCTAATAAATAGAAAGCTGTTTTTTTCTTTCTTTTTTTTTAAAGTGAATAGCTGAACTGCTAACTAGGTTAGAACGGAAGAAAGCACAAGAAACACAAAATAAGAAGCGGGAGAGATGTAATTTACCAAACCTGACCAAGTTCCATGGCAGACAGTTTTTAAGCTACTCCCACACAGAGAAGGATGTCCGGGTGGTTCCCCCGGAGAATCTAACCCACACCTTCGAAGAGCAGGTACTTCCAGTGCTAATTAAACTGTTCCACACAGCAAATAAAAAGAAAGGAAACATCTATGTAATTTTCACAAAGTGAGAATAACAACGTTTTTCAATCTGAAAAAGATTGTACAAAAATAAAACTGCAGACCAGTCTCACTTATGAATACTGATGCAAAATTCTAAATAAAATATTAGGAAATAGAATCCAAGCCTCATTTGAAAATAATAAAATCCTATATCCGCTTGGAGTTTATGCCAGGAATTCAAGAATGGTTCCATATTAAGAAGTACACAATCGATCATTTCAATCAACGTAAAGAGAATTATCGTATGACTGTCTTTTTTGGTACCGAAAAGACATTTGACCGAAGTCAACGTCCATGCTTGAAACACTTACTAGGAATTGACGGATACTTCTGATACTTCCTTAACATGACTAAGTGTAATCGTGTCCAAAATCCATTCTTTTTCTTGATGTGGAAACAGCAAAGCAAGGACACAACAAGGATGCCTCCTGTCACCACTGCTGTCAATTTCATGTTGTAGTAGGAGCGTCGGCCGATGCGATCAGACAAGAGAAAGACAGGAGAAGAGTAAATGTTGAGAAGTAGGGAATAAAAGTATCAATCTTCTGTAGATGGTATAATTGTGTATTTGGCAAACCCAAAGGAATCAATGAAAATGCAGATAACCAATAATAACTTAAATACAAATACAGAGGTAGAAAAGGTCCCTATTGAGAATGACAAAAATAAACCAAAATACCTGGGAATAAACTTAATAAAAAAATGTTCAAAATGCATATATAACAAACATACAATGCTCTTTTTTTTTTTTTCAACGTTTATTTATTTTTGGGATAGAGAGAGACAGAGCATGAACGGGGGAGGGGCAGAGAGAGAGGGAGACACAGAATCGGAAACAGGCTCCAGGCTCTGAGCCATCAGCCCAGAGCCCGACGCGGGGCTCGAACTCACGGACCGCGAGATCGTGACCTGGCTGAAGTCGGACGCTTAACTGACTGCGCCACCCAGGCGCCCCACAAACATACAATGCTCTTGAAGGACATGTTATACCTGAATACACTCCCAAGTGGAGTTTTAAAGTCCACTTTAAGTCCGAAGATTTAAAGTCATTCATTCAGCAAATATTTCTTGAAGGCTTTTCACATACTGGGTCCTGTTCTGGTCGTAGAGATAGAGCAGTGAGCAAACAAGATAGAAATTCCTGCCTGCATAGAGCTTGCATTCCAGGTGGGAAAGAAGCAGTAAACGAAACAAATAGTAAGATGATATATTTTAGAGAGTAACACTTCTTACAGCAAAATATACAGCTGGAGGTGTGTGGGGAATGGTGGAATTGCAGTGTTGAGTTGGGGGGATCACGGAAGGCCTTGCTCAGACCTGATGGTTGCAGTGTTCCTTAAGATGGTTTAACGTCTCACATCCCAAAGTAACTTGTAAGCTCAGCGTGTTCCCCAGCACATACGGGCTTATGGTGAGAACTCAATAAATTAATCTGTTTAAATTTTCAAATCTTGAAGATTTGAACGTTTGTTTTAATATGCCAAATTCTCTGTATCGAATCTTAGCCTTCCCAGGTATTCCTGTTCTGTACCTGCAAACCCTTGTTTTTCTAGGATGGAAAACTTTCTAAACTTTTACAAACACTTACAAACATTTATGTAGAAATGTGGTCCCTGCAACCAAGATCATCAGCATCACCTAAGGGTTTGTTAGAAGTACAAATGTTTGAGTCCTACCCTAGACCTACCTGAATTTCGGGATCTGCCTTTTAACACGATTTTTGAGTGCCTTGTGTGGACATTAACATTGAGAAGCATTTGCCTGTAAGCCTCAGGCTTTGCAGGTTTCCTTCTTGTTCGATGAAATGAGGGGCTAGACGAAAATGGGACTGCCCTGCCCCTGTTGGTCTTAGCTTCTCACAAAGTCAGGCTCCCCAACTGCCCTTGTGTGGCCCGTATTCCCAGCCACTCTTGGAGGACGTGCAGTGGTATGTTGCAAAACTCTAGAACTGTGCTGTCCAATATGGTAGCCACCAGCTGCGTGTGACTATTTGAATAAAATTAAATATTTAGTTACTCAATCACACTAGCCGCACTTTAGGTGCTCAACAGCCATATGTGGTTAGCGGATACCATATTGGATGGCACAGGTATGGAATATTCTTGCCATTACAGAAATTTCCATTGGGGAGCACAGATCTAGAGCATACTGGGTGTTAGATTTTGAGAGATTTTGAGTTACAAGATCATGTCCTCAGTGCTTTGGATTCTGAGCTCCATTTTGTTTCCTTTGATGTCAATATCCACCTGTCTGCCCGTTGGTCCATCTGTCCATCCACTTAGCCAGTCAGTCATTCCGCCAATGATTGTGGCATGAAGTGCTACTTTAATGAATATTTATTGAGTAAATCATGGCATGAAAGGTCTACCTGTCCTCAGCCCCGAGCTGGGTATCTGACGTGTAAGTGCCACGCTTCCTGGCCATAAGCATGTGGGCTTGCATTTGGAACTTTCTACCGTGACCTCTGGGAACCCAGTTTCCTGTATTAGTTTGGCTTTCCTTGCACCAAATGCACTCACTCCACCACTCCCCCTGGCCAGCTTGTTAATAGGCTGACTCCCCAGGAAGAGGTCTGGCTCCAGGAAACTGCCTGTCCTACAAGGGTAGACCCTACCAGTCAAGCCTTCATGGGGACGCTCCTGGGCATGGGGTGCCCCCTGACCCCTTGTTTTCTTGGGCCCAGCTGACCTCTTCGGCTTAGACCTGCCTGGCCCGTTTTTTCTGGCATAGAGTTTTCCTAGTGTAGACCCCAGGAGATAGAGAAGGAAGGTCTGAATGGAGAAGGTTCAAGTGGGGGTACGTGAGTGCTCTAGGTGGGTGCCCAGCATGGATGGTCACGGGGCCATGTTGTGCCCCGAAGGGTTGGTTTTCTGCAGAGTGTGTGTGTGTGTGTGTGTGTGTGTGGTCTTCTCAGAACACTGGGGCTTTTTAGGCAAACTGCTTCATCGGTTATGTCACCGCGCCCGGAAAATTCTTACTTTTTATGATGATTCAGCCCCTCTTATTTTAAAGTTAGCTCTGCTCGAGCAGAGTCTGCACCCGCAGCTGCGCGGCCTCCCCAGCCCTGGTGTGTGACTGCGCGGGGAAGGCAACGTTCACCTCCTCCCGACACCCCGACCCCTCCTGGGGGGACGTCGGCTTCCTCTCTCCTTTCTCTCGTCTCATCCCTCTCTTGGGGAGTCCTGTCCCCCGGCACAAGCAAAGCCTCCGGCCCGCCCTGCCAAGGCCCCCTCATGTCCCTGGGGTGTCCCCAAGCCTCCCACCGCCCCAGCTCAACACGGACACAAAGGGTTACTGTGATCTTAGATTCTTCTGGTTGGTCTAATGCTGGTGTCACACAGATCACTCCCCAGTCTCCACAGAAACCTGAGTTCTGCCTGCCCCCCTGTCCCCTTCTGCTCACGGCTGAGGGCTGCGTGGGGTCCCCCAGCTCTGGAGGAGTGGGCACTGGCCAGCCCACTGTGGAGCTGAGTGTTGGAGGCCCCCACCTGTGGGGCCGAGCCCGGCCGTCCTCATGGCCTTCCGGGATCTCCCTCAGGACTTCCCACGTAAAACACGCTTGTACCTTCTAGAACCCAGAGGCACCTGTGAACACCCGAGGCTTTGCTTTCTTCCTCTCCTCAGCCCTCACGGAGGGCAGGCGAAGGGTGGCCTGGCCACAGGTGGTGGCGGTTCCCCTCTGGGCATAAGGGACTCCGGGCAGTGCTGTCCGTCCCTGTCCTGAGCCTCGGTTTCTCCGGTTTCTTCGTCTGCACAACAGTGCTAATAATCGCGCCACCTCATGGCCTGGAGGAAAGGAAGAAAGGAGGTAATGCAAACGGCGCCTCTGCGGTCAATCCGTATCTGTTACTGCAACAATGATTATTGTCCCCAGTAGGCTAATGATGGCTCTTACTAGCTCACAGGGTTTTTACGAGGATAAAATGAAATGCCACGAGGAAGCACTCATATATTCATTTCGCAAATATTTGTCGGGCACCTACTGGTGCGCGGCCCTGACGTAGGCACTGAGGCTCCATCAGTAAACACAAGAGAGGTGCGGATGGGAGCAGCCTATCCCCAAGCCTAGAGGGGCCCAGGGGAGTCCTGGGGTGTCATGCTGGAAGAAGAAACTGGGCGTCACCTACTTTACAGAGGAGCAACTTGGGGCCGCAGAGGCCTGAGCAGCAGAGCCGAGCAGGCCTCTTCCCCAGCAGCTCAGATGGTCTGTGCCAGCATCACGGGCACACCCGGCATCCCCAGGGCTTTGCGGGTGGTGACAAAGCCCTGACACCAGGATGTGCAGACCCTCGCGAGAGGGTAGGAAGCCGCCGTCACCCAGGCAGGATACCTGCTTGGACCTCTGAGCTGTGGGAGTCACAGAAGCCTTTCTTCTCTGGGGGAGTGTGGGAGAGGTGGGGAGCGCAGGGGGAGGCAGGCGAGAGTGTGCTCCTGGCAGACGGGCGGCCTCAGGTCCTGGGGTCCTGGCTGTATCCGTGACCACCTCTGAAGCAACGTCTGCTGAGAGTCCCTCCTGGGGCTGGCGGAACACCAGGCAGCGGCCACCAGCGCTGAGCGAGGCTCCGCCTGGGAACTTGGTGTTTCTAGAAGATTTGAGGACACGCAAAGGAATGTTCCGAGTGGCTCCAGGCGGTTCCCCCCAAATTGCAGGAGGAGGGAAGCTGGTTTTCCTCCAGGGGCGGGAGAGGCCGCCAGCTTCATGGGAGCTTCAGGGGACATGGGGACACTCTGGATGCCCCGGCACCGGGGCCTTTTCAGGGGAGCAGGCTATGGGAGGCCTCCCGAATCTCCCGCCCCCCCTCCCCTCTGCTTTCCTCTGTCGGCTTGGCGCGTGCAGTTGGTGCTGGTCAGGTAGCTGCTGAGTGGGATAAACAGACCTTCGTCCCCCCGTTTCTCCCGGGGCATGACCTCACACAGCGAGGCCCGCACACTCCCTGCCCGTGCTCGGGGCACCTGTGTGTTTCGGCAGGTGGACCGAGCCCCTGTTCCGAGGAGAGAGGAGGAGATGACCTGACCCGGGCTTGGCTCCTGGAGGTCCCATCCCGGGGCCTCACCTTTATTCCCTCCCTGAAGCAGCAGAGTTTTAATAGAACGGGGAGTGGGAGGGATACGTTTAGCTCTGAGCCCCTGGGCAGCCGGGGCGCCCCTTTCCCTGTTCTGTCGTGGTGCCGTGTGGTTCTCCGTCACGCACGGAAGCTGTCGGCCTGCTGGTGCCCCCGGCGGGCTCTCTGCCCGTCCCTACATGGGGAGGGCAGTGCCCAGCATGCACTGTCCCCTCTCAGCCCCGAGCAGGATGCCCGCCCCGTAGAGGGCCCCGGCTACAAGGACGGGGCGGCCGGGTGCCAGCAGGTGGGAGGGATGCTTGCCATGCTCTTGGTGCACCTGGGAGGGCGTGGTGGGGTTGTGGACAGGCCATCAGTCATCTGTCTTTAGAAAGTCTTGGGGGGCTTGGAGCGGACAGAACTCAGCGTGCAGACAGGCCCACGTTTGGGCACTTGTGGGGCCTCAGTGATGGCATTTCGTCTGAGACAGCCTGTATGCCCCCTTGCATGAGTAGGGACGGCCGTCATGTGGCCAAGAGGCGGGTGCTCTGTGAAACACTCAGTAGGTCCTCCTCAAACACGCCCTTTCTTTCTGGGGCCGATGAACCGGGTCCCTCTGTTTTGGCAGGAGGGCAGCCTGGGCTCCCTGCTCTCCCGTGCCGTCCTCAGAATTGTCCACGATGGGTTCACGTGGTATGACTCACAGCGCGGTGGCAACAGGTGAGAACGTAGGTCCGGGGAGACAAAAACCTGCCGAGATCCAGACCGCAGCCGGGACCTCCCCGAATCCACCTGTAACCACTCACAAATGATTTGCTCTCCCTTTGTCATTATGCCCGTGTGCAAAACGTGGATTTATCTGAGTCGTAGCACAATAATAGTTCTGCATGTAGTATACATACATGTACGCACACATACACTGTCTTTCCAGTTTCGTGGGGACACTCTAAGGGGACCCTTTCGAGCCCTACTAAGAGCCTCAGAAGACAATGCAGTGAGCCGAGTGTGCGTGTGTGTGTGAGTGTGCCCCCAGAGACTGAACCAGACTCTAGGCAGCATCTGGGTGTGGGAGTGGGGACCTGGGTGGTGAGGGCACAGGGAGCTGGAACCACAGTCCGAGACGTGAGGCTGAATTGGATAATAGGAATAGACAGCTTCTCTTGGGGAAGGAATTAGAGATTTCCCTCTTGTTTTTGTGGACGTGTCTGGAAGGGAAGGCAGGCTTCAGCGATGGGCTGGCTGGAAGGACACGGGGAGCCTCGGGTTCAACGGTGCTGAGCTGTCTGGAGTAGAGAAAATCTATCGCGGGGTGGTGGTGCAGAGTCTCAGGGCAGCTGGGGGGCCCTGCTGTGCTCCCCCCACCCCGTCGGGAGAGGCTCCTGTGAGGCAGATCTTGGCTGGTCTGAAGACCCCAAACCAAACATCGTCCCTCCGTCTTTTCTGGTAGCTGTGCCCCTTTGGAGGGAAGGGAGTGAGGACAAGGCAGGGGGTCCCAAGCTGTCCCCCCTCCAGCTGCTTCCTGGCTCTGAATTCCAACACCTGTCATCACAGGCTCGAGGTGGGAGCACCGTGGCCAGGACCTGCCACCGGGCGACGGTGGTCGTCCCTGTTTCTTCAAAAATGAGAAATAGCAAAGGTGATCTCAGCAATGGAGGTGAAAAGCCGGGACATCCCTCGTCTGCTCCTTTCCTGCGTTTCTGCCCCCTCAGGATTCGTTACTGTTTTTCTAGAACAAGAAAGAAAGACTTTTACTTGTAGGAGCCTTTTTTTTCCCTTTCTTTCTTTTTTTTGGCCCTTAATGATGCGGTGGGTGGTAGTGGTAGCATGTTTTTATTTTATGTTATTTTTTACCCTTTGCCGCTCTGGGGGAGGGTGACAGTGTTTGAGTTTGGGGTGCGGCTGTGGGGGAAGCGTTCTCTTGGAGAGGAACGCTAGGAGCAGATGTTACACCCCCACGTCTAGAAGGTGGGGGGAGTCTGAGGCGGCAGCTGCTTGGGGTGAGGGAGGACTCGAGTTATGTAAGGGCATCGAGGGGGTGGCTGGGGGCGCAGACGGAGCCCGAGGATGCAGGCTGGCGTCCTCCTCCGGGCTCTCGAGGAAGGCGGCCGGGTGCCGTCTGCCGGGAGCCGGGGGGGCCGAGTGGCGGCGGCGGGTCGGGCGTGCAGGTGGGTGTCAGCACATCAGGGTCACGGGGCAGGTGGGAGGCATAGAGGGTGGAGGACTCTGCAGGAGGAGCAAGCTTCTGGAAGCCTTCGGGAGGACTCCCCCTTTCCCTCCATGCCTCTCTGTATCCCTGCTCCTCCGCGGCCCGTTCTCCAGACGACTGCCCGGCAACGGAGGAGACAGACCTCCCAGTTGCCCATATGTCCTGCACGGCTCCTTCCCTCCCCGCTTCCCGCCCCAGCAGCCATCACCACGTGACAACAGAGCGCACACGGTGGAGGGTGAGGCCGGCCCCGAGCCTCACCCCGCTCCAAGGGCAGCCTCGGGTACCTTCCCCTGGTACGAGAAAGGTCTGACCCACAAGGTAGGACGAAACCCTGAGCGGGTCGCTGTAACGGCGACCGGCCAGCCAGAGGACAGCTTTGTCATCTGCTCATAGAGCCACAGGGAGGATGCGGCCAGGGCACGCACGTGTGGACCTGACCTCCACCTTAGCATGCGGGAAGGAGCCTGTAAATGCAGGCTGGGGTCAGGATGCTGTTTGAGTCCCTCTGTCCCACGATGCCCTCGGCGAGCTCCCCCTTCCTGGTCCTCCAGCTACCCCCCACGACCACTTTCTCAGGCCGCTTGGGCGCCCCTGTCTTTGCTGGATCACCCCGCGTCCCTTTCTTGCCCCCTCCTGCAGACTCTGGCCGGGCGGGGGGTGGGGGGTGGGGGGGTGGTCTCTCCTGGTCGACCAGTCGCTCAGAATTTTCACTGGGCAAGCATCATGTGGTGCCGTGGGATCCCAGCCCTGTCTGCACTAATGAGCTAATGGGCTTTGTACCTGGTAAGACCACAGGGCCGGCACGTGCTCGGCATGCTTAATCCTCAGCTGGTTTTACCTTCCTCTGTGTGCGTTTATCTGCCTGTTTACTTCCTCCCCTTGGAGGCCCCGGTGAAGGTGGCGAGAGGGGTCCTGATTTTGCTCTGTCGTGAGTGGCCAGAGTGAGAAGTAGAGAATCCGGCTCCCGTCGGGTTCCAAGCAGGTTCTCTGGGTCAGAAGGGGAGCTCCACCCCCCCAGGGGCCGATAAACGATCTTTCAGTGTCCCAGTCCTCGTTGGCTCGACGTGTGGTTTTGGGCGGCCCCAGCCGAGCCTCACAGAGCCGTGGAGAGGGCGCACAGCACATCACCTGGGGGTGTAAGGCGACTTGTTCCCGACACACAGGGCGCTCGCGAAGTCTGGGGACGGTGAGTCTTCGTCACGGGCTCACGGTGATTTTGGAGAGTCAGTGGTTGTGAAGGTTGCAGAGACGCATTTCTGAGCGGTGGGCTTCTCCCTCCGCTGGCCAGCTGCTGAGTGCCAGGCTCCGTGCGGCCACGTGATTGTCTTTGAGGCTTCGGGTGGTTGTGAATGGCACAGTCGTGACACGAGGGGATTCTGTTCCTGCCTCGTCCAGGAGGGTGGCCGCCAGCCATACACGAGTCCTTAGCACCCAAAACGTGTGGGGTCTGAGTGGAGACGGCCTGTGAGTTTAAGTGTACGTGGGGTCTCCAAGACTGAGCACACAGACAAAGCATGTAGAATATCCCCTGAATAATTTCTTATGTGGATTACATATTGACAAAGTAATATTTTAGATACAGTGGGTTACATAAAATATATTATTAAAATTAATTTCACCTGTTTTTCTTTTTCTTTTTTTTTTTTTTTTAATTAAAAATCTTTTAAACTGTGGCTACTAGGAACTTTAAACTGGCCAGGTGCCTGGGTGGCTCAGTCGGTTGAGTGTCTAACTCCTGATTTTGGCTCATGTCTCGATCTCACGGTTCGTGGGATCGAGCCCCATGTTGGGCTCTGCACTGACAGTGTGGAGCCTACTTGGGATTCTCTCTTTCTTCCTGTCTCTGCCCCTCCCTGCTCCCCCTCAAAATAAATAAACTTCAAAAAAAAAAAAAAAAGGTTCAATGCAGCCCATGTGTCTGGCATGATTTTTCTTTTTCTTTTTCTTTTTCTTTTTCTTTTTCTTTTTCTTTTTCTTTTTCTTTTTCTTTTTCTTTTTCTTTTTCTTTCTCTTTCTCTTTCTCTTTCTCTTTCTCTTTCTCTTTCTCTTTCTCTTTCTCTTCTCTTTCTCTTTCTCTTTCTCTTTCTCTTTTTCTTTTTTTTTTGGCATGATATTTCTGTTGGGCCAGGCTGGCCAGAACTGCAGTCACCCCTAGCCTTGACTTCCTTCTCTGCGAGGACAGAGGTTCCTCCCGATGTAACCCAGGCTGACACTCGGGAAGCTGACGACCTTCCTCCTCTTCTGTGTTCACAACACCAGGGAGCCCCTCTCGAGTCTAGAAAGGGTAACTCAGGAAGTCAGAGCAGCTGATTTTGTGAGAGGTCCCAAGCTATCTGTCTCCAAGTTGGTCCCAGCTCGACACCATTGGAGTTTTCGGGGAAACACTCTCGAGCTTTGTAAATATCCATTAAAAAAATAAGTAAACCCACTATTTTGCCAACCTTCACAAGGGAGTTTCTAAAAAGCCTCTCGCAGAGAGGTCTAGGGTGTCATACACTAAAAAAAATAAAAAAAGTACACGCACGGAGAGTTTGAAGGCAGCGGGGAATGTTTTTGTTTCTGGAAAAAGAAACGCTAAGGTGTGTGGCAGGCCTGGAGGCACCGCGTTCGAGCATCAGGAAGCCCTGACAGGAGGCGGAAGAGAGAATCCAGAGGGACTTTTGGAGAGGAGGAGGAGGAGGACGGGTCAGCGTGGGGACGAGGGGCGAGCCAGAGTTTCTGCCGCAAAGCTGCCACCACGGCGGGGCCTGGGGCTCCGGGGGCCGGGTTTCCTGCTGCTGGGTGTGCAGAGCCTCTGTGGCTTTGCGCAGCCCGGGGTGCCCGGGTCGAGTGGGAGAACCCGCATCCGATCCCCTGTCCCCAGTCTCTGGAGAAGCTGGAGCACGGAGGCTGGGCAGACCCGCCGCGCCTGCTGAGGGCCGAGGCCCCAGAGCCGCCGGCGTTTTGCGCACGGCGCTTGCTGGTGCGTCGTGAGGCCCTCTTATTTTTTATTTTGCCATTTTTGACACTGTCCTTCAGTTCCTCTTCCACGCTCCCCGTTAAGCTGTTAAATCACTCCATTTATTTAGTGGGAGCGTTTCTGAGAGCTCATTTTTATCTTGGTGAAAACCAGGCTTGCTCATGGGCACATAATGAAATTGCATAAATATACCCTTAGCTTGGAATCTAATTTATTTTTCCTGTTCATTATGGGGTAGAAGGCCATTATGAAATGTATAACTTTTTTTTTTCTTTTTTTTTTTTTTTTTTCTCCAGTGCTGGAATTGAAAGGCTGGGGCTTGGGCTCGTTTTATTCTGATGATTTCGTCCTGATTCAATTTAAAGCTGGTTAGAGCTCAAACACGGCAGCGTAATTGACAAAGATCAGTGTGGGTTGTAATGCTAATGTTTCGTCTGTGGCTTCCGAGGCTCCACGGGCGTGCTGGGTTAAACAACCTTTCCAGCATGAGGGTACCTGGGCCTACAGAGCTGCGGGGCCTCGAGCAGGGGGCCCGGGAGCTTTCCGTGGCCAGTGGTCACATTCTCCAGCTGCGGGCAAGGCTGGGCGCTCGAAAGTGGGATCTGAGTGGTCCACGCTGAATCAGAGGGCGGGGGACACAACCGACCCCAAACCCAGAAAGGGTTAGGAATCCCTTCAAGAGCACCCACCTGACCACTGCTTGTGTAGCCGAGGGCACTGAAGCTTGAGCTGTCTGAGCAGCCCCACAACCTGGTCGAGGGCTCCTGGGCTCCAGCCTCCTGTCCTTGGCCCCGGTCACCTCATTGTGACAGCGAAGGAATAATGGGAAATGAGATCCAAATATAGGCTGCCTTTGGAAGCAGCGGCTTGAGCCGCTCTGTATGAGGTTTGGTGCACCGTGTGCTCCGTGCTGGGAAGGAGGGACACGGAAGGAGCTCCTGGCAGCTGCAGGAGGTCACGAGATGCTGACCTTGGCTACGAAGTGGGGCGTGACCCTGAATAGCAAACGGGCCAGGAGCTGGATGCTGGACGCCTTGAAGAGGGGTGCCGTTCTCCCTGCCCGGTGCGCCTGGAGCTCTGCTAATTGATCTCCCCGAGTTTGCGGACTGCCTTCCCTGCGCCTGGTACCACCAGGCTCAGACGTAGAATCCGAGAGGCGGGATCCTGCTGTAGGCGCTCACGTCTCCCCGGCAGGGTGCGTTTGGTTTCCATCCTGACTCTCAGATGGGAACCATACCGGCCACCACGTGCAGGTCAAAAGGAGATCCAAGTCGAAGAGTGTTCTCCTGGAGGGTGGCGAGTGACGATCAGAACACGTGTGCGTGTGTGCGCGCGTGGTCCCCGGGAGGAAGACATCATCACGGATACGGCAGGTTTCCCCGGCAGCTAGAGGAAACGGGTTTAAATCTGGCTTGCGGAGATGGGGGGGGGGATTCATTCCTTCTTTCTCCTTCCCCTGTAATTAGGGTTGCCAGATACGCCTGGGATGCCCAGTTAACTTTGAATTTCAGATGAACAGCAAAGAACTTTTTGTAGAAGTTTGTGCCAAATACTTTACGGGACATATTTCTTTTTTTTTTTTTTTTAATGTTTTTATTTATTTTTGAGACAGAGACAGAGCATGAGGAGGGGAGGGGCAGAGAGAGAGGGAGACACAGAATCCGAAGCAGGCTCCAGGCTCTGAGCTGTCAGCACAGAGCCCGACGTGGGGCTCGAACTCACAGAGTGTGAGATTGTGACCTGAGCTGAACCAGGATGCTTAACCGACTAAGCCACCCAGGTGCCTAGGGGACATATTTCTATTAAAACAAAACTCTTCTGGGGGCGCCTGGGTGGCTCAGTCGGTTGAGCATCCGACTTCCGCTCAGGTCACGATCTCACGGTCCGTGAGTTCGAGCCCCGCGTCGGGCTCTGTGCTGACCTCTCAGAGCCTGGAGCCTGTTTCCGATTCTGTGTCTCCCTCTCTCTCTGCCCCTCCCCCGTTCATGCTCTGTCTCTCTCTGTCCCAAAAATAAATAAATAAACGTTGAAAAAAAAAATTAAAGAAAAATAAATAAATGTTAAAAAAAAAATTAAAAACAACAAAACTCTTCTGAAATCCAACTTAACTGGGTGTCCTGGGCTTCCATTCGCTAAACCTGGCAGGCCTACCTGTGACAGCCCGGGGGGTAGAAAGGCTTTATTTCAAAATCATTTTCTTAGTCATTTAAAAAATTCAGCCACATGAGTTTTAAAAGCCGTTATGTATTCATTGTATCAGCTCTTCTAAGACCGAAGCCTCTAAAGTGGAATGAACAGTCTGCTTAGCTCCTCTCCATGACCTCTGACCTCTGCTAGCAGGTGAAAGTGCGTCTGCAGACCCTCCCCCTCTGCTCACACTGTCCCTCGTGTGTGTGTGTGTGTGTGTGTGTGTGTGCGCACGCGCACACACGTGCATCGTTCCTGGCACTTTCTGCCTTTTTGGAGAAAGTCCCAGGTAGAAGTAATGGGACGAAAGGTGTCTATATCTTGAATTTTAGGAACCACAGCAGGATTGCCTTACAGAGTTGTTGGGATCTACAGATGTCTCCATACTATGTGGGTGTCCTTCAAGCTACACCCATACCAATATCAGTTATTATTATTTCTTAAAGTCTTTGTCACTTGGAGGTAAAGATATCATTTTAATGTATATTTCTCCAACTTGAGAAAAGTTTGAGTGTCTTTCCTCTGTGTTTATCGCATTTAGCCCTCTGCAAGCTGTCTGTTCATACACTTTGTATTGCCAGGGAGGCTTTTTCTTAGTCACTTCTGGGTGCTTTTTATACGGGGGGCACCCTCGTGCTCTGACTATCACGTACAGTCTTGGGCTTGTTTCCGGACCACCTGTGGTCGAACCATCCATCACCTGGTCTCGGTGGCTCAGACCTGAGCTGCTCACCGTGGTGGTTTTCTGGGTCTCACGGCACTGTGGACCTCCAGACCCCACAAGGGCACTGAGAGCCTGCCGGCCTTCTCGTCTTGACATTCTTGGGTCTCAAGGAACCGCATGTGACTGGAGAGCCTCCGTTAGCACTTGTCTGCCCTGGTGCTGCCCCGAAGACGGGGCTGTCCAGGATGGCCTTCAAAACCTGCCCACCTTTATTAGCTTGCTTTCTCTGCACCTATGGCAAGCTTCACCCTGGAGGAGGGCACCGGGCCCTGGGAGGAAGGAAGGCAGGGGGATATGCTGTATATACCACTGAGGGTATCTGGCTGTGACCCTGGTCCTCCCTTGCAACTGGGGCCAAATTCACCCTGTAACAGGGAGTGACAGGGGCTCCCAGGGAGAGCGGGGAGAGAAGGGCAGGCCCTAGTCCCCCTGTTCCACTCAGCCATTCATTCTTTTCCATTCGTTTGTGCGTTCATTCATTCATTCATTCAGCAAGACTTTGCCAAGTTCCTACCGTGCACCAGGCACGCACACAGACTGGTCCCTGCCATCAGGGAGCTGTCAGCCTCTGGGAGAAGCCTGTCCTTGGGGGTCACGGGCAAGTCTTGAGCCCCCACTTCTACTAGGTTTTTCTGGGGCACCAGCAGTTGGTTCTGTGTCTCGATTTAGGAGAGATAGTGGCTAGCCCACAAGCAGGGTTGTGAAGGGACTCACATCCATGAGACGGGTGGGCTTTGGAAGACACGGGAGCCTTGGAGGGCGGCACGGTGGGCTGGGGGTGGGGGGCCTGCTGTGTATGAATCTGTGCTCTGTGTATTTGAAGGTGTGTCCTGTGGAGAAGGGACTAGATTTGTCCTTTTGTGTCCAAAGGCAGAAGCAGGGCCTGTAGGTGCAGGCTCTAGGGAAACAATCTGTCGCTCCGGTGAGGGCCTGAGTCCTGTGGAGCTCCTCTCAGGGCCCTGCCCCCTGTCCCCTGGGAGGAACCCCTTGGTTTTGGCCCCAGGATTTCTCCGGGGTTCTCTCCAACCCCACAGCTGCTTCCTTTGGGTCTTCTTGGAGTTGGCTCCAACTCTGGCCCCCAAGGCCTCTTCGTGCTCTGGGTTCATTTTTCCCTGCGGGAGAAGTCTGCTAACACGGTCAAGCGTGTGAGCGCGGAGCCCAGGCCGCTCTGCCCGCGCCTCGTCCCACGAGCGTCCCGGTGGGGCGCTCCGGGGCACCTCGAGGACTTTGTACTTCACCTCCACTGTCACCGTGAGACCAGCAGAAAGCCTGTGCCTCCAGCAGGCCCCGTGGAATCTGAGGGACGCGTCTCCCTGCCGGCAGAGCAGACGTGAATCCCGCGGGGCCGTCCGTGGGTTCGGTTCCCCACTCTTCCCCCCTCTGCCTGCGGCCACCCCCGGGGCCTCTCCCCCGGGGACGGCATGACAAGGTCCAGATGACTATGGTTTTAGTGTCGAAACTATCTCAGACCTCCCACCCGCGGCCTTCACCTGCCAGGCCTCCGGGACACAACACCACAGCCTGGGCAGCCTCAGCGACGGGAAGATACTTGTTCCCCGTCCAAGGCAGGAAGCCTGAGATCAGGGAGGGGGCTCCTTTCTGGCTTGTGCACGGATGTCTGCTGGCTGTGGCCTCACGTGGCGGAGAGCTCGTGAGCGCTGGTGTCTCATCTTACAGGGGCACTAATCCCACCACAGGGGCCCCACCCTCACAACCTCATCTACCCTGATCACCTCCCAAAGTTCCATCTCCAGGTACCCCTCATGCTGAGGGTTCGGGCCTCACTGTGTGAATTTGGGGGCAGGGGACACAAATGCCCCATCCATAACCCTGCAGTGAAAAGGAAATCAGTCCTTCAGAACTTGGACGCGGTTTCCTTCTGAAGACATCACCAGCTGAGGAGAGCTCTCTCTGAGTGTCGTGTCCTCAAATCATAAGACACTCTTGGTTCTTTGATGTTGCCGAGTTTGGATTAAAGAGGGAAAAAAGGTGGTTTTTTTCAAATCCTATCTTTCTGTAATCGTATAGCTGATTTGTTTACAAAGGACGTTTTCCTTATTTAGTGCCTCGTCGAAATATCCTGTGTTTTAAAATTTGCCTCTCCTGCCCTCAGCCATCATTTACTATTCTTTGCCTAATTCAGCTATTAAAAAAATGATGTTGTGGAAGAATACCTAGTGAATTGGTAGGAGACATAGTTAAATGGGAAAAAGTTACAAAATGGATTGTACAGTATGAGCCCACTTGGTACCAAAAATACATATTCTGTGCAGAGGAAAGTCTGGGAGGGTATATATGCTGAAAATGTTAACAGGAGTTATTTCGGGTTAGTGGGATTATGGGTTATTTTAAATTTCCTTCTTTTTGCATATGTGTAGTTTCTAAATTTTCTGCAGTAAATATGTATTACTTTTATAATAAGGACAGAATTATAACCAGGGATCTTGCCAAGGGCTGCTCAGACTCCCTGACCAGAGGGGGCCCCGGGGGGAGGGGGCGGGCCCTCCTGTGCTGTTCCCGTCGCGTGCTCACCCTGGGGTCCCTTGGAGCGTACACCGGGAGTGTCCCTTCCCCTGCGATCCTGGGCTGGGCAGAGCTGAGGCTGATTTTCTCTTGTGTGGAAATGCCCCCCACCCCCGTGACCCCTCCCTGGCAGGGGGGTTTATCACCACCCTCCCAGGGCCACTAGTCCTCTCCTCTGCCCATGCCAGCCGGTGGGAGTGTTGGGGGCGTGTCTGGGCGTGTCCAGGGCGTGGCTAGGTGGTCCAGTTGTGTCTGGGGTGTGTCCGGGGCGTGGCCTGAGCTATCCTGTGGGCGTGCCCGCCCTCCTGACCATGTGGGGAGCTTGGACCCCGTTCCTGGTATGTGGGAGGAGGGCTTGGTCCCCTGTGCCCACCGGTGGTTGGGAAGGATGGAGACCTCGGCCTGTCCCATCCTGAGGTTGTCCTACAAGGGAAACAAAGAACAGGGGCTACACAGTAGAATAGAAATAGCTTGGTGGGTGGAACCTCAGCTCTGCCACAGATTAGTTCCTAGACACCCCTCTGAGCCTCAGCCTCCCTCGCCTGGAAAACGTGGGGGATGCTGGGAGATGAAATAAGGAGGGTCAGGTGTCTTGTGTGGAGCGGGAGACACGGCAGTGCTGAGCAAATACCCCTCCTGTTTCTTTAAGGGACATGTCATCCGGCTGGGGACCCCCCAAATGTACACCAAGGGGACCCGCAGGTAGAGCTTCTGCGTGCGTGTCAGTTGACATTCAACTCCTGCTCAGAGCTGTTTCAGTAGGATTCATCCTCTCCCCGAGACAGACAGACACACACACACACACACACACACGTTTTCATAGTCACCTGATCAAGCCAGGAGCAGGAACAGGTTCCGGGATCCAGGCTCCCATCCAGGTGATTGATAGAAGTCACCCCACGACTGTGTGCCCTATGCCCTCTTTCCAGCAGCATCCAGACTGGGGACGGAGGCCACGACCCCAGGATTATTCCTGGCTGGTCTGTCCTTAGAGCAGCCGCAAGAACGGGAAGGAGGCTCCGTATTCTCCTGAAAGTGTGGGCCTCCTTCACTGGCCTAGGCCACCTTCTCCTCTTCTGACTCCAGTCCACTGGCTCTGGACCTCGGACCTGTCCACCTCTCTCCATGTCCTCGGCGCCAGCACTCCCCGCCTCACCGCCCGACCCTTGCTCCTGCGTCTGTCCTCCCGAGAGGCGTCTTTCTACACAGACGTCTGCTTATGTTGGCTCCTGCCTCCCCCCCTGCTCTGTGCTGGCCAAGGGCTGTGCACGTTCCAGCCTGGCTCTGCCACAGGCCACCCCCACCCTGCCTTCGGGAGGTCACAGCAGGGAAACTGAGCCGGCCCTCTCCCGCCCTCCCCCACTCCCGCTCTCAGATCCGCTAGACAGGCAGAGGACCCCGTGGTGGTGGACTTGGAGAAGCGGATGGGAGGCTGGGGTGGGGGGGGGACTTCTGGTGACACCTTTCTGAAGGAAATCGGGCGGGGTCTAAGGAAGCGCTCGCTGAACAGGGCACCGAACCGTTCGCATCAGGTCTGCCCTGCTTCCTGGAAACCCAGGCCCTGACAGCAAAACGCGGGCGTGAGCGTTCGGATCACATGAGGACCCGCTCGAATTGGTGTTTGCTCAAGCCCGTCCCCGGTGGAGGGGAGCCGCGAAGGCCAGCCGCTGGCCAGGAGGGAAGCATGTCTGAGATGAAGGTGAATCACTGAGAACACGATAGGATTTACAAAAATTGGTTTGACACAAATTTTCAGGAATCCATCTGGGCTCCGTGAGAGGTAGAGTTATTCCCTTTTCTAGGTTCCCGGGAAGCTTATGTTCTGGGGAAACTGGGTGTATCTGCTGCTAAAAGGGGCTTTATTTTTAGCCACATGCGAGAAAGGGAAGGGAGGGGGCACAGGGGTGGGGGCTGAGGTCCCCTGAGGCGGGGATGCTGGTGTAGGGGGGTGGTCCTCGGGGCTGTGGGTGGGACTGGCCTCAGGGGCTGTTACCTTTTTACTGCTGGGAAAGCCGGTCCCTTCCTCGAGCTCCTCCTGCGTGGGCTGGGCGGTGATGGCTGGGGGGGGGGGGGGCAGCGGGTCTTCCTGCCCCCTCCCCCACCCGGTGCGCTAAGCCAAACGGCAGAGCAACCAGCCATCACGCTCTCTAAATTTACAGGGCGCTCTCGTCCTTCACCGCTTGCTCAAAAGTAAAGCTGTCTGCCACGAGCAGAATGCCAGAGCTGGTGCGGAGCGTGGCAACCGCCAACCTCCCGGCCCCACCTGCTCGCCTGTGCCTCCCTCTGGTGCACACGCCGCAGCCCCCTCACCCCCACGGGGCCCCTTGTCAGGGTGGAGAGTTTGCAGCAGGAGCCCCTTCCCCACCCGGCCGCAGGCGTGGTCTGGTGGGGACTGAGAAACAGGGTCTGGGGGCTCGGAAAGGACCATGGTGCTTCTCTCTGCGGCACCTGCCAAGAAGGAGCATGCGGGTGCTCCTTCCCTCGGCGGGGGGGCTGGGGCAGGGCAAGAGCCTGCTAAGTCCTGCCTCTGCCACCGCCCCCAGCCCCCAACTCAGACCACTGCTGTCTGCCGAAAATGGGCCCTCTTTGGAAGTGCAACTGGAGGCTGTGGCCTTGCTCGGCTTGGGGAGCACCTCCTCCGAGTCCCCCCAGCACTCTGCACACGCCTCACCGGGTCGCACTGTTTTGTGATTCCCTGTCTGGGCTTCATACCCCGCAGGCCGGGAGAGGGCCTCACTTGCCTCTGAAGCCCCGGGGCCCACACAGGCCGGCACAGGATGACGATGTGAATGAAGGCACCCCTGGGACACTCCGCCATCCGCCGTCCACTCTGGCCTCTCCTGCTCTGGCTTGCAGGGCTGGTTTGCCTCTTGGCAGGATTCCACCACAACCTCCAAATAAAATATTGGCAACTTGGGCCCAGGTGAGCAGGCCCCGTGTGCCGGGCTGAGGCACGAAGCCGGAGAAGGCGGGCTTGGTTCCTGGCCGTGCACACTTCGTGCTCTGGTGCAGGGGCCGGACATGCCCACGGTATTGGGAGAGTGAGCGCCGGGGGCTGCGTTCCCAGAGGGCTTAGGGCCGGAGCGATGACAGGGTGAGGAATGTGGTGTCGGGAAACCAGCATTCTGAGCTGTCACCTCCCCTCTCCTCTGAAACACACGCTCAGAGCAGTGGCACGCCTCAGCCCTCCGTGGCAGGAAGGGCTGCTGGCTTCTCGATGCACAAGACCCAAGGGAAGAGGGCCAGAGCGCGGGACCCCTGCCCCTTTGCAGACGGAAGGTTGTGGACAGAACAACAAAGTGGGATTCGGTGAAGGGGTCTAGGCAGGCTCCGTGGGTGGGACCATCGGACCCCCAGGGCCAAGCACTCTTGGGGTGGGGGTCCCCGGCCGGCTGTTGAGCATCACCCTCATTAGCCGGTTGGATGGTCGGTGGTAGGTAGTAGTTTCTCCCTAACTTCTTGATTTTGACTTAAGGGTGTTTTGGCCACTTGGATCTTTATCTTCATTCTGGAATTCTCTTAGTTTGGCTTCCTGTCCTGAATCACATGGGGAACATTCTCCCACTCCATGGCGTGTTCCCTTCTCTGAAACACAGGTCTGAACTGGGTCATCAGTGCAGGTGCTCACCCTGGCTTGGCCTCCTGAGTTCACCAAGTGCCCTCGCTGTGTCAGCTTGTTGAGGTTTTTCTCCGGGGCGGGTAAAGGAACACTGCTGGCCTGTGCCTCCTCTCCACGGGGTACACGCAATGTCTTTGCCTCCCATTCAAAAAAATCCCCCTATTCAGGGGCGCCTGGGTAGCTCAGTCGGTTAAGCGTCCGACTTTGGCTCAGGTCATGATCTCATGGTCCGTGAGTTCAAGCCCCGCGTTGGTCTCTGTGCTGACAGCTCCGAGCCTGGAGTCTGCTTCACATTCTGTGTCTCCCTCTTTTTCTGTGTCCCTTCCCCCACGCACGCTGTCTCTCAAAAATGAATAAACATTAAAAAAATGTTTTTTAATAATAAAAAAAAATCCCCCTATCCAGGCCTTGTATAAGTTCACACCAGCTCCCATACAGGGGCTGTTTAGAGCAGGGGTTTGCAAACCTGCCCTGTCGAGGGCCAGGTTAGTCAGTATTTTAGGGCCGGAAGGTCCCTCAACTTGGACGCCGGCAGGAAAGCCGCCACAGAGGATACATGAGGAGTGAACGTGGCTGAGTTCCAGCAACACTTTGTTTTCAGGAACAGGTGGTGAGCTGGGTTTAGTGCCTCATCTGTAGCTCGCTGCCCTGTTCCAGAGTTTCCAGGGATGCCTGCCTCCCCCCCCTTTGGGGGATGAGCTGTGTTCTGGCTGTCTGTGCATTTCTCCCTCTTCTCCAACACTCCTCCGTGGCTCCCTGCGCCGGGAACCACCCCAGATGTTCAGGAGCATCACCTCCGGTGTGGGGGCCGGAGGGGGGTTGTCTGCAAGTCCGGCTCACTGTCTCCTCTGCGGGGTCCCTCCTCTTACACAGACTTGGGTCCTCTACCGGGTCTGCGGCCAGCTACCTCCCCTTGACCGTGCACTAAGCTCCCACCTCCCTTTCTCGGGCCACCTTGGTGCCCACCGCCCAGTGCACTTTCAGCATTGGCGTCCTCCTGCATCGGGCGCCTCACTGGTGGCCAGCTCGCCCCCCCCACCCCAGCTCCGTCCCCGTGCGTGAATTCCACTGGGCACTCCTGAGCCTCTCCTGCGAGCCGGAGAGCTGCTTCCCTGGGCGTTGGAAGGCAGGTTCTAAGTGACAACTCTCTGGCTTCTCTTCCCCTCTTACTGGAAGCCGGACTTTGCTTCCCGAGTCTCCGGCCCAGGCCCACAGCAAGGGCCAGACCCTTGCAGCATCTTGTCAAAGCGAAAAGAAAATGAGCTTTGCTCTTAAGCATTTTATTTGGAAATAACTATAGACTCACAGGGAGTTGAAAAATCAGGGCATGAAATCCTGGGCGCCCCTCACTGGGGTGAGAGTGAGCTTTGCTGGCGTGAGTGTCCTTGGGCATCACGTGAGGTCTCAGATGAAGTAGGATGGGGTTGATGCCGAGGGACGTTTCACGCACACCCGCACCTGCTCACTGTGCTGCCTGGGGGCAGTGACTTTGCACTCCTGCCTCTGCCGTGCCAGGTTATTTGTTGAGCACCTGCCCTGAGGCTCTGAGGCAGGGGCTGGGGGCACAGTGGGCAGCGAGAAAAGACACCATCCCAGGGACACCACTGCCGGTAAAGTCAAAGGTGGGAAGGAGAGGCCCTGGGGACATCATCCTGTCTGCAGCAGGGAACAGAGCCTGCCGTGGGTATCAGCGGGACGGCCTCCACCCCCCGCCGCTGAAATCTCTAGAGGGGAATCCGTCCTCGCCCCTCCTGGCTTCTGGTGGCTACTAGCAGTCCGTGGGGCCCCTTGGCTTGTGGCCACCTCACTCTAGCCTCAGGCCCTGTTGTCGCGCGGCCTCCTCCCTGTGTGTCTGTGTCCTCTCTTCCTGTAAGGACACCCGTCACTTTGGATTAAATGCCCACCCCTGCTCCCACATGACCTCCTCTTAACTTACATCTTAATCACGTCTGCAAAGACTCTATTTTCAAATCAGGTTGCATTCAGAGGGGCCAAGGGTTAGGACTTCATCGTATCTTTTCTTTTAGTGGGGGAGGTGGGGACGCAGTTCAACCCGAGGCAGACGCTGAGCGAGCAGACAAGGGCGGGTGGGTGGCAGGATCGCATGTGCCGCTCGGCTGGGGCCCCACCGCTCCCCCCGCCCTCCTTGGAGCCCCTCCTGGCCTGTTGGAGTGAGGGGCTGCCTGCGGCCAGCTCACAGGGAGGCAGTAACGGGCACACCCCTCTATCGTGGCAGCCCCGGGGCACAATAATATTGTATTTATTTACAAAAATAAAGTTGTATCTTCTGCTGCATGTACCGCTTCCCCGAAAACAGGTTATTAAGGGGAAGTGGGGACCATCGGAAGCAGATGGAGGTGCCCTCGATTTGCATAAGGTGCCATTTGCGTGGCTCAGAAGCCCCTGTGGCAGCCGTAACGTAGAGAAATACACATACGTAAGCCCTCGGTTGGGAAACAGAGGCCCACCGATCAGCCACGGAAATAGATGTGAGAGAGACCGAGCTGGCGGGAGGGGGCGGCGGGGGGAGGGCTCGGACGGGAGAGGACAAAAAGCAAATCTGGCGGTCCCCCCAGTGTCAGGATTTCGGGGCTGATGGGTTTATGTGTGCAACGGCAGGATGGGTGTTTCCACCAGACCTGGCTTTTCTTCGCTCTCCCAGAAGGGTGATTGTGGAAAGAAAGAGAGAAGAAAAAGAAGGTCACGGTTGCCGGCAAGCTGGCTTGACGATCCTGGAGGGAAGGAGGTGGTGTGAGCTCTCTGAGTCCCCAGGTGCGGATGGGAGACGAGGCGGAGGGGCAGACCCGTGCACAGAGGAGGCCAGGAGCGGGGTGGATAGAAGACGTGATCCTGGAGGGAGGGAGAGGGTGGACTTAGGATGCGCGGGGTGGGGGCAGGAGAGAGGCCTGACCTCGGGGCGGCCGCCGGTCGTGGGGCGGGCAGGCGCCCTGTGAGTCTGCCGGCCGTGGAGTCCTCCTGGGTCCGGTCCCCCGAAGCCTTGCTGGCTGCAGGGCTGGGCCCGTGCCACATGGAAGCAAATCCCTGTCTGCACAAAGCCCTCTGCGGAGAACAAGGCCTGCTCAGTCCCTCTGGGCCATGACCGCTTAAATTCTATGTGCCGGGGCAGCAGGGTTGAGAAGCAGCGTGTGTTCCGCGTGCAGCCACTGGGACCTGGCTTGCCAGGACAGAACCGCCCCCTGACCTCCCCTCCTCCTGCCTAGGCCGCTTTGCCATTTGCCACTCCCAGCGTCCTCTGCCTCGAACACCCTGTACTCTCTTGCAGGTCAGATGCTTATTTTACAAGCCCGTTCAGCAGTGGTGCTGGGGGCCATCTCTCGGCTGGGCATTTAGGCCACTGTCCTGTCAACCGTCGCTTGCTTAGTGCCTGTCAATGAGAGCGATAGTGCCTGTATAACACCCTGGGACTTAATACCTGGGGAAGTCCCCTGCCTGCTAACCCACTGACCGAGGAGGCGGCTGGATGCCCCCCGTAGGGGTATGATCCCCTTCGTGGTACTGAGTTGTTGCTGAGGACACTGGCCAGGGGGCAGCTCTCCCCGGCCCCTGAGCTCTGGGGGACATGTGGCTGGTTCTTCCTGATGGGCTGTGATGCCTCCTGACACTTCCTAGCAAGCACTTGAGTGTGGGGGGTGAAGCCCAGGTCCCGAGGGTGGCTGAATGATGCCAGGAGCCACGAGACAGCAGAGACCCAGCCTGGGGGCAGCCGTGGCCCCAGTGCCTGCGTGGAGGCCAGCCTCGATGGATGTGAGGTGGAAAGGCAGGAGCTTCAGCAGCTGGCATGTCCTGATGAGTCCAACCACTTTGCTTGGGCTTTTCTACGAGGCTGCAGGTCATTGGTGTCTGTCCTGGGTGGGGGAAGGGCTCAGTGTTTGGCCAGTTCTCTCAAGAGATTGGGTCAAAACTCTAAGTAAACGTGGGTTTTGCCTCTCCTGACTTGAAATGTATACACTCAGGGTGTCTACTCAGACAAGAAAAGAGATTCCCATTACAAAAACCCGAGCTTAGGGGCGCCTGGGTGTCTCAGTTGGTTAGGTGACCGACTTCGGCTCAGGTCGTGATCTCATGGTTCGTGAGTTCGAGCCCCACGTCGGGCTCTGTGCTGACAGTTCAGACCCTAGAGCCCGCTTCAGATTCTGTGTCTCCCTCTCTCTACCCTTCCCCTGCTCACACTCTGTGTCCCTCTGTCTCTCAATAATAAATAAACGTTAAAAAAAATTTAAACAAAAACCCGAGCTTAGAAAACCGATAATGACCGAGAGCATAATACACTTCTCACAGAATCCCAGCCACGTGCCTGTAGACGTGGAGCTCCCGGCAAACACGAACACCTCAGTTCCACGGCCACGTCCGAGATCACACGGAATTCGAGGCACAGGTGGACTGCTCCGCGGGGGGTGGGAGTGCGCCCAGCAAAGCTCGGCAGGGCAGATGTGAGCCGGGCACTGCCCGCTGCCAGGGCTCCTCCTGGAAGGCGGGGGGTGGCTGTCCCAGAAACGGGGACTGTGGGCTCTCACTTTCCGGTGCGCTCATCTGGAACTTGGTGAATCCAAGTCCAGAAGTTCTAAGTCAACACGACCAGGGGCCGCCGTGCGGGGTGGAGATCCTCGTCTTCTGGCTTCTGGGTTTGAGGCCGCCAGCGGCTCCCGCCACCAGATGCAGCCGGCACTTAGCTCACGGCGATCTCCCTCCCCCCCCCCCCCCCCGGTCCCCGCCCCAGGACATTTGGCCGAATCTGCAGACGTCTTTAGTTGTCACAGCTTGGGATGGCATTGGTGCTCCGGCATCTAGACAGAGGCCAGGGACCCTGCGGGACACCTGACAATGCCCAGGACGGGCCCTGCCTTCGAGAATGATCCGCCCCAAATGCCATTAGTGCTGAGGCTGAGAAACCCTGACTCGAGGGGGCGCCCGCCTGGGCCCTTTCCATGCCAAAGCCACTTGCAGAACATGCTTGAAGCGTGTGGCGGGCGCTTGTCTAATGGTGAGTCACATGCAAGAATCCTTGTCGTCCGAGTCTGCCTCGATCCTCAGCACGTGGCTCCTGGGGGCCCGCTGAGGGGGTCACTCCTCTGCTCTGAGGCACCAGGCTAACTGGGACTGTCTTCGCGGTCGCTCCCTAGCAGAGGTGATCGCCTCCAGGCGCGACGCCCCGAGCTCGGTCCAGACTGCACGCGGCTGGCGGCAGGCGTCTGGGACAGGCGTTCTGCACCCTGCTGGGGCCGGGAAGTAGCCTGAACCACTTGAAGCGGACATCCCGGGGAGTTTCTGGAGTGTCGCTGCACTGAACTGGGGGGCCGGCCTCCGTGCCGACCTTGAGAGCAGAGGTGTTCTGTGGTCGTCGTCTGAAAGGCTGGACCCCGAGCTCAGGCGGAGGAGAGGCTCCTCCGTTGGAGGCCCAGGAAGCCGCTTGCCCCCGTTGATGCTGAGACCGGCTGTAAACGTGGGTTCTAGGGAAAGGGCCCCGCACCCACAGCTTGTCTGCCGCGTGTTAGCAAACCTGTCCAGACGTCACTTTGTGCAGTACTTTTCTGTCAAACTCACTTTATCCAAATGGGGAGCAGAACCATTTTATTAGCTCAGAACTTTCTGGAATCCTGAGTCCCCCCTCCCCCCACCCCCTCCCTAACAGGAGTGGAAGGGCCCTGATCACAGAATGAGGGCCTGGGGATCATTCACTCCAACTCCCTGTTTTTTGTTTTTTTGTGTTTTTTTTAAATGATTCATTTTTGAGAGAGAGACAGACAGAGTGTGAGCGGGGGAGTGGCAGAGAGAGAGGGAGACACAGAATCTGAAGCAGGCTCCAGGCTCTCAGCTGTCAGCGCAGAGCCTGAACTCATGAACTGTGAGATCATGACCTGAGCCGAAGTCAGATGCTCAACCAACTGAGCCACCCAGGTGCCCCATCCAACCCCCGGTTTTAACGATGGGGAAACAGAGGACCAGAAGGGAAAGCAGACAGGGAGTCACAAGAGCAGGACCCACGTCCCAGCCTTTAGTCTCCCAGGACAGTGTCTTCTGCACCCGAGGGTACGGCCCTGTGACGTCTTAGGGGTGCCCGGCCGTTTATTTGATGGCCCCGAGGCCGGGAGGTGAGGAGGGGGTAGGGCTGTGAACTGTGGGAGGCGAGTGGCCCGGCTGCAGGACTTCTGTGATTCCTTCCAGGACGAAGGACACTCAGCACCGGCTAGTTCGGAAGGTCCGACTTGGATTAGTTCTGCATTTCATCAATTGTATTTGATGTGCGCGCTCCGGGCTTCCTCGCCCCGCTGGCGGGCAGCTGTCGCAGCCCTGGTCATGCTCCTGGCATTTGGGCATCGGCCCAGGGCTCAGCGGCTCCCTGTCGGATGAGCGAGTGCATTCCTTGATCACACCTCTGCGCAGCTCTCAGGGGCGCCGGACTTTCTGAAGAGACAAGCTCAGTGATGAGAACACTGGCCTTTTGACCAAAATGTGATGGACTGAAGGTGGCCGGCCTCCAGTTCGTACGCCGAAATTGTCACCCCAAGGTGACAGTAATTGGAGGTGTTGGAGGTGGAGCTTTGGGGAGGTGAGAGGTCACGAGGGTGGAGCCCTCATGAATGGGACTAGTGGCCTTATAAAAGGACCTCAGGGGGTTGACTGGGCGGCCCAGTCGGTTAAGCGTCTGACTTCATTTAGCTCAGGTCATGATCTCGAGGTTTGTGGGTTCGAGCCCCGTGTCGGGCTCTGTGCTGACCGCTCAGAGCCTGGAGTCTGCTTCTGATTCTGTGTCTCCCTCTCTCTACCTCTTCCCCACTCATGTTCTGTCTCTCTCTCTCTCTCAAAAATAAATAAAAATTTAAAAAATAAAATAAAAGGGACCCCAGGGAGCTCCCTTACCCCTTTCTCCCTTTGAGGATGCAGCGGGAACACAGCCGTCAGGGAACCAGGAGGCCCTCACTGGACTCCGGATCTGCCCGCCCTCCTGACCCCAGACTCCCAGCCTCCACAACGGGGAAATCAAGCCCCCAGTTGAGGGCATTTCTGCCGTAGCAGGGCAGGGGGGTGCCAAGACAGGGGTGTGAGAAGAGTCAAGGGCGCATCGGTGCCGACATTTGGGGACGTCTCCGAGAGCACAGCATGACCTTTTCTTCCTCCCAACCCGTTGCCAGCCGTCTGAACGTGTGGGACCCCACCAGGGTTTGGGGCTGCCTGGTGACATCTAGTCAAGGTTACGTCCTATCATACTCGAATACTCTTAAACTTTTAAAAAATTGTGGTAAAATACACGTAACACGAAACTTACTTTCCTAACCACTTTTACGTGCACCATTCAGGGGCATTAAGTACATTCACACTGTTGTGCAGCCGTCCCCACCAGAACACTGCCATCGTCGTGAACTGAAACTCTGTCCCCATTAAACTTCAACTCCCCCTCCCTCCCCTCCCCCACCCCTGGTGCCCCACCATCCCACTTTCCATCTCTGTGAATGTGTTGACTCCAGGGACCTCACGGAAGTGGAACCCTACCCGATTTGTCCTCTGGGGACTGGCTGACTCCACTCAGCACGTCCTTAGGGTCCACCATGTTGTAGCCGGTGTCAGGACGTCCTTTGTGTTAAAGGCTGAATCGTATTCTGCTGCCTCACAGCTTGCTCGTCTGTTCATCTGTCCATGGGCACTGGCTTGCTTCCTCCTCTCGGATACTGTGAGTAATACTGCTGTGAATGTGGTGTGTAAATCTCCCGAGATCCTACTTGCGTTACGCTGCGTCTGTACCCAACAGTGAAATCGCCGGACAAGACGCTTGAACTTGTCATTACCATCTGTTATTTCCGTGTCCCCCCCCCCCCCCCCGCTTGATGTGGGAGATACGAAGACAGGACGCTGCTCTGTCCCTGTTCCCACAGTCCTGTAGGGGGGAAGCTCCTGCCCCGGGGCCTGAGGGGCCCGCTGGGCCTTCTTCTCTCTCTGCTCAGTCACATCCGACATCTGTGTCTGGGTTCCGTCTCTGTCCCCGAGGAGCACACGGCTGGAAGTCTTCCGGTGAGCGGAGGGGTTGGAAGATCGCGGTCTCACCGTGAAGAAGCTAGTTGAGGTGGCCACCAGGTGGCCACGGCCCTTCCTGCTCTACACGCCCCCTGTCACCGGCTCAGACATTCGCCGAGTACCTCCTAGAAGTCACTCTTCTGGGGGCTGTGGGAAGGCAGAAATGTGTAAGACAGTTCTTGGCCTCAGGCAGCTCAATGTTTAATGACAGATAACACGTGTGCCCAAAAAGCAATGCCGGGGAGACATTGGCAAGGGCTGGGGCGCACCGAGGTGAGCTGGGGAGCTGGCATGCCAAGTGGCTGTCGGGAGCAGGTGGGATTTGGATGTGCAAGCACGGGTCGTCGGATTGTTCCCAAGACCAACGGAACCGTCACTCGAGAGACTCTTCATATAGCGTATCTCCTCTTTTGGATAAACGTCATCGGTGGTTCTCCCCTTTACTGTAGATGAGACCCAGCATCTCCAAGGCGGACCCCTGGAACCTCTTTGGGAAGGAGAGGCTGTGCGTGTGTGCACGTGTAGGTGTGTGCATGCGTGTGCATGTGTGTGTGCCTGCACGTGTGTCTGGGTGGGAAGACTGTACTTGAAGATGACAGGAGATCTCTTAAGGCACCAAAACGTGTCCTGAAAATACTTGGAGGGAACAGATGGGTAAAAGGTAACTTGCGGGGGGTGTCTCAGCCGGCTCGGGCTGCTCTAACAAGAACGCCGTAGACGGGCGGCTTAAACAACAAACACCTATTTCTTGCGGTGCCGGGAAGTCCAAGGTCAAGGTGCCAGCAGATTCGGCGTCCGGTGACGGCCCTCTGCCTGGCTTGCAGACTTCTTGCCGTGTCCTCCCCTGGTGGAGAGACGTCATCTCTTCTTACCCGGGCACTGACCCCGTCATGCGGGCTCTGCCTCCAAGTACGGCCGTGTGAATCTGGGGGGGACACACACTTGGTGCACAGCAGGTGGCCCCACAGGGCTTCTCGCCCTAATGTCCGCACACGGTGTCGGGAACTCGTAGCTACGAGGAATGGCCGTTGAGGAGGGAGAGACCCTTTACACTCAGGTTTGGGTCATGGCCGTGCAGTGCCTCTGTGGTCGGAACAGTTTCCAGAACAGGCGTTGGGAGAGTAGACAGGAGCGCGAGGGCCTCCAGACTCCGTTTTCAGCATCGGAGGCACACACACGTTTTAGGAGCATTTCGTGTGTCCACGCTCCTTCTCTCCAGTCACCCTCCGTCATGTCCTAGGCCGATCCCTACCTCCTCCCTGTGGCTGAGGTCAGGGCTCCTGGCCTGCTCTGGGAGCAGTAACTTCCTGGGAACACTCAGACGTCTACTTCGCCGTAAAAGGGATCTGTCAGGCTATACGGTTAAAGGTTAAACTGTATAGAATTAAAAAAAAAATTTTTTTTAATGTTTATTTATTTTTGGGACAGAGAGAGACAGAGCATGAACGGGGGAGGGGCAGAGAGAGAGGGAGACACAGAATCGGAAGCAGGCTCCAGGCTCTGAGCCGTCAGCCCAGAGCCCGACGCGGGGCTCAAACTCACGGACTGTGAGATCGTGACCTGAGCTGAAGTCAGATGCTCAACTGACTGAGCCACCCAGGCGCCCCTAAACTGTATAGAATTTTTAACGACTGGAAGTAATTCACTTATTTATATTAGCGGAAAAGAGTACACTGAGGACACGTAAATATAGGACTGTATAAAAATACGCCTCGCTCAAGGTGTTCTTTCGTGTAGTGGCTCCTGCTGGAGTGTGAGGAGTTATAAACCGGAGAGTGCCCATATATCCTGGGATGCCACTTCGGGAAATACGGGGCAGAGATCTTGCTAAAAATGCCCGGTGCAAGGATGCTCGTGTCCGCAGGGGCGGTGGGGATGCCGGAGACGGCCCGAAGGCCCCCGAGCGGGAAAGTAGTCAAACCTGCCACGTGGACTGTGTGGCCGTCGAGGATGACAAATACACTGATAGTATATTTGCAGAGAATAGTCTTTTGAACTAATATCCGCGTATAGCCGCGTAATGTGAAACAGATTCCCAGCAGTTGGGAGCGCAGGTCGGTGGCGGTGGAGCCGCGTCGGCCTCTGCTCCAGCGGTTTCTGTCGGAGTGGCTGCTGCAGTCCGCGGAGGTGAGGTGTCAGGGGCAGTAAGCAGGTCTGCCAGGAGAGGAGGTGGCGTGGAGCAGGAGGAACCCCCGCGCTCGCCCCCCCGAGGAACGTGCGGGTGGCAAGGCCAGGGGCCCGTCCCCTTGGCGGTCGTCGGCCTCGTGGCCTCCTGTTCCTTTCCCCTTCGTGAGCGGAGGGAGCTGGGGGTCTCCGGGCACGTGCCAGTCCGCGGATCTCCGGTTCGGGGCAGGAGGGCTGAGCTGACTTGTTTGCCCACCATCTGGGGGAGCTGCCCCTTTGAGCTGCGCCCAGGACAGCTGCTCTTCGGTGCTGTGCTGCTATTTCGGCAAATCCTGACCTGGGCTCACTCCCGCATGTCTACGGGGAAGGCGCCGAGCGTGTGTGTGTGCTGTGTGCACCATGTGTGCAAGCATGTGTGTGTGTGTGTATGTGCGCGCGCGCGCGCGTACCTGTGTGAGCATGCATACATGTGTGCACATGCATGTATCTGTGTGTGTGCTCGTGTGCCTGTATGTGTGTGCATGTGTGTGTGCACACACCTGCACCAGTGCATATATGTGTGCACGCACACGTATCTGTGTGTGTACCCGTGCACATGCATGTGTGTGCATGTGCGTATGTGTATACATGTGTCTCTGTGTGGGCCTGTGCACATGTACGTGCATTAGTGTGGGAGTCTGCACCAACCAGCCCAGATGGAAGTCTGGGTGAGCAGCAGGTCCCCGGCTGTCCCTGGTTTGAGGGGGAACAGGCTGGGTCTTTTTTGAGGGCCTCTCCTCTCTGTGTGCCTGGAGACTCGGCCCAGATGAGGACGAGGCTCTGACGGTTAGGGACGGGGTCCGCTTCATCCATGTGCCACCTGCAGAGCCACACGGGGCCTGGCGCTTGACCTGAAGTTCCTTTGTCATCTTGACATCTGAGCAGGGGCCTTGCGCTCTCACCTTGTTCTGAGGACTACGGTTTGGTGGCTGGTCCTGGTGGGAACCCCCCCACCCCGTCCCTCGTCCCCGGTCGGGGCTAGAAGCCCCGTGTGGAAGACGCCTTGCCGTGTGTTCTCTCTGCAGCCTCGGAGGGAGCCCACCGCCAATCTCGCCCTCACGCCTGGCCAGCCGAGGCCAAGTGGCAGGTGCTGGCCCCTTTGTGGCCTGGTGCCGGCTGCCCCCGGGCCCAGGTGCCAGGCTCAAGTGGCAGAGGACATTAATCACTCTCAGGCCGGCGTCCCCGTGCTGGAGGTGGGGCCGGAGGGAGCCGGCTGCCCGGCCGGCATCTGGGGCAGGGAGGACAGTGCGGAGAGCGTGCGTCTGCATCAAGGAGCGAGTGCTGGGCTTTTTGTTCGTACTCCTGGCTCCTGCCCCTGGGCCCCCTGCATGTGCACGTGGAGGGGGCAGTTCAGTTCGCTCTGGTGCGAGGCTGCACCCTGTCTCAGCCCAGCACGCTCTTCTTCACCCCCACTGCTGTCCTGGAGACAGAAGGCCTTCTTGGCAGCCGCCCTGCTCCTCCCCCATCTCTGGCTGATGGGGACCAGCCCCGGTGCCCGTGACACGGGCAGAGCCCGCTTGTCCTTCGTGTTGACACGCTGCCCAGGGAGCCCCTCTCCTGGGGGAGGAGGTGAGAGCAAAGGCTGAGGAGAGGTAGGCCCTGACCCGGGGCGGGGGGACCTGTCCCAGCCTGCCTGCCCATGGGGCCGCATGGCCTTGGGCAGCTCCCTTAGTGCTGGTCTCGTTATCCTCGACTGCACGGGAGAGTCTGGGAGCCGGCATTTCTAATGTGCCCTGTGTGCCACTGTAGTGCAGGGGTCCCCGAGACCACCCGCAGGCTCCGTGATTCACCCTGAAGGGCTCCCAGAGCTCAGCAAAGCCGTATACTCCCAAGAGGATGGTCCATTACAGCAGAAGGACACAGCCGGAGATCAGCAGAGGGAAGAGGTGCGTGGGGCCGGGGCCGGGTCCAGAGAGACCAGGCGTGAGCTTCCGGGTGTCCTCTCCCCGTGGGCCTGTGAGGACCGGGCTCGGTTCTCCCAGAACGATGAGCGACAGCACACACAGAGTGCTGTCACCAGGGACGCGTGCCTGAGCCTCGGTGCCGGAGTTTTTATCGCGTCTCCGTCAGGACTGCCCGCCCACGAGGCTGACCTCAGTCTGCAGCCCCTGCAGGGTCCCGCAGGTACTGTGCAAACCCAAGGCCCCTGCGTAAACGCGCTGTGCTCAGAGGTGACCTCCCAGAAGCCGGGGGCAAGGGCCAAGGCTTTTTGGGGGCAAGGCTGACCCTTGGCTGTACAGGCCCCAGTGTGACTGCGCAGATGGGAGAAGTAAATGGGAAGCCGATCCAGGGGAGAGAGGGCCATCTCCTGTGCCTAGCACGTGGCGACCGTGTGCAGGGATGGCGGCTGGGTGCAGAAGGGGCTGGGCCTCAGGGCATTGGCTCCTCTCAGTCTGTTCCATTGTGTTCCCTGGGCCTTACCCTGGGTATCTTGGGCCTGACCCTGGGCAGGCTGGGCTGTGAGGTCACGGGCCATTCTGGAATGAGCAGGCAGAGGGAACTGCCAGGCGCACCCTGGCTTGCCCGTAACCTGGTTAGTCTCTCCTTGCTGTTGCTTTCCCGTCCGGCCGTCCCCGGGCACCTGCCTGGGTGCACGGTACAGGCCTCTGCTCAGTGAGCGAGCCCTGGGGTGGCAGTGGGGTGCGTGAGCTCCCAGGGACAGCCCCATCTGCCAAGAGGGCCGTGCTCCCTACAGGAGAGGAGCGCCGTGGCCTTTGTTCCTGGCTGCTTCGCGCCAAGCATGGAGCTCAGCCTTCCCCCAACTCCCGAACTCTTTGGTGGGGAGGGTCTGTTTTGGGGGTCTGGTGCCCCCAGGTCTTTGGGGGACCTGCCGGCCCTGGCCTTCCCTTGGCGCTTCCTGGGCACGGCCGCCTGCAGATGCTTCTCCCGAGGCCAGCTTCCTCCTCCCGGGCGCGGCTGCCGTTTGCTCCGGCCCCCGTTTGGGGGAGATGTCCCATTTGTGCCATTTCCACCCTGCGACAATGGGAAAATAATTTTCCGAATTGTTTCTCTTGAAAGCAGGGAGCCAGGAGCCTGACTCACCGGGCCTGGTGCCAGCCTCGTGGCTCCTCTGTGCTTTGTATGTTCTGAGCGCTTTCCTGTCGTCCGCTCACTTAACTCTCAAGGTGGTTCTAGGAGGCAGGCGAGGGAGGCAGCGTCACCTGCAACTTGTAGATAGGGAAACTGAGGCCTGGTTGGTTCTAGCAGCTCAGCGTTCGGGGGCATCTTTCCTCCGAGCCCTGCCCCTCTGCTGCTGGGAAGGACCCCGGTGATCAAGCTGATTCACCCACAAATTGCCAGGCCCCAGCCCTGCTGGCCTCTGGGGACCCTTCTGGCACGTTTTCCCGCCTGAGCACGAGTCCCGAATAGGAGCCTCACGCGCACCCCTCTGTCCTGAGGAAGGGAGACCCCGGCCAGGCCATCCTGTGGGCTGCAGGCAGGCAGGCGGCCCCTCTTTCCCTGGCCTCTCCCTTCTCACTAACAGCCCTCACCCCGCATTTCTCCAGCTGCTGTAGGAGATTTTATATAGTCAGTTGGTGCACTTTAACGAGTGATAGATCACTTTCATTGCTTTGCCTCGTGATTAATTTCCCATAATAGTCCTCTCTCACGCCAAGGCGAGAAGAGGAGAGAGAGAAAAAACCTACATGATCCACTTTGTGCTCGGAGTATAAATGAATTAGATTTAATTTCTGTTTAATTGTTTCCATAGCTCAACCTCTGCTGACTTCACAGGGTAATTTATTTTGCAGTCTTGGGGAAAAGGAGGCGGGAGGGAGGCCGGAGCCGAGTGGTCTGCCCGTGGACACTGTTTAATTACACCTGATAGCCTTATCTCCCTGTAATTATTGGAGCCTCCTCGGGCTTGCCGGCTGCCTCCCGCCTGCACCAAGGATCGATTCCCGGCCAGACCTCGGGCCGGCTGCCTTCAAGGAGGCCAGGGATCCGCGGGGAGCATGGTGTTGAGTCAGGCGCAGCAGACAGCGTTCCCGAAGTTGCTGGTGGGAAGGAAGGACAGAGGATGGCGTGTCTTTAGAAGTGGAAATTTCCTGATGTTACCGTTGACGTTATGAAGGCAGCGGTTCCCCCGGCGCGCTGACACGCGGCTCGTCTCGGCGCTCCCTCCTCAGAGACGTGGGGCTGCGGTTGGGTGGGGTGGGGTGGGGTCCTGCCCCGCCTGGGAAGGAGGTCCGGAGCCCCCCTTCCCTCTGGAGTCCAGCACACGCGCTTTCTTTCTCTTCTGCCATTTCTCGTGGTGAAACGCACGCGACCTGACGTTTACCACTTTGGCGGTTCTTAATTGTACACGTCGGAGGCATGAGGCACGTTCACGCTGCCGCGCGCCCATCGTCACCATCTATTTCCAGAGCTTTTCTGTCTTCCCGGACTGAAACTCTGTCCCCCGGGACCAGTAACACCCTCCCCCCCCCCGCCCCCCAGCCCCGGGCACCCCCCTGTTCTACTGTCTGCAGATGTGATGACTCCAGAGGCCTCATACAAGTGGGATCACCCTGTTCTTGTATTTGTCCTGTTGTCACTGGCTTCTCTCGCTCCACAGAACGTCCTCAAGGTCCATCCACGTTGTAGCAGGCGGCAGGATGTGGCTCCTGCTTCTGGCCGGTCCTCTGTCGTGTGGGCAGTCCACGTTCGGTTTGTCCTTTCGTGGGTGATGGACGCTGGCTGTTCCAGCGTGTCTTCTGAGAGTGCTTTCGGAAGGGTCTTCGGTCCGGGGTCCGCGGCCCCGTGTAGCTGGTCGAAGCTTCCCATCCAAGTTACCAGGGCCTCTCCTGGCTGTGTTCTCTCTGCCACTCAGGCCTGATCTCTGCAGTCAGCCAGGCAGGAGGGCCGTCTTGGTCCCTGTCTGTGGATAGCCTCTGACTTTGGGGCTTCAACAGAGCCACGGCCACGGGTCTCCCCAGTGCCGTGGGCCAGCAGCCACTCTTGCCGGCCTTGAGTATTCACGATACAGCTCTTTTGGAGCTGCTCCATTCCTTCAGTCATGACGGACCCATCAAGAGAGGATAGGACCTCCATTTTGGCGGGGGGGTGGGGGTGGATCTGAGGTCAAGGAGATCAGGGGTCTGGTCAAAGTCCTTCCAGAAGGGTTTGTGCCAAGCCCTGAGCCCACATCTTCTGGATCCAAATGCCTTCCATGTTTCTGTCAGCTGGCACTGCCTGGGTGGAATCAACAAACCCACCGTGCCGGAAACATCCACGTGGCCGGGAACACTGCTGTGCAGCACTCCACACGTCCGAGCCCTGGGCATCTGGACAGGCGCACGATGCTGATGGGGGCCCGCTGGGTGCCCAGCCCTGGTCAGGGGCTCGTAGTGGCGGCTGCGGGAACCTCAGGACCTGGAATGGGACCGGTCACTCCGATATCAGATCGCTGCTTCTGTGTTTCAGTGTCTGTTGTCCCTGGCCGACATCCAAGCTTACGATGAGCAGAATGTGCCTCACTTGTACCCCAGGGCCTGGCACACAGGCGGAGCTTACGAAATGCCACAGGCCAGACGCAAGTGGAAGGTGTAGGTCCTGCTTGTTGTGACTCGGTGGCATTAACTCTGAGAACAAAGGGAGACGGGGGCAGGGCTTGGTGTTCAGATCGAGCTGTACAGGCTCCAGGCTTGCGGGGGACGTTGGGCGAAGGAGGGCAGAGCCGGGAGGTCCCCAGGGAGAGGCATGCTTAGGTGCGCTGAGAAACCTGCCCTCTGTTCCCAGCAAGGACCGCCATGTCCCTCATGAACGATTCCTCTCAGATGCCCATCTCAGGTGGACTGTCCTCTGTGCACAAGCTGTTCCTTCCGTTTTATTCCCACGGTGTGTGGCCAGGGAGACGGCTCAAGGATAAACCTCACGGGCTGCACTCGGGGAGGCAGGACAGACACACCCAGGGAGAGGGTGAGAGGTGCGCTTTGTGCCCAAGGGTGGAGCTGGGGGGGGGGCACCAGGGAAGGCGGGGCCCGGGGAGGGGTAGCATGGCTGGCGGGCTTGCTTCTCCTCGATTCAATGCCTGTCCCTTCTCACTTTGTGTCGTAAACCCCGTGGGGATGGCAGTATTTCAGGCAATGGAAATAGTTCATTTTTCTTCATTTGTTGTGTTGAATGTTTGTCGTGCCCAGGGAATGCTGGCTGGCCAGAGCTCGCTCACTCTGTTGTCCTAGGAAGTGTTCTTGGCTGCGGGCACGCGGGACCTTGGGTTAGGTCCTGGAGTGGGCGCCTTGGCAAAACCTGGGTTTCTGGCGGGAGCGTCCGCGGTGTGCGTGTGCAGGTGTGTGAAGGGGTGGTTCTAGAACCTGCCTCACGGGCCAGCGTGAGGCCAGAGTGTGAGCAGTCATCCGGGCCGGTACTGAGCATGCCGTGTGCCCTGTTGGTCTGGCGCCTTCCAGATGCAAGTTTCAGATGTGCGCCCCTGACGGTTCGTGCTCCTGGGGAGGCTGGGGTGAGCTGGCCTCCAGGCTCCTGGATGTGGGGACTCCGGGTGGTCAGCGGATCCGGCACGTTGGCCGCATTCCGACGGCCTCTGAGGGCTTCCTCTGCCTTGTTCAGGTTGGAGGTGGAGGAAGCGTGTCCTGGGCAGATCTAGGCAGATTTTAGCCCAGTCTAGGGACCCCAGGGAGTGTAGGGCCCCTCCCCACTGCCCTTCAGGAAGGACCGAAATACCAAAAATAACCGGGGAGGAGACTGAGTGGTCTGGCTGAGGTCGCGGGCCCACCCACGGACCAGTTGTGGTGTCCATAAGGATCAGAGGGCGTTTTGGTTAGAACAGAAGAAACGGTAATTTGCCAGCAGCAGGGGTGACCTGGTCACCAGATGAAGACGGGCAGTCACAGGAGACCAGCCAGAGCGTGCGCCCGGATGGACACAGAAGGAACCCCCTCACGGCAGGCATGGCAGCGGGTGCTGGCCCCGTGGAGATTCGAGAAGTGCCGGGCACGCGTGTTGTGTGCTTTCTTCGAGGTGGGAGTGCCTGTCCTCCCCGTGGACCGCGGAGGAAACCAAAACTCCGGGAAATCACGTGGCTCACGTGGCCGGCCTGAGGTCACGTGGCTGGCGTGCAGCTGCTCTGGGTCGTGAACCTAAGACCCGGCCCTCGGCCACCCTGCCGTGTGCCCCTGTGCCCTGAAGATTGCGGCGTGGCCCTGGCGGCCGTGGGCAGCGGTGCCGCCGTGTATCCAGGTGCGTGCTCCCTGGCCGCCACAGCGGTGCCCGCGGCAGTGGCACATACGGCCCAGCACAGAGGTCCCAGCTGACTTCAGGCTTCATCTGGGGTCACTTCCTCTCTCGTGCCTTCCCTGCCCCGGCCTCCATCCCACGTGGGCAGACCCCGTGACTCCCACCGGCCTCCCTGGGCAGGTCTGGCTCCCCGAGCAGGTCCTTCCTCTGCAAGGCCGAGAGCCTCTCGGGCAGGAATTTGTCCCGAGGTTGTCCTCGTGTCCTAGCACCTGACACAGGACGGCTTAATACCTGAATGGGTCACGTGGCCCACTGTGCGTCACCGCTCGACACACACTTGTGCTGTTTCATCCGCGAGGGTCCGGATGGGATGGGAACATCCGTGTGCCCGCAAATACCCCACTCGCCCAAGGGCCCCTCAGCCTTCCCTTTCCCCCTGCACCCCCAGCCCCAGGCCCCTCTGCTTCCTCTGCCGCCTGAACCCTCCTGGTGGGAGCCTTTGCCCGTAAGCAGGGTCGCGTGTTACCCGGGGAGGGGCGAGGGGAGGGGCAGCCACAGATCCACAAGGTTTGATGAGGAGGCTGAATCTTTGGGCTCCTTACACACGTGCCCCGTCTGGACTTGGCCTTCGTCTGCCTGTCCTCTCCTTGGGGAGCCGCTGCCCAGGAGCCCCCTCCGGCCTGGGAGAGGTAGAGCGAGGCCCGCCCCTCCCCCGGGGCTCCCGGCCTCCCCCGCCCCCCCCACTCCCTCGCGCCTGGCCAGCATGGTCACCACCAAGAGGAAAAAGCTCAGTGACGGATGCCAGGGAAACGTCCCCACTCTCATCCCCTCCCATTAATCACAGGCTACCGGGGCGCCAGGCGCCTGTTTAAGACGCACCGCTGGTTGGAGGTGAGCGCAGGCACACCCAACCTCCGCTGTTAATCTGCTCCCGAGACAGGCTACCGGCCTGCTAATCACTTGCTGTAATTACAGCCCCAACTTTGCACGGGGAATGCTAATTGATACGTTGATGGAGGGGCTGTGCACGCACGGCGTCCTTCTCCCGTGGCCCCCAAATGCCAAGGTCACGGGATTTGGCAGGGCTGATGGTGCATAGAAACGAGCACGGAGGGTGGAGTGGCCGGCTGCCAGCAGCGGCCACGTGCCTTGCCCCTGCCACGTGCGCTGCATGCTTACCAGGCGGGGGCGGGGGCGGGTACAAGGTGGTCCACACTGGAGAGCGAGGGCGGGGCTGGGCAGGCTGGGGCTCCCGGCTTCAGAGCTGAGGCGTCCAGGTGGGGAGGCCCTCCTGGCTGCCTGTGCTATGGCCGTGGTCATCCTGCCTGTGGGACGGGCTTGGTGGCTTTTTTCCGTGCACCCCTGTCCAGCCAGGCAGTTCTGCTGCTCCTTGCACTGCTGGGAACTCGGCTGGCCGGTGGTAGAGCCGACCTCTGGTTGTCCCGAGCTGTGTGAGGCCTCTCTGGCCACCACCTGGGGCCAGCAGGTAGTTTTACGGATGCCCCTTCCACGGATTCCTGCCATTAGGTTTGTTTCTCTGCCGTTGTAAAAGGAACATATGCTTGTTAGAAAATAATCTGTTTTCAGGCTTTCATGCTCTTCAGTAGGATGGGAAGGGTTTTTGCTGATTGCCTACTGCAGTGCTCATTGTGACAGTGGGGGAAACTGAGGCTCAGAGAGGGACGGAGCGGCCAGCCCAGGGTCCCTGGGCCAGTGGGAACCCTTCTGGGACCTGGCTTCCTCCGGGACCCTCCCGCCTTGGCCTGGAGCTGCCCACCCTCTTGGCTGTAACCTTAGATTCTGGCTCGGGTGGTCCTGTGGGGCCTGGAGCGATGACCCGGGTGGTGGTGGGTGTGGACGAGCCCCATCAGGCCTCTTGGTGGTGAAGCGCCTATCTTGGCCAGGACGCTCCTTAGCGTAAAGGAAGCTGGCGGGTAGTTTGGGCGGGGAGCCAGGCTTGCAGTGCATAGGAACATCTTCTTAATCTGTGTGTGGCCCTTTAGGGTCCACAGGGGCCTGGGGCCCGGTTGAGGGCATAGGAAGGACTAGGGGGGCCCTCTCTGTCCCCAGGTCATCTCTGCAGGTCTTGTGTGTGTCCTGCATGAAACCAGAGGGGCCGAGCCCTGTCCTCCCCTACACTGCCGGTTGGACGTCCTCTGACCCTCTTCTGTGTCCCGGCCTCCGCAGGACCCTTTACCCCTCACCCCAGAGGCGACCCCTGCAGCTTTGTGGCACCGTGGTTGAGCAGCCATCGGCGCCTGGCCTGGTAGGCCTCACCTGAGAATCAGCCAGACGCTTTTACAACCACCGCCTGCTTCCCGGGACTCTGCGTAGGTTGGTTTGGGGAGGGTCTGGGCGCAAGCGCCCCAGGTGTTTGGGTGTGCGGGCAGGGCAGCGCCCGGATGTGGGCTGAGGCCCGGTGATCTGGGGCCGCTGCGGAAGGTTTAAAGCTGTGGTGCCAAGGGAGGGGTAGGGGGACACTGCCCAGAGACCCTGCCACGGCGGGTCCCCTCGCCGCTCTGCCCCCGCTGTGCCGCTGCAGGCCTCACGGAGGGCTGGCTGGGCAGGGTGGGGGTGCCCGCCTCCACCCAGCACGGTCATTAAAACCCCAGTCAGCTTCGGCAGAGCCAGAGCAGTGCTGTGAGGCCCGCGGAACAGAACGCAGAACGCTGCAGCGGGGTTACTGCGGAGAGGGGCAGGGAACAGACAGGGAAGGAGGGAGCTGAGAAGAATAACAAAAAGGGAGCCGGTGGAGGGCTAGAAGGGTACAGCAGCCCCTCCCAACAGAGGCAGAGGAGCCCCTCCCAGCAGAGGCAAGAGAGCCCCCTCTCCCTCCCACCCAGAGGCAGGGGAGCTCCCTCCCAACAGAGGCAAGGGAGCCCCTTCCCAACAGAGGCAGGGGAGCCCCCTCTCCCTCCCACCCAGAGGCAGAGGAGCCTCTCCCAACAGAGGCAGGGGAGCCCCCTCCCCCCTCCCAACAGAGGGAGGGGAGCCCCCTCCCCCTTCCCAACAGAGGGAGGGGAGCCCCCTCCCAACAGAGGTAGAGCAGCCCCCTCTCCCACCCAGAGGCAGGGGAGCCCCCTCCCAACAGAGGCAGGGGAGCCCCCTCCCAACAGAGGCAAGGGAGCCCCCTCCCAACACAGGCAGGGGAGCCCCCTCCCTCTCCCAACAGAGGCACAGCAGCCCCCTCTCTCCTCCCACCCAGAGGTAGGGGAGCCCCCTCCCATCCCAAAGGACAGAGGGAAGGCAGGCACAGGAGGTCTGGGGCCAGTACTGGGTGGCTCAGGATGCCCCTGAGCCCCTAAAGTGGCCCCAAGTCGGAAACTTCTAGCAAGGAATGTTCCCCACCTGCCCCAGCCAAGTGATCACCCCACCGAGGGTCCCTTTCACCCTGGAATTTGCTCCTGGGATCTACTGCACACCCCAGTGGTGGCTCCAGTACTGCCCCCCCCCCATACCCCCTGCCCCGTGGAGCCCTGATGTGCCAGGTCAGAACCCCATCGTGGTGGCCCCAAGGAATGGCCAAAGGTCAAGGTCCACCAGCATCAGGAGTGTGGAGCCCAGGCCACTGAGGCCGGTGCTGTGGGGAGGGGACCCCGAGATGGGCAGGGGCCACTGCCTCTTCCCCATGTGAGACTCCAGGCAGCGTGGGCGTGTCAGAGCTCTGACATGTGTCTGTTTCCCCAGCTCTTGTTCTTTGGGGGACATCTTGAGAAAGGGGGTCTGTTTGCAGTAGGAGAGAAAGGGGCTGGCTGGCTTGAAACAAGAAATGAGGCCCTGGAAGCAAACTCTTGTGACTTTAAACAAGAAGGGACAAGAAGCGGGTAGGGCAGAGAGGTCACCTCCAGAGCCCACGGCTGCTCCCTGGTCGTTCACCTCCCGCGGCTCTGCCTGGGCTCCACCCTGGCCTCCACCGCTGCCAGCCTCCTCTGCTCTGTCCTGCCCCAGTGCCCAGCAGAGAGCAAACACCCAGGGATGCTAGCTAGCATCCCCTGGGTGGGGGGGCTTCTCAGGCAGCTGCTTGATAGCCAGCGACAGCCCAGAATGCCAGTCAGGCTCAGCCTTCACTGTAGGCCTCCTGTGATGATGTGGCCAGTGGAAAAGTCGAGAGACATCAGCCCTTGTATGTCCCAGGCCCTGGGGAAAGGGTTACCCGCCTCCCTGGGCAGCATCAGAAATGGTCATCATGCTTTTCTGCCCTCCCCTCCTGGTCCGTTTCTCCTCTGTGACCTGATGCTTTCGTTCTGCCAAGATTCGCTGAGCTGGCAGATGGGATCCCCGCCCCTGCACCCAGCTGCCCAACCTGTAACAGACAGGACAGAGCGAGGGGCAGGGTCCGGCTCAGTGCCCCTGTCCTCAACATGGCCTTTCTCTTACTGGCTGGGGCTCAGGTCTTTGATTCCTGGCTGAGATGCTCTGTGGGTGCCGCTGGGACGTGAGGCTGAGTGGCCCCCAGCTTGGGAAGTTTGACAGCACTTGGAACCCCAGGAGGGGCCGGGACGTGGAGGTCACCTGAGCCAGCTTCCTGCCCAGCGGGCACCTGCTTCCCAGCTCCCCGTGACAGATGGCCACGCAGCGGCTCCTAGAACGTTCCCGGGATTCATGATTGAGTGGCCCCGGGAGCCAAGCGACAACTGAGAGGGCCGTGCCTTCTCCACATCTTCAGAAGGGTCCTGCAGTCCAGCCGGGCAGGACTCTGGCACCTTGGGTCCCTCCCAGGGCTCTCCACCCTCCTCCTGCCACCCCCTCCGGGTCCCCCTCTGCTCTCATGTGGAGGCGCCTGAGAGTTCCTTTAGCCGCACAGGGCCTGCGGGAGCTTAGTGTGTGTTTTCTCGTTCTTTCTTCTGCAGCCTGGGAATGTTAGCAAGTCTGCCATATGCATTCATGAGTGTGGTGGGGATGAGAGTGGGGGACAGGGTGGGGGGCTGGCGTGGAGTCGGTCTGCTGCCCCCTGTGGGTCGTTGTGACCTGGCGGTGGGGGTTGGGCTGGTGTGCACTGAAACATTAAGGGCAAGGGGACCCGTGGGGCCTGGGCGGTGCCTTCTGCAGACCCTCGTGGCCGTGACGACGAGCATGCTAATGGCGGGTGCTAACGGAGCACCCTGGGTGGTGCCCGGGTGTAAGCCCCTCCCCCGCCCCCGGCTGCCCCTCCTGGACAGCTTCGGGACCGCTCTCTCCGTGTAGAAATGCACTTCTCCGCCTGCCCTGCTCTCAGATGCCCGGGCTGGGAGTGCCTAAGCTCGCCGGGCGTTGGCCCATACTGGGCACGTCGACACCTCCCCAAGAACCGTCTCCTTGTGGCAAACGGCCAGCTTTGTCACCAGGGAAAGAATGCATCAAATGCAACTAATGGGGTCGAATCTAACCCCACCCCCACACGCGTGTGCACGCTGACATATGGTTTGGGCGTGGTTGGCTGAATAGCGGGCGCCCGAGAGGCAGCCAGGCCCTAATCCCCAGCGCCTGCGAGTGTGACCTCACGTGGCAGAGACGCCCCGTGCCGATGTGAAGGGAAGGATCTGGAGGTGGGGGGAGTGTCCTCGGTTACTCAGGTGGGCCTGAAATACAGTCATGAATGTCCTTATGAGAGGAGGCGGGGGAAGATGTGATCCACACAGGAGCATAGAGGCCGTGTGATGGCGGGGGCCGCTCTGTGGCCCCGTGAACCCCGCAGCGCCGCCGAGCCACCAGAACGGGGAGGAAGCAGGCCGTGGACTCTTCCCTGGAGCCTCTGGGGGGAGCAGGGCCCCACCACACCTTGAGTTCAGGCCCCGTGATGCTGCCTTCCGACCTCTGGCCTCCTCTGCGAGAGAGTAGACTTGGGTTGTCCCGAGCCACCCGGCGTGGGTTCGTCTGTGGCAGTCGCTCGTCCGGTGTCCTAACAAACCACACCACCCCGAAGGCAAGCGAGTTACAGCAGACGTGGGAGTCCTCTCTGGTGGCCGCTCTCTTGACTGTGAACGAGTCAGTCACGGATGGTTTCCTCTTGTTCCCCCTCTGCAGGTTTTGAAATGGGGACGTGTCATGCTATCAAAGCTTTAGTGACCTGGCAGTGACACATGCCGGCAGCCCCTGATGGGGTAGCTGCAGGTGAGGTCCAGGCCGGGGAGCCCCTCCCACTGCCCCGCGGGCCCCAGCCCTGGGAGCTCTGTCACGGGACGGCACTCAGGAGCTCCAGGTGAGGGGCCTGGCCAGCCACAGCCTTCACTCCTCTTTGCTCAACTGGAGCCACGAAGGCGGGTGCGCAGTGAGGGGTCGGGAGAGCAAAGGGAGCTGCTGGTGCTACCTCTGGGTGAAGGGTTTTGCGTCCCTGTCATGCCCCAGGAGGCCCCTGCTGAGCCCCCGCTGGGTCCCCTAAGGCCAGCACCTTCTTTCCGAGAGCTCCGATTCTAGCGGCTGGCTATGAATGAGTTTGTGCGAGCCAGGCAGGGGACATCCTGCTGGTTGGCTCCCAGGAGAGGGCGTCCCTCCCTGCTCCCTCTCCCCTGATTTTCCTGGTGGATCACTGCAAACATAGCAGGACCCCCATCTTCGCGGCCGCGGGCCTGCAGGCGTGGACTGGCACCGTCTAATGTGGCCTCCGTGACCACGCCAGGCTGCTGGGGCTGCAAGCGTGGAGGGTTTGGGCTGAGATGTGCCGCACGGGATCCTGAAGACTGAGTGTAGGACAAAGAAGGTAAAACCTCTCCGCGATCACTTTTGTATGGGTTATGTATTGAGACGATCGTATATTGAATATAGTGTGTTGGATTTAAAAATCATAAAAGTCACTTTTGCTTGTTCCTTTTAATTTTTTCTTTTTAAGAGTTTCAGGCGCTACTGACTGAGCTAGCCGGGCAGTTTAATTTTTTCTTTTTAAATATGGCTATCGGGGGCTCCTGGGTGGCTCAGTTGGTTCAGCGTCTGACTTTGGCTCAGGTCATGATCTCGCGGTTCATGAGTTCGAGCCCCATGTTGGGCTCTGTGCTGACCGCTCAGAGCCTGGAGCCTGTTTCAGATTCTGTGTCTCCCTCTCTCTCTGGCCCTCCCCTGCTCGCGCTCTGTCTCTGTCTCTCGAAAATAAATAAACGTTAAAAAATTTTTTTAAAATATTACTTTCTTATTGGGGTCATGGGTAAGTCACTATGATGTCACCTTGCATTTTTGTAATAGTTGTACGTTATCATGGTAAGATACACGTAACATAAAATTCACTCCCTTAACTGTGTTTAAGTGCATGGTTCAGGGGCATTAAGTGCATTCACACCATGTGCAAACTGTCTGTATCCATCTCTGGAACTTTTTCATCTTCCCAGAGCAAAGCTCTGTCCCAATTAAACAACAACTCCCTGCTCCCCTCCCCCCAGCCCCTGGCGCCCACCATCCTACTTTCTGTCTGTGCATTTGATGACTCTAGGTGCCCCTTAAAAGTGGAATCACACAGTGCCTGTCCTTCGTGTCTGGCTCATTCTGCGGAGCGTAACGTCCTCAGGGTTCATCCGTGTTGTCAGAGCCCCTTCGTGTAGCTGATCTCACGCTGTTCTCTCACATCCTGTAGATAGACTTATTCGTCCCATTTTGCTGATGAAGGCACTGAGGCTCATCCAGGCTCACTGGGACAGGCTTAGTGGTCACATGGCCTGACAATGGGGCCATGACTCTGATTCTCCGACCTCCTCCACGCTCTGTCCACTTCGCCCTGGCCGGGTGACACTGGCCTGTCCACAGCTTTGCCATCACGACCCACTCCGCTATTTTAATAATGACTGTCACACAAGTGGAAAATAAAATCAGTTGTGGAAGAAAACCGTCTCGTTTTAAGTATCTCCCCCTGTCTCCCTCTCCCCCTCCCTCGAGATGAGGCAGAGAGGTTTCTAAGAATAACTACAAGTGATGGGACAGGTCAGTTTATAAATACTGCATAACCTGAGATGATGGGTCCAATTTGAAGCCTGTTGACAGTGAGGCTTTGAAGGATGGGTTCCAGGCGGGGTGTGTGCGTGCACACGGAATACAAATCAATAATTTATAAGGAGAAGGGCATGTTATGCAAATTCAGGGTATGGGCGTCGTGTCTGCAACAGTTAAATGCTGGGATGTCACGGGGGGAGGGGGCTGAGCTGCGGGGAATCTGCAGCCCCTCAGCTCTTAAATCCTCTTGGCTCTCGACCTGAAGCCGGCACGGGAGGGGACTCGGCAATGAGAGTAGTCTGTCCCCCGTGGGTCTGGTTTCCGGGAGCTGTTGGACATCTCTGTTCTTTGGAAGCTGTGAAGGTTCCACAGGCAGGAAGGAGGGCTGGAGCACCTCAGATGCCCTTCTGAGGTGTGGCCAGAGGCTCCTGGTATGAGTGGGAGGAAGAGCCCAGGACCCTTCGCCAGTCAGGGTATCTGTGGCAGCAGCCCGAGCCCCACCCACTTAACTGGTTAATCTGTCTGCAGGGCACCTCTTGCCGGCCGGTGCATGTTGCTTAACCAACCTCATTACTCTTGTGCATTTAGCCGCTCGGAGGAAGATAATACCCTTCAGGTTTGACCCAGTTTTAGTTTTTGTTGTCATAACCATGGAAAATTGACCTCTGAGCCCCTCGGCAGCAGGACTGAATGGGTAGTGATTTACGGCAAGTGTGTGTGTGGGGTCCCTGATGTGCTGGCGGCGGGGAGCGGGGAGAGGGGGGCGGTTCTGCCAGCCCTGATCTCCACTTAGCAGCACTTCCCATGACGAATTCTCATCCTTCCCACCGTCTGAGAGCCCACGCCCTGGAGATTCTGAAAACCACGTTACTTTGATTTCAAAAGTAGGTGGATAGACGGGTGTACAGAGAGGCAGATCCCTAGCAGTGGTGTCCGCATTGCCAGGATGTGGACAGGACAGCTGCCCTTCCCTCCGTGGGAATGACGGTCATCCTCCTCCTGGGCTGTGAGCTGTGATGTCACTTCCTGTTTCTGATGGGGAAGCAGGGGCTGCAGGCAGGGAATTCACGTGGATTGCCTGCAGAAGTCTCTCCTTTTCTGACTCATAGGGGAAACATAACTAGAAGTCACATGATGCCTTTTGGTACAGAGAAAGGAGAAGGGGGATAGGAAATTGAAGCAGGAAGGGGTGTATCAGTTTGCTCTGCTGCATAACAAGCCACTCCCAAATCAGTTGCTTCAAACACCAACCATTTCCTTTTATTTTTCGTAAGCCCGTGGGTCCATTGGAATCAGCAGAAGGACTTCGTGGTTCTGCTCTAGACTGGGTTGAGTGGGGCAGCCCTGCTCCCTGTGCCCTTCACCCCGCCCTGGGACCAGGAGCCCAACCATGGCAATGGCAGAGGCACAAGAGAATGAGTAAAAACATGCAAGTCGTCTTTTGGGCTAAGCTTCGAAATGGCTCACCATTTCTTCAGCCTCATCCTTTGGCCAAATAAGTCACATGACTGAGCCCAGATTAATGGAGGGTGAAAAAGAGGCTTTGTCTCTGTAGTAGGAAAAAATCGCAGTCATGTGGCAAAGGGCATGAAGCCAGGGAGGACTAGAGTCTCATTGATGCACACCACCACGGTTGGTGAGGAGAGCTGCCTGAATCTGCTCCTGCTGACAGACGTGATGGAAGCCGTTGTATATTTAGTGTTTACCATGGACCAGTCGCTCAACTAAGTGTTCTGTGTACATGATCCTATTTGTTTTTTATAGTAACCTGGTAAGAAAGTTGTTGTTGCCCACTTAATAGGTGGGTAAACTGAGGTTGGGAAAGGTTAAGTAACTTGCTCAGGGACAGTGACAGGGCAGCCAGGATTTCCATTCAGGTTTTATGTGACTTCCAAGCCCAGGCTCAAAGACACTCCACCCCTCAGTCTTTGTAGTGCCACCTCCCGGCCCTTGCTCCTGTTCTGGACCTTCTCCTCCCCTTACTGGGTTTATTTTGTGGATGGGTGAATGCGTGGATAGGTGGATGGGTGGATGGATGGATGGATGATGAGTGGGTAGGTGGGTGGATGGGTGGATGGATGGATGGATGTTGAGTGGGTAGGTGGGTGGATGGGTGGATGGATGGATGGATGGATGATGACTGGGTAGGTGGATGGGTGGGTGGTTGAATGGGTGATGGGTGGGTGGATGGATGGGTGACGAGTGGGTAGGTGGATGGGTGGATGGATGGATGGATGAATGGGTAGGTGGATGGTTGAATGGATGATGGGTGGGTGGGTGGATGAGTGGATGAATAGGTTGGTGGGTGAACGGATCAATAGACAGAAGAGGAACAGACAAATGGATGGATGGCAGATGGACAGATGGATGGGTAGACAAATGAAGTCGATGTCTCCAGTGACCGCAGCTTCTTTCTGATGGGTACTTCTCGTCTCGCCATGCCATTCTTCTTCCGGGGAGGTCTTCCTTCCTCGTGGAGCTCTACGTGAGCCAAAACTCATCTGCTGGGTAGTAAGAATGCCACCCAAAGGACCTCAGAAGGAAAAATCTGGTCCCAGGAAGGCAGATTTCATGGCCAGGGTCACTCAGGGCGAGCAGACTGGAGACCACAGCAGGGTCCAAATCAGCCTAGGCTTGTGTAGAAAGGCCAGACCTTGGTCTGTGTTCCTCACTCAGAAGACAGGGCAGGAGGTGGGCAGAAGGCCCCTTGCGAGTTAGGAGTGAGGAAGCTGGCTGTGAGGGCCCTTGCTTCCCCGTCCCGCTTGTCTCCCTCTGCTCTCGTCTGTCCCTCAGCATCAACAGTGAGTCCGGCCGTGAGCCTTCTGAGCCCTCCTGCACGTTGACTTCACCGTCTGCTGCTTCCAGGGAGGCCTGTCCATGGCCAGGGCGCACTTGCTGCCAGAGCGAGAGTCGGGGGGCCTCTGCGGTTCTGGAGCAGCCGGTCTTGCCCTGGGGGGATCTTGGGCAGATTCTGCTGTCGCCAATGTGTTCCGGAGGGGAGGGGCAACAGCTGCGGGCACGCCCCACCCGTGGCGTTTGCTGCCGCCGACCCCCTGCGTGGTGTGTCCCTTCCTCCCTGATCCTAACCAGCAGAGGCCCGACGTAGATCCTAGTCCCTGCCCCATGCGTGCAAGGCAGCCAGTCGGGCGTCTGGGATGAAGACGCTTCCTGTCTTGTTGCGTTTCCTCCCTTTCTCTTCTTCCTGCAAGAGAGCTGACCGAGGCTTTGGGTGGCATGCTGGCGGCTGTCGCCTTCCTCCCACTGCTGGTGGAAACCCCCTGGGGCAGGTGTCTCAGCCTGAGCGTGGGACACATGCAGTATCATCACACTGATTATTGCCTCTTCCCAGACGTATTGATCGGGCTTCTGTCTCTGACTCTGGCCAACCGAAAGGCTCTGCAGCCCATCAGAGCCTTAGGGACTGAGAGAGTGGCTTTGACTCAAGATGTATTATCAGCCCAGGAGGTGATTTCTTTTTTTTTTTAATTGAAAAATTGAGAGTAATTTACATATTGTGAAACGCGTGGCTCTTCGTACAGTCCAAGCAGTTTTGACAAGCGTGTGCACCCAAATAACCCTCACCTACATGGAGATGTGGAACATTCCCACATCTCCAGAAGGTTCCTTGATCTGGTAGGGGGTGCGAAAGTACCTGAGTGGGATGATGCTGTACAGGTAGGTGAATGAAGGCTTGGGCTCCAGCCTTACCAGGACTCTCGTGATGGCCTCGACCAATGCAGACCCATGAGAACCCAGCTCCTTTGAGTTAACAGACTGGTGGAGAGAGGGCAGCAAAGGGACAACCAGCCAGGAGAGAGGTCCAGGGCAGAAAAAGGGCCCGCAAGGTCCTTGGCGCATTCCTCTGCTTCACGCAGATCACACTCAGGTCTCCCAGGAAGAGGCCCCATCTCACATGGCAGGCACTGTTCTCGAGAGTACCCAGACCCACACAGGGCAGATAGACGCCGAGCGTTCATGCGACAGTGTTGCTGAGCACCTGAGACCGTGGGTGGGAAGCTCAGAGGTGGACGTCGCTGTGCCTCAGGTTGCCAAGGAAAAGGGACGTGCGACGCCTTGTCCTGGGCAGGGGTTTAATGCCACGTCCTGCCAAGAAATCCTTCTGTGCACTGTTTCTGCCCCACATCCCTCTTGCTGCGTCCTGTTCGTGTTCGCCTCCTGTGCTCAGGGCAGGTGGGGACAGCCGAAGACCAGTGCCCACACCAGCACCAGGACAGGGTTCTCCTGGTGGCTAGAATTTTCCCAGAGCAGGGCCCTTGGGGAATTCTCTCGGGATGGTTGTGCCATGCAAATGTTGTCACAGCAGTTGACTCCATGTATATATAAATGTTTATTTTTGAGAGACAGAGAGAGAGAGAGAGAGACAGAATGAGCGGAGGAGGGGCAGAGAGAGACAGAATGTGAAGCAGACTCCAAACTCTGAGCTGTCAGCACAGAGCCCGACGTGGGGCTCGAACCCACAGACCACGAGGTCACGACCTGAGCTGAAGTTGGATGCTTAACCGACTGAGCCACCCAGGCGCCCCTGCAGAATATATTTTTAAAGCACGTTACTGGTTCAAGTTCTTCTCCCGTGCTCAGGCTGGAGCTGTGAGCGCCGTGCCCAGGGAGGGAGGTGCGGCCTTGGAAGGGAACATTTGAAAAACTTGCCTGACCGACTACATCTGTGTGTGTGTGCAGCCGGATGGAGGTCTCGGGGCCAGTTCTGGGACCCCAGGCCCCAAAGAGACCTCTGTTTCTGCAACACAGAGCCAAGGAACGCGTCTCCACGCAGGGGCCCTGGCTGTCTTGACCCAGAGGCACCAAGGCCCACCCTGAACCCCTCCCACCACCAGCCCCGCAGGTGTCCTGAAGGGACAGCCCTGCCGGCCCCCAGGCCCCGTGTTCCCAGGGAGGGCATCCAGGAGTTTCTACCCTGCCCTCCCCATTTCTCTCCACTGCCTAAAAGTTAGAATCCTATTAAGGTCGCGATTCCCTACATTTGTGACGTAAGTCAGTCTCGGAGAAAACTTGGGCTGTTCAGCATCAAAATCCTATTACCAAATGCCATGTTTCCCGTGCGAAGATACCTGGCGGCTGGGAGATAAGTGCGAACGAGCTTCTGAGTGCGGCCGCTGTGCTCTCTGCCCGGCCCAGGCTGCTGGGGAGCCCGCCCCTCCCCCACCCTGTGCCCCGCCCCCCTCTTCCCTGCACTTCTCCCCCCGCCCCGCCACCACCTTCTAGGTAGCTTCCTAAGGCCTCACGGTGCCAGCGGAGAGAACCAACTAGAAAGTCCCTGTCCTTGACCGTGGTGACTTCCTTTCCCTGGTGCTACCCAGGAGGGTGTCTGTGAGCCGGGTGCCTGGCCTGCAAAGGTGCCACAGAGGCGGAAGCAAGGGGATGGGAGGTGCTGAGAAGGGGCTGAGACCCCGTCCTGGGCACGGGGCTGTGCCAAGGTTACCCGGGAAGCACGTGTGGGGGTTCACTTTGGGGGACATGCTCTACCGCAAAGCTCTGTGGACAGACAGCCAGGGCTGGCGGAGGAGGCTTATGGGGTCCGCTCTAGGTTTTTTCCCTGCGCCCTCCTGTCCGGCTGGTGAAAATCACGACCTCCAGCTCTGTGACCCCTGGTGGGTTCCAGACCCTGCCCTCTGGCTGTCTTTGTGAGAATCTCCTTGTCCCCCCACCGCTGGCAGGGCAGGACTGACTCCTCAGTTGGCCTTGTGACGCCTTCAGGCCGGGGCCACCTTTTCTCTTGCCACCTGCCCTCAGCTGGCCAGGCAGTTGGTCTGAGCCCCCTCCTTCAAACTGCCACTCTGCTGCTCCTTCTTCTTGAAGCTGGTCACACCCCAGCCGGCTCCCACCCTCCCTGTGACCACAGCGCTCTGTGCGGCCCTGCACAGCGTCCAGTGGAGTGTATTGTAATTAGTGTTTAAATCATGGCAGTGTGCACCCACGCTCCTGCCCAGGCTCGAGTGCTTTGCAGGTGAGGAGCAAAAGGGGGCCTGTCACCACCTGTCTGGCGGGAGTGGTCCCCTCATGCGGGAGCCCAGGGTCTCTTGGGTAGGGGCACAAGGTAGGGGGACATCAGTCTCCAGGCCTCACCCCTGGGACAGCCCCATCCGGCTGCCTGCTTCCCCACTAGACTCTCAACCCGAGGGCCCGTGTGAGATGCACCCTCGGTCTCCCCCAGCCCAGCACAGGGCGTGGCACAGCCTCCCCACGTTTGTTGACAGGGGTGGGAAGAGCCCGTCTGGCTTATACCCTCCGGGTCTTTCTCTTTCCTCCCCTCTCCCAGCTTTGCTTCCCTTCCCAGCCAAGGCTGTGGGCCGTGGAGGGGGCCGTGGGAAGGGATGGTGTGTCCACCGGGTGACCTGGGCCACTAGGTGAGACTCGGGGTTTTGGTCTTTCCATTCATTTATTTATTCACTTTTCATCCATCCAGCAAATATTTGAGGACCTTGTATGGCGGGCGCTGGGTCTACGGTGGTGAACAGAACAGGTATCCGGCCCTCAAAGGCCGTGATTGAGTAAAGGAGCAAATTAAAATGTAATTACAGTTTACAGCAAGTACCACAAGGGAAGAGTGACGTCGGGTGGGGACGATGTCCGGTCGGGCGGTCGGGTCAGGCCTCTCGCTGGGGACGTGATCTCCACTTGAGGCTGAGAGGAGCTGGGGGGGGGGCGGGGTCCTACAAGGAAGTAGCGAGCGAGAAGGGCTCCCTTGGGGGACAGGGGACCACTGGGTCCCTTAGAAATCTGGTCCCTGCTGGACACTTTTGAAACTCTGGATACCTTCTCTTCTTGGGGTTTCTGTGGTGTTTCGCAGCCTGTCTCCCCTCTCTGTGGGGCCCCTTATTCCTCTGCACAGGCCTCCCCTACCCCAGCCCTGCCTCCCAGCGTGTCCCTCATCACCTGTCCTGCCCTCTGCGCCCAGCCTGTCCTCTCACTGGGTGTTGCTGTTCGTGCCCTGGGGTTTGGCCACCGTCTGCATCGATATTTGTTGTAACCCCTGCGTCAGGTGTCTGTTGATCTAATGGTGATACCAAACCTTAGTGGCTTCAAACAGCAGTCACCTCTTAGCCCATAGTTTTGGGGGGTTCAGGAGCCTGGGAGTCTCAGCAGCTAAGGTCTTTAGCTCAGGGTCTTTCTTGGTCAGCATGCTGGCTGTCAGAGGGAGGCCCCAGTTCCTGCCCTGCGGATGGATCTCTCCATGTGGCCGCTCAAGGGTCCCCACGACGTGCCGGTCAGCTTCTGCCAGCATGAGAGCAGACGATGTCATTTATGGCATGATCTCAGAACTGGGGGGCCGTCACTTCTGCTGCTGTGTCCAGCCCCTGGCACAAGGTAGGAGGGGACTGCGCCAGAGGACAGGAGGTGAGGATCGTAGGGGCCATCCTGGAGACGGGTGCCCCAATCCCCAAAGCAGGTAGACTGTCTCCTAAGCCCTACATCCTGGCACCCACCTGCCAACCCCCCCCCCCCACCAGATGTCCCAGGGACCCTTCAAACACAACACATCCAAATCTGAACCCAACCCCACAAGCCTTGGGAAATCATATTATGTAATTGTTAATATATGACGAGCTGTCAAGAATAACTCGGGGTCTGCATGTAACCATATAACAAACTCTATCATCAGCCCAGCTGAAGCCCCCCGAGTCTTTCCCGTCACCCTCGCTGGTCTCCATCCACCTTATGTGAGTCTCCGTTTCTCATTTGCTCACCGGCGGTAGGCTCCAGATTGAGACTCCTGCCTTGGTTTTTACGCCTTCTACCCCGTCCACACAGGCACCAGAGAGAGCTTCTTAAGACACAAATCTGCATAGTTTCCTGCTTAAAATTCTTCAAGTGGCCGTTGAAAGTCCTTGGCTTGCTGTTCAAGGTGCTTCATGATCTGGATTCTGACTTACACGGCTGGTCTCATCTTCTCGTTCGTCCAGTCCCGGACCTGGAAAACATCTCCCTGCCCCTCTTGGTGGCTCCCTACCTGCTAGCTCGCCAGATCCGCCCCTCAGTCTTTAAGACTCCCTCTGGGGTGGGCCACCTCCTCCGGGAAGCAAGAACACCCACTCGGGATGAGCGAGGTGCCTCTCTCTAAGGTTTCCACATACACTTTGTCTCCGTCACTGATGCTTTATCTGTGATGTGTTTATTGAGCACCTATTTTGTGCCAAGCCCTGTTACAGCTGCACCCAGGAGATCTGCCCTGTGGAGCTTGATGTCTCTGCACGAGCCCTTATCCCACCTCTGCTGGGATTTCTTGTCACGCCGCCCTCTGCATTGCTACCCCCTTGGGGATGGGCCCGTGAGCTGTTCTCATCTGTGTCCCCAGCTTCTATCACAGGAGGGACTCAGTGGATTTTCAGCGCTGGAGTGGTGCTTTGGGGGAAGGGCCAGACCGCAGGAACCGGCCGCCTTAGAGTTCCCTGGGTGTATGGAGCAGGTGTCTCTGGCTCGATCATTGATTCCTAGACACAGGCACCCAGGCTGATTCGGTGAGGGAGGCAGGGAAAACGCACAGGAGCGCCTAAGAACACTTCGGACCGTGCCCTGGGCCGCTTCTTGTCATCCACAATTTTTGCACAACCCAGCTGTGCAGCTGGGCTGGAGTTCTGTCGCATTTTGGGGACACTTCTGGTCTGGGGCCTGGCCTCATGTCAGGGGTTCTGGGCCCCCAGTGTCAGCCCTGCTGTCACTCGGGTCACACAGCCCCCAGCCTTTCCTGCTTTCCCCGACCTTGGGGAAAATTGCTTCCCGAATTACACCCCTCCATTTCGCAAGCTTTAAACACAGAGCCGGAGGACACATGAATTACATAAGGGCCTTCTCATTCCCGTTGGAGATGTTGAATAATGTAACATTTCAACAATACCTAAAGGTGCACTGTTATTATTAAAACACACTGGTGTTAAAAAGAAGAAGGAGAAGAAGTGTAGCTACAGTAAAATTGTCACAGATGCCAGAGTGATAAACCCAGATGATGATGATGATGATGATTATTGTTATTTTTGGCCGGAAACAGGATTTCCCAAGCCATGAGGGGAGTCAGGCACGAAGCTGGTTTCTGGCTTGAAAATGGAAGGAGGAGCCTCATTTATTCCGAATATTCTGTGTCCCCTATAATCTTTACTATGGGAACAAAGTGCCATGTGGTGTTCTCCCCGCTAAAGACACAGCAAATTCTGCTTTCTTAGCGGGAGTCTTGTGTTAAGCTCGGAGCTTGGTTGTTGGCTTGTGTCTGGGAGAAGCGGAGACTGAGGGGGGTCGGGGAGGTGAGAGATTGCACAGGCACGTGCCAGCACCCGTGATCGGTGCCAGGGAGGGACTGGGGACAGAAGCCGGGAGAAGGGGGCACGCGCGCTTGGCGAGGGGTAATGGCTTCGGAGAGAAGTGAGGGCAGGACGTAGTGCCTGGCCTGCCGGCTGCAGTGCCCAGGGCGTGGCGAGGGCTCCGTGTCCTGCTGAACGGCGTGGTCGGTGGGACAGGTGGCTCTGCTGGGTCTGGATGTTTTGGTGTTTGTTTTGTTTTGTTTTGTTTTGTTTTAAACAAACACCAAATCCTTTGTCGTTACTTTGAACTTGCCACGTTTTATCAAAGTGCAGCTGATGTGTAACTTTGCATGAGTTTAAGGTGTGCAGCTTGGTGATTGGTTGTACGTACAGATTGCGACGTGGTCGCCACACCCATCCCCTCACACATTCACACGCCTGTCTTCTCGTGATGGAGAGTTTTGAGGTCTCCTCTCTCGGCGACCTTCACGAACATGACACCGCGTTGTGGCGCAGGGTTGCAGCGCTGTGCGGGATTCACGTGGCGGTGGGAAGCGGGCCCCTGTTGGCCAGCCCCGCCCCTGCCTCTGGGCACCACCAAGCCACCAACCTGTTTGCTGTTTCTCCGGCAAATCCTCGCGGTTCCTCCCGATTTCCTTTACTTCCCGCCAGGCGGAACTGGTCGACAAAAAGGTTCTTCCCGGCAATGAAATGGGCCAGCAAAGGTGTGGTTTTGGGGAGAAAGGCCCCGTTCTGAGGCGGGCAAGCTGAGTCCCCTGGGATTTGCAGCTGCCCTTTCCTGAGTCTCTCTGGGACGGGGAACAAGAATGTAGGTGCGTGTCTGGGGCGATTGGTATCTTTATTACAGCAGATAAAACAGCGCGTGCGGGCTCGGACGTAGGAGGCTGTTCACGCGAGTCCGCGGAGGAAAGGATCGGGGGCGTTCAGCTGGTCCCCCGTCACACAGCTTGTACGTGGTGGGGCTGGAGGGAACCTGCTGCCCGCCCCAGGGCCCTAGAGCCTCCCGGGGAAGTTGCGGGCTGTGTCCGAGAGCCGGGTGGTCTGTGCCTTGTCCCCAAGCAGGTGAGAAATGGCTCTGAGTTCACGTCCTGAACTTGCAGGGCCTCGTCTGCCCAGACGTGGCCTGTGTGCCAGCAGCAGGCCCAGGGAGGGGACGTCAAATGAGGGGCAGTGACACGCCTGTGTTCCTCATCTTGAATCCCATACGTAAAGCCACTTCCCCAGATGATCCTGATTGGAAAGGACTGTTGCCGTCCCCAGCCTGCCTGTAGGTCCCCAAGTGCAGGTGAGTCTCTCTCTTTGGAGATGGGGGAAACAAGCTAGAATGGATGCTTTCCTGCTGGGCCCCTCTCCGCATGGGAAGCGGTAAGTGTGAGGGGTCTCTCGTGGGCTCAGCTGTTCACACGCAGAGAGAGAAGGCATTGCCACTCACCCCCACCTCTGGGTATCAGAGACCATCCTGCTGACTCACCCGAAGGGATGATGGTTACTTCCGCTTGTCGGTTTGGGAATTTTACAGAAAAGGTTCGCCCGTTGCACACGGTTCACGTAGATGTGGCTCCTCCTTCCTTTCGTTGTTCGTTTCACAAGCACCTGCTCAGTGTCAGCACCGTGCCGGGTAGGCACGGTGGTGAGAAAGACCAACCAACGTCTGTCCTCATGGGACCACGTTTAGTCTAGACCATGATGGTGATGATGGTGATGATGTTGGTGAGTGAGGATGATGGTGGTGATGATGATTTGGCCATGTTCTCCCTCTCCCTTCGGTCCCTCCCCCCCTTGCCTCCCCATCCCTTCTGGACCGACACGGTCCAGCCCTGCAGTGTGCAGAGGACAGGGCCCTCAGAGAGGAATGGAAGGGCCGACTGCCCAGTACTCATAGGACTGGCGTCTGCAGGGTGGCCAGAGGACCTTATCATCCACAGTCTCTTCCAGCAGGAACCCCTGCGGGGGCCACTGCCTATTTGCGTGTTGGCTTCTTTTTGCAGAAGATACTTTTCAGGAGTGCCAGTGTTTATTTTTCCATCTTCTCTCCCTAACGGCAAGAATCCCAATAGGAGGCCATTTGGGGCCAGGGCACCAAAGGCAGCCCCAGCCTCCTGCCCCCTTGGGAGCAGAGCTGGGAGCCTGGCAGGACGCCCAGGAGACTTTAATTGGCGGCAGAGGTGGGGGGAGGGGTGGGAATGGTTTGGACAGACCTTCCCTGAGACTGCGCCTTCCCAGCCAGCTCCCTGCCCTTGCCCTTGCCCTTGGTAGGACCACGCCTGGTATTTTCCAGCTCCAGGCCCTTCTCCGGTGTCATATCCTTCTGGGACCCCCACCACCTGTGTCCAGCCTTCCGGGGAAACTTAAGCCTCTGTCCACCCCCAAAGTAATTTTGAGGGCTTCCCCAACTAAAGCAAGGGGATTGAATCCTGAAGAAGTCGGTCGAGAGGATGGGGAAGAGTCCTGACCCTGGGGTTCTGGGCTGTCGGGGGCCTCAGAGTCCCCCACCCCCTACAGCACGAGGCACAAGGACATTGACGTTGATGGTCAGCAGTTGGAGGCTCCCTGCCTGCCTCTGGCCCCCAGGCTACACTCTGGCAGAGGTTAGAGCCGCGGGTACCTGGCACCGTGTTTGGCATGCGGTGGGGCACAGTGAATGTGGTTCCGAGGAGGGGGAAGACGCAGCTCTCTCCCCTGCTGGGTTTGGGACAACAGGCTGTGGCCTTGACCCTGGGCTTCAGCTGGACAGGCCAGAGCCGCCATGCGCTGTGAGCCCCACGGGCCTTCTCATCTCCCTTCCTTCTCCCTTTTCCCGGAGCCAGCCTTGGGGCCTTGGGGGACCTCATGGCAACTTACTTGCCTGGCCTTTTGTCTCTTACCTTCGTCTGTTCTGTGAAGAAGGAGGTGGGGCCAGTCCCTCTCCCTGGCAGCTGGGGAGCTGGGGCACCGCACTGGGGTGGGTCCTGTGTCCCTGAAAATCCGGGGGCCGGGGCCCCAGCGTCTGCACCGTGGGCACTGGATGGTGTCTCCTTCTGCGGAGTGGGGAGAACATGCAGTGGCAATCAGGGACAAGCTGTTAAACGGTGGCCCATTTAAGAAAGCAAAGTGGGGCGCCCGGGTGGCTCAGTCGGTTCGACTCAGGTCATGATCTCGCGGTTTGTGGGTTCGAGCCCCGCGTCGGGTTCTGTGCTGACGGCTCAGCCTGGAGCCTGCTTTGATTCTGTGTCTCCCTCTCTCTCTGCCCCTCCCCTGCTCACACACTCTCTCTCTCAAAAATAAACATTAAAAAAAAAAAAAAAAAAGGAAAAAGGAAACAAAGGGCAACTGTACCAATGGTGAGGCCAAGGCCTGGCCCAGGTAGGGCTGCTCACTGGGCTATTCGTCCCTACCCCTGTCCAGTCTCCGTGAGCCCACAGCCCATGCTCCCCCGTCTTAGCAAGCACACAGCCCAGCAACATGAAGTAACCTCTCCTCTCTGGGCCTGCGGGGCTCCCGAGGTGGGTGTGCAGAGTCGGGGTACGGGGTGCACAGCTCAGCATGCGAGTGGGGGATGGGGGGTGAGGCATCACCCTGGAGAAGGTGGCCCGGATTTCAGGAATTGTACGTAGCAATCAGTGTGGGGCCAGAGGGGTTTGGGGTCTCTCTGGACTGCTGTACTGCCCCTCTCCCCTTCCCGTCTTTGCTCCCTGTCCCTTGTCACCTTTCCACCTTTCCGTCTTGGGTTTACCTGCCAGGGGCACTGTCCACATCTCCACCTTGCTCCCGTTCCAGGGGGTCTGGTGCAGAATGAACTCCAGCCCTCGCCTTTTGTGCCCGCTGCTGAGAATCAAGCATTTGGTTCTAAGGCAAGCCTGCCTACCTGCCTTCTCCGCCCCACCAGCTTGGGTCACCACCTGGAGCCTCCTGTACCTGGGGCCCTCTGCGTCCACCTGGCTCCTTTTACCTGGGCCCTGCCCCCAGCCGTCTCTGTCACTGCATTTAGCACTGACCTGGAACAACAGATCACACACTTGCTTTTCCCACTGAAAAGTGGCCTCACAGGGCTCGGGGCTGTTTTCCGTTCCCTCCGATGCCCAGCTCCCGGTGCCGTGCGTGGCATGGGCGGTCACTGCAAAGCCACGTGGTGCCTGGGCATCACTCTGGGAGCTTGGCCCTGCCGTTGGGGATGTGGGTGGTTCTCCTTTTAAGTGACTGGATTTTAGGAAAAGAAACAAACTGGTAGTCTTTCCTTTTTTAAAGCTCCGTTGTGGGGTTTCTGGGGACGTGCCAATGGGAGTCTCTCCACTGAGGCGGGCTGGGGGGAGCCCCTCCTGGCCAGCCTGACTCAGGACTCTGCCCCAGAGCCGGTCCCTCGGGGCTGGCCAGAGAGGATGTGCCCAGCGGTGTTTCTGTCTTGCCTGCCGATGGCACGCACACAGGGTTGGAGTGAATTAAGCCAAGAAAGGACTTTCGAGGCCCAGGTGCCCCCCATCCGAAACAGCAGCCACCAGCCCCCTTGTGTTTCCTGGGAATTCGGGCTCCAGGGAGACAGTGGTCACTCTTGTACAGAAGCCTGAACGTGTGCGTGGAGGAGAATAAGGGGTGGGGGTTCGTTCGTTCATTCATTCGTTCGTTCGTTCATTCATCCATCCATCCCCGTGACAAATACCGCGTGAGCTCCGACCGGGTGCCAGGCACATCCCAGGCACTGGGGTCCCAAGTGCTCGCCCTCGGGGTGCTTGCATTTCAGGGTGGTGCATCTGTGGGGTGGCAGCTGTGAAGTCCTGGGGGAAAATCAGGGAGCGAAGGAGGAGGGAATGCCAAGGGGATGGCCGTCAGTTTTGATAGGGTGTGCTGCTTGGGGCTGGCCACCTTACCACACATCCCCAGGCCGGGAGGGGCGATCCACGCAGTTACACGGTTATGTAGGTGCACAGGCGTGGTGCAGGGGGAGGCGCTCTCGTGCGCGGGGCAGCCAGGAGGCCTGGGACTGCAGGAGGTGCAGGCGCTGCGAGGGTCCCGTGGGCAGAGCAGGATTCACCTGGAAGCTGTGCACCCATGGCCCCAGCGAGACCCTGCAGCGTTATTTTTGGCTTTGTCACCTGAGACAGCCCTCCCCCCGCCCCCGCCACCCCCCCCTCCCCCGCCGCCGAATCGTAAGCGTCAGGGTCCCCAAACCTGGCTTCGCCTGGCTTGTAGGTCACTGTAGCAGCTCTGGGTGTTTCCTCCCAATGACATAGGACACGGTTGGAGAGTGGCACCACCTTTCAAAAAGAGAGGGACAAGGGAGTTTCAGGAATGATGGCAGTGATGAGCCCTGGAGTTTGCAGTGGGTGAGGCAGGAAGTGATGGGATGGGCCAGACCGGACGGGGTGGGGTCAGCATTGGGGGGCGAGGGGGGAGGGGGGCCAGATATCATTTAGGGGGCATCGCAGCGGGAGGGCTGATGGAGCAGGATAGGGTCCCAACGCTTTGTCTTCAGACAGGTTCCCCTCGCGTTCCCCTGGGGTGTGACCTCAGGCAGCCACCCGTTGCCTCAGTTGCCGTGCGGCACCCCCTCTTCTCTTGTTTGCTAACACCCGTGCTCCTTTGATGTCAAAAAGAAGATGTTTGCTTCAAAGGCATTTAAATCTTTTCCTTTTCTTTTCCTTCAGGTTGAGAATCTGTCTCTGAGAACCTGAAACTTTTCCTGCCGATACGCCGCCCGCCCGTATTTCCCAGCAGCCTTCCACCCCAGAACGTTCCAGAAAGAATCCCACAGGGAGGGGGTCACCTCCCTGCTGCAGCCAAACAGACCTCACCCACCACTACCAGGTAAGGGGCCGCCGGCCACCACACCGATCCTTCAGGGAGGAGGTTGCATTTGTGATTGAGAAACATCTTATTGACCCGAGGGGATTGCCGGCTGGGGACTTTTCTGCTTGCTCGTCTTTCGTGGCCTCAGGGTCCGGATGGCCTCCGGGTCGGGATGGGGAGCGTTGGGGCAGATGCCCAGGAATGTGCTGGCTTGGGTTGGTAAGGAGTGCCTGCTGTCTGTGACCTGAAACGTGTCAGCCTGGCGGCAGAGTTATCATCCCAGGAAGGAAGGTGGGCGGGGCGCAGCGTCCACCTTCTGGGTTCAGCGCAGACTGCCGTGGAGGCCGAGGTCGGGTCTGACCTTCCCCTGCCCAGATTTCCCTGCAGCCCGGCCAGCGGCTCTGGTGTCCCCACCTGGCTCCAGAGGGGACTGGACGATTGCTCCGTGACACTTCAGCTGTACCAGGAGCTCACCCCACGACCCCAGGGTTAGCGGGTTAGCGAAAGACCGCCCCGCAGGCTCTGGGCCAGTCCCACCTCAGATGCCAGCCACAAGTCTTGGGGGCCATTTGCACTTCTGATGGACCGGCTACAAATTCCCGTGACCCTCAGTGTTGATAATCTGCTAGACTGACTCTCAGAACTTAAGAGCCGCACTCATGGTTGCGTTTCTGTAATAAGGGACACACGTAGATGGGACCAAGTCTGCCCTCACCCTGCAGGGTCAGGACAGCTCCCCCTCCCCGCACATCCACGTGCTGTCCCCTCACAAAGCTGCCTGAGCTGGGAGTGTCCAGAGTTTTACCGGAGTCCTATTATGTCATTGGCTCCAAGACTGGACTCTGTCCCCTGTCCCTCTCTCCCCTGAGCGGGGAAGTGAAAGCTCCAGCTCTCCAATCAGGGTCCCTCTGCCTAAGGATTCAAGAGTCACCCAGTCAGCGTGAAGTCAGGTGTGGGCATAACAGAGGACATTCCCATCCCTCGGGAGTTCCAAAGGTTTTAGAGGTTACCTCCCAGGAACCGGGGACAAAAACCGGGCACGTTATTACATCACCACGAAGGTCAATGCAGCCCGGTCCCCACTAAGAAACTGCACACAACTGGATGGTGGGGCTCATCCAAGGCCGGGCAGGAGGGACTTGGGCCCTGCATGGCAGTCCGCCTCTGTGCTGACCCTTTTCTGGGCGGAGCAAACGATGCCCATAGGAATTCTGGGCAAAGAGCCGAGGACACAGGCTGGTGTCTCCAGTACCCCTTTCGCGTGCACACCATTAGCTTCTGCATAAGGTACAGGAGCCTTGCCAGGTCCGCACTGCTGCCTTTCTTCCCACGATCCAAATGGGCTCTGCCCTCTGCCTCGGGGTGTCTGGGGGCCTTCTTTTTGCCTAGGGTTGATCGTGTACCGACTGGTCCGTGTGCTGTCATTGAACCATACTCGCTGACTCTGTTGTGGAGGCTGCAGCTTGGTGGCGACAAAGCCAAGTCCTTGCCGTGTATCCTCCGCTGGGGACGAGTTGCACATCTCACGTCAGGTAGCGATAAGGCTGTGAAGAAGGGTGGTCAGAGGCAATCGAGGTTGGTAGAGGCTGCTGTTCTCACAGGGCAGTCCGGGCAGGCCCTGGAGGCTGATGGGGGTGAGGGAGGGAACCAGCCAAGCCCTGGGAAGAGCAGTTCAGACAGAGGGCCTGGCAAGTGCAAAGGCCCTGAGGCATGTTGGAGAAGTAGCAAGAAGGTTGGTCTGCCGGGGTCCAGGGGGGAGCGGGGTGGGAGGAGATAGGGCAGACGGTGTAGGGCCTACCTGCAGAAACTTTTAGGCCAGGGGTAAGGACTTGGGGTTTTGTCTTAAAGATGGTAGGAACCGCTGTCCGACTTCAGCTCAGGTCATGATCTTGCAGTTCGTGAGTGGGAGCCCCGTGTCGGGCTCTGTGCTGACAGCTCAGGGCCTAGAGCCTGCTTCAGATTCTGTGTCTCCCTCTCTCTCTGCTCCTCCCCTGCTCATGCTCTGTCTGTATCTCTCTCTCTCTGTTTCAAAAATGAGTTAAACATTAAGAAATTTGAAAATAAAAGATGGCAGGAGCCACTGAAGGCCTCTGAGCAAGGGGTTGAATCAGCAGACTCGAGTTGTGTGCAGATGACATTGCCTTCTGTGTGGGGAGTGGATGGGGAAGGAGGTCAGGGCAGAAGCAAGGCCACCATAAGGAGGTTCCTGCTTGTCCCGGGGTGGGGGGGGGGGGCTATGCCACGGACCCAGGATATGAAGGGTGGGTCTGGGGATGTGTTTGAGATGAGAATTTTCAACAACCACCTTTCTGCATGGAAACGATTCTGTCACATCACTGCTAGACCTTCGGGGACCCCTTAGAAAGCCTGCGAAGGGAAGTCATATACTGCAGCTGTGCTGGGCAGGGGAGCCAGGCCATGCGACCGTTCCAAAAGTCTCGATCCCATGGACCTTCGGAATCCTTCGGGACCGGGGGTCCCCTCAGTGCTACCATAAAACCACCCATAGTGGACGCACAGCTTGGGGCTGACCTCATTGCGGGCCAAGCCACCCTGGGGTCATGCACCGTCCCCTAAATCTCAGGATCCTGGGTCTAAGCAAGTGCCCGTGGCACTGCCCCGGGGAAAGAGCAGTAGAGTGCAGACCTCCTGTGGGCAGGTGACCCCTGAGAAGATGCTTTTCCTTGAAGGTGATTGCAGGGCCCAGCTTTGGGTGAAAAGGTAAATTCTTGGGGGTGTCAAAGCCAAAAGCACCAGACTGGCCGGTCCCGGCTGGCAGGTCTGGGAAACTCGGGGCTCAGTGGGGCCTGTGCAAGTCCCTTTGGGCCTGGAGCTGCGTCTCCCCTCGTTGATGCCAAGGCACACTCTGACATCGTGAAATGGGCGATGTGCTTTGGAGTCTCCTTCCTCCCCGGGGGGAGGCGGGGGGTGGGCCAAGGGGAAAGAAAGCACCAGGGGAGACTCGCGTGTCCCTGTTGTGCCGAGCAGTTTGAAGCCTGCAGAGGAAGCTGGGCTGTGTTCGGCCTTTTAGTCCACTCCAGGCGACTGGTGGGTCTCCGAAGGGAGAGGCCAGGCCCACGGAGCGGTGGTCTGGCGTGCCAGCCGCTGTTCTCGAGGGGACCCAGACAGGCCCTCCGGAGGGAGCCAGGCCCACCCCCGGGCCCCCAGTGCGTCGAGCTCTGATGTCTGGAAGGAAAATCGGGGAGAGGCAGCAGGCATCCCAATCCCTCCCCCTCTCAGAGGCCCCCCGTCCGTGATTCCGTGATTTCATGACGCCCGGTGGAGCGTGCCCTGGCCCCCGCTGGCAGGAGGAGAGCCAGCTGGGGGATGGAGGTTTGGGGGAAGCCAGTGAGGGGGAGAGGGCGTGAGGCGCTCCCGCACGCCTTCCACGGTGGTCGCCGGGGTCAGTCATGGGCAAGGTCAGTGCAGGCGTGAACCCGAAGGAGCCCGTGCTGCAGCGCGTGGGGCTGGTCCATCCCCTGGGGCTGCGGGGCCATTTAGCGCACGCAGCTCCCCATCACTGCAGGGGCGTCCTTGCTGGCGGGGAGGGGACACCTCTTCTGCCTTGGAAAGCGTCCCATGGATTAGATCCCATTTTAAGGCTCATCCTTCCGATGTGGATTCAGTTTGGGTTTTACTGTGTAGTAAATGCTGAGTCCCTATTGAAAACATGGGTGGAAATTAACCTGCTACAAAATGAGATTCGTTTCTTGCGTGCAGTGGTGGAGGCCTGGGGCAGATCAGTGCTTCAGGTCACCGGGGAGGGAGCCCGCTACCAGTGACCTGGAGAAACTCACGGTGGGCATCTTGGCTCTTGTGTCCGGCCCTCTCCCCTCCCCCTTGCCGTTCTCTGAATGCTTCGGAACCACAACCACCCGGCCTCCGTCTGTGTGTCAGGCTCTTCCTCCTCCAGATGCTTTTGGACCGGGGGCGGGGGGGGGCTTGTTCTGGAAGCCGAGACGACACAATAAGGCCCTCTGCCCTGACCTCTGGCCCCTCAGAGGCTGCCCCTGAAACCTGCAGGGGAGGAGACGGTCCAGCCAGAGCTCACGCTTCCTGCTCAAGAAGAAAGGCTTTGGCCCGGCCAGAGGTACCGCTTCAACTCCTTTAAACACGGCCACACGAGGGGGCGGCGTGTGCCGGAGAGCAGGGGCTGCTGCGCTCGTATTGGGGCCGAGGGCGAACGTGTCATAACTGTGCAGCTGGTGCACGTCGGGCGTTGCCCCCTTCAGCATGAGAACCCGTCTGTCTACCCCGGCCGCCCCGCCCCCCCCTTGGGGACGGACCCCGGAGCTGCAACATGCAACTTCCCATAAATCATCCTCGAATGGGCGCGCTTCCTGTGCCATCCATCACGCCCCGTCTCTTGTCTGCTTGTTTTTAAAAGCTGTTAAACTGGAATCCATCACATGGCATCCTCGGGGGGCCAAGCAGAAGCAGAGGCTGCCCGCATCAGCAATATTAATGCACACAGAGCTTTCTAGAGCATCGAGGCAAATGTCTCCCCCGTGGTGGGGAGAGGGAGAGCATGGCTTTATCTAGTTACGACAGAAGCTAATGGGATGTTTTTCTGACACTTGGAGTTGATACATTCCTGCCACGCATGAGGAGGTCCTGGTGCTGCTGGTGGAGCTGGTAATGCCACCCGAACGGTGCCGTGGTGTTTCCGCCTTCTCGTAGGGGCACCTGACTTCCTCCTGTACCCGACAGTTGCTCTCGAAGACGGTAGCTTGAGCCAATCTGTGGAGACATGGATCCTTCTAGGAACATCCGTGGTTCCTCTTTCTTTCATTGCTAAATGTTTTTGGAAAGGAGGATCCGGGAAGGGTGTCGAGATCAGCTTTAATCCTTGTTTCTGGAACAGGTTCCGGGCATGTGCCCTTGAGGAAGGGAGAGGAGGGGGACCTGGAGCCCTCCCTCCTGCCTCCCCTACTCCCCTCCCCTTCCTCCATGGTTTAGCCGTGGCTGGAATCTTCCCGGCTGTCCTTAGCATCCATGGAATGAACTCGTGCGGCTCTGTCTCTGGGAGCCCCTGTGTCTGTCCCAGACAGATCTCACAAACCTGGGGGCAGCGGGGATGTCTCATCCCACCTACATTTGGCTTCCCCGCTTTCCTTTTCTTTGCCCCATTTGTGTTGGTTGAAGGATAAACCTCATCCTGTGGGCACTGGTGAGACATTTGTAAAACAACAGAAGAGCAGGACAGTGTTTTGTCCTGGTGGCTTTGGAGCCCTGTGAGTGAGCTGCCCTGGGTGGGGCCGGGGGGGCCTGGATGGGTCCTGGACAGGTGCCTGGTGGGAGCATTGCCCTCCCTCCGCCCCAGGAGCGGTCCAATTAGAGCCCATTAGTCACTCAGTGTGTTGGAGCATTTAGAACAATTAAAGGTGAGAAGAGTTTCCAGATGCAGCCTCAGTGCTGGTGCTGGAAGGCAGGCTCTGCCGTTCCTCCCCAGATGGCAGTCGTCTGGAGAGCCCGCAGCCCTCTCGCGGGAGCGGGCCTGGTCCCCGCGGCCCCAGAGCCCGCAGCCTCGGGAGGGTGAACCCTGAGGCGGCCCTGGGGCTGCCCTGACCCGGGAGCACAGCCTGGGGGTGGGGATTAAAACAGGAGAAACAGATCCTGTCACGGTGCTGGGGGCTGGGTGTCAAGGTGTCAGCGGGGCCGCGCCCCCTCCCCCAGATGCTGGTGGCTGCCGGCAGTGCTTGGCGCTCCCTGGCCGGTAAGCCCATCGTGTCATCCTCTGCCTCCATCACCACGTGGCTTCTCCTCCGCTCTGTGCCTGCCTGGCCCTGTGCCTTCGCGTGGTGACGCCCTCTGTGCGTGTGCGCTGCAAATCTCCCTCGTCCGGTGAGGACACCGGCTGTTGGGTCGGGGCCACCCCATTCCAGTAGGACCTCCTCTCATCTTCACCCTTGACCACATCTGCAAAGACCCTCTTTTCAAATGAGATCACATGCATGGGTTCTGGGGGTCAGAGGGACAAGATTCTACCTACTACATCTCCCAAGACTGCTGGGAGGAAGGTGAGCCCAGGCACCGAGCTGTCCCCCCACTGCCTTTGGCCCCATGGATTCCACTCAGACACTAGGATTCTCACCAGTTCTTTTATTGTTATTTATTTTAACGTTTATTTATTTTTGAGAGAGGGAGAGACAGACAGAGCACGAGCAGGGGAGGGGCAGAGAGAGAGAGGGAGACACAGAATCCGAAGCAGCTCCAGGCTCTAGCGGTCGGGACAGAGCCCGATGCGGGGCTCGAACTCGTGAACCGCGAGATCATGACCAGAGCCGAAGTCAGGCGCTCAACCGACCCAGAGCCACCCAGGCGCCCCTCTCGTCTGTCCTTTTGAAGACGATGATGCCTGTAGGCCAGTCAGGAAGTGAAGGCCAGCATGACCCTGAGCTGTAAGACGAGCCTTCTCGATGCAACCCTTCCCCAAGCTTACAGATCCTCCTTAACGACAGCAGGAGGCACCGGCGCCCCGTGGTCATCGGCTGGGAGCCTTTCTTGTGTCCCCGACTCGCTCTTCTCCACCCACCTCCCGCCATCCCACTGTTGAGAGCGGTCTTGAGAACAAAAGCCAAGAATTAAAAGGCCAGCCTCCCCCTCCCCCCAAATCTAGGCCTGAAATGAACCGTTTTCGGTCCAAGTCTGGGTCACACAGTTTTGTTTTGCTGGCGAGGGTCTCCCTGCAGGAAGGAGGCGGGTGCGAGAAGGTGAGGGGGGAAAACCCGGGGGAGCCAGTGGGACCCTGTACGCGGTCGGGCTACAGTTGTGGAACATGCTGGCTCAGAAGACCCAAGGAGGCCGGCAGGGCCCGGGAGGAATAAAGCCAAGCTGACAGTCGCAGAAGTGAGAATCCGGAAGCGGGGGGTGGGGGGGAGCCTACAAGGACACTAGAGAGAGGGCCAAGCGGCGCCGGGGACAAGGAGGAACACACGCGGAAGACAGAGCCTGGGGACAAGCTGTCCTGATGTTTACAGATGCAAAAGTCAAACGTGGGTGAGGTGGCCTCCTGGGAAAACTTTTGTTCCTGGTGGCGGCTCATTGTCTTCCCGCGAGAGGCTGAGCATCCGGATAAGGGCCGTGTCTCCAGGCTGAGCTGGGAAATGGTTGTTGCCATCAACAGGTGCACGGAGGGGAGGGAGGGACCATCTTCATGCCCCAGGATGCTTGTCGGCACACGTGGGCACGCAGGACCCGAAGGGTCCCGTCACCCAGAGTTGCTGTGTGCAGCGTGTGACTTAAAGATGTCCCAGGCGGAGCCACACGCCGGTCCCGTGTCACCGATTCTGGGTTCAAACTGGGTTATGACCCCGGGGGCCATGAGGGTTTGTGGGTCACTGTTTTTGCTGACCCCGCTGCCCAGCGGGCACCCATCTGGTTCCGTGGGACCCTCACTTTGTTTCTCTGCATGGACACGCAGGCTGGCAGTGAACGGACAAACGGACAAGCAAGGGTTTTTATGGTCTGGGAGAAAACTCTTTCTTTTAATCCAGTCTGCAAGGATACATTAACTATCCCTAGGCCTGGCGCTTTCAAAGACATCTGTGTTCTGTGGGGCAAAGAGCAGACAAGGAGGGTCAGCAAATGTCTCAGGAAGAAAAATTAATCTAGAGGTAGAGGTGGGGACTGGGCCAGCTTTCGTGTTGGGTGTGTGCGTGTAGGAGAGAAGGCACAGGCAGGACAGAGTCCGTTCTCTCTGCTTCCGTGGGGTGGGAGAGGAGGTAGAGATTGGACAGATGGCGTTTTTGAGTGACCTTGTGTCGCCGAGCACTGCTGAGTACCGCCGGCTGGAGGTGCAGGAGGCTCGTGGGGTGTGGCCACCCGCAGCTACCAGTGGGGGTTCATCAGGATGTCAGCGGTACGGAAGGCCCTGGAAGCCATCAGAAGATAAGCCCAAGTTCAAGAAAGATCAAACAGCACTGTCCTGGAACACCTTCACGAGGGAGGCCTGGAGAGTCTGACGTATCGATGGCGTGGAGACCAGTCAGGCGGGTGTCCTGGGGTGACACGTGCACGCGGACTCTCCACCCGAGGTTCCCGTTGCTAGGTTGACATGTGTCATTCTTGTGAATCCTCGTGACAACCCAAGGAGCTGAGTTCCCACCAGGAAACTGAGCCACAGATGAAGGATTAGCCCGGGGTCGTCCAGATTTGGAACCCACGTGGCTCTCTGGGGACAGCACTGGCTCAGGACGCCTGTCTTGAATGATCCAAATCAGAGCTACTCGGGGCGCCTGGGGGGGCTCAGTCGATTCAGCGTCTGACTTCGGCTCAGGTCATGATCTCATGGTCCGTGGGCTCCAGCCCCATGTCAGGCTCTGTGCTGACAGCTCGGAGCCTGGAGCCTGCTTCCGATTCTGTGTCCCCCTCTCTGTCCCTCCCCCGCTCATGCTCTCACTCTCTCTCTCTGTCAAAAATAAATAATACAACATTAAAAAAATAATAAATAAGATACTTGAAAATGGACATAGTGTAAATACTCAGCAGTAAGGGAATAACGAAACTATAGTCCGTCAAATCCACAAAAGATTATAGTCTTTTAGAATGTAAGTAGAGGGCGCCTGGGTGGCTCAGTCGGTTAAGCATCCGACTTCAGCTCAGGTCATGATCTTGCATTTCATGAGTTCGAGCCCCACATCGGGCTCTGGGCTGACGGCTCGGAGCCTGGAGCCTGCTTCCGATTCTGTGTCTCTCTTTCTCTCTGCCCCTCCCCCGCTGGCACTCTGTCTCTGTCTGTCTCTCAAACGTTGAAAAAAATTTACAAATCAGAGAGCTACTCAAGGTGAGGTCTGTGGACAGAGCCTGCCCTTGAGCCACTGCCCCAGGTCCCTGGAAGATGAGGGCAGGGCCTGGGAATAAGCACGGAGAGTCGTTTATATTCGTGAGAAATTGGGCTTTGTATCTTGTCTTTTTTATTCCGTGTTTCCCAGTAATCCCTTTCGTATGGCATCTCCGTTCCTTGCGTACAGAGTACAGAGCCCTTCACCGCAGGTGCTTTGAGCAGGCCTGACTGGAGAGGGTACCCGTCACATCTCAAATAGGCTGTGACATGGGCCAGCACACCCAGAGTGGGTCCTGCCTCGAGAACGTGCCTCGGTGACGTCGGCTGTGCGGGGGACTCTGCTGTGCTGAGGCTGCCGTGACAAAGACCACAGCCCGGTGGCCTCGCAGTTCTGGAGGCTGGGTGTCCAGGATCCAGGGGGCGGCCGGGGCGGTCTCTCCCGAGGTCTCTGTTCTGGGCTCGCAGCCGGCCACCTTCTCCCTGTGTCCTCACAGGGTCCTCCCCCTGTGTGTGTCTGTGTCCTGATCTCCTCTTCCAAAAGAACACCAGCCACGGGTGGGTTAATGTAATGACCTCTAAAAGCCCCGTCTCCAGATATGGTCACATTCTGAGGTGCTGCTGGGGCTTCGGGCTTGAACATGTGAGTTTTGGGGATACGCGGTTCAGCCTATAACAGAAGGGTACGTAAGAATTTCCTGTACTCTTTTTGGAATTTCTTGTGAGTCGTAAATGATCTGAAAACAGTAGTTTTTTTATTTTTTTATTTTTTTATTTTTTTTATTTTTAAAAAAAAAAATTTTTTTTTTCAACGTTTATTTATTTTTGGGACAGAGAGAGACAGAGCATGAACAGGGGAGGGGCAGAGAGAGAGGGAGACACAGAATCGGAAGCAGGCTCCAGGCTCTGAGCCATCAGCCAGAGCCCAGAGACGCGGGGCTCGAACTCCCGGACCGCGAGATCGTGACCTGGCTGAAGTCGGACGCTTAACCGACTGCGCCACCCAGGCGCCCAGTAGTTTTTTTTTTTTTAAGGGTATGCATCTCTCTCCCCAAACAGCACGGCCACTGTGTTTGTCTCCACAGGGTCCCTGAAGGCCTGCCCATCGTCCTTGGTTTGGGGGAACGGCTCCCTGGGAGGGATACCAGGTTGGCATGGCCCCGGCCTCACCCTCTCTGCTTTCTGTCCTCAGGTGCTGTCCCTCCCCCCGTGCAGAGGGCACCTGGGAGGCGTGCGCAGCGGGCTCTGGGGCTGCCCTCCTTCATTCTCTGCCCGTGGAGGTTCTCTTGGGTCCCTGTCTCCCCTCCTCTGCTCGTCCCCCTTCCTCTTGGGTTTTAAGGGCACCGGCTTCTGCTGCTGCCTTGTTCCCCTCCCCCAGCTCTGCACGCGGTAGGTTTCCCGAAAGGCTTTCCATAGAATGTCCCGGATACAGCGTTCGGACGGTGGTTTAGTCGTACCTCTTGGAATGCTCTCCCCTAACTCTGGGAACAGTTGAATCATGGGTCACATGTGGCCCTCTGGGTGTGACGGAGGAACCACCAGATGGGGCTGTGACAGCAGACCTGCGTCTGCACACCTTTCCTGTGTGGCAGACCCTGTCCATTCCCCACTAGGCAGTGTGTACAGACGACTTACCCGCGTGTCCACCAACCTGTGCATCCACTTGTCCGCCCTTGTACCTTTCATCCATCCAAGTACGTGTGTGTCCATCCATCCGTCCGTTCTTCCGTGTGTCTCTTACGCGTATACGTACGTGTGTGGGCGTCTGTTCATCTGTCTGTCCGTGTGCCCATCCCCTCTTTCTCTCTGGAAGTCTTTGTTTATTTTCATCGCTCGTTATTACTAATATTGCAAAGATGATTTTGAAAACTTCATCCGTTCTTGATCTTATCGGGGTGGTCAGGGCAGACGATCACAGTTGTGTTTCTTTGCCGAGCTGAGGCTTAATGCAGCTCTCAGGACTCGGCAAACGCACGAGGGCGGGAAAGCTAAGATGTGGGAAAGGAGAAGAGGAAGGAGGAAAGCCAGGAAGGGACGTGGAAATATGCCAGAGGAACCTTGTGGAGTGACGGTCGGGACTGAGGGGGGGCCTGTGACATCTGACTCTGACTTCCACGGTCTGGCCCCGCCCCCCCGGAACCTGTCCTGCCCCCTGCCTGTGTCCTGGCTGTCCCACCCACATTATTGCCTCTCTGTGGGCTCCTGTTCCCCCCTCCCCGCCCTCCCACAGCTGGTGACTGTCCAGCTGCTCCTTCTGGCCGAGTGCAACTTCCATGGCTCCACGACGGCTTCGGAGGGGGCAGAGCCGGGCCTGGGCTGCAGGAGAAATCGGAGGCTCAGAGAACAGGATGGGGGAGGCCAGGGGGAGGGAGGACAGACTCTGGAGACCCCGCTCAAGGTCTCCACCCAGGAGCACTCCCAAGACCTTAGTGGAGAGAAAGACTGAATTTTGAGAAAAGAGAGTAATGAGCCCGGTTAAAGTGGCCCACGGGACCCAGAGCCTGGCGTGGGCCAGATCTGGATAAAGTCCCACTAGATCCTGACGACTGGCCGCCACGGAGCCTGGGGGGCGGGGGGGGGGGAGCGATGTGGGGCACAGGTACCACCACCCACCTTCGCAGCTGGGGAACAGCCAGGAGCGGGAGCTGCCTGGTGGGGTTTGCAGTCCTTCCTTTTCCAGGCAGGCTGGCCACGGCGTCCAGCTGGGACACCCTTCACGGACAGCATGTGGCTGTGTCCCCAGCATCCTCCCTGTTTTTATCAGGCCCTGAGCACAGTGGCCTTCTTAAAAGAAGAATACATTGGCAACACGGCGTGAGATTTTCCCGCCTCTCCTTCTCCGTCTCTTCCCTCCGTGAGCCCAGCTCCTTGTTTTCTGTTCATCACCTAAGACCTCTGACAAAGACACCTTGCTTTGGGGAACTAAAGACGGGGAGAGGGGTGGCCCACGGCTCTCTTAACCACATGCCACAACAGACCCGCCATGCATCTTGTATACACATCTCCTGCGGCGTGAAGGTGGGCCTGGGCCGCAGTTCACAGACCCTGTTTCTACACCGTCGGGATGTGGTCAACACGGGTTGTGACCCCACCTGCCAGCTTGGAGCCCCGGAGGCCCTCCTTCCCACCTGGTGACGTCGATCCTCAAGGCAAAGGGAACCTGGGCCTCACTCATTGGCCGCGAGACACCCCTTTTTGTTAGGACAAGCTGACCCCTCAAACCAGTCCCTGGGCCTCGTAGCAGCCACGGCTGGCAACAGCACCCGTGTCCAGGAGAAAAATGAGCAAATTCGCTTGCTTTCTTTGGGGTGTGCGTGTGGGCGTGTGGAAGGGCTTTCAGGAAAATCTTCGTTCCCTGTTACAGAATAGGCTGATATTCCGAGCCCACCTTCTGGAAGCGTGGAGGGCCCTCAGGCTGCTGGCAGGGCGTCACCTGTGGTATGTCGTCAGCATCTTGAATCACTGCAGACCACTCTGCAGTTCTCCCCCGTCTCTCAGGAGCATTCCAGATCACCGAGGTCTGGGGAAGTACGTGATGTCTCAACCCAGTGCTGGCCCGAGGGACCCAGGGCTAGGGGAAGGAGAACAGCCACCAGCACATGGTCCCACCTGACCCCTGGCCTGCTACACAAGGGCACCTGGGGCTGGAACATTCCAGAACTGCAGAGCATCTCCGCACAAGCACTTAGGGCAGGGAGACTTCTGGGCCACCCCTCAGATTTGCAGACGGAGCAGTCTCCTGGGCTGAAGGATTTGGCCGGGTTGTTTCTGCGAGGCTCAGAGAGAGGTTGCCAGCCCCTGCAAACCCAGAGCTCAAAGGAATGTCTGCTCCCTGCAGGAGTTCTATTCGGGTGACCCGACCCTCACGGTGCAGAGCCAGCGACCCCGTGTCCACCCCCGGGGCGGGCAGACGAGAGGCCGTGGGGGAGGCCGGAGCCCGGCCTCCCACTGAGGGATTCCCCAACCTCTTTCCTCGATGTGGGTCCAGGGGCAGGTCCCGGAGAGGCTGGGGGTGGTCAAGGTTGGATCCTTCTGGATGAGGGCTGGCCCCCCCTGGCTACTCCTCGTGTGGTGAAGGCACAGACCCGCCTACTTATCATGCAGGGAGTGTTGTGCTTGAAGAAATTTAGATGTATTTTTTTTTTTTTTTTTTGCGTGTGCTTGCATGTAAATGTGGGTAGGTGCTGTCCTGATTGATGGCAATTAGCATTTTCTAACGGGAACAGATGTTCCGATTGCCAGGAGGCTGGTACCTAACGCCCACGCTGCCATCTGCTCGCCGGGCAGGGCCGGAGGAAGCGCCCCGGCCTGCGGCCCCGCAGCCCCGTAGCCCTCCACGGCGGCGTGCACTCAGGATCGTGTGAGATTGTTTCTGGAGGGGGGACGCGGGGGGAGAGAAATAATAATAAAGATGTTTCCGGGGTTATAAATAGTCCATGCCGTGTGTGACGGGATGGAACTCTCTCTGGTTAGCAGCTCGGCGCACTGCGTGAACGGTGGGAGTGGGGAAGGGACACATAATGTCAGCCCCGCGTCGCGTCGGTGAGGGACGGCCTCGGAGGCCACGGTGGAGGGTCACAGCGCCGTGAACCGGTTCAGGGTTCGGAAGACCAGAGGGAGGATGGAGGTGATGGAGGTGATGGGGAAGGGGACGAGGAAGAAAGGGGGCTCCGCTCAGGGCTCGCTCGGGACCGGCAGCCGGACGGCAGCGTGGAGGGAGGGGCCACGCCGTGCTGTCCCACGTGCTGGCCGGCGGCCTCCCCGACTGGCTCCAGCCCTTCCACCTGGGAGACGGGGGAAGCTTCCCTGGGCTCCTGCGAGGACTCGGGGTGAGTCCCACATAGCGTGGCCTTGGGCCCGGCGTGTCGCTGGGGCCGGCTGGCACTGGCGACCTGGTGCCCGGCTGTCCGAGGGGCCCCGGAAGGGGGGCCCTGGCCTCAGCGTGCTTGGCTCCTGGCCTTCTCCCCTTGGCCAACCCAGATGGCTCCTTGTGCTCTCCCGGTAGCTGGCAGAAACGTACTCTCTTTCTTGCTTCCTTGCTTTCTTTTTCTTGTTTCCTTTTTGGCTTCTTAAAGCAAAACAGTTTGTTTGTTTGCTATAAAAAGAGCTGCCTCCCTCCCCCCCCCACCCCCCGGGTGGCAGTCACCAGCTTGCAGTGGGCTCCCCCCACCCCAGTCTGCAGCCAGCACGCTCCTCCTGAGGCAGATGTCTGCGGGGGAATCTGTTGCCTGTCCCCAGGCCGCCCCAACACACGTACCAGGCTTTGATGGGGGGCCCGGGCGGCCCAGCAGCCTCCTCTGTGGGCTGAGGTCCGCGGCCCCGCTACGCTCCTTTCCTGCTCTCGTACCCGTTCTCGGCCTTGGCGGGTGTCTTCCCCAAGCCGCGGACCGTGCAGGGCGCACGGGGCGGGCGCGGAGGCCCGTCCACCCCAGACGGTCCCTTCTTCTGCAGGCGGTTGCTGACGTCTCCCCGGCACCGTGCCTGCTGCTTTGGAAGCGCTCTGGACGAGAGGAAAGAGACTCGTCCCGCCTGTGGCGCAGTGGGAGTGAGGGGCTTGCGGTGCGTCACCGGCGACGAGCCCTCCCCACCTGGGCCCAGCAGGGCGGCGGCAAACCTCCCTCTGGTAGTTGGAGGCTGCCGGGGCCTCAGCGTTGAAGCCAGGAGGAGTTCGTATCTAAAGGGTGGCCCTGGGAAACGGTGTCCTTGTCGCCGATGGTGCCACTGGTTGTGGGACGGTGGCGGGAATAGTGGTGGCCTTCGTGCCTCCAGAGGAGGCGGGGGTCAGACCGCCCCTGCCTGCGGGCTGTAGAACCTCGGGGCAGCCACTGGGTCAGGTCTTGGCCTCGTCTTAGGAACACAGCCTCTCCACATTTGTCACTCGGTGTCCCCGCTTTTACTCGGCGTCGAAGTCCTGCTTCCTCTGCTCTGCGGACTTCTCAGCCGGCTCTGTGGACGTTTGGGAGGAGACTGGAGAGCATCCCTGGCCTCCACCCCTCTGCCTGCTAGATGCTGCAGCACCCCTCCCACCCGCTGTGACAGGTCCCCCGACACGCACCCCCCCCTTGGGGGAGGGGTAATTGCCCCCATCGGGACCCACTGTTGATTTATTTTAGAGTGACTCCATTTCTGGCGGCTAACATTGGGGGGTTACCGTGTACCAGACACGCTATAAGCCTTTGTAGGCGTTCACACCTTGTCACAGCGCCACGAGGGAGTGGCTGTTATTATTTGCACCCCACAGAAGAGGAACCCTGGGTTCAGAGAGGCCCGGGGACCTGCCCAAAGTCACGCGACTGGTAGAGGGTGGAGCCGGGGTTCAGGGTGTGGCGGACTGACCCCCAGCCTGTGTGCTGGCATTCATCCCTCTGTTGTCACTGATCTGTCACCAGGTGGTGGGCTGTGTGTAGCAGCTTGGGAGCCCTTGCTGCATAAAGAGGCAGAAACCTCTCCCCTCGTAAGAAGGTACCCTCTAGAAAGAGGAGGCAGATAACGAACATGGTAAATTATTTGGAATGTTAGCAAGTCTATCAGTTTCCTGGGGCTCCTGTAACGAACTTACCACAGTCTGGAGGGCTTCATACAACACGTCTGGTGGTCTTACAGTGGTGGAGGCCGCAAGTCCGAGGTCCGCTGCGGGCAGGGTTGGCTCCTTCTGGAGGCTCCAAGGGAGGATCTGCTCCGGGCCCCCCTCCCAGCCTCTGGGGGCCGCTGGTAGTCTTCAGTGTGCAGCGTTGTGCCTCTGTGTCTTTATGTGGCCTTGTCCCCGTGTCTGCATCCGGATCCCCCTCGCCACTCTCTTGTAAAGACACAAGCCATTGCACTTAGGGCCTGCCCTAAAGCTGGGATCTTAAGATCCATAGCTAATTGAGTCAGCATAGACCCTTTTTCCAAATCAGGTCACATTCTGAGGTTCTGGGTGGACGTGAGGTTTCGGGGGGGGGTGTGTGTGTGCCATTCAAGCCACTAGAGCAAGTTCTGCTTGCCATGGGCGTGCCCAAGCTGTGTGCTCGTGATGGGGGGTGTATGCAGCGTAGACACGGGCTGTGGTTCTTCAGTGGTGAAGCTCCCCCTGGAAATGCCACCAGGGCTCAAAGAAGGAGGGACTGTTTGGAGAGGTGGCCTGTTCTCTCCACTCTCGCCTTTCCCAGCTCGGCTGGCTCTCCCTGGGAGGCAGGGGGACGTGCGCATCGTGAAACTGGACAGCGCCCATCTCGCCCGTCCCCCCCTCCCCCTCTGGCAGCCACCATTTTGTTCTCTGTGTTTATGGGTCTGTTTCTGCCTTTTGTTTGCTTTGTTTTTTAGATTCCACATATAAGTGAGATCCTGTAGTGTTTTTCTTTCTCTGATGTATTTCACTTAGCATAATACTCTCTGGGTCCATCCACGTTGTCACAAATGACACGATCTCCTTTTTCATGGCTGCGTCGTATCCCGTTGCGCACACACATGCCACATGCTCTTTATCCACTTATCTGTCGATGGACACGTTGGGGGCTTCCACATCTGGCCTGTTGTAAATAATGCTGCGGTAAACATGGGGTGCACATACCCTTTTGAATTAGTGTTTTAGTTTTCTCCAGGTAAATACCCAGTGGTGGAGTTACTGGATCGTATGGTATTTCCATTTTTAGTTTTTTGAGAAGCCTCCGTACTGTTTTCCTCTCTTACTCATTCTTCACCGAGTCCCAGGCTGCCCGTGGTATTTGTGCAGTGAAATGATGTATCAGCCACCATGCTAGGCCCCGGGGGTCCCAGGCGAACAGGATGTGTTTCTGCCCCTGGGGAGCCTGCTGCCTCGTGCAGGAGATAGTCATGCTGTAGCTTATCTGTCCTTTGTGCCAAGGACAGAGCTATGGAAAGGTATGGTAGATGCTTTGGGGGCCCACTGGAAGGGCTTTTCAACTGGGTCTTGAAGGATGCATTGGAGTTTTCTGGGGAGAGAGAGGTGGATAGAGAACCGCATACAGAGAAAAGCCATGGAGATAAGAAAGGGCACAGCTTTTTAAGAGGGTGACAGAGGCTGGCTGGAGTGTGGGAGGTAAGACTGGGTGGCTGGCATCTTGGTACAGCAGTCTCGTGTGCCCTACCTGGGGAGCGGCAGCTGGACCTGATGTGGGTGGTTTCTGGGGAGCAGACCGTGGCAGTCGTGTGGGGAAGGATGGACCACTGTCCTTTTGGGAAGTTGCTGCCGGGGTTGGGACAGAAGGGATGGAGTTTTGGGCTCAAGTGGGAGCAGGAGAGTCCAAGGCATCGTTTTCAAATTGAGGTAAAGTTTACATAACATGATGTCAACTGTCCGTCATTTCAAAGTCAGAGTTGGTGGCACTTAGAGCCTTCGTGGTGTTTGTGGTGCAGCCATCACCTCCGCCTGGCCCCAGAGGGCTTTCTTCATCCCAGGGGGACCCTGGGATCAGCAGGGCCCATCGGCAGCCACCCCTCAGCCCCTCCCCTGTGCTGGCAAGCGTTCTGTGTCCACGGGTTCACGTACTCTGGACATTTCACATAAACGGGGCCAACATGCCTTTCGGAGCATGTAGTGCATGTCAACTCTTCATTTCTCTGCGTGGCTGAGCAACTCAGATGGTCCCTGACTTCCGATGGTCCGACGTGACGATTTTTCGACTTTGCGAGGGTGTGAAAGCCACACGCGTTCAGTAGAAACCCTCCTCGGGATTTGAACCCGGATCTCCTCCCGGGCTGGTGACACGTGGTCCGGTCCTCGGTCGTGATGCTGGGCAGGGAGCCCGGCTGCCGGTGAGCCGGCGATCACTGGGGTCGGCAGCCGGTTCGGTGACAGCCATCCTGTCCCCACAGAGCCACTGTTTGTCACCTTCCGCGCGGCATTCAGCAAATCACACGTATTGTAAGATAGGCTTTGTGCAGGATGCTTTCGCCCAGCTGTAGGCTAACGTGAGTGTCCTGAGCGCGTCGAGGCTGGGCTGAGCTGTGGCGGTAGGTCAGGTGCATTGCGTCCGTTTTCGACTTACGCTGTTTTCAATTTATGGCGGGTTTAGCGGGGCGTAACCTCATCGCAAGTTGAGGAAGATCCCTATTCCATTGTATGAATTGACCACATTTTGTTTATCTGTCTGTATGTTGATGGACAATTGGCTGCCACGAAGCACCAGAATTTGGGGGGCAGATTCCGGCACAGAAAGCCTGTTTGCTGAATAAGGAGATAAAACTGTGGCCCCGAATCCCATAACCCTCCTCCTCAAGTCCCCTCCACACCACCAGAATCTGGCTGTCCCACTTTCACGGAACAGGTGTCCCGGTATCTGCCGTGTGTTGAGGGCTCTTACTCTCAGACCTTAGGAGCTGGTGACCAGGAGTCTCCAGAGTGTGTGGGACATGACCCTCTCGGAATGCACAACAGCCCCACCCCTCACCAGTGTCTCCCAGCCCAGAGCTCCAACTGCCTCCACACCATCAACCCCTGTGAGCTCTGACTGCACCGGGATCCCCAGGACTCCCGGCTCCTGGAGAGACACGGAGTCTGGCGTCCGAGGTGGGTGGATGGCAGGGCCCTGACCGCTCGGCCCGGTTGTCCCCCTCCAGCTGCCCCTGTGTCCCATATGCCCCAGACAAGACGGGAACGAATACTCAGAACCCTGCGACGCCGCAGAGGTGACACTGCTGTCCCCGTGAGCCCCGTGAGCGGGTCGGGCGTGTGGGATGTGGTGGGAGAGGTCCTGGGGACTTAAAACCTGGGTGCAGGCCTTGGAGGCACCGAGGGGAGGCGTTCGGCTGGGTCTGGGGGCTGCAGAGACCGTGCAGTCGGGAGATGGGGGTCCTCTCTGGCGGTGGGGCGGGCTGCACGGGGCCCTGGTGCTGTGGTGCCCAGGGAATCCACGACTCTCACCTCCTGATGAATTCTCTGTGCATTCGGGGATCAGCCTGAGTGGCCCCACCTTCTCTTCCCCTCCAGCCTCTCTTGATGCTGTCACATTGGGCATCAAGACGCCCGTCAGAAACCATGGGGATTTGTTCGCTAATATGTTGCTTATCTCCACCCTCCGGACCCGGCCTCCTGAGGACAGGGCCCGGCCACCCTTGTGTGCAGACTTTGTTTAGAGCACCCTGTTTGAGAGCAGGGCCCGACTGAGTTCTCGGCTGCCCAGCACTGTTGCTGTCTGGGGCGACGATAATTCCTCCCCTGGGCTTCCTTCCTGGGGCCCGTTCTACTTGGGGGCAGGCTTCTGCAGGGCTGGGGGTTGAGGGTTCGGTCGGCTGGGCAGGGGAAGGCAGTGTTCTCAGATGAGAGAGGAGGGGCCGGGCAGGAGCTGCCCCAGGCGGGACAAGCCCTCTCCCTCCCTCTCTCAGCTGGCCTTTCTCTGAAGGCAGGACCGGGTGGACCAGGAGAATGGTGCGTCCTGGCTTGGGGTGAGTGAGTGTCACCTCCTGGGGGCGGCTGACCCTCTGAGAGCAAGGGCTAGGGGGTCAGAGGGTGCACAGGGGCTGAGGGGTGTGAGGCTCACAGCTGAGAACTGCCCTCCTGGATGGCCGGTGGTGGTCGAGAGCTGTCGGTTTCCCACCCCAGGACCCGGGGCGCCCCCTCCCCAGGGCATGTGGCCTGCTGTCCACCCAGGGCTTCTGGGATGGTGGACCCGAGCCCTTGGGGACTGAGTCAGGTCGCTGGTCCCCGTCCGCCACGGTTCGAGGCCCTCACCGCACCCCTCCCCTTCTTACGAAGCTGCTGTTTGTTCTGGGTGCTGGGGGAACGGGTGGAGTGCGTCGTAATAGCGATGGTGGATCTCAGCCCCCCGGGCACCCTGGCACTGGGCTCCGTGCACCTCAGGGCCCTGGAGGGACAGCGTCTGCGGCTGTGACAGCGGTTCCCAAGATGCAGTCGGGAGAGGTGCAGCCTCGAGGGAGGGGGGGCTCTGGATCTTTGTTGTTGCAGGGGCACCGACACGTCTGCACACATCCGCACACGTCCACACACATCAGCACACACGTCCATACACGTCAGCACGCGTTCACGCACATTAGCACACGTCTTCACCGCGCAAACACTTCCACACATACACCTGCGCACATTCACACGCGTCCTCACGTTTCTGCACCCCCTGCCCGCTTTCTTGCAGCGCCCCGTGGCCCCACGTCCCGTCCGTGACCTCAGTACAGGTGCGGGCTTCCCAGCATCAAGGGCATAGCGGGAGGCCTCCCCACCCTCCCGGTCCTCGTTCTCTTTTCAACACCCCCGCCCCCTGCCAGCCTCCCGTGGGCTGTCCCTGCCCTCTTCCTGCTGAGCCCAGGGTGAGGGGGGGGTGGTCCTGCTGAGATGCCGGCCCTTCTCCTCCCCGCTGGTCACACGGCTCCCGGTCACGAGGGAGGCAAAGCACACGGCCCCAGGATACTGCAGAAATGGCTGGTTGTCTGTGCCTCGGACCGTTGCAGAAACTTACTCGGGTCCTCAAACAACCCCGCGAAGCAGCCCCTGTTATCACCCCCACTTTACAGATGGCACATCTGAGACCCAGAAGATAGCACGACTTGCTCAAAGCTGCCCACCTCCCGGGGAGCTGGGATGCCTGGCCCAGCTCAGTGCTCCTGTCCCCATGCCCCACCCCCACCCCCACCCCCACAGGGATGTAAGAGGAGGCTCTCTTAGCTCCGTGGGGCTGGGAGTGTGGGCCCCAGGTGCCCCTGTGGTCTGCTGACGGCATGGCCCGTACCGGGTTGGGGGGGACGTCTGGGCACAGAGGGAGGGGTCCCCCGTGGCAGATGTCAATGCCGGGCTTACGTATTAACACACGCTATCGTGCCATCCCCGTGACAATCAGATGACGTGGGTGCCGTTCTTGAGACCTGTTTTCAGACGGTGGAGGGAAGGTTTGGGGGATCAGACGGCTTGCCCAGGGTCTCACGGCAAGTGAGCGGCAGAGCAGGGATGTGAACTCGGGTGTCCCGTAGGTACCTCCTGAGTCGGGTGTAATGGCCTGTGATGGCCGCAGGGACCTCATTAGAGGACGGTTTCCCTCTTGCCGGGTTTGATCCTAGGGTACGCCTCACCCCTGGTTCGGGTCCCCCGGTTGAGTTGCAGTCAAGGTGAGAAGGTTGGTCTCCCCAGAGGATTTGAACACCCACTACGCCAGCTTCCTCCCCGTCCCCCAGATGACGTTTCTGCGTGCTTGTCTCTGGCCTCCAAACACAGCGAAGGTGACAGCTTCTTCCCAGCCCGTCTCTGCCTGTGACTGTTGCCACACTGACAGTCCCCCCCGCTTCAGGTTGACTCTAATGGCTGAGCAGAATAAATTAGCATAAAACAGTTAAAACCCAATTTCCTAATACCTTTTTTACTCATTTACTACCCAGGTGTTTGGATTCAATTTCTCGCAAATGACACCTGAACATCATTACAGCCTCCACTAATTGTGCATTTCGGTAGCAAATAGTCCTAATGACACCAGGCAGGCAGCGGGAAGGGTCTAGCCTATCTGTGGGCGGAACCTCCTGGGGGGAAACACGGCCTCGGGCTCAGGCGGGGCCCCTTGTGCTGGGGGCGGGGGAGTTGGGGGGCCTCGGAGGAGGCTGTCCCAGCCTCCCGCCCAAGACCACCAGCCCTCACTTGGCAAAGCCCACTTGGGGCTTTCCTTACAGTAGGTTCCACTTGTCAAATTTTCTTCCCTCTTAGGATCTATCTTTTCGAACACGGGCATTGACACTAGTCTTGATTACACGTGAAAACAGCGCCTTGTCCAAAGTGGTTTCCCCGGCGGGTCTCCTGGAGCTCTGTTGTTCACCAGCCCGGCACCTGGGCTATGGCAAGTTGCTGACAGCTGTAGTCTGGTCCTTTTCTCCCTCAGATGCACCTGGGATTCCTCTTGGAATTTTGGGGTGGTCCATTTTCCTGGACGCAGCACCCCGGGACCCAATCCCTGGTGTGGGATGAGCACATCAGCATCGACGGCTTGGGACTGCCTCTCCCTGGCCTGTTTGCTACAGTCCCAGAGTCACTCCTGTTCCAGGCCCAGGCCTCCCGTCTCGGCCTGAAGAGTCACCTGCTCGCGACTGGAGCAGGAGCCGTCTCTCTCCCAGCCCCGCCCTTGGTTGGACATGGAGGGTGCACAGTGTCACACACCCCAGTGGGCTTTCACGTCCCTTGCGTCTGTGCTCAGAGTGTTCCCGCACACGCACGCTGTCTGCGTTGTTGTGAGGCCCGCACAGCTTTTAGAAACTTCCGGCTCTGGTTTTTTTCCTCCTGCCTTCCTGCAGGCCTATTACTTGCTTTTGGGGTTGGCGTTTACTGCGCTAATGTCTTCCCCTCCTGGTGGGAAATGAGATAGCTGCGATTAGCCTAATGAGTGATTAATTAACAGGCGGGCGGGCTGGATCGCGGGGATGTGCTGACCCTGCTGCAGACCGGCAGGGCTGGGGCGGCCCATCGTGGCCACTCTTGCCCAGATGCCCTCGGCTGCCACCGTGCGCGAGCCCGAGGCTGTGTGTACACCCGCGGGCATAGGCTGTTGGAGGTCTGGGGCCTGCTGCCCACCTGGCGTCCAGAAGCAGTGTCCACCAAGGGAGGCGCCCCGTGGGGTCTACACTGGCCACATGCAAACAGCATGCACGTGTGTGTGTGTACGTGTGTGCGTGTGTACGTGTGTGCACGCGCACACACTTGCAATAAGCACGCGGGAATATTCACCCGTGATTGAATGATGAAAATGATCTTAATTGGCAATTATGCAAAATTTTGAAATATCTCTGGGTGGAAAAGATCGGAGGCTTCGGGATGGTTTTTGTTTCATAAAATGGGCTGGAGTGCATGGGGTGGGGTGGCTGGAGGGCTTGGGAAATTCTTGCTGACTTCCCTGAGATGGATTGAGCGCCACCATCACTGGAGATAGAGAGGGGCTACCGCTGGCAGAGGTTGGAGGCCGGGGTGGCGGGCTCCAGCTCCAGGGAGGAGCATGGTGGGCGGGCGGGAGGAGGGAGACGGGCGGTGAGTGACAGGTCCCCACTGCCTTCTCTGGGCTGTGTTCTGTTCTGCTCCTACTGTAATTAAATGTTAATTTCCTTCATGGGAGCGAAAGGAAGCCCAGTGCCAGGATGGATCCGGGGCCTCCTCCCCTGCCTCCCAGCGTGGGACCAGCGTCGGGAGGTTTTGTTTTGCTCTCCCCCCTCAGGGAAGGCTGGGAGAAGGGCCCGGGCTTCTGGGTAACACCCCCCACCCCACCGTCCCGCAAAGCGGCCCCGCCCCAGTGGCTGAGGCAGGGGGACTCAACAGTGACCGCAGTGGGACCATGGCTGCCGGCGCCCGGAGCGTCCTCCTGAGCCGGTCCACCGCCAGACTCCCATCGTGCTGGCCTTTTTCCTGCCTCAGAGCCTCCACAAGGGGCATCTTGGCGGCTGCTGTCCCTTAGGCAGGGGCTGCCAACCCAGCGGAGAGGGTGGCAAGACCAGGTTCCTGTACTGACCCTGCCCTGGGCACAGCTTTAAGTGGAAGTGCTTCACCCCAACCCTCGAGTATGTCTGTGCCAGTGTCCTGAGGCTGCCGTTAACAGTAACCTCAGAACAACAGAAATGGAGACTGTCACAGCTCTGGAGGCTGGAAGCCTGAGATTTGAGGTACCTGAAGTGAAGGTTTGGGGAGGATCCTTCCCGCCTCCCAGCTTCTGGAGGCCCAGGCGCCCCTTGGCTTGTGGCCTTGTCCCTCCATCTCTGCCTCTGTCGTCATGTGACCTTCTCTGTGCGTCCTTCTCTTCTTCTGTTTCTTATAAAGATGCTGGCCATTGGATCTCATGCTACTCTAGACTCATGTTCCAAAATGAGGTCACAGTCTAAGAGTCCAGGGGTAACACTTGGACATGTCCCTTTGAGGAACATAATTCAATCTCCTGTAATGTCCAGAGGCTTCAGTTTAGGTCCTCTGTCCAAGTTGTGTTCCCCCCGCACCCCCCCTTCCTGTAGCTGCACCTGACCCATGATAGGGCTCATCCCGACTGTGCCAGGGGATGCTCCGATGGGCGGCACAGCACAGAACAGAGGGAAGCCTTCCAACTGCTTCCCCACTGCCTGCAAGGAACTCCCCACGAGTCACAGGTGGGGAAGCCGGGGTGGTGGCTAAGCCAGGCTCGGGGCACCCAGTCCTGGGTTGAGCCCTTCTCCCCTTCCTGACTCGGGCAACTTCCCTGCACCTCACTTGGCCGTCCCGTACAGTGGAGATGCGTGGCAGCTCCTGCCCTGCCCGGCAGACGGGAGGAGGGACGGTGCCGGCATGACCTCTGTGTTCCCACCAGTAGACATGGCCGCCCGTGGGGCGGGGCTGAGGCTGGAAGTTTAATTTCCCTGCAGCTTGGAGCCCCAGCCCTGAAATCTGCTCGAGGGCGTCTCAGAAGCTGACCGAGTCAGGAGCTGCACCCGCTTGCAGAGCCCCCCCTAGACTGAAGCACCCTGAAAGCAGGTGTCCCAGTCGGGCTGGGTTATGTTTCCTGCCGACAGGTTCACACTCTCACCGCACACACGGCAGGCAGTGGCTGCACATCCATGCTGGTTCTGAGAGGATGTGGAGGTGAAAGGGAGGGGTCTTAAGGGGAGCTTTGGCCTTGGGTCCTGGGGTGCGGTGAGGTGTGTAGGACCCCAGGGTGGGACAACACCGCTCCGCTCCTCCCGCTCCCCACGACTCTGGACCAGGGATCTGCCACTCTGCTGCCTGGAGAAGAAAGAAGGAAACCTGTCCTGGGCTTGGAGCTGGGAGAGAAGCCTCTGGAGCCTTCTGGAAGTATGGGATTCTGTGTCCTGGAAGTAGTGGGATAGATGAGACCGCGCTGACCTTGCAGGCTCTCGACGGGGTGAGCGCTCTCTGCTCGGCCGGCTGGCCAGGTGGTTGAGGCTTCCAGGGACTCACGGGAGCTGTCACCTCTTGGGACTTCCCTCCAAGGGCGGGGTTTCTAAACCTAAACCCTGTCGATGGTTGGAGCAGAGAGTTCTTCGTGCGAGGGCTGTCCTGTCACTGGGGGATGTTCAGTCGCATCCCTGGCCTCTGCCCACTGGATGCCAGTCTCCCAGTCGTGACGCCCCGAAATGTCTCCAGGCATTGCCAAGCATCACCTGGGGGTGAAACTGATCTGGAATGCTCCATGTGTGGACAGCATTCAGGCTTGCCTCCCATGCCTCTACCTGAACCCAGACTGTGTGTCTGTGAAGGCAGGACCGGCCGTGTGGGGCCTGAGCTGTGTGGGCCCTGAGCTGGCGCAGATCTGGAGGGAAACCGCGGGGGAGAGGGGTGTGGGGAAGGGCGGTCCCAAAAGGCAGGCTGTCAGCGATGGTGAGGCCACTCTGTGTGGGCCGTGTGCTGGGGAAGCAGAGGCCGCCCTCCCAGCTCTGCAGGGGGTGGGGGTGGGGTGGCTGGTGATTAGCAGAGAAAGGAGTCTGTGAGCCCTAGGGCACCTCTCTGAAGGCCAAGCCCATCCATCCTTCATCGAGGCTGCTTCCGTTTAGAAAACGCATTTTGGGAACTCTGCTCCAGGGTCCTGGGCTTCATTTGGCTTTCCCTTGGGACGCTGGGACCTCTTTTCAAGAAAACGCACTCCCTAACAGACCCGAGGCCAGTGAAAGCACATGCACACAAAACAGCCTGTGCACGAACGTTCGTAGCAGCGTCGTCACAATCACCAAAAGGTGGAAACCGCCCGGCATCCGTCAGCGGCTGGAGGGATAAACCAAATGTGGCCTGTCCGTGCAGTTGGAATAGTACTTGGCCTTGAAAAAGGGACGGAGCTCTTATACCTGCTACGACACAGGTGGACCTCGAGAATGTGATGCTGAGTGAAAGCAGCCAGACACAAAAGGCCATGTGTCCTAGGGTTCCGCTGACATGAAATGTCCAGGACGGCGAATCCAGAGACAGAGAGAGGATGGATGGCTGCCAGCAGCTGGTCGGGATGGGGGAGCGGGGAAGGACTGTGAATGAGCACAGGATTTCTTTTGGGGTGATGAAAACGTTCTTTGTGTATTTTAGATATTCTGCGGTATCTGTAGATACCGTTTGAGAGCCAATACAGGCCCATAAAATACAAACCCAGACACAGGGCTTATGAAGAACAGGTCTGGGCCGTGCTTTAAGGGAGGAAGACAGGTCACAACAGGGGACAGTGGGGAAGCCTGGGTAGCTTGGGTGCTTGTGGGGAGGTGGGAAGGGGGTGCTGGGCACAGAGGGCTTTGGTTGTGCCGCTCAGGGTGGACCGTGCACGTAGGGCCAGTGCTGACCAGCACACCGCAGGTGCCGTGTTCAGCCCATCCGCTCCATGGGTGTGGATGCATGTCACAAGGGAAGTGAGTTCAGAGCTGGTGACATGTGCCCGGCCATTCCCTGGCCTTGTTGAGCTCGGAAAATATCCTGTGAAGAAGTGTGAACTAGAAGGGATGGCTCAACATGAGTGTGATGACACACAGGCCATGGGAGAGGTGACAGGGTGGGCGTGTCCCAGCTGGTCCCAGCCCTGGTGCCACTGCGAGGTCACAGAAACCGATCAGCCCCGAGGGCTGGCCCGGAATCTGCCAGGCAAGCCTGAGATGGGTCTGGTCTGCAGTCCGCTTCTCATCGTCCCTGGGTTCCTTCTGTCTCTGTCACCTACAGTGACGCGCCCGCCGACTCCCTACTTGCGACAGCACTGCAGGGGCGGAGTGGGGCCTGCCTCAGAGCCCAGAATCCTCCCATCGTGTCTCGGAGGCAGGCTGTGAGGACTAACGGTTAGTGCCTGGCAAGTGGTGAGCAAACGCTCCGTGCTTCTGTTCTTGCTGCTGTCGCTCTAGGCTGCCCTGCGGCCTGGTGAGGCCGGGCCTGTCCCTGTGGTCATCCCTGGCGGGTCACCCAGGGCCCGGTCTTGCGCTGCCCACGGGCCTGTTCGTCCATGCTCCCTTCCTCGTCTTGAACACGGCGGAGCCAGAGGCCACAGGGTGGCCCATAGACGATGGGGAAGAGGCTTATGTTTCCAGATGCACAGCGAGCGTGTGCATGTACCGCTGCATGTATGTGGAAAAATAAAACTGGCGGTCACTTTACCAGCAGAAATGGGCTTATTCCAGAATAGCAGAGAATTGCATTCCTTGGCACGCAAGCTACAGGAGAACCACAGGCAAGTTTCTGAGAAAAAAACGCAGAGGAAGCTCTTTTATAGAGGAAAGGAGGATGCAGGGGCGGGGAGGGCTGTTGTAAACAGAAAGTCCATTGGAGTAAACTGGGAGTTGGAAGTATGGTGGCTTCTCATTGGCTGAACTGTGACCGTCTCTCATTGGCTGAGCCGTTGCCAGGGGCCGGTGGAAACCTTCCTCCCACTTGCTGGGGTATCCACCTACAAGGTGCTCTCTCTTCTCCGGTTGGGTCTGCAGTTAACAGCAAGGGATAGGGAGTGAGCTCCCCCTGCCACCGGACTGCATTCTGGCCGAGGCTTCCCTTTGTTAATTTTCGCAGTGAGTGTGCGTGTGTGAGCACGAGTGAGGGTGGGCGAGTGGCAAGCACACACACACACACACGCATCCATCCTTGGCCTGGCTTCACCAGCTCAGGCAGGGGTCCGGCCCAGCAGCTTGTTGGCTCGGCACAGAGCAGAGGGCAGCAGAGGTCAGGGGAGGGTGGTTCGAGAGGGGTTAGGCGTCCCCTCTCCCCTAATCTGTGGTTCTCTCCGGATGGCGGGTGCCCAGGACTCTGGCCTCCAGGCAGCCGGAGACACTCCACAATGCCAGGCTGCCTGTGTGTCCCTTGCGGCCTGCTTGGGGGGGTCCAGCAGCTGTCAGGACCGAGAGCACGTGGAGGCCCTGTCAGTGAGATCTCCCCCCGTGGCTGTTTGGTCCTTCGGCTGGAACCTGCACTTCCCCTCCCCTCCTACTGCTCTCCCCTCCCCTGCCTACCCCCTGCACTTCTCCCCTCCTCCCTTCCCCTGCTCCCTCTCTCCCTGCTCCCCCATTGCACATCTTTTCCCCTCCCCCTGCACCTCCCCTCCACTTGCCCCCCCCACTTCCCCTTCTCTCCCCCCTGCCCTTCCTCTGCTCTCCCCTCCCGTGCCTTCCCCCTGCACTTCGCCTCTTCCCTCCCCTCCCCTCCTCTCGCCCTGCCACCCTCCTCCTCCTCCTCCTCCTCCTCCTCCTCCTCCTCCTCCTCCTCCTCTCCTGTCCTCTCTGTGTGCCCGGAGCAGGAGGAAGGGGTGGGGGAGGTTCCTGCAGCTGTTGCTGAAGGCTGGGTGAGGGTCTTTTCCACCACACCCTCCCAAACCCGGGGCTCAGTGCTGACAGCTGACGGGGCACTGGGCAGGCGAGGCTCTCAAAGGCACCCCTTCCACCCCGTGTCCCCTTGGAGAACAGCATCTTGTCTTTGCTTGGAAGCTTCCGCAGAGCCCCAAGTGAGCGGTTCCCACAGATGGGCTGAGGGGCAGATGGGGGCGGCAGGTGGGCCTGCCCTGGCTGTGGGCCAGGATTTCCGTGGCCAGTGGCCAAGGTGGGACCCGGGCTCCTGACCTCGCGATCCGTCCTTCACCACTGCCGTCTGTTTTGCATCAACGTGAGTCTCTGTACCGTGTCACGGAGCAGCTACCGTGATCTGGGCACTGGGCTAGGGGTGGAATCGGACAGCTCCTGGTTCTGAGTGGTCCCGGACCAGGGCTGCTGTGAGGAATCACCAAGAACAACAGAAGTTTGCTCTCTCCTTCCCTGTTCTGGAGGCCCGAAGTCCGTGTCCAGGTGTGGGCAGGCTCGGCTCCTTCTGGAGGCTCTGAGGGAGGGTCCGCTGCTGTCCCAGGCCTCCGTCCCGGGTGCCGGTGGCTGCCGACGGTGCTTGGTGCCGGCACACGTCACTCCCATCTCTGCCTCGGCCTTCACGCAGCCGTCTCCATGTTTCTCTGTGTCTCCTGTATGTCTCTTAGAATCCACCGCCATTGGATTTCAGGCCCACCCCAATCCAGGGGATTTCACCTCGATCCTTATTTTCATTACATACACAGGAGCTTTTTTGCAAATAAGGTCACATTCTGAGTTTCTGGTGGACATGAACTTTGGTGGGCGGATGCTGTCTAACCCACCACAGACCCGCAGGCCCCGAGAGAGAGTGCACCGGGCTGCAGCCCGACCGAGGCAGGCGCCCCGTCTGGAGCCCCGCTCGGCCCTCCACGCCATGCTGCTCGTGGGTGCAGATCTGCCTCGTGCACCTACAGCTCTTTCCCGGACTGCGTCCCTTCCTCTACAGTCCTTCCTCCGACGTCCCCTCCTGGCATCCCTTCTGTGTCCCTAGTGTGTGTGTGACCCGAGGAGAAGCTGCGTGGGGTCTGGAGCCAGCTGTGGGGACAGTCCCAGCCTGTGCCCCAGCTGCAACCCGCCGTGGACGCCTCGAATCTGGTCTCAGCTCGCCTTGCAGGGGCTGCGTGCGAAGAGACGTGTTAAGGCCCTTCCCGGGGTTGGTGGGAGAGCGGGACGCTCTGAGGGAGAAAACGCTTGGCTGAATGCAGGCGGTGAACGGACACAGGGATCTGGACCCTGGCAGTGGGGGGCGGGGGCGGGGGTGGCCCTTCCGCTGTCGTCCGTGGGAAGGGGGTCCAGGGATCAAACGTGAGTTGGCTGCAGATTCCTTGGTGAAAAGTGACGTCCCCTGGGGAGGGCCGGTAACCAAAGTATGAGGACGGAGCTGCTCCGATGGAGATCAGCGGAGGGCGCCGAAGAGCTTCCTGCCCTGACCCTGGAGAGCCCAGGTGGAAAGATCCAGGCATGGCAGATGGGGCCCCAGCTGGCGGGCAGGTCAGGCAGGAAGTGGGGTCTGCCCAGGTCCGTGTGCCCTGGGCAAGTCCCCACCTCTCAGGTCCCTCATGTGCCAGATGGAGACTCTGAGGCTCCCGCCTTTCCAGAGTTACAGGGTCAGGAAATGGGAAGGAGACACCACTTGTGGAAAGGCTCAGGAAACATTAGAAACGCCTGGCAGTGTAAGGCTCACCCTCGGCTCGCTGCTGCTTCTACAGACGGCTGCTACTAGCTCGTGATTACAGGCAAACAGCGCACATAGGTCCGGCCATAAATCAGGCAGACGTTAGCTTCGTCCCGTGATTCCAGCGCACCCGGCAGAGACCCACCTGGGAGGCCTGGCTGTGGCCGGTGGGTGCTATTGCTAGGTGCTTGGGAGACGGTCCACCTGGGGCGTGTGGGGCTCAGGCTCCCCGTGGTCCGCTGGGGACGCACCTCCCCCCCGGACCCCCCCAAGCCTTTCCCTTGTCCTCCTTTGCTGCTGCTGTTCCAGCTTTACTGTCCCCGCTCACATGCCTTTTCTCACTCCTGGACACTCTACCTTACTCATGTCAGACTCAAGGTCACCGGAGACTAAGCTGGGCTGGAAGGAGAGCTCAGGCTCAGTCTGTCCCTCCTCGCTGGCCAGGCAGGCGCATGTGTGCACATGCATATGCGTGTACATACCTGCACGCACACGCTCACACACGTGCGTGCATGTGCACACAAAACACGTATGTGTGTGTGCAAGTAGCGTGCTGAGAGCATCGTGGGTTTGTAGCTGTGTGCTGACACACATGTGCTCGTTTACACGTATGCACACCCGTGTGTTCACTGGGTGTTTGTGCGTGCTTGTGCACAGAGGGCAGAGAGCCCAGACCTCCTGGACACCTCGCAGAACCCTGGGCCCGCCCCCTGCCAGCTGCCACTGCCCATTGGATGGAGCCCTTGGGGGAAGTTACTGGACATCTGGGCAAAGCAGAGCAGAAATGAAATAACCGCCAGATTTGCAGCATGTTACCTGTTTTTATTAAAAATCAATGACACAATAGAGCGATTCCACTCTATCTTACTTAAACAATATCCACTGCGTGGGAGCCGGGAGGCGGGAGGGGGCCCTGGGGCCGGAGGGGGGCCATCTGGGGGGGGGAGGCCGCCGGCTCTGTGAGCTGCTCTGTTTCCAGCCGCGCGCCCCCTCCATAAAATAACCGGCTCATCTCGGCCCCATCAGAGCCGGGATTTACTGCCGGGCCCACGATTGCCTGCCACACGCCTCTCTCGGTTTTATTCCCGCTATTTATCATGCCGGGCCCTGCCTCAGCGCCGGAGGGACAGTTAATCAAGGCAGACTTTCTACCTTGTCATCCGGGATTCTGCTGGCAGAAAATGTGAACCATAAAATTAAAATCACGGGAAGTCTGGAATTTGCAAGGAAGCTGGTGGTTTGGGGAGGAGGAGAAGAAAGAGATTTCCCCAGCTCCCTGCCCCGCATCCGGACACACCAAAACACTGAGCTGCGGGGACTCATGGCCCACATTCATTTCCCCTGCAGGCGAGTTCCCAGGCAGTGCCTTGCAGACCTCACCCCACCCCTTGCCTTCCTTCCCCTGCTGCCACTCTGCTCCTGCCCTGATATCCCTCCCTTCTGGAGGAGGTGCGGGTGAGAGTCCTGGCTGTACGGGAGAGTCAGGAAGTGGGCACCCTGGGGATTAATGACGATGTCTGACCCGGAGTCCGGAGGGAGACCGTGCAGGTCCCACCAGACAGGCGGCCTCCCCTGGCACCCGGATGAGCCTCCTGGCCAGCCTGTCCCCCTGCCCGCCCCTTACGGTCCTGGGCCAGGTGGGGGAGGGGGGGAAACGGGAGGCCCCAGGGAGGAGAGGAGCCCACATCTGTGTAGCCTGGCTGTGCTGCGACATGGGGCGAATTTTTCAGCTGTTTCCAGAGATCCCAGAGAATCAGATTAGCATTTTGAGCTGGAGTAGGCAGAGCGCCTCTGCTCCGTGAGGCTGGAGCCATGCACAGGGGGCCTTGGCTCATCGTTTAATCTTAGAGAGCAGGGGAAATGGATTGCTTCCAGATCCTTCTAGACCTTTCTGTGGAAAACGGGCAGATTTTATTCCCTTTCTAATTTTATTATGTGGAGGAGCCGGCTGGGGCTGGGAAGGGGGAAGAGAGAGACAGAACATATAAAACCCAGTGCCTGCGGGCTGGCTGGGCCTGTGGGTTTAGAGCGGTCCCAGGGGCCAGCATAGTGGGAGCTCCACGGGCACGCGCCCCGTCCAGCAGCACAGAAGGGGGCTGTGTTGCTTTTAAACATAAAGTCCCCATAGCTCCACGTGAGCCCTGGTGGGCGTCGGGGTGTGTGCGCGGGTGTGTGTGCACGCGGGCGCGGGCATGTGTCTCCCCAGGTCTGCTCGTTGCAGAAGGATGGGTGTGACGGGCGCTAGAATAAATGGTTTTCCAGATCCCCAGAGGACAGCGCAATCAGGCCGAATGTCTTCCAAAGACCCCCTGTTCTGGGAGAGAGGGGGTTTCAGAGGGTGCTGCCCAGTGCCTGCCTCTAGTGGGCATGTTTGGGGAGCCTTGTGTTTGGGAACGGGGTCTCCTGATTCCGGGCTGCCTGGGAGGCTCCCTAGTACCAGCCCTTCGTGACCCCAGAGCCTGGCGTCAGGGCCGCGTGATGGAGGGTGACAGCGATTTGCAGCTGCAGTTCAGAGGTGCCCTGGGCTTTCCCGCTCCAGCACGGCCTTCCTGCACTCATTATTTATTTAATCATCTCTTTATGATTCTGGAGGAGCCAGGGGAAGGAAGGGGATGGGGGAGGGGTCAGGCAGAACGACCCTGTCGTGCCTCTCACCCCTGATGGAGCCTTGAAGGAACGATGTTCGCATGGGCAGCTGTCAGTCACGGTCATCTGTCTCTGAGGTCGCAGGAACCAGCCAAGGTCACGGCAGGCCTCCCAGGAGTGGGGGGGGGGCAGCGGGGCAGTGCAGGGAATCCAGAGGGCAGCTGGGGTAGGGGCTGGAGGTAACACAGGCTCAAAAGTGAAAAGCCAACTTCAGGTTGGACTTGGCTGTCTGGGGCCCCCCACTTCTAACAGAGTTGGTCCCCGGGGCAGAAGAAGCTGGACCCGCAAGGATCCCCTTCTCCTGCCCCCTGCACCACCCCCAGCCCCCACAGGAGGCAAAAGCACCACCAGGGCCCCGGGTGAGAGGGGGGGTACAGCAAGAGTCAGCTCTCAGGACAGAGGCCGGTTGACGAGTCTGGACCTCCATCCCGAGACCTCCCCTCCATGAGCCCTGTCTGAGCTGAGGTAGCTTCCTCTGCATAGCCCTGCCCTGCATGACTCCGGCCCCGTCTCCCGGGTCCCCTGCTCTGGCCACATGGAGATGGGCTTCGAGGCTGCCCTCTGCCACCAGGCCTCTGTGCCTCTGCCTGGTCCCACCCCGACCCCAGGCCTCTCCAGGCCCGCCCAAGGCCGCTCCCCACTGCACGTGCGCGCGCGTGCACACACACACACACACACACACACACACACGTGCACGTGCACATTTCAGAATATCCCGCCCTCCCTTGTCTGTCATGCAAGAGGACTGATGGACAACCTTAGGGCAGCTACTCATGGACCGGCCTTCCCCACCAGCCACGGCCCTCCGCGACACTCCCTGTGCATCTCTGCGGTGCCGACACGTGGCAGATGCCTGTCGGCTGCCTGATGAGTGAGTGGTTCCTGGCATTTCTAGAAGGACCCATCTGCTGTGTGTCCCCACCCAGCACGGAGAGCTCCATGGGGACCCCCTCCCCCAGGGAAGCCGGGATCCCATCCTGCTCTTATGCAGATGGCAGGGGGAGGAGCCTGGGGAGGGGGCGATCACCAGGGGGAAGCATGGCCATCACTTTTGTGCTGTGGAGCCCCCGAGACCCCTAGACGTCCCCCAGTGACGTTTTCTTGGATTTGGAATGCATTATGTGATTTAGCTGTTGTTATAGATTTACCTTCCTAATTATGTTTGGCTTAGAACAATGTTAAAATTGTTTTGCATTCCCTGGGTACACAGAGCCCGGGCGTGGGAGGAGGTGGCTGGGGATGTGCGAGGTGGCAGGGAGAAGATACTCAGGATGTAAGGGCTGCAGGGATGAGCCACGTGCCGGTAATGAAGAATTGTCTGTGCAGAGAGCACCTGCAGACAAACGGCCGTGAGCTCCTGTGGCTGCTGACACCCAGCAGAGCGGGAGGCGGCTGGGAGCAGGTTTGGAGCGCCAGGGCCTGAGCCCAGATGACCAGCGTCTGTCCGTGCCTGCTGTGCGCCAGCCACTGCTCTGAGGATTTTCCTTGAATTGACTCCCTCGACCCCACGACCACGCTGATGGGGTGCGTACCGTTGTCTTTCTCCTCTTTGCAGAGGGGTAAACTGAGGCCCAGAGAGGGGAAGCCACTGGCCTGAGGTCCCAAAGGAGACGTGTGGCCCCCAGCCAGGCTTGCATCCTCTGTGTCAGGCCCTCTCCAGCCAGGTGGAGGTTCTGAACTAGGAGCGTCCGCAGGCGACCAGAGACCGGCAGAGGCGCAGGGCGCGGCTTACTCACACGAGGCCCCTGGGAGAGGTTTCTTCTTCCTTCCCTCCCGGGCCTGGGAAGTGGAGACCGGCCCATTTGCAGAAGTCGGTTATTTTCAGGGGTGCACTCCCCCCCCGCCCTTGCTGCACGAGAGTCTGCTGCTACTGATGCCCTCTGAGGGTTCGCTGCTTCCCCCAGGGCTCCAGCACTCAGCCCTTACCTGAACCCCCCGCAGCTCCAAAGCCCGTTTCCCCATCGGTGTTCCCAAGCAAGACGGAGCTCTCCCTAAAGTTCAGATTCATATGGATTTGAAGCAACATGAATTTAACCCTCTCTTTCCTAAGTAAGATACAGAACGTATCTGGGCCCCCTTGCCCTCTTGGCTAATCCTCTCTTCGAAGTCAGACGGCCAGACCCCTGGGTGCTGAGGACCACGGAGAGCCCCACGCTGTTCCCAGCTTCCTGGATCTGGACGTTCCGGAGAGCGTCAGACAGGAGCTGGGCTCAGAAAGATGGAGGTGAGCCGTTACTCTTTTGTGGGCTTGTCTGCAAAGCCGAGCCTTCACTGCCCCTTTTCTCCCAGCTCTGGCCACGTTTGTTATTTCTGAGTGGACCAGGCTGCTTAGCGCCCCTTCTGACTCCACATCGTCCAGAAATTAGCACAGTTTCACTGTCGGCCTGGTCTCTGTGGCCAGATGCCTGTTCTTCGTCAGTACTGAAGCCTTTGCATTTTGCAGGCAGATCTGGTCCTGCACTAAGGAGCTTGGTCCAGGTCCTTTCCAGAGGACCTGGAGGCGACGCTGGGGTTTCTCCCCTCCCCGCCCGTCGAATCCCCAAACCCGCTCACAGCACCCCAGCGGATAGGCAGGAGAGGTGCTGCTGAGATGCTCCCCTCTGGTTGTCAAGGCAGCACTGAGGATTTTGAAACCCCTCGGGGACAAGAGCATGCCTCTCCATGTTCTCTGCCTGCGTTCCGTCTACCTGGAAGCCGTGGCTGATGTAACTCAGCTGGAGCGTTTAGGGGTGTCGGGCATGGGGGGAGGCACATTATCAGGAAGAGGAGTTCGTGAGCTTTTATGTCCTACTATGATGTAAATGTTGGGATTTTTACCCTGTCCTAGAGTCCAGAAAGCTGATTTGCTTCCAGCAGTTCCAGATGTTTCCATCTTGGAAGTTGAGGGGTGTGGGTCCGCCAGGTCCTCATCATTTGTAACAGTCAGCTCTTGCTGCGTAACAACTACCCCATAAGTCAGAGTATTTAAACGGTTATAATTCGTAATCGTCGATCCTCATTATTCGTGGATTCTGTATTTGTGAATTTGTTGTCTCGCTAACATTTATTTGTAACCCACAAATCAGTACTGATGGCACTTTTGTGGTCATCCGCGGGCACGCGCGGAGCCAGTGTGGGTGCTCCCAGCTGAGGCGGGACAAGATGACACTCCGCCTTCTTGTTTTCAACTCTCATGCTGGAGACCAATGGTCTATTTAGTGCCAGAGTTTTTGCATTTTTTTTGGTGATTTTGCTGTTTAGAGTGGCCCCCAGCATAGCGCTGAGGTGCCGTCTGGTGGCCAGAAGCCCCGGCAGGCCGTGATGTGCTCTGTGGGAAAATGCGGGTGTTCGATAGGCTTCATCCAGGTACCAGCAGGCATTGTAGCACTGTTGGCGGTGAGTTCGATGTTAACGAATTGGCAACACATATTAAATAAGATAGCTTTAGCCAGAAGCACACATACAATAGGTTTATGTATTGGTGGGCTGACAAAAACGTTGTGAGAGTCCCTTCCGCTAGGAGCACTCGTTCAGTATTCTCCAGTTCAAGGTTAGTGACGACTTTCTGGACCATGACCCCAGGAACCCGCAGAACCGACCGCGTTTTGTTCATGCATCTGCAGGTTGGGCTGGTGTCGGCTCATCTGGGCGCTTCTCCTTCAAGCTGGGGGTTGGCCAAGCGTGGCTATTTGCTCTGTGGGGGGCTCATTCTGGGTCCTAGCTGCCGAGCTGCAGCTTCCCGTGGGCAGTGTTGCTGCCCATGGCACAGGCACAGACGGGCACAGAGGCCCCTTCAGAGCCTCTGCTTGAACCACACGTGCTGACCTCCCATTGGTCAAAGCAAGTCACGTGGCCAAGCCCAGGCGTAGGAGGTGGGGGGAAGTAGGCGGGTTTCTACCCGGTGTGCTGCAAAGTCACATGACAGGGCAGGGCTGCCCGCCTGTGAACCTTTGGGACCATCCCCGATACTCTGCATAGGGAGGTCTCCACGTCAGTTGATCCCAAACCTGGGTAGCTGGGATGGGGGTGGGGATGTGGCAAAGGAGTCCTGTCCCAGCGGCGGGTGGCCGGGGAGAAGAAGGCGTGGTGAGGCACCTGCTCCTCACTCTCCTGGTGGCACCTGGGTGTCCTACTCTCGGTCCGTGGAAGCACAGCCCAACAGGCAGGCGTGTGGACCTCGCCAATACCAACAGGTCGGAGGTGTCCGTCTCCCGTGCGGGTGACCTGGGGCGGGCCCTGGGAGGCGCGGAGAAGGAGGCAGGCTAGTTAATGCAGGGGGCTGGAGTGGGGACAGCAAGAGAGGAAATCCCGGATGCCGCGGTGGTGTTCTAAATGTCTTATTTAATGACATCCTTTATACGCTTACCAAGTTAAGCGTGAAGTACAGATCTGTAGGGAGCCAGCCTTGCCAGTGGTGGGGCTTGTCCTACAGACCTACTTGTCCTACTAAGAAGAGGAGCCGGTCAGAATTTCTAGGATCCTTCCAATTAGGTCTCCTTTTGAAAGCTTGTACCACACTCGCTCTTTGATTTTTTTCCTTCCCCTGCCTCAGGGCATTTCCCTGGTTCCTCATCAGTAAACGAATCTGTTCCCTTCACATCTGGGACACGGGGCCTTTGATACCGGAATTCGTGGGAAGGAAGGAAGAATAATTAACAAATTAATTAATTATCCTTTATTTCCACTTCAAACAAATAAGGTAGTTTTTTTTTTTTTTTTTTTTTTTTAGCCAAACAGGTTACGCGTGGATGAAGGGTCATTAGTGACCGTTTAAAATGAACGTGTGTGTGCAGACTCCCCACCGTCCTAGATGCCCGACACGCATATGACTAGCTCCTTCTATGAGCTGAGCTGGCTCCGGTGGCCTGGCCCAAGAAGCGAAGCTCCATGTAGATGCTTATTTCTGTGAACCCCCAAAACAAAGCAAAAAGCCCACTGAACGAGCGATTCCACTTCCGCAAAAGAATCGAAAGCAGGGTCCTGAGGAGATATGTGCACATCCATGTACGTGGTGGGACTGCTCACGCTCTCCGAAAGGCGGGAGCAACCCAAGTGTCTATCAGTGGATGAAGGGATAAACAAAACGTGGTCCACCCGCACAGTAGAATATTGTTCAGTCTTAGAAGGGAAGGAAATTCGGATACCCGCTACATAGATGGACCTTGACGACCTCTGCCGAGGGGTCAGCCAGTCCCAACAGGACAGATGCTATAGGATCCCACTTACACGAGGTCCCTAGACTCGTCGAGTTCACAGAGACAGCTGTAGAGTGGTGGGGGCTGGGAGGCTGGGGTGATGGCTGCACAAGAACGTGAACGTACTTGAGCCGGGCACTAACACACGGTTACGATGGTCGTGTGCTGGTGAGTCGACAAAACACTGACTAGAGGCGTGTAGGACCGAAACCCCGTGTTTGCTCAGGATGGTGTTTCAGTGTTTGCTAATTCAGTGATTGCTGCGACTTTGTGATGTCTAAGTTCCATGAATGATGAGAATCGCCCGGATCGTTTGAACGCGTTCCATTTCATGCTCTGTGTGTGTGTCTTCGGGGGCCCTGAATCCCTCCTTCACGTGCCTGTGCTGACACTCGTGATCACGGGCTCAGGCCCGAGTTCTCATACTTTGCTGTAAAGAGCGGTTCACTGATTTGATCTGGGAAATTTCAAGCTGTCCTTCTGGCTGTAGATCTCAAGTCGTTTCTGATCTTTGACACGTGCCCGCCATGTTTCCGGCAAAAGTGAGTCAGTAGGCTGATGCCCACAGGCACCGATCTGAACCTCGTGCTCTGTGCGTGTGTCGGCACATCAGCGCTGACCTCGTGCCCCGTGTTCTTATGAGGAGTCTGTTGGCAGATGAAAAATAATATTTGTTGAGAATAGAATAGGGTAAATCATATTTATACTTTACTCTAGGAACAAAAGTACTTTCCAAAGCATATTTGATTTTGAAATCACCTTTCTGATTAAGAGTCCCTTAAAAAGCACAGTTAAATAAACTACGGGTTGGAAAGGCTCCTTAGCGTAGACATGGTTTTCCATCTGTTAGTGGGTTGAACGGTTTTAGGCACGACACGTTTGAGCCGCCATCGTCCACTTTTCTCTTACCTGTTTTTTTTTTTTTTCTTCTTCTCGGGAGACATTTCAGACAGGCTCATGCTCTTGACTCTTTCCTGCCATTGCAAAACCAGTGGCCCCCCAGCAGCCAGGCTGAAATCAAACACCTTCTCGGAAGCCAGAGGCGCCCCTGGCATCCCAGTAGCAGAGGGGGGAAGCCCGATTGGTGCACGTGTCTCCAGGGAGCAGGTAAAGCACCAAGGATGACATCCCCAGGCCACCTCCTGGACCATCCGGTGGGATGTGGGGTGAGGGAGGCCCAACCTGTGCCCCCCTTCCTTCTGGATTCACAGAATTCCCGGGTCAAGGCTGAATATTCGTGCACAAGGCCCGGGGTGATCAGAGGTGTGGGTACATAGATCAAAGGCCGTGTTTAATTTTTAAACTGCCCGTTTCCCCTTAAAAGAAAGAAAGAAATGAAGGTATCACAGGGGCTGGAGTCAAACCCTGGCCCCCACTCACAAAGTGCGTGACCCCAACAAGACCTAGACTCTCCCAGCCTCGGTCTGTCCTCTGTGCGCACGGTCCCCGTGTGGCGGTCTGTCCTCTGTGCACGGGGTCCCTGTGTGGCAAGGCTGCAGGAGGGAGGGCCAGTGCCCACGTGGCTCAAGCAGGTACCCGACAGGAGGCTGTTGTGCAGGGGGCACAGCTGAGGAGGGTGTGGGGTGGGGCGCCGGGAGGCCGTCTCCACCGGTCCAGGCCGGGCACCTCAGGTCCCTGGCTCGTGGGGACCTAGCCTCGCGGCCACAGGCAGCCCACTCCACCCCTCGCTTCTGAGTAAGGTTGGTACCTACAGGCCCAGACTTCTGGGTTCTCTCTCTGGGCCTCTGTGTCTTTGCCACCGGCCTCACCTTGCTGCACCCCTTTCCCATGTCCCCCTCTGTCCCTGTCCCCAGAGGGGATGGTCTGGGGGGAGGATGGGACTCCTGACTGTCCGAGAGCCTTCCTTCCGCATGGAGTGGAGCTGGGTGTGGATACACGGTGGCCACTGGTCACCGTTCCTGGAGCGGGCGTGTGGACGTGTGTGCGTGTGTGTGTGTGTGTGTGCACAGGCACGAGGGGCTGTTGGCCTCCACAGCAGAAGGGGACCGTCACTGGGGGGAGAGTCTTGGGGGAGCTGCTGGCAGGTGGAGGCGGAAGGTGGGACAGACCTGGTCGCAACTCGGGACATTTGAGCGTTTCCTGGTTCCAGGGCAGCAAGCTGGGGCGGGTGGGAAGCATCATCTACCCGGATGGGTCCAGCACATCACTGGTCACGTCAAGGGTCCTGTGGATGATAGTGCCACCACATTCAGAAGGAACATGGTCTCATTGGAGAGGCTTTTTGTGAGCCTCTGGGTGTGGTGGGTAGGGGACTGAGCCCCGTGTGGGGACAAGTGGACAGTCGGGGCCAGCTTGGGATGGACCCAGATGCCGGCCAAGGAGCTGGATGCGAGAGGCAGGCTGTGGGCAGCCACAGGCCTGGAGGGTGGCTCTCAGGTGACGAGGGGGTGTGCATGCTCCTCCCCTGCCTCACACGGTGACAGGTGTCCCCAGGCGTCCCCTCCGGCTCAGCAGGGGCTCCTGCGGAAACCGTGGCTCCCAGGTGTGACTGTGGACACGGGTGGTTTATGGGGCTATCCCCATGGGGGCCAGGCACCTACAAGGGCAGAGGGGGAGGGGAGGAGGGCAGCTGTGCCGTGGCCGCCGTTCTTCAGGCTGCGGGGGACGGGTGGTCTGGACGCCCACTGTCAGGGGAGGAGGGGTGCGGTGCCGCGGCCAGGGGCCACCGGACACAGTGGTCTCATGGCGGCCACGTCGGGTGAAGTGCCAGCCGCAGCCAGCAGGCGGGGCCCAGCCGACGGCCACCTGTGTGGGACAGTTGGGAGAAACAGCAGCCTCACAGAAGCGTGTGCATGTGTGTGTAAAAGTGAGTGTGAGGGCATGTGGCCGTGAGGCAGCCACGTGTCCCCACCCGGCCTTTGTGAGTGCTTGGGGGGTGCTCGGTGCTCTCTAGGGTCTCTTCCTACAAGGACACTAATCCTCCTGGGTTGGGGCCCCGCCCGTTTCCTCAGTCGACTTGAATTACCTTCCCAAAGGCCCGTCTCCAAATGGTTACCCTGGGAGTTGGGCATCAAAGCGTGAGTTTTGGGGGGACACAGTTGAGTCCGCGGCCGATGGGGACGGAGGGAGAGGAGCCGGGGGAGCCGGGGGGTCCCGGCTCAGGGCCCCCAGGCGGGCGGGGGAACAGCCACCTGCGGTTCTGAAACAGGCAGAGGCTCCAGTGTCCCCCTGTCTGACCTGTCCCGGCGCTGAGTGCTGGGCCTGGGGACCCTCTTCCGGGTCGTATGTCTGTCTACCTGACAGCTCCCAGGACAGGTGTGTGCGGCGGGGAGGAGCCGTCTGCGGCTGTTGGGGGCACCACCCGAGCCACGGCGTTCCCTGCACGCCGCCAGGGCCGCAGACCCAACGCGGAGGGCGGACAGGGTTGAGGGAGGGTGGGGCGTGGGGCACAGGGGCTGGGCTGGCGTCTCGACCACATCGGCAGGGAGGACGCCCGATGGTTTTATAAGGCAACTGCGTGTCTGCCGCGGCTGCTCCAACGAGTCCTGGGGCTGCGGGCGACCCAGGCTGCTCCCGCTGCTCCCCCACACGGCCTCCTCTGCCTCCCCGTCTTCAGGGGGGTTCTCGCGACCCATCCCCGCCCTCCCCGACCACCCCCTTCCCCCTGGGGCTCCCCAGCCCAGAGCAAGGCGGGTGCTAAAGCGTGAATAAGGCCCCTGCTGGCCTCTGCTCTGCTCCCTGCTCCCTCCCCGCTTCCCTCTCTGGGTGCCCCATCTCCGCAGGGCTGATGGAGGGCACACCCTCCCTCCCAATGTCATCTGGGTGGGACTCTAATAAAGGTCTGGGCGCACCTGGCTCCGTGTCTAACTCAGCGCCCGAAGGTGGCCGTGGCCTTTGATGGATATGTGACAGGCGTAACCCTTGGCGGAATGGCGTCTGGACAGCTCGCTCCCTGCACAAAGTCCCCGCTGGGCGGGGGGGCAGGGGGGGTGGTCCCAGAAGGGAGGGGGCCCAGGAGAGCCCTCTGCCTGAGGTCCAGGATAAGCCCTGATGAACAAGATCACTTGGTTCCACATTGATGCATCATTTTGAAACACGAGGTGCTTTCTTTCTGCTTCCTTTATTTTTATTTTTTCATTTCTCCAGCCCTACAGGGTGGGGGGCACCTGTGGTTCTGTGGGGAGCAGCTGAAACTGTCGGGGGGGGGGAGTGGGGGGAGTGTTGCCGAGGGCATGTGGTGGCCACGGAGGGAGAAGCACGGAGGGCTGAGCCTGGGGGTCTTCCCGACTTTATCTCCCCGGGTGTTTTCCTCACTTCCCTCCCTCCCTCTCTCCTCCTCTGGGGCCCCCCGCCCAACACGGCCCCAGATGGAGGAGGAGGAGGCCACGCTTCCTCGCTGGGTCTGTGTGGGATGCGCGGGGCTTGGAAGTTCTTGGGATCCCCCCTTGCCGGGGTGATGAGCCCACATTTCCCACGTCCTCGACATCAGTGGCCTCCCTGGTCTGTTTCCCAGGGCCAGCCGTGTGTGGTTGGCCGTGATGTCGCTGGACGGGTGTGGCCTGCAGGCCTCGAGAGGCCTCGGGGGCTTGGCCAGCAGGGTGGGGCCCTGGGTCTGCAGGAGCTGAGGGGCCTCACCATGTGAGAAGCAGCCGTCCACACTAGACCGTCCTCGCTTCTGACACCAGCTTCAAGTTCAAGGAGCCCCAAAACCACTCTCAGGTTGCATAATTTGCTGGAAGGACTCACAGAACTCCGAGAAGTTGTACTCACGGTTAGGGTTCCTGACAGCTGAAAAATACGCCTTAAATTCAGCCAGTGGAAGAGACGTGTGGGGTGTGGTCCTGGAAAGTGTGACAGTGGGGCGGGGGGGGGGGGGGGGGGGCGGGTCCACGCTGATTTCCTGGCCTTGCCCCAGAATTGCCGTGTGCTTGGAGACCCCCTCCCGGAGACCTCCCTGAGAGGCCGGGCCCCTCCTCCTGACAGGCAGGAGAGGGCCTGGAAGGGCTGGGATCAGGAAGTCCAAGGGGGCTCTCCATGCCTCCCGGGGGACCCTGCCAAGGCCTTCCTGGGGGCACAGGCTCTCCCTCCCTTCTCACAGACCCCCAGCTTATGGAGGGGTATGATAACGGGAGTCCCTGACCCAGCACCGCGAGTATGTTCTGAAAAACCTATAGATGAACAGGTATTTTTAAAAACGGCAGTATATTTAAAATGCGCCCGGGATTTTTCCATTTTCACATTAAGGGAAACTTTGTGAAGTGAATCATCAGCCAATTTGTGTCTTTTAAACATCAGATTTGCCTAAAAGGAGACACACCTGCTAATCTTGTATCACTCATGATTCTACTACAAGAAAGGATTTTGGGGGTGCCAGGGGCATCCAAACTTGCACAAAAGAACCATGCCTTAGAATTCCTTGGTGCTTCGGTTTTTTTCCAGAATGCTTTTGTGGTTGTCAACACATCTGACTCCCACAATGGCTCTCTGAGGGGGCCTGCGGGGGGTAGGGTTGGGAGCTAAGTGGCTTTTCCCCTGGTGGAGATAAAGGCCCTGAGGGTCAGAAATTAAGGGGCGTCCCCAAGATCACGGTGTGTAAGGTGGCAGAGCTCCATGCATCGTGTGCCAAGAGGCCCCAGGGTGCCTCTACATTTCATGCACACACACATGCATACACGCACATGTATTTACACATGCATGTGCACCTACACATATGCACGCACATGAGCACACATGCACATGCATATATGTGCACTTACATGCATGCCCTTACACAATGCATGCACATGAGCACACATGCATACATGCAAGCACAAGCATACATGCACACGTACATGTGCACTTACACACAGGCACACACCCACACATGCACATGAATACATGCATGTGCACTCATGTACATCTACACACATGCACACGAGCATACACGCACATGTACACATACATGTGCACTCGCACACACCCACACATGCACGTACACTTACACATGCATGCACACCTACACAGTGCACACGTGTGCACACATGCATGCACACGGCCACACATACACTTGCATGCACGCACACAAGCACACATGCACGTGCATATATGTGCACTTACACACATGCATGCGCTTACACAATGTATGCACACGAGCATACGTGCACATGCACACGTACATGCGCACTTACAGGCACACACCCGCACATGCATACATGCATGTGCACACATGCACACGAGCATACACGCACATGCACACATACGTGTGCACTTGCACAGAGGCATACACCCACACATGCACATACACTTACACATGCACGCACACCTGCACAGTGCACACGTGCGCACACATGCATGCACACGGCCACACACTCGCATGCATGCACGCGAGCACACGTGCACATGAGCACACAGGCACGCACACGTTCACATACAGGCATCCATTGTTAATAGCTAGCGAATCCTTGTTGCCTCTGATGCATTTCTGAAGTTCCAGTTTGACCTCCTACATCTGCATAAAACCTTCAGACACACAGGTCTTGACCTTGGTGGATCTCTGGTGTGTCCTTAGCTTTCTGGAAATTCCTCCGATGGCCATTTGCAGGAGGAGGATTGGCTTACGGCAGATGGGAGGTTGGTGGCAGCGTCCTGTGCTCTTGGGGGTGCCTGCTGTGTTTGCTTTCACTGTGGATCATTCAAGGTGTAGACAGGACTGCGTCCTCTCACCAGGGGAGGCCTCCCGGGGAGGGCAGATCATCCCAGGAACAGTCAGAGGGACAGAAGAGTCGTTCATAGCAGCATACGGCTGGAACACAGGGTTGCACACGCACACGTGCACACATGTGACAGTGCAGCCCACAGACACAGGGAGGTAGTGTGAGGGGGAGGGAGACCGAGGGAGGGGCTCAGCTGCCTTGGGGACGCTCCCACTAATGCACAGCGTCCGGGGGCCTCGGGATGCGGCTCTTGTCTCGAGCTTGGCCCACCCGGTCCCTCGGCACCAACAGCCATATCACCCCCAGTGAGTGAGGGCTCGTGAAATCTACTTGTCCCGCAGACTGTGGTATAATTGCTGCACGTTAAAGACGGTTGCGTTTGAACCGGGCTGTGACCCGAGCTGGGTCAGCACAAAGCTACATCGCCTTTAACCTGTCACACCCCTGCACCCCTGTCGGGCCAGGTGTCCGCCCTGCCCCCCCCCCCCCCCCCCCCGCCCAGGTCAGACCCCACGCTCACTTCGCGGGTGCGGACTTCTCTTGCACATCTCCTTCTGAGCAGAGTGCAATGCCACCCAGACTTCGGGGACGCTGAGGGCACTTGGCACAGGCCCCACTCACCTCCCTCTGTGTTGGTTCTGGTCTGGCCCCTCGGAGGCTCTCTCTGGATCTTCCTGGCTGAGAAGCAGCCTAGAGCTGGGCTGGTGGACCGAGCCGCATGCCCGGCCACCCCCGTGTGCACGGGGGACTGTGCACGGCACCTGGCTCACACACACGGCGTGTCACTTGATCGCGCCGGGTGAGCAGCACTGGCCAGCTTGCCGTCCAGATGCTTCTATTGCAAGATCGGCTGGGCATAGCCCGGATCCTTCTCTGCGAGGTTGCTTTAGGAGATTATCTGATGGGGAAGAAATGGGCAGCAGGTACCTTTCTTTCACTGTAGAAAGAACTCGGCTGACTTGTCGCGTGAAGAACAGGAGTGTGTGTGTTGGGGAGAGTGGGTGCGTGTAAAGAGGGAGACACCCAGCTGGATGAAGTGTGGGGCATCCCAGAGACTCTTCTACTTTTTAAAAAACTGGTAAAAAAAAAAAAAGGGTAACATATAGGTTAGCATTTTCACCATTTTTAAGTGGACAGTTCAGTGGCCTTAAATACATTCACGCCGTTGTGCGTCCATCACCATCATCCATCTCCAGAACTTTCTTCATCTTGCCAAACTGCCACTCTGTCCCCATTAAACACCAGCTCCCTGTGCCCCCTCCCCCAACCCCTGGACTCCTCCCCCTCCCTTCCTCCACCTAACATCCCCCAGCCCCTGGACTCCCCTTGCCTCCCCCTACCCCACATCCCCCAGCCCCTGGACTCCCCCTGCCTTCCCCCACCCCACATCCCCCAGCCCCTGGACTCCCCGCCCCTGCCTTCCCCCATCCCACATCACCCAGCCCCTGGATTCCCTGCCTCTGCCTCCCCCCACCCCACATCCCCCAGCCCCTGGACTCCCCCTGCCTCCCCCCACCCCACGTCCCCCAGACCCTGGACCCCCCCCACCTCCACCCACCCCACATCCTACTTTTCTGTCCCTGCAGAGGTGGGTGGAGCCAGCAGCGAGTGGGGAACTCTCCCTGGGATCTGCAGTGTGGCCCCCTCTGCCCCCGGCACACGCAGGCTTGCTCTACGCGGAGACCCCTCTGTCGCCCGCTCCAGACCGTGCATCCCGCCCTCTGTGGGTACAGTTCTGCGGGCCAGGGGTTTGCCTCTTTGGAACCCACCTGGGCTTTCAAGCAGGTGCGGCCTGAGCTACCCAGCGGTCTCAGAAATCACCGGAGCGCCCCAGATTCCGGTCCCTGCTGGCGACATTGCAGCCTGGCAGCCGTGTTGGTGGCGGTTCATTCGCCGGCTGGAGGCGGTGGCAGAGGAGGCTTCCCCTGCACGTGGGCAGCTGCAGAAATCGGCGGCTTGGGAGCCCTCTGGGGACAGAAGGTAGGACAGTGCCAGCCTCTCCTGAGGCCCTAGCTCCGTCACAGCCCCTCTGCCAGGCCAGCCGGTGGCCCAGCGGCTCCTCCTAGCCGTGGGTATTTAGGAGATGGCCGGGCAAAATGGACAGTTGCCACCCTGCCGTTGCCCTCGGGACCCTCGGGACCCCCGGGACCCACCTGTGCCGCCGTGCCCTCTCTGGGGCTGTGCTTACCCTCAGCCCAGCCAAGACCAGCTTCTGTCTACATCCTTGGGATCCACGGCACGGCCTCGGAGCAGACAGGTAGATGGACAGACGGATGGGCAGACCGGGCGGGACGGAAGGGGTTAACCGTGACGTCAACACGCAGCCCATGCACGGCCCACCCTCAAGTGCACATTGAAACGAGCCCCGAAGGGGGGGGGGGCTTCGCTTGGAAAGTTCCATGCCGATCCATCTTCCTGTGGGAAGGAGGAGATTATTCACCATTAAAAAGTAACAATAACGGTGTGGAGGCACTCAGCTGTACGTTACCCAGAAAGACGGGGGTAGGGTGGCGAGCTATTTTTAATGGTCTCCACGGTGACAGAGACTTTGTTTATGGTTTTTTTAGTCTTTCGTTCCTCGGCGAGGCGATTGCTGATTTGCGTCTTGTTAGAAAACGCTGCTGGCGAGCCCCTGGTGTGCACAGGAATAGGGCCCCGAGGGCGCTTGGGAAGGGGGCCCGGGCAGACCCCCGGGCCGAGGCTGCCCAGACCCAGCCTGCGTGACCTCCCTGCCCCGTCCCCTGCCCGCCCCTGCAGGGGGGTGCCGCCTCGCCTGCCCCTTTGCAGGGCCTCCGCACGCCCCTCTGTGCCAACCACACCCACTCCCCAGAGCCCCTGGCCACCTGGTCAGGGCAGCTGGGCGGGTCCCAGCGCCTCCCCCTGCAGCCCACGTGGGGCCAGCGGGGCCACTTGCCGAGGGCTCGGGGCCCAGGGCCGCCGGCTGTGCCGCAGATGGCGAGGCAGCTGTGTGCCCCGCGGAAGCCAACTCGCGCGGCTGCTGGCCGGGCCCCAGAAGGATGGTGCGGGCCGGGCACGCAGGTGTGAGCGCTTCCTGGGCTGGGGCCCAAGTGCCCACCGCCCAGGTGTGGGCCCGAGAGGGGGAAAGAAGGGAACTGCCGTTCGGTCTCTGGGGTCGTGGGTCGGCCGGCACCGAGAGCGTTCTTCCCCCCGGCCTTGGACTTGCTAGTTTGCTGAACACCTGCGTCCCAGGGGCCGTCGGCCATGGAGGGGATGGAGCTCACTGGCCTCATAGCCGGGGGCGGCGGGGCCTTCTGGTGCCTTCCTACGGGTTCGTGTTGTACGCCGTCCAAGAACCCCGGTGGTGGGCGTCATTTTGTGCTGCTGTCCCGTCCCCCCCACAACCCCCCCCCCCACACCCCGTCACACCACGACTGATGGGAGGCACGGGGTTCAGAATGCCTCGTGGCTGCAGCAGGTGTCGAAGGAGAACCAGACCCTGCTGGCCTCCCACTTGGACCAGGCACCGGCAGGGAAACTTGGACACAAAGTCAGGAACCTGAGAGAATGTGGCCTTCACAGCCCCCAGCTGCTCCATAACGTGGGGAGGACATCTTGCAGGGACCGCGAGGAACAAGCAGGCGGCCCCCACCGACGAGGGTGACCTGGGTGGGCCGGGGTTTTTTGTTCTGATCTCTCTCACCTTTTAAAAAATTCCATCTGTGGGTGATGCTTTCAGGCAATTCTCCCTCCCCTGTTTTCTTTCCTTTTTTTTTTTTTTTTTTTTTTTAATTTTTTAAATGTTTATTTCTTTTTAGAGGAGAGAGAGCGAGCACAGTAGGGGAGGGGCACAGAGAGAGGGAGACACAGAATCCGAAGCAGGCTCCAGGCTCCGAGCTGCCGGCACAGAGCCCGACGCGGGGCGCGGCTCGTGACCTGAGCCGGAGTCGGACGCTCAACCGACTGAGCCCCCCAGGCGCCCCTCTCACTCCCGTTTTCTTAAAAATCAGCAGAGGCCTTCGGGAAAATGTCCAATTTCCTTTTCCCTGAGAGAGGCTGGAAGATAGGCAGGGGAGGCCGAATGTGACGGGGAAAATCTGACGGGGTTGGGGGGTCAGGGGCCCCGGGGGTCCGCCACACGGTCGGCAGAGATCACATCACACACACCTGTACATGCGAACACACACGCATGTACACGCATCGCACTCGTGCATGCACATACACACACACACGTCCACATTTCTCGTTTAATTGTCCCCACCGGGAGCATTCATTCACTCATCTGCTCAGCAGACACCCCCTGAGTACTCAGCCACTGCTCCGTGAGGCCCGGATCTGGCTTATCCATCGGCCTGGCGCACTGTAGGGACTCAGTAACTATTTGTTGGGTGAATAAGTGAATGAGTGAATGAATGCTCTGCGTCAAAGCACCGTGGGAAGTAGACAGAAGACTGACTCTGGTGCTGTCCTCATGGATTTGCAGCCCCATCGGGAGGGTGAGGATGGGCGGGAACAGCCTTGCAAACCAGCAGGCAGGTAGTTACAAGACAGAGGAAGAGGGACCGGGTGAGGGGGGCCATAAGGAGGGACGCCTCCTCTAGCCTGGAGGGAGGTCAGAGGGACCCTGGAGCTGGCGCCTGTAAACTGGGTTGACTCCACGGGAAGAATGTTCCCCTGCTCAGGAAGCAGTACGTGCAAAGGTCCTGGGCCCAGGAGAGCCTGGCTGCGGGGGTAACTATAGTCAATTCAAGAAGAGGATGTGGTGGGTTTGGGCACCTGCGTTTTCACCAGTGCTGTGCTATCACCCTGCTCCCCTCACCTGGATGCCATCAGGGCACCTCAGTCGGTTGAGAAGCTAGGACAGACACATAGAAAGCAATTCGGGGACAGGACAGTAATATATAAACATCACATGAGCGTTCAATAAGCCACCACTTACTGAGGACCGACGCTGCCGGGCGGTGGGCACAGGGCGGTGCCCGGGGGCACGGGAAGACACGCCCTGGTGATGGTTATTACCCCTGCTCTTCTCTGGGGGGAGGGAACTGGCCCGCGCCAGAGGCGCAGTGGGCAATAGTGACCGCCCTGCCCTGGGGGGCTCAGAGTGGCCCACAGGCCAACCGAGGCGGGAGGGGCTGTGTGTGGGGGTCGGGGGCGGCTCCAGGCAGGAGACACCGCTTCATCTGGGCTTGGTGTTAGTGCCCTGCTTCCCCGCGACAGGTCACCCGCCACCCGCGCGTCCCCGGCCTTGGCCACGAGATGCACCCACCCGCAGGGCCGGCCCGCCCGGTCTGGGGAGGACGCGCTGCCGGCTCCGGGTCTCGAGCCCACCCGCTCCGGGCGCGTAGCCACGGCCCTTCCCAGCTCCCTGCCCGTGCACGCCCTCTCTCGCTTAGAATTTTCCATACGGGCGCGAGGCATCACGCCAGCTGCCCCCTGCGTGTCACTTACGGATTTTGGAAGGTCGAGTACGTCGGGAGTCCGCTGGCAGCCGCCTTACGCACCACGACAGTAACAACAAACAGTAACGATTTGTTGGGAGGGCGCGGAGCAGGCGGAGCGTTTGCCACGTCGCGTGGCCGGCGGGAACGCAAAACGGTGCGCTGTTCCCCAGAAAGGCGAAAACACAGGAATGCTGCGTGGCCCACAGCTCCCCTCCTGGATAGAGACCTTCTCAAAACCCAGAACAGACGCTCCAGGCGATGGGCGGCATCGTGTTCGTGGCAGCACCGTCCACGGCGTCCAGGGGGCGGGCAGCCCGAGTGTCCGGCGCGGCTGAACGATGAACCGCGTGTCCGTGTGTCGGCGCGGTGGGACGGGGGCCGGCCGTCGGAAGGGGTGGAGTCCTTCCTGCCGCAACCAGAAGGACCTCGAAAGTCCCTGCTAAGCAGGAGGGCCACGTACGGGGTGCTTCCATTTATGCGGGGTGTCCCGAGAGGCCAGTTCACGGGGTGGAAGGGAGAGTAGGGGGGACTAGGCTGGGGGCTGGGCGGCGGTCGGGGGGGAGATAATGGAGAAAATGGCTTAAAAGGTAAGGGATCTTGGGGCGCCTGGGTGGCCCAGTTGGTTGAGTATCTGACTTTGGCTCAGGTCCTGATCTCACGGTTTAAGGGTTCGAGCCCCAGGTCGAGCTCTGAGCTGGTAGTGCAAGCCTGCTTGGGATTCATTCTCTCTCGGTCTTTCCCTCTCTCTCCCCCTCTCTCTCTCTGCCCTCCCACGACACACACTCTCTCTCGCTCTCTCAAAATAAATAAACTTTAAAATAAAAAGCTTAAGGGGCGCCTGGGTGGCTCAGTCGGTTAAGCATCCGACTTCAGCTCGGGTCACGATCTCGCGGTCCGTGAGTTCGAGCCCCGCGTCAGGGTCTGTGCTGACAGCTCGGAGCCTGGAGCCTGCTTCGGATTCTGTCTCCCTCTCTCTCTGCCCCTTCCCTGTTCATAGTCTATCTCTCTCTGTCTCAAAAGTAAATAAGAATTAAAATAAATAAATAAAATATGGGGCACCTGGCTAGCTCCGTCAGTTAAGTGTCCGACTGTGGCTCAGGTCATGATCTCACAGTTCGTGAGTTCGAGCCCCGCGTCAGGGTCTGTGCTGACGGCTCGGAGCCTGGAGCCTGCTTCGGATTCTGTGTCTCCCTCTCTCTCTGCCCCTCCCCCACTTGTGCGCGCGCGCGCGCTCTCTCTCTCTCTGTCTCTCAAAATAAACATAAAAAATAAATGGTAAGGGATCTTATTGTGGAGGGATGGAAACGTACCAGGTAGGGGCGGTGTTGCACGACATTGTAAATGTACTAAATGCCACCCAACTGTCTGCTTTAAAACAGTTAATTTTGTGTTATGTGTCATTTCACCTCAATAAGTTTAAAAAAAAGAAAAAAGAATTACTTGACAGGAGAGTCCATTAACTCAAGAAAAACGATGGTGATTATTTTATCAGTTCAGGTTAACCTGTTGTTTCAATTCTGGTTGCTATCCAGATGAGTTAGGGGCTCGCTTGGCTACCTTGGTGTGCGTCCAGGGGTCCTGGGTCCGGGAGCCGGAGCAGGGGCTGACACGGCCCGCGGGGGGCACCGGCACGCTCGGGGGCAGGAGGGGCAGGAGCCCTGGACATTCTGGGCTTCCCCACACTGCGTGGCTTCCTCCTGTGGTCTGCCTGGTGGGCTAGCCTCGTCATGCTTCTGAGCTGACCTGTTGGGGAACGTCTCTCCACGGTGAGAGTGTCCATTTGGAAGTCGCCGGTGCCACTGGGTGCTCACTGGGGCCGTCGCTCTGCCCACGTGCAGCCGGCATGGCAGCTGACCCTCGGCGGCCTCCCGACACCGCTAGGTCACAGACGGGGCAACAGAGACCTCGGGGACACGGGCACCTCCTCGGGTCTCAGAGCCACGGGTTGGAAGCTGGCCGCAACACGCTGGCTGCCAGAGCCCACGCCGTAGACAAGCTGGTCCCTGCCGCTCCAACCAGCCATGGTCCCCGGAGGAGGAGCTACTGTCTGCCCTCTGCCCTCTGCCCCTAGCCCCGTGCCTGGCGCACAGTGGGCAGTCACGCGATGTCGGCAACCAGGGCAACGAGTCCCCATCGCCCGTATTCTTACCAGACAAGCCTGCATTCAGAGCTCCTTCCGTGAGCCCCCTTGGGGGACGTGCCCCTGCTTCCCCCGCAGCCCGACAGGGCCCTCCCTCCTCCATGTCCCCCAGTCCCAAGGGGACCCCCTGTTCCCCAAACAACCCTTGCCTTCTGATGCACATCCGAGCGAATGTGGGGCCTGACCGATGTCCCACCTTGTGAGCGAGTACGTGTGTTTCTGTCCTGTCTCTCCAGCAGAATCGCATAATTCTGTGAGCGCAGGGGGACCAGCTGGCCGAGCATTTCACAATACAGATGTGCATCAGAGGAAAAGTGGAAGCTCCTGCCCCTCTCCCTGCGCCCTCCCCCCCTCAGGGGTGACCTCGCAACCACAGGGCAGAGGTCCAAGACCTTTTTTATGTGGCCGAGGAATTTATTCGTTCACTCGAGAGGTTTGTGTTGTGGCTATTACTAAACGCACACAGGTGTGTGCGGAGGTAGGTACGCGTAAGCAGGTCTGGGACTCACCTTGCACCTCGATGGTGGCTCCGGAGCGCCCTCCTGTGGAAGTTCACGCGCATCCGTCTGCCTTGTTAGCTCGTGGGCGCTGGAAGACGGTCTCCTGTCTCTTTGCCCCCCTCGCAACGCCCGGCATATTGCCCCGCACATGGTGGGTACTCAGCAAACATTCGGTATTGTCGGGTTGTCTCAGCTCGGGCTGCGTTAACAGAATACCGCAGACCGGGGGCCCACACAGCACACGTCTGTTCTCACGGCTCTGGAGGCTGGGAGGTCCACGATCACGGGGCCGGCTGATCGGGTGTCTGGTGAGAGCCGCCTTCCTGGCTTGTGAACAGCTGTCTTCTTGCTGTGTGCTCACAGAGCAGAGAGAGCTCTAGGGCCCCTTCCTAGGAGGACACGGATCCCGTCACGGGGACCTCAGGACCTCAGGACCTCATCAAACTGTAACCCCCGCCCTAGGCCGCACCTCCAGATGCCATCATATACGGACTTGGAGGCGGTGGGGGCCAGACATTCAAACATTCAGTCCACAGTATCGGTGTCAGCCCTTCCACGGAGGGGGCGGTCCACGTAAGCAAATGTGTTGTGTCCCCAGGAAGTGAGGGTGTCTGTTAATTGTCCCCGACCTTATGCAGATCCTGGGGCATGTCTCCCTTTCCGAAATTCCCAACAATTAGAAGTGATTTACTGGAGGGAGAAACAAGGCAGCTGGGGGGACGGGTCCTCACTGGTCCCGGAGGTGCTTGGCTGTCCTCCCTGGACAAAGAAGCCAGGGTGTAGGAGGGGGGCAGTTGGAATGGAACGGGCCAGCTCTAAGAAGTGGACATGACCTGGAGCAAGGTTAGCCGCCCCCCTCCCCTGCACAGTGGAGCCATGGTGTGGGGGTCTGGGGGCTGATCCCATTCCCGGAGGAGCTGGGAGAAGAAGTCAGGTGGGGTTTGCCTTCCTCCTGTTTATAGCCATTAAAGAAACACAGATTACAAAGAGAGAATGAGAAGATAATTTCTAACAACAACAGAAAAGAAACCAAGAATCTTCATGGTAGTTCTAGCCAGACATGGAAACAACCCAAATGTCCATCAGCAGGGGTGTCGATAAATAAACTGCGGGACAGTCAGGGAATATTACACGGCAGTGAAAAAGGAGTGACTGCCCCTTTAGGACCTGGAAGAACATGGATGAGTCTCAAAAACAGTTTGTAGAAAGAGAGAAGCCAGATGGAGAAGAGCATAGCTCCATTTACAAGAAGTTCTAGAAGAGACAAGACTAATCTGCAGTGGAGAAAAGCAAAAACCGTGTTTTCCCCTGGGAAGGAGTGGGGAGACTTCCTTGGGGGGGGGTCAAGGTCAGCATCTTGGCAGGTGAGGGATGACAGGTGTGTACATTTGCCAAACTCATCCAGTAGGACACTTGAGATTTCTGCGTCTCATTGTAGATTTCTATCTCAAAAGAACGAAAAGGAACCGTAAACAAATGCTGAGCTGTAGTTAGTGACGAACGTCCTGTAGCATCTGTGGGGAAGCGTACATACGTCTGCAGCTTATGCGCAAAGGCATCAGAAGTAATGGAATCGGCTGAAGGGTGGCCGCGGGGTGGAGACGGGCAGCTCTTTGGTACAGCAGGTGTAGTAAAAACGTCAGGGGCGGAATCGAGGTGGTAGGTAGATGGTGTCCCTCCCAAACACCTTCAGCTTTTCCGTGTGTTTGAAAATGTTTATGATAAGAGGACGCCTGGGGGGCTCAGTCAGTTAAGCGTCCGACTTCGGCTCAGGTCGTGATCTCACGGTTCGTGGGTTCGAGCCCCGCGTCGGGCCCTGTGCTGACAGCTCGGAGCCGGCTTTGGATTCTGTGCATCCCTCTCTCTCTGCCCCTCCCCCGCTTGTGCAATAAAAAGAAAATGTTTGTGATAAAAGGTCGGACAAACAAGCGACTCAGGGGCTCGTTTTGGTGGAACGGGGAGCACGTACGTCCCTGCCCGGGGCCGCGCCTGCCTGCGCAGTGTGTTTGGAGTCCCAGTGCACCTCGGTGCCGCGGGCTGGATGGTCCTTGCAGACCCTCAAGTTTCTGAGACGAACCCGACCTGTGGGTCTGAGTCCAGAGCAGGTGTCGGGTCCCTACGGGGAGGTGGTTTGAGAGCGTCTGCTTCTTCGAACACCCTCAGTCTTGTCCTCTGGGAATCGACACGCTGGGTGGGTGGTCAAATTGCCGAAACTTTGGTGTTTGGTAGGAGTGTAGGAATGCCACTGGGCTCCAGGGACGGCGGAGTGCATGGGGGCTGGGTCAGCGGGCTGAGGCTTGGAAGGGGTGAGGGTGGAAATGGACGGTCCCTGCACAGGGTGTGCAGGGACAGGCCAGTGTGGAGGGCGCGGGGACGCCAGGGCCAGGCCGGATAAGGCAGAGGTGGGAACAGGGGTCGCTTCCTGGCCTCTCTCAGGCCGACCCTTTGTGTCCATCTATGTTCCTGCCATCCTCCGGCCAGTTGGGTGCTCTGGGCACAGCAGGGGGGTGATGTCGGGCTCCCGGGAGCCACCCTCACTACCTGTATCCTCACTAGTGCCTTAAGGACCCCGGCTGAGGCACCAGGGCTCCTTGACATTTCTCTGCCCCTTGCTCTGGGCATCCCCCTCCCCAGGCAGAGCTGGCTCAGGCCGGAGGGGTTGTGGGCGCTCCCTTCTCTTTCCCTGCCCGGCCAGCTGTCCTGGGGGTCCCCAGCCTCGGCTCTGAGCTTCCTTCCCTCCTATCCCCCCCCGCCTCAGTCTCCTTCGGCCCTTCGTCTGGAGGGCGGGGCCTTGCCTGGTGGTCGGAATGCCAGGAGGAGAGGCTTCTGGACCGTGTGCCTGGAGGGAGGTGCTGGAGAGGAAGGCACAGGGATACGAGCAGTGACGCTGGAGGACGAGACAGGGGAGGGGCGGGGGACCACTGCAGGTGGCTGGACAGGCCCTGCCCAGAAGAGAGAGGCCAGGAGCATTAGAGTCCTTGCCAAGGTGTTTCCGCCCCGGCACGGGCAGGAGACTGAGGGGGTGCAGGGTGATTGGGGGGCCAGCGGTAGGAGGTCGGCGGGCAGGTGGGGCGTTGGCAGGGGACTCTGAGCTTGCACCTGGAGCCCCCTGGAGGGGCCACCCCACTCTAATCTGCCCTGGAGCTGGTGGCACAAAGTGACCGGTTGGGGACACGGCTCCACGCAGAGCAGACGGGTGCAGGGCAGTGGTGTCAGCCTGGCCAGCCGGGGGCCTCCAGGATGGTGTGGTCCCACCGGGGCAGCCACCGGACCCTCCGGCAAGCAAACCTCACGGGTGGGTGGGCGAGGGTCCTGCTTTCCGCCAGACAGAGGCAAGGCCCAAGGGAGGTCTGGTTGGGGCTCCAGGTGAGGCAGCAGGGAGCCTCTTTCTTCCACATCCCTGCTCTGTGCTCTCAGGCCGTGGTGGGAGGAGCAGGGGGTAAGGGGTGCATCCTGGCGGGGCGTCAGCCCTCTACACAACAGAGTGGCCCGAGCACGGCCAGGGCAGCCCCGCGGCATCCTGCCTGCGTCCCGTGTTGGCTCCGAGGGGCTGAGTACACTGCACCTACGTCAGAGCCGGAAGGTTCGCTGGAGCCAACCCAGGGCCACGTGACCCCGGAGCAAAGTCCCCACCACTCGGCCCTTAGCCCCCTCCGCTCATGCGACTGTCCCCTCGTACAGATGACGCAGCAGAGAGCCAAAGGAAGGCAACCGCGTTCACAGCTGAAACCGCCCCGGAGCCCAGCGGCCAGGCCCCCCGACCCGCTTTCCCTGTGCAGCTCGTGTGGGGTCCCCATCAGCCCGTGTGGCTCCTCCTGCCCTGTGCACCCCCCACGCCCACCCCGGACCGGCCAGAGCCCTCAGCCCCTCTGTCGCGAGCAAACAAGCAGCCCACTCCCCTGACTTCACGAGGCTCCCGGTTTAATTAGGTTTTCCAGGTTTCCTGCCTGTCCTGGGCCAATCACTCCTTAAAACAGCGGAGAATTCATTTGCACCTGCTGTCAGAAAGCAGCTCTCCCCAGTCAGGAAAATAATTAAGCCATCATCACACCTCAGGGGTAATGAGCCACCATTTCTCATTCAGTTTGCAGGTCCTTTGTTTTCCTCGCACTGGCAAAGGAGGTGTGAGCTAGATTGGAGTCACTGCCAAGTGGACCTGCTTCCCCTGCGCCCCCCTCCCCTCACCCCTCTCCGGAGACCCCGCTTCTCCCTGAGTGCGCGGCTGGCACGGCAGCCTCTGAGGACTCGGGGCTCTCGTCGGGGCCCCTTCTGCTCTTTCTCAGGCATCGGACTCCCAGACAACAGGCAGGGCGTCGCCGGAAGGAGACCGTAAGAGTCTCTTACAGCGCCATAATGGATGACCCCACGCTGGGCGGCTTAAACCACAAGATGTATCGTCTCACGGTTCTGGAGGCCAGAATTCTGAAATCAAGGAGTCACAGGGCTGCGCTCCCTCTGCCTCTTGCAGTTCCTGGGGTGGCTGGCCATCCTTGGCGATCCTTGGTGATCCTTGGCGATCCTTGGTGATCCTTGGCATTCTTTGCTGATTCTTGGTGATTCTTGGCAATCCTTGGGGATCCTTGGGGATCTTTGGTGATCCTTGGCGATCCTTAGTGATCCTTGGCGATCCTTGGCTTGTAGACGCATCTCTCCATCTCTGCCTGTGTGGTCATGTGGCCTTCTCTCTGCCTGTCACATCTCCCTCTCCTTTTTCTGTCCCTGTTACTGGATGTAAGGTCCATCCTAATCCATGATGATTTCGTCTGGAGCTCCTTACCTTAATTATATCTGTAAAGACTCTACGTCCAAATTAGATCCCATCCACAGGTCCCAGGGGTTAGGACATGGTGGGGGTGAGGGGGCACAACTCAACCCACTATGGGAGCCAAAACTGTTCTCTTTCAGGTTATTATGTTCACCAGGTGCTCCCACACCTGAATACCTCCAGACTCTTCATCTGTAACACCCAGCAACCTGGACCCTTTCTCATGACCACCTCCTTTTGAGATAGGCAGGCCAGCAGTTTGGGGACCTGGGACTGGCATGTCAAGCCACTGCATCTGGGGCTGGTTTTCAGCCCTCCAGCGATGTCTGAATGGGCACCGTCCACTGGGCCAGATGCCGTGGGGCTCACAGATGGAGCGTCCCATCTGGAAGGTGACAGATCCGTCATGGAGCAGACTCCACAGTGCCCAGACCCAGGGCACTAGGATTGGAAGGTGGGATTAAGACAGGCTGGGGAGGGGGTCGTACCAGGTGTCTGCCCCTTTAAAAGGGACAGAAAAGGAAACTATGTCCCTTTCTCCCATTTTCTCTCCCTCCTCTGCCCCCAAGCACAGGGTGTCTGATGGGAATGCACGTAGCATGCTTCGGGGCACTTGTGGGTTCCCCCAGAGATGGCAGATCATGCCTGGTGACCCTGAGCCTCGCCCCCTAGGAAGGCAGTCTGGCCGGAGACCCTGGGACGTGTCTGCCGGGAAGGGAGGGTATGGGAACGCGCCCTTGCAGGCACAGAGGCCCTGAATCACACCATTAATAAACACGAAGATAATGTTTGTCTCGACTCTCTTAAGGTGGTATCCTCCAGTGAGTGAGGGATTGAATGATTTCACGTGACCATGGTTCACGGAAGAGTGTTCTCTTCGGGAATGACTGGTTTTTCCTGCCTTTTCCTTTCTCCATTAGGGTTGAACTGAACCACCTGCGGAGGGCGGTAGTACCCATGTTCTGCCACCTGGTGGCGCAGGCCAGCCACCTGCTCGCAGGGAGGAAGGTTCCCAGGCTTTATCTTTCTGTGGGAACCTTCACTGGAAGTCTCGGCCCCTCCAGCCCTTGCCATCCTAGAACTGGTTCCTGGGGTGACCCCGATCTGGCTGTCTGTTGCGAAAGCAGCATTTCGAGAGGCTTCACGGCTGCAGATGTAAGAATGGGTACATCAGGTTTCTGTTTTGGAGGAGGGTTTTTTTGTTGTTTTGTTTTGTTTTAAGTGTGTTTTTCTGTCTTGTTGCCTTGGTATCGGGGAGACCACCCCCTCCACGCGGAGCATCTAGCGGCTTCGGTGGGTGGGGGGGTCTGGCCCAGCTCAGGAGGGTGCAGGTCTTTGGTTTTGGCCTCAAAGGCCTCCGGGTGACCCGCGCAGGTCAGGGTGGTGATGGGGGCCGGCAGGGGTCCTGGGAGAGGCCTCACCCCCAGGGCACAGTGGGGGTCACCACTCAGCACAGGGACTGAGAGCATCCTGACGCCCTGCTTCCCATGTATCTGCCTCGTCCTCCCGGGCCTCCCCACTTCCGTTGTTCTGTCCCGGCCTTCTGATGTCTCTTGACCTCCCTTCGTCCCTGGTGCCCAGCCACTCACCCCAGCCACACCACGGGCAGCCCCCCAGGTCGGCAGGCTGAGTTTCAGGGCCCTGGTTTGTCTCTCCATGTGGACCTTCCCCGCCCAGAGAACCCTGCTGCCACCCCGACGCCACCCGTGACCCATCAGTTGTGGACTCCATCCTGTGTCTGTGGGCAACACTGAGGGGCACTGAGTCTGGAGGTCTCCGGACTCTTTCTGAGCGCCGGTGAGCTCTTTCTGTGTTCCGGAAGCCGGAGCTGGTTTGTCTTGCGTCAGATAGAGACGGACAACTTCACGTGTTGTCCAGGGCGGAGCCGCCAGGCCCGTGGGCCCGAAAAGGGGAGGCGGGAATGTGATGAGCACTCGGGATGAAGGTAGGCTTTCATCGTGGACGTGGTTAGCACTTGAGTGTTTTTCCCACAAAGTTAGAAGTAGACTCTGCCTTTCTCCTTTCTGTCTCCTGGGGGCGCCCGGCCTGCTGAGCGCGGGCACGGCTGTGGGGGGGGGGGACTGTGCCCATGTAAGGGCTCCCCCTGAACCACTGCTCCCAAGAGACAGAGCCCAACACAACCCTTCACAAGACCCTCAGGGAAACCAAACAAAACCCCCCGTGTTCTGCTCAGAAACGTAAGGGCCGAGAGGCTGAAGAGGCAGGTGCGTAGCTGAGTGAGCTCGGGCAAGTACCCAGAATGTCTCTGTGCCTCTGTTTCCCCATTTGTGAAACGGGGCAGTATTACCCACTGTGTTTGTATCCTGGGGCTGCCTTACCAGGTGCCGCGCACGGGGCACAGGAAACAGTAGGGATTTAACCCTCTCATAGTCCGAAGGCCAGAAGACCAGAGAGCAGAGTGTCATAGGTCCTGGTCCCTCTGAGACCCCGAAAGAACCTTCCTTGCCTCCCCGCTGCTGGTGACCCTTGACTTGTGCGGTATCATCCAGTGCCCACCTCTGTCTCTGCGTGGCGGCCTTCTCCCCAGGTCTGTCTTCACATGGGGTCTCCCCCTCTTACAAGGTCACCAGTCACATTGGATCAGGGCCACCCTACTGACCTCATCTTAACCAGGTTACACCTGCAAAGACCCTATTTCCCAACAAGGTGACGTTCGCGGGGACCAGGGGCTGGGACTTCAGCATATCTTTTGGGGGACACAGTCTGACCTTCAGCGTCCACTGCACGAGTTGTTGTGGGCCGGTTAACGCGTCCGTGTGTGGACAGTGGCCGGAACCGTCCTGGCCCTTGGTAAACACCATGTGGGGACAGCTGTAGTATTGTGGTTGTTTTACGGGTTGGCGTTTCTCTTGGGAGCTCGGGCTCTGCACTGCTGGCGTCGGGGGCCGGGTCACCCTCAGTGGTGGGCGTCCCGGGCACCCTGTAAGGGTGTCGTGCAGTATCCCTGGCGTCCACTCACTAAATGCCCACATGTGACAGGCAAGACTTTCCCCAGATCGGGGACGCCTGGCTGGTCCAGTCGGTTGAGCGTCCTACTTCAGCTCAGGTCATGATCTCACGGTCTGTGGGTTCGAGCCCTGCATCGGGCTCCGTGCTGACAGCTCGGAGCCTGGAACCTGCTTCGGATTCTGTGTCTCCCTGTCTCTCTGTCCCTCCCCCGCTCATACTCTATCAAAAATAAATATGCATTAAAAATTAAAAAAAAAAAAAAGAGTTTCCCCAGACGTTGCCAGATGTTTCCCGATGGTGTCGTGGTTCCTGGCTGAGAACCACTGACGTGGCCTGTGTGGCGTGAGGACAGTTAACTGTAATAAGTGCAGTCACGTGGCCTCCTCATGGGCTTTACCCATCAGTCCGTAGTTGGTTTCCAGACCCTGGCCCTCCAGCCTCTTCCGCTGTTCCAGTATTGCTGTGCAGACCGGTCAGATGAGGCCCCCATCTGGGCCAGGAATCCCTTAGTGCCGGAAGCTCCAATCCTTGCTGGGGGCTCAGGAACATTCCAGAAGCCCTCCTTGTACAGAACAGGACCCCCAGGGCCCGGCAGGAGGGGGCAGCTCTCGGTGCTACCACATTTTCTCTTACGTCTACCAAGCTGTAGACTGGTGGTAACGGCTCAGCTACCAGACCGCACTGGGGCCACGAGAAGGCCCCCGAGCCTTATCCTTATCTTCAGACATGCGTGGTAGCATCCGCACACGCGTGTCAGTGCAAAGAGTCTGTTGGCAGGTCCGAGAGCATGAATGCCCTGACAGTCTGAGACTGGCCGGGTGCTCGTGGGCTGGGACGTTCGCCTTCCTAGCCCAGGGCCCCGGTGCTGTCCCAGCTCCGGGCTCCACCCACAGTGCCCCAGGTTGCTCTGTGCTGGCCTTAAACCCCAGGGCAGAGGGGCCATTCCTAGTACCCCTGCCCACTCCACGGAACAGGGAGCCTCCTGCGGACACAGAGGGTCCCAGAGCCCCGGAGGCCCCCCTCCCCAGACACAGAGGGTCCCAGAGCCCTGGAGGCCCCCCTCCCCAGACATAGAGGGTCCCAGAGCCCTGGAGGCCCCCCTCCCCAGACACAGAGGGTCCCAGAGGCCCCCCTCCCCAGACACAGAGGGTCCCAGAGGCCCCCCTCCCCAGACACAGAGGTTCCCAGAGCCCTGGAGGCCCCCTCCCCAGGTGACGTCCACTAGGAAGCTGGTTTTCCTCAACAGCTGGACCAGTTCTAAAGGACAAGGTACACGGGACGTGTCCAGGTACATCCCTGACTCAGACCTTGTGACCGACTGACCGGCTGGAAGCTTAGCCTCACCCTAGAGAGGGTTTGATGACAAAATTAACTGGAAATGTGATTTCAGTGGCCTCATCGAAACGCCACCAGGCATCAAACCTCCTTTTAGAGGAACGGCAGTGGTTTGTCTGCATGTGGACAGTGAGGTAGGAACGGAAGGCCTGTCTGGCCCCTGCACCGGCTGTGACACGGCTCCTGGAGACACCAGTACCCCGAGAGTACGCATGTGCGTTCCTGCAAACTGCTCCATGATCCACCCCCCCGGATGCGTCTTCCTGGCAGCCAGGGAGCGTTTCCCTGAGCCCAGCGCTGCTGTCTCTCTGTCCTGTCGGCCTGGGCACACCCCTGCCGTGAAGGGGGCTTGTTCTTGCCCACACCTCCCTGGCCGAGCTGACACATCGCACCCGGGGCCAGCTTCTCGGGTGTGGCCCTGTGCACACACCCAAGGACCTGCCCTGGGGTTAACGGTCTGCTGTCCATCTGGAAATTCTAGATAATGTTTTAACCAGGCTCTGCTTTCTCCATCTCTGGGTCCCCCCAGTTCTGTGGCCGGTCTCCTGCCCCAGCCTGGGTCCTCTGAGGCCCGGGGCCGGCTGACCCACCACAGCCCTGTGTGGCGTCTGTCTCCAGCATCTGTGAGGACTGACGGGGGGTTTGGAGAGGGCCCGCGTGGGGTCGGGACAGACTGCACTCGGGAAGTTGTGGCCAGTCCTCCTGTCCCTGGCATAAACCCCCAGTTGGGCTGCAACCACTGTGAGGGAGATGGAAGTTCATGGGGCCGCGTCTCTCCTCCGCAGGATGAGGCCGTCCAGGAAAGGCAGGAGCCAGAGGGACCGCAGGGGAGGCCGGGGTGCGGACGGATGGTGTTTCCAGAAAGGGTGTTTTCTTTCTGTCCACTGGAGGCCAGCGGCTGGAACCAGGAGGTGGGAGGCGGGTCTGGGAGGAGGGAGCCGGGGTCCTGAGCTCAGCCCACAGTCCCCCTCCCGGTGACGCGGGACCCAGTGCTGGAGCAGGAAGCCGGAGGCTGGCAAAGCTGCGGGCACCTCTTTAGTGCACTGTGCCCGGGTTCCTGCCCCCGAGCCCCAGCCACGGGTGGGGTCTAGATGGTCCCCGTGGTTTATGGAACAGCCACACCCACAGCCAGCCCAGACCCAGGCCTGGGGCACCAGTCCCCACGTTCTTGTGCCAGCTCAGACATTCGTGTGTGGGCTTCCGGCAAAGCGCTGCCACCCTGTGCCTCAGTGTCCCCCTCCGTGAAATGGGAGGGCGGCACTCCCACCGCCCAGGTTGGGGAGTCCACCCACGTCAGCTTTTGGGCCAGTGTCAGGCGCCTACTGATGGCTGAGAGTCAGCTGTCGGTTGTGACGGCCCCGCTCTCCACTGTAAACTGTGGTTCTGGGCTCTTGTGTGGCCACCGAGGCTGGCTCAGGGGAGTGGACCCCGGGGTGAGGCTCACCCGTAGAAATAGCGATGCTGAGCGTGGCTCACAGACGTGACAGGGTGTACGTGCAGGTTCCTAGGATGCGGGCGTCCTCAGTCCTTGTGGCCGTGGAATGACCTGCCCCTTAGAAGTGGCCTTTGGGGGGGCGCCTGGGTGGCTCAGTCGGTTGAGCGTCCGACTGCGTCTCAGGTCATGATCTCACAGTTCACGAGTTCGAGCCCCGCGTCGGGCTCTGTGCGGACCGCTCGGAGCCCGGAGCCTGCTTCGGATTCTGAGTCTCCCTCTCTCTCTGCCCCTCCCCTGCTCAGGCTTGTGCTCTCTTGCTCTCTCTCTCAAAAATAAATACATACTTTTAAAAAATAATAATTAAAAAAAAAAAGTAAGTGGCCTGTTAATGGCAGGCAGCGCAGGGCTTTGCCCCAGGCAGAGTCACCACACACTTGTCCCTCAGCCGGACGGTGCCAGGACCACACATGCTCTGGTGGCCCCGCCAGCTCTGTGCCAGCCCTCGGTGGCACCTGGTGTCAGCCCATGATGGTTGGAAACAAAAAATAAATAAATAAACAGAAAGACCCTAGCGTTTCAGCCCCTGTGGTTTGCAGAGCCTGGGGCCCGGGTGCAGGGTCGATGCAGGGGTCAGTTAAAGCTCTGTGTCGAAAGGCCCTGAGCCCTGTGAATGGAGACCACTGTGGTGCTACTGAGATGGCTCGTCCAGCCCAAGAATACTCCGGAATGTTGTGCTGCCCTGGCTTCACCTCATTGCTTTACAGCATCACCTGAGATTCGCCTCCTCCTCGGGATGTTTGTACTTGGCCCTTCCATGTGTCTCCCCCCACCCACCTCCTTCTCCAAGAAGAAGGGACCTTCTCTCCCCTCACCTACCGTGGGTCACTCCCTTAGTGACCGGGACAGCCCCCTGGGTGGGCAGCCCCACTGTTTGGAATGGCCGTGTGTGCAAAGTGACTCGGAAAGAAAACTCCAGTGTGACCTGAGGCTTCCAGACGCGGCCATCTGTGTATACTGGACAGGTTTCCAGTTTGTCCTCTGGCTGGAAGGGCTGTGTCCGCTCCCTGCCTGACGGTCTAAGAGTGGACGGTGGCGGATGGGCCGAGCACCGCAGTGAGAGCCTGGGTGGGTGTCGCAGCAGGCTGGTGTGGGGAACCAGACCAACCCACTTGCCCTCAGAGGGCCCGGTGAGCCCACGGCCGCCCGCGGTGGAAATGGATTCCGCTAGGTTTCAGCCTTGGGGTCCCTTCTGCATCGCAGGGGTGTCCGAGTGACTTCTCGCCGGCAGAGCCAGCTTGTGATCTTCTCCCCAGACCCAGGCGTGGTCCTTTCCCCCAGATGCTCGAGGGCGCCTGAGCCCACAGGCTGAGGAGTCAGATTTTTGTGACCATCAGCGTCCAATGCGCTCTGGCGCTGGCAGGAGCCGATGACGTCCCTCCAGCCGGCTCCGAGCACTGCCGGACGGCGCCACTAGGTGGCACCAGTGACCACGGCAAAGGGACAGTGCATCCTTCGGGGACGCAGGCTGCGGGATGCCGGGATTTTGTCCTGTAGCAAACAAGTGGGGGCGTCCTTGGTGGGAGAGCCCCCCCCCCCGTTGCCTCTTTGCTGTTGGCAGGTGGTGTCATAGGTGGTACTGGGACTGGATTGTGAAACCCCCAAATCAGTCTCGGAAACGGTTTTTGGGCCTTTGAGGAAAATGTGGAGCCGCTGGTGTCACAGCTCGTGGCGTGCTCCGGGTTACACGCCGCACTGGTAGTACCGCGTGGTGTTCTGACTTTGGGGAAGGGAGGTGTGTGTGCTCGTTACTTCCTACCTGCTCATGGTGAGTGTCTGTTGAGGTCGATGAGGAAGAATGGTTTCTTCTCGGAAACCCTGGCGGAATAATAACGTATCGGCCCGCACAGGCTGGGTTATGCTCAGTGGGTGAGGTTCCGCAACAGGTGTGTGTATTTGTGACTCACGCTGCCTGGCGGGGCAGCCGGGGCGACCCTGCATTTCTGTCCCCGGGGCCCAGGCTCCTGGCCCGCCCGCCCGCGGGCTGCCAGCCGGAGGGACGGGCGAGGGTGGTGCAGTGAACACGGGCTGGGAAAACTCCCATCGGAGAGGACACGCCTCCCCTGCCTTCCCATTGGCAGGCTGGTCACGTGACCGCGCGGCGGGGGCGGTCCTACCCTGGGCCGGGGGAGAGGGGTCCGAAGACGGTGGCTGTGCTCTTCGCTAAGGGGGAGTGAGGCCCTGGTGGGCGGTAGCGGACCCTCGCTCTTGGTCAGCAAAAGGGACCACGGGCTGGATGCGATGGTCGCTAGGCCCTGGTGGGGAGCGATGCCACGCAAGTCCCTTCCTCTCTGCCACCTGCAGAGTGAGCTTGGGACCCAGGGAACGGGGGCTTCCAGGGGGCTTCCGTTGGGTCCCTTCTCTTAGGTCCAGGAAGGAGGCGTGCCGTCCTGAACACCCCAGGGGCCCCCGTTGTTCTACATAACCCCCTGTCCCCACCCTCCACGACAGAAACACGCATGCGCAGGTACACACACACACACACACACACACACACACACACACACGTGTGCATGCACACCTCACCGCCTCGGCCTCATTTGCGCGTTCATCCGCCCCTGGATGGTTAGCATGGAGCCTGCGCAAAAGAGGTGCCGTTGCTCTCTCGCTAGGCAGACAAGCCCCGCATTTGACGTGTCAGGTAACAAGGCAAGGGAGGTATTAGAACAATATTTGAGATTCTTAATAATGTTTTAGTGATACTATCCCGAGGAGGGAACTGCGGCTCGGAGGACTTGGTAACCTGCCCCAGCTCTCCCCAGTCGTGCGAGGGCGCGTGCTGGATTTAAAACCCTCCTCCGTTCCCTCCCTTGGATGATGCATGTGGTCAGGGGTCCGGTGAGCCGCATCCTGGGACACCGGTGTGGGTGTGGTTATGGGGAGCAGGATGGATGGATAGATGGACACGGCGTTGGAGGGACTTCCAGGCACTTTCCAGGGTTGTCAGTCAGCACAGAATCCTGCAGGCTGCGGAAGCTTGGAAGTCTCTAGATTCACTCTTGTTCCCACTGCTGGACTTTGGCTGCAGCAGCTCCTGTGGGTCCTCGAGGGAGATGGGGAGCTCGTGGCTCTGCAGCAGCTGATGGGCGGACGGTGACTCGAAGTGTTCCAAGTCCTCCTCCTCCTAAGCGAGCATCTGCCCCGCTCTAGAAGCACACGGAGAACGTGTGTTCGCAGCCCTTCCGTATTTTGAAAGTGGCCTCCCACCTCCCCTGGGTCTCCTGTCCTCCAGAGCTGTCTTCTTCTGGGCCTTGGACGAAACCAATCCACGCCGATGAATTTGAGCAGCTGTTCCCAAAGTGTGGTCCCTGGACCAGCGGCATCAACCCCACCCAGGAACTTACTAGAAATGCAAGGCGGCTGTTCCCACCCAGGCCCCCGGCATGCTGGTCCGCATCTGAGCTCCAGGGATGCTGTTTTGTGCTCATCTGTGTCCTAATAGCCCCTGGGGATGCTGGTGACGATTCCTGCTGAGACCCAGCGAGCCAGAGGCAGGTGGTCTATTACTATTATTATTCTGATAATAAATGTTTAGTAACAAGGCTTCTCCAAACAGAAAAGGAGAACGAGCTGATTTGTAACATTTGCCAGTTCCCGTGGTGTAAATCCTCCCTCCACAGCTGGTGGAATTGGGGCCACCCACGTGCCGTCAGGTGTCACAAAAAGTTCCTGAAAGTACAAACCAATTCCAGCGCCCTGTGACAGAGGGGACCCCAAAGCAGCCCCAGAGACAATCCGGAGGAGAATTCGGGCCCCAGTGCAGTCTGGGACGGGATTCGAGGGCTGTGTCCCCGGGGGACACCTGGCTGCTGCTTGTTCGGACACCTTATCTGGGGGTACTCAAGCCTTTGTGTTTCCGCTGCAGATTCCTGCATGTGTCCCCCACCCACAGACCTCTTGGGACCCCCAAGCTGAGCAACACAAGGGTCTCTCTCCTGTTTGAGGCGGGGAGCCCCAGACTCCGGGTTTGATCCCCCCAGACCACCTCGGCACCCACCCTGCCTTCTCCGTGTGCCACTGAGTTCTCGGGGCGCGTGTGCTCGACGTGAGCGTGGGGCACGGATGTGCAGAGACAGGGAGCCAGTGTGGCTGGGGCCTCCCCTCTGCCCTCTGCTGGGGTCGGGACAGAATCCGGGAGGCGCCCACCTCCCTCACCCGGGCTGCCTCTTCCTCACTGTGGAGTGGGCTTTAGGGGAAACATGCCCGTCTGATGCCTGTGAGGGTAGGAAGGACAAAGGCTGGGCAAGGGACAGGCCCAGACAGGGGCAGGAGGGGGCGTGTGTGATCCGAGGAGGATCTCCAGTATGTTTACCCTCTCACCCCTTGGGGGCTCCAAGCCTCCCCTTTCCCTCCTGGGGGACTCTTCCCACAAAGGAGACACAGAGAGAGAGAAAGGGGGAACAGTCCTGCAGAGGTGGTGGAGAGTCTGAGGGAGGAGGGCAGGGGCCGGCCTGGAGCCCAGCTCTGGGAGGGGCAGAACGAGCCTCTGTCAGGCTCCCCGGCCAGGAGGTAAGGATGGTCACCGTCAGTGTTTCCCAGACCAGGCTGGAACTGTGCCCTCCCCGACCCCGGGATGCTGGTCCCCTGGCACGTGTGTGAACACACACACAGGGCGGCCTGACCTCCCCGCTGGACAGGGTTGGGAACACACACCCATCAAGGTGGTCTGTCCACGCCTCCTCCGGTCTCCGCACACGCGCGTGTGCCCCTCTGAAATGCTTATTGCCAAAGGCCAAGGGGGCGTAGAGGCTCTCTAGCACTAAAGGGATTAGAAGACCAGTGGCCAGGAAGAGTAGAAGGGGGTTAAGGCAGGGCAGGTGATGCGGGCTTGCAGATGGGTGGGGTGAGGGGGAGAGAGGCTGGGGGCAGGGCAGGTGGGACCAGCTTGAACCCTGGCCTGACTTTCAGACCTTCTCTTTGAAAAAATGACCGGGGGCATCCGGGTAGGGCAGTCAGTTGAGCGTCTGACTTCAACTCAGATCACCATCTCAGGGTTTGTGAGTTCGAGCCCCGCACCGGGCTCTCTGCTGTCAGCACAGAGCCCGCTTCGGATCCTCTGTCCCCCTCTCTCTGTGCCCCTCCCTGACTCAGGCTCTCCCTCTTCCAAGAGTAAATAAACATTAAAAAGAATGCGGGGTCTGGTGATGAAGGCAGAGCCTGTGGGTGGAGGCGGGCACCTGAGCACCGCCGGAACCCCCTTTGCTGTGTTCTCGAAGAAACAGGAAAGAGGCTCCGTGAGTTAGGGAGGGTCCTTCCCCAAGTGCTGGTTCTAGCGTCCTCCTTCCTCCCTGGAGTGCTTTTGGGACCCCGGGAAGACCCATTCCTGAGCCCTCAAGCCCTTCTGGGGCACAGCTCTCCCCGAGCCACAGCCCTGGCCACGGCCTGAGAACTGGGATGGGGCCCAGGGTCCAGGCCCCCCGGGCCGTGCACTCACGGTGCTGGCCAACACACACACACGCATAACTACATCACACATATGCACATGTATGTACACACACACAGTGCACACTCACGCTCCTAAATGCACCCACACCCTCGTAGACACCCACCCCACGTGTGTATGCACACACAACACAGGTACCGTGTGCGCATGGATATACAGGGGTGCTCGGTGCATACAAGCCGGTGTGACCCCGCCCCCAGGTGCAGGTTGGGAAGGACCAGGCTCATTCTTTACACCCAGGTGCCTGGACCCCTGGGTGCGGTGATGCGTTTTAAGAGAACACAGTTCAGAAGAGCTTTCCGGAGCTCAGTTTGTATCAGCTCGGCCAAGAAGCCATCCTTGGTGTCGGCCCCAAGTCCTGCGCTAGGCAGCAGTCCCGGCGGGGCCTCTGGGGCCCGGGCAGCAGCCCCCACCCCGGGCCCTTTGGACGCTGAGGCTGCTTTCCGTTTGCCAGGCTCCCGCAAGACTGTTCCCACAACACATTTGCCCCGTGTGTTTATGCTCACGTCTGGGAGTTGCTGGTAAGATAGGATTGATTTTTTGTGTTTTGAGAATGCTGGGGGTTCTGTGGTGAAAAGCACACAGATACACAAACCCTGTGATAGGTTGTGTAAAACCCTAAGGGGGCTCCCGTGTGGCTCAGTCGGTCAAACATTCAACTCTTGATTTCGGCTCAGGTCGTGATCTCACGGTTCGTGAGTTTGAGCCCCGTGTTGGGCTCTGAGCTGACAGTGTAGAGCCTGCTTGGGATTCTGTTTCTGCCTCTCTCAATGCCCCTCCCCACTCAGAATAAATAAATAAACTTAAAAATATTTTTTAAAAGCCCCAAAATAAGGGGTGCCTGGGTGGCTCAGTCGGTAAGCATCCGACTTCGGCTCGGGTCGTGATCTCGCAGTTTGTGAGTTTGGGGCCCGCGTCAGGCTCCGTGCTGACAGTTCAGAGCCTGGAGCCTGCCTCTGATTCTGTGTCTCCCTCTCTCTCTGCCCTGCCCCATTCATGCTCTGTCTCTCTCTTAAAAAATAAATAAAACATTTAAAAAAATTAAAAAAAAAAAGCCCCCAAATAAGTTGTTCCTTCTGTGTGAACAAGTGCTCATTACTGAATGTTGCCCAGGAACAGCCGTGTGCATCAGCCTGGGTGTGACCGGCTCTGGCTTGGACAGTGGGACCCCCTTAAGAAACTTCTGGAACTCAAGGGGGGCCTTGGGGACCCAGGACCCACTGTCTTTGGGGAGCCTTTGAGCCCCTGGGTCCTGGAGGCACTTGCTGGGGGTTGAGGAAATAGTTTTAAAAATCGCAAAAAAAAACTGAAAGCAGAATTTCTGCCTTCAGGGATCAATCTTCCCGTCCTGATTTCCCTTCTTTCTCCCCCAAGTGGACGCTTGCCCTAAACCGTGGGATCCTGGCGCGTCCGTGGGTTGTGAGCAGGTGTGTGTGGGACAGTCCTCTGCACCCCCTCCTTCAGTGGCCTTGTAGGTGGGGCTGTGGGGCTGGGGGTGGGGCCGGGTGGCCTCTGGAGCCCCTGCCTGGGCTGAGATGTGCTCCCCTCCATTACTTAGATCTCGAGACACAGCGAGGGCTCTGGTGTCGGATGGACCCGCGCGGGGGTCCCGGCTTCGCCACTCACCAGCCCTGACTTTCTACCCCTCACATGCCATCTCTGGTCTGTCCCTGGAAGGGGGACCGCCCACCCAGAGCGTGTCAGGTGGGCGGAGGGGCCGTGCGTGTGATGGAAGCTTACAAGTGTCTGTGTTGGGGGCGGGCTCAGCCCGCAGTGCTGACCTCAGCCAGGAGTGGCTGGCTAAGGCCCCCTGTCTTCTTAGAGGCTTGTCTGCGTCTGTGTCCTGCGCCCTCCCCGAGATGGCTCCAGGCTCCTTCGTGAGATCCCGTAGGCACCGATGTTCTTCCTCCGTCGACCTTTACGACTCACACCTGACTGGGAACTGGCCGGCAGTGGACCCCAGACCCTGTGCGTCCCAGTCACCCCCGGCCCCTGCGCTGGGTGCTTGTGTTTGATCTGCCTGCCCTGCCGTGCCCCTGGAGAGCTCCCCCTCTGGGCCCTGCCCTCTTCTGGCTTCCCTCCCACACGTGCTTTGCTTCTCTGAACAAGCTGCTGATGTGTGAGGCAGGTGGGCTGAAAAGGCCTGGGCGTTCCTGTGACTCTCGGGGTTTGTGAGGGCCTGGCAGGGACTGGGGAAGTACTGTGCCTGCACAGGGCTCCCTGGCCTCTGAACTGGGCCCTGGAAGGTGATCCGAGGGCGGAGGGGCTCCGAGGGCCACCCTGCAGCCTTGGACAGCCTACGCTGGGGATTTGGGTAGAGCAGCTAGCACATGGGTCCCCTGTCTTGCTTTGAAATAGTCCCCGGGAAAAGCTTTATGCTACCGCACTGTGGCCGACGACAGCTGGCCTGGTGTGGGCATAGTGCACCTGCACGGCGGGGTGACCTGGCTGGGTGCCCTGTCTGCTGAGCTGCTGTCAGGTACATAAGGCTGTGGTCTTCTGGCCCCTGGCCATCTGTGGCCCTCCTGTGGCACCTGGTCATGTGATTTCCTTGGTCCACTGGTGGGCAGGCCACGCTGGGCCTGAGTAGGGGCTGGCGGTACCCCTGGCTTCAGATTCCTGCTCCAGCAGGCAGGGCAGAAGGCGACCTCTCCGTCGTGCTAGAGACCGACCCACTCCTGTCTCTCATCAGTCTCCCTGCACGACCACAAGAACGCTTGCCCTGCCAGGACGTGACCTCCTGGCAAGGCTGTTGGGGTCAGACAGGGCGGTGTGGACAAGCGTCTGGTGAGCGGACTCGTCCCGTCCCTAAGAACGTCCCGCTCAGCAGACCCACAGTTAGCGCCTGGAAACACCGCCTCCCAGGGCAGCCCGCTTCCTTCTTCCCTCGCCCTACCTGGGATCCCTGTGACCGAGGGGATCAGGAATCCCCCAGCCCAGCCCGGCCCCCAGCGCCCCCAAAAGGGGAGAGCCCCCCTCCAGTCGGCCGGGTTTGGCCACTGCCCTCTGGCCACGACCACTTTGCAAGGGGCCTTCTCTGTCTTCTGAATCCTGCCTTGACGCTACACGTCTTACGCAGGGGCCCCCAGGGCAGGGGCGACTGCGTGTCTGATACGAGAGCCCCCACTGGCCTTGCCGCGGCTTCTCCAAGCCGGCGTGGGCTGCTCTGAGCACCAAGGGGCAGGTGCTGCTGAGCCCCAGGGCCCTACGGCCGACCAAGTCCCTTGGCACTCACAGACTCTAAAACCATGTATTCCGGGCCTTTGCCGGCGGCCCCGGAAAGTCTCCAGGAGCCCCCAGGCCATCCTATGCTCTGATTCCTCAAGGAGCACTTTTCACAAGTTGGGGCAGGAGCCAGCCATCTGGGTGGGATTCCTCCAGGGAAGTGTGTTCCTTCAGCAGTGAAATTTCATCAGCAGTAATTAATTCTCTGTCGAGAAAGCCCACGGTTTTGTGCTGGAAGGGGAGAAAAAGTGTCTGAATCTTTGATCAAACAAGTCTGTGCTGAAGGCTGGATACAGTGAACTACTTTCTACTGGTGTATGGCTGCCGGCCAAGGCAGGAGGCGGAGGGCACCCCCCCGCTCCTCACCCCACCGCCTGGGGAGGGCGGGGACGTGGCCAGGGATGTTAGCCCTTCTGGCCTTGGCTGTCATGGGGGAAAGCTGAGAGCCCACAACGCGGGGCTTTAGGGAGGGGATAGGCGAAGGAGGGGATCTGTGGGCCTCGGGCCTCGGGAGGCTCTGTGACTCTGCACTGTCTCCTACTCCTTGAACCCAGCCATTTCCATCAAATTCTCTGTTGTGGTCTCAGGACGGATAGTAATCAGATCCTGGAGCCCAGCTCTCGTGAAGACTGCTGTATTGATTCTACACTCTGGCTGTGTGTGTGTGTGTGTGTGTGTGTGTGTGTGTGTGTGTGTGTGTATGTGTTTGCGAGAGAGATCACCCGATTTAGATATGTGTCCACACAGGGGCACCTGGGTGGCTCAGTTGATTGTGTCCAACTTCGGCTCGGGTCATGATCTCAAGGTTTGTGGGCTCGAGCCCCAAGTTAGGCTCTGTGCTGACAGCTCAGAGCCTGGAGTCTGCTTCAGATTCTGTGTCTCCCTTTCTCTGTCCTTCCCCTGCTTGCTTTCTCTCTATCTCTTTCAAAAATAGATAAACATTAAAAAAAAATGTGCCCATAGCACACAGTCCCCAAAATGTGGTCCCAAAGTTAAAGCCAATCATTAAGGTAATTTAAAGCAGCCACTTGAAAGCCTTCCTGGCCTATCCACCTTTCTGTGAGCTCAGAATGACCCTGCCTGCCCCCCCCCCACCCCCGCTCCCTCTGACCTGACATCTGCCAGCAGATGTCTGGGGAACCTGCGTCCGGGTGGCAGCCACCCATGTCCCCTGTGCATCGGACTGCAAGGAGCACATGGCAGGGATTGCCGAGGACTGCTTCTGGCAAAGGGCTTTGGAAGCTGTTTACAAGGATGCTGGCCCGGAAGCCTCAGGATGCAGGCATGATTGTGGTTCGGGCCGCTTTGGAAAGGTCGTCGGTGAGGAGAAAGGGTGCTCGTGGCTGCATGGGGTTCAGATCCACCAGCAAGCAAGTCTGAGATCAAGCAAAATCATGCAAGTTTGTGTGCCCTTGGGAAAGCGCAATTTTTTTTTTTTTTGGCCATTCTCAGGTTAAGATTCAGGCAGTTCTGTAACTTGATTGGTGAGACACAGACAGGAAAGTCTGAGCCCCAGCCCTGTGTGGTCCAAAGCACCCCGTCTCCAGAGCATACGAAAGGCCAGACAGAAGAGGCTGTCGTCTGGAGAGCTGGCGCCCATCAGCAGCAAATATCTGAACGCCTGTTGCACAAAATGCGGCTCCTTCGGCGCGACCGGCTGGCTCTTACCATTGCCGGCAGCAGAGGAGCCTTGAGAGAAACCGAATCTGGTGGCAGAGCGTGTCCAGACCAACCCCAGCAAGCGCTCGTGTTGGTTGGGTCCCTGTGTGCGCACAGGGATCTTTCCGGGTCCTTCCCGGTTGTCACTTGACAACTTTTCCGGTGAGGATGGTAACCGGAAGTGGACCGGGCTGTGCATGGAGACACGTCAGTGACCATTTGATCTGACGCCGAAGTTGGCTCTGGGTTCACTTTCTTGGTGCTCGGTGGGCCCCGCCTTTGGACTCTCGTTCCTTCCCATCTGCGTGTCCAAATAGCCTCCTGTTAGTGCTGCGGAGACCCAGGAGGGAGGAGCAGGTTTGGAGGCAGGAAAGGAAGCCCCCTGAGACCTGCTTGGGGGACTTCCAGTGGCTGGGGGATGCCCCCAAGTCTGGAACATGGAAGAGGACGGGAACAGTTCCCTTAGAAGGAGAGTCCAGCCCCACCCCACCCCCACTCGCGAGCGGAGTGTAGGATGGTTCGTTTGCTCGCGCATGGAGTGCTCAGAAAGCGCTGCACCCACTGGTGACAGCGCCAGACACCAGTGCCCGCCTGCCCCCTCCAGGATCTCACGGCCCACCATGCACCACCCAGCACGGCAGCACAGCACTGTGGCCTTGGGGCACCCCGAGTGCAGCGGGTGGGGCCGAGGGGCGTTGTGAGCGCAGACCGCACGCCGAATATAAAGACTGCAGGAGGGGAAGGACGGAAGCCTCTTTCCCCTCCTCAATAGAGTTCATGTGGGTTCCATGTTGAAATGATAACGTTCAGGTCGCACTGAGCTAAAGGAAAAAAATCATTAGCGTTGATTCCACCTGTTTCTTTCTACCTCTTTGACATGACCACTAGAAGGGTTCAGGTTACACACGTGGCTCACGATCGTTGTGTCTCCACACGACAGCACTGGCCCAGGAGCAGAGGCACACGTGGCTGGCAATGACTGTAGGTCCTGGAGAAATGACCCACAAGGCACAGTGTCAGTGGTGTGCAGAAAGTGTGGGGGGCGTGGGGTGTCTGGAGGGCACGTGGGCAAGGCTGGGGGTCCTGATTCTGCTGAAAGTCGCTGGAGAACCATAGTCTGTCGCCAGGGCAGTGCGTCGAAAATTCCCAGCCCCACGAGTTCCCGCCTCCTTCCCCAGATGCCTGTGTCCTCTCCTATGTGCAAAGGACGGATCCCCATCTGCACCTGCCCTCAGTGCCCCTGCTCAGAGCGGCCCCTGGACATCACAGGGGGTCGGTGGGGGGGGGGGCGTGCGGACCTCTCCCAGGCCGGGAGGGCGGCAGCTTGGGGCCTTGGTCAGCAGTCCAGGTGAGGGGCCCTCATTGTGAATGCACAGCTGTCAGCGCCATCAAGGGAGCCCTGGATAAAGTGTGCCCGTGAAGAAGATAATTGAAAATCAAAAAAGACTTTGTTAATTTGATTAGGCAGAGCCGTAGTTGAATTGTTCTTCATCAAAAGAGATTTAATTTTGACATGCAATTAAATCCTTCTGCTGTAAGATCTGCCCCGTGTGCTGGAGATGGGCCTAGCAGGCTGGGGGAGGGGCCGGCTGGGGGGCTACAGATACGAGGATTTGGGGCGAAGACGGAAGCCGTGGCGATGGGGTTGGGAAGAGAGGGAGGGGCTTCAGCAGGTGGAGGCAATGAAATGGCGGAGCTGGGGGCGCGTGGGGGCGCAGGGAGGGGGCTTTGCCAAGAGGAAGGAGAGGGTGGGCCCTTGCAAGGCACGTCCCAGATGTTGCACAGGCTCGTGCTTGCCGAAAGCACCATTCCTTCGTTCTTAGGTGGGTCAGTGAGGGGGTTTGGTCACATACAGGAGCCAGGATGGCTCCTTGGTGGCCCAAAATCGGGAAGTGTCCGGGAGCTACACCGGGGTCTGGGATTCTATCTCAGACGGCGGCTGACAGCTCCTTCTGGGATTTGAGGGGGCCGAGCCGAGCAGCCCCCAGCCCCCGAGGCCCCCCATCAGGGCAGCGGGAGCCGACATCTGGCTCCTGTCCGCTACCCCAGCCAGGTCCCTGCTCACATGCCCCCGTGTTCGTTCACACATCCCAGGCTGGGGCACATATCCACAATTACAACGACAGTGGGGTCTGTCTGCTTGGAAAAGTCACCCAAGCTCCTTGCAGAGAATCCGGAAAATGGAGGGAAGTGTGATGGCGAATCCCTGTCAGTTGTCAGGATTTTAAGACAAGACAAACAGAAGTGTAGAGGTAGAACGCTGGCTCTCCCAGGGCCGTGCCTCACGGAGTCTCGTCCGGTCAGCTCTGGAAAGTGGGGTTTTGTCCCCCGTGCAGCGCTGCTGGCCAGGGCATCAGTGAGTGGAGGGTACAGACCCCCCTACCGGGACCCAGGGGGCTACAGGTGAATCCACGAACATGCATCACGGTCCCCAGGAAGCGTGCCATGGGGGTGGGGGTGGGGCGGCTGTCACTGCGTGGGGATGCTGGTTGCGGGAGCGAGGGTGGTCGGCACAGGTGGGTTTGGGGTACCTGCCGGTGAAATGCTTCCCGCATCCCTGAAGTCGATGTTGCAGAAGTCGGGCCCTCCAGGACCCGCTCCCCCAGCCGGGGCTTGGGAGGGCCAGGTCTGGAGTGCTGTCTGAGCCCTTTGGCCCGGGGGCAGGGTGCAGAGGCCAGTGGCCTGTGAGGATGTCAGGGCTCTCCCCGTCGACAGGAGCTGCTGTGGGAGAAGGGCCAGCCTCCCCCTCCCATCCGGGGTTATCTCCAACAAGAATCAATACGTTGTAATTAGCAAATGTTATCTATTAGGCGCGGGCCCAGAGAAACTTGGGGTAATTGTGGAAAAAGCTGTATTAACACAACCACAGAGTCTGGACGGGGAGGTGCTGGTGGAGGGGATGGGGCTGCGGAAGGGAGGCTTCTCTTCCTAGGGTCCCTGCCTGCCCGCTGGCGGATAGTGCGCAGGAAGCCAGGCTTCCTGCTTTGCACACCAGTGCAAGTCTACACGGTCCCAAAGGCGTGGCCGTGGGCCCTGTCCTGGTGCATCCGACGCCTTGGCAAATGTGGTATTGTCCGGGGCAGGCCTCTGTGCGACTCATGGATTACGAGTGAAGTCTCCCCGTTGCATCTTGCACCTGATTCTCTTGTGCTAGCAACGCTTTTGGAAGGGAACCAGCCTTCTTCACCCTCCTCAGCCCCAAGCCGCCCGTATCATCCCGGGCCAGCAGGATGGAGTCTTGTGCTCCGGGTGGTGACGGAGCTGAGCCCCTAAGGGAGGCATGCTGCATTGCAGGGCTCCGGGCTTGGGGCGGGTCCGAGGGGGTCTCTGGCTGACTCTCTCACTCCCCGCGCTCACGAGGCCACACGAACACTTGTGGGCCCCAGACACGCCTGCCTTCAGAGGCTCCTTCTTCCATAAAAAAATACTAAAAGTTATCTTTTATGACTGCTGTTAGTATAAGACGACGTGTTAATATTCTATAGTAGGACGTTATCCTCAACCTAAAAGTTCATTTATTTCTCCCAGTTTTAAGAGAAATTGAAACATTTTCTTGGGTCCTGGCGGCACACCTCCTGGGCCTGATGGCGAAGTGCCCTGCCCTCCCTCAGGGGCGTTGGAGATCAGTCACGGCCCAGTGCCACGGAATTTGTAGATCACAGCCCAGCAGCCTCTGTCCGGCAGGGCAGTGACCCCGGGCTCTGGACAGCAGAGGGTGCGCGGTTCAGGGTGAAAGGGGGAGCCCCCAGTGCCTTCTTCACACAAGTCACCTGCGGGGAAGCCTCTGGCTTCTCCTGCAGACCCCCACAGAAATCAGGAGCATGCGGACAAGCAGGGGGAGCTCGAGGGGCTCTGAGACCCCCTGCATGTCAGTGCAGTCACACAGATGCTGGGTGCCCCCCGTGTCCCCCAGGTCCTGTCCAGTTTGTGAAGCTTCCTCCTCAGCCTGGTGCAGTTAAAGGCCTGAACACGAAGGGGACAGTCCCACCTTCCAAGCCCAGCTCTGCCTCTTAACGTCCCAACCAGGACCCCTGAGCCTCTGCTTCCTTACCTGTAAAATGGGCTCATGGGAGCCATGGTGAGCACGTCCCATGGCTCGGAGACGCCGTGGCTGAGCACAGTGGGTGTGTGCGGGCAGTACGGGCACGCAGTGCGTGGTGGCCTTGGTGGTCACAGCTTGGGTCTTGACATATGTGGGAAAAGGCAGTGATTTGCCAGTTCGGGGTTTTCTGGCATTCTTTCTGTTGGGCCCCACTGTCCGTGACAGTGACAGGGTATTTCATTGCCACATAATATCTAGGCAAAGGCCATGACTTGGGGTGTGTGTTGCGTGTCTCTGCACGTCCCCGTGTACCCGTATCCCTACACGCACAAGCAAAGCCAGCCAGGTGGTGGAGGTCTGAGCAATGCCACGGAGTTAGCCTCCTTAGGGAAATGACTTTTTGGAAGGAGGGGGAATATTTTGTGCCTGGTCGAGGGTTATTTTTCCCCCTGTAGTTTCTTGAAAACTATGAGGAAAATAACACAAAATGCCCCAAACGTGACCTGACTCACAGGCTGCTGGAAGGCACGGCCGCCACTGCCGCGGAAGCCTGGGGGGCAGGAGCGGGGCAGCAGGTGCTTAGGTTTGGGGGCGGGGCTGGACCGGAGAGAGGAGGGTGTGGGGAGTCGGGACACTGAGGCCACGAGAAAGCTCCCCCACCGCGGGGTCCGGCCACGTGGACCTGTGGCAGGTGTGCAGAGAGGAAGGCGGCCTCTTTCGCTGCGTGCTGGGGCCGTCCCTGTGGTGGAGGGACAGGAAGGCAGTGGAACAGAGGGAAGGGAGGCCATGGTCCTGCTCTGAGCTGCCCCCTCCCCACCCGCTGAAGGGGACGTCCTCGCAAGTAGGGTCGTGTCCTTCCCCCTGGCACCTCCATCCCTCCCCTCCTCCCCTCCCCTCCCTTCCCCTCCCCTCGTCCCCTCAGGGAGACTGGACGAGCACGCCGCGGGCAGGGCCGCCGAGGCCCCGGGCGGGTCCGTTTGCTCGCCGCGCAGTGTTACTGGTCTTACGGAACTTTGGGAAGGAGCCCAGCTCCACACTTGGCTCTATGTGTATGTCGGGGACGGGGCTCCCGCCGTGTCCCCAGACTGAGCCGGGGGGTCCTGCCGGTCCTGGCGCCGGTCCGGGCCGGCCCCTGCTGCCTGCGTCCCATTCGGGCCTCCTCGCTGGCTCGCTGCTGCCGCGGTGGCTCAGAGGCAGCCTCGGGAACGGAAACTCTGTCTTGCTCTCCTCCCCAAATAAAATGTGGGGGCGCAGCCGCTTGTCCCATCCGGCAGGCTCCCCGGGAGTCCCTGGGGCCCGTGGGTGGTGGCCAGCGGGGCGCGCTGTTGGGGGGGAACCTCGCCCTGAGGCGGGGGAGGGGGGGCGAGCTCTGGGCACTTGGACTCCAGGTCTAGGGATCGCCAGGAACGAGCGGGGTGAACACGTTTTGTGGCTCAGTCTGTGCTGGGTGTGGCTCCAAGTGTTTACACAGAACAACTCACTCACCCCTCACGCACACTGTGAAGGAAGCACGACTGTTGCCCCTTTTCTGGTCAAGGAAACGGAGGCCCAGGGAGGTCAAGGAACTTGCCCGAGGTCAGGGCTGAAACCCAGGCGTCTGGCCGCAGAGTCCAGCTTGGAACCACTGTGACGCCCTCGGAAGCGTCATTTTGTCACGGGACCAGACGTCTTGCCTGGCGCGGCTTAAGGGGTCACGTGACCCTTCATCCGACAGACGTACGATCCTACGTCGAACTGGGAGCCACACGTGCCCTTTGTGGCTTCCGGGCAGGTGGCCTCGGCCGAGAGCCCCACCCGTCCGCACCGCGTGTTCACTTTGCCCACTTGCCCAGATGGCGGGAGACCTTTCGTACACCTGCCTGCTTCACCCAGGACAAGACAGCAGTGTGTGTGGGCGTGTGTGTGCGAGTGTGCGGTTGTGTGTATGGGTGTGATGTGCGAGCGTCACGAGCACGTGAGTGCGTGCGAGTGTAGGTGTGATGTGTGAATGAGTGTGGTGTGAGTGTACCCCACGTGTGTATGAGCACATGAGTGTGTTTGACGTATGAGTGACGTGCAAGTGTGTGTGTGTGTCATGTGTGTAGGAGCGTGTGTGTGACGTGAATGTGTACGAGTGTGTGGTGCGCGTGTGCGTGTGTGAGTTCTGCCTCCCCACCTGGGCGGGGCCCGTCCACCCCCACTGCCCCTCACCCGACCCCCGAAAGTCTAGCCGGGTGGGTGGATCCGGATCAAGGCTTGTTGACCCACTGCCCGGGAGCGACTGTCCTCCAGCGTCCCCGGTCATCTCCTCGGGGAAAACGTGTCTGGATCAAATGCCTGGAGTCTGGGGGGCTGTGTCTCAGGCTCCCCAGGAGGTCACGTTATCAGGAACACAGGTGACTCTCCGTGGCATGGAGCTGGTGTGTGTGTGGCGGGGGGGGGGTCCGGGGGCCCGCGGGGAAGGGACACCAGCTTCAGGAACTCACACGGGCGCCCCCTTTCAGGCTGTGAAATGCCCGGACCACCCTCAGGCTGCAGTTCAAACCTAGAACCGCCTCATCATCCTAAGCTGAGGATTGGTTTGAACCAGAGCCCCGCCCCCCTCCTCTGACCCGCTTCCTGAAAACTTGGCCGACGACGACACCGTTCTGAGGGTGCTCAGAGCAGAGTGGGGCAGGGTAGCCGCCGACCCTGCTGTTTCTCATTCTGTGGCTTTGGGCAAGCTGCCTCCCCCGAGCCCCCTTCCTGCAGGCACTGACCCTGTTCCTGGCCCCGCCCTCACGACTAAGCCCCTCCCAAAGCCCCCCTCTCCGATACCATCCCCTTGTGGGTTAGGGATTCAACATCCCTGTTTTGCGGGTGCGGCACGAACACTCAGTGTGGCACCCGTTCCCACCGCACCTGTGGCCCGTCCTGCTCGTCTCCAGTCTGGTCCCCTGCACCCCACACCCACCTGTGGGTGAGCAGATGCCCCTCGCCCGGCACTTCCTTTTCTCAAGAGCATGGGAAGGACGTCGCCATTCCTTCCCCGCCCCGGTCAGTGGAAGGCAGTGCCCAAGAAAACGTAGGTGGCCCGGTGTCCTGGAGCCCTCCTGCGAGCGGCTGGGCGGGGCCGGTCCACCCTGACTGAGCCCGTGGGGTGCTGGAGGCCCCCCGGGAACAGTAGCCTGAGCCAGTCCTGGCCCTGGAGCACCGGTGAAACAGAGGCAACAGGACGGGGGGGTGGGGGGAGCAGCGCTGTCTGGAGGGGCCACTTGGGATTGACCACGCAGAGGGGCACCATCGAGCGCTGTCGCTGATGCCCGTCGAGGACCTGCCCCGTGCCAGGCACCAAGCCAAGTGTCCTGCAAAATGTTCCCCGAGCCAGGTCTGTGGGTTTTCGTTGGTCCACGCATCTCCTGGGCCACTTAAGAGCTTCGAGTGCATTATCGTCGCTTCTGCGTGAATTGAGGAAACCCTTTCCTCTGGGGCAGCGAAATCCCCAAATCATGCTGGTTTGAGGCCACGGAAGCTCGCTTCTCAGGCGAAGTCCCAAAAGGCTGCTCCGAACGAGGGCGAGGGGCTGCGTTCCAAGCGTTGTTCTGGCCTCTCTGCTTTGTGGGGTCTGTTGTGGTTGACTCGTGGCTTCCACATTTTCCGGAAGAGGAGGGAGCGTGGGGTTCTGTCAGGGCCGGCCTCCCACCCATGCTCCAGTGGCAGCCTTGACCCAAGGGCTGGCGGGCGCCAGGAGGCTGAGGAGAGGCCCTGCTATCCCCATTCCCTCCTTTCGATGTGGCGTCTCTCTCTGTGACGCCGGGGAAAGCCGTCCGGAATCAAAGCACTTAACTGACTGGTTCAGGAGGACCGTGGAGCTTAGAGACAGAGGTCAGCTTTGTCTGCAAGCGTCTCACCTGGCAGGGAGCAGGAAGACAGAGGCAGGACAAGGGCACGTGTGAGGGAAGCCCCAGGTCCCCCTGGGTGACTGGCAGAGGGCAGCTTCCTGTGTGGTTTGAAGCCACAAGGTACTCACGGCCCTTCGGATGCCCCGGGTTGAAGGGACTGTCACAGTGCCCTGTGACCCGGGCAGAGAGAAGCCCTCCCCCATCACTGTCCTCACACAGGGGGGAGGGGAAGTGTCAGCTGGCCCCGGCAGCCCTCCCACTCCCATGCTCCCCTTTCCCCCCACCCCCACCCCTGCCTCCGCGCCCACGGCCTCCCGCCGGGATTACCTGCACCAGGAGCACCCGGCGTGCCTGTCACCCCTTCCCCGGAGCCGCCAGTCTCTGTGCAGAAAGCGCCAGGTTCTGTGAACTGAGCACCTGAGTCACTTCCTCAAGATTTTCCCGAAGAAGCAGGTGTGAGTATGCGCGCGTGCATCTGTGTGTTAGCGCATGTCTGTGGGTGTGCGAATGTGCGTGCATGGGAGTCACAGTGTGCGGGTGAAGGAGAGTTAGCGGTAGACAGGCCGTCCACGCGGGCCGCAAGTGTCCAGGCCACAGGCGCTAATCCTATAAGCAGAGAGCAAGGCCCCAGCACAGGGTCCTGACGTCCTAGGGGGACAGGAGACACCGTGCGGTGGCAGAGTGATCTTGCGAGCTCGGTTTCCTTGGGAAACGTGTCTGGGAGACTGCACTCCTCAGATGTAGGAGCCCCATCTCTGCTACTTCCCTGGGGATCGCTCTGTTGCCCCCGACAGGAGATCGTGGGGTGATGAGAGAGCGCACGCTGTCACCAAGGGGCAGGAAGTATCAGGAAGGGCATTTACCCCCGGCCCCCTCCTCTGTGCAGCCAGCGAGACCCCAGGGATCAGAGCGTCTTGCTGGATCAAGACCCTTCTCTTTGCTGGGACTGCAAATGCCACCCAATTGAAGGGATGGCTCCCTCAGTCCTGGAGGGCCCAGTCGTTGTCCACGCCCAGACCACAGGCCATTTGCACTGACACGGAGGCATCCGCTTTTCACACAGCTTTCCTCTAGGAGCAGAAGTGGGCACAGGAGGGATGAGGCCAGGAGACAAAGACTCACTCAGATGCTACAGACCAAGCTATGTCCTTGGGGTCAGGCACTCTCGCCCCAGGCCAGAGAAGGAGCCCCGGGCCAGGGCACACCTGGAACCTCTCAGGTGGGGAGGTGGGAGACACAGGACAGCCACAACACAGTGTGACACGCTTGGTCCCCAACAGTCACGAGTGGGGACAGAGCCAACCCACGCTGGCCGTGGTGGGCGTGCTGCCCGGGAAAGAGTTATTAAAGGCAAGAGGACCTCGGCTGTGCCCCCGAAACACACCTCTGGGTTTTGGGGTGGTGCTCAGAGGGGCTGTCTCCGTGGCCGTGCAGGGTGACTGGGACAGGGCCGCGTTACATGGCAACGTGCCTGGTAAGCAGGACCCCTCTGAACCCTCCCCCGGTGGGTCCAGGGCTGTCCGATGGGCCAAACCACCGCAGAGCTTGCCGTCTCCCTGGTCCCCACCCCGGACACCGTGGAGCCGCTGACACCGGGGCCGGGAGCTGGAGGCCCCTCCGGCTTCAGCGCTCCCCCTCCTTATAGGAGACTCAGCCCTGCCAGGGATTAGGGTGGGTGTGGGAAGGAGGAGAGGGGTCCTGAACAGCCCCCCACCCCTACGCATGTGGAGCCCTTGCAGAGAAGAGAGTCCACGAGTGACAGCATCCACGAGAACCTGTGTCACCACACTGTCCCCACACCTCTTCATCTCGTTAGGAGGAAATGAACACTGATGGCATTGTAGCTGACCTTCCCGTGTGCCGAGAATCTCCTGTAAGAATTTCGGGAGCCCGTGTGCCTTCATCGCTGTTTGTCCTAGGCTGAATTTAATTCCCTTCCCCTGAACGCACACAAAGGCGGGCCGGGGCTCCTCAGACGGCGGCGGGAGGGAGCAGTCTACCCCGGGCGATGATTGCTTGCTTGTCTGGGATCATGTCTCTGCCTGCACCGGCACGGATGGCTGAAGGGTTTCCATGCTCCTGGCGTGTCCCGGGAGCCCTCTGGGGCAGCTCCTGCGTGGCACCGTGCCCTCGAAGACCTGCCTGTGCCGCCTGCTTGGCCGTGTCTTCCCTTTGCCCGACTTCACACAGCGTGCCCGGTGGCCCCGTTCTCTCCTCCCCTGCATCCCGCGGCAGGTTGTGGAGGGACGTTTCGGAATTTCTCGCTCTGCGTGCGTCTTACCTTTGCTGCCTGAGCTCCAGGGCCAGGGAGAGGGCTTCCTTCCATTTCCCGTGCGTCTCCACTCTCTCGCTCATCGCCCTTCCAGCACCTGCAGCCAGGGCTCACGTTTGGGGATCAGTAAATGCTGATCTGGCCCAGTAAATGCGAATCTGGCCGACACGATTAGTGTTTTGAACAAGAATCAAGCGTTGGGCTGAGGTCAGGGCACCTGAGGGGGAGGAGGAAGAGGAGGCGGAGGGTAGGGGGGAGGAGGAGGAGTGAGGAGAGGGGAGTGGAGGGAGAGAGAGGGACGAGGAGAAGGCACCCACCAGCAAGGACCAGGGCGGACAGCCCGGGCTCTGGCCCAGTCCCGGCTGGTGCCCGTGGACGGAAGCTTCCGGCTCCGCGTCCATGTTCCGCTCAGTGCTGGCGCCTTCCCCATTTGTCCTCCGCTAATTGAGCAGATGCCGGGCTGGTTGTTGCAGCGGCCGGCATCGACTGCGTGTGACGGGAGCATCAATAAAGCCTCGCGTGTTAGGCGGCCGGCTCGCACGCTGGCAGACGGCTGGAGCTGGAAAGTGGCACTCTATTCATGATGCTTTGATTTCTCGGGCTCTGGGGACACGGACTTTGATAGATTGAGATGTGGTCCTGGCACCACACACCATAAAATAACAGCTCACTCCCAGAGCAGACGCACCCCCCCCCCCCGCCCCGTTCCTTTAAAATTAAATAGATACTTTTAAAATAAATAAACAAAGCCTGGGGAGGATATAAAGCCACAGCCGCAGATGTTAACAGTTCGGGGAGCCGGTGCCCGGTGGTGCCGTCGGTCACACGGGACGTGTCCGCTTTGCCGAGGATGGTGGCCGCCCACCCGCCAGGGAGACGAGCTCGGGGGGCCAGTCGTGGCTCGGAGCGCAGGCTGGTTACGGGCCGACGCCGCCGTGCGTCACGCCGGTCCGCATCAGAGCTGTGCTGTGGCAGCTTCTCTGCGCGTGATGCTCACGGCCTCTGTGGTGCGAGAGGGTGGTACGCGGGGAGGGCCCGGTCTCTGTGGTCACTGGGCACCCGCAGGTGCACGCCTGCTCCTGGCCGGGCCCAGCCTCCTTGCCTCCGCGAGGGGCTAGGGTGCCCTCCTCACCCCCCACCCCCAGTTTTGCGGACTCTAAATCAGGTAGCAGCTGTAAGTGTAGAATGTGGACTGTGAGGCCAAACTATTTAATCTGCGTTGTCAGCGTGGGGAAGATCTATCCCTTCAGTTTTATTTCTTCAGAAGGTGTTATCAAATGTGCCGGTGATTCATGTGTAGGAAATGTATCCCGTTACATTTTTCACCTGCCAGGAGCCGGCATCAGCGGGTTCTTCTGGTCTCCCCACTTGCCGTAATCCATTTATCTGGTGCGCGTGGGGGCCGCTGCCGGAGCACCGCTGGAATTAAGTATGAATTAAATGTACCATTAAAATAAAGCGTTATCACGGGCATCTGATGAGTTTTCTTCTTTAGCAGTTCTGCATTTCGTGGTGTTTGATGTCCAGACAGCTTCCTACTTCCTTTCCTCCGTGGATTTTCGGTTAGGAGTGAGCGTGTCACATTCCTCGACATCGGAGGGGGTGCTAGATCTCCCGGCGTTACAGCTGCCGCTCTTGGTTCTGCTGGAGTGAATGTTTCGTTCAGAATGAAACTGGAAAAAGCCAAAGTGATTTTTTTTTTTTAAGGGAGTTAAAAAGAACAAGGAGCTAAGATTCCCCCCCCCCCGCCCCCTTCTCAGAGATACTGCATGTGTGTGCTCGTCCAGAGCGGAAATCAAGGCGTTCGGGGTAGATGGCCTTCATCGAGGTTCAGTGAAAACCCAGAGACAAGGCTCCCCCATCGTTAAATCCACTTAATTCGGCCAGGACCCCAGGCCCGCCGGGTGCCGCCTGGACCGGCAGAATCTCGTTTTTGTCTTTTTTTTTTTTTATGTTTATAGTCTCGCTTTCCACTCCGTGCTTCCCCTAGACCCCGAGAGGTCGGATGTCCTGGGCCCGGGATGCCCACCTCCACGCCGGCCTACCTGAGCCATCAGCCACCAGCACGGGAGCCCAGAGCCTGGGTTTACTTGTCCCACCGCCAGTGGGCACCGTGGCTGACTTTGTGCCAGGAGGAGGGCGAGGAGGGACGGAGCAGAGAAGGCTGGCACAGCCCACCCCCACAGAGCCCTCGCTCCAGGCGCAGGGTTATTGAAAGGAACGAGCGAATGATCTCGGGGCCGCGTGCTGTCCCGGGAGTCTGTGAGGACGGTGGCTGGGGGGCGGCTGTGACCACTTCCTACGGGGATGGGACGGGCTGTCTCGGGGCACCTGGAGGACGCAGTGGAGTGGCACGTGCACAGGGCAGAGGAAAGAGCCAGGGCAAAGGCCGGGAGGTGGCGGAGGGAGGAGCCCAAGCGGAGTGTGTGTGCAGGAGGTGGGGCCGGAGGAGCCCCTGGGGTGTGTTGAAGGGTGACAGGGGCTGATTCGCCCTCCTCGTGAGGGCCCAGGCTGCGGGCGGGCGTTGGCTGAAGGGGCAGGAGGCTGTGTCCAAGGGCTCTGAAGGCACCTCTGGGATACCTGACAGTCCCAGGACGATCACGACTCCTGGATTTTCCCTGAACGTCGGGGTGAGTGCAGGTGCTATTTGTGGGGACCCCTGGGGGAGCCTGGGCAGGAGCAGGGAAGAGGAAACAGAAAGTCTCATTCTGGACACATCAGGCTGGAGAGGCCCGTGGGGCCCCCGTCAGATGCCAGGAAGGTGGGGAACAGAAGAGGCTGGAAGTCAGTGGGGGGGGGGGGGCCAAGGCGGGCAGAGCAGCCAGTGCTGGGAGAGCCCTCCACTTCCCAGAGGACGGACCACAGCTTCCTGGCTATCACAGGAACCCTTCTCAGCGCCCGGTCCCTCGGCCCCTCTCAGAGGACCAGAGGCCGCGTCTGGGGGCCAGAGTTGATGACACGTGACTTTGCACGGCCCTCCCAGCCCACCCGAGGCCCGGGTGAGTCCCCTCCTCCGCACTTGTAACTACACGCGGTCCTCGACTGCGCTGCTGTGCGGTCTCGGCGCCACGACTGTCCGCATCTCCGGCAGGAACGGAGGGCTCTCTGATGCTCCCCTGTCAGCTCAGAGGCGCCTCCTCCGAGCTGCTCCGACATGAAGCAGGGCTCGGGGCACTTTCCCACACGCTGGGACAGCAGACATCAGCCAGCTCGGTGGCCTCGGCAGGTGGCGAAATCCTCGGCATCTCCTTCCCTGGACTCAAAGGTCGCGAGGGGCCGCCCTGCAGCAGGCCGGCTCTCGCTTTCCAGGAGCATCAGGTATTTCAAGCCTCGTAAAGAGGCCTCTGGGCACCTCCGCCTGCAGGACATAAAAGCCCCCCCCCCCATCAGCGTCCACACGGCTCCAGCTGGCGAGCTTCGGCGCTCAGCGCGGCCTGGCAGCGGCCCCGCAGCCCAGCTCCAGGCCCGGCGCAGGTGGCTCCCCATGCCCTCCCCTCCCGTCCCCTGGCGGCCATCCTCTCCCTGCGCCTCGAGCTCTCAAAGACGCCACCTTCCCCACCGTCCTCATCAAACTCGGGGCTGGGGATCCCGGCCAAGGCCCGGAGCGCCTCATTCACATGGGTGAAGAGCTGACGATCCTGGCTTCAGAAAAATGCGGAGGGAGAGGCTCATGTTGCCTATGCGAAACCAAGGAAAGTTCTCCAGGGCGCCCCGCCCCCGCTCGATGACCCCAGCCTGTGGCAGGATTCGAACTCCGTTGGCTCCCCGCCTCGTCGCCACCGGACTGTCCGCGGAGAAGCCACGCGGGTCCTCTCAGAGGGAGTGACGCGTTCCCGGCCGCGCTGGTGCTCTCGTGACTGGGTAGAGACGCAGTAGGCAGGGAACATTCGTCCAAGGCAGCTGCATTATTTACAGAGAGGTTCGGGGAATCTCGGAGGAGAGCCAACACTGCTTGCATATTAAAATGGAAATGGCAATTAACTACCAAAATAAGACATTTTTATAACGTTTTTATTGAAGTTTTAATGAACAAATAAAGAAACAGAAATGTGCATATGCCTTGTGAGCCATATAAAAATGACTAAATCAAGATGGAACGGCAAGACCCAGCAACTCCTCAACTTCCTCTGCTCCTCCGAATAAATAAATCAGCGCACCCGGTTCTGCCTGCCAGCGTGCACGCGGCCGTAGGCCCAGGGCCAGTGAGACAGCGAGGGGACAGAGTGGGGAAGGGGCAGGTGCGTCCCTCACAGGTGCCCCAGCGGCTCTGTGCCTGGTCGGTGAGCTTCTGGGTGCCTCCAAGCTGTGGCCCAGGGGGCCACGCGGACACCCAGGGCAGAACAGGGTCCAGGGGAGCTCGGGACATCCTCCTGACTGCATTACGCGAGGGGCCTTCCGAGGAGATATCTTCTAATTGCCTTAGGGATATTTGATCCAAAAGGACGTGGGGATCTCTGCACACAGAAGGCAGAGGGGAAAGTCACGGGTGGGAGCTCAGTGAGCCATTTGTTGGCCGAGCCTCCAATTAGCGTCATGGGCAACTTTGCCGGGGGGGGGGGGGGAAGCTCCCAGTCACCCTCTTGCAAACCTGAGGGGCCAAATGAGGGTCTCTTCTTTTCTTTTCTTTTAAATTACGTTTATATATTTACTTTTTGAGAGAGAGGGAGCGTGCCAGAGAGGGGCAGAGAGAGACGGAGAGAGAAATCCCAAGCAGGCTCTAGGCTGTCAGCGCAGAGCCCGATACGGGGCTCAGACCCACGAACCGTGAGATCGTGACGCGAGTCGAAACCAAGAGTCGGATGCTTAACCAACGGAGCCCCCCAGGCACCCCTGACGGTCTTTTCTGACCTGTATAACTCCTTTCCTTTCCTTCGATGAGAAATGGACTCCTCCCGTCAAAAGCTGACATTCTCCTGTGTCGGCTGGAAGGGGGCTGTCTGCTCCCAGCAATTAGTCCCGATACACAATATGCAGATTGGCTTACAGTCACATCTCCATTTTATCACAACTAATTTAAAACTCATATTGTCACTCCCCTCCCCCCCACACACACATAATTTAATCTGGTTCTTTAAAAAAAAAAAAATCAAGGAATTTGATCCAGAGCAATTTTTCTCAATTAAAATTTGTGATTACGTTTCTGAGTTTCTACAGCAGAGTTCTGGGGGGGGGGGGCGGTAGAGTGTGATATAATTTAACTTCTCCTAAATTGCTGACACCAGTAACCCTATAAATTAACAGATGGTGGAGGGAAATCTCCTGGCTTCTTCCTTGCTGTTTTGTAATGGTTTGATTTTGTCATAGGGCTTTTGAGTCCAGGCCAGGAATCCCTCAACTGGCAGGGGTGAGAGCTTATTCTGCTTGGTCTCTGAAGCTGGCTGCGTGAATTTTAGTCCAGGGAAGGACGCGGAATCAGGAGAACTGGCCATGCGGACGTCCCTGGCCGGCGGGGACACCCTTGCGGAACCTGACCCCTGGGAGCCCCGGGCTTGGCACTGGACAGCGCTGGACGGGAAGTGCCCGTTGTGCCTGATTCGGTGGCTGGGTTACATTCTGACCCAGCCGGGCACAGCGTCCCCTACGGGACAAGGCGGCCTCCTGGACGTTTTCTCAGCCTCCAAGCTCACTGCTGTCACCCACGATTTGCCTTTGTTGGCTTGTTTTAATATCTGGGAAGTTCTTGCGGCTTTGACAGTGTGTCTACCCAAACGCCCCTTTGAGATTATCGATACCCTTCAATGTTGTGCTCCTTTAGCTCATATGGTTTTTCCCCAGTATCTATCTATCTATCTATCTATCTATCTATCTATCTATCTATCTCTTTTTTTTTTTTTAATTTAAATTCAAGTTAGTTAACATAAGCTAAGTGAGTCTTGGCTTCAGGAGTAGAACCCACAGCTTGGCGTGTTTTAAATGCTTTATTAAGGTGCATTGGAGATCGGGAAGGATGACAAAAGGTGAGACACCCAGTCATCAGGACACTGGCTGCCAGTATGAAAAAAATAAAGAAATATAAAGGAGCCTGAAGAGCTGGAGGTAGTTGATGGGTGCACCTGGCAACACCAGCCCTGCCCGAGCCCCGTCTTGCCAGGCCCGCCTTGGTCGGGACGGAGAGGTGGGCTTCCCCTGTCTGTCGAGAAGTGTCAGCCAGGCCGTTCAAATCCGGTTGGCCTGCCTGTATGCGGAGGGCAGCAGGCAGCGATGCGGCGGGATGTGGTCAGGTGCGAGCCCCATCCTGTCAGGGCTAACTCCTCACCTCCGACAAGATATGCTGTTTAGAATTCGGGGGGCAGGGCGTGGGGAAGGTAAGTCGCCAGATGACTTACCCAGCTAGGGGTAGTCCAGCTCGGACACCCAGCTGCATTCGAATCTCAGATAAACAGTGAATAATTTTTAGCGTGGGTATGTCCCCTGTTACATTTGGGACATACTTACACTAAGAGTTATTTGTTGTTTACCTGAAATTCACATTTACCTGGACATCCTGCATTTTTACTTGCCAAATCTGGCCCGTAGAGGGGGGGTGCTGGCAGTCAGCCAAGCGAGCCCTCGCCCCTTGCCCTGAGCATCTTGGGATCATCTTTAAGAGGTAGATTCGGGGTGCCTTCAAGTCCACCTCTCCCCCAAATGATTTCCTCACTCTCCGAGTCAAGTTGCTGCGAGGAAGGAATAGGTGATGTACCCAGCCTGGTGCCGGCCCGAAAGAGACAGACCCATTTCCGAGAGTGTCCTGTGGGGCTCTGTCCCTGTCTGGGCAAGGTGTGCGGTGTTCTCGGCAGGCGTGGGGGGTGGGGGGCGGGGGGTCTGCTCTGTGCCAAACCGCTCATGGCTCCAGCTGACTGTTTCCCATCTACTCCGTGCAGGCCGACAGCTCCGTGGTGGAAGCTGTACGTGGGCTTGGGACTCAGAAAAGGGAGCCAGCCGTGTAGACTACAGGGATCAAAGCCAGTTCCAGGGAAGAAGTAGGATTTTGAGGATTCTGAGGATTTGGGGTTGGGAGGGAAGGGCTAGGTAAATGGGTGTGAGGAACAGTCTTCCAAACAGTGGACCTTCCCAGTGGAGTCAGAACTTCCCCTCCTTGTCTGTTCTGACATCCCAGATTAAAAAAAAAACAAAAACAAAACAAAACAAAACAAAACAAGAAACAAAACAAAACAGCTTGTTTGGAATCTGCCAAGTGGAAATTACTAAAATGCAGAAGGAAAAACCCTCGATTCAACGACCTTTGAAATGAAATCAGTTGAGGGGCACCTGGGTGGCTCAGTCGGTTGAGCCTCTGACTTCGGCTCAGGTCATGATCTCGTGGTTCATGGGTTCGAGCCCGCGTTGGGCTCTGTGCTGATGGCTCAGAGCCTGGAGCCTGCTTCCGATTTCTGTGTCTCCCTCTCTCTCTGCCCCTCCTCTGCTCGTGCTCTGTCTTTCTCAAAAATGAATAAACATAAAAAAAATTTTTTTTAATGAAATCAGTTGATAAACACTTTTATGGAATCAGAAAACAGCAAGTTAAAATAAAACTATCTAGTTAAGAAAATATTTTTCTCTTTTAAAAAATTCACCAAAGTGCTTCATTCTCCCCTCCCCCCCTTTTAATTCTTTTTAAATTCAGTACAGGGAAGGCAGTCATCTCTTGCGGGTTTTTAAATATCTGAATCAAGCTTTTTGCGCCCTGGTGAGTGTTCTGCTTCATTTTGGTCAGTTTGCAAGTGACCCTTTTTTTGTCCGAAGGCACGTACGTGCAAACGCATGCATATACACCCTGCCCCACTGCTTGTGTTTATAGCCTGCTCGCCCTCTCCTCTCAGGAAATGTGCACACCCGCGTGCTAGAGCAGTGGCCACGGCCCTTGGGGAGGTGCAGAAGTGTCTGGGGCCCGGGGCCCAGGGCCCAGCTGGGGCTGTCACGGGGGTGCGCCTGCTCCGGACGTGCAATTGACAGGCCTGCCCAGGTGGACACTTGAGAAAATAGCTTCATAAGCCAGAGACAAGTGGCCGAGGGGGTCCCATGTCAGCGTGATGAAGGTTTGGGGTGATGGTGGGGTGGTCTGGAGCCGATGGCCAAGAAAGAATTCTTGAAGTTGTCTTTGGGGCAAAAAGATGATTTTGTTAAAGCACGGGGACAGGACCCATGGGCAGGAAGGAACCGCACTGGGGTTCCGATGGGTCGCTCCTTGTATCCCCTCGGGTTGGAAGGAGGTCAGGGACAGAGTAAGTCTCTAAGGTGTTTTGGAAGCAAGGCTTCCAGGACCTTGAGGGGCTAGCTGTTGCTAGGAAAATGACATTTATCACCATTTAATAAAACCTCAGTCATGAGACTGACTCGTATGTACATCCCACACGTACATCCCATATACATTAGATGTATATGGGAGCCATAAGCTTGGAGTGGCATTGCCAGCATACATCTTGGGGCCGTTGAGATAAAGGAAGTTGACTTACAGGGTCCTCGAGGTTGGCATAATGTTAAGCCAAGATTCCCTTTTGCCCCCAGCAGAGTGTCACCATCGAGGCAGCCGAGCTCCTAGAGGGCGGTCACTCTGCTCGTTTCAAGGACTCATCAATGGGCTGCAGGCAGTAAGGGGATTTAGTTTTTCATTTGCCTTAGTTTCCCACCTCACCATGGCGAGCACTTAAGCCCTGTTCCTTTGTTCTTGGGTAGCCAGGAGGGTCTGGGAACATCACACATACTCTACCTGGGGTGGGAGTGTGCCGTTAGCCTGTACTCGGCCCTCAGCTTGTCCCGCACTCCTTCAGCAAGTGCAGTTGGAGCCTGGGTGGCCCGGCTCAAATGGACTCGGCCGTACCCTTTCGACACCGTCTAGCTGGGAAGAGAAATCTTCCCACCAGTTCTCCCCTCCGTCTCTTCTGCAACCTTCATTTCTTTGTTTACACGTCAGGAAACGAATTGCTGTTTCCGAACAGTTATTTAAACCCACCACTCTACTATGCCTTTTTATGGTGGCGTTAAAGTTACGGAAACTTTCCTATTTAGAGTGAGAAACACGGATCCTGCCGGAGAGGCACCCTCGGCCACGCTCCCCAGTCTCCCGCCCGGGTGTCGGCCTGCGGGCATCGCTGTTCCCGGGAGCATCGCTGTTCCCGGGAGAACACGAGCCCCCAGGAACAGGCGGGTCATCCCGGCGGCAGATGGGGCGGGTGTCTCCCTCACTTGCCTTCCGAGAGTCAAGAACCGAGGAGGCTGGAGTTTAGACCTCAGTTGGGGTGGATGCCCCAGAGCCGTACCCCCAGGGTTCTGCTGCAGTTTGGTGTAGGAGGGAGGAGTTCGTAAAGACTCGGTGCTGCTTGGAGCTGGGGACGGGCCAGGATGTCAGGCTATGGGAAGTTACCCAAGTCACACGTTACATAATTGTGTTCTGCCTCTTGTCAGATGCTGAGCAGAGCTGGAATTTTCCTTGCACTTACAAGAAATATAAGTTAAAAAAAAAAAAAGTTCATCAAGGGACTCGGGAAATATTCCGCTTCTGACTTCCCACTGCAGCTCGTTGGAATCGGCGGTCCGGGGGCTGCTGCTTCCCAGGCAGCGGTCCCTACCGAGCTGCAGAAGGGCCCCACCGCCCCTGCGGTCGCCACGCCTCCTGGCTTCTGTTCCAGCCTAGGGACAGGGGTGTGGTCAGCCCAGGCAGAGAGGAGGTGCTTGTCTGGTGACATCGGTGGGACTCGTGCCAGGGGGCTGCACAGAACTCCACCTGCTTTGCAAACAACACACCTCCAGGAAGTGCTCGCTCCGTGCGTTCAGGAGAACTGCCCACCCAAGTTCAGAGTCTAACTTCTGCCCTTCCTTGTGAGTCCTGGGTTACGTTGCCCTGCCGCGCCCTGCCGTTTCTGAGTCATAGCCCTGCGCATTTCCACCTGAAAGACCCGCTCTGTCCATCACAGCGTCCTGTTTCAGACCGTGTGAAAGCATGTGACGGAGTGAATGACCCCGTTTGGGGACATGAAGAGACGAGGCCAGCCGGGAAGAGCCCTCATCAGAGGGGCGGGCTGTTAGCAATAACACCCATTAATAATCCTGCGGCGGGGGAGGGGAGCAAGCCATTAGGGTGACAGCAAGCCCAATGCAGCTCTCTATTAAACGAGCTAATTATATCCTTTCGAAGGATCAAGGATACCTTGCAAAAATGCAGTGCGTGTTAAGCTACTTGCAGTCTTATGGAACTAAAAATAATTACAATAATGATTAACGGCGCAATGTGGAAATTAACCCCACTGTGGGGGGCAGGGGCGGGGCTCCTCTGTCTGAGCGTCTGCACGTTCTGGAGAGAACTGTCCAGGACGGAGGCCCCCTCTCCTGACCGGCCCCGAGAGCAGAAGCGACGGGTGTCCCTCATGCTGGTTCGGCCAGCTGGCTGCTTTTCCGCCTTTATTTCCGTGCTCTTCTGCAGACCCCTTCTCAGCAGCCTCTCTCCTCTGGCCCCGCTGCCTGAGGCTGTCGGGAACACGTCCGTGAGATTCCCTCTAAGGGAAACTTCCAAACGCCATGAGTGAAAAGGCAGAGTTACGGAGACAGAACGGGACCAGTGGCTGCCAGGGGCTTGGGGGAGGAAGGATCGATGGACAAGAAGCCCGGAGTGTATTTAGGGCAGTGAAACCCTCCATGTGATACCGTAATGACGGACACGTGTCCTCATCTGTGTGTCCAAGCCCACAGAACATACAGCACCAAGATGACCCTGTTGTAAACTATGGGCTCTGGGTGATGGCGACATGTGTGTGGAGGTTTGCAGGTTAAATGAATGTGCCTTCCGGGGGGATGTGGACAGCAAGGGAGGCTGTGTGTGAGTGGGGGCAGGGGGTGCACGGAAAACTCTCTGTACCTTCCTCCCAGTCTTGCTGCGAACTTAAAACAGCTCAAACAACGAAGTCTATTTAAAGACACACACCCTGGGGCGCCTGGGTGGCGCAGTCGGTTAAGCGTCCAACTTCAGCCAGGTCACGATCTCGCGGTCCGGGAGTTCGAGCCCCGCGTCGGGCTCTGGGCTGATGGCTCAGAGCCTGGAGCCTGTTTCCGATTCTGTGTCTCCCTCTCTCTCTGCCCCTCCCCTGTTCATGCTCTGTCTCTCTCTGTCCCAAAAAAATAAATAAACGTTGAAAAAAAAAATTTAAAAAAAAATAAAAAATAAAGACACACACCCTGAGACACCACGTCATACCCGCTAGGGTGACCACAATCCTTGGATGTCACGGGTGGGAATGCAAAATGGTGCAGCTGCCGTGGAAAACAGTTTGATGCTTCCTCAAAAAGCTAGACGTGGAATTACCATCTGACCCAGCAATTCCACTTGTAGGCATAGACCAACTCCAGAAAATTGAAAACAGGGACTTGGACGGATCCCTGTACCGAAACGCTCCCGGCAACATTATCCACAGTAGCTGGAAGGTGGAACCAACCCGTGTCCGTCAGTAGCTGAGTGGATAGATAAGACGTGGTGTGTCCATACAAGGAGGGATCATTTGGCCGTAAAACATGAAGCTCTGATACGTCCGTCCTGCCCGAACCTTAAAAACATTGTATTAAGTGAAACAGCTAACACAAAAGGTCACATATTGTATAATTCCATTTACGTGAAACGTTCGAACAGGCAAACCACTAGAGACAATACAAAAACTACTTAGAGGCTGCCGAGGCGGGAGGGGGAGGGGGAGGGGGAGAGGAGTTCAGAAAAGGGGAAAACAGGCACAGGCGGGGCGAGGACTGGCGGGAGACGCACACGTGGCCATGACCAAGTGCAGAGGGAGCTTCTTTCTTCACGGCCAGTGCTCCGATGCCCCCACTCTGCCATGCCACACCTCAGGGCAGCCTGCCTTGACCCCTGGTCTGGCCCGGCCTTGTTAGCGGCTCCCCCAGGAGGGAGCTCCCTGCCTGGAGAAAACCCCCGGGGCGGTGAGCACACACGTGTCCCTTAGGGCCAGCATGGTGGGACAGGCCATACAGGTTTGCCCAGAACAGAGGGGTTTCCAGGATGAGGACTTTCAGTGCTAAAATCAAGATGGTCCTGGTCAAACCAGGACAAGACGGTCACCCTATCAATAAATACCTGTTAAGTGAGAGAGCCTTTTTTTTTTTAAAGTTTATTTATTTTGAGAGAGAGAGAGAGAGAGAGAGTGAGCACAAGCAGGAGAGGAACAGAGAGAGAGGGAAAGACAGAATTCCAAGCGGGAACCGCACTGTTAGCACAGAGCCGGGCGAGGGGCTCAAACTCATAAACGGTGAGATCATGAGCTGAAACCAAGCGTCAGATGCTCAACTGACTGAGCCACCCAGGGGCCCCATGAAAGAGCCTTTTAGTCGCAGAACCGTTAGCCCTGTTGTGGGAGGTGTCAGCCAGGGTCCACCCAGCCAAAGGGAGAACACTGGAGGCGTTTCAGAGACACGGTTTCATCCGGAGAACCAGTTACACAGATAGGGAAGAGTCAGACAGCCAAGCCGGACGGTCCAGAGATGAGGGTCAGCAGGACCACGGACACCCCGGGACTGGGGAGACAGCTGGGGGGTTCCAGAGCCTGGAACCTGTCAGCACTGCCTGTCAGGAGGGGCTGCCCAGTGGGGCTGGGGCAGGGAGGATGCAGGGCCCAGCAGTGCCCCACGGGGGACGTAATCCCCTCTCTCCCCTCCCCCATGCCTGTGCCTCCATTGGCCCATCCGCAAGCAGGGGCCACGGCTTCTCTACCCCGAGTGGAGTGGGGCAGGGAGCAAGGGCTGGAGCCTCCAGGACAGGAAATGCCTGCGGCTGGGCCTGGAGCAGGGGGGCACCAGGCAGCGAATGTGGGCCCACGGGGCAGCCCCTCCATCCTGGGGGCCTCAGCTTCCCCAAGGCCCTGATGGAGGTGGACGTTGCTGATGTACACAGCACACCCTGAGTCAGGGCCGTGCTGAGCACTGAGGGTAGAGCAGGAGAGACACTAATCAGGGGCTGTCTTCAGGAGGGGGCTTGGCCTGGTGGGATGGACAGACATCAGACAAACTGTCCCACAAATAGACACACCAAACAGAGGTAAACACAGCCAAGGAGAGGCGTGGGGGCACTCGGGGGTGTCATGGGGCGTGCCTACATTGGGGGGGCCTCTCTGAGAAAGGGAAATTTCGGCAGAGACCCGAAGGGTGGGTAGGAGTTGGGGGAAGTCAGGGAGGAGGAGGGTGACGGGGACAGGAAGTAGTAGCTTCATGGCCCCAAGGCAGTTGGAGGCACTAAGACCCCAGAAGGCCGGGTGGTGGGCAGAGTGGGAGGAGAGAGAGCGTGGCAGGACCATGTCTGGCCGTGCAGCCCACGGCGCAGTGGAAGGTGTGAGGGGCTGAGCAGGGGGCGGCAAGGCTGGGACTGCGTGTTGGAAGATCAGCCTAGCTGCTTTGGCTGTTCAAGCACCCACTGAGGTGGCAAGGGGGAGGCAGCGATGCAGCTCAGGGAACCTGCAGTGGTCAGGGCAAGGGAGGCCCACGTCTCCAGTGCTGGCGTGACAATGAAACCAAGAGATGGAAAGTACCGGACTCGCTGGTGAATTGGATGCGGGGGGAGAGGGCGGGGAGTGGCAAGGCTAGCCTTCCATTCCAGTGACGTGACCAACCAGGTGCCTGGGGTTGCCTGTTACCCGGATGAAAGACGCCCAGGGAAAAGCAGAAGTTCTCGGAGTGGGGAGGTCATGGGTTCTGCTTTGGGCATGTAACATTTGAAGTGTTGGGTTGGTGCTGATGCTCAACTAGCAACACCTCCGGGCCCCCTGTGCCACAGTCATCCCCAGGGAACAATAGAAAGAAACAAAGGAGATGAGGGGTAGAAGGAGAGACGGGGTTTGGTCGGTGTGTGTGGGGCAGTGACTGGCATGGGGCAGGGGGTGGCCAGGCACAGCTGTGGGAGAACATGAAGCAGACTGTGGAGGTCTGTTCTGACTTATCTTGGCTCCTGCCACCATTACCTTGGGACAGACTGGCCACACCCATACCTGTGCCTGTGCCCCCACCTGTGACTCTGCAGAAGTGTTCTCTCTGCAGAGCAGCAGAGAGCCTTGTGCTTATGGGCAGCCAGACTAAGCAGGTGTGGACCACCTGAACTCAGCAGTTGCAGACTACTAGGAGATCACACTAGTGTAAGATGGGGTGGAGGGGGTTCCCCTCTTAATGCTGCCTCTCCCTGGAGGGGGAAGGTGAAGCTGTGGTCCAGGTGGGGGAGTTCGGTGGGGTGAAGGGTGATTGAATATGATATTCCAGAGCCTTCACACCGAGAGTGCGTCCACCCACCACCCCTGAATTCACGTGGGCTCCACGGGCTGGCCTTCCTCCAGACGCCTTGCAAGGCCGAGCAGCAGATTTCTACCAGAGGGAAATGAGCTCACAGGCAAAAGAGCAAGACATTTGAGATGCATAAGCATTAAAAAAAAAAAAAAAGCAACAAACTGGGTTACAGATTATTCCAGATTCCACCAGATGTAGGAATATTGGAACAGAGAGACTGATTTTAAAAATCAGCTTAATAAACATAACTAAACGAGAGGAATGTTGTGAGCCAACGTGAGATGAGAACAAGAAAACGCAGAAAAGAATCCAGCAGAAGTATTAGGTATTAGAATACATCCATTGAGATAAAAAGCACAAGGCAAGGGATAAAATACTAGAATAAATACAGCTGAGGAGTGAATTCATGAATTGGAGGACCAGGAAAGAGAAGGAAGGGAAAAGAAAGTGCCAGAGAAAGGCTAGAACACAAGGAGGAAAGAAGGTAAGGTACTAACAGCTGAGTGATAGAAAATCCTATAAAGAGAGAAAAATTAAAACATAGGGGAGGATATTTTTGAAGAAAATGTTGGAAGGAAAATCTTTGGGATTAAAAAAAAAGGACAAGGGGCCCCCGATTGAAAAGGTCTTGGAGTACCAAAGAGGAGAAATAAGGGGGTAAAAAAAAAAAAATCAAACCTACATACTTACAATGCAATTTAAAAATAATAGAGATAAAGGGTAAGTTTGAAAAGTTCCCAGAGAGGAAAAGATCACAAAGAACGAGAATCGTGTGGACTTTGGGATTTTCAACAGCAACACTAGATGCAAGACGTGGTATTTTTGAAGTACAGAAGGCAAAAGAAGTCAGAACGTAGAGTTTTATATGCAGCCAGATTGCCATTCGAATGTGAAGGCATAGTAAGATTTCCCATTTTACGTTGCCCTAGAGAGGAAGAAAAAGAAACTAGATGTTAGGACTGGAAGGGAAGGAAAATATGTTATCTTCAGATGATGTCATCATTTACATAGTCAATCCCAAAGAATCTACAGAAAATCTTTTAAAAATTGGAGTTTAGAAAGCTGGGTGATATAATATTGATATACAAAAATTAGTTACGTTCTGTAGAGCAGTAGCAAAACACTAGAAAACATAACAAGGAGATCCCATTTATACAAGTATCATAAAATGTCAAATACATAGGAATACTCTTTTCTAATGTTTAAGACTTGATTAGGCACACTTACAAACATTTATGAAGTGCAAGTAAAGAAGCTCTAATAAATAGGAAGATTTTATATCATTAACATACCATTTTCCTTATATTGATCCACATTGACTGTACTCAATGCAATTCTGGTCAATGTCCAAACAGAGCTTACCAGGGAACTTGGCAAGATGATGATACAGAAGAGTAGGGACCACAAATAGCCAGGACCCTACTAAAGAGAAGGGCACAGAGAAGGTATTTCCTACTGCATATCCAGGCTCATTATGAAACTATAACAGTTATGACTGTGTGGTGTTATCACAAGGATTGACCAATTGACTGGTTTCCAGAATTCCCAGAAATAGATCCAAGCATGTAGGGAACTTTGGTTTATAATAAAGTAGCATTTCAAATCACTGGTGAAAGGAAGGGCTGCTTAACAAAGTGATCTGGAAAAAAAAAACAGTGTTGTCACCCATATAAGCAGTATGACACCGGATCCCTACCTCACACCATATTTTGAAAATCAACATAGTGTATTTTGGATGAAGGAGTTAAATGTCAGCAATCTCTCAGAGGAAAATATAGGTGGATCTTGGGTTGGGGAAAAAATTCTTAAGCAAAACACAAAAAGTGAGTATAAAAAAATGATTTGAGTATGTTAAAAATAAGGAAAAGTTAAGAGCATTTTTAAAATCAATATATCGAATAGTTTTTTGAAAGCTGTTTAAAAACTGGAAGAAAATATTAGCAATATACATAACTGATGAAAGATTAGTATCAAGAACATTGAAAGAAATCCTACAAATCAAGAAGTAGAAAGCATCCCAACAGAGAAAAGGGTAGAAGGCAGGCAGAAATTTCATACTAAAGGAATCACATGACTAATAAGCCCAAAGAGATGTTCATCCCCATTGATGAGCTGGGAAATGCAAATCAAGGCCATAATGCGTAGCATTTAACCTCCATTTGAGTGGCAAAAATCAAAAAGCCTGACAAGTTCAGGTGTCAGAAAGGACGAGGGTCATCAGGCTTCCTATTCCTTGTGGGAGAGCGTAAGTTTATGCACTTCCTTTGGAAGAAAGAAGGTTTGATATTATGTCCTGAATTTGAGCATTCACATCCCGTCTGACCCTGCGGTTGTACTCCCCCATCTGTAGTAAGAGAAACTCTTGCACGTGCTGAGCGGTGAGAGTGGTATTACTGTTCTAACAGCAGAAACCTGGACACAACCACAAAGCCCATCAGTGAGAGAGTGAACATTCATACCTGTTTTCCTCAATGAAATATTGTACAGAAATCAAGACAGCTGAACTCCAGCAGCGTGCAACTGTATGGATGAATCCAAGTTTTAAAAAGAAAACACGAAGTCCCAAAATATTACTTTCGGCATCATGTTATTTTTATAAAGTGAAAAGCAGTGGGAATTTTTAAAAGACAGTTTGGCAAAATAGATTTAAAAAAAAATGACCCAACTATATGCAGTCTGCAAGAAACTCACGTCAAACAGTTGAAAGTAAACCAAAGGGAAAGGAAGCAAGCATTAACTAAAAAATAGGAATAGCAATATTTTTATTGGCAATTGTTACTATAAAGTCGACTTCAGAATAAAGCAAATTAACAGAGACAAAACAAAAAGCAAATAAAAATCCCACGCTGCATAATGATAGAAAGGTAGCTATGACACACCGGCACAGCAGTCCTAAAAGTATGTGCACCAAACAACAAAGCTTCGTAATACACAAAAGAAACTATGATGGAAGAACCAACCATCAACCAACAAAATCCAATAGCCATTTGTAGAACACTGAGTCTTGACAACAAAAGAATATACATTCTTTTCAAATGGGAACATTCACCAAGATAGACCCTGTCCTTGGTGATGAAATAAACCTTGATAAATGTAAAGGAATTGAAGTCACACAGAGTATGTGCTATGATGATAATGGTGAGGGAAGGCAGCTGCAATACAGATCTGAGGTCCAGCATCGAAAGTGAGTCAGGAAAAGGAGAGTAGACGAGCTGTAGAGACACTCGGCTGGGAAGGGGAGTTGACAGAGATGTTTGGTCCTCCTTGTGGGTGTTGGTGCTTTGAGATGGGAATCACTGGAGCGCGTTCCAAAGAATGGGGGATCCGTCTAAGGATGCACCCATCTAAGGATGCCCCCCGGGGAGCTCAGGGATCCTTTCATTTATCCAGACTCAAACTAGCCAGCTGAAAATACCCAAGACTCAAGGTATTTTTTTTTTTTAATGCATGTGCACATCTACATTAGGTCCTGACCCTTGGAAGTCTGGGGGAGGGGCTGTTAGCCTCAGGACCCCGAGCACAGAACCTTCCTGATGTTGTGCCCGCACATCTGGAGTGGCCCGTGTAGCTCTCTGAACCAAATTTTAAAAACCCCTTGGAGATTTGACTTGCTATTTCTCTAAGTGTGTTCTTTTTACATAGAAACTAACCAGCCAGGGGCATTTCACATCACCACCTAAATGGGCTGCGTCCAGGAGGAGCAGGTCTAATTCCATGGCCCTGCCCAGGGCAGCAACATTGTGGCGGGGCATCTCGACAGTAGCTAGGAATGCAGGTTGTGTGTCCAAATCTCTCTCCTCTCTCCGTGGCTTTAGGCTGACCCTTAACTTCCCTGAGCCTCAGCTTCCTCATCTGTAAGATGGACGGCTAGTACCTGTCTCGTGGGGTTGTGGGGGGTGGTTAACGAGATCGTATTCTTTGTTCTCTGTCTGGCAGACAATATGCCTCCCCCCACGTGAAGCCTTTATTATTAGGGGTCAGTGTGGAGCAAACCCAAGTGACACGGGGGCCCATGGGGAACCCAGGGAGGGAGGCAGACGTCCTTCTTCTAGTGGGATCTTGCCCAAGAAACTAAGTCACATTTTCTTCCCCCGGTTTTGAAAGAGTCACTGAACTTCTGTGCTGTCACCGGGGATGACCACAGTCTGGGTCCCACTTAATTAAGAGATGGCCGGGCCAGGCCTCTGCTGAAGGACAAGCCATAGTGAATCACCAGCAAATGCCTGGCGGGGTTTTTATTGACTAAGTTCTTCTAAGCCCCTTCTTGGTTTCTGAAAAGAAAGAAAGCAGAGGAAAAAAAAAACCAAAAAACCCTCAGCATTCTTCAGTGTGAAATACAGTATCGCCTGCCAGCTTCTTTGTTTTATTTATTTTTTCTCTTCTCTCTCTCTCCCTTCCTCCCTCCCGTCTTTCCTATTTGTTCTTTAATAAAACTTGAAACATCATATAAAGTAATCTACATTTTAAATGCACTTAGAAGCATTACTAGAGAAATATGGCAATCCTATTGTAAAGAGAATCATTTGTCCCTAAGTTCCCTTGCTTGTAAGTGTGGATTTTCTTATTTGGAGTTTGCTTAAAGCCGTATTTAGCTTTTATTTATTTTTAATGTATCGGATTGTCTTCTCCGCGACCCTCTCGGGGATTTTGGAATCTGCACACCCGTCCCTCCCAGTGCCTTTACACACAGCCAGGTCAGCGTCCCCTGTGGTTCCTTCTGGTCAGCCTCTGACGCTTTATGCACAGACTGACATCCCTTGTCCTGTTGGCCAGCATGTGCTGGTGTCAGCCCACTCGGATGTGGACGCAGTGGAAGCCACGGGCAGGGATTAGCTGGGGGAGAAATCAGTGCTCACGTCACCCTCCTGCTCACTGCATTACCTTGCCCAGCAAGTGAAGGCTCCAGCGTTTAATCAGTAGAGAAGAGGGTCCAACTCTGACCAACACCCACTAGCCAAAAGGAGAAAAAAAAAAAAAAAAAAAAACAAATGCCCAACAAAATACAAATAAATTTCTCTAAAAGTGCAGTCGTTGGGAAAAAGAAAAGGCAGTTCGTCAGGTTGACATCAGAGGAATTGCAACTCACCCTGACAAGCCGCAAAGGCTAATGTTTTATTCACCAGGCCTGAAAAATAACTTCCCAACGAGGGCCCCATAAATAAACCAGTGCGATGGATATTACAAGAAATGAAAACTGATAAAGCAAGAGCCCTAAACACGAGCTGCACATCAGGTTAGGGAAGTGCGTGGTTCTCTGCCTCTAACACCTGGTGACGGGTTTGCAAAGCCACCTGCTCAGCGGGCTGCAGGGAGGGGGCCGAGCACTGAGGACCCCCTCTCCCCAGCTCTAGAGGCCAAGGGCGAAATTTTCCAAATGAATCCCATTTCTTTCATCTCTTTTCGTATTAGGATGTCACCTGCATGCACTGATACAGATATTTCCATACATTAGGAGCCACTGGCTGCAAATCGTTTTTCCCGTGGCCCCGGCTGGGGGTTTTCAGGAGAGCATTGCTTATGAGAGCAGACAGGTCCTCCACTCCTCGTCCTATTAAGACCATTATGCAAAGAGCCCGGAACCCAAAGAGGGATCAAGGAAGAGGCTGCATCCTGGGCTCTGGCCCCCACACCCCGAGGCGCAGCGGCCACTTTTCCCGCATAGACAAGGATCCTAAATGCTCCATCTGCACAGCCCTGGCGGCCCACGGGACTGCCAGGGAGGACCAGGGCAGAGGTGCTCCGTCCATACCCAGCCCCTGATCCCCACCCTGCCACTTTGCCCTAGTCGCCGGACGACAGGAGCAAGTACCCCTAGTCACGTTAGCTACACAGGAGGAGGGCAGAACTTGCAGACAGATTTATTAACAACGAGAGGGCGCGGAGAGAGTTTGAACCTTAACGGTACAAAGAGGTTAAAAAAAAAACACACTGCAAAAGAATATTGCAAATAGGGGAACTTTTATTTGGGCATTTCTGTGTACACACACACGTGCACTCACACTTACATGAGCACACACCTGAATCCCCGTGTGTGTAACTGTGCCCGTGCCCACACAAGCCTGCGTTCCCGCGCGCATAGCTGTGCAATGCATGTGTTTCTCGCTGTGCTGGCCTGAACGCTCTCCCACAAAAATGGAGATACCATTAATCGTTTCTTTAAATGACTCTTGGGGGGGTCAACTGCCAAAATCAAGAGGCTGTCATCACGCTTGTTTGAGTCCGGAGCCTGACTGCAGGTGTAGCTGTTTCTCTGCAGTGTAGACACGGAGCTGAATCCAGGGCTTTGCCATTTGGAAAGCTTTTCGAACAGGAAGTTGTGGTGTTCGGGGCACTTTTTTTTTTCCATTTAAATATTGCAGTTGTTTGTAAATACACCTCCCCTGGCACACTGACTCTGAGGAATCTGCTCGCATGGTTATCAGCGGAATCCACATGTTTGTTACAGATGCTTTCGTCTTTTTCTTCTCCTGTTTTTTTTGTTTTTTTTTTTCATTCATTACATAATGTCAGGTCATCATGGAAAACCACAAGCACTCACGTCTCCAGGTTTCTGGGTGCTGGGACTGTGTCCGGAGCACCAGGAGTCACATCCCTGTCGAACACTTGGTTCCCTTTTCAGATGTGATGGGACGTGCCGTGGAGTCTCATGCCCCATCCAGCTGGGGGGTGGGAAGGGGGGCACGTGCCATTGTCACACCAACTCTAAACCTCAGGGTGTGGGGGGTGGGTCAGGTTCCAGCCCAGTGAGACCAGCCCCATGTGGAAGGACACAGATAAGATTTAATTTCTGGGAGATGGGGCTGTGGAGTTCAGCCGCTCGCTGCTTGGCTCCCAGCGTAGATTCTAGCGTGTTCAAAAGCGTAGCATCGGCGGGGAGGGGAGGTACGAAAGCCCATGGAAGGAAGGGGGATGGTGGGACGGGTTCTACTGCACTCTTGCTGTCAGCTGCGGTGCTCCCTACTGCTCCCTTGCAGCAGTGCCTAGAATGGTCAGGGATGGAGAGGACACTCCCACTCACCCAATCCAATCTTCTTAGTTCATGCATGAAAAAATTTGACTCAAGAAGGGAGGACACTTGAGTGAATTGTCTGAGGTCACACAGGATTTGGGCAAAACCGGGATCCAGCCCCCAGCTTTCAGGCCCACCCTTGTGCTGTTGTAGGCTGGGTTCCCCTAGGACCCTGCTTCTTACGGCATGGCGCCCAGAGTGGCAGCGGCAGAACCATCTGGAAATGTGTTTAAAATGCAAATTCTTGGGACGCTTGGTGGCTCAGTTAGGTGTCCGACTTCAGCTCAGGTCATGATCTTGTGTTTTCTGAGTTTGGGCCCCGCGTCGGGCTCTGTGCTGACAGCTCAGAGCCTGGAGCCTGCTTCAGATTCTGTGTCTCCCTCTCTCTCTGCCCCTCCTCCGCTCATTCTCTCTCTCTCTCTCTCTCTCTCTCTCTCTCTCTCTCAAAAATAAATAAAAATGTTAAAAAAAATTTTTAAATGCAAATTCTCAGACCCCACTGCAGACCTACTGAATCAGAAACTCTGTGGGCTTGGCCCTGCAGTCTGGGGTTTAACCGACCTTCCAAGTGATGCTGTGGAGGGTCTGTGATTCTAGCAAGTTTCCAGGTGGTGCTGGTGCATTGGTCCAGGGACCTCACTTTGAGAGTTGGTGCCCTAGACCAGTGGTTTTCCAAATGTGCTAGAAGCTATACAACCAAAACCTTGCAAATACCTGTGGGTTAAGCAAAGGGAGAGTAGAAAAAGTGCAAAGCAAGTATTAGCTGGCTCTTTATTTGTATCCAGGGCTCAAGGGGAAAATTACAGTCACGCAGAAAGGTGTCCTCCAAAACGTAAAGCCGAGCACACCTCAGTCTCCTTTTCCTTTGATGGTATTGAAATGCTTAGGGACATGTGTAGCCATTTTAATACCAGAAAGGATGGTGTAGTATGCTCATGAATTCCACTCGTACATGGTATATTCAGACTTCCCCAGTGAAGATAGCCGGCTGAAAACCAGTGCAGATGAAGAGCACCTTTTAAATATATGAAGTTTCGGGGCACCTGGGTGGCTCAGTTGGTTAAGTGTCTGACTTTGGCTCAGGTCATGATCTCACGGTTCGTAAGTCCCAGCCCCGCATCCGGCTCTGTGCTGACAGTTCAGAGCCTGGAGCCTGCTTCAGATTCTGTGTCTCCCTCTCTGTCTCTTCCCCTCGCCCTCTGGTGCTCTGTCTTTCTGTCTCTCTCCTTCAAAAAACATTTTAAAAAAATTAAAAAAAAAAAAAGGGCATGTGCTGAGTCCTATTATCAAAGGGCATGTGCAGAAAGATCAGATTGGAGAAGTCCGTTCCCCATCTGTCATTGATCGATCAGAGAACTTTTAGAAATGTGTGTGTTAGCTTTAGAAATTCCTCATTAGAGGGGCGCTGGGTGGCTCAGGTCATGATTTCGCGGTTCGTGAGTTCAAGCCCCGCGTCAGGCTCTGTGCTGACAGCTCAGAGCCTGGAGCCTGCTTCGGATTCTGTGCCTCCCTCTCTCTGACCCTCCCCTGCTTGCGCTGTGTCTCTCAAAAATGAATAAAAACGTTTAATAAATAAAGTTTGTGGGGATGTAACAGTGGGGGTGGGGCTAGAGGGGGTGAGTTATGATGGACCCACACGCAACTCTGGGAAAGCCGTTTCATGGGTGCTTTCTTCCACCTCACCATAATCTCCCTGAAATTCCACGGAAGGAGAGAAATTTCACAAACTCCAGTAATGAAGGTGTCACAGGACTCTTCCTGTCTAATAAATAGTCTCTGCTCGCTGCAGCACCACGGACAGCTACAAACCCAGCATCTTACTCCTCGCTGCCCTCACTGTAGAACCTCACTTCCTTCCATCTCAAAGTCTCTGGGGGGGCGGGCCAGCAAACGCGTGAAAGAGATGTGGAAATTTAGCAAGGAGGCATACACAATTGCCGGTTTCTTTTCTTTTAGAGGTAGGCTGTGGGTAAGAAGTGTGCGCTTGTGTGTGTGCGCCCCGCTCCAGCTGGGCTGTCCAGGATTCTGCACCATGAGCCTTGGAGCCGTGGAAGGGGAAGGAGGCATCCCGGAGATAACCAGGGACGCTGAAGGGAGGCTCCTTAGGAGCTGTGTCCCAGCTGTTACTCAGTTTTTGCCAAGGAAGCAGTCTTTCCTGTAAAAGTTCTAGCCCTGAGCCTGATCTTGGGAGGCGCTGGGATGATGCAGGACTTCCCTGTGGTGTGAGAGCCAGGACTGTTGAAATATGAGCTCTTCACTTCTTTATTGCACCTTTTTAATTGCCTCCTGAAGGCCATCAGCCACCAATAAAAGCCCCAAAGCCCCAGAGAATTTTCTGTTGTTATTCGTTATGTGTGTCTCCTCGTTGAGAGCCACATTCCTGTCGAGGTCCTGGTGAATGAGCTGCCTCTCCGGGTAGCCAGTTTCTGACCCAGCTGGGCTGGGAGAAAGGAGCTATGGGATCCACCTGAGGACCAGACTCTTCTATGTGCAAAGGCAAAGTCAAAGGGCCAACTTGGAGGAGAGAGGACAGGGCTAGGGGTCTTATCTTTGGAGGAGAAAGTCTACCCTTGGGAGCCTGGAGACCCGAGTGTGAGGTGCTTTGTGCTGTTGTCTCCATGTGCTGCTGGATGGGGAGGGGGCTTCAGTTTTTGGAACCTCTGTTGTCCCATCTGGGAAACTGGGATTCAAAAGAACAGAAAGAGGGGTGCCTGGGTGGTTCAGTCGGTTAAACATCTGACTTCGGCTCAGGTCATGATCTCGTCGTGGTTCATGAGTTTGATCCCCACATTGGGCTCTGTGCTGACAGCTCAGAGCCTGGAGCCTGCTTCAGATTCTGTGTCTCCCTCTCTCTCAGCCCCTCCCCTGCTTGTTCTCTCTCTCTCTCTCTCTCTCTCTCTCTCTCTCTCTCTCAAAAATAAGTAAACATTAGGGGTGCCTGGGTGGCTCAGTTGGTTGAGCGTCCTACTTCGGCTCAGGTCACAATCTCATGGCTCGTGAGTTCAAGCCCCGCATCGGGCTCTGTGCCGACAGCTCGGAGCCTGGAGCCTGCCTTCGGATTCTGTGTCTGCCTCTCTCTCTGCCCCTCCCCAGCTCACGTTCTGTCTGTCTCTCTCTCTCTCTCAAAAATGAATAAACATTTTTTTTAACGTTTATTTATTTTTGGGACAGAGAGAGACAGAGCATGAACGGGGGAGGGGCAGAGAGAGAGGGAGACACAGAATCGGAAACAGGCTCCAGGCTCCGAGCCATCAGCCCAGAGCCCGACGCGGGGCTCGAACTCACCGACCGCGAGATCGTGACCTGGCTGAAGTCGGACGCTTAACCGACTGCGCCACCCAGGCGCCCCAACATTTTTAAAAACTTAAAAAAATAAAAATAAAAGAACAGAAGATGTTATAGGACAAAATGAAGGAATGATGTGATGCTGTCTGAACTCACAGATAAGGGTGATGGGGAGGAAGGTGTCGCTATGATATGGTACAGGTATATCAGCAGGTGTTAAAAATCGTGTGTCTTGTCTTTTCTGTAAGAACCAGTTGGGTAGTATAACAGTGAGAACCTGGGTGGGATTTTTGGAAAATCCCAATACAGGACAGAAAAATCAAAGTCCCAGGTATGTGCTGCAGGCAACAGGAAGTCGGGGATGGGAAGATTGCCGAGTGTGTGGCAATCAGGGAAGTTTGGGGGTCCAAGTCTGAGACTTGGACAAAGAGAGGGCAGAAGCGTGTGCTCCCGTGGGAAGAGAGGGTTCCAGGTGAGGACGAGGTCCTACGAGCACGAGCACAGGTGAGCAGTCAGGAGATGGCAGAGGCAGTGCCTGCCTGGTGTCACTGGAGGTAACACGGGAGCAGGAAGCAGGAGCCAGAGCTGGGAGGCTCCGAGCTCTGTGCTGAGGACCGCGGACAGGAGACTGTGCATGTGTCAGGGTGAGGCTGAGCCTGGAGACGAGGCACTGATGGAGTCCTGAGTCCCATCTGACCAGGTGTATAACCTCTCGGAGCCTCCGTCTCTGCTGTAAGACGAGAGCGGTGATAATAGCATCTGCCTGTGGGTTGGTGTGAGGGCCAAATGAGATAACACAGTACAGTGCTTGGCCCAGGGCCTGGCGTATATTAAAGTGAGTAACAGCAGTAAACCATACATCTGAAAACACACACACACACACACACACACACACACACACACACACGCGCGATAGCTTATATCTAGGCCCCCATCAGGGTAAGAGGGAAATCCCATGCAGTGGTCCCCCAGAGTCTGTCCTCACCACCTCCCCCTTGGTCACAAACGGGTCTTCATCTGTTTTGTTCGTAAGTGAAGCATACACGTATTGAACACCTACTGTGTGCACCAGAAAGATGAGAATCTGGACCCAGCCGTCCCCATCCACCAGGACCCCATCCACTCCAGGAGAGCTGCCCCTGCCCAGCCCTCCGCTCTGGCATCTGGACCCAGAGCACACACAGCAGGGCACCAATAACTCTGGGAGCCCTGAGGAGGGACCCGCCAGCAGCCTTGGAGGCCAGGTGACATCGGAGCCAGTTTTCAGAGGACAAGTGAGAGCTCACCAGCAGAGAATATTCTAGGTGGATGGAAACGTCCGAGGCTCAGTGGGTCAGAGGAGCCCAGCTTGTCAGAGGAATACTAGTACGTCTATATAGGGTGGGCTGGGAGGGCTGGTAAGAAACAAGGCACTCGTTGTATGTGGGGCATAGCTCCGCGTGGTTTACTCGCGTGCATCTTTAATAAGTTCACAACCACCCCTGGAGGCAAGTCCGTTGTTGCCCCCATTTTACAGATGAGGAAATCAAGGCTGGAAAGATGTGTTGCGGCCAGATTGTGATGGGCTTGGAGCTTGTCTGGAGAGCTGTGAGTCCCACAGGGCTCTTAAACCCGTGGGGTCAACAGATGGGTTCCTGTTGGTCCGTGAGCCTCCAGAAATGATGGCACCATTTAGTGCCTGTGCATGTATGTGCTTTTGCTAGGTAGAGGCCTCTTGAGGGTACCCCAAAGGTTAAGAAGCCCATCTGTATGTAATGGGGAGGCCCTGGAGGTTTTCAAGCAGTGGGTACAAGATCTGACCACTGAATATGCCCTTCGAAGATGCCAGGCACCACGCCGGAAGCAGGGAGCATGCCTGGATAGACAGAGAACAGAGAGGTGTGGCACCAGCAGTCACAGTGACCCCTGTGCATGAGGAGGGGGGAGAAGGTGGAGGTTCAAGTGACACGAGCTTGTGGTCTGGATGCCACGGATGCTGGTGATGCCATTGCCTGGGACAGGAATGCAGGGGGAGAATCAAGTGTGGATGAGGTCACCTTGGGCAGGTCTCCAGGTGGAAATGTCTCCCGGGAAACTGACAGCACGAATCTCAGGAGAGAGGAAGGAGATCCAGGGGTGGGGGGAGAGTTGTGATTTTGGAAGAGGTTGAAGATGTGGGAAAGGAGGGAGGCCCTAGAGAAGGGTGGTGGGCAGAAGCGGGATCATGTGGGAAGACAAATCAAGGGCTGCACGATCGACAGCAGAGAGAGACGGGGCAGGACCGAAGGTGGGCTCGCCCATGAGGAGACCGTTGGTGACGTGGGAAGTTTCAAAGGGGAGTGGGGAAGGGGAGCAGGGGTCCAGTTCCCAGCAGAGATGGGTGTGGAGTTAGAGGTGGAGGAAAGAGAGGAGACACCCGAGCGGCAGGGAGGGAGGGAAGGTCCCAGGAAGGGGGTCTCTGGAGGATGTGGAGACTGAGTGCACTTGTAGGTTGAGGAGGTAGAGCCAGGGACGCCGGGGGAGAGAGAGGGGACAGGGAGGGAAGGGAGGGGAGTCCAGGAGGGATAGAGGGACGGATGGTGTGGTCTCTGGGGAGACCCACAGCGTGTTTCCTATCAGAGCCAGCCTTCGGGGCTCATGGCATGTTCTGGTGACAAGGATCTCTCTTCTTCTTGTTCTGTTCCCCACCCCCACCCACCCACCGGCCACTTCTGTCCCAGAACCAGGAGAGGACAGAGGCAGCTGGGTGGTGCTTAGGCTGGGTGGTCCCGAGCAGGACTGCTGCCTGCAGCCTCCTAGGCGATGATTTTTGCCCCCCTGCTCCCTTCCTGTATGCTGCGCTCGGTCTCTGGTTTTTTTCTCTTTTTTCTGGTGTAAAAATAATGGCTTTGGATGACATGACACCAGGTATTGATTTAAGGGATGAGAATTGAACAGTTCTGTGTCTCTGGAACAAAAGACAGCGAAGCTATCACCGCTCACGATACCCGGTGAGGCCGGCATGGGCTTCGGGATGAGAGGAACCAGGGCGACAACTTCCTAGAAAATGAAAATACTTTAGGAAGACAGAAAACGTGCTTTCCAACTCTTGATGATGGGCGCCACCCTGTTGAGGCCATTAGATGATTGTCCACGTCCTGGTGGGGTTTCTGGGAGTCATTTTTCCCCTGGGAGGGTTTGCAGTCTCTCTGTGTCTCTCTGTCTCTGGCCTGTGTCTCTGGTTTCTGGCTGTGTCTCTCTGCTTTGCCTGTCTTTGTCTCTGTCTCTCTATCTCTGTCCCTGTCTCTCTCTGTTTCTGTCTCTGTCTCTCTCTCTCTCTCTTGCTCTCTCTGTTTCTTCCTGTCTCTGTCTGTCTCTTGTCTCTCTGTCTCTCTTTTTCTCTGATTTGGTCTATCTCTCTGTCCCTGTCCCTCTTTTTCTGTCTCTGTCTCTCTCTAGCTCTCTCTCTGTCTCTCTGTTCCTTTCTCTGTCTCTCTTTTTTTCTTTCTCTCTGATTTGGTCTATCTCTCTGCCCCTGTCTCTCTGTCTCTGTCTCTCTCCCCTTCCTCATTCCTTCCCCCGGCCCCCCTCCCCATTTTAGCTTATCGACTCTGGTGTGCAGGTTGGGCCCTGTAACTGGCCTCTTTCCCCAGCACCCTGGGGCTCCGTACTTCCTCCCTTCCCCCCCTCCCCACCCGGGCAGGGTATTGATTTATCACAAAGCACCTCCCTGACAGCTGTGCTTAGCCTGATCCTGCCTTGCTCAGCAGCATAAAAAAATAAGAGCTACAAATGTCTCCTTCCCCTCCTCGGGCTCAAATTCCAGTCCTGAATGGCTGGACTGATTTCCAGTTTGGAGACAGAACCCAAACCCAGACAGTAACGGATGAGAATGAGGAGGTGGCTTGGGGGGATGGGCCTCAGGTGACTGTTGTCCCCTTGCCCCCTGCGCGCCGGGGGCCAGAAGCTTCCGGAGCTGCCTGTGAGCGGGGGGTGGGAAGGGGTGTCTCATCAAACCCACAACCCTGTCTGGGCGTGCGATTGCTCAGACCGGACGTAGAACTGAAAACAGAGTTGTCCGAGATGGGGCAGAGTGACTGGCAGTCGTGGGCTGGGTGTCGCTGCGGAGGCGACCGGGCCAGGCTGGGAGGGGCTCTTCGCACCAATGTGCCTGGACCCTCCTGGCTTCCACGGCCACTGGGAAGAATGAGGTGACACGGGATTCTGTGATCTTCCTTGCGAAGCCCCCAAGGGAGAGGGACTTTGGCTGAGAGGTGTGGGTCTCACTCCAGCGTGTCGACGGGCGGGGGGGGGGGCGGGTGTCATACGAACAGTGGTGCGGCACAGTGCCCGTTCAAAAAGAACGTGACACCCTGCCTGCCTTCCGGGAGCTTCCACTCGCTTTGGGGATCAGACCCTGCGGTTTGTGAAAAGGTCCCGTAATAACGCTGAGTGGGTGCGTGGTGGTGCCTCAAGGATCTTCTCCGGGGTCGCGGGAAAGGGACAGTCTCTGGGACCGGGGAGACACCTGTATTGGGCCTGCAGGGCCAGCTTGGGGCGCACCTTGAAGGTCACCCCAAGAACGATGCCTCTGTCTGGAAGCGGCAAAGCCCCCAGGGGCTCTGGGGCACAAAGGACTCGGGGGTGCTGGGTGACGGACAGACAGCACAGGCAGGGGCCTGAGTGACAGAGGACAGAGAAGCCAGCCGGGCCACCGTGGGGACCTCCAAGGTCCAGCCGAGAGGAGGACGGTGGGCTTGAGAGACCGTGAAGATGCCAGTAAGAGACGAGCATGACAGCAAGGCTTCCAGTCGTGAAACCTGGAGAGGGTGACGTCACTAACAGCAGAGGGCACGCGTTGCTTTTTGCACATGCTGAGTCCGCTGGGACGGGGCGGGAGGCCACCGAGGGACGTGCTCAGAAGACAGTTGGAAGTAGAGGCTTGGGGGCTGGGGGCTACACGTAACCTTGAAACTCTTTCAAAACTTTAAATATATATATATATAAGCGTGCAGGGTTTTTAATGAGCCAAGACACACACTCATGAAAAAACCCCCAAAACCCTAGATTGAAGTAACACAGGAACCCAAGAGGCAGCTTGAGTCTGAACAGAACAAAGTGACCAGCAACTGTCCCAGAGATCAGGGGCCCCAGTAGGCAGGGGCGCGGGATCTTCAGGCCCAGGGAAGACCTCCCCAGGCGAACGCCTACCATGTGACTTCGTGACCAAAAACCCGCACGGTGGCCACGCCCCCCTGGGACTGGGAATAGGAGCTGGCTGGAGTCGGGGGCAGGGAGAGGGACGGGGGACATCTCCCAGGAGCCTTCCTCCGCCCTGAAATCCTGCGTAACAGGAACGAGGAAGTGCATCCAAAGCTGGACGTCCCTGTCTGTCTAAAGAATCCATGGAAACAATTCAAGCTTCTGCAGAGTTCAGAGGAAACCGTGGTGCACTGTGTCACTGCACCAGGACAGTCAGGATCCGTGCAGGGGAAACTGGGCACAGCCGAGGTCACTTCCAGGTGGTCCTGTAATTGCAGAACCATCCAGGGCAAGGGGCGCCCAGCAGCACAACTGGAGTGACACCCTGATCTCTACTTTCCCCTAATGAGGGTCCGCTGCTGGCCCCTCTGTTGGGGACCAAGGGGACGGGAGAGAGAGAAGGCATCCATCTCCCGATGGGGTTGACCTCAGATGGGGAGCAGTGAACACACGCCCGCTTGCACACACATGCACACGTGTGAACACATCCACACATGCCTGCTTATGATCAGGTGTGCATACGGTCATGCACACCCGTGCACACGCACAGTTCTGGCATCTGATGGCCCACTTTCTTTCAGGGAAAACCTTGCTCATTAGCTGCAGATGGAGAGGACAGTCACAGCCCCCTCCCCCCGAGGTGGTCACAGGTGGGTGAGGTGGTCTTCAGGCTCTGGCTTGGGTGTGTGACCAGAGACACTGCTGGCGTGAGCAATCTTTTCCACTCTGGAAGTCAGGACGAGAGGTCAGGGCTGAAGGGTCCAAAGGCCCGAGAAGGAGCCAGAATCCCCTGGAACCATGCTTGCCGCTTCTCCAAAGGAGGGGCCCGAGTGAAAAGGCACAGGAGGTGGGAAGCCATAGACAGAGCCTTCCAGCAAGGGGGCAACTCTAGACCAGAAGCGGACGGGGGCTCCTGAGCGTTTGTTCTGATTCCCTGTTTCCCAAAGATGCACCCCAGGGAGGCCGTGGGGCCAGCCAGGCTTGCTGGGCTTTGTGAGAGAGAACGGGACACAGACCACAGGATGTTCTTTAGAGCCCCCATGGGGCCTGCAAACCTTCTTGCAAGGGGAAGGAGGAGAGGACATCAGGTTTGGAATAACTGCTGGCTTATATAGTGAGGTGGTAATGAAGGAAGTTCTCAGAGGTGATTTGAGTTTATGGCGTGACCGTATAATATCGTCGGCAGTAATTTTTACAGTGTGAGAAAAGGCATGGAGAATGAGGCCCTCACCTCCCCCCTCCCTGCAGGAGAACAGGACTGCCTGCGGGAGTTTGGCTGGGGTGCAGGGCAGGTTTGGGGAAATGGCCCTTTATAAGGAGCCCCTGGGACGGCCGTAATGGACACGACATTATATCAAGCATTAATGAAGATAATGGTAGTAATGAAGCAGGAGGAGAATCGGTTTCCATGGGGAGCAGAGTTGGGCCACAAATAATGGGGGTCCATAAATTCTCCTGCGTCTGAAGTGGGGAGAGCTCTGTGGGAAGGTCAGAGCTGGTGTGAATGTGCCCTGGAGAGAGACCTTCTCCCTGTAGCGATGGTGCCTTGGGGGCCAGGGTCTGGGGTATAATAGGTGGGCGTGGGCAAACTCTTTCCCCTGCCCAGCTCCCCTGCTCCCTCTCTGCTGTGTGGTTCCTTCCCTGCACTCATGTTCTTGACCTCCCCCCTGCTCTCCTGCAGCCAACGCCAGGGGCACCTGCTGATTCAGCTCTCTGCCCACCCTGCTCTCCCCCACTCCTCCCACTCCGCGTCCCACATGTGGCAGCCGCCAGGGCCGGGAACCTGAGCCCTCTTCTGCCTAGCTCCCTCCAGGTGCCCTGTCCTCATCCCTGGCCAGCCACAGTTATCCCCATGCTGCTCCGTCCAAGCCGAGAATTTAATTTCTCAAAGTGCAGGCACTGGCCATTCATCAAGTCCATGCTGTTTTCACAGGGAAGCCAGATGTCTCAGGCTGCAGAGGGATACACCTGCTTCCGTGGCTGGGGTACCAGCAGTTTGCTCAGGTTTCAAAGCTCTAGAACTTGAGGGTCCTGTTAACTAACACCTAGCCTCAGCCTGTACCTAATGGGGTCAGGCAGTGTGAGGCCCTGAGGCTGTTCTGGGCAGCTCACCATCCAGAACTGGGCTTTTGAAAACAGTGGCCCTTTAAACTTCAACGAATTACAATGAAAATGAAATATAATTAAACACCTCGTTCCTCAGGTGCACTGGCCACCTTTCAAGTGCTCACAGACCACATGGGCTAGCAGCTATAGAACTGCATGGCTCAGCCAGAGGCCATACCCCTGGTCACACTGGTCCGGAGGCAGACCCTCTGTCAGATCTGCTGTGACGGACGGTGTGGCCTGCATGGGGCCGACCCTGTGCCTGGAGAGCTCCGTGGAGTGGCTGACTCTTTGGGACAGCAGGTCTAGGGGAAGGCTGTATATGAAAGGGGCGCTCACCAGCAAACTCTCCTGCTCACCAGTCTGACCTCATTCCCTACCCAGCACGCATTCCCCTTCCCTGCTCCAAACACGTGGAGCTAGCATGCCACGGTCGCTCCCTGTGTTTGCGTCGCCAAGGCAGAGCCCTCCCACCCTCCTTCGTCCCCTGACTACGTTCCCTGCCCCGAAGACCCAGCTCAGCTCAGGTGTGACCTGGCTGCTGCCCCTTGTGGGGCAGGGTCCTGTCCTCAAAGTCCACATGGATGACTGGGTGAGGGAACAAATGAGTGACTAGGGCAGAGTGGACGTGACAAGAACAGAACGCTCTTCCAGGTGAAAAATCCACAGGTGAGCTCCCAGGGTGAGACAAGTAGAAGTGTCGTTGAAAAACAAACAAACAAAGATTAAAAGCAAACAAAAGAATAATCTGCTGAACCTTTGCTGTTCTCAACTGCAACCTGATCTTACTCCAGTCAAGACCTGACTCAGGACACTCGTCAGCTGGGTCACTAACGCTGACCTGGGCATCTGCTCCCGGCTTCGCCATCTTGGAGGATGGCAGGGTCCTGGCAGGAGGGAGTCTCTCCCTGAGTTTCAGGATCTTTGATCAGAGTCCTAGGGCTTGTATGCAGGGGTGAGTCCTCAAGGGCTCTGACAGTGAGCTGGGTGACAACATCCTGGAGGGGTGCGGACCCAGGAAAGGGCGGAATTAGGGAGAGAAGATCAGGAATTACAGAGGGAGAGCCTGAAAGAGGGCCGGTCCCCATGGAGGGGAATTCTCTAGAGCGGCCATGCTCAGAGCTGCCCCCTGGGAAGGCAAGCAGATCCTGAACACAGAGCCAGGAGACGCGGACTTGGTCCTAGCTGGACTGCTGGTTAACTGTGTGGCCTTAAGAAAACCACTTAATCTCTCCAGGCCTTAGTTTCTTCATCTTTAAAGTGGGAGTTAAAATACCTGCTTTTCCCTATTACAGTGGTCAGATTAGGTGAGTGCCAGGAGGAGGCATCCTGCAGGAGAGGCACCAGAGAAGCAGAGGACTCTCGGTTTCTGGCAGGAACGGGTTCTGCATCATCGTCTGCGCCTGCGGCAATGGGCTGGTGAGGGTTGGATGGACCTGGGCTGAAAACCTGGCTCTGTTGTGCACCTCCATGAGCCTTAGTTCTCTCTCCCATAAAATAGGAATCAGATTATTGTGAATCGGTGTGCAGAAGGTATCCAGCTCAGTCAGTGCCTGCCCTGGGGCTGGTGTGTCCTCTCCTCTGTGCACATGAATATGAAACTGCGTAGCCTACCGGAAAAATCCAGATATTTTCGCTGCATCCCTCTGCTTCCTGGTTGTCAGTAAATCTCCACTAGATCTTTGCAGAGGCTGAGAAGGGAGGGAGAAGCTGGCACCTCCTATCTTCTTTCTCAACACGAGTTGCGAGAAATCAGGAGCCGTGGTGTGACGGGGGCACCAGGAAATGCTGGTGGGAACGTGCTTTGCCGGGCCCAGGGTACCTCCACCAGCTGCCCCACCCCTGGCGTCCTGACATCCTACCCCACCCAACACCTTTGATGAATGTGCTCTGGGCAAAAAAAACAAAAACAAAAAAAAAAAACAAAAAAAAACAAAAAAAAATTCCAAATACCCGCCCCAGAAATACGTAATTGATCTCCCCCCCCCCCCCCACCGCCAGCTCTTAACCTGGGCTTTTCGGGAGGAGAAAAGATGCCTGATTAGAATATCTCTGAAGAGGGCAGTGAGTTATAGTAATGGACACTCTTCTAGCTGTCTCTCCCACTCATAAATACATCCCCCTCCGAAAGTGCAGATGGTCCATAATCGTCCATCATGCTGGAGTTCAGCACCGGACAGCTCCCGGGTGGGTTTTTCCTACGAGGCTCCTTTTTCTGCAAGCTAAAGGGAACTGTGACTCCACACAGCCGGTCCCTGTGATGGAGTGTGAGCAGTCCAGCCGTCAGGAGTGATTTAGGAGGGAACGAACAATAAATATCCGAGAGGTTGGAGCTCAGAGCAGGGAGGCAAAGAAGTCGGGGGTGGGGGGCTGAGGCTCTGCTGCAGCTGTACTTACATTTTTGTTGTTCTGTTTATTGATTTTTAAAAATGTTTATTTTAATTTCGAGGGACAGCAGGTGGTAGCGTCCCAGGTGGCTCCTGAGTGACCTTTCTAAGGAACCCGTTCTTTGCCCCCATCCCAAGGGCGAGGGGAGGGGTGAAGGCAAGGGGACGTTCGGTTGGGGGGAGTGTAAGTGGCTGGGTAGCTGGCATTCAGGGATAAGTAAGCGCCCCGCAGTCTTACTGGCATCACTGGACAAGTCCCTCTGAGGTTAATTAAAGCTGTATCTTCTGATGAGGTGGCCCAAGTCATGCCCCAGATTCCTACCACACGTCGGTCCGGGAAGGCCCAACCCAACAGGCTGCCCAGACCCACCTGTGGAATCCCCAGGGATGAGCCCGTCGCTCTGTCTTCCCAGGGGAGGCTCAAGTGAGAACAGCTCACCTGTGGCCATTTCTTGTTCATCCCAGCTTCTTCCTCCAGCTGCTCCTCCCCTGTGCTGGGGCTCACACACAGCCGGAATGGGGGGTGGGGGGTGCTGTTGCTGAGGTGGAGGGGGTGGCTCAGGCCTCAGCATTACTGAAAGGCTTCGACATTGTGTACAAAGAGCCATGGAGCCTGCGAGTTGGACGTATTCAACCTCCGCGTTTCTGCAGCCCTTCCTTCTTTGATACCCAGGGAGCCTTCAGTCTCTGGCCTGTCCTCTCTGTGCACACGGCCAGAGGGCCGTCCTTGGGGCCATGACCCCACCTTGGGCTGTGGGCAGCGTTTCCTGGCCTCCTGGCCCTCCCTGCTCTTCTCTCCCTGTCCAGAGGCAGGGGAGGTGAGGCTGGCTTGGAGAGCGGTGGACAAGGGGCTGCGGCCTACAGGTGCAGGCCTCACTCTGCCAGGTGGTGCCTCAGAGCTGTGCTGCAGCGGGAAGGCTGCCTGCTCCCGCTCTCCACACCCCCACTCCCAGGGCCTCCCTCCCTCCACCAGGATCAGGCTCCTCTCAACTCCAGATGGGGGTGAGGCTTTCCTCTAGAGCGGCAGAGCCAGGGGTCACAGGCAGACGCCTGCAGGTTCATCCACAGACGTGCTTGCCGGAGTCGGCTGCCTACCCCCCACTGGAGGGGCTGCCTCCAAGGAGACCGGAGGCGAACCGCATGCTCTTCCCCCAAGAAAGAGGAGCCGCCAAGGGGAAAGCCTGGTGCCTCACTAACCCTTGGAAATGGAGTTCACCTCGGAGGCCTCCTGGGGCCCCTGGGGTCTCCCTGGGAACTAAAGCGACACCCTCCACTCATTTACCAGATGTCAGCCAGCTCCAGGGCCACTGGCAGGACCTCTCTGGAAGCAGAGGAAGTCACACGCCTCCTGGGTGTGACGGGCACACGAGCCCCAAAGCCAGCTTCTTCCGAGCCGCCTGCAGGGGCCCTGAGAGGGTGGCAGGAAGGCTGCCCACCACCCGCCGGTCCCGGGCCCGACCCACCTACCAACACCTCGTGGGCAGAAGGTGCAGAAGGGGCGAGCTGTGCAACGAGCAAGCGGTGTCCCCACTGCGAGGTCCCGGCAAGCACCGGGCTGCCCCCTCCCCCACCCCTTACAGATGCACTTGAATGATTCAACCCCTCCTAGAAGGGGCACCTAAAGATGTGCAAACGGCCCGGAAATGCACCATCCTGAGTTCTCATCCCGCCTCGCCAGCTTGACAGCAAAGTGTCTGTCTGAACAATTGGTTTTCCTTCTCAGTTTGCATCTGCGCGTGAACGAAGGCTTGCTTCGGGCTCAGCGTTGGCGCATCGCTCCACGCACCACCGGCCACGGGCGAAACACGCCTCCCTCGCCAGCTCTCAGCAAGCGGGCATCTCTGGCTGGTGTGGAAGAGCGCTGAGCAGGGTCACCGCCGCCCCTGCAATCCTGGCCGCCTCGAGCACAGGAGGACAGTGAGGAGCGAGCTGAGCTGCCCACGACAGGGAGGTTTCGGGGGAGGGCCCAGGTGGGCAGGCAGGTGCAGCCACGAGGTGCCCGCTGTCTGTTGGCGGCCTTGCAGCGGCCATCACAGGCCCTCCTCCTGGCTGCAGAATGCGCCACCCTCACCGTCACCAGCATACGAGATTAGGGAAGCGGCGCTTAAGGGCCCAATTCCCAACCCCGTTGACATCTGGCAACCAGTCTCCATCCCAGGGAAAACCGCCCTCGGGCCCACGACGAGCGTGGGAGGGTATCCATCTGTGGCAGCAGTGACAACGCAAACACAGAGACACGCTGGTTCCTGGAAATCGACTCTCTGCACCCACGGAGCTGCTTTGGGATGTCCTGGCCCGGTGTTTCTCTTCCCGAGGTCTGGATGTCACGGAAAACAACGGCACATCCTCTGCTGTCGCATACCTGTGCTGTGTGCCTTCCACACGTGTTGTTTCTAATCCCGGTGACAAGGGGATTGGGGTGTGCCTGAGGGTTAGGGGCCTGAGCCCCACTTCCGGGGAAGGGGTTCGGGCCTGCCTGGCTGCCAGCCCCTCACCTCCCTTCCTCCAGCCTGCACCCTACGTCCATCCAGCGTAGATGGACCCCGGTGACCCGGTGAGCGTGGGGCCGGCGTCCACAGCCCAGTGCCAGCCAATCCCGTTGCCTCTGCGAAGGCTTTGCAGGTGAGCTGTGTATACAGTTGGCACTAGAGCTGGGAAGGGGGCTTCCAGGCGAGGGACTTTGGAAACCCCCTTTGAGGACCCCAGACAGTTCTGGATATTCCGTCCCCAGAAGGTGCACGTGTGTGCACACAGGTGCAGCTGGGGGCTTCGCGCACCTTGGACCCTGCTCAGGAACACCTGTGTGGGCGGCCGGGTACCCGCGCGCATCTTTTCTCCACCCCGACCCTGGGGCGTCACGCTCAGCGGCCGCCGCCTTAGGGTGCTGTGTGACGCGTGCTTCATCTCTGGGGGGAGACGAGGTCCTCTTAGAAGCCAGGCCCTTAGCTTTTCCCCCCACCGCCCCCAGCCGGATACGCTCTGCGTGGGCAAGAGAAAGGAGGCAAACTAACTTTTATTAAGGGCTCCGTGCTGGGAACCTTGCCTGGGCACGCTGCCTGGGCCATCTCGTTTAATGGCTTGGCACGTTCTTCCCAGCCCTTCAGCATTACGGTCTCGGTGAGACCATAACCTCCCCGCCTTCGCTCCGCCGCCGGGATGCCCCGCAGACCCGCCCTCCCTCCCTTCTGTGGTTGGCGTGCCCCGCTTCTGCCCCTGTATCCATCCCTGCTTCCCAAGCACAGCTCGGATTCCTCCCTTGTATCTCTCTATCTGAACCCACGTGTTTCTTTACCCCAACATTTTTCTGGGTTGCTTTTTGCCTTTCTTTCAAATAACCAGAGACACGCATGTGAAGCTGAGGTCAAGTCACAGAAGGTCAGTTTTAGCTCCTGAATTAGAATATGGAATATAGGCTCACAGTGCTCAGCCCCATCTCTGTGCTCAGTAAGCACTCAGGAGTTCTGTTCTTCCCTTCTCAGCTCCCTCTCTCCCTCCGCCTCTGGCTTTCCTCCTCTGAGGACAAGATGTGCAGTAGAGGCCCACACACAGTGCCCGGTGCCTCGAAGCACGCTTGTGTCCCGCTCAGCCGAGTGGGTGTGTCGAGCCAGGGTTTGGAGGAGGCAGGGGCCCAGGGTGTGGCTCAGGGGCCCTGCTGGGTGCCCCCCGCCCCCTCCCCCAAGACCTAGCGAGAGACTGTCCCAGCTACCTTGTTGTTTGCTCTCTTTCCCTGACATTGAGGACTTGGCATTTCACACAGGAAGGACGCAGGGTGGGGCCCCCAAGGTCTCTGCACCTTTGTAGATGGGCATTCGCCATTCCAGGACCACGGGGACGGTCTGTGCTCTGGGTTCCAGGGCCTCCTGAGCACAATAAGATTTTAAGCTGCCCTGAGCTTTCAGCCCGTTTGCGTCCGAAAAACAAAGGCCCTTAGTCAAATCCGTGAGCAGCGTTTCATGGCACGCGGACGTCGGCCGTGGGTGCTGCTGGACGGTGGGGTTTCCTCTCCTGGGACCCCAGCGCATCCACACACGGCCTCCCCCAGCTGCACCGCCAGCTACCTGCAGGAGCCACCGTAGCCGTCAGGGCAGCTCTTGGCAGAATGCGCCAAATTCTCTGAAGGTGCCGAGAAGGTGGCTCCTGGGGAGCTTGAAGAATCCGTCTCGGCAGCGGCTGGAGCCACACTGTGGTAGGAGAAGTGGGCGGCTCCTCAGAGGCTCTTGTGCTGCAAAGGGCAGTTCTGCCCCCAGGGTTAGAGGGAAAGACACATCCCGCCGAACAGGCAGGCAGAGGCACAGTATTTTTGTGTCAAAGCCTCTAGTGGGCAACTCAACGAAGGGCGGAAGGCAGCTGTTCTCCAAACCCACCGAGGGCAGGATGTGGGGAATGACCTCAGGGCTCATCGTGAAGGATCTGGGGTAGATCAGAGAAAGGACTTTTCTTGGCAGCGAGGTTGGCTAAACGTGGGGAAGGTTTGCCAAGAGAGGCGGGGGGGGGGGGCATGGAGAGCTCTTTGCTGGGAAGCATTTAAAATAGCACCAAGTGTCACAGCTGAGGACCAAGAGGGGTCCTGCCTGAAGGCAGGAGAAGGGACTGAGCAAGCATCGCAAGTGTGTTCTCCAAACAGGAAGAGCTGGGAGTTGCTGGACCACTGGGGCACATAGGGCCCTGCTTCTGGCTGGGGCGGCTGCCCCCGTGATGGGCTGGGCTGCCAGCAGCGCCCTCCTCGTCCTGTGAGGCCCTGGACGTGGGGCCAGAGTCAGCACCAGGAGGGACTCTGTGCCGAGGGAATCCCAGCCACGCCCCCTAGAGGCCACATTTGCAGTGGACACCCCCAGCCAGCCTGGGCTGCTCTCTTTCTTTCTCTCTCTCTTTCTAGAGGGGACTCTCAGGACCTTCAGCGAGCTCCAAAACTGGGCACAGAGCTCTGGGGCAATCACTGCTCAGCCGGGCTGGCTGGAGTTTTGCAGGAGGAGCTGGACTGGAGGTGGAGAGCCTGTCCTGTTGTCCTTCCCCTTCTGCGGAGGACACGGGGCCCCTGGGTTCCCTCCTTTCTTTTGGTGACGCAGTGTGACTTCTCTTCCTTCGTGGCTCCAATATGTCAAAACTTTGTGGCAGGAAAGAAACGCAGGGAAAGCCATCTGGGAAGTAGGTCACCTAAAAACAACAACCTGACTGTAATTGAATTAGCTCCTTACAGGGCTGTCTGCAGAAGAGCCCAAATCCAGCGGCGGCCTCCTCCCCCTGCAACCTCCTCTCCGTCCCCTCCCCCCACACCTTCCCTCCTTACACGGGGAATTTCAAAATGCAACCCTTGGCACAAATTATTCCAATAAAACCCCATCAGGCAGATAATGAAAACATCACGACGTGAGCAGGCATCATCGAGGAAGCCAAGAGGTAAAGGTGGTGGATGTGGAAATAAGGGGGCGTTTGCTGTTGTGTGGCTTTAGCAGACCCCTCCCCCCCACACACACACATACCTGCCGTCTGGTTTGCGCTCCGCGGTTTTGTTTTCTGGATTCTGACAGTTGATGGGTGCTGTCCTCCGTTGGAGTTTTGGGTGATCCACTCGAGCCTCGTCCGTTCCGCGGTGGCTTCCTGGATCCCAGGCGGCCTCCACGTGGCCACTGGGTCAGCAGGTACAGCCCGGGTCATCCAGACCCTCACTGGCAAGAGGAATTCGCCACAGCCCTTGCAAGGGCCCCGGCCGACAGCGCTCGGAAGGTCCCGTCCACTCACAAACTTTGCCAACAGCCAGCAAGTGGTTCATGGCACGAAGGCTAATGGTGGGCTACGAGTTTTTCCATTCCGTGAGACTATCGTTCGTGAAAGAGGAGGGAAACAAGAAACTTCTAGAAAGGACACAGTGGCAAGCTTAACTTCTGTTCCTAGAAACACCATGAGACCAGCCAGTAAAGACACACAAGTTAGCGTCTGTCGTGAGGACTGTCTGCCATGTAAATAAAGGATTTGTCCGTCAGATCCAGTCTCTTTCCCTGCCGAGACAGCGGCCCACAGAGATAACGAGATGTCACCCTGTGACTCGCCTTGGTCTCCTCAAAGATTGGGATCTTTTCTTTTTTCCTTTTTTTTTTAAGATCGCACTTCTAACCACACGGCAAGTGTCCACACCACCTACTGATTGTCTGGAAAGCAGCTAGTTAAGAAGGGGCAGTCAGCGGTCAAGGACACCTTGCCAGTTTTCAGACAGTCTCGGGTCTACCTTCTCAACCCCCAGACGGCACAGATACTGTCCCCTTCTAGGCGTCCGGGGAGAAAAATCCTCTTTTCGAGGACGCCCGGCCGCACACCCCGATCCATTTTTCATACTTGCTCAGGACGTGATCGCCAACAGATCACTCAGGGTGGATCCGAACCGCCCACCGTCTGAACCGCAGCCAGACGTGCTCACTCCCACCCCAGCCTGGCCGGGCCCCGACCACCAATGTGTCAGTGTCCTTGTTCTCAAGTTGGCATGGGCCTGGGCCAACGCTTCAAATGCCGTCCACTGACTTGACTGCAGAATCAATAACAACTTCCTTCCGGCCATTTCGTTTAGAAATAAGCATCTGAGATTTGATGCATTGGGTCTGGTTTGGTGGAAAGAGTGCAGACTTTGGAACTCAAATGACCTGGGTCTGCATTTCAGCCAGGCTGCATGCTGACCACGCGGCCTTTGACAAGTGACAGCCCGGAGCCCCAGTCTTTCTGTCTGCAGGCTGGGGGCTGCAGTAGGAGTGGGGGGGAGCAGAGGGGTTCAAGGAGGGGACAGAGCGCCAGACCCCCCCAGTCGGTCCTCATAAAGTGTTAGCTCCCTTCCTTTCTTTGAAGGGTGTGCCTGTGTGTGTGTGTGTGTGTGTGTGTGTGTGTGTGTGTGTGCATTTCGTGTTAAGGCTGAGCAATCAGACAGCTAGGGTTGCCGACTAAAAATACAGGGCCCCTGCCTAACTTCTACCTTGAGATAAACCATGCGTAAGTACATCTAAGTAGCACAAGTACATCCCAAATGTTGCATGGTCCATACTTATACCAAAAGATGTAAAACATTATTTGCTGTTTATCTGAAATTGCAAATTCAGCCGGGCATCCGGTAATTCTGTTTGCTAAATCTGGCAAGCCTGGCTGGAACAAGGTTTGTTTTTTCGGTTGTAACGTTTGATTGACAGAAGCAGGTGTGCTTATGGGGACTGTGGCCACGGTGGCCTTGGGGGCAGGGACTGTGTGAGGAGGAGCCCAGGCTGTGAGGCCCAGCCCTCCACGCCCGACTCCCGACTCCCGACTTCCGTGTGGCCTGGTGCCTTCTTTCCCCTTCTCCTTGTGGAGATCCTTCCATGGCGTCAGGCACAACTCTGAGCCGCAGGCAGTCCTGGCTGGGAGCGAAGGTGACAGCCACAGCCTCGGCCCAGTGGAGCCGCCCACAGGTAGGGGGTTGACCCCGAGCCCGCACGGACCTACACAGCCCTGGAGAGAGCCTGCTGCTCACAGAGCGACGGCTGCTCGCTGACCTGGGCACGGTGCAGCGTTCTCTCGAAACCTCGCCCGTTCGTTTCACGGGTGACATTGGATCTTCCCGAAACAGGACCCACCCAGCAGAGCTCAGGGCAGCTGCTAGACCCCTGCAGACCCGCCACACTGCCATGAACCCCGTGCACATTCTCCGCCCCAGCGCCCCGACCCTCAGGCACTGCTAAGCCGCCCCTCCCCTCGCCCACTCAGCAGCACCCTCAGCCCCCTCCAGTGTTTACGCGGCCAAGTATACCCCGGTCCTCCCGTCCCGCTCGGCGGGTGCTGTGGGTCCTGGCCGATGATGCTGGTGCCGGCGGCAGAGGGAGACCAGTAGGAAATGGAACCGCTTTCCTCCCCCAAAGACCCTCCGAGCTCTGCTGGCAGACCCAATCCCTCGTAGAGAGCACTGTTTTTGGTCCAATCTCATTTGTGCTGAGGTTTCCCTCCAGGGTTAGCTCGGGAGACGTCTCCCACTGGCCTCTTCCGAGGGGCCTTATTTACCAGAATCCCCTTGGTGTAGCATTTAACGTCTCCATTAACATTTCGTGCGTCTTGCTCATCGCGCGCCATGGGCCCTCAGAGACCGCCGGGGTGGCGGGCGCGCAGCAGCCCGCAGAAACGCCAGGCTTATTTTAATTGGTTTGAAACTGTCGCTGTCGGCCACAGAGGGGTCCCTTTCCTTGAGTAATGACCCGGAATTTGATCATGCAGCTTTTATTAGCTTGTAACACCAAACGTGGAACCGTGTGAGATCAGAGCAAGAGCCAGGCACACATCTGCCCTCCGCGGCGCACTCGAGCTGGGCACACATCTGCCCTCCGCGGCACGCTCGAGAAGGTGCACCAGCCACACAGGACCCGTGTACATGGGAAAGTGCTGCCCAGTAGATGGCAGATGGTGCTTCTGGGGGGAGAGCGCCTTGAATGAGTTTCTGACATTCCAGGAACGAGTATCTCCTGCACACCCGTGGTCCTGCCAGGAGGCACCTAGGAGTCAGCCGCCGGTGGCAAAACCACGGTCCCCTCAATTGGGGGAAGGGAAAGGTGGGCTAATAACTCGTCTACGCATTCTCACTTAATGCTCGGGTTTCCTTGTCTGCCTGAAGGCGTCCACTTGCCAGAGATAGGAAGCTTTGCTCAGAAGACCGTCACCCCGGGCCCCAGGGCATCGTGACTTTTCCTTGCATTTGTTGAGCAGAGGAAGCACCGGTGGTCCAGAGTCTAGAATGTTCCAGCACATGGTTCCCTCCCCACACCCTGGCCCTCCCTTTGCAGTGCACGAGACTTCTGTCGGCTCAGGCTGGTTGTAAGGAAAACGTTCGCGGACAGTTGAGGGAGCAATTCTAGACTAGCTCGTCGTCTGTTAAATGGAGGGAGGGTGGCAAGGAAAATCTGGTGCCTTCCGTCCATCAGTCTGGCCCTCCCGGCCACCGGCGAGTCTGTGGAGTCGGAGTGCCTGAGGGCTGCCCTCCCGGCCGCGTGCCGCTCATGTGGCATCAGTATCTCTCACTCCCTCAAGGGGCTCACGATCCAAGCACCCTCATCCAAAGAAAATTTGGAGAATTGTGATAATTAAGGCAAAATATAATAACTGTGTTCCTCCACCCTCAATTAACAAGTTAACATGTAGCTATATTGCATTGTCTTTTTTTTTTAGGTTTGTTTATTTATTTTTGAGAGAGAGAGAGAGAGAGAGAGAGGGAATTCCAAGCAGGTTCTGAGCTGTCAGTGTGGAGCCAGACTCGGGGCTCAATCCCATGAACCATGAAATCACGACCTGAGCCGAAATCAAGAGTCTGACGCTTAACAGACTGAGCCACCCAGGCGCCCCTACATCGTCTTTTAAAATAAGATAAAGACAGAGAGGGAGGCACACCGTAAGAGACTCTTAAATACAGAGAACAAACTGAGGGCTGCTGGAGGGGAGTTGGGTGGGGGGAGGGGCTAAAAGGGGGATGGGCATTAAGGAGGGCACCTGTTGGGATGAGCACTGGGTGTTGTTTGTAAGTGACTGGATTCTACTCCTGAGACCAATACTACACTGTATGTTAACTAACTTGAGTTAAACAAGTAAATTAAAAAAATAAAAAGAAAGGAAGCAGTGTAGACAGGTTCGATCCCCTCTGCCTGCTCCCAGCCTCACCCCGTGCCCCCCAAACACTCGCACCCAGGAATAGATTCAGTGTCCGCTATTTTTGTCCTTTGGAGAAAACATTTACACACACATGACCGTGAACACTAAATAGATAGTTTTCTATGTCTTTTTAAAGTGCACATACATGACATCCTTCTGGAAACTGCTGCACTCATTCCGCGTGGTGTTTTCATGGCTCCTTCCCGCGGACGTGGGTGTTTCCGACCCATTCCCTTTACCTGCTGTGTGGACACCTGCCTTAGGAATCGGCCACTCTGTCTTTATCTGCCCTTTCCTTGATGGATACTTGGTTGTCAGCACTCCACTGGGGGCAGCGCCACCCAGCGGGGCCCGGAGCCTGTCTCCATGTGTCCAGGAGATGTGTGTGCACCTGGGCAGTGAGTGGCTGGGTCTCAGAAAGTTCCGGGCCCTGGTCCCAGCTCTCCGACGTGTCTGGACCTACCTGTGCTGCCGTGCTGTCCTCAGCGGCCCTGGGATTGCCAGTGTGTCTGCGCGTGTCCACTCATGCACTGAAAGACAGCACCTTGCCGCGTCTGAGTCCCCAGTGCCCGTCCGTCTTTCCTCCGTGTGTCAGCGAGCTGGACTTGAGCAGTCTGTATCTTGGAGAGGTTTAGGGCAAGAAGTGAAACCCGTATACTTGTAAAAAAGAGAGAGAAAGAGAGGAGGGAAGGAGGGAGGGAGAAAGAAAACCGTTCACCAGTGTTTGGGCCCCCACTGCCTGGACCCCACTTCATGAGCGACCCTGACCCGCGGCCTCCACGGTGACAGGCTGAGCAGCTGTGTTCAGGGCCTGAGCCTTTGCTGCCCTCGGAGGCTCTCTGGCCATCAGAGCCCTCCGCTGCTGGAGATGGGAGAACGGGCAGGGGCGTCCCCTGGGCTGGGGGCGTCTGCAGGGCTGGAGACCTGGGGGAGGTGCTGCAGCCACAGGCCCCCAGGGATTTCCCACAGGAGGCACAGGCACCCGGCCAGTGGTGTAAGCATACAGGCAGCCACACTCAGGCCAAATCCACACTCCACGTGGCATCTCCAGGGGCAAAGAGAGGCCGGCCATGCCCTCCCTGCCCCGAAGGTGTTGCTGGACCCTCCCAAGCCAGGCCAGGCCTCTCTGCTCTTCCCATATCCAGGGCGTCTGGGGCGAGGACCCCAGCCGGGAAGAGAGAGATGAACGGGCCCAGGACGTGAAGACAAAGTGAGCGAGTGATACGTGGCAGCCCGTGCACCACCTCGCCGTTGCTCTGTCCCCAGACTCGTGCTTTGGAAGTGCAGGGCCCCCCATCCCCTCTCTGGCGCTGCTGAATCGGCCCCTGGAGCTGCCCACCCTACCCTCTTCCATGAGCCTGCCCCAGTGGGCTTTGGAGGGTTTCCCAGGGCTGTGCGTAAGGGTCTTAGCTGTGAGGGAGCTCATAGTGCAGATGGGGAAACCCAGTCACCCAGAGGCCCACCGTAGCAAGAGCCAGGACAGGGTGCCATCACAAGGTATCTCATGCCAGATTCCCTGGGCTCAGGTCCAGGCCAGTGTGTGGTTGTTTCCCTGTAGAGTTACTGGAAGGGTCACATAGCCATAAGAAGGTTCCGGGTGCCCTCATTGCCCTAAGCCCCCAGTCCTGTCTCTCCCGCTGCCTCCTCCCCAGGGAGGAGTGTGTGCTCGGGCTCGGGCTCGAGGAGGACCGGACCACAGTAACCACGCAGTTTGTTAACCCAATAAAATCTCAAGTTCATGAGCAGGAGGGTTTCCTGGCCTGAGCCTGACATGCTACTTGGGACGGGTGGCATGTCCCCATCCCAGGAAGGGTCTGTCACCCAAGAGCCAGCTGCCATCCACCCTCCAGGTGGGTCTGGCTGTCCACCCTCTGTCCGCCGCGCCCTGTCCCCATCAGAGGTCCTCAGGCCATGCCCTGTGGTGTCTTCTCCGCCCAGCCTAGACTCAAGATGCTTGTTCTCTGTGTCACTGAGAATCCCCAGTCCCTCTTCTTAAAGATCGGCTCTGTTCCTGTCTCCCTTGCGTTCTCCCTCCTTCTCTGTCTCCTGGGACTTTTCCTGGTGTGCCTAATTCCCAGGGGCCGCTTCAGCTTCTGGGACGCGGCCCCACCTCGCTGCACACACACGACCCTACCAATCGATTCCGAAAGCAATTCGTCACAGTACAGTGGTGCTGGTAACTGTGGCATTTTGCTTTGTGGTTATTGATACATCATCGGGACTGAGAAGCGGTGCTGGGGGGGAGGGGGGCAGCACTGGGCGGGGCACAGCGGACAGGGTGTGGAGACAACTGTCCTGCAAATGCCAGGGAGCCCCGCTCTGGCAGGGGGCCGGGGGGGGGGGTAGATTGTGAGACTCAAGAGGAAGCTGGTGCCGGGGCTGGGACATCAGCTCACGAGAGACTCAGGGTCAGTGCGTTCCTGGGCTCGTGACCCTGCATTCCTTGCCCCCAAGGGATGGCTGGCCCCTTGCTGCCTCCTCTGCCCTTTCCACGCCATCGAGGGGCCCAACTCCTCTGGAAGTGCAAGCTGGAAAGACCCCAGAGCTGTTGAATCAGCTGTGGTTCTCCCGAGAAACAGGACCAATGGGAGCTGTTTATGTATCTGTCCATCCACCCATCCATCTGTCCGTCCATGCAGCCATCCAGCCATCCATCTGTCCGTCCAGCCATCCATCCATCCACCCATCCATCTGTCTGTCCATCCATCCATCCGTCCGTCCATCTGTCTGTCCGTCCATCCATCCATCTATCCATCCAGCCATCCATCTGTCCGTCCATCCATCCACCAATCCATCTGTCTGTCCATCCATCCATCCATCCATCCGTCCGTCCGTCCGTCTGTCCGTCCATCCATGCAGCCAGCCAGCCAGCCATCCATCTGTCCGTCTATCCGTCCGTCCATCCGTCTGTCCGTCCGTCCATTCATCTATCCATCCAGCCATCCATCTGTCCGTCCATCCATCCACCCATCCGTCTGTCCACCCATCCATCCATGCATCCGTCTGTCCGTCCGTCTGTCCATCCATCCATGCATCCAGCCAGCCAGCCATCTGTCTGTCCATCCATCCATCCACCCATTCATCTGTCCGTCCATCCAGCCATCCGTCTGTCCATCCAGCCATCCATCCATCCATTTATTCATCTCTCCCTTCCCCCCTCCATCCATCTTTCTATCAATCTACTTGCCTTATCTATATCTATATCATCTACAACTATATTTGTATCTACCTATACCTATACGATATACATGATGTAGATAGATACATAGATAGATAGATAGATAGATAGATAGATAGATAGATAGATAGATAAAGAAAAGAGATTTGTTTCAAGGAATTGGCTGGTTGTGGTGAGCCAGCAGGTTTTGATGAGCGAGGGTGAAGGTCTAGATAAACTGCAAGGTCTGTACCTTACAGCCAGACCCCATGGGCTGTGGGCCCCCTTCCCCACGGGTCCCAGAGCCTGTCTGATATTGTGCGTCTCACTGCAAGAGAGCATTAGGGCTGTGAGTGGCTGGGAGCCTCGAGGTGGCGAGCAGGGACGCTTTGTTATAACTTCTCCCAGCCCGATGCTCCTTGGTTGCAGCGTTGAAACGATGCCGTTCCCATGACACTCTGTCCTGTGATATTTTTAATCAAGAGCGCGGGAGAGCGTGTGTCTGATGCACTCCAGATATTCAGAGATTGAAAATGGTTTTGTTCTCGTGTTTTCTTTTCTAAATGCAGCGTTAAGTCAGAACGGCCAGAGGAAGATTCTGCCAGCATTTCCCTTGAGCTGGTCTGCAGACCCCCTCGGCTGGGAACCTGTCCCAGGAGCTCTCCGTCGGCAAACAGGTGCGCATCCCCTCACGTCGAATTTTCTGCTCCACCCGGAGCTGGTTCCTGAATCCAGGTTCCTGGATCGGGGCTTCTCGGGGGCCCAGGGGCTGGGAGCGGCTGTCTCTGTGGGCGGCGGCGTGGCACTTCGGCAATGTGTCAACGTGGCGTCAGCTGGGGGAGCCGTGGTTGGTAGAGAGGAGGGTCCGCCCCTCCCCCCGCCGCTTGGTTCCTGAACCCTTCTGTGTTTCCTACCTGCCCTTACTCAGTCCCGTTACTAAAATGCAAATCAGCGAGTGCGTAATAGATAATTAATAGACTGATCAGCCAGCAAGGGAGGTAAGTAGATAAATAATTTTAATCATCCTTGGGTTGCCCATAAATTCCCTCACTGCCTTTTTATTAAACTCTCTGTTTACAGGAGTCATTTATATTGCATGCCATTTTGCAAATCCCTTCCTTGGCGTCTCCCACCAGGTCTGACCTGGAGTGGGGGCACCGTGTGACAGCCAGGGTCTTTTCCCGGCAGGGCCGGGCGCTGGCACAGGTTTCGAGAAGCTCTGCCCAGGGAGCAGGGGTGGGGGGCGACAGGGAAGACCGTGCTCAGCTCCCCGAGGCCTGCCCTCTGCTCCCCAACGTGGCCGCAGCCTATATTTAGACAGACTCAGAAACCTTTATTATGCTTGGCACCTGTGCCATAGGTATGAGCTCACTCTCCTCCCCAGGGATGGCCTCCACCTATTAATAGCCTTGGCTGAGGCTTCCTCGCTGCTCCGAGTGCCAAGAGAGAAAGTGGGTTAATAAATATAAAAGAAAACTCCCTTAAGAGGGCCTGGGGCCAAACTCTCGCCCAGACTCTCCAAGACTGGTGGCTGATGGGGCCCAGAGGGGCCCAAGGTTCCCTTTACCCAGCCTCTCCTCCTCCGACCAGTGGTCCGATGCCTGGCTGGCAGGTGTGAGGACCGGCGTTGGAGCAGTGCTCTGGGTTTCCAGGGAGCTGGGATGGTTGAGGCACAGGTGGGCAAGGCCGCCACCCAGGTGGGGCAGAGGTAGGGGTTCAGATGTGACCTGGGTGCATCTGGTGGCTAAGGAGATGGGGGTGCATCTTGGCTCTCCTGCCTCCCCCTTCCCACCGCTACCATTTCTCTGTTGGTTTTCGCTGGTGACCTTGTGCACCTACAGCATGGAAGAGAAGGGGGGAGTGGCCCTTGGGGTGGTCACTGAACAAGACGAGTCTCTCCTCGCCATCTCCCCCACTCCCGGGGTCTGCAGCAAGGATAGTTTAGCCTGAGTTAGAAACACCTGTGAAAACAGTGGCATCCCAGGGAACAGAGCAGGGAGGGGACGGGGAAGCTCCCTAAAGACAGGTGTGCCCAGGGTCAGCTCCCAGCCGAATTTCAAAGTGTCTGCGGCCGGCACTCTGCACAGACGCACAGGCTGCCCCTGGGCGAGGGAGTCCTCATCTGACACTGCAGAGTGCCCTCGGGCCAGGGAATGGTTCTGTCCCTGTCTTGTTCATTCTCAGCCTGGTACTTAGGAGACACTCCTAGGATTCGTCCTCCTGCGGGTGGGAGGTCACTGCCACCCCGCTCCTTGGCGGCAGCCAAGGCTCCCACCTGGGGACGGGCAGCCTCCTGCCGCTGCCTGGGCCGGACGCCGGGGTCCACCTGACAGCTGGATGGCCAGCTGGGCTCACACCTGCCGGTCACGCCTCCTCCTTGGCGGGCAGCTGTTTGCCCAGGGCAGAGAGGGATTTCAGGCTGAACAGGTGGAAAGGCCTTTTTAAGTTGCACTCGGTGGAATTCGAGTCTGAAAAACGGCCCAGTGGAGGCTCCCTGCCCTTTCAGGAGTTTATTTAGCTCAGAGCCGCACGCCCGCCCTGCCGCCTCCCCGGCCCACACACTGGCTGAGTGGGAGGGAGAGACCGGCCAGGGAAGAGGCGGAAGGAGCTGACGGGGCAGATTTTCCAAACGCTTCTTCCCTCTGCTCAGTTCAGGGCAGGCTGGAGGGGCGGCCACTGAGCCCGCTTTCATTGCGTTCTGTCTGAGGCAGGCGGACAGGGGGACAGGACTGTGCCTTTCGTTAGGACTTGGGGGCACTGGGAACGTACGTGTTCGCGGAACCCGAGAGCGAGCCCTGTCGCGACAGCTCAGCGTCTCTGGCATCTCGGGTCATTCGGTGGACGTTTTTAGGGCCTCTTGTCCGTTTCTGCTTTGGGGGGACTTGGGGCAGGTGGAAAGGGAAGATAATGAATGAAGACCGGAGCACGTCGGTGGTCCAGCCAGTGGTGGACACCACAGCAAGGCTCCTTGCTCTCTGGGACGCGCTGGTCCACAGGAAGGACTCCGGTGGGGAGGGGATGGCCCCTTGCTCCAACAAGAGGCCCCCAAGTCCGCAGGGTGTTGACATCCACTGCTGTGGTTGAGCCCCTCACACATCCCCACTGCAGATGAGGCCCCGGGGGGCAGGAAAGGAGGGGCCGCGACTGGAATTCACACCTTCTGGGGCTTCTGACCCTTGCTCAGTGTGTGAAGCACAGAAGTGGTTTGCCCGTGGACCACCTTGAAGCAGCCGTGGCCAACTCGCCTCCTTGGGCAAGAGGTTCATGCAGAACAGAGAGTGGGGCCTCTGGGCCGGGCGCCCCAGGCCCCAGGAGGCTGAGTGAGGGTGTCATCACTGGGGCTTGCCTGTGTCCTTGGTTCAGAGTCTACACTGGACGCCTTCGTGAGGTCGAGCTGCGGTATTTGCCTGTGTGCACACGTGTGCATGAGATGGGGTGGGGGGGCGGGGGCTCCAAGCAGACTTTCTGTCTTAAAAATTCCTCCCTAACCTGAAATATAAGGAAAATAGGAAGAAGGTGATGCTCTGGCCCTGTTGGTGTCAAAGTAGTAAGTCATACTGTGTCACATTATGTCACACCCTTAGAATGCCATGGGACGTCCGAGCCGGGAGGGCCCCGGGGACCATCTTGTCCAGCTCCTTCCTTTTTGGGCCAAGCAGGAGACTGGGCTCTGAGAGGCCCAGGGCTTCCCCCAAGGCTCGCAGCTGGTAGTGGAGGCTGTTCTCCCGCATCCTCCTCAGGACCCTCGAGGGGTGGCGTCCCTGTTTCAGCTGTCATTGCACTGAAGGTGACTCTTCCAGGGATCAGTGGTCTCGTGCCCCTGGTCCGCCTGACCTGCCTGTCGGGGCCGGGCAGGTGGAGGTATGTACCTTCGGTGCCGTCATCAGGCTGGCCCCTGGCTTCCTAAGTGCAAAGTGTCCAAGCGGTGCGGGCGTGACCTGTCCTGGGAGAGGGCGTGACAGAGGAGCCAAAGGAAAGAGCTGAGGGCTTTGCTTCTCCCACAGACAGGGACGGGTGGACCGAGCTCCTGCCCCCACAACATGATTCCAGACCTCAGGTGCCAGCGGCACCTTCGGGGAAGGGCAATCGCAGAGATGAATCCGGAAGGGCGGCCCTTTGGTTTGTCTTCCTCCTCTGGGGCTAGGGGGGTCTCAAGGTCGTCCTTAGGATCGATGCTTTTCTTTTTAAATAAAAATGAGCTCATGGTACCTTTTCGTTAGTACATAAACAAGGCATGTTCGCCGTAGAAAAGTACGGACGAGAAAGCGAACGTATAATCCGACTGCCAGAAATTACAGAAATGGGATCACAGTCTGTCCGTTGTTTGGTAACCCGGGTTTCTTCTGGCTGTTTCAGCCTAACAGCATCTTCAGGAGCGTACTTCTAGGTGGATTGTCACCTCGCTTTTAATGCATGCACACTGCTGCATTACACAGAGGTGTCATCATTCACTTACCCAACCCCCCAGGTATGCTTCCGACTACTCTGACAGGCATTAGCCTCTGACCCCGCTTCCAGAATTCTCTGGCACACCTCAAGAAACCAGAAGATTAATTTCCCAAATAGGAATCAGGAGACGATTATTCACATTCCAAAGGAGACTGCAAACATATCCTCCAAGAGCTTCTTTGATGAATGGGCTCCCCCGGGGCATCCAGACGTGCTCCCGTGTGTGGGATCCCGGTCCACATCCAGCTGCGTGGAGGGTGGCCCCCGTGGCCTCACGCTCCCACCCCTTCCTTCATGGAGGCCTTTCCCGGGTCCGCAGAGCGCGCGTGGGCGTGTGCACAAACCAGCACGCGCACACCTGCACCCACGCACGCACATACACACATGCGTGCCTGCATGCATACACACACCACGTCTGGAAGCCTGTCCCGTGATGGGCTGAAAGGTGATGATAATTTAATTCATCGTTAATCACATCGTTATCAGGTGGTCTGCCCCTGGCAACCATTCCCGGGGAATAAACTGTCATCTCTCTCTAAAAGATAAAGGGAAGTCAGCATTCATGAGGTGAGGCAGGTCAGGGCCCCCAGGCCGTGTGACTTATTATTTAATGAGACAGAGACATCTCAGAGGAGTAGAGACTTCAGGGGACTTTGAGTAAAACCAGATCTGAAAACCCCACATCCCAGCCTGCAAGCCAGCGTCCACGGGGGGGCGCGTATGATGGTGTCGCCATCTGGGAAGCAGGGCTGTAAGTTCCCCTAAATGCGTCTTTTCCCTGATAAGCCGTCTGCACCCACAGAAGAGCAAAGGCCCGCCCACGGGCAAAGCATTAGTGCGTGTTCATATGACCGTATACCCAACAGTCCGTAAACACATTTCTGGTATATTTGTGTTCAATTTCAGAATACCTAAATTATACTTGCGTTTATATTTAATCGTGTATATAAACATAAACGTAAATATAAATATATATATATATATATATACACACGCACCCACTTAATGTCTATATTTTTAAAATAACTTACTGACTTGAAATTCATAGGACGTAAGATTACCAGCTAAAGTGAACAATTCAGTGGCACTTGGCATAGCCACGATGTACAGCCACCTCCCCTGTCTGGCTCCCAGACATTCCCATCACCCTGAAAAGACCCCTCACTCAGGTGTATTTAAAAAAAAATTTTTTTTTTAACGCTTATTTGTGAGAGAGAGAGAGTGCAATTGGGGGAGGGGCAGAGAAAGAGAGGGAGACACAGAATCTGACGCGGGGCTCGAACTCACGAGCGGTGAGATCATGACCTGAGCCAAAGTCAGATGCTTAACCGACTGAGCCCCCCAGGCACCCCCCCACTCAGGTGTATTTTTATTAATGTTTAGTTACTTTGTTTTGAAAAGTGCCCTACCTACCACCAGCCCTCCCCCTCCCTCCCCTAAAACCAACAACTTGAGAAAAGCTGGGCAACTTCAACAATGTATGGAGTCTGGGATTGGACATCATTCATTCATTCACTCATTCTTTCAGGACGTATTTACGGGGTACCTGATGGTTTGAACCCTGGCCCTGTGTCTTATTAGCAATCTCAGGCAGTTACTTAACCTGTAACATCTGAGCTCCTTATCTGTAAATCGGGACAATAACATTCTTCTCGAAAGGCTCTCAACAGGATGGAGGAAATATTAATTGTATGTGAAGGAGCTGGGACAGTGCCCAGCGTGTGGTGAGAGCTCCGTGTACGTATGCCTCTTGAAATTTTATTTTTAATCATGGTAAAATACACAGAACACAGTTTAGCGTCCTAACCGTGTTGGAACTCTTTCCATCTTATAAAACTGAAACTCTGTCCCCATTAGACTCTAACTCTCCCTCCCACTCCCCCGGCGCCCACCGTCCTGCTGTCTGTCTCTGGATTTGAGACCCCAGGGACCTCACACGTGTGGAACCCTACGGTGCTTGTCCTTCTGTATCTGGCTGACGTCACTCAGCATCATGTCCTCCGGCTGCCTCCATGCTGTGGCGGGTGTCAGGAATTCCTTGCTGTTGATGGCCGAGTGATACTTACGGATGGACCCGCCTCGTGTTCGCCCGCCCTCCATCATGGACGCCAGGTGGCTCCTGCCTCTTGGTGCCGTGAGCCACGCTGCTCTATGTAGGTGTGCCTTTTTATTCATCTGTCTTGACATGATGGAAACCGAACGGATTTGGAAACTCACTTACCAGGGAGGCTCTCCTGTTCCCCGCCTCACATCCCCGCCACCCACCCACCTGCAGAAGACAGGCCTTGAGACTGCAGGACTGAAACCCCGTCAGGGAGCCCCTCTGTGTCAGTCTGTTCGGGGCACATCTTTGCAGCTCTCTGTCTGGAAAATAAATATGCCCAGTGGGAGGCGATTCTCCCGCTGACTTTGGATGAGGCTCGTGGGCCCGTGGCACCCGGGAGACTTCGCCTCCTATTAACTGCCCACCCAGCTAGCTTCCACGTCCCGACAGACGATGCAGAGAGGCAGAGGTCCAGAATGACTGAGCGGGGTACACATGCTGCTACAGCCTTGTCTTGAGATAGTGGGGGATGGGTGAGCAGGGACCCACAGAGCCCCTGGGGGCTCCCCCAGACTCCCCTCTGAAGGAGGTGTCTCCTGGCCTGACTCCCAGGGTCGCTCCCTGGGGCCTGAGTGCTCAGCCTGGGGGGTGGGCGGGATGAGGAAGGGGTGGTCCAGAGGCCCACAGGGTGTCTGGAGCCCAGGGCAGCAGAGAAGAGAGGCTTGTCTTCCCCAAGTAAATGCCGGAACCGGGGGCTGTGTTTCATCCTGACAACCCTGAGTCCCCTGTGTGGGATTCTGCCTGTAAATGCTGTGCGGCCACAAAGGTGGGACTTTCTGGGAAGGAAACGCTGAAATGTCAGGCCGTTCTCTCCTGAGACCCATTAATCTCTTCTGGAAACACAAAGCAAGATCAGTCCCCACTTCAGTCACCAAGCTCCCTGGCGCTGAGTCACAGGGGGTTTCTGGTGTTTCCTTCCGAGCCTGAAACGCGGGCCTGGAGACTAAGACACCTCGAGGAGTCGGTCACAACAGGCAGATCAGTGACAGCGGCGTCACAACAACAACGTAGCTTTCGCCCAAAGTGCTTCCTTCACCGGTTCTGGCGGAGACGCGGGGCGCTGACCCGGGGCACTGACCGAGCATCTGGTGGATTGCTCCCGTTATTCATGTTTTAGGCCCATTTTACCCACATGTGGATTCTCCCCTCTTTCGGGATCCCCCACCCCCACCCCGCCCCGAAGGTGTAAAAGTTTTTATCTCACTTTTAAGAAAGGAGGGATATCTTTGTTAGAAATCAGAGCTGCCTTTTAGCAGGATCGGGTCTTCTGTTCTGGAGTGATGTCACCGGCTTTTCTTTTCGAATTCCCCCATCCCTACTGGATTCCTGGTGCTCCTGGAGGAACACTGAGCTGGCAGGGCCTGTGTTCGTGAACTCGGGCTGCTGTCACCAAGCGTCAGCCTGGACGGCTTCAGCAACACCATATTTCCTCACAGTCCCAGAGGCTGGACGTCCAAGGTCAGGGAGGCAGCAGGGGTGGTTTCTCTGGAGCCTTCTTCTGGGGCTCGCAGACGGCCGTCTTCTCTCTATGTCTTCACATGATCATCCCTCTGTGCACGTCTGTGTCCTAATCTCTTCTTATAAACACACCAGTCACACTGGATGCAGGCCCACCCTTGTGACCTCATTTTAACTTAACCACTTCTTGAAAGACCCATTCCCAGATACAGGCACATCCCACACAGTGCTGGGGGGTTAGGGCTTCGACATGTGAATTTGGGGGACCCAGTTCAGCCTGTGACAGAGCTGCCCAGCATCGTGCCTGGGTGAGCTGGGCCCTGTCCCCCGGGTTTGCTTTAGGAATGACGCTCCCCTCCAAGTCCTCCTGTGTCCTCGGTCCTGCACGTGGCCTTTTATCCGTTAGTTCACTTCCCATGCCCACCCTGTCTCCCCACGTCCAGCTGCATCCGCTGCTGGGGAGAGTTTCAACCCTGCTGAATCTGAACGAGCCTCTCCAGTTCCAGACCTTTGTCCTCCTGCCTGTGAGCCTTGCCACCAGCACGATGCTGGTGTTCAAGTGCAGCCGCCCCGCCTCTGATCGATCCACAGCACCAAGACAGTCTGTTTACTTCTGTCTCCCCTGCCATCAAGGTCAATACCGTGTGGCCTCTGATGGGGTTGGTTGTCGCCCGCACGGAAGACCTCCACCACCGTCCACATCAGCCCCCGGCCCGTTCCCCACAGCCCACACTCACGGTGCGTGACTGTGGGGCAGAGACAGGGCGGGCAGTCTCTATTCCTCCTGATCTGCCCGGCGGCGTGTGCCCGGTTCCGCAAAGGGCTGACCGGGTGACGAGAGAACCTTCTCAAGGCCGTCTGTCAACTGAAACCTTGCCTTGTGCTCTGTGCCTTTGCCCACACTGTTCCCTTGTGCAGAGAGCCCTTGTCTCCCTGCAGAGCTCTTTGTCCTCTGATATTCCACCAGGACATCACCTCCGTGAAGCCAGCTTGGCACACCCCCGTTCGCATCCCTGCTGTTCGGGCCTCATTTGGCCCTGGGCTCACCAGCCACAGAGCAGTGCCAGCCGGCCTGTCTTCTCCAGCAGGACAGGGGCTCCTAGAAGCAGAGATTTGTTCAATCTCACCCTTGCCCCCCTCCCCGCCCCTCACACACACATTCACAGTCCCTGGCACAGTTTTGGCACCCAGGAAACCGCCAGCGGAATGTAGCCGTGGCTCTTTGGCTGTATGGTGCCACTCAGTGGTGCACTGCCTGAGACGCTAATCCTCAGCCTCTCTTCCTGCCCCCAGAAGACGTTTCCAGTGTCCCAGGCTGCCTTAGTATGCCTCCCGCACCTTCCCTCCACTGTTGGTTTGCTGTAACACTGCTGAGTCAAGTGCCCTAACCCAGATGCATTTTGTATCTGCCTGGTGGTGAGCTCTCCACTGGGAGAAGCTTCCGGAAGGAGGCACTAACACCCGTTATATCTTCCCAGGCTCGTGCTTTGTTTTGTAATTCGTATGCTCATTGGGTTTGTTTGTTTTCAGTTTGACCATTCCCATACAGCAGAACAGACAAACGGGCTTTTCTACTCAACTTCAGAACAGTTTCTAAGGAGCAGTTGGGGTGGGGCAGGCAGGGCTACTGAGATACCCTGTCAGCTTCTGTGGTCCCTGGAGTCTCTGCACGGGGCATGTCTGTTGTGACTAAAACATGACTCAGGGCTGGCCCCCCACATCCTGAAAAGGACACCCCATCGTGTCCTGTGGCCACCCTGCTCTGCGGCCACAGTGCCGGGTGACAGCTCTTCCGGTCTCCATGTGTTTATGCGCCATCACTGCATTCCTCGTGGAGGCCACAGCCCCACCTGCTCCCAAAGACCCCCAGAGTTGCTGGAGATGATTGGGAAGGGTCCCACTGATACCATGAGGATGCCCCCAGGAAGTCACATGGCCCTGGAGAGGCGGGTTCCACCTGCTGGTGCAAGGGAGGACCATCCCGGCCCTGAGGTTCTCCTTCATCTCCAACTGGTCAGCTCCCAGGCCTTCACCTGAAGGTCACCTGGACCGTGGGGGGCTGGATTCCGCAGGGGCTATGGAAAGCGCGACAGCTAAAATCTCTGAGAGGCAGTCCAGAGTGTCAGAGGTCTGCTGGGGGCCATTGTCATTCCTCTCTGGTGTGATCCTAGTCCTGTGGAGCGCCAGATGAGGAAGGCAGCAGGCCTCGGAGGGCACTTTAAGAAAATGAGCAAATAGAGCCACTAGCCAAGATCAGGAAAGAACTACAGCCAGTGGGGGAGGGCAGGAGAGGGAGGAGTGGAGGGGAGGGGGAGAAGTAGGGAAAGACGGAGGAGGGGAGCAGGGGGAGGAGGGGGGAGAGGAGGGGGGAGGAGGAGAGAGGGGGAAGAGGGCCATAGCAGGTGGCTGTGGAAGAACACCACCCAGTCTGGGCACGGACTCTTCTGTCAGGTGCCTTCCTGGGAGCCCAGCCCCCTAGGTAGGGGACGCAGGGAGGACCACTGTCCTCCAGGTCAAGAGCTGTACCCTTTCTTCAGCGTATTCCTTTTCCTGACATTCTCATTATCATTTTTGCACGTGTATCTAATATAAAGTCTGCCCATAAAGTAATGAAACACGGCTTGATTCTGGCAAATGATGTGATTATTACATAATGAGATTAAGTGCCCTGAACCAATACGAAAATCCAAATCAGATTGTGTGTGTGTGTGTGTGTGTGTGTGTGTGTGTGTGTGTGTGACATCGGTAGCTCTTTTTTTGTTGTTTTGGGTGTGTGTGGGGGGGAGGTAAAATTTAAAAAAAATTTTTTTTGCTGATAGCTGGTCATTTTTTAAAAGTTCTTTTGTATTTTCTTTCTGAGTCCGCACGTCTGCACACTGAGCCCCCATAAATTCTGAGCTGTGGAATCTGGCTGTGTCAGCAGTCTGCGAAATGAATTGATATTAAGTGCAACAAAAGTCTCTCTAATTCGCCTCGTGTCTGCCTCTGCCCTCCTGCAGCCCCTTCTCGACTGCCCCCCCACCCTAGCCCCCCACAAGCTGTAATTGAAAAGGGGAAGAACGGAGATGGCCATCAGCACTAGGAATGATACTGGTTTGTCTAGTACGTAAAACGTCTTGAAGTCTTAATTTAGGAAGAGCTGCACTTTCCCACCGCCCTGCTACAGACAGAGGACACTCCCTAAGATGCCCCTGCACTCCATAGTCCCCGGCACCCCCAGAAAGCGCTGTCACACAGGCCACACGTAGACATGCCGGCCATCTTCACACTCTCTCCAGCACACTTGGCCAGGACACAGGGGCGCCACATCGGCCCCTGAACTGTGCCCCGACAGCTGCTTGGCCCACGGGTCCCTGTGGGAGGCACTCGGCATATTATGCAGTGAGGAGTCTGGGAGGAGACGACAGGGCAAGAAACTGAGTGTGAAGTGGCAAGAATGAGCGGCTGAAACTCAGGGAAAAAGAAATAACACAAAACATAGACCAACAACTTCTGCTCCTTCAGTCAGCACCTTGCCTGGCTCATGCTCAGACCCCACAGTTTGGAGCTTGGGGTCAGGCAGTGCTTATCCAGGGCTGCCGGTGGGAAGCCCCTCCCCCTTTCCTGAGCTGGAAGTCACTTGCTGGAAAGGAATTGGCTCCCACCCAAAATGCACAGAGAGGCCAAGGCAGCAGGCACCCCTCCTTCCCTCCCTTCCTCCCTCCCGTTGCCAGGTTATGCATTAATTTTTTTTTCCTCCTGCCCTCCCCACAAAACGAATCTTGATTTAAGAAATCAGACCTGGCAGCTGTATCTCGTCCTTAACATGCTCCAGTTGCCAGGATCTGGAAAATCTGCTGTGGGCAGGCAGGATTGCCTCCAAATGCATTTCTAGCATGGTGGATTTTAGTGAGCACACACCCGGCAGAATTTATCTGCATCCTGCACGTCTCATTGGCCCTAGCCACTGGTGCCAGATAAAACCGGAGCCTCTGAGAGGATCCCCAAGTCTGAGCACACCCCATGGTGGTCATCCTCTCTCATGGAGCCTCTGACGTGGACCAGGCACCATCGGAAAGGTGAACTGGGCTGTGAGCAAAGCTTCTGCACGTCTTTGTCTCGGTAGAAGGTCAGGCTGTTTGAACTGGGCACTGAGCTCTTCATATCCACCTCCGGGGAAGAAATCTCTTCCTCCTGACGAAGAAAATCTGGGAAGTTATTCAAATTCAGGTTTGGTGGGGAAATGAATTAAAACAAGTGACAAGCAATCATGTTTCGAATTTGATGAAGGCAGATCAGCCATGGCACGAGCCTACACAAGCACTAGCTGCTGTCTCCAGGTGACAGATGAGTGCCATGTGTTTCTAGGCAAGGAGCGCAGAGAGGCCCTGTCACCATTTCTAATAAATTTTAACTCCCAGGAACTTGGGAGGTGTTTGGTAGCTCAAGGCACCTGCCGGCTACTGTCCATGGTGCTGAACCCCATGCCCTCCCACAGCACCTCTGTCTTTCCCTGTTTCCCTGAGAAGCAAAGGCACCAGCTACAGTAGGGCGCAGATACTTGGTGCTAGGACTTGATGATAGGTGTGCCCAATCTAATCTGAGAGACTGCCCTCTGGTCCAGGACTCTGCCAAGGGGTTTCAAAGGCGGAGAAGCTGTTAAGAAAAAGCAGCCATTTATTGAAGGCCAGTACAAAGCTGGCTCAGTTTGCCCTGTGTTCCCAACCGTATGAGGGCAGCCATGTGGCCACAGTTGGAGAGCCTAGTGGCCTGAAGTATCAACATTTACCTGTCCCGGTAGCTGGTTGGGTGACCACATGTGAGTCTGTGTCATTGCTTCCCAGGGTCTACCCAACCCCATGCCGGCTGAGGGTTCTCTCTCGGCCCTGTTTCATTTCCCCACCCCATAACATCTGCTGGCACTGAACTGCTAACCAGGGGGAATCCCTGAAAGCCCTTCCTGTGTGTCTCATCTCATTTGGGGACCACACCATTGACACAGGGCAGATCTTCACTTGTTTGGCACCGCCTCCCAAAGCAGCAGATTAACGAAAGACACACCGACATGGTGAGAGCAGCAGACAAGAAGCTGGGGAAATTCCTGCTGGCTCCCGTGTGACCTTGGACAGGTCACTACCTCCCCACATTCTCAGTTTGCTCACCTGTAAAACGGAGAGATGAGATCTTCCCCGCCAACCTTAAGACTGTTGGAAGGATCAAATGAGACAATATCTTTAAGTGGCTTTGAAAAACTGTGGAATATAGTGTAAATGTAAGGCATTAATAATAACAGCCGTGTAAAAGAGAAGAGGCTTCTGAGACCTCCATCTCTGATGTTCCAGCCAAGCAGGCGCTTCAGAGGCCTCCTTTGGTCAGGAGGGTGGGGAGGGAGTAGATATAAAACCCCACAAAGCCAAAGCAAGGCCTCGGGGAGGAATGGTCTTTTATTCCAACTCCCACAAGAAAGGACGGATTCCAAAATGAAGTCTGTTTGCTTCTTACTTTCCTAAATAGAAAGGGAACGGGTGATTCCCCCGCCCCCAAATGCAGCTTCACGTTGGCGGAATCAGAATACAATATAGTCAGAGGTCTCTGGTGGCAGGACCAAGCAGAAGAAAGAAGGCAAAAGGATCTGTTCGAAGCATTTGGCATACTGCTGTTCTCTCATTATCCAGCAAGAGCAGCCCAGCGTTACCCTCCGCGGCATCGAACAGGGGCAGTACGTGATGAGAGAGAGAGAGAGAGAGAGAGAGAGAGAGAGAGAGAGAGAGAGTCTCTACAGTGCCAAGCCTACGTGTCAGTATAAATATGTTATCATTACAGACTAACGTTTTAATTCCTTCCTTCAACTGCTGTTTTTTAGCACCTTCTATGTGCTGGGGCCGTGCCAGGGGCTGGTGACAGCCTCTGCGTCCTCTGTTGCTTTTGTGTAGCGGGGCACGGACAGTCAAAATAGAGCATAACGAGTACTCTCTGGCTCTGTGAAGGGTACGCGCCGATCTCCCTCCCTCCCCTCTGTCACACCTGTAGAAGCTCCTTAGGTCCTGTCCTCCGGTGTGTGCCCTGGTGTCCTTGGAACTCATGGCTTCCTCCAGCTTTTAGACAACCCCTCCCCCCTTAGCACCTTGGCACGACTGTTGGCGGGTTCATAACAACACAGAGCAATCCCCAAAAAATCGGTCACCGACGCAAGCCTCAGAATGAGGGATCCAAACTTGGTGGTGGGGCTCCAGTGCCTGGCTGTGGGGGTTCTAAGTTACAGCATATCTCATTAGGTTGTGGGAGCTAGCTATGGCCCAAGCCACGTCTCCAGCCCAGGAGTGGGGCTGGGCATTGCTCTTTGGTAAAGTTTTCACATCAGACTTTCTAAGTCACACGCTGTCCCAGTTTCCCCCAGCCAGCCTGCAAAGGCTGTCCGCTTTCTTCCTACTGAACACAGAGGAACCACATGCGGCCATCCAGAAAGGCTCTGGGAGTGGCCGGGGGAAAGGGCTGGGTTCCTACTGTGATCCATGAGTCCGGGGACTCTCCCACACTGCTGCGGGTCCCTGAGAACAGAGATCAGAGGAGGGAGACTTCAGAGAAAGCCCGGTGTTGGGTCCTGCCTGCCCAGGCCGTGAGCCATAGAGGCTCTGCAGGTCCTGTCACTGATGCAGTGTGGGGCTATTAGGTTCGAGGGGCTGTGCCAACGATACAGGGCTCTGGGCTGTGCCCTCAGCCCCACTCCTCCTGCCTGGAGGAGGAGGAGCGTCCCCGAGCAGGAGCTTTTGCGAGGCAATTCAGTAAATTCCCACACCCCAGGCAGAGCACTGCAGATACCTCCAGTATTTGATTACAAATCCACGCGGGGCCCGCTAACCGAATGCAACCCCACAGCAAGTTTCTTATCTCCCACACTCCAACTCAGCCGATGAAGTTGTCCCAGAATGCAAAACGTGTCACTGTACAGGGAGCCGCGGCTCTTTCCCTATGCCCGGGGCACACACAAAACAGAAAACAGCCTCACAAAGGAACTCCAGTGACTGTGTGCTTTACTACCCGGCCATCAGAGCTGACATTCATGCTATTAATTTAGAACACATTATTTCTTCTCTATTAACTTGCACTCGTTTGGGGCCAGCTTAAGAGCCCCTTTCCTTACATGCAGGCTGGCATCGCATCACGGTCCTTCACTCTCCTGGGCCTCACCACCTCCCAGACACTTGGCTTCTCATCGCCTGCAGTCCCCGGAGGGGGGGAGGAGCTTGAGGAGAGCTTAGGCACGTGAATCCCTCCAGAAACGCAGGAAGCCCTGAGCTGATCCGGCAGCCAAAGAGCCTGCCTCGCCCCAACATAGATCCCCATCCAGACGCACCGGCCGCTTCTGGAAGAAGATGGCCAGCCTTGTCAAGGGCACAGTGGCCAGAGCTGAGGGCATGGGGAAATCGATTTTGCATGTATGGTGGAGCCTTTCCATCCACCCGTCACCAAACCCAGAGGAGAAGCCTCCGGAAGTGAGATGACGTGCACATAATCCGTGCTGGTCCATCCACCTTGTCGAAAACTCTAGCTTCTCCGCCTTTGGGCAAACCTTACTCCTAGACATCAACTATTTCTCTTGGGCCTGGCCTCAGAAGGCCCTCAGCGAGGGTCATTTGCGTCAATCTTAGATTCCGTTTGCTGGCCGCTTGTGCTCGGGACCTGTCCCTTGACGGTGTCCAGGATGAGCACCACAACAGCCAGCATGTGTGGGACCCACCTGTCCTTACAGGCACTAGCCTGCTTCCCTCACATGCTGTGCAGAGGCGGGGTTAGAGCGGTCCCTGGCCACCCCCAGCCCAGGGTTATTAGTTATTTTTAGCAATCAATGTTATTGATGCTGTGTTCACTAGAGAAAGTCACCAGAGAGCTGTCCTTCCAACTCATTACATTTAGAGTTGAACTATCCCCTTTTTATATAAATCCTGACACATAAAGATAAAATACACCACTTTCTGGGGGAAGCTCTGAACCAGAGGCTAAGAGCTGGGAGGCAGATTTAAAGAGGAGTCCAAAAGAGGAGACCCTGGAGGCCTGTTCCCCTGAGCCAGGAAGCTGTGCCGGGGGTCACGGTCGCTTCCCTGGGAAGGGAGAAGGCAGGGAACAGAAAAGACAGGTGCTCTGGCAGGGGGGGACTCAACTCTGGGTGGCCAAGAGCACAGGCAGGGGCTGCTGTGGTCAGCTTGCCCGCTAGCTGGTGAAGCCCAGCAGGGCCGCTGCGTCTCAGTGCCCAGTGGTCAGCAGAACTGGTCCCAGCCTCACCGGCCACCTCTATGGGAGACACAAGGCCTGGTCCTCAAGAACATTCTACACGCCTCTCCATGCCTTGCCGTCAGCTTCTCAGCCTTGATGGGACAAAGCCTCGGGCCAACAAGGGCTCAGGAATGACTGTCCGCACACACTGAAAGCCATCAGTTTGGGCTTGAGACCACAGGGGCCGGGAGAAGTCCCTTTCTATGCCACAGACGGGGTTTCTCTGGGCGCATGATGGGCGGTACAAGGCTGGAGACTTTACACGTCCTGGCTGCGTTATCTCCCAGATGGGAAAGCGATAGGAGCTGCCCAGGATTGATTTAACCTGGTTCCCATGTGGGCCGCACCCTCCCCCGCCTGCCCCCCGCCTTCGCCCCGCTGTTTGTCCAGATCACCGTGCGGCTTCCACTGCGCCCACACCCGCCGGCTCCGTTTCCAGCACAAGCCGCTTCCTTCTCTCTCAGGGCTCGTGCCTTCTGTCAGGTGTTCCTTGTGTGTGGAACACACCGGCTCTTCCGTTCTCCTCTGATGAACTCGGATCAGGGAAGGTGTATCAGATACGTATCAGATACGTCGATTTGGGGGTCATCATACATTAGGAGAGCTGAAGCATGGGGCGGATAAAATACGCCAGGGGCGTGTAGCCGTAGACTGGGAAGGTCAGCCAAGGGAATGCCAGGCCCGGGAAAGCCAAAGGAGCAAGGAGCCGTGGGCTGCAGGGCGGGTGGGGGACAGACGCAGGCGCAGAGCCTCAGGAATGAGGGAGTGCTCCGCGATGGGGGAGGCGCTGTAAGTGAGGGCGGAGACTCGCGTGTCTCATTTTGCAGCTGGGGAGTCTCGGGACGGCAGCGTGACTAGGATGGGGGGGGCGGAAGCCAGGCCGCAGGGCCTCTGGGGGAGAGGGGTGGAGGACAGTGGTTCTGGAGCCACCCTTTTGGGAAGTTGGGTCTGGAGAGGGGAAGACGGGCTGGGAGGACTCTCTTTGGCTGGCAGACAGGGGTGTGTCTCCTGCCCCGTGGCCTCTCCGTGCTTTCCGGGCATCTGTTTCTCTGTCAGCCCTCTTCGGAGTCCTGGGGGCATCTTTTCCTCTCCACCATGAGTGCTTAGTGGCCTCCAACCCCTGTCAGGCCCCATTCTAGGTGCCGAGGGTTCAGGAGCTCCCGTGGCACAGACAGCGGACAGGCTGTAGGGAAGAAAGTCGTATGCCAGGCGGGAGGAAGGCAGGGGCAGAGGAAGGCAGAGGAAGTAAGGAGGTGAGCAGGCCTCCCCAAGACAGTGACATTTGAACAACGACCCAAAGGTGGAACAGCAAGGATTCCAGGATGAGGGAGGGGCTGGGCCAGATGGGGCAGGGCCTCCTGAGGGCTCTGCCTTTGCGTTGAGTGTGGTGGGAGTCGGGAGGGTTTTCCAGAAAGGCTGCCCCGCCATGCCTTCCGTCACGCCTGTTGCCTGGTTCCGAGTAGGCGGTGCGTCGTGGGCCAGATCAGAAGCAGCCTGACCGGGAAGGAAGGTTTTGCTCGGCCTGCGGTGGTCCCAGGAGAGGGGACGAAGGGTGGAATTCGAGATCTGTTTAAAGGTGGACCCCTGAGTACACGCTGATGGGTCGGGTGCGGGGTGTGAGAGAAAGGCACAAGTCTCAGACAACCCCACCAGAAGTCACACGGGGAAACAGAGAAGCGGCAGGTGGGGCAGGTTGGCGCTCAGGGACGTGCTTTTAGACGTGCTGAGTGTGGGATGCTTGCAGGCGGGAGCTTGAGTAGACAGGTGGACACATCCGTCTGGGGTCCCGGCACGGACACTCGCCCTGGTGCCTCGCGGGGCCCAGCAGGGAGGACTTGAACGTGCCTTGGAATGAACGCGTGTTCAGCGGTGGAGTGTCCGAACGTTCCCACTGGCGGGCCTAGCCCATCTCTCCGTCCGCGCCACCCCACCTCCTGCAGCCTTCGGCAGCTTAGCCTGGCGGACGGCCCGGGGCAGCACAGGGCTTAACAGAAACCAGACTGAATCTCAAGATCCCCAGGAAACACCAGTGATCTGGCAACACGGGATCCGAGGACGCTGCGTCCAGACCCAGTTCCGAGCCGAGCATTCCGAACAGGTTTGCTAGGACGCTGACGTCACGGTAGCATACAGCTCCTCCCTGTTCTGGCCTTGCTGCCCCTGCACACACCCATCCCTCCATCCCCTCCCAGATGCAGGCAGGGGTGAGGTGCCATGGGCGCAGGGTCGTTACCTTCGTCTTGCTCCTGCTTGCCCTGAAATCCTCCTGCCCTGGTTGCTCAGCTCACTGCGGCGGAGAACGCCCACCCACCCCAGAAAGCTCAGGTGTTTGCAGACGCGTGCAGAGCCTCCTGATTCCTTAAGACAGGGATGTCACTGAGTGTAGTCAACACGTGCATGCAAACCCCAATTGCTGAAATCCTGTGGGCAGGGGTGAGGAGAAGCCATCAAAGGCAAAAGAACACACAGGTCCCCCGTCCCTCCCCACGGCCAGACAGAAACACGCAGAAGGGCCGGAAGCGGGCAGAGCGGCTGCCACAGGCCCACCCCTCCTCTACACCCCCGTGTTATTTCCCTAATCTCTCCAGGGTAGTCCTTGTTTCAACCCGATTTTTCGAAAGTTTATTGAAGTGAAATTCACAAAACCTAAAGTTAGTCGTTTCCAAGTGAACGTTTCAGTGGCATCTAGTAGCTCTGTCCTTCGCCCCGACAGGGTGCCCCATTCCCAGCGGCAGCCACCCCCAGCTTTCCCCTCCCCCAGCCCCTGCCGACCACCAGTCTGTGACCCATCCCTGTGGATTTAAGGGTTTGGGACATTCCCCAAAAATGGAATCCTAGCATAGGTGGTGGCCTTTCACGCAGCCGGGTTCCCAAGGCCCATCTAGGCTGTGCTTTGTTCCTGTTTCCGTGCCGAGTAATATCGCACCGTGAGGATACACCGGGTTTCGTTCATCCACTTACCTGCGGAGGGACGTGTGGGCTGTTCCCGCCTTCCGGGCCGTTGTGTTCATATCTGCTGCTGTGCGCGTGCGTGCAGGACCGTTCTCCTCCAAGCGCACTCAACACCAGCGTGTGTGGTGGGAAGGGGGGTGTGGAGGTGTCTCTCCTGTCCCCACAGCAAGCCACGGTCTGAGGGAGAATTCTGGGGCCCCGCTCACAGCGTGCAGTGGGATCGTCACCTCCCACAGCTGTGTGCCCCGACATCAGGGGAAGGGCACACAGGTTAGCACTCACGGCCATAAGCTCAGAGCTCCAAGGAGACCCCAGTGGTCAGCATGGCCCTGCACACCAGTAAGCTTCCCAGAGGGAATCTGCTCCTCCCCGAACACTGTGGGGTCTGACCGTGGGGGAAGGATGTTCTCTTCTTTCTTTTTTGCTTCCCCACGCCAGCCTCCCCCGTGGCGCCGGCTGCCAGCACAGAGCCCACCTGAGAATCTGAATCCCAGGCTGCCCGGCAGGGCCCAGGTGCCTGCCGTTGAACCAGTCTCCCATCGGTGGCGGGCCTGGCCCTGCCCGGGGCCCGGCTGAGGGTCCCACCCTGTGGATTTTGCCGAGCATGTCACAGGGCTCCCCCCCCCCCGGGGGAGCAGAGAGGGAGAACACGGAGCTGAAGACACAGAGGGTGTCCCGGGCCCCCCTGCTGACCCAGCCCCTCTCCGTCTCTCCCTCCCCTCCCCCACTCAATGCAAACCTAATCGAGAGGAAAAATAAATCGCTTGAAACTCAATTTCCTTCTCTCTTTGCACAGACACTCCACGTTCAGGGTCTCCTGCAGGTTGGGAAATTCCGTTCGGCTAGAGGTGAGGGGAGCTCCTTGCTCTCCAGCTAGAAGGGTCTCCTGTCAGTTCTCCATCCTGGGAGCCAAAAGGCAGGGACCCCTCAGCTTTAGTGTGGGGGTCCCGGGCACACCAGTGCACCGGGGTCCGGAGGCCTATTGTCCACTTGACGGAACGCAGCCCTCGCTCTACAGAATGGACCATCAGAGGTCTCCCAGCAACGATGTCCTCATTCGTGTACATCTGTTGTCCCCACGGCGGGGCCCACGTGACGGAGTGGGAAGCCCGTCCCCAGGCCCGCATCACACACGCTTTCTCAGGCTCTGCGTCCAAGGCAGAGGACAGATGTGTGCCTTCAGGACTGGCCGGGACGCTGTTTCCATGATGCCTGTGACCTAACCGGGCTCCCCGCCGGTATCTGCAGGGCAATGAGCCAGACGGCGTGTGCTCAGGGGGCCCTCTGTGCCAGGCACGCCGACCCCCAGGTGGAGCCAGTCAGCCGGTGGGCGTCCTCGTCCCCTTCACATCGGCACCCTTTCCTCTCCTCCGCGCCCAGGGAGAGGACCAGAAGGCCGCGGATTCCCCCGGCAGGGAGTTAGCGAAAGGCCGTGAGGATGTGGCTCCCTCGGGGCGGCAGGCGAGGCAGGAAGTGGCGACGTATTAAGCTCTGTCACGTATCAGGAGGAAACCAGCCCAGGGATGTGCAAACTCACTGCGCAGCTAATGAGTGTCGGGAGCAGGGCGTTAAGCGCCTCCCTTGCAGCTCAGTCTGCTCCACGGGCTTTGCCCACCGTTGGGAACACGCTGCAGAAGGAGAGGCGAGCTGGGTATTGACACGGGGCGGCAGGAGGCCAGCTGTCTCCTTTCTGGGCAGGATCGCAGCTGGCGGCTGGGGGCCACGGGAAATGTGGGTGCGAGAGGGGGTCAGGGCCCCACTCAGCTGTGTCTAAGCCATGCAGCTGTGGAGCCAGGGGCTGCCAGGCTCCCAAGAGGTGGGACGTTCTAGAAAGTTCCAAGTGACCGCTAAGGCACAGGAGCCAACCAGGAGGGTCCCCTCAAGCAGAGAGGTGAGACCGGGCCCTTTATCGGCAATGGCTGCCAGCTTTTCATCAGCACCTGGCCTCCAGGAGGGCGTCCGGCTGGCCCGTCTATCTTCCATATAGGACAGACGTGCCCACCTGAACAGAACCCCAAGCACAAAAGTGCGGCCTCACCAGAGCAGACAGAGGAGCGGAACGCGTGTTTAGGGGCCTCGCCTATGAGTCTCCGGGAAACCACAAGGACTCACAGCGCGGTTCCTTTAGAATCAGCTTCTCTGACACATTTAAATATTTGTTTACACGTCGTTACCTACTTGGTGGAGTGGCTCTGGGGCAGAAACAATTTTCTGCTGGAGTGTGTGGAGCCCCTGCTAATGGAAGACAATCAGAAATGAAGATGAAGCCTCCTGGGATCGTCTGGGATGCGTTTTTGTGAACTAGCACAGTAGCTGTCCGCGTGGGCCAGGAGAGGGCACTGGGAGCTCTGTGGGCACCTTTGCTATGCCCTGGTTATCCACTTGGCTGGGTCAGAAAGGCGGGGCACCAGATTCGCCACGTAGAGGGGGGAGGGAGTTCAGGCCCCGGAGCGGGGTTGGCTGGATCTCTCTGCCCAGTGCCCACCTGGCGACAGGTGCCCTGCTAGCACCTCCTGGGCCCTCTGCCACCCCCGAGGGGCAGCCGGTGCCTCTTCCGTCTCGTAACGGGAACGCTGAGACTCAGGGAGCGAGACCGTGTCACTGGCGTCGCACGGACAGAACTACCCGGGCAGGGTTTCAAATCCAAGACCGTCTGCAAAGCTTGGGCTCTCTCTGCAACCGCTTCTCTCCTTCGGAGCACCCAGGGTGAAAGAGGCTCGAGGGCCCCCGGCCTGCCACCTCTCAGGTCCCTGCGTGACCCCTTGTCCTGTAGGGCGGCGCTGAGTGAGGAGGCCTGCGTCTACCGGTGAGCCCGTTTCCAGCCATCTCCTTGTGGACGCTATAAGCCGTCCCCTCCCACGGGGGTCCCCGACTTGATCGCCAGACTGGATCGTCACTCTTGTGACGATGGCTGCTGTTTTTGGAGCAAGACATTCGGATTATGGATTGGGGGGTAGTAAGACATTCCAGAAAGGTGTTAAATGTCATAAGCCAGACTTTCTTTACCCAATATTTTCTAAGCCCCAGACTGCTCTCAGACCTTATGCGCGGTTCTCCAGGGCAGCGCTGTGTTGGACACAGGACTGTTCACGTTAGGCACCTGCCCACGGAAACGTGTAGACAAAAGTCACCCGGCTTTCGAACGCACGGCCACCTCTAAGCACACAAGTGAAGGGAACAATACGATCTCTTAAAACGGAAATACTTCTGTTTTGAAACATTCAGTTCTAGGAGCCGGATTGATACCCAAGGCCACGACCGGCCTGACATCGGATGCCATTGCCGTGGGGACCCTGATGCACGCAGGGGCTCCCGGCGACCGTGGGGGCAGAAGTGCGTCCCCATGCCGGGTCTCCACGGACTCCCGGCCAATTCCAGCACCTACAACCAGTCACCTGGATCTGGCGTGTTTCCTAACCCAGACGGCATCCACACGTGAACCGTGGGAACAGGGAAACGTTCCTGTATTCCATTTATTATAGAAGCTCTGAAAACAAAACCAGGAGAGGAAAGCAAACACTGCTATCGGTGGCTGCTCCCCACCCACGTGGCCAGCCACCGATGACTTTGGCAGGGTTTTCCTCCCACCCCGCCTCGGTTCCTTTCCCGAGAACGGAAACTTTCCACGCCTGCCCCGAAAGCAGAGGCGCTTGGATTGCGTGGGGCGGGGGCTGTTGCTCCCACAGCGAAAATAAAACAAGAGCCATCGGCTGGGTGGCTTTGACTTCAGGAGGCTGGTGCCGGCGAGCGGCAGGTGGCTTCTCGAGGTCCCCTGTCCCAGCCCCCGCAGGGCCAGAAACAAGGGCAGCCTGGCCCCCGCACACTTGGACCCGCCCTTGCAGCCCGGACGGCGGACGGCTGGGCCTGGGGCAGGCGGGCGACGGTTCCCACCGAGGTCCCCGGGGAAGCCTGCCGCCTGGTCCAGGCAGCCTCCCCCCAGAGAGTGTGCGGCATGCACCCCAGCAGAGAGGGTCTCTGCCTCCAGTGCACCCCCCCCCCAACACACACACACACAGTCCCCTTTCCTCTGCTCTGGTGCAGACAACTGCTTCACAGCCCGGCTTTCAGCTAAATAAACATGAAGTGCATCGAGCCAGCAGCTCAGGCTGGGTCCAAGCCACTGGTCCAATTCACTCTTGTCATTTTTCATTCCGAATGAAATTAAGCTCCCGAGAGCAGAAAAGAACCCTTTTCTAAAAAGGAAATGCATCAGCGAGTCCCTTAGGGGGAAAACGTTTTGACATGGAAGTTTTCCTGTACTTTATTCAGCCAACACAGCCAGGCTCTCTCTCTCGGCACCGCCACCCCCCCCCCCACCCTCTCTTGTCTCACGGCTGTGTTTTCAGTCAACAGGAAAGCCCCACCACCGCCCCCGCCCGCTGTGCCCCAGACCCGTGCCTGTGTCTCCCCAGCCCTCCCCAGAGCTGCCCGGGTCAGTAATAAGCTGCAGACCATTTGGTCAGCACCTATCTCCAGAAGCAAATAAAACTTCAGCCCAATACAGCAGCCTCTGAATTAATGTCATTCTCCTGTCGTCCGCACGCCCGCCCTCCCGCCAGTGTTTTCTTTCCAGATATATTTGTCTCAGCAAAGTCCGCCGAGCAGCTCGACAATGATCACATTAATGGGTTGTGCCTATGTTGACGCGTCTGTTTTCAGCCTAATGGCGGTTTGTGTCCCCGAGGGCTGCCCCTCCGCCGGGGTCTCTGAGCACCCGGTGCCAGTACCAGGAGAGCTTGGCCAAGGGAAAGACCATGCACACACCCACTTAAACAAAAATAGCACCCTCAAGGCCACTTACTGATCTTAGCACCTCTTGATGTGTTATAAGCCCTTGAGGACCGCGGGGTTAAATCCATGCACCATCGGGTGTGAACCCCAGCAAGATCCCCCGGTGCCGTTCACGGGGTAGGACGTGCTGGCCGTGTAGGGCCGTGAATGCCAACACAACACCCAAAGGGCAGTGGGGCCATCCCAACGCGGCCACGTGCCAGCGCCCAGCCCTCCCGTGCCCAGGACATCAGGAGGGTTCTCATTACAGTGCCGGGTGGCCCCCCGACTCGGCGAGGCCCTGCTCATTCCACAGGCAGAGAGACTTTGACTTTGAAGGTGATAGGAAGTCCCCAGGCCACACAGCTGCTCTGTGCCAGGGGCTGGAGTCCAGGTGTATCTGGCTGCAGAGGTCCTACCTGCCCACAGCAGAGGACAGTGGGCATCTTTCCAACAGCCTTTCTGCCTCGCTCACAGGCTTGGTTCACGGCCTGTGCTCTTCCACTCCTGATTTCTGGAAGGTTCTGCCTGGAATGTTCCAAGTACTGCATGATGGACGGCAAAGCCACGCCCCACGTGCCCACAGCTTTTCTGGAACAGAAATGTGAGGACCCCACCCACAGATGGCCTGCCCTAGCTTCGTGCCCTGTCCCTGGCCTCAGGAGGAGGACACATGGACGGACATGCATTCCTCCACATATGGACAAGTGTGGACACACAGCGTGGCATCCAGAGAAACCCCCAGCCCTCGCGCGCCTCCCACCCATTTGTGCAACCGTGGCCTTAATTTCAGTGCACTCTGAACACCCAGCCAGCAGCATGAGTATGATTCCTCCAAAGGTGTCCCCTGGAGGGGCCGAGCAAGTCCAAAGGGCTTGCGACGTGTGTGAAGCTCCCCTGGGAGGGGCCTGCGGACGTGGTTCGGAGGGTCTGTTGTCCCTGCCTCTGCGTGGGTGTGTGAGTGTGTCCTGTGGCCACCTGGCCTGCGGGGACCTGAGTACCCGTGTCCCCTCTTGGGCGTGTCATTGCCGGGCCTGCTCACGCATGACACTCAACAGAACCTGCGTGTTTCCTTCTTGGTGCCTTGATGGTTTTCTCATGGGGTTGTGGGTACACGCGTGCACACATGTGGCACACGCGTGTGTGAGCGTGTGACTTCTCTCTACACCCGCAGCTGTTGCTGTGGTCTTCCTGCGGGGGCAGGGTGGTCTTTCCTCTGCCCTCCCCCCCCCCCCCACTGCTGCTTTAATGCCCAGGATACAGCCAGGAGCTCCAGGGAGCTGGGGACGGGGAGGGAAGCAGACGCCCCCAGGGCCCATTCGCGCGCCCACCCAGCTTCGCGGCAGAGGCGGGCGCGTACTCGAGGGATCACGTGCCAGCCGTGGCCGCCTGGAAGCCCACGTCCGCGGCCGCCGGCGCCACCGCTCACGTCCAGGCCTCTGAGTGTGACACGGGCCGCGCCCTCGGTCTGGCGACGAAATCGCTTGCCGTACTCCCAGCTGCACCCGTAACTGGAATTACGTGCGTCCCCAGCACCCCCTGGGCGCCAAGCCCGGCCCTCCCCTCTGCGCATGCCTCAGCCTGTGGGGCTGCGCAGACCTGACCCTAAACTGCAGACGCTCACCCCCCACAGCTCTGGAGGCTGGAGGCCCTGGGGACCGAGGCGAGGGCAGGTTGGTTTCTGGTGACGCCTGTCTTCGTGGCTTGCAGACGGCCGCCTCCTCGCGGTACCCTCCCCTCCATGTGTGCTTGGAGACAGAGACGGGGCTCTTCTGTGTCTCTTCCTCTTCTCACGAGGACGCTGATCTAATCAGACCAGGGCCCCACGCTGCTGACCTCACCGAACCGGAATTACCCCCTAACGGCTCCCCCCCACCAGATACAGTTGGGGGTTAGGGCTTCAACATACGACTCGGTGTGGGAGGGCACGGGTCAGTCGCTAACGACCCCTTTTCTGGGTCACTCCGCCAGCAACCTCGGCCAACCGCCCACCTCCGCAGCCAGTTTCCCCTGGACCCGCGTCTCCTCTCTTGCACTGGGGCCGCAGAGACCTCTGGTTGTTCCTCTCTGGACAACGCTGGACACAGCTGTTCTGCGTCCCTCTCCTGTGGGGGCGGGCACGCGGAGCCCAGAGTGCACCCCACCCCCTGCGGTGGGCTTAGACCCCCAAGAGAACCTGCCTCGCTGGTTGTGGGGGTGGGTTTGCCTTCCTGAGCAAGTATCAGCTGGACAGGAAAAGGTGGCGGGCCACGGCTGGCCAGAAGCAACGATCCCGGGTCACTTGGAGTGTCACGTGGTCGCTCGTTCACTCTGTCGCCCGACGTTCACCAAACACCCACCGTGCACCCAGCTCCGGGGGACCCTCGCTCACCCCCCCCCCCCGAGCTGTGGTCCCAGCACACGGAGGAGGAGCCTCGAAAAGGCGCGAGGTGAGGGCCGTTCAGCGAATGCTCAGCGCCTGCCCCGCACCAGGTCCCGTGTCCCCACGGCGCCCAGGCTGCGCAAGTAGAAACACACATCCCTGCCAGGCCGATCCCGAGAAGCCGAGCCCAGCTTCCGAGCCCGCCTCACCCCACCACCAGCCCCTCTCTGCCCTCCCCCACCCTCGACTAGTCACAGGCAGGACCGGGTCCCACAGACTGGGATTTCAGCCCAGCTCTGCCGCCTAACGGCCCGTTGGCTGAAGCCCCTCCAAGCCCGCGTTCCCTCACCTGTCAGGTGGGCACGTAAGCGGCCCATATCTCAGGCGGGAGTTCGGGAAGCGCGAGGACACAGAGAACGTGCCATGAAGGCAGCTGGCACTCGATCAAAATCAGATGCCGCCGTCACTTCCTCCAGTAGCTGACAGTGTCCGGAGGGAGTCCAGATGCTGGCCCTGCGCTTACTGGCCCCGTCCCCTCCATCTTTCCACTCCGTCCCCGGTCACCACGTGTCTCTCCGGCACCGTGCGCCCCGGTACGTCAGCCGGGCAGACACAGGCCGCTTGCCCCAGGGATGTGGCCGCATCCTTCGTCCAGAGCAGGGACAGGAGGGTTAACTCGGCCGTGCCTCCGGCGGGAGGGCGGTGGGTGGCAGAGCTCCAGGCTGAGGTGCGGCTCTGGCCAGTGCCGGGCGAGCTCAGCAGCACAGGGGCCGGGGGCCCAGCTCACCCCACTGGGTGGGCAGCTTCCTGGCGGGATCCTGCCGGGCAGAGGCTCCTGCCAGCCTAAAGCAGCCAAGAGGTGGGGTCAGGAAGTGCTTGACTTGAAAGCCCACCTCCTGGGAACAGGTGTTATGTGACAGGCACGTGAGCCACCACCCTAGACAGCGGTGATGCGGGCAGCACAGCCCTGGGGGCCTTTCCCCTCTACCGGGTACCAGGAGCTGGGCCCTCAGCTTTTCCGAGGGAGAAGATGGAGATTCTCCTCTGGTGCGGTTTCTGCAGGCAGCCTGGCACTGTGGGGCCGGGGACAGCTGTCAGGGGCTTGGGGGACAGGGCCGCGGAGGCCCGCCTTCCAACACAGGAAAGGCAGGCCCGGGGATCAGCAGAGGGGACGAAGCCCCCTGGCCTGTAGCCAGCCCGCGTCTCGGGTTGTCTGGGACACCCAGTCTCGGACGTGGCCACACACACCTGAAATGCGGGGGTTTTGTGCGTATCTGTAGTCTGAGCTATCCTGGGGTTTAGAAACCTGCACCCTGCCAGTGCAGCTCTTGGGATTTTGCTTGGGGAGAAACCCTGGAGCCCTCGTGGGCCGCCAGGCCCAGAACCCCACTGAGACAGCCGCCCGCCTCCTGGACCGTGGGGTGCGAGCAGGGCCCGCGGGCCACCGAGTGGACGGTGCCAGGGTGTTGATCGGCACGCGGCGTCCCCTGAGCCCACCCTCCTCTGCTCTCCTCTACAAGCAAGCTCGTATCGCCGGCCACCGACCTCCACCCCGGCCGGCCCCCTCCCCACGCGTGTCCCTCGACCGCCACCGACCAAGTGGGGTTTCTGGGCTCCCACGGTGGGCCGCCCGCCCACCAGGCAGCGAGCCTGGACGGCTCGGGCAAAGGCCCCCAGCGGCGTGCCCTCTCCTTGGCACACCCCGTCAGTTCCAGCGGCATGGGTCGGGCTAATTTACGGTGTTTCGGGGAGCTGAACGTGGGAATGTCTTCTGGCCTTTAAATTAGTCATGAGGTCGGATCCCGCCAGCACAATTAGAACCCTCTGCTAATGATTATTTATGGAGTTTGGAATGCGTATTAACCTGATTGTATTAAATATTAAACGAAATCGTAATACTCGTTTCTGTATTTACAGTACAAGGTACAAGATGAGCTGCAGGCCCCCAGCCCCCACCGTGGAACGCTTGCTGGCCCCAGTGTGTCGAAGGATTCGAGCAGAGCCAGGCGGTGTGGTGGGGCGGGGCAGCGGCGGGGTCGGGGGGCACCCGATCCTAAACCCCAGCGCCGTCGAGTGGGCGGGCAGCCCGGGGAGCCAGGAGGCGTGCACCTGGAAAGGCAAGGCAGCGGGGCCTGCGCTTCTGGCCCCTCCAGTCCCTGGAGGCATGTGAGGCTCAGCCTGCCCAGCGCCCACCCGCTGCCCACACCACCCCGCAGAAACGCCCTGAGCTGGCATCCCGCTTTCAGCCACACCCAAGAGGCGGGTCGGAAGCCCAGAGCTCATCACAGACAGTGCTGGCGCCCGATGTGGTGGCCGTGGGGCCGCGGGTTCTAGAGCTGCACGGAGCTGCATGCGGGTCCCGCCCCGTCCCCTCGCCGGCCCCGCGATCGAGGGCAAGTCAGTCCTCCCCAGCTTACTCACCCGTAAGAGGGCGACAGCCATTCCTACCCCAGTGCGCTGTGGCCAGGCGGGTGAGTCCGCGCACGTAGATGCTCTGGGCGAGCCTGGCGAGTCAGACGGTCAAGAAACTGCTTTTTTTTGTTTTTTTTTTGGAGATAGAATTCACACGCCGTACGATTCACCCGCTTAAGGTGCACAGCACGAGGCTCGTCAGCACAGCCACAGACTTGCACAACCCTCACCACCCTCAATTTAGGACATTGTCATCACCCCAGGGAGACACCCTATGCCCGTCAGTATCCCCCTGCACATTTCCCCCACTCTCCCCCCTCCCCCAGCCCCAAGCAACCACTAATCTTCCCGTCTCTGTGGATTTGACCTTTGTGGACATCTCACATCAGCGGAGTCATTTTCTCCGTGGTCTTTTGTGCCTGGCTTCTCTCACGTAAGATGGTGTTTCGAGCCCGTCGGTGATGGAGCAGGTGTCCACTGTGTGGACGCCCCACGCGCCGCGTATCCCCTCGTCAGCCGGTGACCTTTGGGTTTGCTTCCGCTTTCTGTCTGTGGAGAACAGTGCTGCCGTGCACATGCGCGTACCTGTTTGGATGTATGTTTCCTCTTGGGCCACCTCTCCTGTTCTAGGGACAAGCAAACCGAAGGCCACCCCTTTCCTGGCCACCACCCCCCCACACGCACCCGTCTTGTCGTTCTCCGAATTCGCTCTTCGCTTCTAACCCAAACTCTCGATGTGTCCTCGCTTACGTGGTATTAAGAGGGGTGGGGGTGGGGCACGGCCCCCCAACAAGGGCTTAAGCTATTCAGCGATGGCTGATGGGGCACCTGCTCATCCACTCATACCCGCAGACAGTTGGGCAAGTCCCTGGAGAGAGCCGGCCCCCGCCCGCAGGAAGGACGGCTGCCCATCCTTCCATCCCTTCTGCCATTTCAGGGAGCACAGGCTCCGTGGTCAGCACTTCACAGGGGCTGGGAGGTGGCAGAGCGATGGGGAGACAGGCAGGGTCCCCGAGTTCACGGAGCAGGTAGTCTGGGGGGTGGGAGCAGTTGGTCCACAAATTAACTAACGGGACACCCCGCTGTGCAGAGAGCAGAGCAGCTGTGGGAGGCCTGGGCCACGCTTCAGCTCTGAGACCTCGGTGCCCGGTGACATCAGGGGACAGAGCCTGCTGGGCTCCAGGGCAGGGGGTGTGAGGGTCGAGGGGAGGAAGGAGCCGGGCTGGTGAGAGGACCTGGCAAGGGAGGAGGGAGCTCTAGGAGGAAACTGTAGAGGTGGGGAGAGGGCACGAGGCCAGGTGGGGGTGACACAGAGACAGAGGAGGTGTAGGGCGGGGCGTAAGGCGGGGTATAAGCGGAGTATAGGGTGGGATATAAGGTGGGGCGTAAGCGGGGTGTAAGGCAGGCAGTGGGCCCTCACCCTCACAGCCGGCAGATCAAGGAGCATCCGTGAGAGCCCAGAGGAGACGTGACACACGGTGGCCTGGATGCAGAAGGAAGGGGACTGAGGCCGTGTTTGGGGGAAGCCCTGAGACTTGCCCGTGGAGTGTTGGGGGTCTGGGGGGAGGGGAGACGGAGGAGAATTGGGAGTTGGCTCCTGGGCTTTGAGCTGAGCAACGGGGTGGATGGCAAGCCATGTCTCGGGATGGGGACAAGTGGGGGACAAGCAGATTGGGGCACCGGACGTGCGGAGACGCCCGTTAACTGTGCCCCAGCCCGTGTAGAGTGAAGAGACCCGAAGCCACGCTGACCACGTAGGCACTTCCCAGGCTCCCCGAGGCAGCTCCCCGAACCCCATGGTGGTGGGGGTCCCCCTCAGGAGGAGAGAGGCCGGCCCTTGCCCCCCACACACGGGAGCCCAGCTCCCAGCCTCCACCTCTGGGGCTCAACCCCGTCCCCTGAAGGGGAGAGAAGAGAGGGGTGCTTCCTGCCCGCCAGGCCCCACTCCCTTAACCTCCGCGGCCGCCGCAGGAGCAGGGAACCATTTCCCCATCTTGCAGACGAGGAAACTGAGGCAGTGAGGTCCAGACGCCTGCACCTGGCCACAGCGTGGTAACCCCCCGCGGCTTTCTGGTGTCTGCAGCCCAGAGGCAGGGGTGCATCATGAGAAGGGTTCGTGGGTGGGTGACCACACCCAGACAGACGGACGCTGATGGTGGGGACGGGCCAGCAGGGGGCCTTCGCCCAGCCGGCTGCGTGGGCAGGGTCAGCACCTGCCCCTGCCCTAGTTCAGCGGTCCTGCTGACCCCTGACCATCTCTATGTGTGGCCGCCGTGGGGCTGGACGCTAATCTGGGCCATACCTGTGCTGAGGCACCGACTCTGGAAGGGATGTGCCCACAGGAAAGCGGTGTGGCCAATGGCAGAGGACAGAAGTGTGTGGCCCTCAGCCCCTGGTCCCTGTGGGTGGCTCTCCAAGCCGGCTGTAGAGAAGTCAATCCGAATCACAGAAGGGAGGCTCAGAGAACATTCTGGGCTCCCTGCAGCCAGGGAGCCCCTGTCCCCCATCCAGCTGGTGGCTAGTTCCCAGCCCCAGTGAGTCAGGGGACCTTGGTGCAGGCAGAGGCCATCGGTCACCAACCTGTTCTTCAACCCCAACCCCCCCCCCCCAGGTGTGTGTCAGTCCTACCCACTTCCCATTCCTTGGAAGCAGAGCCCCTCAGAATGTGGGAGCACTTTTCATTCCCATCTGGGTTAGGACTTCCTTCCGCTGTCCCTGCTCTCTTGGAGCTTCGGGGATGGGTCTAGAGAAAGGGGGGCACAGGGACAGGCAGAAGAGGGGACTCCAGCTCATGGGAAGGACAGAGGGCAGGGCAGAGCTAGGGATGGGGTGTGAACCCCGACTTCCTGCAGCCAGGCCTCCCCCATAGCCCAGGGCTGGACTCCGCCCAGAAACAAGTCAGGTGACAGAGTCAGCTGCCAGATCCCCAGCTGAACAAAATACCCACGTGGACACATTTCCCAGCAAGAGGAAAGGCTGTGGGTGAGGCTCTCAGGGAGAGGACGGAGGAGGTTCGGGAAGGGGCCCCTGGAGGGTCGGGGAGCGGGGGGACTCGGGGGACTCAGCCGAGGGCCGCCTGCCTGGGAGAGAACGCTAGTGGCCATTCCCAGCATCGTGCTGCGACAGTAAGTGATGATACTGCCCGTGTGTCACCTGTGAAGGTCAGGGGTCAGCTCAGCTCAGCTCAGCTCTGCGGGCTGCCCCAGGGACAGGACAGCGAGGCCCAGGTAAAGCCTTCCTGCGCACGTGACAAGAGGGTCTCGCCAGAGGCCGCGGGGAGGCCGACAGGCATTTAACAAGCGGCTGCGGAGTAGATGCTGATCCTGGGCCGTCTCTCTCCTCTGGGGCCTGGCTCGGCCCACCCCACAGGCCAGGGGACTCCCTCGGCTTCCTTCTGTGGCCCGGGGGCTGTTGGGAGGACAGGAAGAGGCAGTTGTGAGAAGCAGGCAGGCCCCCTTCGTCCCGCGGGGTCGTGATGGGATGGGCCCCTTCTCCTGGACCTGACACTTCTAGGGGGCTCTGCACCCTTTTGTGACCTGTGTCCTTACCGTTTCTCGTGAGGAAACAGGAGTCCCGGGGAGGCCTGGTGATTTCCCCGGGGGCCCAGCAAAGCAGCCTCGGGGGGCAGAGCTTTTGGGCGGAGTGGGGTGGAGAGGAGGAGGGAGATTAGGAGAAGGCCTTGGCTGGGGGAGACAAGGACCAGGCCTTCCCGGGGTACACAGGGGGCTCGGAGGGGTCTGATGGCAGGAGGGAAGGCCCGCCCGTGGAGAGGGATGGTGGGCATGGGGAGGGGCAGGGGTCCCGGCAGAGCACCTCAGGGCCCCAGCCCTGGCTCAACGCTCTTTTGTCACCGTCTTGAAAGTCTTTGAACACAGGGCCACTTTGTCATTCTGCACGGGTCCCCGCAAATTAAGTCGGTGCTGGGTTTTGACGTCCCGAAAACAGTGAGCCCGAATCCCAGCCCCGACATGCTGTTGCGTGACCTTGACAGATGACTTAACCTTCATGCCTCGTTACCTAACCTGCGAAATGGGATGAGGGTGGTGCACAGAGGACACTCGGCGTGAGGAGCCATCACGGTCGTTTGATGGGCGAGGGCCGTTGTCTCCGCGCCTTTGACTTGTGGGTTCGCCTCACAGAGTAGCAGGGCTGACCCCCCACTGTCCTTGGGCCCCACCCCCTCCTTTGGCCCCTGCATCCCCGGGGTGCCCGGAGGGGTTGGGTGCTACGTCCTGACACAGAGCACTGTTGCAAGACTCTCGCGGCCGGGGGTGGGGGGATGAGGGGTGGCAATGCTCATCCCAGCCCCAGGGCAGAGGGGATGAAGGGCAGGGAGGCACTCTAACAACTGGGGAAGCAAGGGGGGGTGGCTGGGTTTGGGGGGAGGGCGGTGGGATCAGCCCCGGAGCTTAGAGGGGTGTGTGGGACCCCCAGTGGGCAGGTCCAACACACAAGGGGATGTGGCTCTGAGCCCCGGGGGGGAGGGCGGGGGGAGTTCCGTAGACTTCCATCTGGAAGCCCTCAGAAGCATGACGGGGTGGTCCTGTGAGTGCAGACGGGAAAGCTCAGAGTTTCCTTCCCCCAAGGAACCTCCCACGTCTGGGGCAACAGAGGCAGGTGGCAAAGAGACGAGGAAAAGCAGGAGAGGGGCCTGCAGAAGCCAAGGTCGGGAGGGGCTCGGGCAGGAGGGGGACGGTGACAGACAGGGACTCGAGGGTCCAGCACAGAGGGAACAGCAGTGGCCCCATGAGAGCAGGGGCGTGGGAGGGGCAGAGACCGCCCTCCCTTCCCCCACGGACACACAGACACAGTGATGGGCAGGCTGCGAGGAGGGACCGTGGGGCCACAGCTAGGGGTCACCTTGCCGGGCACTTGGGGCTCTTATCTTTACATGCTAATGACAAGGAGTGTGACAGCCCGGGGGGGGGGGGGTGGGCAGCTGGGAAGGACCCTGAGCACCCCCCAAAGGAGGGAAGACAGACGGGGAGTTGACGGCTCCTATTTTCTCCATGGAGTAGGAGGTGAGGACAGCTGGGACAAGTCAGGTGTCAGAGGTTGGGGCAGAACAGAGGAGGCGTCACACGGTCCCCATGGAAACTGGGAGAAGGAACCCAGCTGGACAGCCGACCACGGCAACAGACGGGAATAGGGCCTCTGTCCTGGGGTGCGGGCCTCCCGTTGTTCTCAGTCTGGAGGCAGTGGGGAGGGCGGGGGGCACGTACTGCATGCCGTGGGGTCAAGGACAACGTGTGGGTTTAGAGGACCGAATCGGAGGTCTGTATGAGCGTCCTGGGGCCGCCATAGCAAAGTACTACCAACCAGGGGCTTCAAACAACAGAAACCTCTTCTCTCGTGGTTCTGGGGGCCACAGGTCCAAAAGCAGGGTGTCAGCCGGGCCTCGCTTTCTCCAAAGGTCAGGGAAGGGTCCTTCCTTGCGTCTTCCAGCCTCGGGGGCTTCTGAACTTGTAGCCACATCTGTCGGGTCTCTGCCTCTGTCTTCACACGGCCGTCTCGCCCAGGAGAGCCTGCGTCTCTGCACAAATCTGCCCTTGTAAGGACCCCAGTCACCGGATTTAGGGCCACCCTCATCCAGTAGGACCTCACCACATCCGCAGAGACCCCCGTTTCCCAATAAGGTCATGTGCTGACGTTCTAGGTGGACGTTATTCACCCCAGAAGGGCATCTAGGCTGGACGAGAAAGGAGTGTGAAGACAGGCAGGGAGGGGAAGGCCATCGGATGGGTCGTCACAGTGGCTGGAGTCGGCCAGGCCGTGCGTGCGACCTGGTGCCCAGGAGGAGGGGACATGCAGCGGGCACACCTGCTGACCCCACAGGCCGGGATGCAGGACGCGGGATGTGGGCAGCCAGCCCCAAGCTGGATGAGAGACCAGAAGTCGGTCTCAGAGGAGGGGATCAAACTTGACCTTTTTTTTTTTTTTTAACGTTTTATATCACATTTTTTTAATGTTTATTTATTTTGAGAGAGACAGAACATGAGCAGGGGAGGGGCAGAGAGAGAGGCAGACAGAACCCAAAGCAGGGTCCAGGCACCGAGCTGTCAGCACAGAGCCGGACGCGGGGCTGGAACTCACAGACCACAGATCATGACCTGGGCGCAAGTGGGAGGCTTAATCAACCGAGCCACCGAGGTGCCTCTGACCTTTGTGACCCAGAGGGCAGGGCTGGGACCCTGGGGAAAGGCAGAGGTCAGTCGTGGCCAAGGGAGAACTTTGTAATGGTGGGGGGAGTCTCCAGGACCGGGGTGGGAGGGGAGACACAGCGGGCGGGGGGAGCGCTGGCATCGTCACAAAGGTCGGGTGGGGTCGGCCAGGGCCGGGCTGGAGGACGGGTGAGACCCTGCCGACCCTGACTGGTGCAGGGAATCCGGGCTTTTCGGGAACAGAGGGACAAGATGGGTGTCAGGCTAGAGGAGAGAGGAGGGTGAGAACTCCTGCAGAAAACGAAACGTTCACGAGACCAAGAGCGCCTGTGCACGTGCAGGTGAGGCCGGGGGGGGGGGGGGGGCGGCAGCACACGGGGTGCTGGCAGTCGATACAGGTGGACCCAGGGCCATAGAGCACCGAAGCCAGAGCTGTGTGCTCGCTCCCACACTCGGCGCTCCCCAGATCTTTCCTGGGCTTCTCCGCGGCCCAGGGGGTTCGCTCTCCCGGAAGGACAGTGGCAGCTGGGTTCTGACCAGCAAGACGGAGGGGTCCCCGCAGCTTCCCCCCCACGGCGACGGGTGAACAGGTGCTCACGGCGTTTGACCCTGGAGGTCATCTGTCCCAGCCCCGTCAGCTAGGAGACGGCGAGGCCCACAGGGCTAAGTGACTCACCCAACACTGGGCGACCCCAGACTCAGAGCTGAGACTGGGGCCTGTCCCCTGCAGACACCAGCCAAACCTCAAAGACACTAGTCCTTCTGACTGAGCAGCTATAAATTCACAGGTTCCCATGACCCCTCAGTTCTGTAACTTGCTAGAATGTCACATAAACTCAAGAAAGCCCTATACTGGGGCGCCTGAGCGTCTCAGTTGGTTAAGTGTCTGACTTTGACTCAGGTCATGACTCCAGGGTCCATGAGTTCAAGCCCCGCGTCGGGCTCTGTGCTGACCGCTCGGAGCCTGGAGCCGGCTTCGGATTCTGTGTCTCCCTCTCTCCCTGCCCCTCCCCCACTCATGCTTACTCGCGCGCGCGCTCGCTCTCGCTCTCTCTCTCTCTCTCTCTCTCTCTCAATTAAACATTAAAAAAAGAAGAAGAAGAAAGAAAGCCCTATACATAACAATTAGTTTCATTATAAAGGGCATGCCTAGGACAAGACCCCAGGGGGAGCTGGGAACTTCCACGCCCACCCCCCGTGGAATCAGGCACGTCACGGTCCCAGCACATCCGTGTACTCACTTACTGGGAAGCTGCCCCAGCCTCGGTGCCCAGAGTTTCCATGAGGGATTCATTACGTAGGCATGATCTATTAAATCCTTGGCCACTTGATTGAACTCAACCTCCAGCCCCCATCGGGGACCAGGACCTGGTCTGGTCCAGGCTTCCAACCACTGATCAGGAGGTGGGTGGTCTGCCCCCATCCTGAAGCCGCCTGAGCGTGACAGAGACCCTCCTGTCACTCAGGAAATTCCAGGGTTGGGAAGCCCTTTGCCAGGACCCCCTTTGGGGCCGATTAGCAAGGGACCTCCTTAACTGTTTCAAGGGTGTTCCTGCCGCCGGACGGTGGCCCAGTCTTCAGGTTGAAAGGAAAGCCGTCACTTGCAGAAGGGGGACGGGGGCACGCCCACAGAAGCTTGCACAGACAGCTTCACCTCCCCGGTCACGGGCAGGCAGCCCTGTCGGGAAAGCCGTCCCGGTGTGAGGGTGTTACTGTCCCAGCAGTTTGTGTAGTGACAGCCTGAGGAGCAAATCGAAACTCCTGAGCGAGCCGGACGCTGAGCCACGGGCCGTGTTGACTCGAACTGTCTCGGGCCCCACTCCAAGCCGGTTCCGAGCCACCTGTGCACAGTCACCTGCAGCCTCTGGTACGCACGACCTGCCCAGAGCTGGCAGGCTCCTCCCTGGCCGGGGCTGTCGGGAAGCAGTTTATAAGCTTACCTGCGAAATCCCAGCCCAGTAAATCTCCGGAATGGGAGCGGATTCACCTAATGGAATTAAAAAGTATAAAATAGCGGTGATCTTGAAAGGGATTCGGAAACTAAGCCCCTTCTGGAAATTGGAAAGTCGCTAACATCAGCCGGGGAGACCCTGGGAATTACAGACCTGTATGCCCGGAGGTAATGAGGTCAAACCGCTCCACGTATCTGAAGGGAAATCGGGCTCTCCCACTCACCAGAGCGCTCTGAAAAAGTTAATCAAATGGCAGGCAACCCGGTGGACATAATTTACCTGGGTTTTCAAAAAGCTTTGATGAGTCCTGCCTGAGAGCCGATCAGGCCAGAGGAACAGGGACAGGACGGTCACACTGCCAATGACGCACTCGTCGGTGAGAGGCCCCGGGTCCTGGGTCCAGCGGCTCCTGAAGACAGTTCACTGTGGACCCCCAGGGCCGGCTCTCGGGAGGAAACCGGCGTTAAATTAAAAACCTTCAGGGCGATCTCATGAGGTCTGGTTTCCTTGGGAGCATTTGTACTGGCAAAGAGGCAGCGAGGGGTTTTGTTCTCCGGAACTGTTTGCCTCCTGCCTCTGATGGTCTGAGATGCGGGTGGGGATGGCATCTGCCCACCGAGCCCCCCAACCGAGCCAGCGCCGGGCACGGCTCCTGCTGAGAAGGTGGCAGAAAGTCAGCTCTGGACAGAGGCCGCACCGACTGCTTTCTGGGAAAGTTCAGTGCTGTTTTTATGCACTGCCACAACTCTGCCTTCTTCTGGACTGAGGGTCCCCGGTGCAGCAGTGACGACCGGTGGCTAAGGCCCTTCCCCACACCTCCGTCTGGGCAGATTCCTCCAAAGGGGCCTCGGAGGCAGCCTGTCCTCAGAGGTGCCCATAGTCTGTGCCCATGTTTTCTGAGGGCCCAGGGAGCACGACAGAAAGAACCAGGTCGGGTGGCCTCGGTGGGGGGGTTCGAGGGAAAGGTGTCCTGCCGGGAGCAAGCTGCAGACCCGAGCGTGTACATGCCTGTCCTGTGGCTGCTGTGACAACTCACCACAAACCAAGGGGCCAGAAGCGTGTTCTCGTACAGCCTGGAATTACAGTGTCAGCAGGACCGCCCTCCTCCGAAGACTACAGGCGAGGACCCTTCCTGCCTCTCCCAGCTGCTGCTGGTGGCTCCAGGTGTCAGTGGAGCCCAGTGTCCCTTATAAGGGCATCTGTCATTGGATTTAAGACCCACCCTGAAGTTAGGATGATCTCGTCTCCAGATCTGCAACTTACGCCATCTGCAAAGACCCTTTCTCCAAATACAAGGTGACGTTCACAGGTTCTGGGGGTTAGGGCACGGAGATACCTTTGTGGGGGACACAGTCCGCCCCTCTAATAGGGTGCAAGCGTGATTCAGCCAACAAATACTGCCCCTGTGTGCCAGTCACCGCTCCAGGCACTGGGGATTTGGGCCCTAGATCTCCTGGAGCTGTGGTTCCAGGCAGAGGGTTGTGGGGGCATTTAGCGTCCTTTGTCTGCCTTCCAGGCGACTCTCGGCCGGCCAGCCTAGAGAGAAGGCAAGGGGAGCTCGCGTAGAGTCGAAGCAGCCTTCTGCCTCCGGCCTCTTCTCCTGGCAGCTACTTACAGAGCTGCGTCAGAGCAGGGCAAGCTTCTCCAGCCGGACCTCCGCGACAGGTGAACACCTGCCCCGGGAGAGAAGGCACAGCGTCAGCAGAAAGTCTGTGTGCCTTTCCAGCGTTCCAAACAAATAACATAAATTCAAAGTGCTACAGAATTTACAAAACGCCTATAAAGTACCAACCTTCGCTTGGATTGCTCCTTACAAGTACTGGCCTCCTTCCAAGATGCTGTGCTGGAGGAAAGGAATGGAATCATGGAAACATTCACCTTTTTGCTGCAGGTTCCACTCTGGCCTGAACGTGCCCAGGACTGTCACCCTTCTGCAGCCAGACGACAGACCTCCAGCGCCCAGAGAAGGAGGGATCACTGAGCTTCTCAGAGCCCTCGGGATGCTGGAATGCCTCACTAGCCCCAGCTGTGTCACCCTCCCTGAGCTGAAGGCCCCAAACCCGGCTCAGCCAAGTGACAGCCACCAGGAACAGCCAAGGGCGAATTCTTGGGGGTGCTGGCCGATGCTTACCTTTACCGGCCTTACCTGTCGAACTCATCGGCTGCTCCTTTAGCAGCGAGACCACCGGAAACAAAGGGAGGAGAAGGTCACCAGAGCAGGTGATTGGCGGCCAAGGGTCTAGGCTTCCCCCACACTCATGGCCGAGGACATACGGGTCGGTTTCCATCCAGTGGGAAGGAAAAGAGTGATTCTGTTAAAGCGGTCATGGCCTGGCCTGTCTCGTGCCCCAGGCAGGGATACATTCCAGCGCCGTGCAAGGGGAGTGGGCCAGGGACAGATACCAGCTCCCCTCCATGGCCCTCCCGATAAGCCCGCGGAGACTGGCCACAGATCTTTCCACCTCTGCCTGTGGTCCACCTCTCACGAATGAAACCATGATTAAGGGGTCCTACCCTCTGAGCAGACAGCAGCACTGACCTAATTTAGGACCCTAATCAATTTGCCCCCGTGTGATTAATTGAGATCTTCCCATTGATTTTCCTTCAGAGAACAGCCGAGGTGGAATTCAGAGAGAAATGTCCGAGAGCTTGTACGACCCTGCAGCAGGGAACCAAGAGAGGGGGGCCGTGTCCCCACCACGTCTGTGCGCGGGCCAGCCGTAGGTGTCCTTCCCCTCTGGGGTCTCCCCCGCAGCCACTGTGGGAGCTCAGCAGACTCGGGTCAGGGGTTGGGGAGCCTCCAGGGCAGGACTGAGGCTCGGTTACCACACTCCAGGTGTGGTCAGGCTGTGGCTTCACCACGTAATTTATAATTCTTACAAAGCCATGACCCAGGAGGAGCCCTTCCAGAGTGGTTATTTCGGTTGAGAATTCGGCCCTGGCAGACAAAGGAATTTCAAAGTAACTCAAAGTTTGAGTGCTATGAATGCTGGAACCCCCAGCAATACTGTGTAAACACAGCAGGTGTTCTGATGCCCTCCTCCCCCCGCCGCCGCTTTCCGGGCCGCGTCAGAAACTAAGACCCTGATGGAGGAGGAGGGGAAACCGGGAGGGGCAGCCACTCTGGGGACCTCTGTCTGAGCAGGGAAGCCTGGGGGGGGGGGGTGTATGTGCAGACTTTGAGCCCAGCCTGATCCCTTGACCGGGGTGGCCGTGGGGATCGGATAAAATGAAACGGTTTAGAACAGAATAGAATTCTGCTCCCCACCTGCGTGGTGTTTGAGCCAGACTCTGCGTGGTCCCATCTCCAGCCGCATCCGCATCACCTGGGGCACGGGCCTCACTTGGGACCTGGCGAGAAACGCAGACGCTCAGCCGCCCGCACCGCCCCCCAGGCCTGCTGAAGCGAATCTCCATTTTAGGAGATTCCTAGGAGACCCGTGTGCACACAGCAGCGTGGAAAGCACGGTCCTGGAGGACCCTCTGTGGAATCTGGTTGGCATTTCTGCCTGCAACTTGTTTCCAGGCCTCTCTGCTGTTTAGGACACCGTTTTGCCAGGGGCAGAGGGGAAGGAAGGGGAGGAAGGGAGGAAGGATGGGAAGGAAGGAAGGAAGGAAGGAAGGAAGGGAGGGAGGGAGGGAGGAAGGAAGGAAGGAAGGGAGGGAGGGAGGGAGGGAGGAAGGATGGGAAGGAAGGAAGGAAGGGGGAGGGGAGGAGGGAGGAATTCTGTGCATATTATTTCATGGGTGCTCATACTTCCTCCTTCACTTACTCAAATATTTATGGAGTGTCAGCTCTGAACCAGGCCCTGTTCTGGGCTCCAGAGACACATAAGTATCCGCATCAGTGGACAAAACATAAAAATCTCTTGTAAAGTTTACATTGCTCTAGGGGAGACGGACAGTCAACAGAATACACAAATATGCATGCCGTATCGTGCCTGCAGGAGCTAAGAGCCTGCAGGAGTGTGGGGGGTGGGGGGGTGAGGGAGATGTGGGGGGCGGGCAGTGACTTGTGATTTTAATCCAGGCGAGAAAATATATTTGAGCAAAGACCCCCTAAAAAGTGGGATTTGGCTGGAGCAGGTGCAAAGGCCCTGGGGTAGAGTGTGCCTGGAGAGCTCCACAGCCAGCAAGAAGGCCAGTGCAGCCTGTGGAAAAAGCGGGAGGGTGGTGAGGTCTGGGGGTGAACAGACCAGAGCAGGTGGGGCATCAGAGCTGGGGAAGGACTTTGAGGTTCATTCTGAGCATGAATCTATGATGGGGACTGAAAATCTCTCTCATGTCCTGGTTCTCCCTACTCAATGGCTGCCCCGCTGGCCATTTGTCCTCTTCCACGTGGTCAGGGCATTGGACACCCCTCAGGCTCAGGTGACAGCAAGCTGGCCCCAGCTTGGCTGTATCCTGTGCCACAGGCGTGACATGACCAGGCCTCTCTGGGCAGGGGACTGGCCCCTGGGTGCCAGCTTTGGCCTTGGCAGGTGGTGCTACCTTCGGAGCCTGGCTACCAGCTGACCTCCTCTTGCTCTCGGAAGCAGCCCCTGGGCACCTCTGACTCTGTTTAGCACCCACCACGGGGCCACATCCTTCCTTCCCAGGGGTGCTAGCTCTGAGGTGCTGAGGGAAGGTCAGCCCCGTGTGGGAGTTCCATAGGGGACACGCGGCACGCGGGAGCTGAGGCCTCCAATGGCACTAGGTCTCCTGGGGGAGGCTGGGAGGTGCAGGACACCAGGCACATTGGGCCCGCTTTGTGGGGAGGGGTCCCCCAAAGAAGCTGAGCCTCAGCAGAGGAGAAGGACCCCCCAGGACTGACTCTGGCCAGGGGTGGGGGGAGGGAGGCATTCAGGCTGGACAAGGCAGGTTCCCACCCTGACCCTCACCCTGCACGTCCTTACCTGGTGATTAAACAAGCAGGCCGGTGGGTCGGGCCAGGCCCTGGGGTGGCGGAGTGGGCACTACCTCGGTGTTGTGCCACGCGGAGGGCTCCTCACCCTTCTCACCTCCCAGAGAGTGACAGCAGGAAGGGGCCGAGTCCAGGCGCCCGTCACCCGCTGTGTGCGCAGTTTCCTCACCTGTCAAATGGGGATAATGCTCAGCCCCGCCTCGTAGGGCCTTCCAGAGGGTGAAGGGAGAGCCAGCTCTGCAAAGCACGGAGGTGGGCGCTGAGCCCACGGGGCCGCGATTGGCCCTGATGAGCAGGTGCAGGGAGGCTAGGTGGTTTGCTCGGGGGCTCAGTTTGAGCCCCCTTCTTCTGGTCCTTGCTCTGGAGCTCTGTCCAGAGAGCAGACCCGGCGGTGCCTTGCTCTCAGACCCAGGCTGACTTCAGAATGCACCCCCAGGCCCACCCACTCCCAGGGCACCGGCAGGGGCACGATGGGTGATGGGTCTGTCTCACCTGCTGGCTCATTTCCCAGCCTCGGACGCTCCCAGTGCAGCCACAGGGTTGAGGTCGGGGGACTCTGGCTCCCCTCGTCACGTCCAGCAGCAACTTGTGCAGCCGGCGGCCGTCCTCCCGCTGATGAGCTCCTTGGAGCTGGCAGCTATTGGCCAAAGCCCTTGTGAGTTGGCCCCAAGGCTGCTCCATTTGGAAGGTTTGCTCTCCCCTCCCAAAGACTGCGGCCACTCAGGCCACCTGCCCCGCTGACCCTTGGCCCCACACCTGCAGACTTGCGGGCCGCCACGGGGCCCTGGAGGGCCCAGACTGATGTGTGTGGAGCCGTCAGAGTTGGGCTCTTAACAAATGCCCTGTTGCCAGAGTGCACAGATTGTCTGGGCTTGGAGGTCACGGCTCCAAGAGGCACTCGGGAACTGTGCGGTCGGGGCAGCGCAGGGCTCACCGCTGCGCCTGGGTCCTGGCCTCTCCTCGGTTCCTGGGGAGCCCGGGATCGCCACTTCAGCACAGGGAGACGTCTAGCGTGTCCCTGCTCTGCCCCCTTTCGGCCCCTCCCGGGCAGCTGGGCACTCCCCCTCGGGCTGCAAAGCAGCCTCTCTCCTTGGCCCCTGGAAGTTCCCCTCTTCCCCTTCCTCCACGAGTCGCCTCCCAGATGAGACTTACTTGCAACCTGTCCGCTTCTCAGAAACGTAGGAGTGGAAGCTCTTTCCAGGTCGCAGCCCCTCCCCTGCTGCTACCTTTCCCATGTGCCTCTGCGTTCGGGCAGGTGCCCGCCTCCCAGAGGGGCTGGACACCCAGAACATCCCTCAGGGCACGGTGGCGGGTCCCGCCCTGTGGATGGACTCCGCCCAGCAGTCTCCTCAACCCCCTGGAGAGCGCGGCTCCTGGGGCAGAGTCCCAAGACGCATCAGGTCGAACGTCGGGGGAGAGAACGGTGCAACCGTGGAGAAGCGGCCTTTGGTGGGCACGGCTGCCCCACTCTCTCCGCGCCCGCACACGCGTCACCCTGCTGCGCGGCATTTCCAAGGGAAAGAGAATTTTGACGTTTCTGGTTTGGAGCTGTTCTTGGCGGCGGAATCACAAAGCCAGCTGCGGCCGCAGACAGAGCGGCCTCCCTCCGTCGCGAAGCCGGGAACACGGGTCTTTGGGGCTACATCTGCTGGGACGTGTCTTTGAAGCTGGCATGCAGCAGCTCCCCCACCCCGGGGTAGGTTTAGGCAGCCCAGGTCACCTTCTCTGCAAGCAGCAGGGCAGGGCAGGTGGGGCAGGGGGGTCCCGCTGGGGGCCTTCCCCAGGAAGCCGCGGTGTAATCTCCCACAGCCCTGGGGTGCCTCAGCCTCACCCCCAAAGCGTCTGCCCATCTCCTGCTCAGTACGGAAGCACCCGGAGCCCTGCCCATCCCCTCTTGGCCCCCAGAACCCGTAGCTCCTTGTCATCTGTCTGGGTCTGCCCCTGAGGGCGCCTGGTGTCATTCTACCTTGGGAAAATGACACCCCATTTCCCCAGTGACCCCAGTGAGCCGGGGCTGGCGTAGCACATGCTTGGTGCCCAGTGAACATGGCGTCGTAAGGGCAGCTGCCCACCCAGCGGTTTCGAGTGAGGGAGGTTCCGCCCTGTACTCTTGAGTGGGGTGTGAGGCGCAGGGATACCGTGTCAGGCTCTCCGTCACCAAGAGAACGTCGCCGCCGGCCGCTCCCGGGGCGCCAGGTCCGATCCCAGAGCCGCGCCGGACCAGCGCCGAACCACAGAGCAAACACACGTCCTGCTGCGTAGTCTCTAAACATACTAATAAGGGCTCTCCCTGAAAATGTCAAGAAGCGATCGTGGGCTTGTGTTGAGGAACCCGGAATCTGTTTTCAGCCAGACAGGACAACAGAGAAAAAGAGGGTTCAGGAGGCTCTGATGTCAGAAGCTGAAAAACGTGCCCTCGTCGCGTTTTCTTTTCTGAACTTGGGTGTCTTTCCCTGACCCTGTGGGTTCTCTGGCTCTTCAGCCCCCCACGCCCCCCCGGCTGATAAACCAGAGGGCTCTGCCCGTGGTGCTTGCGGCTCGAGAGCCCTGCCCGATGCCCCCTCTTCTGCTGCGTGGAGGTTAGCAGGCGACGGAGGCCACGCTCGGGACCTTCAGGACTTCACCTGCCAGCGTGAGCTGAAAACCACACTTGCGTGGGTTTCTCTAGAACCGGGCAGTCCTCCTGAGGCTCGGGGCTCGGGGGAGTAGCCTGTTGGGAGCGGCCGAGGGCTGAGGGCTCGCCGGAGACCATCGGCGTCTCCGGAGGCCCGAGGACAGTCACCTCCCCGGGGTCTGGGGTTGCCGAGTTCTGGTTTCCTGATGACTCCCCTCTCGCGGTGGAAAGAGGCAAATCAACCATCAGGCTGGCGGTGTGGCGCTGGGCGGCCAGGCAGGAGAGACAGGGGACAGAGTCTGCTGGTCCCCCCCCCCCTTGCTTCCGTCCCCGTGGAGAACTTTTGCTCCTCTTTCTTCGGACGAAGGGGCAAGATGACTGGGTGTCTTCCGCATAAAGACTCTCTCCTTCCCACAGCGATGGTTCTGCGATTTACATTAAGGGCTGTAACGGGTCGGAGTAAATGGAGCAGGTTTGCAATTAGTTTTCAAAGTACTTATCTCATTAAAGTAAATGAATTATTGATTTAGTGACACTCATGCTTTTAGTGAATGGCATGGTGCCACCCTCGCTCTGTGCCTGGCTCTCAGAGCCGGTGGCCGGCACAAGCAAACTTGCTTTGTGTAGGGATTTTTTTTTTTAATTTTAATATTTCCTTCTCATTATTTAGCTTTGTAATTAAAGTGGATTCACATGAGAAATGAAGGGTCGGTTTATGGGAATACAAGCTCCAGAGACTCGCCTCCCTTCAGGGAAAAGCAGATCCAATACGCCTCTGACCTCAACAGCTAATGAAGGTTGAGGAAGGTGGGGGCTGGGCACCCCTTGGGGGGGTGGGGTGGTCAAAACGGACCCCCGTTGCGGGTCCTCAGCAAACCCCTTTGCTCTGGACCGTGCAAGTGCACACGTCGGGAGGGAGCTCCCCAATTTCCTAAACGACGGTGACCGAGAGTGTGCAGGCTGGCGGGGGCCTGTCCCCCCGCCCAGGTGGGAGGAGCCCGGGCAACAGAGAGAGCACAGCTGACCCCGTCCTTGGCTCCGGCAGCAGAAGGTGCAGGAGACCCGGCCCAAAGCAGAGGATGAAGGTCTCGGTGCCGCCCCCAGCCCACCGCTGTCCCCGGGATGCACAGGCCGGGGGGAGGGGAAATGCGGGGACACCGTCCCTGAGCCGCAGCACCCCTAGGATGGAAACTCGCAGGCCGGAGGCCGAGCCAGGTACCGGCGGCTGAACAGCTGTGGCCCCTGCCCATCCCGATGCTGACTCTGCATCTCCCGGAGCCTCCCCCAGGAGATGGGACCGCCAGGGGAAGACAGAGTACCCTGTTAAAGCTGCTGGCTGCCTGCAGTTTTCACCCTCGGTTCAAATTAACGTGGCCTTGCCCCTGAGTACAGCCGCCGGGAACAGCGCTCCAGAGTGAATAATGGGGGAGCAGGACTACGTCCCTGGGAGCAGCTGCGGCAGGACAGGGACTGGCGGGCATGCAGGTGTCCCTCACGGTGTCACCGTGTCTGGACCCCGGCTGGGCGGGGCCTCCTTCGGGTGGGCGCTGCTTCGGCAGAGGGCCCCTGGGAGCGAGGGATGCTCCTTACCTCCCGCCACCAACGGGCAGGGCTGTGAACCAGGAGGGATCAGTGCTGGGCAGCAGCGGGCCTCCTGCAGACCTCAGGGTCCCTGCCCGCCCGATGTCAGGACACCTGAGCCCCTCCTGGAGTGTCACACGCTCACGAACCTCAGCCTCGCCGAAGGACTCCTCCTGGCCTGGGTGTTGGGGACCCAACAGTACACAGGTCCTCCTGGCACGGCTGCATGCCCAGCCCAGGTGTCTGGGCCACACGCTGGGCAGAAGGCTCCTTCCCGAGCCTGTGCTCAGCGGCTGGTGGGAGAAAGGAAAGAGCCTGGGTTTGGGAATCCAAGTGGATCCACAAGTGGGCTTCTCATCCATTTACTGCTCCCGTGTGACCTCACGCAGCGTGTTCGGCCTCTCTGAGCTTCGTTGACCATGAGGCCCATCCCTCCCGGCCCCCTCCTCGTCTGCTGTAGCTGGGAGCATTAAAGATGTACGAGCGTGTAAACCTTCCGGGGCAGTGCCCGGCACACAGTGGGCACTGGGCAAGCAGCCGGGAGCCTCCCGTGCTCGGCCACGCCGCCAGGCTTCCGAACCAGCGGCCGCCTCGCCAGCTGGACACAGACGGCCCGGGCTGTGATCTGAAACTCCAGAGCGGCAAACCACGGCTGTCTCGCTTACTGGCTCAAATGTGGCTTTTAAATACGTATCTTCCTTTGTGATTAAAAAAAAAAAAAAAAAAAAAATTCATTTAATTAAAAATGTTGACATTGTGCCTGGACACCCCGGCAGAGAAAGTGGCTATAAATTAAACATTAAATCTTTAATGGTCCATAAAGAAATATTCGTTTCTGGTTATGTATATACGGGCTATAAATAGATAAAGAGAGGGCTTTTTTTTTTCATCTGGGAGGCAGACTTCTTTTTTTAACCTCCGCTGGATAATCTTGTTAAGTGAATGTAATTAAATGTCGAATTAATCTGTGTCCTCCCCCTGGCTTTGCTGGGGGAGGGGGAGGGGGAGAGGGGGGTACTCAGGGGAGGAGGGGGTGGCCCCACCGGCTTTAACCCCCGTTTGGGAGATGCTGGCAGGTGTCCTCCTCCGAGACGTCTGTGGGCACCAGGTGCCGCTTGGGCCCGCCCAGGCATCTTCTGTCACGTGTCCTTTCTTCCTGCCCAAATTGCCTCCTTCCGGTGGGGTCAGCAGCCTGGGGCTCCGTCCGGAGGACCGGGGGCTTCGCAGAGCTCCGGGCCCCGCAGGGCCCCGCAGAGCACCGCAGGCCCAGGCCGGCGTCCCAGGAACGGGATTTAGAAAACCTTCCTCCCTTCTGTGAGGAAGGAGCCCTGAGGAGGGGGCTCAGGGGGGCCCTCTGAGACCTTCAGTTCCCCTCTGGGAATCCGCCCCTCTTGGGTCATGCCAGGTTGGCCCGGTGGGGAGGCTGGACGCGTGCCCCGTTCCCTGCAGACATTAAGGCTTGTGAAGGCCGGAAGGGAGAGGGAAGAGAGACAGCGAGACTGGCTGGAAATGGCAAACAGAGGCGGGACTGTGTGCTTCCGGCCTTTCCCCTGAGAAGAGGGTGTTCGTTTCCAGTCGTCGAGCCGCCACCGGGTTAAGGGTCCGGACCTTCCTGAGGCTGCGGGCGGCTGCCGAGGTGTCCGACGGGGCTGAGTTTGTGATGCAGCATTTCAGCGTGGACTCACAGAGGGCCGGTCCAGGGGTGCACAGAGCTCTGGGGAGCAGGGGGCTCTCGCCGAGTGACTTGAGTGCTTAAGTGTGCTAAGGAGCAAACAGACGCATGAGGTGTTGTGGAGGGAGGGTGGGTAGAAGCCAGTCGGGGAGGAACAGGGAGAGTGAGTACCCCGAGTCTCTGAGCCTGGGGTGCTGGCTCAGCACCGAGGACCTTCCCAGTTCTCTGTCCCGCCCACCGAGTTGGCCGTGACCCTGACGTGGGAAAGCGGGTGGCCATGTCCAGAAGGGACCTGGATGGACTGGGCTAGAAACCTCGACGTAGGGGTCCGTGGAGGGTGGACAGTGGCTGGAACCAGGATACAGAGAAGCGCGTCGGGTGGGGGGGGGGGGGTCAGGCGCTGCTCGGAAGAGAAGGGGCAAAGGGAGGGAAGCCCAGAGGCACCGCCACTCTGGAGGCTGGCCAGCAGCTGGGGGGCACGGAGAGCCAGGGAAGGCTGTCCAAAGAGCCCACAGGGGATCCCTCCTGTGAGCCTCAGCTCTGCTCTGTTGTTTCTGTAAATCAGACATCGTCCGGGTCAGTCAGAGCTGTGAACCTCACCCCAACACATCCGTCTGCTGAAGCAAATACTCGACCGGCGTTGCCCAAACACGGAAGCCAGAAGCCCGTCTGCCCACACCTTGTGCTCTGCTAATTCAGCCGTCCTCGTTCGGGGCCCCTCCCCTAACAAAAGTCCTTTTTGTAATTATTACTGAGAGTCCTGCCCATTAGCCCCGGGGGCTCAGGAATGCGCGCATAAAACATTCACAATTTATCATGTTTCCCGTCTCAGCAAAGACTTTCTGCGTGAGCAGAGGACAGCCACTATCTATTATTAAATAAACAGAACTGTCGATACCGGCGCAATCTGCAAATTAACCGCCTGTCAGTGTGGGTTAGTCGCAGGCAGATGCTTGCCGGGACATGGGTATGATGGGAGGCCACTTGCACTCTTCACTTCTGAGGCCCTTTCCAGCAGAAGACTCCAGAATTGGTAAAGTGAGCAGAGATGTGTTTAATCCCAAAAGGGAATCACGGAGCGGTAATCATCTTTTTGAGGTGGCCGTGGTCGTGGCCGTTGGGCTGAGCTCAGCCTGGAAGCTGCACCACGACTCACTCCTCGTGCCCTTGGGGAAGCACTCAGCGCCCCCCCTCCCCCAAGAACCGGCTCCCCCTGCAAGAGCTGAGACCCTGGAGGAGAGACCAGCAGGTGCTTTAAAGGGACCCAGGATTTGGGGCGCCTGGGTGGCTCAGTCGGTTAAGCGTCTGACTTCGGCTCAGGTCGTGGTCTCGCGGTTCGTGGGTTCCAGCCCCGCGTCGGGCTCTGTGCAGACAGATTCTGTGCTTCCCCCTCTCTCTGTCCCTCCCTTGCTCTCGCTCTCTCTCTCTCTCTCTCTCTCTCTCTCAAATATAAACAAACGTTAAAAAAATTTTAAAGGGACCCAGGATTTGTTTAATCAGGCACACAGACACAGAAATGACGGTCGTACAGATTGTTATGTACTCACTGTTGCCTAGAAGCAGGAGGTACCCCTCATGGGAAACACCAGGCTGGGTCAGGAGGCAGAGGGAGCAGGAAAATGCGGGCACGAGCCTCTGCTGTGGTTTCCATGGGAAGGACCAGTGTGGCAGGTGCACAGGCACAGGACAGGCTAGTTGAATCATCGCACTGGGCTCCAGAACATGAGGACTGTGGTCTGGTGCCGGCCCTGGGGAGACGAGGGCAGGGGGAGGTGGCCCCGAGTGGATGGAGGCTCCTCCCTTTGGCTGGTTTGCACATTAAAGCCACAGTCCTTCAGGAATTAGCCAGCTCTGGGACAGTCCCTTCAGGGTCAGGGTCAGATAGGCCCCAAAGTCAAATCATCAGGACGCAGAAGACCAAAGGCCTGGTTATGCAGCAGGGTTGGAGCAGAACAGAGGGAGGCTGTTGAAAGTGGGCTTTGCCTTGTTCCCAGCACCTGCCCCGCACCAGCCCGCAGCCCCAGCACAAACGGGGGCTTTGGAGACCCAAGCACACCTGCTGGACCAGGTGGCAGTGATGGTGCCGAGTGCCCAGGCTCCGTGGTGGTTCCAGAAGTGGGTTTGCGGGGCTCAGGTGGCTTAGAGGTCTCAGCGGTCCTTTGTCAGCTGCGGGAAGAGGCCGGAGGCTTGTGACATTGCTAATCCAGGGGAGGGGGCCTTGCCCTGGCTGGGCCAGCAGGAAGACCCCTCCCCAGCCTGCCAGTGGCAGGTCCCGCTCACAGGAAGGACCCGGCGGGCAGGGGTCCACCAGTGGTGGATGAGGCAGTGGTCATGGTCGCCCAGATCGCCGGTCAAGCCTGCAGAGCCCTGAGCCTGGACGAGAAGGCCTGCAGAGCTGGGTCTCGTGGCTAATAAGGCCGGACGCTGAATTGCTCTGTGTGTCAGCACCCGACCAGCCCTTTCCAGCCTCATCCCCCCAAAGAACGTGACAGTGACACTTCTGCCACCCGAGGCCACCGGCCACTGCCGGCGTGGCCACCTGGAGAAGCCTCAGCTTCCCCACCTGTACGCGGGGACGGGGCACCCATCCGGCAGCCCTTTGGGGAGGACTTGTGACGATTTGTGCAACGTGCTCCCTAAACCACAGAGAACACAGTGCAGACTCCATACGTGAAATGTGTTCGCTTGAAATGTGTTGCCTCTGGGGTAAACCTGCTCGTGTGAGGTGGTGCTCTTTCTGGACAGAGGAGACCCTGGGTGCAGGTGAAGCCCACTGAAGTCTCCTAGACTCCCACTCTCCGGGGTGGAAGGAGCCGTCAGCCTGGGCATCACTTTGGGGCCCCTTCTGGGGGTTTGTTGCAAACTTCCCTCCCTCCCCTGTGGTCGGGGACTGGGGGCTGGGGGCGGGGGAGAGCCCCACCATCCCCTTCCGCTTTGGGTGAAACTCAGCCAGGGTCGGCTGCAAACTCAGTGAGCAGGTCTGCCATTATTGCCCGTTGTCGTCGATGGCTGTCTCCTCCCAGCCACGGGCACCGAGGGGTGGGTACTGTCTTCACCCCACTTACAGGAGAGTAAACCGAGGCACTTGGAGGCTGAGCACTTGCCAAAGGTCTAACGAGCACACCAGGCCTGGCCCTACTGTGCGCGCCCAGCACCGCCGGGATCTTCTCTTCCCTGTGGGACGCTGGAGAAGGCTGCAGCCACCCCATCCCCCGATTTTTCCCAAGATGGAAATCTCTGCCCTGTGTCCCTCTGTTCCTACGAGTGACTTTCTACTTGTTGCCTCACATTGGAACAGCGTGTCTCCCGCTTTACAGAAGCCAGTGGGCGGGGGGGGGGGGGGGCACAGGGGGCGGACTGAGGGGGCGTGGTCCTGGACGGTCCCAGGGCCCGGGGGCGCCGTGCACTCCGCAGACGGCTTTCCTAGCACCCAGCTTTCAGCACTCTCAACCCATCACCTTCTTTTGTTTTTTGTAAGTGGGTTGATGGAGACAGATTTCTGAAAGTCTTAGAGGAATGAACAGGTTGGTTTCTTAGGGGATTTGCTCAGGAAATGAGATTTTGCCCGTCTCCCAAAGGAGAAAGGGCATGTCTAAATTATTGATAGAAAGCATGCCTCGTCTAAGAGGCCAGCACACGGGTCGTCTGCGTGTTGAATGGCGCTGTCCGCCCTGTGCGTCGTCCCAGCTCCCTGGCCCGTCTCCGCCGCCCTCCCCATCCCCCGCTGGCGCTGCTCACGGACACAAGCGGGCAGCACCAACCCCACGCGTCCCACCCACCACTTCCGCCCAGGGGCCATGAGTTCTCAGCCCGGACCTGCCTCGCTCCGTAGAGAGAAGCCGTGCATCTTCAGGTTCCACTGTGCCCCTTCAGGGCACCTGCAGGGCGTGCTGGATGGGCCTTGCGAACTCACTGGCACCAGAGATCCATCCCCACCATGGCTTTGAACCTAGCCCGGGCTGACTGTCCGTACTCAAGAGCCAGCTTTTAAAGAAACAGAGGGGACGGGCGCCAAGACACCGCAGCCAAGTGGGGACTGGACGGCCGCCCAGACATGGCCATCACTGAACTCCATTTCAGCTGAGTGTTGAAGGGAACATGGCGTGCGGCGCCCAGCTCCCCGGGGAACGGCACAGACGGGGCCTCTGCTGCCCTTCGGTTTGCGTTAGGAAGAAGAAAAGCCTGGTTGGCGTAATCAGACACCGGCATATGCCAGCGTGGCCAGGAAACCAGGTCGGCAAAGGTGTGCGGGGCCTGCAGCCCCAGCGCCCCCCCGGGGGGCGGGGACGTCCTCCTTCTCACGCGTCGCCGTGCCCCTCCTGCCGGACTCGATAAATACCGTTGGAGATTGGGCGGTTGGGAGACGGGATGCCCTCTCCAGGCGGTGCACGGCCCCCTGTGGCCTCAGGAATGACTGGGAGACCACCAGCCGGCCATCGCGTGCAGCTTTTATCCCCATCGTGTTGTGTAGACCATTTTGTACCATTTGCATAACAACAGGAAATAAGATGGAAGTGTGTCCATAGATAGAAGTCAAGATCAGAGGGCGGAAAAGACAGGACAGGAAAATACAGCTGCGGGGCTTTGAGATTCAATTAGCAAGGCTCAGGCACAGTTTTTTGTTGTCGTTTCCCGAACTTGCAGGCGGCCAGACCGGAAACACGGCCAACTGTATGATTGTCTTCAAACCCACATGCTCACCGACAGATGAATGGAGGACCAAAATGTGGTCCCTCCACACGACAGAATATTATTCGGCTGTAAAAAGGAAGGAAACTGTAACACCTGCTACCACACGGACCGAGCACGGGAACCTTACGTTATGTGGAGTCAGACAGTCACAAAAAGACAAACACCGTGTGACTCCACTCACGTGAGGTCCCGGGGTTGTCAGATTCACAGAGACAGAAAGTAGAATAGAGATTTCCAGGGGCTGGGGTCGGGACGGGGGACGGGAGTTAGTGTTTAATGGGGACAGAGTCTCAGCCTGGGATGATGGCAACGTTCCGGAGGTGGGTGAACGGATGGATGGCTGTACGACAGTGAGAATGTATCTCGTGCCACTGGACTGCACTTAAAAATGGCTAAAATTGTAAATTTTGTTGTATATATTTTACCACAGTAAAAAAAAAAAAAATGCGAACAACCCCTCCCCCCCCAAAAAAAAACCCAAAACAAATTTTTTTAAACAGTAGATTCAAAATACCCCCAGGGGAATAACAGTTCTCCTGAGGTCCTTCTCTCTAAAAGGTGATTTCTCAGGGTCCAGTTGTGTGACACCAGTGAGGTGAGCGTCCCAGGGGTTGGCATGTCAGGAATAATGTCGGGGGGGGGGGTGGTCACCGAGGGGGAAGAAAGGGCTGCCAGGGCCCGAACAGGGCTGTGCCCTGGCTGCTGTAAGGCATTTGAAGGCCGGAAGATTATTGTCCTGGGGCTGTTGACACAAATCACCACGCCCTGAGGGCTTAAAACCAGGGAGCTTTATTCTCTCACAGCCTGGGGGCCAGCAGACCCCAGCCAGGGACTCTAGGGGAAGAATCCTTCCCGCCTCTTCCAGCGCCTGGTGGCTGACACTTGTGCTTGGCTTGTGGCCGTGTCCCTGCGGCTTTGACTCCGTCGTCCCACGGCCTGTCCCCTGTGCCTGGTGTCTTCTCCTTCCTGGTCCCCAGAGGGACACTCATTGCAGCTAGAGCCCCCCTAATCCAGGGCGGCCCCATCTTGACCCTTAAGTACACCTGCAAAGACCCTGTTCCCAAATAAGGGAATCCCGTTCTGGGGTTCCAGGTGGACGTGTGTCTCTGGGGGATGCGATTCCTTCCACCCGGTACAGCTGGCATCTTGTCCGCGCGCCATCGGCCCGTGGGGTCCTGCAGACTCATCGAAACAACCCGATGCTGGACTGGTCAGCGGGGGTGCCTGCTGAAAGCCCTTCAGGAAGAAGCTGAACGCCCGCCCGCCTGCCTCCTCTCCAGGGCTCGGGGGCCCAGGGAAGTTTCCGTGCCCACAGCGGAGTCTCTGGACTCTGTCGACCTTGGGGAGTTTCCCTCTCTGGGCCTCAGTTTCCACCCCTGGCCCACCCGGGGCAAGAGGGTGGATGCTATAAATGCCACTCGGCTGCGGGTGTCACCTGTCCTGTGACCAGTGAGCCCCCTTCACTTCCCAGATCCGTGCTGAGTTCAGCCAAGCACAGAAGCTTCTCCCCCCACGGCCCCTCCCAGCGAGGGCAAGGTGCCCGCAGACCCCATCCCCCCAGATCTAGCAGGAGTGATGTGACGACGGTATCCAGGGCCGTGCAGAGCTCCGGGCCACTGGGCTGGGCCTGGCGAGCCCAACACAGCCAGGGGAGTCCGCTGGCCACAGCAGGTCAGAGGAAGGCAGGGCCTGGGGGACAGGTGGGAGGGTGTACGCACAGGCAGAGCTGCTCTGCTCGTGTCCTGGGACCAGGAGACTCACTACTCAGCCGGGTGGGCTTTACCCGTGTGCACTCGGTGAGTGTCAGCAGCGGAACAGTATCGCCGGGGCCGGACTGGGACAGGACTTCCGGCCTGAGGGCACACACCTTGTAGCGGGGGCTCTGGCGGGTAGGCCCTGAGCCCCGCCAGGCTTCCTGGGAGAGGGATCCAGGCTGCCACCACACAGAGTGACCGTACCCCTGCCCTGCCCTGAGGGGGCCGTTCAGGGGCTGGCCCCACCCTGAGGCCTGTGTGGGCTGTGGCCTCAAAACTCCGATGGCCAGAACCTGCTAGAACTTCCCAGTCCCTCCCACAGTGGCTTGAGGCCTCTGAGATGTGAGCCGGCGCCCTCCCCTCCCCTCCTCTCTCCTCTCCTCTCCAAACGTGAATTTCTTTTCAGAAGGAAAAAAAAAAAAAAACCTTTAAATTGAAGTGGCTCTAACATCATGATCTCCATCATCAAAAGTCATGTTTAAGCCACCCACAGTTAATTTTTTATTTATAAAATTGCGCCCTTCACCTCCAATTCCCCTTAGAGAGAGAGAGTACAAAACGGGCCATTTAATAAAATCCCGGGTGAGATGACAGGAGTCACGGAGGACAGGCAGGCCTCCCGGAGCCACCCCGAGCCCCCTCCTCTCCAGGAGGGCAGGTGCACCCCCTGGGGTGGGCAGGGCCCCCCCCCGAGGCCCTACCCGCCACCCGCAGCTGCACCCCTGCAACACATTCAACGCCAGTGGTGTCTGTCCTGTGAAAAAAACCAGTGCTGTCCCTGCACGTGGGGAAAACACAGAAGGAGAAAAGCAAAGCAAAAGCGGGCCCGCCGTGCATCCCGGACTGAATGAGTGTGTCCCTCAAGTGCTCCGGCTGACATCTGCCCCCCCCACCGTGATGGCACCAGGGGGCCTTTGGGAGGTGAACAGGGTCGGATGAGACCACGAGGCTGGGATTACGGTCCTTGTAAGAAGACACGAGAGCTCGCTGGGTGCGCGCCAGGTGAGGACAGCGGGAAGACAGGAAGCAGGCTCCGGCCGGGACCCAAATGGGCCCGCACCCTGACCCTGGACCTCCCTGCCTCCGGCGCTGCTCAAGCCGCCCAGGCCGGGGCATTTTGTTACGTGCGCCATGTTCTGGCAGAAAGACCCCCTCTCCCTGCTGCAGACATCGGAGCCTCCTCCTGCAAAAACGGGTCTGTTGTCGGGGGCGCCCGGGGGGCTCAGTCACTTAGGCGTCTGACTCTTGATTTCAGCTCCGGTCATGATCGTGGGGTGGGGGGATCCAGCCCCGTGTCAGGCTCTGCGCTGAATGTGGAGCCTGCTTGGGATTCTGTCTGCCTCCCTCTCTCTCACTCTCTCAAATATATAAAGAAAGGAACATTTTCAAAACTGGGTCTGTCGTCACCGGCAGCATGGGCAAACATTTCCCTCCTGGACCCACCTCAGGGAGAGGCCGCTTCCCCCCCCCCACCCCGGAGCAAAGGCACCTGCGGCTGACTCTTGCCCCTGGAGCTGAGGAGCACAGGTGTTCCAGAATGACGGGCGGTCCGAGCACCCTTCCCCAGAAGCGCAGGAGGCTGGGACGAAGGTGGAGTGGACCGGGATGAACATCCGAGCGCCCCTCTCTCACCCGGCCGTCGGGGAGAACATCGCCCACCTCGTGGCGCTCATTCGGGGCTTGTAACGCGCACTCTGTGTCCGGTGCGTCGTCGATGCTCAATCTGTAAGACCCAAGACGGTGACTAGAAAGGCACCTTTAGCGAAGAGGAGTCCCAGCCGGTCACGAACCCGTGTTCCGCCTTCTCCGCATCCTTCCGTTTCCTGCCCAGCGGGGAGTCCACGGCAAACAAAGGGCCGTCGCGAGCGGGCAGGGTCTGTACTTCAACCTGAGGGGCGCGTGTCTGGCAAATTGTTTGGCACGATCCACACTAAAACCTGGTTTTATTAATGGACACGTGTTCTTTTCATGACAAGGGCAATGCCCGTGAGCCGGAGTTTAATTTCTGAAGGACAAAACGTGTCATGTACCAAAGGAAGCAGGGACACAGGGGTCACCTGTGTCATTTGGATGGAGGAGGAGAATTGGGGAGGGAAGCCCACGCGGGGTCGGCGTGGAGGGGACTAGACGGAGGCTGGGGCAAGGCTGTGCTCTGGGAGCTGGTGGCTGCAGGGAGGTCCAAGCAGGCAGGGAGACGGGGAAGGGTCTCCGTGGGTGGGTGAATCGCGTCCACGACAGGGATCCCCCAGAGCAAAGATCACTCTAGAAGGACCCGGTCCCTTCTTCTCTTTTTAATGTTTATTTATTTTTGAGAGAGAGAGAGAGAGAGAGAGAAAGAGCGCAAGCTAGGGAGGGGCAGACAGAGAGGGAGACACAGAATCCGAAGCAGGCTCCAGGCTCTGAGCTGTCAGCACAGAGCCCGACGTGGGGCTTGAACCCACGAACCGCGAGATCATTGTCTGAGCCGAAGTTGGACGCTTAACTGACTAAACCACCCAGGTGCCCCCCAATCCCTTCTTCTAAACGGTAGTGCAGTTCAGGTCCCTGGAGGCAAATGCTTACTGGCTAGTTCGTTCGTTCGTTCGTTCGTTCGTTCATTCAATTATTCATTCACTCAGCAGACGTCCACTGCCTCCCTGGGGGGCAGCCCCGAGCCCGGCTCTGCAGGTGGGGTTTGAAGTCAAGTGCGGGAGGCCGTGCCGGACAGTGGGAGTTCCCACGCCTACGGGTGGGGGGGCAGTCTATGCCCCCCTCCCCCGCCCGGCAGAGTCACCACCGTCTCATGGCTCCGCAGACGTGGTGTGGAGGCTGTCGCGGTGGGGGTGGGCTGGGCGAGGACCCTCCGAGTTCGGTGAATGCGTCTCGCTCCGTTTGGACTCTGCTGAAGGGGCTTTCCACAGACGCACGTGGGGAAGTCAGCACCCCTGGCCTGATGAGCTGTGCTCCTCTAGGAACCTGATCATCCAGGCGAAAATCACCATAATTGATTATCCCGCTGAGCGGCGGACAGCAGTGTTTGCTAACAGAGAGGCCGAGAATCACGAGTTTGCCCTCGGGCGTCATCAAGCAAGGCTCCGGGGGGGCCTCCCTCCCTCTCCGTCCCTCGCCCCCAGGACGGGTGGTAGGGCGGGGTGGGCGACGTGCTAGAGTAGGGGCGGGTGGGGAGCCCCTGCTCGTCCCAGAAATGCAAGGCAGGCCCCGTCCTTGTCTGGCTCTCACCTGGAGTGTGGCCGGACCACAGCAGGAGTCGGTTTAAATGGGGACCGCTTCCCTTTCACGCCGCGTGGCGTGGGGGAGAGCTCGTTCCCCCCCACAGAGGACAAGGAAGGGCCTGGCCTGCAGCTCAGGGAAGACAGGGCTGCCCTCCGTGTGCCACGGACGCTGGAGGCATCAGGCTCAGCGGGCCCTCCAACCATCCCTCTGGTTCTGAATTTTTCAAAAACACAGAGGCTCTTTGGAGATGGACGCGGGTCCCAGCCTCTGAGTCTCCCGACGGGGACGCGGCAGGTGTAATGCCGGTGCTCATACTACATGGTTGTTGCTTTGCCCAGACGAGGACACTCGGGACAGTGAGAGGCATTTCGGGGAACTCGGAGACTGTTCGAGGAGCCTGGAGGTCAAGGCTGGCGGGTAAGGATGGGACTGCCTTGCCCGCCCTGACCTGTGCTGGCGTTGCCTGTTGCAGATCCCGGGGCCCAGCGTCCCCGGCACTTAGAGGAAATCTGCGGGTTGGGCACAGAGCCTGGAGAGCAGAGGATCCAGAGGGAGGCGTGGGAGTTGTCGGGTGGGAGGGACGCAGGGCGGGCAAGGCGCGGTCCTGTACCCCAGACCCTCCGACTGCGGGGCGGGGAGGCAGACTCCTCTCACCCAGCTCCCGTGCCGTGCACTTGGCCCAGACCCGCGCTCTGGGCTGTTTGCTCACCGGGGCTGGATGGATTGGATTAAATGGAACTAAATTGAATCGGGAGGAAAACTCACTTTAAGAAACCGAGAAAAAAGTCAACAATGAGAAAACCCCCAAATCAACTGAAGGCAGCGGTTGATGCGAGTGGATTGATTCAATCCATCTCATTTTGTAACAACGACTTCGTCTGGCGGGGCCTTCCGATCATGCCTGCCCCTCCTCAGAGTCCCTCCGTGAGCCGCGTGTGCAAACGTGCTAGAAGTGGCTTTTGCCACCGTGCCGGAGAGGGAACGCGCCAATCAGCAACCAGGCTGCGGCTGGGCCGCCTCAACGCCCGTTTCCCCACCGTGTGAGCCCCACCTTGGCCCACAGGCCTCTCTGCTGAGGCTGGGGTCCCTGGGGGGAGGTGGGGGGAGACCGCCACGAAACCCAGCCGTGGTGATCGTCACCAGCTCCAACAGCATGTCAGGCGGGCTCTGTGCAGCTAAGTGTTCACTGCCCGCCGAGAAGGGCACCTTCCTCTAGCGGGTGAGAGGGAGTGTGGGCAGTGGGAGCCTGCCCCCCAGGAAACCAGCCGTCCCGGTGACTGGGAGTGCCGCTGCTTTGCCCATTCGCGCATTTCCTCATGTGAAAAGGGAGGATAGAACAGTGCGCCCTCCTTAGGGTCATGAGGGCTGAGTGAGGCTATAGTTGTCTGTATTTGCTCTTCAGGACCATGTTGACGATGGTAAACGACAGTGATTTTTTCCATCTCAAGAAAGAGGCCCCGTCTGGGTGCCTTTGGATTCTAGAAGCTTTTCGCTTGCTTTTTTTTTTTCTGGTTTATGATAAGTTTAAAACACACACACACACACACACACACACACACACACAGGGGAGAAGGGAAGGGGGAGGGACTGTTTAATGAGTATACAGTTTCCTTTCAGGGTGACAGAGAGTTCTAGAACCAGATACTGGTTGCACAACCATGTGAATGTACCTAATGCCACTGGCTTGTACGCTGTAAAGTGGTTAAAATGATGAATTTTACAAGTATTTTGCCACAATTTAAAAAGATGTGCACTGGGATGCCTGGGTGGCTCAGTCGGTTGAGCGTCCGACTTTGGCTCAGGTCGTGATCTCACGGTTCGTGGGTTCGAGCCCCGCGTCGGGCTCTGGGCTGATGGCTCGGAGCCTGAAGCCTGCTTCCGATTCTGTGTCTCCCTCTCTCTCTGCCCCTCCCCCACTCATGCTCTGTCTCTGTCTGTCTCAGAAATAAATAAATATTTTAAAAAAATGGTTAAGATGGGGTGGGGGGCGCCTGGGTGGCTCAGTCGGTTAAGCATCCGACTTCAGCTCAGGTCATGATCTCACAGTTTGTGGGTTCGAGCCCCACGTCGGGCTCTGTGCTGACACAGCCCAGAGCCTGGAGCCTGCTTCCGATTCTGTGTCTCCCTCTCTCTCTGCCCCTCCCTGCTCATGCTCAGTCTCTCTCTCTCTCTCTCTCTCTCTCTCTCTCAAAAGTAAATAAACATTAAAATCATAGAAATTAAAAAAGTAACAAGATGTACACAATCCGTACACATATAATTATGCAACACAAGGAGCAGCTGGCTGGTCTCCATCTGTGGAGTGTGCAGCTCTTGAACTCGGGGTTGTAAGTTCGAGCCCCATGTTGGGTGGAGAGCTTACTTAAGAATGAAAATCTTTAAAAAAAAAACTCTGAAACTTTATTGATATAAATAAGGAAAATTTATGTCCAGAAGAAGCACATAGTGGACACATGCACACCCCTCATTTCTATTTTTTTTCCAATTTTTTAAATATTTATTCATTTTTGAGAGAGAGAGAGAGAGACAGAGCACAAGCAGGGGAGGGGCAGAGAGCGAGGGAGACACAGAATCCGAAGCAGCACAGCCCTCGTTTCTAATCTCTGAAGGCAGGATTAGGGGTCCAGACACACTTGTGCGGTCCCCAGGCCCCCAAGCTCAGCTTTGTGACTTTAGGCAAGTGCCTTGGTCTGTGGCCCCAGGCCCCGGACCGTAAAATGAGTAAATACATGGCCCCTGCTAGTCTGAGCTGGGCCACCTCTACTGATGGAAGCTCCTGGAAACATCACACAGTTCCACACAACGTGTAGTCACTGCTGAAATCGTGTGTTTGTGGGATTTAGATAATACCTCCCTTCCTACTTTGACTGATATTAGAATAGATCTACCCGCCATGAGTGACATCGGAGGTGGGAAGAGATCCTTGCAGAGTGACCGGGGGCGGGGGGCGGGGGGAGGTCCCGGTTTGGGATTAAATACCTCCATCAGTCGGCAAAGTCTCTTCGTGCAGGTAACCTCAGAACCAGGTGCTGGGGTTGGGGTGGGGGGGAAGAAGAGGAAAGGGAAACCCAGAGTTTGGGGCGAGCAGAAGAGAGAGAGAAAACACACGAGAGTGTCCCCAGAGTTACGCAGAAGACGGGTTAGGAAAATCTGGACCCCAGGCCCACGGCGTTCTGTTTTCCGTTGTCTTCGTTAAACCAGACGTGGGCTCCCGGCCACGCTGCAGGTGCACGCGGCACAGGGGCTTCTCCTGGGCAGGTCTCCTCGGCTCCCGGGGAGGCAGCGCTCCCTCCTCCAGACCTGACTAGTCAGTGAGCAAATAGCAGCCAGCAACCAGATGCACGGTGGCGACATTGATTGTAATTCTCTCTCCTCTCTCTTTTTCTTTTCTTAGAGAGCCCACAGTGCCTCGGGAAAAATTGGCTGAATAAAAGGTATAAAGACTTTCTTTTTTTTTTTTTTTTTTTTCCTGAATAGTTTTTGACAGACGTGAGCATGTTGAACGTCTTGGGTGCTGCTGCTGCTGAATGCCAGGGGTTTCCAGGGCTTCCTGCTCACTGGAGGGAGGGGGGGCAGAGAATGGAGAGTTTGGCTTGCTTCGCACTCGATGGCGTGTCCTCTCTTGTCCCCCAAAGCGCCAGCCCGAGTTGTGCTGGGAAGGCAGGTGTGGGGACCAGAGGAGCCAGAAGGGAAATGAGGGGACAGGAGTGTGTTTATGGGTGACATTGCTTAGCAACTGCCACCAGCCAGAGAAACAGTCCCTCCTCCCCCCTCCTTTGCTCTGCCCCCACCCCCGACCCCAGGTACTTGACGCACAGATGCGCGTTCCCCTGGCCTTCGGAGCCTGGGGTGCTGCATGTCCCCGCGTGGCCCAGTCTCCTCGGGGAGGGGGCCGCAGAATCGGCTCAGGTCCCAGCGGTGACCCTCGTGGGGGGGACCGGACCCTCCTGACCCCAATCCCCGGTCCATGACCCCAGCCCTCGGTCTGCGCACTCCTTGTAGCCAAACCTCCATCACCCGCCTGCAGCCGATCTCCTTCGAAGGTTCGCTTGTAGAATTTGACTTTGCAGAAAATTCTATCGTAGCTGTGATGTATTATCTGTTGTGAACAGATTAGAGAGTGCAGGTCCGCCATGTGTTTGTAACCATGGGCTCCCCGCTGGCTTCCTCGGGGTTGGGGGCAGTGCTCCTGGGTCTCAGGCCTTGTGCCCAAGATAGCCCAGCGTTTTCTGCAGATCCAAAAGGCAAAACAAAGCTGTTGGGTGGCGGGGTCTGATGTCCGCCTGAGCCAAACACCGGAACCTCCTTTTGGTGGTCTCTTTTGTATTGTTTTTACCCCCAAGTACATGCTGGCCTCAAAAGTGGGCACTGTCCAAATGGCCAGGGAGCTGTGCCCTAGAAGCCGGTCACCGCAGGGCCACCCGGGGTCGTGGAAAGGGCAGTCCTGGCCCTGCTCACTGGTGGGACGGGGACAGTGAGGCAGAGCTCAAGGCTCCTGTTCCCGTGCATGACAGGGTCCCCTGGGAGGGGCCGGGGGCTGTCCGTCAGCGTCCGATGCAGTTCGACTGGGGGGAGACGAAGAAAGTGTGCCGGCGTGGGCCTCGTGCTCTCATCGGCGAGGTCTCCCCCTCGCAAGGCAGGGCCTCCTGGACGTGCCATTTTGTAAACCGAGTCTTACTTTACAGAGAAACGACCGAAGGAGTCCTCAGATGAATCTGTGTGTAGGTCAAGGAATCCACCTCCTAAGGGGTGACACGGCGATTTGTCTGCCTCATAAGCTCAGGTTTTTGCACGTTTGTTTTTTGAACAGCTTTACCCAGGTCTGCGCGCACAATCGACTACGCGTGTTAGAGTGTGCAATTTGATTAAGTTCTGACACCTGTTTGTACCCCTGACGTCGTCATTACAGTCAAGATACTGGACGTATCCATCAGTCTCCTTCGAAGGATGTATCTTTTGTCTCTTCCTCCGTGCTCTCCAGTCCCCTTTCCCGGCAAACACTGATCTGCATGAGTCCCGTCGCTCTAGAACGGTGTGTATTCCCTACGTTCTAGACACATAAAATCATACCGTATGCGTTCCTTCTTGTTGTCAGAATAAGTATTCTGAGACTCCCCCAGGTCATGGTGTGTGTGAATAGCTGATGTCTTTTTGTTGCCGAGCGGTGTTCCATGCTGTGAGTTCACTACAGTGTGTTTTCTCCGTTCACCCCTGGAAAGACACCAAGCTTTTTGGTTATTACGCATTATTCCCGTACAAGTGTTTGTGAGACACATGCCTTCTTTTCTCTCGGGTAGAACACCCACAAGCGAAATGACTAGAGTTCATGGTGAGCCTGTGTTTCGCTTTTTAAGTAAACGTCAAAGTGTTTTTCCCAAGTGGTTGTACCGTTTCGCCTGCCCGCCGGCCACGTGCGGGAATTACACCCATCTCTCCAACACTTGTCGATTATTCTACATCCTCTCCAACACTTGGTGCCGTTGGCTGTGGTAATTTTCGCCATTATGATGGGCATTGGGGTGGTGTCTCATCGTGGTTTAGTTTGCATTTCCCTGCTGATGAGTGATGCTGGACATCTTTCCATGTGGTTGGTTGACATCCATCATCTTCAGTGAAGTGTCTTTTCCAACCTTTGCCTGTTTTTTTTAATTGGGTAGTTGTCTCCGTACTGTTGCATTTGGGGAGTTCTTTGTATATACTGAATACAAGTCCCTTACAGATGCATGCTGTGCAGGCATTTCCTCCTAACTGATCTGTCTTTCTACTCGCGTAACAGTGTCTTTGGAAGAGCTGGCGTTTTAAATTTTGATAAATTCCAGTCTATCCATTTGTTCTTACGATCATACTTACAATGTTGTATCTAAGAAAGCTTAGCCTGACCCTGGCTCACAAAGATTTTCTTCTCCTGTACTTTCTTTAGACATTTTGTAGGTGTTAGATTTTATGTTTAGGTTTCTGGTTTATCTTGAGTTCCTTCCTGCATGTGGTACAAGGTATGGGTTGAGGGTCATTTTTCTGAACTGAAGCTGTGCATTGATTTCAATATTACTTATAAAAAGACCATCCTTTCTCCTTTGAATTGCCTTTGCAACCTTGTCAAAAATCTGTTGTCATATGACCTGATCCCTTTGATCTATATGTAGTCTGTCTTGGTGCCATTGCACACTGTCATGACTATCATAACTTTATAATAAATCTTGAAATCAGGTGATGTTAACCCTCCAACTTTGTTCTTGTTTTTCAAAGTTGTACTGGCTACTCTAGGCGCCTTAAATTTCCATATGGATGGCATTGAATCTATAGATCACTTGGCTGGCCGGGGAGGGGGGTGGGATCATTAACATCTTAACCATATGGAGTCTTCTGCCTCATAAACAAGTTATGCCCCTCCATTTATTTAAGACTTCTTTAACTTCTCTCAACAGTGGTTTGTACTTTTCAGCCGGTGGGTCTTGCACAACTTTTGTCAAACTTACCCTAAGTATTTCATATTTTTTATGGCTACTTTAAATGGTATTTTTCCTTCAGTTTCTGACTTTTGCTAGTGTGTAGTCATTTTTTAAAACCGTGTGTATGTTGATCTTGAGTTCCACATCTTTATCGAGCTTACCTGCCAGTTCTAGTAGCTTTTTTGTGGATTTCATCATATTTTCTGCAGACGATCACATTGATACAGATGATCCATTGATAAAGACAAGTTTACTTTTTCCTCTCCAATCTTGATGTCTTTACTCGTTGCTGTTGCTTTGTTTTTGCTCCACCAGCTAGAACCTCTAGGACACCGTTGAATAGAAGTGTCATGAGAATAAACACCCTTGTTTTGTTCCTGATCGTAAAGGGGAAGTAATTCTTCTACTAATTGTCATGTTAGCTGTAGGTTTTTCATAGGTTCCCTTTCATTCCGCGTCTATCGCCAGCGTGCTGAGAGTTTTTATCGGTTTTTATTAAGAAAGGATGTTGAGTTTTCTTAAACTCTTTTCTTGTGTCTATTGAAATGATAGGTGCTTTTTCAGTTTGTGAATCAGATGAATTAGATTTCCAAACTTGAAACGAGTCGATCACTTACTATTTTTTAAGTTCATTTATTTATTTTGACAGAGGGAGAGAGAGTGAGGAAGGGGCAGAGAGAGAGAGAGAGAGAGAGAGAGAGAATCCCAAGCAGTCCCTTCCCCATTAGCATGGAGCCCGATGCGGGGCTTGAACTCATGAACTGTGAAATCGTGACCTGAGCTGAAGTAGGAAATTTAACTGACTGAGCCACCCAGGCACCCCTGTTTTCCTATTTTTCTTTATTTCCTTTTTTCTTTTTTGTTTGCTGTCTTTTGAACAGAGTTTTTAAAATTACTGTGTTCCATTTTATTTCCATTACTGACCTATTAGTTATCGCTCTTTGTTTTGTTATATTGATGGTTGCCTTAGAGTTTATGAGTTTTTTAAGCTGGTTCCCACCTACCTTCAAATAATTGTTAACCCACTTGACATACAGTATAAGCATACTTCCATTTCTCCATCCTGGCCTTATATACATATGTTATAAGCCTTGCAACATAACGCTATTTGTATTTCTTTGTTTAGACAGTAAGTCGTATTTTAAAGAGATTTAAGTGATAAGAAAAAGCTCTCCTGTGTTTTTCCATATAGCTACCATTTCTGGTGGTCTCCATTCCTTTGTGTGGATCCATATTTCCATCTAGTGTCATTTCCCTTCTCTCCGAAGGACTCCCTTCCTACCATACGGCACCAACCTGCCGGTGGTAAATTCTTTCAGTGTTTGTGTATCTGAAAAAGTCTTTATTTCAACTTCATTTTGGAAGACATTTTTGCAGGGTGCAGAGGTCTGGGTTGACAGGTGCTTTTTCTTTCAGTGCTGCAAAGGTTCAGGGCCTTCACGGCTCCCGTGGTCTCAAAGCCTGCTGTCATTTTCATCTTTGTTCCTCTGTACAGAATGTGTCCTGTTTCCCTGGCTCCTTCTAACATTTTCTCCTGCAGTGTTTAATCTGCCATTAATTTCATCCGGTGTATTTTTTTTCACATCAGATATTGTAGTTCATATTCTACAGGTTGAATTTGCACATTTTCCAATATCTTACATGTCTCTACTTACTTTCTGGAACACGTGGAATATAGTTATCATTGTTTTAACGGCCTTGTCTGCTAATTCCAACATATGTGTCAGTTCCAGGTCAGTTTCGAATGATTGATTTTTTTTCTCCTCATTTCCCGTGTGCCTGGTAATCTTTGACTGGATGCTGGACATTGTAAATTCTACCTTGCAGGGTGCTGGCTACTTCTATTCCTATAAATATCCTCGAATTTTATTCTGGGATGCAGTTAAATTACTCAGAAGCAGTTTGATCCCTTCCTCTCAGATCTTACTGCTAAGGTTTGCTGGATGGGCCCGAGGCATGGTTAGTCCCCATCAAGTGATCCCACTACCAAGGCAAGGTCGTCTGAGCGTTCTACCCGTTGTTCCATGAACCGTGAAGGGCTCCAGTGAGGCTGGTGGGGACACACACGTTTCCTGGCCCCGTGTGCATGCTGAGCACGGTTTCCCCTGACCGTTCATGTGGTTCTTTCCTCAGCCTCAGGGCTTTTCCTCAAATGTACAGGATGATCAGTACTCAGCTGGACACTCACAGGGACCCTCTCTGGTTCTCCAGGGTCTCCCTCTGTCCAGTTCCCCGCTCTCCAGCCCCCTGTTTTGCAACTCCAGCCACCTTGGTGTCCCTGGACTCTCAGCCCTGACTCCTCCGCTCAGGGAGCCCACCGGGCTCCACTTGTGGTCCCTGAGTCTTAGCCTAGAAGTTCTGCACACAGTGAGCCATGGGGGGGCTCCCCTCACTGGTTTCCCGCCTCTCAGGGATCACTGTCCTTGCCGACGGACAGGACAGTGTGTGGTCCTGTGTCTTGAAAACCGTTCCTGAGTTGTTTGCCACTGTGCCTGGTGGGAGAGTAATTCAGTCCCCGTTCCTCCATCTCGACTGGAAGTGGAAACTTTCTCCTGTCTGAACTCAGATCCTGTCACATGTGGTCTGGAGACGCCCATGCGCACACACATGCAGGCAGCCCCAGGGACACACGGGTCCGTTGCCAGCCCTCATCCCCATTTCCCTCCTCAGCCAGCCCTGGTTGGAGGCTCGTGGGAACACGTGGTCCGAGCATACAGACCAGCGCTGTTGTTCCGTTTGTCTTGAGATTGGCCTCCTTCTCCTCAATGCAGAGGAAGCTGCAACAAACAGTAGGAGCGTAGCTCTTGAAAGATGGTTGCAAAGTGCTCTTCGTGGAGCCTCTTTTCCGGAACGCTTTGATGGTAAAGAATAAGGGAGGGGGAACAATGCCTCCAAGGCTCTCAAAACCTCGGTGGTAGGGGAGGTCAGAAACCCGGAGAGAAGGGAACCAGTGCCTCCCAGCAGCCCCGCCGCCTCTCCGTGTAAGCGTGCCACAGAGCACTGGGGACGGAGTCCTCTTTGCCCTAACAAGAGAAACCAAGCAGGGAGGAGGACCCATCCGAGGCCCAGGCTATCCATTCTTCTGAATCCCAGTCCCCTCACCCACCCTCTGCCAACCTGGGTGTGGACAGAGCCACGTTCTTTATCTGTGCACGGCACTTTCCGGCCTTTAAGGGCCTCAGACTGCTGTCAGCGCATCCGACCCGTGTTATCCCGTTTGACCCTCCCAGCAGGGTCCATCTTATGGATGGGGAAACTGAGGCCGAGGACGGGCAAATGATCTGCCCAGGCTCGTGCTGCAATGGCTGAGGCAAGACCACAGCCCTGACTATCCAGGCTTCGTTTCATGCTGAGAATTTTCCTCGAGCAAAGTTGAGGCTCCCAGTAAGAGTGTGGGTCTCTTAAGCTGAGTGTCTGAGCTTCCGTCACGGGTGCCTCCGCTTGTCATGCCACCACCCCCCACCCCCCATCTCCTCTCCTTCGAGAAAGCATTCTCATTGTCAGGGTGGTTGGCTCTCTAGTTTCATGGGACTGCAAAGCTCCTCACTCATTACAGAGCTTCTCTGGGAGTATCAGGTGCTCGGAGCTCTCTGACACGCACGCACACGTGTGTTTGGACTAGTGCGTCAGCTAGGCTGTACGATGGAAAGAAAAGGGTAGGGGGAGATGCCCAAAAATGTTGACCACAAAGCGTTCACCCAAACCCACGGCCGTTTCTGACTCCGCTAAGGCCAAAGCTGCATCGCATGAGCAACAGGAGAACCGCGTGCCAGAAAATTCCCAAGTCCTGTGTCACAGGGACTGGAAAGGGTCCCCGATGCCTCCCTTGACTTTCAGGATGTATCCAGCTGGGTGGTTTTGTGCTACCTGCAAAAGAGGCAGGACGCTAAATATTTGAGAGGGGATCGGGTAGGGTGACAGAGAGAAGAGCCTGTGTGCTCGCGCGTGTTTGTGCGGAAGTATGAAAACCCCGAGTCTGTGTTTTCCCCAGGGTATTAATTACAGTTGGAAAGGAGGCTTGTCCGGGCGTGTTCCGCTTGGGCAGAGTAATTTATCATCCGGTTTCAGGGAGCGGGAGGCAGGTCACGGTGCAGAGAGCAACACACACATCTCTCTCTCTGACTTCACAGCCGCCCCACCTGCTCCAGGGCGGACGGCTGTGCCCAAGGCACATGCCCGGGGGCGCACAGAGGGCTCTCCAGGGGAGAGAGGGGAGGCCTCGGCGTGATCCTCCTAAGACAGAAGCCGTGATGGGAGAGGCCCGTGCAAGTCCAGCCACTTGGACGTGTGCCTTTGATGGAGGGAAGGCCGGCCTGGCTGCCCACGCTGATGCCTTTTGGTCCTGTCGGCCCTCGCTGCGACTGACAGGAGGACAGGTGGTCTCCGTGGGGGTGGTCTGAAAAGAAGGCGGATTTTATTCCTACCGATGGCTAAAATCAGCGTCTGTGACTGTTCGCCCCTCAGTAGAGTAGAGGTCGCTAACGACGCGATGGTTGTGATTTGGGACCTCCCTGGCCTCGGCGACGTGGCTGGAGAGGAGAAATCAGCACAGAGGGCCTGGCCACTCCTCCCTCTGCCTCTGGGTCCTCCCGCCCTCACCTGGGCTCCGGGACCACCCCCTGCATCCCTCCAGCTGCTCAAGATGCCTTGCTGGCACTTTGCTTCTGTCCTCGGCCCCACCCCGCGGCCCACGGGGGCTCCTGCCTCCCACTGCTGCAGGTGGACAGCAGACCCTGGAGTCTGCAGCGACCTCACATTTGCGTTAAGCAGTTTAGGAATGGTTTTTCTGAAAAGTTACGAATTTACGTAGTAGGAAGTACTCATTTATGATTAGGTCGCCTCTCCACGCCACCCTCCCCGTCGCACCCCAGCCGGCAGACGACCGGCAGGGCCCCACTCCCACGCCTGATCTTCCCGTGAAGGGACAGGCCCAGTGCAGCACCAGTGACCCGGTCAGCGCAGGTGCCGTGAGCACCTACTACGCGCCAGGCGCCGTGCTAGGTGCCGGGGATACGCTGAACCAATCAGACCGATACTCCGTCAAATGGTCGCTTCCTCCGGGGGGGCCTCCTTGGTTTCTGACATCGCCGGGGCCGCTTCCGGCAGGTCTGTGGGAACAAAGGGAAAACCACGGAAAAGCGGAGGCCCACCTCGCGTCTGTGGATGTTCCCTTGCTCTGCTGTTCGGCCTGCAGCCTCCGTCTCTCAGGACTTCGTTATTCCTCTGCCGGCACTCGGCACACAGGGCTGGCGGTCTGTGCCAGGACCGGGAAATCTCCACGGCTCCTTTGTCAGGTGTCCAGCCTGCCAGCTCGCTGGCACTTGCAGATGAGCTGGAGGGAGAGGGGGCAGGGGGGGGCGGACGGAGGAGCGAGGGCGGGAGCAGAGCGAGGCCGCGAGGTCACCGCCCAGGATGCCCAGTAGGCTCCCCCAGGCCGGCCGGGTCCCAGGGCCCCCTGAACACCCTGGCGGAGTCTGAGTTTTCCTTCTCCGGTGTCACGGCGAATGTGTTCACTCTCCTCCCCCTCCCCAGTGTCACACCTGCTTTCCCCTCGTCCACAGGCCTGCAAATCCCCGTAATTGGGTCTAGAATGGCGGCCGTGTGTCAAACAGCCCTAGGCACCAGGCCCTTTCCCCTGGTGATTCTTCAGCCCCATCACCATCCAGAAAGGTGAATGCGGTTGTCCTCACTTTGCCAGAAAGGAAACTGAGGCTCAGAGAGGTCTAGTAACCTGCTCAAAGCCACACAGTGAGTCAGCAGAGCTGGAACAGGAGCCCAGGTCCTAGTGACACCAGACCCGGGGCCCTCCCGCCCCAGCAGCCTGTCAGTTTGTGCCTGGTGTCGTCAGAGACACAGCACATGTTCTCTCGGTCAAGGTTGGGAGGAGAAGAGAGGGCTGCCCGTCAGGCCAAGAAGTCATCCCTGCTCCCCAGAGGGCACTGGCTCTAAAGAAATCTTCAGGATGGCTGGAGGATCTCGAATATTCCTCCTTAGACACCAGGTCCTCCCCGTCTTTTTAAAGAATGTACTACTAGGGGTGATGGGGGTGCTTTTAAAGTCTAAGTTGGACTGTGCCCCTCCCCCAGCGCTCACATCCTCCAACGGCTCCCAGTTCTCTTGGAGAAAGGCCAAGTCTTCACAATACCCTCCCGTGTAAGACCTCATGTGATCTGGCCCCATCACTCCTCTGACCACCTCTCCTACTGCTCCCCCTCGTTCTCATGACTCCAGCTCCCGGGCCACCTGGCCCGTTCTCTGAAGAGCCAGGCACATCCTATGACAGAGCCTTAGCCTGTACTCCCTCTCCTAGGAGAGCCTCGGGGCTCTTTTCCTCGACTCCTCCAGATTGGACTAAGGATCACTTCCCCGATTAGGTCCAGCCTGACCATCCCCTCTTCGAATCAAGGACAGGATAACAGTATGGTTGGTTGGGTGCTCTCAGGATTGTCTGAATGACTACCTCTGAAGAATGCTGGCTCCTGAGATGTCCCTAGAGGTGGGCCACTGGCCTCTGTTCTCAACCCCACCCTAGTGATGATTTTTATCAGTGGTTCACATAAGCATGTGATAGGCATGATGACCGGGTTCTAGTTAATCTGAAGCTGAGAGGAATAAGTAACAGTTTGCCTGGTCTACTGGCTGGGAGCAGAGAGGAAATTTAACTACGTTTAATCATCAATGTAAAGGGCGGCTGAGTGGCTCAGACAGTTACACGTCCAACTTTAGCTCAGGTCACGATCTCGCGGTTCTGTTCATGAGTCCAAGCCCTGCGTTGGGCTCTGTGCTAACAGCTCAGAGCCTGGAGCCTGCTTCGGATTCTGTGTCTCCCTCTGTCTCTCTCTCTCTCTCTGCCTCCCCCGCTTGCACTCTCTCTCTCCCTCTGTCTCTCTCTCTCTGTCCTTCCCCTGCTCGCGCACTGTCCTCTCGAAGATAAATAAACATTAAAAAAAAATGTTTTTTAAGAATTAGTGTAAAATCTTGCTCTTGCTAAACAGATAAGAGGAAGGAGACTTAGGGGTTTTAACTGATGGTGAGTTCGGTATAATTAAGAGGACTGTCCAGTCCGCTCGGACTACCGCGGACCGGGTGGCCTGAAACACGGCTCCCGAGGCTGGAGTCCGAGACCCCAGGACTGGTGCAGTCAGGTCCTGTGAAGGCATCTGCCAGACCGCAGACCATCGTACCCTCACGTGGCGGGCAGCTGAGGCAGGAAGCAAGCTCTCTTGTGACTCACCCCCCAAACACCCCCCCAAACACCACCGCGCAGAGAGGTGACGGTCAACATACGACTTTATTTATTTTTTTTTATTTTTTTTATCGTTTATTTGTTTTTGAGACAGAGAGAGACACAGCATGAACGGGGGAGGGGCAGAGAGAGAGGGAGACACAGAATCGGAAGCAGGCTCCAGGCTCTGAGCCATCAGCCCAGAGCCCGACGCGGGGCTCAAACTCGCGGACCGCGAGATCGTGACCTGAGCCGAAGTCGGATGCTTAACCGACTGAGCCACCCAGGCGCCCCAACATACGACTTTAGATAACGTTGCGGGGGGGACGCATTCAGGACAGTGACCAATAACTTAGCATCCAAACTGAGGTCATGACTAACACAGTGCAAACCAGGAGTGTCCCGGGCTCACGGGAGGGTGTGGTCACCCTAAGCATCAACGGCTGCCCTCAGAAGCCCGTTTTGTTGGGATTGCATGAGAAGAGGCACGTTCCCGGAGGACCGAGTTGCTCGGCTGGAGGCTCCGAGGAATGTCGGGTTCCCCTTGGAGGTGGCTGCCGTGAGCCACGGGGGACCGTTCAAGGGACATCCCGTAGGGGTGAGAGCTGTTTGCTCAGAGGAGGCGAGTTGGGGCAGCCAGCTGGTGGGTCTCCGATATCTGAGGGCCGTCCTGCAGAAGACAAGGGGGGCCTCAGACCCACTAAGGTCCATGAGACCAGTCCTGGGGGGGCAGATCTCGGGGGGCTGCATGAAGGACAGCTTTCCAGGGCAGACAGCCGGGCAGTGATGGGTGGGCCACCTCCGTTCCCTCCTCATCCTCAGGGGCCTGCAGAGGCGTTTCTGTGTCTGGAGGGGACAGCCCGGTGACTTCTCGGGCCTTCGCCAGAGGCGGTGCTCAGCGGCCAGCACGTGTCACTGTGTGGGAAGCCCCCCTTTCAGTGAGGACTCAGAGAGGGGGCCGGCAGGCGGGAGGGAGGCTGAGGTCAAGCCTGCCCTCCCTGCTTCCTTCTGCTGTCCCCCCCCACCACCTGCTCAGCTCCTCTCACCCCCCCCCAATGCTGAGGTGGGTTTTCCCTTCCTAAACCCTCCCTCCTGCTGCTGAATTATTGAAAGTGTCGTTGGCTTTATTGCCGTGCTGGAGGGGCACTGCCGCAGAGCCGCAGAGCTTGGAATGTGCCCACGGTTCGGAGATTCGCGGCGGCCCTTAGCATCCCCTGCCTGGGCCCCCGGGTGGGGGGAGCTGCTCCCAGCCCCTCCCCTATCATTGACTCCCAGTGGCTGGCCTTCCGACCGGAGGATGCTGTGTCCATGCCGCCCGCCTGGAGGGCCGTGGATTGAGTTTGTGGCAGATGTGACCGCCCAGCCCAGGTGCGGAGCCACGTCTCCGTGCGGGGCCCAGAGACGTCCCCCAGCAGCTGACCAGCTGAACGCCTCCAGGGCATGTGTGGAAGTGGCCTGCCGGGGGCGGGGGCAGGGGCGGGGGTGGCACTCTGATGTACGTTTATGGGGAAGGGTTGGCGTGGAGGCGTGGCTGTGCGTGCACAGTATACACACGCGTGTGTGCAGAGAGGGACCCGTGCGCTGGGGGGGGGGGGTGTGCATGCACACCTGTGCCTACAGCTCCTTGTGTGCACATGGCTCCTCCGTTTCCGCGTGTGCACACGGGTGTGGGCTTTTACAGCAGGCATCCTGGAGGTTAACTCAGCAACAGGCCCTGTTTGTGAGATGTCGCCGTCTGAGCCACTTTCCAGAAACGGCGATGGTGTGGCCGCCCCAGGGTTTGGAGGATGCCAGGAGACACGTGGCTTGTTCAGGGAAGCCGCTGTCAGCACGGTCAGGCTCCCCGGGCTGGACCAGCATGCGAGAAAGGGCGAGCAGTCAAAGTCAAAGCGCTTACAGGGACGGACTTCCCCACTCGCTCCCCAGAGGTGTGGTGTGCAAAGTCCAGCACTGGAGCCCCAAACTCTCCCTCAGACACTGGCTGGGAGACCCGGACAGGAGAGGTGACCGCTGCTGTCTCTCCACGAGGAGGCCCCCCCCCCACCCCCGCTGAAGGCAGCGCAGCCTTGAAATTCTTCAAGTTCTGTGCCCTCAGCCCCCTTTCAGGGGCACCTGCTGTGTGCCCAGCTCCTCGCCAGCTGGCCTGGCTAGACAGGTGTGGCAGAGCCCCCTGACCTCCAGGAGCCGCCCTTCTGCGCAGGGCAGAGACAGCAAGTCCAAACTCAATGACGAGGCCACGTGAGCGGGCTGGATGCCATGGAAAGTAAGGACGGGGGCTCGAGACCATCTGCGGTGGGCAATGTGGTCTCTGGGAGCTTTCTGAGCCCAAAGCCCAGCTCCACAGCCTCTCTGGACACACCCAGAGGAAACGCGACCAGGTGGCAGCCCAGAGCTGTGTCCACAGGGCGTGGCTGTTCATCTGCCTCGGCCAGGAGCTGGAGAAAGAGGCCCATGGACGCGGGGTGGGTGTGGGCACTGCTCACTCACTGTCGCTGGAGCTCTGGCCTTTTGAAAAGCAGAGGGGGCCAGACCTTCCTCAAGCCACAGGGAGACAGGGGACCCGTTCGGCTCCGACGTCTTGCTCCTGGGTCGCTCACCCTCCAGTGGTACAAGCGTGCTTCTTTTGCGTGTCATTTGACTGTTGATCATTTGGTCAATCTCCTCTGATCTTTGAAACAGCCTGGGAGCAGGGATGGTGCTGTCACCCTGGCTTAGCTCAGAGCTGAGCTGGAAATGGCAGAGCCGGGTTTGCTGGCCCTTGGGCCTCTGGACCCTCTGGCCAGGCCCGCTGCTTGGCTTGGGCCGGCCCCTAAGTGCTGGCGCGCCCCCAGGGGCCTGAGAAGACCGTTAGACCTGCTGTAGATCAGGCAGCGGGTCCCCGGGGAATCTGGTCTCCTCTAACTGCGTTCCCGACCCCCAGTGTTTGCAGCTTGTGAAGGGTTCTGGAAACAAAGAGTGCAGTGTAAGCACACACACCCCCAGCCCCTTCCCCGTGCCCAGCATCCTGCCAATCCCAGGTGCCTAAAGTCTGATGCCATTCTCTCCAACCTGGCGCCCCCCCTTAGGCTCACCCAGCCGGGGAGCCATAGGCCGGGCCTCGGACGGTAGCCAGGGTGCTGGGCCAGAGGCTCTCGGCCACCAAACTCCTCCTCTTCCTTCCCCGTCCAGCGCTCCTCCCGCTCAGCCAGGCCTTCTTGGGGTGGGGGTGATGGGGCACAGATGGGGTGGTCCCCACTGAGGCCAGTCACGAACCTCCCTGTGCCCCCCACCTTCCCAAAGCTGGCCTTCGCGGAGTGGGAGCCTTCTGCTTCTGACATTCCCCGGGCCAAAAGCCACCCTGCGGGCAGAAGTGCTGAGCTGTCAGGGGTGGATCTTGTCCTCTCCTGGCCCGAAGGCACCAGCACACACGTCCCTCTCTCGGCCACCACCCCTCGCCCAGCTGGTATCACTCTCCAGTGCGTCGGAGCCCCGTCCCTGTACGCAGCTTCTAGGCCTCAGTTTCCCTAATTGGAAGAGACCTTAAGCTGTAGCAAGATTGATTGGCTTCCTTTTTCTCCTCCTTTCTATCCTTCAAAGAGGGGGCGGCGGCTTGGGTGGAGAGGCCCAGGTCCCTAGGTGGCCTGTGGCCCACAGAGGGCACTGGCCTGAAGTGATGGACAGCGGGGCAGGGATCCCAGGGGGGCTGGATTCCGAGGCCTCTAGGCCAGCAGCATAAGGGTGAACGGGGAAGGCAGCGTGGAAAACAGACGGGACAGATGTGGGCACCGCACATGGGGGTGGCCCCACCCCCCAGCACCCCTGCCCTGTGGCACCTGCTCCAACACATCACTCCACTGGGCTGGCCTCATCTCTGCACGCCGCCGGGGGTGGGGAGGCCGCCGCGTGTGCAGTGGAAGCCGTTCTCCCCCTCCCCCTCCCCCCTCCCCCCTCCCAGACTTGGGGCTGGGGGTGGGGCAGGCCTCCCCTCTCCGTCCCTGCCAGCTCCCATCTTGTCACCCTCTGAAGCCGAGAGGGACTTTTGGATGACACTAACAGCTGCGCTTTCCCCTCTCCCGATGGTGGCCCTCCCCTTCCGCCCCCCACTCAACTTGTCCAACCTCAGGAAAGGTCCCCCTTCGGGGATCCAGTTGTTAGGCTGGGGGAGCTTGCGCCACCCCCCCCCCCCCCCGCCCAGGGAACCTCCCGGGGCCCCTGCAGGGGCGCTCCACCCGGACAGACGCCAGGGCCCGCACGGAGCTGAACACCCGGAGAAATAAACTAGGGGAGGAGGCGGGGGGGAGAGGACTGGCGGCCAGCACAGCGACAGGGAGGCAGAGAGGAGAACGGCACTTCTTAACCCCGCGGCAAGTGCCCGCTGGACTGAGTGTGCCGGGAGCGGAGCGGATGCGGCCTCCGCCACCCGGTGGGCCTCCTCCCGCCTCCGCCAGCCTGCCTGCTTTGGAGCCAGGGGTCCGAAATGATGTATTTCTGGGTATGTACCAAGCGTGTCCCGCTGGGTTGTGTTCTCGGCTCCGGCAGACCTGGGGCTGAGATGCTGAGAAGCGCACAGAGCCTCCCCCCACCTCCCAGCGCCTGAAGGGGCCCCTCCGCGCCTCTCCCCAGTGCCCAGCCGGGGAGTGCTGGGCTCAGGGGTGACCCCAGCCACCGCCAAGTGCTGCCTGTGGGGTGGAGGGGGTGGGGTGGGGGGAGCTGGGCGGAGACTCTGAACCCCCTGCGTGGGGTGCACTGTCTGTCCCCCTCTCCCCACCTCCCAGCCCGGCCTTGGGGGAAAGCGGGTCCCCAGCGCAAACTTCAGGTGGTTCCCAAGACCACGCACACCCAGCCCCACATCTTCTGGGCTCCTGCCTCCGTCCCCTTCTCTCTGAGCTACAAAATCAACTGGGGAACTGGATCTTGGAAAGAACGGTGGGGAAATAAACGTGAGCCCTCAGCCGACACCCCAGGGCTCTGAGCCAGGAAACCCAGGAAGCTCCCCCAACCCAGCACACCCACTCCCTCCCCCCTTGGCTGGCCATGCACCTCTTGGCGAAGGAAATGACCGTCCGTGGCAGAGATCAGAGTGGGGGTCTCAGCCAGCCCTAGGAAAGGGTCCGTGGGGAGGCAAGGCAGGAAGGGCCCCCACTGCAGGGCAAGGAGAAACACATCCTTCCAGTTAAGTGGGACTGAACTGGGAGGAGAGGCCTGGTGTATACACGTGCACGTACATGCATGGGTGCACCAGAATATTTTTCACATGCTCTCTGGCCTCCAGGCTCCCATGGACGTGGTCTGGAAATGTCTGTGAACTGTGTGCTTTCCTCCTGAGGGAGAAATTCTCCCCTGGGCCCAGCCCAGTGGCTCCAGACTGAGCAGTTCCCAGGCTGTGAGCTTCCCCGCATCTCGGCCTTTCTTCCAGGCCGCTCAGCCTGTCCAGCAGCTTCTTCCTCCCCATCCCCTACAGCCCATCCCCGACTCCCCAGGGAAGCTCTCAAGGGTCCAGGGGACCTCACTGGGTGGGGACTGAACTGGGAACAGGGGCCGTGGGGCTCACTCTGGGCGGCAGGACCGGAGGTCGGGCAGGGAGTCCGCAAAAGAGGCCAGGCAGCCACAGGGGAGGGAAGCAGTGGCCACTGGGGGTCAGGACAGCTGTGGTCAAGCTCTGCTGAGTCCTGCAGACCCCATTCCCGCTCCAGGCAGAATTGGGGCCAGGGTGAGCCCAGAGGCCCCGTGGCTGCATCCTTTGCAAAGGCCGTTGGTTCTGCTGAAAGTGCCCTGACTTTCCCACCCACGAGTCCCCAGGCTTTTGTCTGTTCTGCAAATCCCCCCTCCTTCTTCAAGGCCGGCCTCAGGGAGCACCACCCAAGGGACGCTGTCCCTGAACCTGCAGGCAGAACAGATTTGTCTCTGCATCTTGGCCCTCAGCAGCACCGGCCTGGCACATGTGAGCTGGCCCCCGGTCCCTCCTGTGGGCAGGGAGTCCCTTCAGAGCCTGGCAAGGGTGGGTGATGCTCCCGGGCGGCGGGGGTGGCGGGCAGGGCGGGCACTCTGCCGGCTCCTCGGGGGTCCTGCCTCCCAGGACGCCCTCCCTCTGCCCACACAGTCTGTTTTTTGCCCACACTCTCTGGCGGGCCCTGAGGACGTGCGAGAGTGCTCCCTTCCTGAATCTCTGAGGCTATTTTAGGACAGGGGTGGAGCTTGACCGGGAGAGCCCCCCCCCATCTCATCTTCCCCGGGCCAGACTCCACTTCCAGGCAGGGCTCTGACGCCGTAGAGAGAATGGGTTGCGACGGGCAGGACCCTCGTCTGAATCTCCTGTTGTGGATCCGCCTCCCTGAGCCATGCCACCCACCCCAGTTTGCGATACGGCACCCAAACCCCCAAGTCCTGAGTCCGCACCCCCCCAGCCCCGGCCCCACACATCCCCTGCCATTCACATGCTCCGCACACTCGATGCATCGAAGATGCTCATTTCTGCTTTTCCTTCTTCGTCCTACGGATCACAGGAGGGTCCCCACCCACCGAAGTCTCCGTGACTAACTCTTAGCGACCCCCGCTCCCTGCACAAGCCAGCCCTGTGGGCTCTGCCATTTCACTCGGCCCCCTTCCCCACTGCCCCGGCCCCCGCCCCCGCCCGTGTCATGCCCTCGTGCCCCAGAAGGTCAGGTCTCACTTTCTTAGCCTGGAGCGCAAAGTTCTTTCCCATCTGGACCGCTTAGTCCCGGCCTCAGCTCCCACAGCTCCTTCAGCTTGCCAGGACCCCTGTGGCCCAGCCAGGCGGAGCTGCTCCCCTCCCCAGCCACGTTCCTCCTCAAGCACCCGCCGCATCCTGCCCCCCATCAGCTGGTTTCTCCCTTCCCTTCAGGGTCGGCCTGCTTGGAGGGAGACATGAGGGGCTGCAGCATGTCAGCATGCCAGGGAGCTCAGATGTCACCACCTCTAGGAAGCCTTCCATGACCACCCCCACCGCGAGGTGGTGTTCCTTCCTCTGCACCCCCACGCACTGATCTAAGGGTGTCATCATTACCCATATACTCTGCCATCTCCCCTCCCCCAGCTGCCCCTCCAGGACCCTGGCTGGGTCTTGCTCAGCCCTTTCTAGTGCACACAGCGTGACTGCCACTTGTCCAGGGCTCTGGAAGCTTTGTGCGCTAGAATGAAGGGGCTAGAAGGCCCCTTCCAAGGGACAGGGTGGGGCCTGGCCACAGAGGGTCCTCTGAAGACCCGTCCAACCTTCCGTCCCCAGCTGGCCTTGACCTGAGGGTCACCAGCTGACCCCGTGGCTTCCCATGCTCTGCACACAGTGTTTCAAGAGGACATTGGAAGTATTGTCGCGCCCAGTTTGAAGTTGACAGAGTTGCAGCCCACAGTCCGTCGTGAAGGGAGCTAATGATGAGCCGGGGCCGGGGGCCTGGCTGCGGTAAAGCAGGGGCTGGGAGCAGGAGGGACCCGCCATTCCTGGCCCTTCCAGCCTGGCCATGGGGGGCTCCCCCCGTGACGTTCACCACCGCCCTGTGAGAGAGGCCCGCCGCCTGCTCTGGGGGCATCTCTCTGCCTTTGGGCATCTGAGTGGGGACTCCAACTGGAGTCGGGCTGCCACCGAGGGGGCAGACAGAGGGGGCTGGAGTGGAGGCGCCACTGGCCTGACCTGGGATCCGGCGTTGCTGCTAAGCAGCTGTGTGACTTCAGGGAGTCACCAAACCTCTCTGAGCTCCAGGTGGCCCGTCCGGGCAATAGGTCCCGATGCCACTGTGCAGGCCGGATAAGAATCAGAGACAGGCCACGTGTTTTGTGCGCGTCACAGAGGGAGAAGGCACGGGGCGGCCCCAGGACAGCGAGACATTCTGTTGTTCTCACCCACCTGGGCTCTGCTCCAGGCCACGTCTCTTCCTTAGCCCAAGGCTCCCTCTGGCCTCACTGCTGTGGGACGAAGTCCACACCAGCTGTCGGGCCTGTGCTGCTGGTGGCCTGGGTCCCCCACACCCTTCAGGACGTGTAAGGAGGAAGCTCAGGCTGACCAGCGTGCCCAGTGTCCCTTAGCTGCCCGTGGCAGAGCCAGGAACTGGCTTCAACCAGTTCTCCCAGTCTGTCCCCAAAAGCCTTCCTGCACTCGCCTGCCTCGGGGCATGTGCTCCTGTGGCGTCTCCCCTCCTACCCCTTCCCGGTCCACGTCTGCTGTCCCACCCTGTGCACCCAGTGGGACCCACGCTGTCCACCCTAAGCCCTGACCTTCGATCCTCTCTTATGCTTGGCACCCCCAGACTGGGAGCTCCGTGTGGGCAGATCATGTGTCTGCACTGCTGTTCTCGCTGAGCCCTGGCAAAGGACGAGCTCGGCAAACACTTGTGAACGGATGCTGAATGGGTAGAGGACAGATGAATGGATGGACGGATGGATGACGAGTAGATAAAAAGAGGACGGACGGATGGACGGACAGATGGGGAAAAGAAGTAAGGGGGGAGGGGGGGAAGGGGGAAGTTGGTGGTGACCTGTCTCTGAGGAGCGGGGTGCCTTCCGTAGCTGAGGTTGAGCAGGGGTGCTTTCCAGAGCCTCCTGCGTAGGTCACAGGCCTGAGGCCAGAGGTGCAGAGTGACTTGGTGGTTGACGGGGCTGCGGCCCAAGCTTGCGGCGAGCCAGCCGCCAGCCTCTCCTCCCACCGTTGCCGGGCCCGGCTCCAAGGGGCCCAGAAGCAGCTGCGCGCAAGGTTAGGGTCCAGGAACTTCAGCGGCTGGGAGCTGCCAGGGCTCAGGCAAGCAGGCTCCTCGGACAGACGGAGGGGCAGACAGATGGCCTAGGGAGGCGCTGGCCCAGGGTGTGTGAGCACCCGGGTGGGGGCGTGGCATTGGCCGCTGCCCTGGAGGAGGAGGAGGGGCAGGGACCTGGGGAAGAGGGATGTCCCCAGCCTCAGCCTCGGGTTGGGTAGCAGGAGAGGCTGGGGGTGGGGAGGCCGGTGGGTGGCTTCATAATTGACTGGCAACAGGCAGAGACGCCAAAGCCAAAGTCTCCAAATTGCCAGTAATTGCGGGAGAAATAAAGAGCAAACAGGGCGAGCTGAATGAGGTTTTCTATAAATATTATGTTTTTTAAAGTTTGCCCTGGAGTAATAGAAGCTGTTTAAGCGCTAATATCCTGTCTGTGCATTTAAAAAGCCTTATAATGAGGATTTAGTGTCTTCCTTTCCTGAGGCCTGGGATCTGGGGGCCCCTGGGTCTCTGGCCTCCTCTCTCCTGGGTGGCTCGGGATGAGCACCCCCGGGAGTCTGAGAACCTGAGCCGACCTGGCTTCAGCACCCCCCGGGCAGAAGCAGGTGCCCTCCCTGCTCTGCCCACCCCCGCCCCCAGGGTGTTCGTGGGCCTCTGGGTCCCTTCCCCTCCCCCACCCTCCTTCTGACCAGCGAGGCCACGGCAACATTCTCTGGGTCCGAACCCCTTTTGTCAAGACTGAGCCACCTTTCGTTCATTTCGTCAAGGCCGGCAGCCCCAGGGTCGCCCGGACCTGCAGGGTCTTGTCTAATTAATGAGGGGATATGGGCGCTCCTGGATGAGCCACCGACAGGACCGTGTCTGGCTTTATTGAAACCATTAAGCAAAGCGTTGGTTCACGCCGGCAACAACTGTGCGGGCGTTTTGCAGTGGTGAGCGAGAATACGGTAGGAGACAGGCCCCCTGCATCGCCCGAGAGGCGGCTCCGGCAGGGCCCAGGCCTGGTCAGGAGAGCTCTGGTGAGGAGCCCCCCCCGAGGGAGCTCCGTCTTAGGCCATCAGAGAGGAGACGCGGTCCCTCGATTTCAGTTCTCTGCCGGCCTCTGGTGTGCGGGGACGGAGTGGGGCTCGCAGACTGACTCTGGCGTTGTGCCTGGAGGACACGCGTCTGTCTGGCGGCCCCTGGCACCACTTACAGGAGCAGAAGTGGGTCAGGTTGCCGTGGCATTCGTGGACTGTGCCTTGCGAGGCAGGCAGCGCCCACGTGGAAGATGCCCCCTCGTCCACGGTTCCCGATCCCAGGCAGTGAGTGCCAGGTGCAGACAGGTGGGCGGGGGGGGCCCCCCGGGCCTGCAGTGGCGGGGCGGGGAGGGGGGGGTTGCTGCTACAAAGTCTGGTTGTGACACCCCAGCAGCCCTTCTGCCCACGGCGACAAATGTTCCCGCTGTTGCTGGGGTGGAAGGCAGGAGGGGGGATCTTCTAGCCCATGAGCACCTGTCGGCAACACCAGTTGCCTGTTGACATGGTCTCCTGGGTGCGAGGTGGCTGTAATGAAACCTCAGCGCCCCCGTGGCGGAAGGAGTCTGGAACCTCACAAAACAGCAAGGACACGCGTAAACCAAGGAGGGAGGGGAGCGGACCCCAATCACAGGCAAGCCCGCTGGCTGCAGGGTCCTGGGGAGGGCCCAGCCCTTGTCTTCTGCCGTCGTTTCGTCCTGCCCAGTTGGGCAGTCGCTACACGCAGGGCCCTGGGAAGAGTTGCAGGTAAACAGTTTGGGACTTGATGCTGTTGGGAAAGGACCAAACTGATGGATGGAGACAAAGGTGCCTGGTGCGGTTGAGTCTAGTGGCCTTTGGGCTTGCTCCCCTCCCCACATCCTTCCGCTTCCTGGGAGATACAGGCAGGGAGATGTACCCCACCTGCCCCGGCCACCCCCCAGCCCCAGTCTGGTCACAGGAGAAGGGGATGCTGTCCGGATCAGGGCTGAGGTGACATCCACGTCCGGGTCCCGAGCAAGTGGCAGGGAGCTGGGGGCAGGGGGATCTTCTGTTTCTACCCCTGTCCCATCCACACCCTTCCCAGCCTCCTCCACAACTGAGAACTGGGGACTGTTGGAGATACTTGTGGCTCCCAAAGAGGAGGGGAGCAGGGACCATAATGGCAGCCGCGCTCCGCAGGGCTGAGGAGGAGGGTGTCTGGAGTTTCTGCTGAAAGAAGCAGCTTCTCTGAAATCTAATCTCTGCAGCTAATGAAGAATGGGGAGTTGAGTGGGCAAGTGTGGGTCAGGGAGCTAGGGCGGCTGCAGGCAGGAGGCAGGACCTGGCTTCCAAAAGCAGGGTGACAAAGCAGGGGTCACCAGGAGGGAAGAATTGGGAGCAGAAGCCAGGCTGCGGGGGAGAAGGGAGGAGCGCCCAGGGTGGGCTCAGCGGGGAAGAGTGGGGAGTGGGCAGGGCCTCCTGGGGTGTAGACCCCTCAGCTGGGGGATACGAGGAGAGAGGGTGGTGACAAACCTCAGTCAGGCGCCAGAGGACCCCCACGCGCATCTTCAGGGAGCCCGGGGCCTTGAAAGTCTTGGAGAATGGAGAACAGAGACCCCGGGCCCTCCACCCCGGGGCCATTTTTCTGCCGTCCTGTCCCCGGTGTGGTTAAGGATCTTCAGGTGAGGCCATGCCCCTGGGTGTTTGTCAATTCCTCAAATGCAACAGAACTCAAGCCGGGAGGGATGCTGGCTGGTTGTCTCTGAAGGCCGCAGGGCACCAGCCCCCCCTCTCCCCCCCCCCCGCCCCCGTCCGGCCTCCCCACGCCCAGCCGTGAGCTTGCTACAATGTGGACACCCTACGTGGGTGCTGAGCAGGGGAATGAGTGGATGTCAGGGTTTCACAGAGCACAAGGCAAGCACCGTGAAGTATTTTCGAGGCAAGCCTGGCTATCTGAGCTGCCCCTGGTTCTGGCGAAGGCATTTTGAGACGCCGCACCCAAGGGTGGGAAGTACATACGGGCAGCAGGGAGTCAGAACTGGGGAGTGGCCAAGGCACAGCCCTGCCGGAGTCTGAGGACTCTCGTTTCGGGGCGTCTGTGGCTGAAGCCCCCCCCCCCAACCCGCCCCGGGGATCTGACCCCGGGAACGCGGCACCTGCTGCCTGGGTGGTGCGCAGGGGTTCTCCTGAGCCGCTGACTGGCCCCGATGCCCCCTCCTCCGGGCTGCACGCCAGCGTTCACCCGGAGCCGATGCGTCTGCTTGGCCGAAACCAGGGTCCTGCTAGCTGCGATTTCAAAACTTAATTACGGAAAGAAGTTGGGATGAAGGGCCTTCCGCTCGTCTTCCTCCGCAGCCGGCGGCTCCGGAGGGCGAGCAGGGAAATGCGGCCGGCGTTGGTGGGGTCAGAGCGGGGCTGCGACGTGCTGGGATGAGCCGGGATGAGCGTCTTGGTGCAGCCCCGTCCCTCCCCCACGCCTGACGCCCACAGCCCCCACGGGGGACCATACGACCCCCTTGCGCGCACGGCTCCACCTGCCGGGAAACCTCCTTCCCGGAGCTGCCTGTCACCGAGCCCTCTGAGCCCTGCTCCTAATGTGCACATGAGGCGTGTGGGCTGGTTGAAGGCCTGGGGAAGGGCCGGACAACCTCCGAAAGTCAGTGTCCGGAAGCCCAGGCTGTGTGCGGCAGCCCTCGTCCATCCCTGCACACCCCCAGCGGGCACGGGATGCGGGTGACGGGGCAGGCGGACGTTCACGCATCACCTACCTCGGCCCTGCTTCCTGAAAGGTAGCCTGGCATCGTGTAACCAGAACAGCCCACCCTTGGACTCCGTAATCCCACTCCCGGGACCACGTCCTCGGGAGGTAACTCAAAGGAGGAAAAAAGCTTGAAGTGCCAGGATATTTATAGCAGCGGAAGCAGCCCCACCGGCTGGATCCTACCCGTCCGGCGGTCAGGTAATAGTTAAGCGAATTACGCAGCAACCACTCGATGGGATATTATGCGGCCTTTACACCTGGCACACAGGAAGACTCGATACAGGGAAGGTGTCTTTGAAATATCATTAAGTGAAAAAGTAGGACACCTGATTCCAACTAGGTAAAAATTATAATTACACAGAGATAGAGCTCAGACGAGGCCACAGAGAAATGGAGGCGGTGGGGTTCAGATGAAGCGGTCGGGAGGGTCTAACTCTGAAAAGAAATCGGAGGAAATAAATAAAAAGTAACAGAAGAAGAATCTCCCTCGAAGCCCCCAGCCCCATGTGCTCTGGGGGGAGCCGCGTCCGTCTGTCCCATTTGCTGCCGGTGGGGAGTCACGTCCATCTGCCCGTTTGCTGCGGGGGCTGGGGGGGCCACATCCGTCTGTCCCCTTAGCTTCCGGGGGGAGCCGCGTCCGTCTGTCCATTTTCTGTCGGGGGAGGAAGAGCCACATCCGTCTGTCCCATTACAGCACCCCCCTTGCACCATGGAAACGCTGTCCTTTTATGGGCAGTGTGAGCCCAGCACACAACACCTCTGGCTGTGTGCCCACAGGCCGCTTCCTGGCATACACTTACGGAGCAGGTGCAGTGTGGACACTTGTGTGGGACACCGGGAACGTGAGTGGAGCGAGTCCCTGTGCTCACAGGTGTGATGTGCAAACGCAGAGCGAGGACATCCCCTAGCCCTGGCGGGGGGAGCGGTGTCACAGAGTGGTCCCTGCAGGAGGGACACCCGTAGCCGGGCGGCCTGGGCAAAAGAAGAAGGGAAAGACTGTGCAGACAGCAGCCTGAGGCAGGACGCAGGGCGATGTCTCACCTGGTGGCCGGCAGGAGCAAAGGGAGACGAGCAAGCCCAAATGTGGGGACGTGGCCATGGACAGCTCTCGCTCAGGCACCAGGAAGGGGCATCCCTCCCTCGAGGCTACTCGATTCTGCTCACCCGGGATTGACATTCCGTGAGAAGGCCAATGGCTGACTGTGTTTTCGGACAAAGACACCACGAGGAGGAACCAGCCAGAAGCTGGAAATTGCCCAGAAAGGGAAGTCAGGCAGTGGTTGGAGACCCCAATGGAAAGGAAGCCAGTGCCTCGGTCTCTTACCCTTCTCGCTGCCCCCAGCCCCTGGACACCACTGAGCCTGAGGCTCACCCCTGCTTGCTGTCGGCTGGGCTGATGAGGATGTGTAGCAGCACTCAGGCCGGCAGAAGGGACCGGAGCCGTGGTGCCGGGCCCGAGTCCTGTCTCGAGAGCCGCGGCGCAGGGCCTACAGATGGGGACCCTCGCCTGCCAGACAGCGCCTGGGCTCCTCTGTGCCCGCGTGGTTACGGCGGCACTGGCAGAGGTTAGAGCAGATTTTCTGCAGAAACAAGGCTTTCGCCGGAGCTGCAGGACGGAGACGGGATAAGAACCGAGGGGAGACACCAAGCCCAGGCACAGCGGCCACGCCACCTCCCACGGGCGGGGCTCCCACGGCCGCGGCTCCCACGGCCGCGGCTCCCACGGCCGCTGACTTGTAGCCCACGTTGTTTACAGAGAGAGGCAAGACGTTGATTAATTGCACAACTAAAGAATCGTTTCCTCGATGCAGGGGCAAGACTGGCTAGATTTGAAGGAGCTGAAGATGGAAAAGGAGAGGGAACAGGGTGAGAGAGAGAGAGCACACACGGGGTGCCTGGGGGCCCAGGATGCGCTGGGAGGAGGTTCCACAAAGGCCGGTGCTCCCCCAAGGGCAGCACTGAGACTGGACGGATTGACCCCCCTACAAAGAGACTTCCTGGCTCAGGACCCGCGGCCGCAAGGGAGAGGCACCCAGGCAGGTCTGGGAGAGGAGGCTTTCATCCAGAGCGCGAGCCCAGTCACCAGGAATGGCCTGGGAAGCGTCCCAGCTGAGTTCGCGAGGCACAACGACCGGCCCCATGTCAGGAGCAGTCAGGCCTCGCGAAGAGCGGGTGTCAGGAAGGCACAGCTCCCAGGGCATGTCTGACCAGATACGGACTCTGGCCTTAGTCCGTGAGTGGGGGGTGAACCGAGGGCCCTCTCAGATCCAGCAATAATCTTAAATATACAAGGAAAAAGGTTTTAACTCCGTGCCTATCACTGTGACGTGGGAGGGAGCCATGGTAATGACCAACCCTGATGTGCAAGATCGTTAGGTCACAGATGATAATCTTATTCATACTTGGCTCTGTTTTCTTAATTAAAAAAAAAAAACCTACTGATTATAATAATAAGAAGTACTTTTAGTCCAACAAATATTCATGAATAATGAACACCCTTAGGGAGATTGGAGAAGAAAGTCATGTGGCTCTTTTTTCTTGAGGTGAGAAACTCTGGATTTCAAATCTCAGCTGTCTTTAGTCTAGATTTTTTGCCCCCCAAAGCGGAGCCTGAGACAAGGTCATGTGTGCAGGAGGCGTATTTGGGGACGTGATCCAAAGGCAAGGGGGCTGGAAAGAGTGAAACAGGGAGGGAGGGAGGCCGATCCAGGGGTGGATTATTGAGTTGAGTACAGGGCACGGGGGGAGGGGACTCAACCCCAGTAGGACTTCCTTGAGGAGCCATGTTAGAGGCATCTCCAAACTGTCCTCACGGTGGGCAGAAGAAGGGAGTTACAACCAGCCACCAGCCACCATAGCCCACTGGGAGGGTTGTGCCACAGGCTGTTAACTTGCAGGTACCTCCAGGTTTGCTCATGCGTCGCTTTCTGCAGACCTCGCACGTGATGGTAGCCTGTGGTGGCGGGGGGGACAGAGGTGTGTAAGGCAAGGGGCCATCAGGTTATACCTGGGGACCACTGGTGGCGGCAGCAAAGGCTAGAGCAGAGGGCAGACCGGAGGGGAGGTGGAGATGGTCCGGGATGCGAGAAGCATGTGAGTCGGTCCACTTCTTGAGCAACACCCCCACGTCCTGTCCAGTCCGTCACAGACCCTTCAAGGGGGCAGCCAGCCCCAACCACCCTTAGGAGTCAGCGCTGTGTGTCTCCTTTGGAGCTGAGCCAGAGACACGTCACCACGTCCTTATTCACCACGGCACACCTCTGGCACCTTTGGGACGTTGTGCTGCGTCCTGGATCTGGACCCCTCTTGTTCCGGTAGACGCTAATATACGCTGGCTCCACGTCCAAAGAGGACATTAAATCCATTCCCCCTTCTTGGTGGGAGGAGCAAAGGGCATGACAACTTGCCTTTATGTAAACTTCAAGGTGAGGTTCTCTAAAAACTTCACTGATGTGGTAAGTCATGGATCTTCTAGAGTTCAGCTCTCACCCCCGACACACGTATGTCCTCCCGGGGCATCACGCTTACCTCTTCCTGCCCATCTGACCCAGTGAGCATCGTGTCCTCAACGTGGTGGACGAACGTGATGTTCTCTGCAGTGTCAAAATGACCCAGGACCCTGCAGGTGTCGTGAGAAAGAAAACAGAGTAATTATAGCCCTGTGGCAAGTCGATAGATGTGTGTCGCCGTGCTTCCTGTATAAAAGGAGAGAGCTTTTGGGGCGCCTGGGTGGCGCAGTCGGTTAAGCGTCCGACTTCAGCCAGGTCACGATCTCGCGGTCCGTGAGTTCGAGCCCCGCGTCGGGCTCTGGGCTGATGGCTCGGAGCCTGGAGCCTGTTTCCGATTCTGTGTCTCCCTCTCTCTCTGCCCCTCCCCCGTTCATGCTCTGTCTCTCTCTGTCCCAAAAATAAATAAACGTTGAAAAAAAAAATTAAAAAAAAAAAAAAAAAAAGGAGAGAGCTTTTGTCATCCCTCTTTACCGATAGATTGGGAAGAACACGTTTTTCGTATCAGTGACGGTGTACCAAGTAATGGAGGCGGTGTTGGTCAGTCCCGGTGATGAGCACGTTGCAGTCTGTGTTTGGAGACTTGGTTACATGCATGCTAGCCCGCCATCCTCCACCGTGATTCATCTGGTCCTTACTGGGGAATTGGGACCTCCACCCTTGCCTTCTTCAGCTCACTGATGGTGGATCTGATCTCCCAAGTTTTCCTGTGCAGGGTCGGGGGAGGGGGGTCCCCAGGGGTTGTCACAAACCTGATTGGCACCAGCGATGGGCCCCTTAGCCATGTCTGATTTTTGACCACCCAGCTCTAGACTCCCTTCCAGAGGGACTGCCTTAGCTCGGTTCCCCCTGGACACCGGGCTCTGAAAGAAGTTATGTTTGGGAAAGTGCACAGGAGTGAGGGGCACCGGGGATAATAAGTAGGGAAAGAGGGAGAACCAATCCGAGGGCCTGTCCTTGAACTGATCGCCGGTGTGGGAAACCGGAGTGGTCCCGAGAGGGAGCTTATGAAGAGCCAGGGATAAACCCACCTGAGGGATGGAAGAGGGAGCGTTATCCTCTGGTCAGGGGCTGCTCCGCGCAGCCCGAGTGCCCTGCAGTCCCAGGTTTGTCCGTGCAGCACGATGGCTGAGTGGGGGTTGGGGGGAGCCTGGGTGGCCCTGTTGAGCTGGAGAGCAGAGTCAAAGATGTGCAGTGTGCTAAGGGGAGATGCCACCGGATTGCAGCCACGCGCAGCTGGCCGCCGTGGGAAAACTGGAGTGAAAAGGTGGGTGGGAGGTGGGGCATGGGAGGTGTCCGACGCCTGGGCTCAAGTTGGGAGGCCTTGGGCAGGTCCCCTCATTCGTCCCGTGGGTAACACTAGATGATTAGTAGCCATTCTCAAGGGGGCGTGAGAATCACGCAAGGCGGTAGCGGCGAACTATACAGCTGTGTCCCTAGCGTAAGAGATTTACAGTCCTTGTGCATGAAGGCGTCACCTTGCACGCAGCCCCAGAGTTTCCCGGGGCTGACTCTCCCTCTGATGGTGCTCTGAAGGAACCTGGGGAGGCTTATCCGCTTTCACTGGGACCAGAGGTCCCTGTAGCTTAGACAGCAGGAGGCAGCACATCACATCTCACACGCACCCCAGGGTTTGGGCTCCTCCCTCCGGAGTCCTCCCCCATCTGGCCCCTGCCCCCACTCCACCCCCTGTGCCAGGGAAGCCTTGTCAGTGCCTCCAAGAGCACCCAGGGGACCGAGGGCATTCTCCCAGTAATGACTGCTGCTATTTCAGAGACGTGTGTCATCACCCCAGGATGGTGACAGCTCAGTGAAGCAGGCAGGGGAGGAGGACGAGACAGTCTCTGTTGAGAGGAGGTGGCGTTGGCTGGAAGTGGAGCATCTGGGTCGTCTGCTGCAGGGGAGGAGGTGCCGAGGGGGGTCTGAAAGTTGAAGAAGAGTTTTAAGGAAGTTTGCCCGAGTCTGCCCCGGGCTCTCCGTCAGTCTCCCCCAGCCTCCAGTGGAGTCAGAAAGTGTGGGGGGAAAGGAAGCATGTGGGAAGGGGTGAGGAGGCAGAGAGATGAGCACAGCCCTGGGGGAGCATGGAGGGACAGGGGCGGGAGGAGTTTATAATTGCAAAAATGTGATCCTCTTGTGGAAGCGTTGTACCTGCTCTAGAAAATGATGGAAACCTCTGGAGAGGATGGACAGAAATCATCAGTGGCCCCCAAAGTCCAAAGAGCCTGCACACCAACAGGTGCGTTCAGGACCAGGGACAGCAGCCTGGGCGTCTTGAGATGCCTGTTTGGCTCCCAATCCCTGGAAACCCCACCTGTGCTCTCCGTGGGACACTTGGTTCCCTGCAGCGGGCAGAGTTAGCCATCACTGGTGCAGCGGGAAGCAAGATACCCCCTAATGCCTCCCCTCTTCCACTTCTCCCACTCCATACACCTCCCCACATGCCCCTCTCCCGGCCCCTTGACTTTGGAGCCAAAAAGGGCAGCTGCATCCCAACTGGGAAGGCAGGAGAGTGTGCTCCTGGGTGGAAAGAAGGGCTCCTTGTTAAGACAACACTTCTCAGGGGCTCCTCTGTGGCTCTGCTCACGGCTGAATTGGATCAAGATGGTTTTGCATAGCACTTTGGTTTTACGTAGCACTCTGTGCCTTCATTTTGTGATGTTTAAAGAAAAAAAAAAAACTAGGAGAGGATGGGAAGAGAGGAGAAGTGGAGCCTCAGGGAGAACCGAGGGCTGGAATGGGCACGTCTTGAGGGACTCAGGGCATGGCTGCTGGCCCAGCTGCCCACTTCCAGAGACGCCTAAGGATGCATGGGTTTCTTTGGCCTTGGCCTCCCCCACATGGCCTCTGCGGCTTGTCTCTGCATAAGGCAGGAGTTTGGGGGCTCGGACCCATTCACCAGGTCAGTTTTTTGGGGGGTAAGGGGGTTTGTCCCTTTCCCCTAACAAAAATTTGCTCTCTGTGCAAAGTTCCCTTTTGGTTGTTTTGTTGTTGAGTTGACGTGTGGGTTTTTGCCAGCCCAGCAAAGCTTTCTTGGCTTCAGCAACTCCCTGTGGACGTGCCCCGTGAACCCTCATGGTCCAGCTCACTGCCCCCCTCCCTCGTACAGCAAGAGCCAGATGGTGTGGAGTCACAGAGCTCTGCTCCCTCCCTGCCACCTCCTGGGTACACCTCTGCCCCTCTTGGCTTTCTGCTGGGGCAGCTCCTGCTGTTTATGTCCCGTGCCCGATTGTGGCTCCATCACGGGGGCTTGTTTCCTCCTTTTCTTATATTTACCCCCAGATTGGGGGGCAGCATTAGTGACATGGCCGACCGCCATAAGGGGGCTTTGGGTCTCCCGCTGGAACCTCATCCTCTGACCCACTGGGATTGGCCATGGCCAAGAGCACGTGTCCTGCGTGCTTGCCACTCTCCAAGGGCTCTCCGGTGCCTCTCTCCATTTCCAGCTGACTGACAGCTTGAGCACAAACCATGAGGCTGCTTTGTTTACGATTTGCACACAATGCTTTGGCCATTTGCCATCTCTCTGAGTCTTGGGCAATAGTCAGGGTATTCTTCTCCCCATTTGACAGAGAAGGGACGCTATGTAGGATTGTCCAATAGAACTTTCTACAGCCATGGAAATGTTTGATCTTTGTATTCAATACACTAGCCACTAGCCATGTGTGACCACTGAGCACTTGAAATGTGGTAGTGCAATGGAAGAACTACAGGTTCACTTTTATTTAATTTCAATTGAGGCTTTAGAGACTTAAGAATATCTACTTACTTTCAGAACAGGGACTAAACCAAGCTGTTCTGACTCACCTGTTCCCACCCAGAGGTCACTGGCATCTCAAAGTCTGCTGCTGGGTTCAGACACTCCCGATGTCTGGCCTTCACCTCTTCCTTGACTCTCACCTGGGCTAATTTCCCTCTCTAGAGAGGAAAGGTCTGTAGCTCCGTGTGGTCGGCCCCCAGGTACTCCTCCTGTGATTCTGATGTCCACCTGGCTGGGGGGAGGGCACAAGAAGTGAGAGCTATTGGCACGATGGGTCCCAGTGAGACGACGGAGTGGCAAGAGCGGGTGGGAAGCCCGTCTGAGGGGCGTGGCTTGCTTCCCACCAGCTTACGGGGGAGGGGGTGTCCCCCAGAGCGGCTGGTGCTTGACTGAAGCCACTAGTTTCCTTTTCTTTTTTTCTTAAGTTTCTTTATTTATTTTGAGACGTAAGAGAGTGAGCAGGGGAGGGACAGAGAGAGAGGGAGAGAGACGGAGAGGAGACAGGGCGTGGACAGGGCAGAAGCTCTCCAGAAGCGGCAGCCACTCGGGGAGCTTGCCTTCTGGTCTGGTCCAGTGCCAAGAATGACCAAGGCTGCCCCCCATGACACTTGCAGGGCGACAGCTCACCCCACACTCTCCCGTCACAGAACAAGGCCCCCAGATGTTGAAATCATGCGGCATACTGAGAAAATCAGCAGCGCACAGCCAAGTCATGGACACACGTGGTCTTGGTGGCCTCGTGGAGGTTCAAGACCCGCCCCGACCCCCCTGCCTGGAGATCTCTCTGTTGGGGCACAAGTATGGGAAGAGAGGATACGGAAAGACAGTTCGTTGTGTTTTCTCCTTCCCTTCCTGCTTTACAAAGAGACATGGGGTGGCCATGAGGAGGGGTGTCCAGTTAGATACAACCCCTTTGGCCACCAAGACTCATGATTCTAGAGGAAAGGAGGGTCCCCGTGCCCCGGCTGCCTGGAAGATATGTCTGTTGAAAAAGATATCTGTTTCCTGGTTTGCCCTGGGGAGAAGAGTGCTCGAAATAGCACCGTTGGAGGAAAGCGTGGGGAGTGAAAGAGAGACACACACCAAGACAGAAAGTCAGAGAGAGAGACAGACAGAGAGACAGAGAGATAAGCCCAGAGAGAGACCGAGAACAAAACGTGGCCACCCCTCCACGGGAGGGCTGCAAGTCTGCACACGTATCATCTCTGCTTCTGCTCCCGTGGGAGAGAAACGCAGCTCATGGGATCCAGCGTGGCCCCCATGTCTCCACGCTGCCCGCCCCTGCCCAACCCCCCACGTGGGCTGAAGCCTTGAAGCAGAAACCAAGGTATCATCCATCGTCCTCCTGGGCTGAGCAGACATCAAGAAGGAGCCCTGACATCCGTTGCTTCGTTTCCAGCAGGTGTCGGTCCCCGCGGCCCCAGGGGGTGGTCTGCGGCTGGTCTCCACCTGGTGGCCCCAGCGCATTTCTCGGGCACACCCCTCACCACCAACCAGCGTGAGTTCTGAGAATGCAAACAAGTTTGAGCATAAGCCAGAACAAACAGTAATTAGGAAGGTAAATCCAATGCAGAAGTAAGCAGAATGCATTTCAAATTCAAATAAGAATATTTGTGGACTCTCTGCTCTTTCTGAATTATCAGTGGAACGTTCCACTCCATTTGCGCAGATAATTGAGAGTTAACTGTACTTTCTGTACCAAGGCCTGGGAGATGACCAGGGCAAGTTCGGTCCATCTAGGTAGAGAGAGAGGAAATTCATCTGGCCACTGCGGAGGGAAGGGACCTAGAACAAAGCCTGGCTTTTGGAGGCACTCAACAGATATTTGTTGAATTAATCGGCGTGATTTATTGAGTATGTACCACACGCCAGCTCCTGTGTATACAGAACGTCTTTGAATGTCCACAACCTTTGAGGGAGAGACGGCTGCCCCATTTTTATAGATGCAGGTCAGTGAAACTCAAGCCTTTGGGCCACTTGCTCTGGTCACATGGCTGGTCAGGGCAGAAGTGGGCTTGTCTCCAGGTCGGGGTGACTCCCAAGCCCGAGTGTGCATCACTTCCTACTGGTGGAGGGTTCTAGAAGGACTGAGGCTGTGTGTGTGTGTGTGTGTGTGTGGCAGGAGGCAGGAGACATGGGGTTTCGGTTTTCCTACAAGCTCAGCTCTGCTTCTGCTCCTCAGAGGGAGAAGGGGGCAGTGACTCAGACCCCACATCTCGGGCTCCACCCCCCACCCTGGGATACTCTCTCCCGTCTGTTTCAAGAGAAGGGCTCCATTTCTTCTCCATTCCGTGAAGTGGGGAGAATGAGATGTACCCTCCTACCTCCTTCTCCCTGCCTTCCTGGGGGCCGGGGTGTGGAGTGAAGCTGAGGGTGTTCTGGGTGCCCGAGAACCCATCTGTCCAAAACACTAGGATGATGACGATAATTATCGCCATGCCCAGTATCACTGCAATGGAATTTCCAAGTCCCCTCATTCTACGCTGGAGAGGAAAATCAATACACTCCCCCAGGAGCCGAATGCAGACAGGTCCAGCCGTGTGGGAGCTGCTGGGACGCCTTCTCCCAGTGCAGGTCGGGAAGGAGAAGTGCCAGCCACGAGCTAAGCCCCAAAGCCGAGCGGTGCCTGGGGTGTGCATTTCCTCGTCCTGTCCTGGGCAGGAGGGGGACCAAGAAGGAAAGCCACCGTTGGCTGCTGGGCGTGGGAAGCTGCGGTGGTAAAATGTAACAACCACCCAGCCCAGACAGCAGGACTGAGCCAGTGGATGGCTTAAATAGAGCAGACCCCACTGCTGGACCTCTGTGTTTGGGGTGGAACAGTCAGCGTGTGCTTCCTGCCAGCACCGACTTGTGTTTTCCGGGCCCCGCCACGAGAAGGGACCCCGCTCACTGGCCCCACCACGGGCCAGACGCTGTCACAGGCGGTGGTGACAAGGAAGAGAGGGCAGATGCAGCGCTGAAGATCTGGTGCCCCCGCTCGAGACCCGTGCTGCCCAGGCACATGCGTCCGTGTCTCGCCTCCCTGCAGCCACGTTTAAAAAGCGACAAGAGACCGTTGCGATTCGTGTTAACGATATATTTGACTGAACCCGACCTACCCAAAACATTCCTGTTTCGGTGTATAACCAGCTGCACCAGTTTTCATTCTTTTTGTGGTGCAAAGCCTTTGGAATCCAGCTTGTGTTTTGTACGGGGGGGGAGGGGGGGGAGCTAGTGGCTCTGGCGTTAGTGAGGTGATGTGCACCTAACTTCCCGGCAGAACTCCCTTTCTCAGAACGAGGCTTTCCTTATTGGAAGCCCCCTTGGGCCACCTGGCACCCGGGATCCTATAGAGAAGCCAAGAGGAGAACGCAGTTCAAGTCCATTCCCGCCACAGCAGGTGTAGGAACGAAGGTTGCGTGCACCGTCTGGAATATGCACAAAGTTGGTGTCTTCCTGAGAAAGGGATCTCTCTGATTTTTCTCTTACCAGTTTTTTGGTTCTTTTTTTTTTTTTTTTTTTTTGCAAGGAGAATTGATCCAGCAGACGGAAAGAACACCGGGTTTTTTCCAGCGCGGCCTTCTGTCTCAATGATCCTTTTCGCTCTGCTGGTGATGATGGTTCCTTCTCCTTCGTATTCTCTCCCGCCTTCTCCAAACCAGGCTGGGAGGCATCAGGGCTGCGCTCTCCAGCCCAGAGCACCTCCTTACCCCCACTGATGTCTGGCCACCTTCCTGTGTGCCAGTTTGAGCGACTGTCCTTTTAAACTGCCTCCAAACAGGCAGTGAAGCAGCTATTTTGTCCTCCGGAGAAGAACCCAGCCAGCTCAAGCCTCCATTGACCCTCTCCACGGCATTTACTCTCCCAAATACAATTCCAATACAGTAAAGATTCTTGTCTCCCAGCGTGGATTTCCAATTACCCACACTCGGCCAAGTGGCAGCCACTTCATTATAATTCTGTAATTGCCATATAGAATTCCTATAAATTTGCTGTTAATTTTTAACCACTGCATCCTTCTCTTAGAAAGTGTAACAATAATTTGAAAATCCATAGACGATATTTTTAAGTGGATAGAGGCAGAGTGGGGGGAATAAATCCAGTGGGGGCTAGGTCTGGAGAAAAATCCTACGTACACGCAAACGTTTTTTCCTAATATATGGCGTGTTGGTGGCAGCGGGGATTGATCAGAGTCTGATCCAGGAAGATCCTGCTCTTAAATGAGAATGGCTTTGCACACGGGCTGCTTCTTCGTTCTCAGGCGCATTCCCTGCCCCCACTGGGAGGTAATTTACAAGCCCGGCTTCCGAGTGTAATCTTCCCGCATTGTACTGCTCCACGGTGCCTCCCCGAATTGCAACACGGACCAGGTCTATGAAAGATGCTTTGGAGGAACCGCCCCCCCCCACCGCCGCCCCCCACCAAGCAAGTGAAGACCCAGGTGCTAAGCAGAGAAATTAGCCTGCCTTTCAGGAGATGCTAACGAGGCAAGTTGGGAGGGGATGAGGTTGAGCCAGGAAGGAAATTGCAGAAAGGCCCTGCAGAAGCCACGGGCACCAGGGACTAGCAGGGAGACAGATCGGGTAGTCCTAACTGAGAGCAGCCGGCTTCTCTTTGCAGTGTGTGTGTGGGGGGGGGGGGGGGTTCAGGTGGTCAGAAGATGAGACAGCCTAAAGAGAGAGAGACTGCGCCCGTGAGAATGTGCAGGGTCTCAAGGGGGTCTCACTGGCTGGGGAGGATGTTTTGGTAAAAGGTGCTCTCCGCGGGGCTAGCGACCAGCCACCTCCAGCGAAACAGTGAGGTCATTTACAGCCATCAGCACCTTGGCTCAGGAAGGCAGGTTGGACGCCCTGGTCTGGCTGGAGTTGTCCCTGGTCTGCAGGTCCAGTGAAGAGCCCTTCCAGCTCTCCTTCCCAGCTGCCAAGTCTAGTCCCCGTGCCCACTCTTAGAGAAGGGGGATATTGGCTCCAGGCTGGGAGGGTTATCAGGCGGCAGCAGCGATGAGAAATTGGGCCACGGAGCGATTTGAAGGTCCCGGTGTTTGATCTATTGCGGGGCTGGCTCCTTGTGGCTTTGCTGCCCCCGAGTTTGGTGACCTGAGAGAATTAAAGCTGCCTTAAATACAGTCTCTGTTGGCTGTATATTAATCAAGCAGGAATCAAAAGTCACAGCATCCTAGGGAAGTAAGAAAAGGCACAGACGGCTCCCTCTCTCCTAATGCAGCAACTCTCAGCGGGAGGAAAGCCTGGGAGCTGCTAAGACAGCACAGGCCCTCAGCCTGCCAGCTTTCCCCAAACCTCCCTGCCAGTGAATTCTCAGAAACCTCGTGTCTTGGAACTGGAAGGTTGTGTAGATGCCAAACGGTGCTGGACCCCAGTGCCACAGGAGATGGGGAATGAGGAGGGCTTTTCCCCCAGGTGTGGCAGGGAGCAGAAGCAGGGAGGGCCAGCAGGGGAGGGGGCCCCAGAAGAGCCTCACACCTGAGGCCCCGTACCTCCACCAGAGATGTCCTGCTTCTCCTGCTCTTGGCAACCTTTAGGGAGCCTAATGAGACAAGCAGCGGTGCACTGCCCCTTTCTCTGCTACATTGTACTCACAGTGGGCAACAATTCATACAACTTTCCAGGTGTGTTTAGAGCCGCCGGGCGCGGCTGACACTAGCTAGGGTCCTGCCTGCCCTTCCCTCCTCCTTGTCCGAGTTCACTCGCTTCCAAGCCTGGGGAAAGACCCCAGATCGGGCTTCTTTTATGCTGGCGTGTGGGGAAGAGAGTCTGTAGGTAAGACTCTGTTCCTTTGCTTCCTGGCAGACGGGCCTGTCCTCACCCCTGTGCATCCTGGGACATGCTCAGCTCCCATGAGGCTTCCATGAAAACCCTCCCCACCTCCCACTGCCAGCCACCTCCCTGCTCCATCAACTCAGCTCCTGTCTGCAGCTTGGCACTGGCCGCCTGACACAGTGCACCCGCCTCCCCTGGGCCGTGCGCTTTGCCAGGACAGCACTGCCTCTCTGGGCCTTTGCTGCCTTGGGCTCCTAATGAGCTTTTAATGAGCTGATGCTTTGGCTTTAAGGGGCACAAGGGGGCAGAGGGAGAGTGGAATGCCAGCCTCCTCACATTCTGCTTTCTGAGGCCTTGAGGTTGCTTTTTAACTAGCTGAGTGCTAGGGCTGGGGCTGCAGGCAGATGCTTGATTAGGTCTTGCGGACTCGTTCAGAGTTGGGAGGACCTGACTTTCACAGTCCTTGGGCCCTGGGTGACTCCGTGGCCATCACTCCCTCTTTACGGGGCTTCACTGCATCTGTCCTTTTGTGGCCTCTCTGCACCCAAGGCTGGAGGAAGGGGCAATGGTGTCTTTGTCGAGTAAGATTTATTTTAACTGATGGCAAAGTGGAGAGGCCAACTATTTTAATTGCTGTCTATATAAAGAGGCAGGAAACACAAGGCTGGGCCCTTGCCGCCTCTCTCCCGGGCAGCCCGGCCCCATCCGCTGTGGATGAAGGAACAAACCTTGACCCCCTTCCCATGGCTGTCTGCTTAGCGGCCCCCGATGCCTTGTTTCCCCAGCTCAGTCCTAACTGAACTTGACACAGATTCATGCTGCCACAGAAATGGGAGATTCCCAAAGTGCCGCCCACGTCGTGTGCGCGGTGCTCCCTTCTCAGCACCTGAAGCGTGCCGTGCTGCCATTGGGGACCCCTTCCCTGGAGCACACAGCCTTGTTCTACAAGTTCTGGTGGGTGACCCCCCCGCCCCTCCTGGGAGTTAGAGTAGGGGACAGTGGCCTCGGCCGCTGGTCCAACCTCCCCCTTGGCCCTCCTTCAAGGCTTTTTGCCTTTGAATAAAATTAAAGTGGAAAGGTTTGTTGGAGACACAAGGCAGAATTTCTTGACAGTCCGGGTGATAAAAATCTGAATGGACTCCCCAGAGAGATGTCAGGGTCTCCCTCAGTGGAGTGCTTCAAGAAAAAAATTTCCAATGAAGAGACAGCGCCTGTCCCTGAAGGCTGCAGTGACTGCCAGCTAGAAGGCAGAGGACTGGACTGTATGATTCTGAATTGCCTTCTGGCTCCATTGACCTAACCTTGTGAGCCCTCTTTTCCTTTCCAACAAAGGAGGGGGAGCTGAGAGCAAGGGGCTGGAGCTGTCCCTGGTGCTGAAGGGCAGCCATTGGGGTGCGGAGGGTGATTTTAGTGCTTTACCTGGGTGGGCTCCGTGGAGCAGTGAGTTATGTAGGGTTTCCTTTGCCCCGCAACCTCTGACAGTGATAAACCTGTAACACGAGCCCTGCCCTGGCTGTTGTTGGTCATGTCTGTCCTGGGCACCCAGCCATCCAAGGGCATTTCGTTGGTGGGCAGTAAAGAGTTAGAATCTTCACCTCCAAGCTAATACGCAGACTTCCCGTGCCTCTCAGGACTCTTTCTTCCCTGTGACCATTTTTGGTGTTGGCACAGGGCACCAAGGAGACATGCACAGATTTAGGTAGGACGGGAAGACTCCCCGTGGCAGGCCAAGCTCAGAGCGCGGGACGAGGATGTAGGAAACCAAGCGTCTCGTGGCAGATCAGCTAGGAACCCCGTGGAAGGTCTGCCTCTGTCCAACAGCCGCTTCTCTCCTTGGCTTGATCATAGGGTTCAGCAACCCTACTGAGTTCTGGCGACCTCCTGCCTAATGAGAAAGAGGAAATTTGAGATAATTGCTGTGCAGCCTGAGCAGTGGTGTGATTAGTAAATGCCCAAGCTATTGCAAATGACGATTACATTAACAGATTTGGTTTGGGGTTGATCCCGTTAGGAGAGAGAGCCAAGTGCTAATGATGGGGACACTCACAGAATCACGTGAGCCAAGCACAGTTGTAGGAAAGAGGCGAGAGGTTCTTGAGAATCTGCAAGCCAGCAGGCTTCATTTCCAGCCTAAACCCTGCCTCTAGCTAGTTGTGTGACCTCGGGCCACCTCTGTGACCCTGGAAGTGCCACTGTAGACCACATGGGCATTATCGTACCTTCCCTGTCTACCTTGTGAGGATCCAGTGAAATGAGACAACGTTAAGGGGTGTTGAAAAAGTTGAGAAAGCACTGAGCAAATGCGAGGTATTGTTATAGCTGGGAATCAAATAATGACAGCAAATCGCCATTTTTTCCCCCTTGGACACTCTCGTTCCTGGGATGTTTAAGCAAACACTTCAGGTTCTTGAAGCTTTCTATCAGAGACAGAAATAAAAATTCCGCTCCCCTTCCTCCTCCGGCTTGTGTGGGATTCTGGGGCCAATCCCCTGAATGGTGGCTTGGCCACAGCTGGCACCATAGAGCACAGGTCTGTTTCTCCCGAGCTCTCTTAGCCCGTTCTGCCTCCTTGCCAGGAGCTCATGGCCCAGATGCAAAGAGCTTCTCGGAGCTGCAGCTGCCGAGGCCTCTTACCCACCAAGCCCCAAGGTAGAGCTTCACAGCACTGGCTGCTTTCAGATGTTCTCGTCGCTCTGTGATGAGCTCTCTCCCCCGCTCCAGAAGAGGAGAAGGCACGAGTCCTGGGGGCTCATTCAAAATAAATAAAGCTTGGCAGTAGTCCTGAGTGGAAAGAGCAGAGCCGCACGGCACCCACAGCCCCTTTTCTGAGCGCGTTCCTCCGGCTCCCGGGCCCCGAGGGGAGGGGAACTTGCCAAAGAAAGATGTGCTTATAACCGCAACCCCGTGCAACTTCTGGCTTTGCCTGTATATCTCGAGTGTGCCCTTTGCTTTCAGTCTTCCTATATTTATTCTGTTTAATTTTGCCAGGACAGGGTTGTAAGTGAGACGATGGGCAAGCGCCTCTTAATTAAACAGATAAATAAACTTCCTTTGCACGCTGGTTTCTACTGTTGCTGCAGTCTGCTGGGACCAGGGGGGCAGCACCAGTGGGTGCGAAGGGGGTGCTGCCGGGCTGGAAGGTGGGTGCTGGCCCTGGCAGCCCGGAGCGGGCCTGGCCTGGCTTCCCCTCTGCATTGCCGAATGCTCCGTGGCTCAGGGGTGCGGAGGGGCCCACGGGCGGGGAGCATCCCCAGCAACCCCTGCTCGCAGGCCTGGCTGCAAAGGGGAGGCTCTGGCCGGTGTGAGTGGGCCCTCTGCTGGACACCTCCAGTGTGGCCTCGTCAGCCAGGGCAGCTCACTCCCAACCTGGCCAGGAGCAGTCCCCTTAGTCACAGGGGCTGACCACCCCACCCCCCCCAGTTCCTCTGCTCTTCTGGGTGAATTGGACACGTAGACGAGGCAGAAAATGCTCCCCCCATCCCAAAGTAAGGAAGCAAGCCGTCACCTTTGGGGATCTGAGGGCTTCCCACATTTTACATGAAGACAAAGGGCCTCCTGTCCTCAACCTGACATCTCCCCAGTGGTGTCTCTTGGAGGCGCCCCCAGCAGCCGGGGGCTTTCCCCTGACTCCAGTCCAGTTCCCTCAGCCGTGGAATTGGGGTGTGATCCCCCTGGAAGAGCGCTCAGCTGGTTGGTTCCCATGGAAGAGGCTTCTTGGGTCACCCCACCCTCCCTCGCACCCACAACGCTCCCTGAGACATGCCCACCCGAGCCCACCCTACCGGGGAGACGCCACGTATGGTTCTGCTGCTCCCGCCTCCTCGCCCCCACCTCCAGTGCTCATGCCCAAGCCTGTGCCAAATACCCCGACGTTGGGGCAGGGAGATCTGGCTCTGCTAGAGCACGGAGCACGCTGTCTCTGTCGATTATGGCCCCGCTGCAACCGGAGACGGTGAGCTCACCCCTTGTCCTGGCACGCCTTTGCCAAGCTCCGGGCTGTCCTCCCGGCGTAGGTGACAGCCGAGGACGCCATCCTGGGCACTCAGAAGGGGAGAGAGGGGCAGGCCCATAGTAACGCAGCCCCCTACCCAACCTCCCTTAAAGGGATTGAGAGACTTCTAGTTTCCTGCTGGGACGTGCCCGACAGACGGCCCTGGGAATTCCCAAAGGATGGGACAAGCGTCACGGGCAGCACTGCACCGGATCATTTGACCACAGAGTCGTGCCCACCTTTTGTTAGAAACACGGGCCATCTTGAATTCTTTTGTGGCGTGCCCTTCCCCAGGGAGACTCCAAGTCCCCATTTCACAGAGGTGCACACCAAAGAGACTGAGGGTGTTTGCAAGGCTATGTGGGCCTGGGTCTCCCAGAAAGTGCGGGAAAGACAGGAGGGCTTCCTCCAGGGAAGGTGACACGGGGTGGGGGGTGGGGCAGGAAGGAGCCAGGAGATCTCCAAAGCCTTGGAACCATCCGGACCTTTTGAGGTGCCTCCTTGCCTGATATTTATAGTGGTGCCCAGGAGCGCAGAAATAATTACAGCTCAGTTCCTGCCTCCCTAACAAGGGCTTTCTCAGATTCAGGGCGAATGGGATATTTTTTTCCTTGGCTTTTTTTTTTAAAGTAGTGAATATTAGCACTGGATTGACAGCCTTTCCCAGCGCGCAGCCTCCCTTCACCCCAGAAGCGGGGGTAGCAGAGCCCCGGGGCCCCGGGCCTCGCCCACCCACCACTCAGGAGGCACCGGGGGCTCTGGAGGGCTGGGAGGAGTCCAGGGGACCTGAACAGTGTTGCACGTCACTGCCTAGGCCCCGGAGGAGGGCAGGGTTCCTGACCGTCGCGATGGCACAGACTCAGACTCAGAGTCACCATCGATGTGTTCTGTGCCACCGGGGTGCTCCCGGGAGCACTGCTGGAGGAGCACAGGCCACTCTCCTCCTTTCTCCCCCAGCCTGTGGAGAAAAGGTCTCGCCAACCCCAGGGGCTCTGGTTTCTTGTGACAGCTTCGCCCAGGCTTCTCAGGGCCTGTGTTTCCAAGCCCCTCTGGCCACCGTGGCCCACTCAGCATCAGGATAAGCCTTGAGGTGGGGGTGACAGGGCAGGGACAACGGCACTCATCCCTGCCAGGTGCCATTCCAGGCATTGGGGCGATGCTGTGACCCAGCCAGCAAATTTCCTGTTCTCCTAACACTCAACTCTTGAGGGGGAGACCAGATGGGCTAAATATTCAGCGGCCTGACCGCCCCCCACAAAGACAACGCGCAGTGGACAGAGGCCTGTGTCAGTTTGTCAGCTAATAACTGGCTCAAAGTGGAAGCCACAAGCCCGTGGCACAGCTCAAGAGGTGGTGGGCACACCAGCCCCCTGTCCTGAGAAATAAGCCAGACACACAACATTGTTCAAATCCTTCTTCCGGAGGCTTTTAAGATTCTGTTTTGCTGTTCTCGGTCTCCCTGGAGCCCGGGTGTGATTAGCTGGCTGACGGAGGCAGGTGTCCAGACATGCTCCCCGGGCCTGACACTCTCTGGAGGTGAGGCTTGAAGCCAGGTGGCTGGTCTGAAAGGCCCCGCAGATGACCAGGTGCAAGAGTGCCCGAAACCATCCCGGCGCCACGGCTGGCATTCGTGGGGCCAACCACTGAGCTCAGGGGTCCCTCTAGGTAAAACTTGCCTGACCCAACCCCAAGTCTACGCTCACCCCAGACCTGAGCTCCCACTATCCTGGGCCGTCACAGGTCTTAAGCCCAATAAGCTGTAGTCTTGGCTTGCTTTCCCCACCAGACGGTACACTCACTCCCGGGCAGAGAATTTTGGTTCTGTAGCTCCGGCGCCTGGCGCAATGCCTGTCTGCACATAGTGGGTTCTCGATAAGGAAAAGCAGGAGAGGCAGCCCACAAACGGTGCCTCCTATGTGTTGGGCAATGATTAGGACACACTCTCCAGTCCTCTATGGGGCGGGAGAAAGCCTCGATCTCAGTAGATGCTTGGTAACAAAGGCAAATGAACGAGTGAATGATTCCCATGGAGAGTGGACGTGGAGCCCAGGGCTGGGGGGTGAACGCCACACAGATGCCCCAGATTCCTGAATGTCCTCCAGGGAACGAGCCGCTTGGGAGGCGACAACAGGAGAGAGGGGAGTCTCCTGAAACAGGAGGGCAGGACAGCAGGACTTGGGAGGCAAGAGGCCCGCAGGGCCGCCCCTGCTCTTGCAGCCAGGGCCACTCTGGGGTGCCAGCCTCCACAGGACAGCCCTCTACGAGGTGTCCCCTCGCAGATGCTATACCCGGCCAGGTCCCCTCCCTCAGATGCCCCAGACCTCAGCGCCGGCCAGCGCCCCTGTCTCAGGCCGTTGGGGAGCCTCGTCCGGGAGACGAGCCAATAACCATCCAGCCCAAGGGCAGGGGGCTACCTCGGCAAGTCCACAGCCACGCCTGCGAGCCCCACCCGTGGGAGGATCACGGAGTAGGATTCCGGAAAAGGGTCAGGCAAGCGCAACTGCTTGGCGGGGGCCGGCTCTCCCCACGGCAGTCCCTTCCTCTCTGCCCCTTCTGCTATCTGCCTGCCTTCCAGACACTGTACCCCTCTCCTTCTAAGGAAGGGACTGTGCAGGCTGCTTTGAGACATTTGCAGGCATCCAAGGGGCACACACCTGCCTGCCTTGTTCAAGCCGAGCTTGCTCCAGACAGCGCCTGGAGGGAGCCCATCCTCAGCCCATCCTTGTCCCCTTGTCCCTGCTTCCTCCTAAGTGACCCTCACGGACACGTCCTGCAGTGAGCACCATAAGACGTGTCCTCGGACATCATCCACCCAACCTCTAGGGCAGGTGCGGAAATGCAAGCCCAGAGAGGACAAGCGGCTTCCCTGAAGTCACAGAGCGTGCGAAGGGGCCTCCGTTTGCTTCTCAGGCTGGTGGTCATCCCATCCCAAGGTGGTCCTGGCCCTTCCTCTCTCCAGAGTAGGGGCTCACTCTCAGAAGTGAAAGGGAATCAGGGGTGCCTTTGGGTAAGACAGGTGAGTCCAGAATTGGTGCTGGATATTTGGGATTCCCCCCTTGCCCAGGGGAGCATGCGTAAGTGGGGCCAGCGGTTAGTCAGGTATATCTCCCTGCCGTCTCGACCTCGAACGGTGGCAAGCAGCAGACGGTCCCTCACGGCCAGGTTCACCTGTGGCTTGTCCTGGTTAACTGAGCCTGGCCAGGGGCATCTGTCCAGCGTAAACGTGTGGCAGGCCCGTGGGGGGGGGTGTGTGGCTGGTGAACTACAGATCTACGTACACACAGGCACACGCACACACACACACACACACACACACACACACACACACCTGTGACAGGGATGCTGCAGGGGACAATCAGGACCCGTGCCAGGCAGGGACTGGGTTCAGAGGTGGGTACATGTGCTCTCTTGCTGCATTGTGCGCGCACACCAAGTCCAGTGTGTTTGGGGATGGGGAGGGAAGGATGCGTTGTGAACAGTGCCCCTTGTCCCCCCTCTCCCCCCCCATTAAATATCCACGAGACCATGTGCCTGTGGCAGGCCTACGGTGTAAATGGGGTCTGGGGGCCAAGGGGAGGGCGGGAGAAGCCCCCTGGGGCTCCAGCTGGGTTTCCAAGCTCTGGGCAGCCGAGAAGCGTTCCCCGCTCGCTCGGAAGCCTCTGCGTAGATGCCCTCATTACATCACCGACATCCCCGCCACGGAGCCGGCCTCGCTTATGAGAGGCGCCTCTCTGAACGCCAAGCAGGACGAAGCGCCTTCCGGTCGGGCCGCAGAGCCGCTCCTGTCCGCAGCGGCCGGCGGACACAGCGAGGCCGGAGGGAGATTCCAGACCCCGACCCCGCGGCGGGGGGGGGGGGGGGGGGCGGGGGGAGAGTGGGCGGCCGCGGGATTCGCGAAGGAGGAGGGCCGCGGAGGGGCCCGGGGGGAGGGCGCCGGCGGGCGAGGGGTTAAGTGTGGGATCAGCTGTCGCGCCGTCGTTCCGGATTCTCTTCCCTCGGTGCGGGGCTCTGTTTGATGTTGGAGTACGCCAGGGGCTCCCCCTCCCACCGCTACACACGCGCGCACACGCGCGCACTCACACGCACACGCGCCACTCTTTGCAGACAGGGCTCCGGTGGCTCCAAAGTGACGGGCGCCCGCTCCCCCGCTGCCCTCACCCCTTCTCTCGCGCACACAGCCTACCGGGCCGTGTTCTCGCGCGCGCTCTCCCCAGCACCCCCGCCCGGGCAGGGGAGCACCGGGCAGTAGCGCGCCGCTCGCCGTCCATGCCTCCCTCTTGAGGAGCGCCGCGCGGGGGAGGGGAGGGCCGAGGAGGAAGAGGAGGAAGAGGAGGAGGAGGAGGAGGAGGAGGAGGAGGAGGAGGAGACCGAGAGGGCGCCCGGGAGGCTGGGCGCGCGCACACACCGAGGGACGCGCGGAGGGTGCGAGCCGCGCAGCGAGCGCAGAGCTGCCTCCGGCCGCCGGGCGCCCCCCTGCCGCCCCATGCTGTGCTCCATGGCGAACTCGGGCTGCCTCCTGCTGTCCAACTCCGGCAGCATGCTCCCGCACTCCGTGCCCTGCCCGCCCGCCTTCCTCTACCTCCAACAGGTAAGCTGCCCCCGGCCCGGCGCGGCCCCCCGCCCGGCGCACGTGCGCCCCGCGCCGCCGCCCACCCCGCGCTCGGCCGCCTCCGCGCCGCCGCCGGGGCCCCGCTGCGCTCCCCGCGTCATGGCGCCGGGGCCCGGCGGGGGGAGCGGCGGCCGAGCGCGGGGTCGCCCGGGGCGCGCGCGGCGCCGGGCGGGGGGCCGGAGTTTGGGGCGTCGCTCGCAACTTTTCCGAAGGCGCGGGAGGGGGCGGCGGGCGGAGTCTCGGGGGAAGCCGGAGGGGAGGGGGCGGGGGTTCTCGTCGCCGCGGTCACTTTGGGGAACTTCGCGCCGGGCCGCGGGGGGCGCGAGGGCGGGGGGCGGGGGACCCCCCCCCACCCCACCCATCTCTCCCCGGCCGCGTCGGGAAAGCCGGGGGGCCGCGCGGAGGCGGGGGCGGCGGCGGGGGCGCCGAGCTCTGCTGCAGCGGGGAGCGCGAGCGGGCCTCGGGGGAGACGGGCCACCCGCCTGGTGGGGCCGGCGAGGGAGGCCCGGGAGCTCCGGCCGGGGAGGGGGCTGGGGCCAGACTTTTGCAATCTGCTGGGCTGCGCAGGAAGCTCCGGCTGGTGAGGGGGGCAGAAAGCCAGAGCGACTCTGAGCCCCCAAAATCCCCAGGACGCTCCAGGGGAGGTGAGCGCAGAGCATCAGCTACTGCCTGCCCGCCTGCCGTGGTGTGCCGGGGCGGGGGGTCCTGCGATCCCACCCAATGCGGAATCGGTGCGGTCCCAGGCCTGCATTGGAGACGGAGAGGGGCCGTCCTCGCCTCCCCCGGGCCCCTTGGTCTCTCCGGGCTGCTGTTCCCAGTCCCAGCCCAGCCAGAGCCGACTGGGGGCTGCAGTAGCCTGCCTCACCCACCGTGGCCGCCCACACCTCGGGGCCTGTCCTTCCTCCTGGCACTGTGGGGCTGCCTTTTTTATCTGTAGCACCCTGAACCTCTGCTTGGGCCTGCAGGGGTGGGGGCGGCTGCCTGCTTGAAGAGGCCTGGGGCTTGAAGGGAGAAGCCCGGTGAGGCCTGGAGAGCTTCGGGCTGGCTGTCCTGGGGCCTGCACAACCCAGCGGGAGGGCTCCCTTAGGACCAGGTGTGCACCTTGGGCTGGGTGTAGAGGTGGGAGGCAGAAGGTAGTCGGTGTCATGGCAGTGCTGATGGTCAGGGTCAGGCCAGGCCTAATGGCCTTAAGTGACCATGTATTGCCGCCGTCTCTCCCATGTATGCATTTGAAGAGAGGAGCCCAGAAGTGTGTGTTTCTTGGAGACGATGACAGGCTCCAAGTGGAGCTGGGCCTTTGGATGGCGGGCTCTTGTCTTTTTGTGCCCCTTGGGCTCTCCAGAGAGCCAAGAAAGAAGGGACCATGGCACGTGGCTCAGGAGGAGCCGTAGACACAGCAGGCAGAGACGGGGCCCTCGGAGCTGAGCCAGGTCAGTCAGCCCCTGGACTGCTGGGTACTCAGGTCAGCCCCTTTCTAGGATCCACGAGGTGGGGATCGCCGAACACGTCAGCAACTGCAGAGGAAGGGCCGGGGGACTGACTGCCTGAAGGTGAGGAGCAAAGGGCAGCCGGAGTGGCCTGGAATCCAGAGACCTTGGCCCTTGATCCCACCCTCCATAGGACCACCTGTGACATCTGGGCAGTCCTGGGCACAGCTCAATAGCCACAAAAACTGCCGAGGGGACCCCTTTGCCCCCAGGCAGGCAGGTGTCCAAGCCCGAGCCGTGGCCGACTCCCGAAATTCTCCATCATCACGTGAGTTGCACGCAGTCAGGGTGGACCCGGGAGGTCAGCCTTCCAGGGCATCCCAAATTTCCATGAGTACAGCAATCGCTTGGGGATCTCTGGGGCGGGGCCCAGGAATCTGCATTTCTAACAAGCTCACAGGTGAAGTCACGGGGCAGACCACTCAGGTAGCAAGCATCTGTACCACCCTCCATGGCCACCGGAACGTATGCCCTGGGCTGCTAGAAGGGACTCCAGCCCCCTCTGCAGACAGTAGGATTGGAGGCTATTCCAGGGCTTATTGGCTGTGTTAAGCAAGTCAGGTCCCCTCTCTGAACCTCAGGATCTTCCTCGGAGAAAGCGTCCTGTCCTCCCAGGCTGAATGGGAGGGTTGAGTTAGGATGAAGTACCAGCCAGCCTCTGGAAAATGCCAGATGTTGGCATCATCTTGATGGAGTCAGACGTGTGCTCGTAGTTGGGGTGAACGTGCCAGCAGGACCGGTGAGGAAGGCACTCTGATTCTTCCAGGGCTGGGTGACTGCGTCCCCAACTAACGGCATTTGGAACTTTCTGTAGGGGCAGCGGGGAAAGCAAGAAGATGCCGATGAGCCGTAGCCATTCCGAGTGGGTGTCAGCCATGAGCAGAATTGCTTCTGGGAAAGCCAGAGCGTGCCCACTGGGGCCAAGCTCCGAAGTACCCTGTTTCCTATGAGGCATTTCCGCAGCGGGTGGCCGTGTGTCTCCGTGGGCCGGGGAAGATCTTAATGCAGCCGTTTCCAGGCTGTCTTTGGGGGCACATGTTAATAGGAGCTCACGCAGGTCTGGTGGTCCAGGGCCAATGCAAGACAAAAAATGACGCTTAGTTGGAGACCTTGCTTGTCCCAAACCACGTTGGGAGTGAGACAGAGCCTCCTGTGCCCCCTGGAAGTGGAGGCCATGTGAGGAGGGGGCCTGGGGCGGCCCCTGGCCGGGCGGCCCCTGGCCGGGTGTCCAGAATCCAAGCTCGCCTCCCCCGCAGCCCCACCGAGGAGTTGCAGGTCTGCATGAGTGAGCCTTGGTGCCGCATGTAGGCTGTGTGTTCAGTCTCGGCAGCACGTTTGATAACAGGAGCAGGAGCAAATACGTGAAATCAAGCAAGACAAGAGACGTGGTTTGCGGCGCATTAAGATACAGCATTTAAACAGGCAAGCGTCGGAAACATACCGTCTTTCAAACTTGAAATTAGAACGTAAAACCTCAACCAGCAGAATGCCGTTCTCTGTTAACGTGGCAAGCTCTTCCCGCTGCACGGGCTGGACCCCAAGTGTGCAGAGGACGGGCCGCGTCCCCTCTGGGACGCAGTGACTCTGTAATTCATCAGAGATGCTCGTTGCCGGGCATCCTTTCTCGCAGCGTCTCGGTGGTGCTGATATTTATTTGTCAGAGTTCCGACTGTCCGCTGGACAAACTTCAGGTCCCCCAGCACCGGGAGAAACCCGGCTGCAGCTGGGCTCTGGCATTCGCTAAGAGCCTAGCCTAGCAGCCCCGGGCAGCGGCTGTGTCCCCACCTGCCCGGCCCGCCACTGGGCCCTCGATTTCCCACAGGGCGGCCCAGAGCCCTTGTCCCCCTACATCTGGCCCCACCTAGGGATCCTGGGGTGCTGTCATCCGTGGTGCATTGCGGCCAGCCCGGCAAGGGGTGAGGTCAATACCGGTCACCTTTCAGAGCAAGAAGGAGCTCGTCTAGAAATCTAGAACATTAGCAACACTCCCTGTGAGGCCCTTGTCTGGGCTCCAGTAGAAGAAAGTTGTAAAGAATGGGGGGGGGGACCCCTGTGCCACAAAATGGGATTTTGTCACAGTAATTACTTCTTACTAAGCTGCAGTGCCCTATAGAGGAATCTTATCACCATATCCGATTGCAAAGCCGGGAACTCGCTCTGGGGGAGAGATACAGGCGCCTTAAGTTTCGTAGGAGGGAGCGCCGGCGACCAAGAGGAGGGGCCGTGCCGGCAGGATGCTGGCTGGTCCCACGGACAGCAGCCCCTGGAGACTGCGAGCACTGGGGCCTTCCTGCGGGCCGCGTTTGGAGCTCTGTTGATCTCATCATCCTTCTGTTCTTAATCAAGATGAAATCACAGATGGCCTTGCGTGCCCTCGACAACACTGGCAATCACCGGAAGTTTCCGTGGAGGATGTGGCGTTTCCACGCAGCTTCCAGTGTGAGGCAGGCCGCGTCTTGGTGTTGTTGACAAGATGCGTCCCCTCGGGGTGTGGAACCCAAAGACTTCTGGGGGGGGGTGGTCAGGGAATCCCGGGGTCTATTTGAGATTCATTAGGAAGCTCTTCTATTAATAATCAGTGGGGGGGTGGGTAGCGGACCTGCTAACGCAGGAACTCTTAGTAGGTTTAATTACCGTAGCAAAGGGGACGCCCCTTCTGACACAGTCCGAGCACGCCTGACGGCTGTCTCCGTTCCCTGGGCAGTTGGCCTGTCGCCTTGGTGTGATTCCAGGAACCCCCGTCTGAGACACGTTTGCTCCAGGTGGCAGAACGTGCCCGTGGGTACGCCCCGGCCAACGGGAGGGGCAGGCACCGAACGGAAGCGCGTCCGCGTCTTGGGCAATGCACGCGATCCACGTCTGCTCTGTTGCTGTCCCCTGGTCGCGGCTTCTGTGGCTTCTTACCCACTTTTCCCTCTGGCGGCTCACACTTGCTGTGGAGTCTGCTGAGCGTACGTGCGCGTTTTACAGTTGGGGAAACTGAGGCACGTGGAGGCCAGGTGATGTGCTGACTCATAAAGCCACTGACCAGCAGAGCCTGGCTTCGACCCCAGAAGCCTCGGGCTGGGGGGGTATCGAGGACCGAGGAGGTCCTGCCCTCTGACCGCTTCCTGGCCACGCGCGAGACAGAAGTGACCCGACGGGAGCCCTCACACGGCGTGAACTCTCATCTTGCCCACAGACTTGTCGCCATCAGCGTTCCGGAGGTTCCCGTTGGGTTGGGGAGAGCGGAAGTGGCCTAGCTCGTTGCATCTTGCTCTGCGGGCACGCGGGTTTCTCCGAAGAGCGTTGAGTGGGGAGCTCTGTGCGCTGGGCGGACGATGGGCACAGGAGCCAGGTGGGCATGTGGCCCACAGCGGGAAGGTCCAGCCCTGGGCACAGGTGGAGGGCGCTCCACGGAGGAGAGGCCGGGTGCTGGGCGTTCAGACCCAGCGGAGCACGAAGTCTGCACAGAGCGGCCGCGGACCCCCTACTGCCCTGCGCGGCGCCCCTGCCCAGCGGTGGGGGCGCGTGGGGCATTTTCCAAGCCAGCGCGTCGCGATGTGGACAGACGTGCGTGTCTCGGGGCCCGGAGGGCTGGGGGTGGTCCCGGAAGCAGGTGGGGAGTGGCCGACCCTTCTCGGGACAGCGTTTGCGGGATTTTCCGATTCCATCAAGGAGGCCTGCGCCCGTCTCTCGCAGCTACGGCGGGAGACTGAGGTTCAAATGACGTACCCTGTTTCCCGGAATCAGAAGTGAAGGGTTGGCTTGGCCATCATCCTCCCTGCCTTTGGGGACCCCCAGTGAGTCTGAGGAGCAGGCCCCCCCTGTACTGAGGTTCTGGGTCCTTATCGAGTACAGAGAAGCCACGTGCTGACAGCCCCACACCAGGACCCAAGTTTGTGGGCTTTCCTGGCCCGTCTGGCTGGCAGGGCCGGGGAGCAAGCATGGTGGGGCACGGGGCTAAGCAGGCCGCAGCGGGCGTGCTGGGAGGTCAGCAGAGGGCAGGGAAGGACACTGCAGCAGGGCCGACTGTGCCTGAGGCCTGTCCCCTCCCCTGGCGTGGCCCAGAGCCTGTGCCCACGACACCGGCCGGGCAGGTGCTGAGCCATAGAGCTTGGGAATCACATGTGGCCGCCGTCCTTGCGGGGGGTGAGGCTGAGGTCCAGGCCCACATGCTCTCTGGTCCTGGGGACAGTCACCTGAAGGTGGCTCAGAGTGGAACGTGGGGCTCCAGGGAGAGAGCAGGAGCCCGCAGCGCCTCAGGCCAGCCCTGGGACGGGGCCTGCGGGCCTTGACTCCTAACTCAGCCGGCAGCGGGCCTGTGGGCAGCGTCCAAAGCTCCTGGTGGTGTGGGATCAAGGGACCCTCGAGGGCCTCTGTGACCAGGGGGTTGATTCTAACCCGGGTGCCAAGAAGCGGCAGCTGCCGACAGGGCTCCCTTACTCCCCAAGGCCAGGGCTTGACCAGCCGACCCAGACCTCTGGGGTCCCCGTGAGGCTGCACATGGCTGTCCCCGCCTGCCATCGGCCTCTGTCCTGCTAGCCCCTCTCTCCGTGCTTCCTGACTGGCCTCCAGCCTTTGTCATCCGCCTTCGTGTCCATTCTCGCTTCCAGAATTTTCCGTGCTTCTGAGCCTCTCCCCCTTCTTCCTTCCCGGCCTACTTCCTCTCCCTTCCCGTATTCGTTTTCCCTGTTTCTCCCCTTCACCCGTGTCTTCTTCCCCCGGGGGATTCTCGCCCCCTCCCATCTTCTGAACCCTGGCCAGCCTGCATGACCCCCTCCGGGCCCCGCCATAGCCTGCCGGCCCACGGGCAGATCGCTACGTGGTTCCATCAGGGGCCGTGCAGCCTGGAGCTGCACCGGCTGCGGGCTTCTGTGTCGCCGGCGCGGCAGGTGTGGTCCGTGGTGTCTGGGTGCCCGGGGAGAGCGAGCCCGGTTCTGAAGGAGGCCCGCTGGGGCTGCAGCCGGGGGGCTCACGGGAGGCCTGGGGAGGCTCTGGGGCCAGCCGGGCCCAGCCCACCTGCGGCAGCCTCGAGAGGCAGTGGAAGCGAGTCCTGTCCTCCCCCAGGTTAGGAGCTCCGAGGGGCCATCAAGGTCTTTGTAGCTTCTGGGCCCCTGAGCAGCTCAGAGAGTCGGCAGAGGAGGGGGAGGGCGGCACCCCCAGGGCGTCCACGAATTATCCACGGGGCAGCTGTTGGTACCAGGCGCTACATTAGGGCCCTGGGGGGAGAGTTGGAAACAAAGCCCCCCGCCCCCAGTCCTGTGCCCCCTGGGGTCACAGGCTCGACTCAGTCACAACAGAGGAGTTCTAAGAGTGGCCAGCACGTGTCCCCCCGAACGTGGCCACGAGGGCACGTGCGGGGTCCACCCCGGTGGGCAGAGAGGGGGCCAGCCGACGTCTTCCCTGCCAGGCCCAGGCTTCTGTGTCTCCAAGGTGGGATTTTGCTTTGTCTTTCCTTCCCCTCCGGAGGGCTGTGGGGGCTGCAGAGACTCCTGCTTCTTGCCCCCCTCCCGGTCCATACCTGCCCCATCGTCACCAACCCAGGCGTGCTGTCCAGCCTCTTAGTCAGCCCGAGGAGGCGGCTTCAGTGTGTCCGGCGGGCGGGCGTGCGGGCGCAGGTATCAGACCGCAGTGCTCGTGTGCGGCGTGCGTGGGAGCGTGTGGTCGTAGGCAGGCGTTGCGAAGGCAGAAGGAAGCCGCTGTGACGATGAAAACTGCCCCTTCTCTGCCCCACTGCGGGGAACCTACCACCCAGCGTTTGGGGGTGTTCCAGAGGAAAGTTCCCCTCGTCCCTCTGCCTCCATGCTGGGCCACCTGGCTGGGAGAGGGGCCCTGCTCCCTCGTTCCTCGGTGGCTTCCTTTGTTCTCCTGCTTCTCTTGGTGGAGACGAGCAGGTCGGGAATTCAGAAGGAACTTCAGCAAGCTGTTAAGGGGAACCAGAAGGAAGCAAGTTCCTGAGCCCCTGAGCGAATGCGTCACCCTGGCGATGCATCTGGGGTCGGGGAGTCACTAAGACGTCATTGAGGCCAACCCCTTCCCTCCGGTTCAGCTTCTGCATGTGGTGGGTGCAGATCTCGGACTGTGTATGAGGAGGGGAGGTCCCACGACCTCTAGAGTCCCACTAGACGGGGAGCCAAGCGAGAACTCACTGCCGTCGCCAGCCACACGGGGAAGTGCCGGGGTAAAGCCTGGAGTAAAAACCAGGGCCAGGTCTGATTTCTGCTCTGCCCAACCTGCCGTCCTCCTGAGCCTCAGGTTCTCATCAGTAAAGCAGCACAGCCACCAGCGAGGGCTGCCTGGCATGGGAGGTGGGGTTAGAAATGGAGAGCCTGTGCCTGGGGATTTGTTCCGTTTTCGGTGGGAAGGGCACTGCCGAACCAGGCATGTTTATGGATGATCGGTCAGGAGAATGAGCAGAAGGCATTCCAGGCTCAAACAGGATCTCGAGAGGCTGACGGTCCTGGAAGGTCAGCAGGCGGGCACATCAGGAAGGACAGACCTGGACAGGACCAGAGGGTGGGAAGGGGCGGTGGCTTTAAAGGAAAATCTCTGGGGCACCTGAGTGGCTCAGTCGGTTGGGCGTCTGACTTTGGCTCAGGTTATGACCTCACAGTTCGTGAGCTCGAGCCCCGCATCGGGCTCTGTGCTGATGGCTCAGAGCCTGGAGCCTGCTTCGGATTCTGTGTCTCCCTCTCTCTGCCCACCCCCACCCCCGCCCCGGCTTGTTCTCTCTCCCCCTCTCTCTCTCTCTCAAAAGTAAATTTCAAAAAATTAAAAAAATAATAAAGGAAAATCTCAAAGGACATTTCTAACTGTAATCTCCCATTGGTTGTCTTTGGAAGTGATGAGTTCCCTGTCACCGGAGGCATTCAACAGAGGCTGGGTGACTCACACGTCTCAGAGGCTCTAGAACAATGCTGTCCGGTGCAAATGTGGAGCCAGCTGGTAGGAAAGTCTACAGTTTATGGTAGCCCCTTAGAAGTGAGAAGCAGCAGATGAGATGAATTTCGGTAGTACGTTTTGCTTAACCCTGTGCGTCGCAGAAAATCACCGCCACGTGTGATCGGTGTGAAGTAAGTTATTGACGAGGTGGTTTGCGTTTTTCATTTTGCACTAAGTCTTTGAAGTCCGGTACACGTACATCACATACCTGTTGGGACTAGCCACGTCTCTACGGCCCCGTGCTCGTGTGCGGTCGTGGCTAACAGACTGCGCCAATCCGGAACGTTTCCATCGTCGCAGAAAGTGCCGCTGGACAACACAGAACTCGGTCGGCCTCGCTGCTCAAAGCCTGGTCTTTGGACCAGCAGCGCAGGGAGCCAGCTAGAAATGCAGCCTCCTCCGTCAGAATCGGCATGGGACGGAAGGCCTGGGGGAGTCGCGCCGCTCTAGAGCTCGGCGTGTTTCAGGGTAAGGACAAGGTGGCCTCGGGATCTGTGACCGCAGGTCTGAGTCCCATCGCGCCCTCCAGCCTGCTCGTGCCCGTCTACACACGCTCTGTGTTCCTAACAAAGTCCCCACCTGCCCGCGGCAGAGTAGAAAAAGCAAAACTCTAAATGGTGTGATTTTCTGCCCATAAGCATAAATCTGCTTTTGTGTATAAAATGCCCGTTTTAGTTAAGTGACAGTGAGACCTGCTGTTTCCACCCCCCCCCCTCTTTTTGATGTCCTTATTTGGTAAAAAATAAAAGGCCAGCCGCTGAAATCAATCTCCCCCTTTCTCCCCTTAAAAAAAAATACATCGGGGGCGCCTGGGTGGCTCAGTCGGTTGAGCGTCTGACTTCGGCTCAGGACATGATCTCGTGGTCCGTGAGTTCGAGCCCCGCGTTGGGCTCTGGGCTGACGGCTCGGAGCCTGGAGCCTGCTTCGGATCCTGTGTCTCCCTCTGTCTCTGCCCCTCCCCCTTTCATGCTCTGTCCCTCTCTCTCTGTCAGAAATAAATAAACATTTTTTAAAAATTTTAAAAAAGTACATCATACTAAGTGGTCCTGTTCAAAAGTCTGGAAGCCAGCGACCTACAGGAGAAACCGCTGAGCCCTATCCACCACCCCCCCCCCCGCCTGTTTTTATAAAAAGTTCTGCTGGAATGCGGCCACGCTCATTTGTTTACGTGCCGTCTGCGGCCGCCTTCGCAGAGCAGAACGCTTGCAACACACACCATATGGCCCGCAAAGCGCCAAGTATTCGTTGCAAAAGTTTGCCAACCCCTGACCCGGAGCAGGACTGTCCGCGGACGTTCAATGGGAGCCACCCGGGGCACCGAGGTTTCTAGCAGCTGCGTTTACCAAAGTTGCAAAGAAACAGATGAAATCCACTTGAGGGATCTAGTTGATTTCACCCGGTCCAGAATACGTTGGTGGCAATAGCTAACCGACGTAAACGTGACCGAGATACTTGGCATTCTTTCTTCACGCTAAATCTTCGACGTCCACTCTGTATTTTTGGCTCACGGCACGTTGCACGTCGGACCAGCCACGTTTCAGATGCCCAGCAGCCACATGTGGCCGGTGGCTGCTGTGGGGGGCAGCGCAGGTCTGGAAGGAAGGAGGCCGGCTCCAGCGGGCGATCTGGGGAGGCGGCTCACAGCAGCTGGGCTCTGCCGCGGGTATCAGTGGTGAATCTAGACCATCTCAAAGGGAGAGAGACAGAGGGGCGAGCGCGTTCAGGCCAGCTTCCTCGACTGCCTGGAACCTGGAGCTCAAGGGCGAGAGTGACAGTGGGGGTGTGTTTGGGTCTTGGGGGAGAAACTTGGGCTTTTCTCAGTAGGCAGTAGGGAACCGTGAAAGGCCTCGAGCAGGGCCACGACATGATCAGATCTGCAGGCGACAAAGGTGAGTCTGAGGCGGAAAAAGGAGGCTACAAGCCAGGGCAAGAGATAACGGGGCCTGACCCAGGGGCGGGCCGTGGGGACAGGGATACGGTGGGCTCGGTGAGGAAGATGTTGCACGTCCCCCGTGCACGCGGACTGTGGAGAAGGAGGGTCCCTGTGGCATTGGTGGTTTTTCTGGCTTGAGGTTGTTGCTGATGCGTGGTTGGGTGGGCCGTTCCTGTGGCCGTGGCCCTGACCCCGGTTTGTGCGCTCAGCCCCGGGGCCCTTGCTCCTTGGCGGACAGAGGCCTTCCCCGCCAGCCCCAGACTCCCCCCTCCCCCTGCAACTCCAGACTGGGCTGCACGTCCCAGAGGAGGACCCTCAGGCCCTGCCCCCTCTTCTGGCCTCCTTTCCAGCCCGTTCAGCTGGACCAGAGAGGGTGCACCGGACAGATGTGAAGGCCTGACTCTGTGCCTTTGGCAACTTAACTAACCCTTCGTCTCTCATTCTCCCTTGACATGTGGTCTGAGCCCGGCTGCAACCCGGGCGGCCCCCCGAATCCTGCCCTCAGACATGCTTCAGAGCTTATTTGCAAGGTAGATGGGACCACCCAGCGCCTCGCTCCAGAGAGGCGGCGGCCCCACCCTGCAGCCCCAGCGTCCCCACCGGGGAAGTACATGGCAGGGGCTGGGGGCCAGGCGGCAGGCGGCCTCCTAAGACAGGCTCCTGGGCGGAAGGTGACGGGAGCCAGGGCATCTGAGGGAGGGGCAGAGAGGGTCCCGAGTAGAGAATGCTCACCTCCGCGCCACCTGGGGAGGCCTCACAGATGAGGGGCCGGGGCGGTTCCAGGCATGGGGTCTGGTGGGGGGGAGAACAGGCCGACGAGCCAGGGGCAGCCTGAGCCGGGCTGGGGGTGCACCTGGCCAGCTGGCGGGAGGGCGTGTGGCTCTCACCAGGACTGCCAGTCCCCAGACGCCCGCCTGACATGCTCTCATTTTCTTTAAGACGCGGCTGTCTCTCGTGAGACCTTTCCTGACTGTCGCTAAGCCACCTCACACCCCTCCGTCCCCCTCCCCCCCCCCGCCGTCTCTCACCTTCCCCTGCTGTAGTTTTCTTCATAGCCTTTATGGACACCTGATCCATTTTACGCTGAACCTGTTGATTTGCCTGCCTCTAGGAGGGGAAGGACTCCTGTGTGTTTTGTTCACTGCCGGTTCCCCGGCACCTAGAACAGAGCCTGGCACGTGGAAGGTACTCAGTGAACCTGCGTGATTAAGACCCTGCCTCTGGCGGCCTCGGGGACCCGGTGGCCTGCCCTGTGCAGCCAGCCAGGCACCTGCTCCGAGCCCGTGCACAGCAGCAGGGAGGTGACCAAGCTGGGGCGGGGTCTGCCCTCCCAGCCCCTTGCAGGGGTTCCAAAGCTCAAGGGGCAGGAATGTTCTGGAGGCAAGCAAGCGTGGCTCATCTCCACCACCCACCGTTTTTCCCGTCTCACCGTGTGGTCTCTTTTTAATGAGATAGAACCCGTATCGTATCCGTACACTCATGAGGCTCTGCAGTCATCACCGGTGTCTGACTCCAGAACGTTTCTGTCCCCTAGGCATTAAGCAGCCGGTGCCCTGGCCCTGCCCCTTGCCCCTGGGCAGCCCCCAGGCTGCTGCTCTCTCTGGGCCTACCTCCTCTGCACATGGCACACTAACAGAGCCCTACCGTCTGGGGCCCTCTGCTTCTTGGGCTCTGCAGTGGGGGGTGGGGGGCGACTGCAGTGGGGAGCGGTAGGGCCCTGCCCTCGAGGGCTTGCACGGTGTGGGGGGGAGCGGTTTCTCGGTCCTGGGCTGGGTGTGACCCGAGGAGCCACCCTCAGCTGGCCCCCAGAGGGGCCTCGTGGGAGAGGTTCACCCACCCGCGCTGCACAGGATGGGTGAGTGCGTGGGCTTGGGAGCAAGAGGAGGGGGGAGCTTGGAGGGGGCCCCTGAACTTCCCCAATTCGGTTTCCTTATTGGTATTCTAGCATCTCGGTCCGAGCCTTGGCCCTGCCTAGGGTGCGTGGGAAATCGTCTGGTTTCTTCTGACGAAGCCCAGACAGGGGATGCCCATCGAGCGAGTGCCTGGGCCAGAGGGGACGTGTGTGCCTGTCTCTGAGCTCCAAGGGCCAGCCGCCGCTCAGACTCCCGCAGCCCCAGCACCGTGCCAGGGGCCCCTTGGCAGAGGCGGGGCAGGGGTCCGGGCGGCCGTTTCAGAGGTGTCCTGGGACCAGCAGGCAGCCTGGCGAGAGCGTGTGCATGTGTGATGCGGTGGTCTCCAGGGACGGCCCGTGTGACACGGCCGCAGCATGGCTGGGGACTGGGGAGAGGGCAGAGCGAGTGGCTCTCTGGGCTGGTATGTGTATCTGCGTGACGCAGGGCCCGGGGCAGGCGCTAGGACAGGGGGAGCGGGGAGGATGAGCCAGCAAGCGGCCTTCGTCCCTGCCGGGCCACCGTCTCTGTCCCAGTGCCCAGAACCTCCTGCAGAGTCCTCAGTGTCCCAAAGTCGGGCCTCCCTGGGCGGGCTGGGCCTCTGGCCTCAGTTTCCTCATGGGTTCGTGAGCCGTCTGTGCCTCCTTCCGTCACATCCGGTGGGGGGATAGTGGCCGGTGCAGCCCCGGTGGCCAGTCCCAGGCCGGGGATGGCAGATGCTGTGGCCTCTTTAAAGCTGCAGATACACTCAGTCCAGAATAGGAATCGCTAAAACAAGGTCACTAAGTGTGTAGTTTATCTTAAATATTTCCGTGTAGCAAATTAACAGTTTAAACCTGGGCTGGAGCAAATGCGGTGCGATTATGCCCTTCACAAGTCGATGACAGTGATTATCTTCATGCAGAATTGAAGGCGTACATGGGAGGCCTGACCTCCTGCTCCTCACCCTGTGCAGCCTCCCAGTGGGCCCCGGGGGTGCCAGGGCTCCCAAGGAGCTGGGGGACAGAGCGGCCGGGGCCCTGGGGACTGGATGTCACAGTGGGCCGTGTGCCCAGAGACTTCGGGGCGGTGGAGTCTCTCGTGGTGGCTTTGCTGTTACCCAGCTCCCATAAATCCGGAACTGACCACGGCCCCTAGCTCTCCACCCCCCACCTGGCCCTGTGGCTCGCAGCCAGCCGGGGACCCCCACCCTCTTCAGTTGTGCGTCTTCTCCCTCCCTCCTCCTTGGAGGGGGTTGGAAATTGCTAGAACCTTGTAGGCTCTGTGCTGCCCCTGGGAGTGGGGGGACTGGAATGGACCCTAAGAGGATCCAGCAGCCGAGAGAGACAGCTTCCCGAGGCCCCTCTGGCATCTCCGGTTGGCCAGGACCCTGGGTGGGGCCGACCGGGAAGATGTGGAGCAAGAAATCCAGGCGGGAGATAGCACAGGTGCACCAGGGAAACTGAGGCACCCACCAAGGGGCCCTCCCCCTGGGGTCGCAGGCAGACCCTGCCCCAGGCCGTTTGCAGGCTTGGGGTGAGGGCTGAGGATGCCAGCACAGGGTGGCTGGGAGGTCAGGAGACTGCGGCTTAGGGCCCTGGTGCCCTTTCTGTAAGGTGGGGCTCAGGGCCCCTGCCATGCCTGCGATGGGCGAGAAAGGGCTGCGTCCCACGGGAGGCTGCAAGGGGGCCGTGCATCACTGCCAGACCCGCATGCGCAGTGCGGTGCTGGGACGTTCACACCCCTCCAGATCAGCGCCGCCGCAGAGGGGGCCTGATGGAGACCCCGGAGGGCAGGCGAGGTCTCCAGCCTCGTGCCTGATAGAGAGGGCCTGTCGCAGACCCCGCGGAGCAGGTGGGGGGAGGATGTCCTCAAGCCTCGTACCTGGCCCGGCATGCTCTTCCTTGAGTTTTCCCAGCAGCCCAGCCCAGAGGCCATCAGCCCATTTTACAGAAAAGAAAACCTGAGGCACAGAGAGACCAAGGTGGGGGTGGCGTGCCCGTCTTAGGGAGACGGAGCTGACCCTGAGGCACCTCGTGCAGAGCCCCCCGCTCCCCCTGGTTTCCATGCGGTCACTTGTTTGAGGGCGTTTCTCCCGGAGAGCAGGGACTCCAGGTTTCTGCCCCTTGGTGGTTTTGAGTCTAACTTGCCTGCCGTGACCTTCGCCCACCGTAGGGTGTATGGTGGGTGACTTTTAATAAACGTGTGGCTGTACGACCATCGCTGCCAAAGGACAGAAGTCATCACCTGAGAAGTTCTTTGCTGGCTTCCTTTGTTTTGATTCTCTCGCCACACCTGGCTTGGGGGCAGCCCTGGCAGGCGGGGTGGGTGGGGTCCACACCGCTGACACTTCCGTCCGCCGCATCGTGTGCTCAGGAACGCACCGTCGGGGCCTCCCGCCCTGGACCTCAGTGCTGGCTGTCCAGCGTCACTGTCCCCGAAGCTGTGCCCTAGCTCAGGACCCTCCTGAAGCCCCTCTACCTCCTTGCACAGATCAGCTTCCCCTGGGTGGCTCAGGGTCCCCCTCCCCCCCCCCCCCCCCCCCCCCCGCCATCTGTGGCTCACAGCTAAACCTACTTAATTCTTTTGATCTTGGTTCAGAAATCAACCCCTCCAGCCATTCCGCTGCTGCTTTGCTGGGTCTACAGCCTGCGTGGGAGCCCTGGGCGGTCGACACCTCGTAGCGGGCTCCCCTGCCGTCTGCCCGAGCCTCCTGTCCTGAGCGCTGCCCCCACTGCGGGCCTGATGGCCGGCACCCTCCTCCCCGGGGCTGTGCTGGGTGGGAGCCCCCAGAAACGCAGAAATGTGGGCCCAAGCCTGGGTAATGCGTGGAGCTGGGTCTCCTGTGTCCTTTCAGGGGTCCGGGCTTGCCCGGCTCCTGCCCCATGAGGGATGGGGAAGGGGATGGGAGGGGACGAGGCAAAGACAGATTGGTCACCCATCACGCTTGGGTCCCCATCACGGCTGTGGGCAGTGCCCGGTACAGAACCCTGCAGTGTTCATTCACGCACGTCCCTGGGACTCAGTAAACCCAGGGTCTGCGGGTCATTGTTCCCTCCCAGCCAGGGGGGCAGGCGCCAGGCCCCCAAACTAGGACTCAGCCCCTCGAGACCGTCTGACCTCACCTAAGGTGTGCAAACCCACAGACCCCAGGAGAGGGGGGCATCCAGACCCTGGTGCAAATAAAGCCTGAAGTCAAACCAGAGAGCAGGGTCAGACAGCGCCCCGGCCGATGCCCAAGGAGCCGGCTCGTAGGACAGGAAGAGGAACTGTGTGTGAGTCCCTCCCATCAGCCTGGCCAGGCCCTCTGTGCAGGAATCCACGCCTGCGAGCTCTGCCTCCGTGCGGCCACCCCCCGTCTGCACCCCCTCCCAGGGGGAGGGGACCCCACCGTGCCAGCCCCCTTCCAGGCTTCCCCGGCTCCGTCTGAAATGAGAACCAGAGGAAATAAGGAGCTGGCAGTTCATTTGCGAGCTGCATTGTGTTGGGGGCTCTTAATTAGACCTAATTAGACTAATTAACTTTCAAATGAGAAACTTGGATTTTTTCTCCTCTCTCCATTGCCTTCTCTTTGTTCCCCTTTTGGAAAATGAAACAAAGATAAATATTTGAATGGCTCGAGACAGCCTGGGCGGGGAGGAGCCAGCCCGGGGCGTTGGGGTGGACGGCAGGGGTACAGCCCTTCTGCCCTGCGGCCCCCCTCCCGCCTCGGTCTGGCTGTGTCTGCTCTGGGGCCTGGGCGCTTCCCTCTTCCCTGGGAAGACCGGGGTGTGGCCGGGTCCCTCCTTGGCAGATGGTGCCCGTTTTGTTCCTGGCGCCAGAAGTGGGGGGTGAGCAAGATGCGGGGTCCCGTGGGGGACGCGGGCGCAGGGGGAACTCGGGGCGTGCCCGGTCCCCTGCCCCCCAGCCCAGCTGCTCCAAACCCCGCCACCCAGGTGAGGCTCAGAGCAGGGCCCCATCCACAGCCCCGAGAACCCGCTGTCTTTGCGGCGTCCTCTGCCCTGTAGGCCACCAGCGAAGCCACTGTCATTGGCAAAGGTGGCCCTTCCTAGATGCACCCAAAGGTGTTTGTTCCGAAGCAGCTTCCTTCCTGCCACTGGGAACGGAGACCCTCGCCCCCACACTGAAGGGGAAAGTGCTGCCCACCCTGGGGAGGGGGTCTGACCAGGCGGAGGGTACCTTCGTCCTCCTCCCCCTGAGAGAGGCCCCACGGCCTCCTGATTCTCCCTGCAGACCAGCACCTGCTTCTGGGGGAATTGGAGTATTAATGGAATAACCCCTGAAAGCGTTGGGCCTGGGGCCACGCTCGGGGAGTCCTGATGCCGTGAGCCGTCCTGTCTCCCCAGCACCCCCTGGATGTGGCTGCAGCATCCCGCCCCAGGGCCCCCCGCCTCCCCCGACACCTGCAGCCCCGAGAGCCCATGGGTAACCTGAGGATCGCAGCAAAGCCCACGCCTCCCAGAGGGCCTGGGACTTGCAGCTGTTCTTTCCAGAACCAGCCAGGGAAGAATTGCCACCACCAACACCTCCAGGCTTCTTCATTGGCTTCCCCTCTGCCTCAGTCCCAGCTGCCGGGGTCACGGCCCCAAGGTGGGCCCTGCCAGCCGAGGGGAGCAGGAAGCTGCTTCTGCTGACACTCTAGAACTTGCTCAGGGCAGGGGGCACGTCCCACCCCCGTCAGAGCCGGCCGCCTGCCTTGCGCCCCCCACCCCCACCCCACCGCCACGTTTGCCAGGCTCAGCATAAGGGGCAGACTTTGGACTCCCAAGCAGGCCTGGGCAGGGTGGGCTGCAGCAGGCTTGTGTGGACACCATCTGGCCAGGAGCCGCCCAAAGCACCTGGGCACAGGGAAGCCACACGCAGGGAGACGGTGCTGCACCTGCTGGTCCCTGGCAGGGGCCCCGACAGCGCGAGGCACCCTGTCTGCACGGCTTTTGCACCAGCCAGAGGCAGGAAGCTGGCCGGCACAGGCAGGCCACGGGGGCCTTCCTCCGGGGCTCCCCACCCAGGCAGCTTGGAGCCCACAGTATGTGGGCACAGGTGGAGAGGGAACTTGGGCCCCGCGGGTGGCTGGGCGAGCCACCTTCCTGTCTTTCAAATCCCACCCTCTGGCTCTCAGCTTCCAGGGACTTGTTCTCTTGGCTGGGTCTTCCCAGAAGGATGTTCTCCTGGATGACAGCTCCCTGAAAACAGAGGGTCTGGCTCAGAGTCAGAAAGGGGGTGTGCAGGATGCCTCCGGGCCCTCCACGCCCCTCCCCTCCCACAGGCGCCCCAGCCTACAGACTTGCATCCCTGTTCTGGGATCCAGGGCTTCTCGGCACTTGGCACGGACACCTCCTGTTGACGCCCAGGGCACCGAGGGTCCGAGAGGGCTGAGCCGGGTGGCCTCCCTCCCCTAGAAAGGCCCCTGGCCCGCAGAGTTCAGGGCCAGCCTGCAGCTCTGTGTTTCCCGGGCCAGCTCACGGAATGCCTTGTCCCTGGCGTGCATGGGCTCCACGGAGGGGCCGGCTGGACCAGGGGCAGGGCGGGTGTGCGGTGGGAGGAGTGGGCTGCACAGGAGGGGAAGCTGCTTTTCTCTCCTGCAGCTGGAGCCTCTCTGTTTGGGGGTGGGAGGTGGCATGGGGACCAGCAGTGTCAGTCCCCAGCTGTCACTGTCTCTCCCCCAGGCAGCCCCCGCTGTGCCCGCACTTGCTCAGGAGTGTCCCTGCAAGCTCTCCTCCACCGACCTTGGTCCCCGCGGCAACTTTCTCCCGGCTCCAGGTGGCACGGAGAGGTGGGCGGGGTGCTCTGACGCACCGAAGTTTGGGAACCGCCAGATGCAGAAGGTGTGCTGTGGGGCTTTTGCTTCCCAGCCACCTGCCTTCTCCCTGTGCTCTGCTCCCCGCCTTCCTCCAGCGCTGTCCCCATGCGTCTGCCCTGGCCAGCGGCCCTCTGCCTGCCCGCCTGTCTGTCCCCTCCACCCCCTGCCGACCCCTGGCCTCCGCCCGCAACACCCCAGGGCTTTGTTAGCACAACTCAGTTCAAATGTCTGATTAGTCCTTAGGAGATCGAGGGGTCAATTTCCCACAACCTCTTCCTCTCCATTTAACTAATTTAACTGCACGATTGTTACAAATTTCATTTTATTATAGCCCTGCTCCTCAGTCCAATTGAATTACTAAAATCTCATTTTCTCAGAAGTGCTGAATATGTAATTAGAGGAAAAATGATGCTCCCGTCTGCCTATTAGGGTGGTTCATGCATGTGTGACATGTGACATGTGACAGCCACACAGACGTCCTATGTGCAGTGCGCCTGGGCCACAGGCGGGGCTGGGTCTCACCAGGGCGGGGGGGGGGGGGGCGGGTGAGCGCGTCCGGTGTCCGCACCTCGAGGGACGGGCCCCCCTGCGTCGGTCGGTTCCGGGAGGAACACAGAACGTGTGTGCGCGGCCGGCCCGTCCTCGCAAGAGGGGAAAGCACATTAACTCCCCGATTACAGACTAAACAGTATCTGTGGGCCGTTGTAATTAAGGGGAAATTCAATTCCACGCTAATGCCCCATCATGCCAGGCTCGGCGAGGTGAGGCTGGGAGTGTGCGGCTGGCCCAATGGGACGCGGGGTTACAGGGGGCGGGAGCGCGCCCAAGCTCTGTCCTCCCTCTGCCGCAGCAGGGGCAGTGGGGGAGGAGGGCTGGCAGCTACTTCCTGACCTGCCTGGTCCCCCCCTCTCCGCCTCCGAGGGGCCTGCCGTCCTGGTGGCTGTGTGTTTCATGCTGTGGCCACCGCCCCCATCACAGGAGGCCCTGGTCCCCACAGAGGGTGCCTGGGTGGGAGGGGTCGCACCGGAAGGGCATGGCCGGGGGAGGGGGGGGAATTCTGCCAGAACCTGAAGCTGTAGGAGCAAAGCTGAAGCTTTGGGGAGAAAGGCCTTTGACCCCCACGTGCCCCAGAGTGATATCGTGGTGCAGGAGGACTCATCTCATGTCCCAGAGGGGTAACGTCACGCCAGGCCCTGGAGCAGGCCGGTCTGTAGAGATGAGACAGGATTGGGGTACGTGCCAGAGCCGCGAGGCCTTCCCCGGCCTCTTTCTAGGTCTGTGGGGTTTGTTGACAGCAAAGGAGCATCTTGGGGTTCCTCAGTGTCCCCCCCACCTCACCCTCAACTGCACTCTGGGCTCCGAAACACCAACGCCGTAAGTCTTGCTGCTGTGACGTGGCTTCTCCTTGCCCCAGTCTGGACCCTCCCTCTGCTCACTCCTACACATCCTTCCGGGCCCCAGCCGAGCCCCCTCCTCCAGGGAGCCTCCCTGAGTGTCCCAGGCCGGGTGTCCCCATGGTAGCCAGCCTGTATTCTCTGTCCTGCCATAGGTTCAGGTTATCTTCAGGAAGGCCTGTATGTCTAGCTCTGAATTCTCTCCTGGCTCAAGAGGTGTGTTCTTTATAAAAAGATGAACAGGAACGAGTGAATCTCAACTCTTCTGCCTGGGCTGAGTCTCCCGGTGTTCTCCGAGCATTCTCTGGCTGAGAGCAGTGGCACAGGGGGCATGGGGCCTGGCTCCAGGCTGAGGGGCCAGCCGGAAGGAGAGCAGCCTCCGCTTACAGCCCTTCACCCCAGGATCGCCCAGACGTCAGAGCTGGGGCCTTGGCCTTCCGGGACAGCCGGGACCCCACCCGGAAAAGCCCGAGGGCCTGTCCTGCAGCCTGAGGCCTGTGTGTCTCCTCTGTGCCCGCAGGCTCAGACTCTGCGCCAGTTCGGGTGCCCATGTGGCCCCGGGTCTGCCGCTCCGGTGTGTCGGGGCAGTTGGGGTCCACAGGGCCAGCTGTGGCTCCGAGCCACCCGCCTCCCCTGGCGTCGGGGGAGCACCCCGCGTGGCTCTTTCCTCCGAGCCTGGAGCCATATCGCGTTCCCTAATCCGCGACTTTAACTGCTCGCCTCGGATCAGGGCAGAATTCCCCAGGGCCGGAGCCAGACGCTCGCTTCTCGCTCAAGCGCAGCGCCTAGAATGTCAGCCTGCGGGCCGCCCGCCTTCCTCCCCCAGGCCAGGGAGGTCGTGGGGGCCATGCTGCAGTGGGGACCCCCTCGTGGTCATGCATTGGTTCTGGTCGGTTCTTCTTTGGGGAGGCTGCAGCGGTGACCCCTCGTGACCGTCTCCCACCACTGTCGGGTGTGAACGAGTTGCTCCCAGGCTGTGCAGCGTGGGCTCCGGGGTCCTGGAGGGCAGGCAGCGTCTCATCCCGTCTGCTGGCTGGCCTGCCGTTTTCTGGTTCCACAGAGAACTCCAGGCGAGAAGCCCGCCCTCCCGGTGCCCCAGGCCCCTGTCTTTGCCTTGAACAGCACAGCTCAGCTCTGTGCCCCAAGCATGTCCCAGGCCACGGTCGCCCCACCCCCAATATCCACACTCCTGGGGCAGAGAGCGGGGCGGGGGCGGGGCCCAGGGAGACCCTCCCGATACTTCCAGCCCCGCTGTCCACCAGCACCGGCAGGCCTGGGCTGCTGGCTCCTCCTGCACGTGGTGGGTTTCCCGCACCTCTGCCCGAACCCCTCGAGGCCGGCCCCCTGGACCCGTGTCCTCCCCTCCCCGCCCCTGCCCCTGCATTTTCAGATTCAAATGCGAGCGAGGCCCAGCGAGCGATAGAGGGTCAGCCGCAGATCTGGGGTGCAGCCGCACAGGTACGCGGCCCTTCGCCTCGATGCCCATGGCAGGGTGCTCAGGGCTGGACCCCCTCTGTCCGTGCTAAGGTCTCCCTTGTCTCAGCCACAGCTAGCTGAAGCCCTGTCCCCGGGGCTCTGCCCAGGGCCCTGCAGTGAATGGAAGGGGTCGGGTCCTCTGTGCCAAGATGACTCCGGAGCAGCTGGTCACCCTGCCTCGCTGTCCTCCGCTGCCCCTTCCCCTCCCCTCTCCCCTCCCCCCATGCCTGAAGCCAGCCAGCAGCCGGCAATGCCCCCAGCCCAGTCTTCTCTTCCATTGCGCTCGAACCGCATCCCGTGCACGTGATCCTGGAGTCTCGGGCTCCCTGCTGGCCCCGTTGTGAGCGTGTGCTGAGGGTCAGGAGATGTCCAGCACGGCAGACAGAGTGGACACCGGGGGGACGTGGCCGTGGCCGTGTTAGAAGAGGTGTTGCTCTTGGCCTGGCCCGGCCCAAGGGCCTGGGGCTGGCAGGCGGGTCCCAGGAGCCATGTCCTGGTACTTTCCTCCTGGGACCCTCTCTGTCTGGGACACACAGCTCCTGCCACCACACCGGCGTCCGGCATGCACCGACTGCCCGGTCTCTCTGACCTAGATGCCAGTTCCCTGGGTTCAGCTGAAACAAGGTTGTTATTTTCCCGAAGGAATTTTGCTTTGAGACTAAAGGGAGAGCCGGAGGAAGCTTGGGAGCGGCTGCCGGCCGGTTTCCAGAGCCCAGCCTCGTTCTGGTGGTGTGATGGTGGGTCATTGCCATCACACCTGCAGAGTAGGTGAGGAGGGACCGCCCTGGCAGCCCAGGTCAGCCGGCCCGGTTCCCACAGCACTCAGCATCAATCCAGGGGCCGCCCAGCGCTGTGCCCACACTCCCACCGCCCACCTGCTGCAGAGACGCCCCCCCGCCCCCCTTGCTCCTGTGTGGCCTCAGCAGAGAGGTCCCTTGTCACTCCCTGGTGCCTGGCTGTGAGAGCACTGAGTACACGGCAGGTGCTCAGGCAGTGTCTCCAGGACTTAACCCCGCGCTCCCTTTGCCCCCGAAGATCCTTTCTGCCCGTGGACTCAGTCCAGTGCATCGTTAGCCACAGCAGCTGGTGGGGGGGGGTAGGCTGATCCCCCAGCAGTGACGAGGAGAGACCCCCACCTGTCCCACAGGCCTGTCCAGGGGGACGCGTGGGGCCGAGTGCCAGGCGGCTCCTTGTCCCTGGGGCTGCCCTCTGCTTCCTGGGCAAATCCCTACCTTTGATGGTCAGGGCCGAGCTTGAGAGGGGGGACAGCTGTCGGCCAGACACGGGAGAAAGTGAGGAACTGGGGCCTGAACCGCATCCGTATTCACACTCTTCCCTCCGGGCCCCTCCCCGTCACGCTGGCCAGTGTTTGGGAAAAGGCTCTTCCAGCCCCTCGCCGGGACCCCAGCCCTGCGTGCACTGTCAGCAGCCCCAGCCACCGCCCCCTCTCCACACCTGCCTCCTGCGTGGGTCTGCCTACGGTCCCCTCTCCCTGGGTGTCCCCCTGGGGACGTGCAGACTCACCAGGCACGTGGCCACGGTCCACGGGATGGAGAAGCCTTCCACCATCGCCGTGGCCCCTTGCCGAAGTTAGACACGTGGGTGCCTGTCCCCGGGGACCAGAGTAGCACCCAGGGGCCCTAGGCCAGGAATGCTTGAGGAGAAGCCCCTGTGTGGCCTGGGCCAGGCCCCTTGCCACCTAAGCTGCATAATCCCGCGGGGCGGTGCCTGTGGCCGGGCCTTTACCGGAAGCACACCCCTGTCCCCCAGCGGAGCCCGCAGGAGCCTTCGTTTACATTTCACCCTCTCCTGGGAGAAAACAGCGTAGAGCCTGAGCCTGGGCCGTGGCTCCCTGCTCCCCTTTTCCAGTTAGGGGGGTGCTGTTTGGGCCAGGCCAGGTGCTGAGGTCTCCTGGCCCTGGAAATGGGGAGCAGTGCAGTAACCGCGTAGCAGACACGTGCACAGAGCCCCACGCTCTCGGCATCTTTTAACTCCCCCGCCCTCCCCATAGCCCTGCTTTGGCGGGCACGTTCTTGCCCCATTTCCCAGTAGAGGAAAGCTCGGGGCAGCAGGCACGTGCCTGAGGTGGTCTGGTTGTGGCCCCAGACGGGGCGGTGTAGGCGACAGACATGTCTCCCGTCTCGGTCCTGGAGGCTGGAAATCCGAGATCCAGGTGTGGACACAGGTGCTTCTTCTCAGGCCTCTCTCCCTGGGCTTGGAGGCGGCCGTCTTCTCTCTGTGTCCCGCCCTGGTGGTCCCTCGGTGCACATCTCCTCTTCCTGTAAGGACACGGGCCGTGTGGGTTTAGGGCCATTCCTATCTCTCCATGTAATCGAATTACGTCTTTAACGACGCTCTCTCCAAATACAGCCACTTTCTGAGGTGCTGAGGGCTGGGGCTTTTAATACACACGCTTATGGGTGGGGGGGCATGGTTCGGCCCAACCCCATCTTGCACCACCATTCAGCTCAGTCACCCCCTTGAACCACGGCTCCATCATGGGATTGTTCATAGTCAGCAGTAACTGTGACAGCCAGCCAGGTCTGGGTGGCCAGGGGATGGGGTTCCCTTGGTCATCATGGCCACAGTGGGCCAAGCTGGACAGAAGACGGCTGCCCTCAGCCTCCAGGGGGTGGTGGGATGGACGGTCTGGACCGGTGACAGCTGCCTGGAAGGGACTCCCTGGCCCCTGCTACCCCTCCCCGCACACACACACACACACACACACACACACACTGTTTTCCTACAGCCAGGGAGCAGGCGTACCCGGGGTCCTGTGTGTTGAGCTCTTTGGGACTCGGGGAGACCTGACCCTGGCCCAGCCTCATCCATCAGATCTGCAGACTTCACCACGCGGGTCCCTCAGGGACACCGCTAAATGGCACGAGCTGCTCACTTTGCTTTATCGGCCCACGTGGGACCAGCCGTCCGCGTTTTCAGCGGGTCCTCTCCAGGGGTCCCGACGCAGGTGCGCCTCTGCCTGCAGCGAGGAGAAACGCCGTGGTCAGTGTTTGCGGAATGGGTGTGTGGACAGCAAGCAGACATTTGGTGGCCTCTCGGAGCCCAGAAAGGAGAAGGGGCAGGCCTGGTGGCAGAGGGGAAGGGTGGCTGTCGGCCAAGGGCCAGCAGAGAGGCTCTCGGCCAGGACTCCGTGACTGCCAAGCCGCAAAGGCCAGCTGCATACTGGTCACTGCCCAGGTCCCCAGGCCAGCCCAGGACAGAAGCAGAGACAGAGCGTGAGGAAGACAGACAGACCGACGGGGGGGGTGGTCTGAGAGCGGGAGAGCACGTCAAGGCTGGGGACGAGATGGAGAGAGGCGAGGGGAGATGTCCGTGAGCAGAGCGGGGTGACCCTCCGGCCCCTCCCCCGCCTCCCTGGCCCACGCCCGGCGGAGGCTGCAGACGAGACATTGTGGCTCTGTGGTTCGCCAGGGATGAGATTCATTCTCACCCGGTGACCAGAGTGGAGGCAGACGCCGCCGGCCAAGGGCACAGAGTCCCCGCTCCCCTCCAAGTGCTCCGTGCTCCCAGACTCCTGCTGAAGGGCCGGTTCCCATCCACACAAGCCAGAAGGCTCCAGCGGGCCCAGAGCACCCCCGTCCTCCTGGCTAGCTCAGGGGCCAGAACACCCAGCCTGGAAAAGACCAGTGCATACGTAGGTCAGGCTTACAAGCCACGCGGCCCCGTTTCGGCTCATAGCTCTGCCGCTGAGTGTGCGAGTGAGTGGGTGGGGCCGGGTTCCAGTAAAGGTTTATTTACACAAACAAGCAGTGGGCCAGATTTGCCACACGGGCCATAGTTTATCAACCCCTGGTCCAGCTGAGTGTGGTACCCTAGGCCTGCCCGGCTATAAAAGCAGAAAAGTGTCAGGGGACAGGGCCAGGGAAACCCGTCACTAAGCCAGTCAGCTCAGAAGAGGGCCTCCCTGCACGTGGCAGGACATGGGGCCTCCAGACCTCTGGGGTCCCTATCCCTTGCAACAGGGGGCCTCTCAAGCAGGGGCTCTTCCTCAGCGTGGGGCCCGGAGAAACCCGGGTCGGTGGTCTGGGTGGGACAAGAATAGAGACCCGGGGCAGCCACGGTGGGCCCCCGAAACCTGAGCCCTGGCCCAGGAGACAGACACCTGGGCGTCAGAGGCCAGAGAACACTTTCTCCTTTCGCCGGATGATCTCTGCAGCCCGGAGCTCATCTCCGATCCCAGGATATGCCAGAAAGCCGGCCAGGCATACCCTCCCTCCCGGGACCTTGCACACGGTCCCAAGCAGGCCAGTCCTCAGAACAGCGGCCAAATCAGACCCATGGCCAGAGGAGGCCAAGGCCTGACTCTGGCATCCCACCCAGATGCGGGAGGCCCCCTGACTGATGCTGACCCAGAGGGGCTGGGGGGGGGGCTGCATTTGGGGCCTCTTTGGCAGAAGCAGGTCAAAATCCCCCAGAGGCGCCGGCTGCTCTGTGCCCGGGAGGCGGCCAGTGCTGAATCGGCACCGGGGCCTTGGCCTGAAACCCGAACCCTCAGTGGCTCAGAGGGGAGAGGCACGGGCAGGGAGCCATCGGGACAGGAGGGTGCCTGGGGAGCCTCTGCTGTCTCCTTCCAAGTTCTGGAGCCCTCGGGGCTCCCGCAGCCCACTGACCATGCCTCCGCCCCCCACACAGGAGCTGGCGCGTCCCCCGCCCCTTCTCTTCCTCACCGTGTCCAGACAGTTGGCTTCCTTATCCCTGTGCTCCGGAGCGACAGGGTCCGGGAGCGTCCTCCCCACCGCCCTCCTTCCCTGCCCCGAGAATCTCCCTGCCCCCATGCTCTGGCCCTCCTGGTCCTGCTGCCTCTGTTGTACAACATTATCATTTCATAATACTCTGAAATATACATGAAGTTGGCTGAATGCAGACAAAATTGCACCATTTACTGCATGAATATTTCATGCTGGCTTCGCTCCGAGGTGTCCGTCTGATGGAGCCGGGAGCCTCCTGCCCGAAAGCGAGCGGTGCCAGCTGCTGCTTTGCTGGAGACCGAGGGAAGGGACGGCGCTGAGGGGGGTCCCGTGGTCGCCGGGGGAACCGCCGGGGCTTGGGGGCGGGGGCCGGGTCCCGAGCTGCTCTGTAGCAGCCACACCCCCACGATGTGGGCTGGGCGTCCGGAAGAGAATCTTAGCAAGGCGGAGAGCCCCGGGCGGAGGGCAGGAACCGCAGGGCACCCCGTGTGCTGCTTTTCCGCAGTGCTCCGGCACCGGCTGCTTTTCCCACAGCGGCCATGGCGGGGAGGCTACCGCTTCACATCTCCCGGCCTGGCGCTCTGGGAGCCTGCCACCTCCGCCTCCCGTTCCGCCAACTCCCGAGTCCGGGCTGCTGCGCCAGGGGCCCCGGAGGGCCGAGGAATAGGACCCTCTGGGCTGGGAGGGCGGGAGAGGCGCCCCGTATATGAGTGTGTGTGTGTGTGTGTGTGTGTGTGTGCGCCTGCCCCCCCCACTCCTCTGCCCACGGCCTCCCCTCACCAAAGCGAGGACGGGCTGGTGGGACAGGTGCCACCAACTTCGACCTGGCCTCACCCCGGGCTCCCGGCCACGTGGCAACTCTGAAGAGGCCCCAGGCACCTGCTCTGGGCACTGTGGTGTCCTTTCCCGTCACCTCTGCCTTAGACCACCTCCTCGCCCAGGTTTGAGTCCCTTAATACAGGCACCAGACTTCCTCCCCCACTCTCCCCTCTACCCATCTGATTACCGATTCGTTATTGAGTGCCTACTATGTGCCAAGCAACGTGATAGCACAGGGGATGCATCAGAGAACGAGATGCACGCGGTCCCTGCCGTCGCGGGCCTGCGGTCTCCTGCGGCACAGAGAAGGCAGAGAAACTAAGAAAATACTTGCAGGTTGGCCTCCGTGCTGGAAAACGGGGTCCTGGGCCGGAGGGTGACAGTGGGACCCACTTGAGGCAGGGTGGACGTGAAGGACATCTCAGGGGTGGTGTTTAAGCTGAGAGACCGACGGAAGCTGGACGTGGAGAGACTGAGGGGAACAACATTATAGGCACAGGGAATGGCGCGTGTGGAGGCCCTGAGGCAAAAGGGAGTTCGGTGTGTCCAAAGAATGGCTGGAGCCTGGTGTGCAAGGCAGGGTTGGAGAAGGAGGCAGGGGCACGAGCAGCAGGCCTCTTTTCAAAGAGGAAAATAAGAAGCGAGATCAAGAGGTTTTAGGGAGTGGAGAGACGCGGCCCAGCGTGCGCTCTGTTTTACCTCCAACTCCCCGGCCGCTGCGGGAGCGGGACTCAGGCGCGTCTCCCTCGTGCTGGGATACTCGGGGTCTGCAGTTGTCATCTGAGGGTGAAGCTGATCGTTCTGCACAGGACAGGCGGCCCAAGGCGAGGCCCAGCCTGAGGGTTCTCGTTGAGGGGCAGGGGTGAGGTGGGAGAGGGCAGGGCTGCAACAGGAGGTGCAGAAGTCAACTTCCACAGTCCCAAGTGGGCAGAGACACGCAGGCCTGTCGCCAAACCCCAGGGAGGAGGGGGAAGTCGGGTGCCGGGGGAGGGTTCTGGGACCGAGGAGGAGGGGGAAGCCGGGGGGAGGGTTCTGGGACTGCAGAGTGATTCTTTTCTGTTTTCCTTTCCCGTGTCTGTGTTTGTGCAACGAGTAAAGATTGTCAGGGAACAAGAGAGTGCCGGATGGGACGTTTGCTGTGTGTCGTTGGGCAAGCCCCTCTGCCTCCCTGGGCTCCGCTAAATGCCAAGCGCTGGCCCATAGTGATTCCCGAGGGCCTGTCAGCGCTAGCCTCTTCTGTCGTCCTGCAGCCCCCAGCCCCGCTCAGGGAGCATTTCTAGCACGCTGGGCTCACACCCACGGCCACCCCCACCAGCTCCAAAAGGGGCTTCTCATGGAGAAAACAATTTCCCAGCCTGGAGAACTTGGAAATTCTGTCAGCTGGGCCAGAGGCTTCCTTCAGCACCTTCTAGAAGGCCGCGTGTCTTTGGCCTCCCTGCCCATACCCTCGACCCTCGGCGTATCTAGGCTGGAATAAAGTGCTGGCACACAGGGTGGCGGTCGGTGCGTCCTGCTTGTGGCCTTTGTCTAGCCCGCCGTGCCCGACACGGCACCCCCAAGGCTGCTCCAGGACCTGGGGTGTCCACAGTTCTGCATGGTGGGAGGGACGCAGGGCAGAGGCAGCACTAGGACCAGGGTGGGGCAGGGCAGGACTGGGGACGTGGGAGGAAGAGAGACCCCCCCACAGCGGGCAGATACCCCTCCCTGCACTTCCGGGAGTGAACAGCCGGCAGGTGGGCTGCCGATCCTGGGTACCCACAGGCACCCCCCAACGGCACCGGAAAAGGGAACATCCCTCAGCACGCCCAGGGTTGCAGAGTAATGGGCAGTAAAGACGCCAAGTAAGGAACGGGCAAATGCGGTCAAGCCTGGGAAGCCAGGGTCCGTTGTCTTGCACAGAGACGGTGGGGCTGAGCCCCCGGCATCGCCTGGCACCCTGCTCCGCCCTCTCCCTTTATCACCCAGATGCCGTTTTCACACCCCTCCCACAGCCCCCCCGCCTCACCTCTGCTTGCCGCTCTCGCTGGGCCCTGGCACACTTCCTCCCCCTTCCTTCCCCGCTCCGTGTCCTTCCCGGGTGCCCCCTGCCTCTCCCCTCCCCAGGGCTTATCTGGGGGGGAGGGGTGGTAGCTCCCTCTCACGGCATACCTCACCTCTCGTGCCTCGTGTGCACCTGCAGATGTTAAACACAGAAGGGGCACTCTCGTCCCCGGTTGGGGGTGGTCCCGGGCCCAGCTGGAAGGCGCCTCCCTGCCCCGGCCCCTCCACCATGGTGGGGGCCGGCCCCCCGGCCCTGTGGCTGTCACCCCGGCTCCTTCTCACTGGCCAGCCGCTGGTGCAGCGCTTTGATATATCTGGAGGCAGCTTCTGTATGTGCCGAACCACGTCCGCCACCGCCCGGCTCCAGTGTGGCTGAGCTGGGGGTGTCTGGGAGGGGTCTGTGCAGCCCACGGGGCCTGGGCACGGCTGGGGATGCTACAGGAACAGAGCCCTCTGGGTCTGGGGGCCCCACGGGCCCGTGGCCTGCCGCCCCTGACCTTCTGGGCACCACCAGACTCCCAGCCAAGACCCTCCGTAGTCCCCCAGGTGTTTGGGGGAAGCTGCCCCAGATTTGGGGGGCAGTGGGTTAGAACAGAGTCCTCTGGCCTCCCAGCCTCCCTGCCCCTCCTGCTTCCCCGTTTCGGTGTGTTACCCACCCTGGAGGAGGGAGCAGCCGGGGGGGTCTGTGAAAGCCCACGCACAGCTCCTCTCCTCCTCCTTCCCCTTCCCCTCCCCGTGCCCCTGCTCTCTGCCAGGAAGCCCCTTCCCCAAGCTCTCCGGGACCCCAAGCCCCACCCCTGCCCGCCAGCCTCTCCTGACCGCCTGCGCCACCAGAGCGCATGTCCCGTCCCTCTCTGTGTCCCCCACGAGCCCTCCCAGGGCAGGGTGAGCGGGCAGCCCGGGGCAGGCACCGGCAGGCACAGTCCACACACCTGCACCCGGATTCCTCATCTGTGTTACTGGGGGGGGGGGCGGGTTGGGCAGCATGAGGTCAAGTCCAACCCCTCCCCCCCATCAAGACTTTATTGTTCTGCGTGTTCAGGTGCCCAGCTGAGCAGACGGACAAATGTGGCCTCGAGAGGTGGCCCAGCCTGGGAGAGCAGCGGGGTGGCAGTGGTTCCCCGCTGGCTGTGTGTGTGACAGGCAGAGGCCAGGCACTTTGCAGGGACAGGTCTCCCTGGGGCAGTGGCATGAGAGGAGTGAGCAAGGCTTCACTCTCCCCACTGTGCAGATGGGGACACTGAGGCTCCCAGAGGGAGGATAACGGGCCCGAGGCCCCCCCGGCATCCACCCGGCTGGCTGTGAGTCCGTCCATCCTCCGTGCCCCTGCCCCTGTCGGCCTTCATCTGTGCTCCGGAAGGTGGGGGCTGGCTGACGATGTGGGCAGTGGGGGATCGGTAGGGGAATGAGGACAGAGGAGGTCGGTCCCTGTAATGTCAGGCTTGGCCCTGCCCCAAGGGGGGGCCACCTGCCCCGAACTCGGTGGTGGCCCCAGACCTCAGAGAAGAAGTGCCATCGTGGCCCCAGGGGTGGGGGTGGGCCGGCCAAGGGGATCAGCCACCTCCTGTTGGTTCTGAGCAGTGGGCACGGGGCACAGGAGTGTTGTTGAGTCACCCAAGGAGCTGCCGTTTGGGCCGGGGAACCTGTCTCGGGTGATCGGGAGGGAAGATGGAGTGACTTGGGGGCTGACGCCGTGTGCCCCAAACTGAAAGAGCCAGGCCCCACCTCTCCTGCCTGCCCCCTGCCCCCTGCCCCCTGTCTCCGGCAGCCCTCCTCCCGGGCTTCTCCCTCCCGCCTCACCCCGCCCCCCGCCCCTGGCCCTGCCCCCACCTCCACCTGCCTGTGTCCTCGATGCCCAGATGTGCAGGGGCCACAGCAGCCCCGTTGTGTCCCTTGATCAGAGTGAGTGCCCTGCCCTAGCGGAGACACCCTGGACGCTCCAGCCAGGAACCTCTGCAGACCCCGTGCCTCGGTCTCCCCGGGCTGTGGCTGTTGCTCCAAATCCTGGCCAGCAGGCCAGCCGCCACCCACTGCTTCTGCCGCACCTCAGACTCTCTTATCCTGACCGTAAGGGCTGGTCCTGGCCACCCCTCCCCCAGAGGCCACCAAGTTCCCGGGTGCCCCTCTTTGCCCCCGAGCCAACGTGCCCCGTACCCCTGCTTCCCCCGGCACGTAACAGGAGTCCCTAATACAGGCAGGAACGTTCTGCTTGCAATGCCTGTACTTCCAGAGAGGAAGGAGCTGGCTGACCGCCTCTGTCCCCTTGCTCCTGGCCTGCAGAGATGCCCGATGGTGGATGGCCGCCGAGCCACCACCCCGTTCGCCCTGCAGGGCTGGCCTCTCCCGGGGAGCAGCCCGACCCCACGCAGTGTCCCGGGGTTGGAGGCGCATCGGGGTGGGCGAAGGCTCCAGCAAGCACTCAGGCCACCCCCAGAGGGCATCGGCGCTGCCCCGGCTGGCGGGGAGGGAGGCCTGTGTGTGGTCCCGCGGGAGGAATTTTCCACCGACGCCCCCAAGTCACACTTCCCAGCGCCTCGCACGCCTCGCTGCCTCCAGCTCCGCGCAGCCAGCCTGAGTCCCTCCTGCTGCAGCCGAGCCCTGTCCCATCCAGCCCCCTCCCTCCCCCAGGACTGGCCCTCTGTCTTCACACCGAGCAAGTGAGGTGAGGTGCGGGGAGGGCCCTCCTCGCAGCCGCCAAGAGGGTGTGGGGGGCTGGGCCAGACCTGAGCCCCGCCTGCACCTGCCCCCTCCTCCCCGCCAGCTCCCCCCACCCCCGGCATCCCGGCTCCCTACAGCTGGACCGAGCCAGGGAGGGGCCGTGAAGCTGCCTCCCATGCTCTACTAATCCCAGATGGATGTTTCCACCTCCTTCCCTGCGTTCGCTAATTTGGAAACACCATCCCCAGTGTAACTCCAATAATAACGAAGCCGTCACATTCCCTGGCAGCCGGCTGGAGTCTCTCTCTCTCGGGGCCGCGGGACCCTCAAGGCCCTGGAAGGTCTCTATAAGCTTAAAGGTGGCCTGCCATCAGTTGGTGGCTACAGGCTGGGTATTTGAGCCTCATGCCCCCAAAGCCCAGGGCAGCACGGGGGTTTTATTATTAGTGTTTCTTGAAAGAATTGTGTTCCGGCCTCTTACATTCCTGGAGAAAACCCCAGACTGTCTCCCTCCGCCCACCATGGGGCCAATTGGCGGGGGAGGAAGGGCGGGTCTCAGCCTTTGCTGTCCTCTGGAGAGAGTTCAGACTTAACCGCGCAGACCCTTGGAAGGTGCCGGAAGCACCTTTGGGGACGGCTCAGACCCCTGAGTCTGAGCTCCCGGGACAGTCTTGCGTTAATGATCGCCTCCAGTTGGCCGACTCCTTGCTCACGTTGGTGACTGTGACTAGATTTCCCCCTCAGCCACCTGTCAGGTAGCCTTGTTTTGGGACTAGGCAGTGATAGCCCAGAGGGGCTAGGCAGCCCCCAGAAGGGGTCCAGCGGCCGAGGGGCAGAGGCAGGATGTGAGCCACCGCTGGGCCGTGCGGCACATGTTTCTTCCCCTCCGGTGGCCCCACCCTCGTCTCAGCATCCTCTGGGTGAGCAGTTTCGCTGTAGGGTCTGCCGGTCTGCGGTGTTAGCTCAGCTCCCATCCCCCTGGGCCACAGCAGCAGAGAGCAGGACAGCATTAGCTTCTAGAAACGTACAGACCCAGACCAGCCTGAGACCTGGAAGGAACTTCTGAGTGAGGCGGTGCAGTTGTGAGGCTCCGCAGGGACTCCGGCAGGAGACCGGACTCCAGATCTGCGGGGCGGCACGGCCGGGACGTGTGGGGCACACGTGGGGGAGGAGCCTTGGCGGCCACGGCTCCCGGGCCGAGAACGGCCACGTCGCCCTGGCGTCCCGTCCTGGGCCCCCATCCCTCCCCCGGCCCAGGATGAGCCCCGGCGTCCCGGGCGAGGAGGCAGGTCCAGGTGACAGGGTGGGTGGAGGTGTGAGCCACAGACACTGCCCGGCACCTGGGCCGCAGGCTCACGCACAGCCGTGTCCACCCCGGGCCCCGGCCCGGCTCCCGCCCGAGCCGCAGCGACAGCTGCTTGGTATGGATGGTGCGGCATTTTGGGTAATGAAATATTCACAGGTCAGTGATTCCTTGAGAAATGATGGGGATCAGTCAATTCCTTTACAGGAAGTAATTTTCTTCCCGTTCGCAGCCTCTGCCGCGTGTTGACGGTCATTAGCATGAGAAGAGGGGCCAGATCGAACGAAGGCACTTGTCAGAGCTCAGGACCAAGGAGCCTGGGCGGGGAGCACGGGGAGCAGGTGGGGGGCCCCCCCGGCCGGCTCACGGCGGGGGTGGAGGGGGCCGGCTCGTGGCCTGGCCCCGAACACCCCGCCATCCTGGGCCAGGCCAACCGCCCTCCAGTAGCCCCAGGACCCCAGGTTGGGGGCCAGCCTCTTCCCCGCTCGGGTTACAGATCACGGCCCTGATGTTGGCAAGTTGCTCGTCGCCTGTGCGCCTCGGCCTCCCCTCCTGTGAAATGGGCCGCACGGGCCGATGTGGGTCGAAACAGGGTTGTGAATCCACCCGAGGCATCTGCAGAAGTCGGCACCGACCCGAGGTCCTTGTTTCTCTGAAAGGCCACGCACACGTTGCCCTCCCCCTTGTGGCCCCAGATCCCAATGCGCCTGGTTGTTTCCGCCAAACCCGCGGCCGCCACTGCCGCCACCCCCCCGCCGTCCGTGACCACAGCTGCTGCTGACGTGGGCCTTCCTGTCTCCGAGGGTGGAGACGTGTCCAGGTTCTTGGTTCAGGTTGGATGTGCGCTGGCACCGATGTCCACAGTCAGACGGCAGGCGCGAGCCCACCGCTGGGCGCCGGGCCTGGGGTGACCGGGGTGACCGGGGTGGGGGGCGAGGCCTCCCGCTCACGCGCCGGTTTTCGGCTTTGGCTCGTTTCCTCTGTAAAAGATCAGAAGCAAAGGCTCAGGCCACCGGGTGTGTCCGGGAGCCAGGCAGGGGCCCGTGTTGATCGCGCTTCACTAAAAGCGGAGGGGACAGTGGTGCTGATGCCTCACGCCCTGCCCCGCGGCTGGCAGCACGGTCTGCCCGCTGCGCTGGGGCACTGCCCGCCTGCCCCCTTCTATGTGGGGAGAGAGAGCTGGGAGGGGAGGAGCCCACTGTATCCCGGCACGGCTGCTCTCACACACCAGACGTCGGTGAGCAGCATGACCCTTAGAACGAGCCCTCCCCGCTGAGGGAGGGGCCGGGACTGCCCCTGGGGACCTTCGCCAGGAGAGCCTGGGACTTGGGGACGGCAGCCGCACTGGGCCCTATCCACATGCTGAGGTGCCCCGGCTCAGCGCCAGATGCTGTCACACACACACACACACACACCAGCGGTCACCCTGCGAGCAGACCCGCCCACGCCGCGTGTCGGTGCTGGGATCGACTCCCCCTTCCGGCCAGGGAGTGGGCCTGAGGATCGCAATTGCCTGCCGGTGGGGGAGGGGTCAGGAGACCCCTCTGCTGTCCCCCCATTGGGCATGAGACAGGCCGCCTGCTCTGCAAACAGCTGGGCACCGAAGGGCTATGCCCGGAAGCAGGCGGTCACTTACCAAGGGCCTGATTTTGAGGCACGACAACTCCGGGACGGGAAGAGTGGGGGCTCGGCCAGAGCCTAAAGCTGATGGGGGGCCAGGCCCTGGATCATGAGTTTAAGTCCCTCCAGCACAAGCCCCTGCTGGGAAGCCATGGCCAACTTTGAAAGGCAGTGGTCCCCTGAGCCCCTCCTGCAGGAAGTTCCCTATGCTTAGTGTCCGAGGAACCGACCCATGGCTTCTGTGCAGGGGCTTGTGCTGGAGTTAAGTCCGTGCCATTGAGGGCCGAGTCACCAAGTGTGCCCAGACTGGGTTTACTGCTCTGCTTGAGCACGGGGTCCTCTGTGGCCGTGGACCCAGGTACCAAGTGAAAGCAGCTGTTTACAGCCTTCCAACTGTGCCCGCAGGGGACATCTGTCGACACCTTGAGAGCTGAGATTTCTGTAGTTCGGGGATGCTGCTGGCATCTGGAGTGGGGGGGGGGGGAGCGGGGGCTGGTGCCGGGGGCCAGGGGTGCTGCTCAACCCCCTGTAGTGCCCAGGACACCCCTCAACACAGAGGTTGACTCAGCCCCACATGTCAGTGGTGACCCGAGCTAACGTGATAGGAGGGCAAGCCCAGGTGACAGGGGCCTAGACGGGCGTCCCCAACCACACCTGGCCCAAGACAAATGGGAAGGTGGGGGCCGAGCACCTCTGGCCACCACCCCATGGAGGGCCGGTGCCGAGCAGGCCTCCGCGGGCCCCGAGGAGGGAGTATGCGGGCCCTGCTTGCAGGAGGCAGGGCGGCTGGGGGCTGGGGCTGAGGAGTCCGTGCCCACAAGGCCACCTCCAGCCAGTCGTTGTCCAAGCCAGTGCTTCTCAAGCTCAGTTGCACCTGAGAATCCCCTGGGCGGCCTTAAAAACCCCTATGCCTGGGCTGCACCCCAAACCAAAGACACCAGAGCCTCCAGGGGTGGGATGCAGGCACTGGCATTTTTTTTAAAAAACCTCCAAGGTGATTTCCGTGTGTGCAACCACGTTTGAGAACCGACCCCCCCCCCCCCAGTCCACGCACAGACAGCTGGGAGCTTGTCTGAAATGCAGAAGGTCAGGGCTGCCCCACGCCGCGGAATCAGATTCTCGGCAAGACCCCGGCGGAGGCGGATGAAGCTTCAGGGGTGAGACGGCAGCTTCTGTGCTGGGGCCCTGCCCACGCTCGGAGCTTGGCAGACAGGATCTGTGCCCCCGCCCCACGCACGCTGTGGGTTTCCGAGCCGCTTCCCGCAGCCGTCTGCGTGTTTCCCCCACCGTACTGGGACAGGTAGCCCCTCGGGGCTCCAGGCTGTGTCCAGCGCCCCGAGGGCGACAGGGGGTGTCACGAGCAGAACGAGCCACGGGAAGCCTGCTCTCCTTCCCCAGGTGTGGGCCAGCCAGGCCTCGAATCTCACGAGGCGTCTGGTGGTCCAGCCTCCCCTCGTGACTGTCCTTGGGTGGAAGGATGGGGCCAGCGTGCAGGCACACCGTCCGTCCGGGTGGGTGGACAGTCCCACGGGACCCTGGGGAGTGCCCTGTGCTGTGTGCCTGGCAGCGGGCCCAGGAGCCGTGGGTCGGGTCCTCGGACACTAAGCATAGGGAACTTCCCGCAGGAGGGGCTCAGGGGACCACTGCCTTTCAAAGTTGGCCGTGGCTTCCCAGCAGGGGCTTGTGCTGGAGGGTGACCGCCCCCGTTTCCCATCCCTGGTGAGCCCCCGTGCCTGGCTGTGAGTCGGTCGCCAGGCTGAGCGGGTCCCCTGTGGGCTGGAAGGGAGGTGTCCCTGGTGCGGGAGGACCCCGGCTCTGGCCGCTGAGGCCCGGCCTGCATCTGGGACCAGCTCTGTGAGGTCAAGATGGCAACGTGCCCGAGAGGAGACCCCAGGCTGCGGCCAGGCCACCCAGCACTGGCTAGGAAGTGGAGAACATCGGTCACTGGGAGAAGGCAAAAGAGGCACCTGAGACCCTGTTTGTAGGACACACTCCCCCCCAGGACAGCACAGTTAAAGGCCAGAGTCCCGGGTGACCCAGATGCTGCGCCCACAGGCTGGGGTGAGCTCTAGGCAGCCTGTGCAGGGCAGAAGCCAGCGTGCACAGAGAGCAGGGTAAGCTCAGCGCAGGTCAGGTGAGGGTCCCTTCTCGCGGATGTGGGGCTCTCCACGGCGCAGGCGGAGCCACCCCGCCCCAGGGGCCCGAGTGCACCTCAGAGCCCCCCTTGCCCCCGGAAGACAAAGTTGGGAGAATTGTGTCCTCTTTCGCCCACTGGCGGTGGGAGGTGTGCAGGCGAGAGTACGGGGACGGGACCCCTTCTCTCCAGGTCGTGCCCCATGCCCCACCCCCCTCCCCATCCTGCATCCTGTGTCGTGTTGTCCCCAGGACTGGACTCCGTGAAACATCAGGAGGGGCCCGGTGCAGGGGTGCCGGGGAGGGGGCAGCCCTCCCTGGGACCCTCTCGTCTCCCATCCTCAGGCCTGCCCCTCCCCCAGAGAGCCCAGACCCCGACACCCCCGCCCCCACTTCGTGAGAGCCCCAGGCGTGAGTCACCCCCCACCTCGGGCCAGTGTGCGTGGAGAAGCAGGCTCTCCGCCAGCCCCCTCCCCACCCGCTCGAGGCCACCTTGCCCTCAGAAGCCCACCGCAGTGAGGTTACGGCCCCAGCGAGGGGCGATCCCCTGGCCTGGTCAGCCCTGCTGCGGTCAGCAGCGTGGGGAAGGGGCATCCACAGCGAAGGGGCACCTTCGAATAGAAATCCCATCAGTGTTCAGCCATGGGCAACAGGGCCGGTTCAAAGAATACATTCAATTAAAAATTGATTTTTCGGTGTGATCTCAGTCCTAATGAACCACCGCGAGACCCCGTCCAGCTCCCCGGACAGTGCGGCCCCCACGCCCCGGCCCAGCCCTCCCAGCTCCCTGGCCTCCACTCCCTTCGTGGGGGAGATGACAGAGTCAGGGGGCCGGGGAGGGGCTCACCCTTCACCAAATTTGGGAATAACTACAAAAGAGGTGCACGGGGGGACTTTGTTCAGTGAAGGCATCACCGTGGCAAATCTGTCTTTATTTGTGGCACGAGGTTGTGTGTTCCGTGCGGCTCGTTAAAACCTGCAGTATTTAATCCCCCTTGATGCAGACAGTATCTCAAAGCATCGTAAGGTGAAGAACCCTACCGTTTTCCCTCCCGCTCTCCCCACGGACTCAAAGACACCAGGGCAAGAGCCTGGGCCCCAGGGGCCCCCCCTTTCTTAGGGGCTCCCTTCTGGCTGGTCCCTGCGATCCTCCTTCTTCCTCTGAGGTCAGGTAGGGGGAGACAGAGCCGGTTCTCCAAAGCTCCCTGGGGCATCTGGGCCGCGGGATTGTTAATAAACACGCTCATTTTCTGCAGCTCGGCTCAGAGTTTGGGGCCCTCAGGTGACACAGCACTGTGCTGTCCACTTACCTGCATTAACACAACCTGCCCAGGCTCTGTTCCCATACCTGTCTTACAACAAGGAAACAGAAGCCAGGAGCGGCGAGGGACCCTCAGCTACACAGGACTGCTGGACACAGGGGCATGACTATATTTTCTATATGTTTATTAAATGTTTATACGTAGATATGTATTTTATACTTGCATATATTTGGACCTCAGAATGCCCAGCCCTCCTGTTTGTTCTTCCTTCCTGACCCCCACCTACTGGTTTGCTGTGTGACCTCGGGCCCCATACTCACCATCTCTGAGTGTCTGTAAAAAGAAACCCAACCCTGGCTGCTTGTGATGTGATTGCAAGTTCAGAATCAGAGGCTCCGGGAGACACCCTTTTGGCCCCCCAGGCAGGTCCCTTGCCTGTGCTCCAGCCTGCGGCCTCCTTGGCTCTGCTCTCCAGGTGACTCCTGGGGGCAGACGGGGCTCCCAGCTGGCCACAGCTTTCTGCGCTTAAGCCTTCAATGGCCCTGACTCCAGCTTCCCTGGCTTGCTTGGGTTTTTCGTTTTGTTACGATTCTCGTTACACCAGTGGAAGATGCGTCTCATTCTCCTTACGTGTCGCTAAAGAACAGAGTGTCTGTCCCCTCCCCCAGTGGTCGCTATTCTGGGGACCCACAGTCTCATCCTGTCTTGCCAGGCCCCTGTTTTTGTCTGCATTCACGGCTGATTTGAGCCACCCTGCCGGGCCCTGGGGTCCCCCACACCCCGAGTTCAGAGCTGCGTCCCAGCTGGATGCGGCTGGGCACCAGGAAGTGTCCAGGGCCTGACTCACTCCAGAACCCTTCCTTCACTGCCTTGGTCCCTCCCTCTGTCCTCCTGGCCCTCAGCATGGTTGCAGCTCCCACTACGCAGGAGGTGGGGGGTCCTGGGGTCCTGTATCACTCAGCTAAAGGCCCTCAGAATTGCCTAGAAGGACCCTTTGCCAGCCATGGCCAGCCGCCCCCAGCCCCACTCAGCATGGTGTCTGTCTGTGGTTCCCCAAGACCCCTGCCTTGGGTAGGCCTTGGGCGGGAAAAGAATTCTGGGTCAGGGCAGTGTGGGAGACAGCAGGTCCTACGCAATTAAACACATCAGTTAAACTCCTCTCTTTCCCACTGGGGCCTCCTCTAGAACATTCCAGAAGCCTAAAGTTCCATAGCACACGACCTGGAAAGTGCTGGTCCAGGGAAAATGGCGTGGGCCGGGGGTGGGCTGGTGTCCGCCGCACCGTGCCTCTGGGAGCTGTGGGACCTCAGCCCTGCCTCTTTGAGCCTCAGTTTCCCCATCTGCAAAAATGAGGATGGTAATATTCCCAGGGCCGTTGTGAGCTTTACAGCTAAGGTAGGCGAACGTGCACCACCGATGGTGCACACGGGCATCTGGAAACAGACGCGTGGCTGGCACCCGGCTGGCGGGTAGGCTCCACGCTGGCTCTGGGGGTTCCTGGGGAAGCCGCGGGAGGGGCTTGGCATGGCTTTGCTTGGGCTTCACCCTCCAGGGCTGGCGCCTGGGGCTGAGAGAGGTGGGATGAGACTGGCCCTGGGCACAGAGACGGGAGGCCCTGCCGTGCGTAACCCGGATGACGCCCCAGCCCGTTTCCTCGTCTGAGAAATAGAGACATGCCTCTCGGGGGTGGTGAGGAACCTACTAAGATAACGGGCGGGAAGGTTCTGGTAGGCGGATGACCTGTGTCTGGCCATCAGAGCCGGGTGGCCAGCGCCGTCCTGGAGGATGCCAGGACCCTCCAGGACAGAGAAGCCTGGCAGGGGCACGGAACTTGGAGAGTGTGCTGGGGACCCTGGCAGAGCTGCGCTCAGAGCCTGCCCTGTCCCTTGCCAGCAGGGGGACCGTGGCACTTTATTCGGCTTCCTTATCAGTATCGCGGGGATAGTGACACCCACCTTGTGCAGCTGGGATGATGAGTCGGTAAGACAGCCTCGCCAGACACAGGCGGTGTGACTTCCCCCCCGGGCATGTCTCTGCAGCGCTCCGTCCCGCCCTGGCCACAGCCTCTCCAGGCTGGCACGTGGTCCCAGGGGTCCCCTCTGCGCCTGTGGGAACGTCTGCTTCTCTCAGCTGGTGGTCAGGACCAGGTCCTGGTCCTAAAGAACTGCCCTGTCCTGTCCCACCCGTAGAGGAGTCGGAAGGACGGGCTGTCCCCCCTCCCTGGCTGTTCGCCCCCCTCCCTGGCTGTGGCACAGTGGCCCCTGACTGCCCAGCCTCGTGGATGTGGAGTCCGGTGTCCTCGTCAGCAGCAGAAGATAAATGTTTTTAATTCAAAGAGCTTTTCATGAGCCAATGAAAGGGAGTAAATCATCCTTCTGGGCCCCGAAGCCCAGAGCTGGCGCCTGGTCACAGTGGGGTAGGCAGCCAGGCAGGGCCACTTGGACAAACGGTGGACCCGGGGACGTGGTCCTCCGGTGCGCCAGGCACCCCAGCTGGCTCTCCTCCCGTGGCGGGGCGGGAGGGGTCGTCCTGACACCTGCTCGCTAGGGTTTGGGTGCGTGTGCCGTGTGCGTGCGCCACCCAGGTGTGTGACACACTCACACGGGGTGCTCAAGTGCACGCGTGTGCAGGCGCCGCCGCCCGTGGGAGCGCGAAGCGCCGGGTGCCCGCGTGGCTGTGCCCGCGGCAGTGGGGGGGTGCGGGGCTGTGCCCCCAGCCGCGTGTGCGAGCACGCATGTGCACGCGGCTTCTGGAGAAGAAGTGTTTAAAGATGGAGTTGTCAGCCCCGAGTTGACAGGCGCAATCAGCAAAGTGCAGCGTCGGCAGGAACGGCCGCGCTCCCTCAATTACCCGGGAGGAAACGGCCCCTCTTGTGCTGAGGAGGCAGAGTGTGGCTGGAATAAAGCAAGTGAAGCAGACCCAAAAACTTCATTAATTAAAGAAACTCATTAATGAGGGACATTTAATCAGCCGAAGATTGGATCCAGGCTTTCCTCTTCCATGAGCCAGGCGCCAAACGGGAAGAGAAGCCGGCCTGCCTCCTCCGCCCGCCCGCGCCCTCCCCTGCGCGCCCCGGGGCCGGGCCGGGCGCCAGCAGCAAGGAGGGGAGGTGCCGAGGAGGCCTGGGTGGCGGGACCGCTTCTGGGGACAGCCTGCGCCCGGGCAGGTGGACCGGGGACCGCGACGCATGTGCGTGGGTGGGTGGGTGGGTGCTGTATGCACGGTCCCCTGGACGCATGTTCACGCCACGGCGGTGCATTCGGGGGTCAGAGGCGCTGACCTGAGGGTGGTCTTGCCCCCGCCTGGGGACGTCTTCGGTTGTCACAACTGGGCAGCATCTTGGTTGGGGGGTGGGGAGGGGGGAGCACAGGGATGCTGTTAAACACTCTGGGGCACCCAGAATGGCCCCACAGCAGAGGGCACCAGCAATGCCGGGGCTGAGAAGCCGTGCTCTCGGCTGTGCGGGAGATGTGCCTGGGGAGTAGGGGTGCGTGCAGCTGTGGGCGTGGGTATGGTGCGTGCACGAGGGAGAGTGGGCGCGGCCGTGGATGGGTCTCCGTGGCCTGACCGCCGGCACGCAGAACAGGGCACGTGGCACCTCTGGGGACGTGAGGGGACGGAGGGGCAGGGTTCGGAGGCCTGGGGCTGGGCATACAGGGCCCAGGCCGCTCAAGGCCATCCCAGGGCCCCTGGGAGAGTCCCTGAGTTGAAGTGTGTGTAGAGAATCGTGCCCTGGGGGTCAGGGCTATGGGGAGAATGGCCCTGGCCTGGGGCAGCTGTGTCCCGGGAAGCACCTGACTCACAGGGCACCACTCTCGGGTGACGGCACTGTGGGCGCTGTCCCCGCAGGTTCCCCACGTCCAGCTGCCCGGTGAACAGAGCTTGAGTAAGAGAGGCAGAGGCCTGGGACACGTTGAGCTGCGCTGGGCGGCCCTGTCACAGGGCTGTGGACAGAACAGGTGCTCAGAGGTGCAGTCAGGTGAAGGGGAGATGCTGCCCCCGAGGGCCTGGACGGTGGACCACGATGTGCCACCCACGCACCCACGACCTCAGGGAGTCAGGGCCCTGGAGGCCTCCGGCCCTCCTCTGGATGTGCCAAGGGTCCCCACCTCGCCGTCTACAGGGTCAGGTGGGGTCACACCCACGTAATTCTCAGAAGAGGACACTCAGAGTCCCCCCCGAATCTGGTGGAATCCCTGCTGCCTCCTCGGGCTCTGCCCCCTCTTCCTCGAGGGTGGCCTGGGACTCACGAGCAAGCCCCCCACCCTATGCTCTTCCCTGGGCACCTGTTCCAGACCTACTCTGTTCTGGCAGAGCTGGTGCCCGCCCACAGCCGCTGCCAAGCAAGTGGCTGCCCAGACCCAGGGGGTGGGAGTGCCCCCTCCCCAGCTCCGGGTCACCAGGACCCAGACCTCGCGTCTCTAGGGGAAACAGCGCCTCCAGCAGAGCACAGGACTCGTCCAGGGTCCGCTCCGCCGTGTGCTGGCCTGGAAACTCCTCCCTGCTCTGCAGAGCGTCAGCTCAGGCCAGCAGACCCCAGCTGGGACCAGCAGGCCCGGCAGGTCGGGCTCGAGCTCGGTCAGGGCACCGACAGAGACTGAGGGTCCCTTCTGTGGGACGTGTGGGGTTTGTGATCCGCAGTGGCGATTCTCCTGGGTCACTGGATTCTGAGTCGGCAGGGCAGGAGGGTGAGAATCTGCATTCGTAACTGCTCCAGGCCACGCGACGCTGCTGGTCTGCTGACGTCACTTCCAGGACCTCCCTGTGTCCAGCCGTAAAGAGCCACATAACCTGCCGTGTGTGGCCACACGTGACCAGGCACGAGCCCCCACGGGTTCTGTCCCCACCACATCCCCCCTCCCGGAGACACTGCACCGACCCCCAACTCCCACACGTCGCCATGGAAGAAGGGTCACGATGCGAATTACCCAACCGCGGATGAACCACAATCCTCAAACCAGACCCCCGGCGTCGTGTGTTTGACTGCGGGGCGTATTATGTAATCTTTGTTGCCAGGAAATTTACCTTCCTAATTACATTTTGCCAATTTTCATTTGAGTCTGCCTTCCCCGAGCTCACAGAAGCTAGGAGAAGGGCACATGGGAGGGCGAGGGGGGTGTCTAGGACCCGAGGCCACTGGGCACAGACCCTGGGCTACACCCAAGGAAGGGTCTTGCCCACCACCCCCTCCCAGCCACCCACCCACCCTCCATCCACACCCCCACCTGCCCACCTCATGTCTGGGCCACCGTGCTTAATATCCTGTTCCACTTGCTAGATGAAGACCACGGGCCATTAATAATGCTAATATCGCTTAATGAATATGCAGGGAACAGGCACAGGGATGCCGCTGTGGATGCAGAGGGCTGTCCCTAGGGGCGCAGAGCCAGATGCCCCGCACTGTCAAGGGGAGTGGCCCGGGGACCGCTCGCAGACACTTGTTAATGTGTTCTCGGTGGGGGGGCGGGGGAGGTTGTCGGTGGTCCTCCTTCTGGGGGTCACCTTGTCAGCTGTCCTATAGGTTTGTCTTCACGAGGCCCCGGCAGGGAGCTTTGGCCCAGACAGTGTTCTCTCCACCCCACTGAGTAGGAGCCTGGTGTCCGCTGAGAGTGGAGATCACGGGGTTAGGCTTGGAAGGCTTCCCAGAGGAGGTGTTTGAACGCTTGGAGGACAGGGGTGTAGGGTGCTCACCCACTGTTCTCACCAGTGAAACGGGGAGGAACAGCGGACACAGCACCTTCTTGGGGCCTGCACACCACCTTCTAGTAGCTGTTTTTGTCCCTACACCTGTGCAGTCTGAAGAGGGTCCCTGTGCCCAGAAGGCTTTGTTCTCCCAGTGCCTGGTGGGGGCGGAAGGGGAGGCTCCGCGAAGGTGACGGAGGGTACCCCCCAGTTCTGCCGCCAGCAGCCCTGGCATGCCTGGCGATCTGGCCTCATGCACGGTCTCCTGTAGACCGAGAGACCCCCGCACCTGTCCCTACGGGGGAGCACCCGGCGCCTGTAGATGGTTCTTCGTGGCGCATGCCCACACACGTACACACACAAAGCTGCGGGTTCAGAGCACAGCAGAGCCCCGGGGGCGTGCGTGAAGTCGGGTAAGGACCGCTGCTCGCTGGGGGCAGTCTCTCAGCTCCCTGGCCGACACCCGCTGCAGTGCTCAGGCCCCCACTGCCTGCCCTCCCGCGGAGACCCCACCTGGGCTTGGTGCCCGAGGCAGACCCCAGCCTGGGCGGTCCCTGCCCAGCCCAGCAGCCCCGAGGTCTGCACAGACCCACGAGTTGGGACCGGTGGGTAGTGTTTCCTTCTGACTTGATGGACAATCCGGGGTGAACCTGCTTCCCAGCAACCCCCCCCCCCCCACCCACCTCTCGCTCTCTGCTTTCCAAGCCCCATCAGCCAGACGTCTCCTCACTGATTTCCCCAGGCAGGAGGGGAGCCTGGTGGAGGTGTAGCTGAGGGGAGAAGGGATTTACGGAGCCACATTATTTATGATTTGTATGCAGTGGGCTTGGAGGGAATTACGGCTTAATCGCACGAAAATCCGTCCCCTCGCCTGGGGCTTTTCCGCCGAGCGGGTTGGGGCTGAGTCTGGGCTGAGTGGCTGCGGGCTCTGGCTGCGGGGCCAGCTCCGTTCGAGGGGGTGGAGGTGTGGCACCTCTTGGCCCCATCGGGGGTCCATCAGGACCAGAAGTTCTCAGTTTCTTGTTCTTGGAACCCCTGAGCATCTGGTGAGGCACTAGGACCCCTTGTCACAAGATGGTCTTACACGCCTACAGCACACGGGTTTACAAGGAAAACTCTTCGTTGAAATACACTTAGCAAAAGAGAGAAAACCGTGACGCCCTATCCGCGGCCTCTTTTCTGCCGCGTCAAATAAGCAGGCCCAGGGCCGGTTGTGCTCGCCACCCTAGCTGCTGGAGTTGGGGTGAGCACAGGGATCACCACTGGCGTGTCTGCGGCACACCGGGAAGGACCTGCGGTTTCTGCCGGTGGCGGCCAGGTTCTCGGGCGGTGCTCACGGCCTGGGCCTGCAGCCCCATTTGTGGGTGGGGCCGTGCCCGCGGCTCAGCGGGGAGACGGGAGGCTGGTGGGGTACTTTTCTGTCCACGAGAGCAGGTGCCCCAGACAGCACGCGGGGCGCGCCCGGCACACTCACAGGGCACACGGAGCTTGCACTGAGCGCACACACACGGCAAGGGGCACACGGGGCACCCTCGGAGCTGCTTTGCAGACGCCAGGCTGGCCCGGCCGCATCCTGCTCCGGCACCGCGTTCGCTCTGACTGGCACCACCAGCTTTCATGGCGAACGCGCAGAAACCGGGCCATGGCGGGGAGACTAGAACAAACGTCTCCAGGCCTCCCAGCCTCGGAGGCAGGGTGCCCGGGATGCCTCGGGGGGTGGAGGGCACCGGCGCTCGTGCTGAAGGCTCATCGGGAATCCAGGCTGGGCCCCCACGTAAGCCTCATGTGTTCTGTGTGGTTGGGGGTAGGGCTCCTCACTCAGACCTCGCAGGTTTCGGGGTGACCTGGCCCCATCGCCCACCTGCAGCCTCCAAAGCGCCAATGAGGCAGAGGCTTGAGGCCCTACTGGGAAATGAGAGGCTGTGGACACGGGACGAGGAGACACAAATTGGGTGGGGGGGGAGACCCGTGATTCTGGTGGAGTGGAGGGCAGGTGGAGGGGCCAGCAGGAACGCAGCGAGGCCCGCGCCGAGCCGCCCAGGGGCGTAGCCGGACTCCAGGTTGTAAACTTGCCAGTGCGTCAGGGTCCTGCCCATCTGTGGGGGCTCTGCCTGCCTTTCCCCCGAAGTCTCTCCCGGTCCCGGGGGCGGGAGCAGACACACGGTGCGCCCTGCGCGTTCTGGGGCATCGGGGCGGCCTGGGCACCAGACCCCTCGCGGAGAAGGAAGGAGGAAAGGAGGAGAGGCCGCCGAGAGCCGGCCTAACGGTCCCTGAATGCGATGACGTGGAGTATGACGCGCCATCCGACAGCCCTAATTAATAAACGACACGAAAGCAGCTGCCAGGGCACAGACGGGTTGGATGGAGCGGTGGGGGGAGCGGTCGCTCAGGTGGATTCGTGCCCCCAGCCTCCCACCCAGCAAGCAGCGCTGCCCGCCCCCCCCCCCCGGCCCGCCGACCACTGGTCTCCCAGCAGCCCCTGCCCCAGCCCTGCGCAGAGCCCCGTCACACGTAGCACCGTGTCCCTGGCCCTCCCACACCTCCTCTTGCTCAGACCAGGGAGGTGAATCGGGAGCCCGACCGGGGCGGCCCCCTCTCCCGCCCCAGGGTCTCTGGAGTCGTCCCCGCAAGCCCCGCGTTCAGACGCTTCTTGCTGGTAGTTTTCCACCACGGAAACCGTAGACGCCACAGAGCAGGGCTCCCCCCCACCACCACCACACGCACCCGCCACAGAGCCAGTTGCTAAGACCGAGGTGGGGACGGGAGGGCCCGGGGCTGAGCCCTCTGAGCACCAGAGGGAAGCGTCCAGCCCAAAGGTGGGCTCTCAGGACGGGCTCAGGAAACCCTGGCCGGCGGCTCGGTTAGAATGGTGTCTGCGAAGCAGGATCAGCGAGCGGCAGAACAGGCCTCCCGAGTCTTGGGACGGGGAACGAGCACCACGGGCCGTCGACCCTCTTCCAGGCAGTGGGTGGAGGGCACACCCTCTTCTGCTCCTATTCAGACAACAGTCCGTGCCGGTCTGGCAGCATCCGGCGGCTCCGAGTCAGCCGGGCCTGGGCCCGGATCCCAGCTCCGCCACGTGCTGGCTGTGTGCACGCGGGCAGGCAACTCTGGAGGAGGCCAGCTCACAGGTCGTCTGACCGTCACACGAAATAGCACGATGTTACTCCTGAGCCCAGTGCCGGGCTCTCGAAAACCCTCGACCGGTGGCTGTCACTCCCACAATCCCCCGCGTTACTGAGCATTTACCAAGCACTTGCTGTGTGCCTGAACTGTGTCAGGGGCTCACTTCCTCGTGAAGAGCTCTGGCCCTCAGGGCTCTCCTGGTCTGGAGCTCCACACCCTCCCCCCAACCCCTACCGCGGAGATTCTAGAATGTTCTAGAATAGAATTCTAGAATGCTAAGGCATCACCCTGCCCATCCGGGTTGCCTGTTCTGTGATAGCAGCCCAGCTGTGCCCTGAGGCGTGCCCCAGCACGTCCTGCTTAGACAACCCTCACCCCGAAGTCTCTGGCCTTAAGGTGCTCACCAGCAAGGACTCCCCACCACTGCCTCCCACCGCACACCTCTGGAATAGCATCTTGAACTTGGGGAGGGAGGCATGAGCGTGCCCAGGAGCGAAGCCTCTGCTGTGAATCTGCCGGATGGGGTGCAAGGGGGCCCGGTGGGGTCTCGGCAGGAGATGGGGGCTGGGCCTGCCCCCCAGGGCTCCCAGGCTCACCCTCTCACTGCTAGGACCCGGCTTTCCCGGGGTGCCTGGGCTGGCTGGAGTGCCTCTGTTCCCGCCTGGCAAGGATGCTCTCCTGCCAGTGCCTGAGCCCCAAAAGTTGGGGTCAGAAGCCCGTGAGCCATGAAGATGGCCTGTTTTGGGCTAAGGATGCAACTGAGTCAGAGGGCAAGAACCTGCGAGGGAGAAAGCCATGTGCTGCGGCTGTCCACCCCCTTGGCCCCCGTGCCAGTGACCCCGGCTGAATCCTGGAGCAGCCCCTTCTTTCTCTCTGGGATCGCTGTTGAGACTGTTTATTTCCATTTCTGTGCCCCCCGCCGTGTGCGTGGGGAGCCCCTCTGTGAGTCACCAGCCGCCTCCGGGCCAGGCCCCTGCTCTCAGTTGGCGGCCCAGGATGGGAAGGTTAACCTGAGCCAACCGCCGTGGAGACGCTAATTGGCTGCCCCTGAAAATCACATCATGCATTTCAAATTTAGCTAATGCCCAGGGGGCCTCCACAGGGGTGTCTGCTCCCTGAGTCTGGCCAGTGCTCACTGGTGCGCCCCAGGCACCCAGAACCTGGCAGCCGGTGGGTCCTCGTGCGTATCCGGCAGTGGTGTTCCTGCTCTCCATAGCTCACCCTCCTGCCCCGTCTGCACTCACCACCTCCCCGCTGCTGACTTCCTCCTCAGCCGAGCGGGTAGAACATCCTCCGAGGTCCCTTTCTGAGATCCCGGTCGTCCCTGGAGGCAGGGCCGGGCTCCACCATCCTTGGAAATATCCAGAAAAGCAGATACTCCTGCCCAGCGCTCTTTGAATCACAGCAGGACGTCTCTGCCAGAACCAAGCATCATGGTGGCAGGAATGCTAAAAGAGTCCTGACGGGGGGCTTGCCGGGACGAGAGTCAGTGGGCCCCCGTCCCCTTGACGTCATCCTGCACCCGGCTTCGTCCCCGTGCCTTCCCATACTTTCGTCGTCTTTTTCCCCAAAACTTCACTTTCCCGTGATTGGCACATTAAGAAAACAGGAAGGTCCCCTCCGAGAAGACAGCGAAATGTGTTAGTGATTTTCCTCTATGCCCCGAGGGACGCTCTTCTCCACCCCTTTCCTGTCTGTCACCCACCCTGGGCATCCAGATGCTTTCCCACGGTTCATGGCGTTGTCCCGAGTGGTCCCCTTGCTCCGTGACGCTCCCTCCCGTGGCCCCCATACCAGACCCCCCTGCACCTGGGAAAGGGAAGGTGCTGTAGCCGTGGCGACAGTCCAGGACACCGGCCTGGGTTCAGGCACGGCTGCTCGCCTGCCTTCTCTCACCCGTAAGACGGGAGCAACCACAGCACGTTCCTGGACGTGCACCGGGAACAACAGTGGCAGGTGTAGCCGTGTGGATTCTCCGCTCCTGGGAGCGTCAGCCACGGGAGCGTGAGTCCGTGGACTGCAGGGGTGCAGGCCCCGAGGCTGAGCCGGGTGCTGGGTGGAAGTTTCCAGAAGGCAGGTTTCAGCTCAGTGCGTGGAGGAGCTTTCTGGCAGAGCTGTTCCAAGACCGAAGGAGCCTTCGCGTTGGTAGCGAGCAGAACCCAGTGGGGGCGCCTGGCAGGGAGGCGGAGACGGGAGGGTCCCAGTTTGCCCGGCGGGCAGGTTGGGTGTCACCCGCGGTCGGAGATGGGGCCACCGCCTCATGTGTGCGTGCCTGGGTTGGGGGCCGGGGGGCGGGGGACACAGGGCCATCCCACCTCCAGGCTGGGAGGTCAGAGCCATGAGGTCCCCTGGCTCAGTTGTCACCGAAGGCCCCTGAGACTTGGGTGCCACTTCCTGCCTCCTGGAGGCCAGCCCCAGCCTGACTCCTCTCCTCTCTCAGGGGGAGCTGGGGGACGGGCCAGGAGTGCTCACAAAGGGCTCTCTGGACAGGTGTCCTCTGGAAACCAGCCCTCCTATTTTCCTGGCCCCGGGAATCGTCCCATGCCGCGTGCCTCTGGATGAACAGGCTGTGGCCGGGGCTTGGGAAGTTGACGTCTGTCTGTCCCGTTGTGGTTCCAGCCACGTGTGCAGAGACATCTCCAAGACCCGGTCCCCTGCCCGCTTCCCCGCTGGCCTCTGCCACGTCCACCTCCACGCTGCGAGTGCCCCAGACCTCCTGCTCGCTCGTCACGTGGCCTGTGGCCGCAGGGTCCCCTCTACGAAACGTAGCTTGTGACCCCCAACTCTTAGGTCACCAGGAAGTCACTGAGTTTGCAGGGCCCCAAGGGCAGGCCCTGCTCACCACCGGGATGTGCCCTGGTGCCAGGCAGGCAGTGGAGCTCAGCAGACGCTGGCGACTTGGGGACATACGGGTGTGCGTGGCACGGCTGTGAGGGTGGGGGTGCGACACCTGACGGGCAGGGGGCCGTGGTACAGAGTGGGGTGGGCACGTTACGCCCTAATAGTTTGGTCCACGCCAGGGCCATTCTGCCGTTCTGCCTCGCCCCCTCCTCCGCCCTGTCTGGGAGCCAGCTTTGCCCAGGGGTGGAGAAATGGCTCGTTGCCCAGCCTGTGCCGCCAGTCTCCCGGCCGCAGCCTGGCCTGCGGGCCCGGGGCCTGCGGCGCCCTCCTTCCTGGGGTGAGGAGTCCAAGAGGCAATTAGCCTGATTGTCCTGGAGGGACTGTGAGCGAGGAGCCAGAGGGACTGCAGAGAGAAGGTCTGGGGGGCGGGGGGCGGGGGGGGGCGCCATTGGCTGCTACTGACCCCTTCCCCTTCCCCCAACGACCCTGCTCCCCAAGCATCCCACCAGTCCATCCGTTCACACGCACGGGGACCTTCACCCCAGCGGGACGGGAACACACCGGCCGGGGGACCTGGGAATGCAGGCTGGGGCGGAGCACGCTTTGGGCCAGTGGGATGGGCAGAGATACCTGGGGGGACCTTAGCTCTAGATCCTAAAGGCGAAGGTTCCTCCCTCCCAGCCCCTGCCTCCAGGCAGACGGGACGCCCTCCTCTTCCACAGACCAAGAGGTAGGGCTGAGCCTGGTGTCACCTAGCAGCTGAGGATCCTGGTGCCACGGGCAGCCCCTCGGGGACCAGGCAGCTCAGCGGCGAGGCGTCCTCGAGAGGACCCACCTCCCTGTAGAGACGCCCGCCTGGTCCTTCAGCGGAGCACTCATCAGGATCCGGGAGGGAGCAGCTGGTTCCCTCCCTCGCCGTGGGGAAATTCCACGTGAGACGGTTTCCAGCAGTGTCGGGAGGGGGGACAGAGGGGGAGTGCCGGGGAGCACGCGGGACCCCAGCGCTGACGGTGACCGAGCCGCCGCCGCCTCGGGAGGGGGTGAGGGGGGAGCAGCCACTGGACCCGAGGAGGAGGGAGGTCCAGGCCCCCTCGGCCCAGGTCGCAGCCAGCCCGAGACAGCCTCCCGGGGAGGGAGCCAGGGACTAAATACCCGGGACGCGCTCTCCTCTGGGCGGACACCAGAGGGCACAGGTGCAGCCCACGCTTGTCACCTCTCGGGCGAGGGGAGGGCCGGGCTGGCTGGACAGATGGCAGACCCGAGGTGAAGTCACTCACAGAGCCCCGGCCCCGCCCTCAAGGCCAGCCACACGGGACATCTGCTCCCCGCGGCTCCCCTTTGCCAGATGCAGGAACGTCGATCTTTCTGGAACTTCTCACCTTCCGTCCAGCCTCTGGTAGTGTCTTCTGGGCGTGGCTGGCTCCTGCTGGGCCAGAAGCTCCTCGCGGACACAGCCTGCACCTCGTTCCCGTTCAAACGCAGGCTCGGAGGAGGGGCTCCGTAAAGCTGCTCGGGCCGCACTTAACTCTGGCTTTGCAGACGGTCATGCTCGGTACCGCTTCTCTGCCGGGGCGTGGGCCCCAGGGTCTTAACAGCCAGCTCTCCGGGGACAGACCCAGCCCTGAAGGGTGGCACTTGCCAGTCCGTGGGGTGTGGATGTTCCCACCCTGGCCGATGTCACGCTGCCAAGGTGAGGTCACCAAACGTGGAGTTTGAAAACGATGTTCCGGGTCGGCACTCGTGCACTCGTGAGCCGGCAGCCGCTGGAAGGGGCGCGTTCCAGTCCAGCACCGGGCAGGCCACCACCCTCTGCCTGCAGACTCGCCTCGGGCCGTCCCCCCTCGCATCTGGAGTGAGCACACGTGCAGCGGAGGGTGTGGGACGGGAGGGCTCTGTGTGCTCACCTGCTCCGGAACCCCCGGCGGGTGCCCTGGTCTCTGCCTCCGTGCCTCCACTCCCTCTCTGTAAACGTGGCGATCGAAATACCCGCCCCGCAGAATTGAGAACGTGAGATGCGGAGCACGGCCCAGGCTGTCCGCCCCCCACTTTCCCACGGAGCCCGGCCCCCGGGCTTGTGGGGACTCCGTGCAGTGGCACTGGGGGCACACTTAGCTCTGTTGGTGACCGCTGTCACGACACGTTCGCTCGTCCGCGAGGTGCGCCTCTGTCACAGTCCTACTGTGTGTCCTCACGCTCTGGGTGCAGGAGATGATTCGGCAACAGGTGAGGTCTGCCTGGAGACGACGTCCTGGGGCGGGAGGCAGACCGTGCATGATGGCCGCGTCGGGACTCTGAGACAGAGAAGGGCAAAGCCAGGTCAGGGGATGCGGAGTGCAAAGCGGGACTTCCCTGAGAACGTGACCCTGAAGGAGGGGAGACCTTTATGGGGTGTGCGGGGAACGGTGTCCCTGCGGAAGGAACAGCCAGTGCAAATTCCTTGAGGCCAGAACTGGATGTTTAAGGGACAGCAGGGACCCTTGTGACCAGCAGAGAACAAGCGAGGACGGTGAAGCAGGACGTGAGGACCCAAGATTCGGGGGTCCACGTCAGGCAGGGCCAACGGGCCACGTTGGAACTCTGGATTTTACTCGGAGAGGACGGACTATAGGGGCGGGGGCAGAAGCAGGGAGACGGGAACGTCATGGGGGCCGGACCCAGGTGGGAGCGGTGAGTTGGTCAAGGTGGTTGGGTTCTGGGCACGTGTTGAAGGTGCAGCCGACAGGACTTCCTGCTTGATCGTTTGCAGTGGACAGAAAGGTGTCACCCCAGGTGTAGGGCTGAGCCCTGGCCTGTGGGCAGGGGTGTTTCCTGAGATGCGGAAGACCTCAAGAGGGGCAGTTTGATGGGGACCATGGGGAGGGGGAGGTCAAGCTCGACTCGTGCGTATGAGGCGTGCAGACCGCGGAATTGTGGGGAAGAGCCCGGGATGGAGATAGAACTTGGGGTTGGCCCACATACAGCTGCTATTTTAAAATTGAGACTGAGAACCTTGAGGTAGTGAAGATAGCCACAGAAGAGAGGGTCCAAGGACTGGGCTTTGGGGGCCTCTAGCATCTACAGGTTGGGGAGAGGGGAGGAGACAGTAACGCAGGTGTAGAAGGAACTTCCAACGAAGCCAGGGAACGAACAGAGTGTGGCTTGACCAGACCGAGAGAGGACAGTGTCTCTGGAGAGAGGAGCGGTCAGCACCTCCAGTGCTGCTGAGGGATGAGGCCCAGCGAGGCTCTCAGCATGGCAGACGTGGGAACCTTGACGAAGGTGGTTTCGGGAAACGGTGCCGGGAAAGCCAGTTGGGAGTGGGGCTGAGAAAGTGTGGGAGTAAAGGGACTGGGGGCCAGAGGTCCAGGCGGCTCACTCAAGAGACTCTGTGGGGAAGCAGTGAATCCGGGGTGTAGGCTGACGAGGCCGCGGGGTCCAGGGGGTTCTCCCATTCCGGTCACGGATTGCAGTGGGTCACCAGAACCGTGAGCACGTGTTGGTGAGAAGGGCTGGGCTCTAGGATATGAGGCAGGCAGGCCAACAGGTGAGTGTGGATGTTTATCGCCAAGAGCGAGGGTAGCGGAGAAGGGAGGGTTGAGGAGGGTAAGTTAACTGGTCCCCCAGAGCTGAGCGACAGCTGAGTGGCCATGCCAGGCCTGCTTCTATCAGGAGTCAGTGAACTTAAGTGAATCGTTCAGGGTGATCTTCTGTTTTTCTCCCGCGGTGTGGGCCATGGAGTACAGTGGGCAGAGCTGGATCTTACTGGTTTTATCAGGCTAATGTGATGACACGAGAGAGGAAAAGGGAGCGGGATAATAACCGTCCAGCTACTCATCCATTCACCTGTCCACCCATCCATCCATCCATCTGTCCATCCAACCATCTTTCCACCCATCCATTCATACATCCATCCAGTCATCCATCCATCTGTCCATCCATCCATCTGTCCATCCATCCATCCATCCTTCCACCGATCCATTCATACATCCATCCGTCTGTCCATCCATCCATCTTTCCACCCATCCATTCATACATCCATCCAGTCATCCATCTGTCTGTCCATCCATCTGTCCGTCCATCCATCCATCCTTCCACCCATCCATTCATACATCCACCCGTCTGTCCATCATCCATCTGTCCGTCCATCCATCTGTCCGTCCATCCATCTTTCCACCCATCCATTTATCCACCCATCCTATCCTCCGTCCATCCATCCATCTTTCCACCCATCCATTCATACATCCATCCAGTCATCCACCCGTCTGTCCATCATCCATCTGTCCGTCCATCCATCTGTCCGTCCATCCATCTTTCCACCCATCCATTTATCCACCCATCCTATTCTCTGTCCATCCATCCTTCTATCCACTCATCCATCTATTCACCTATCCATCCGCCCATTCATCTACCTATTTGTCCATTGGTCCGTCCATTCATCCCTCCACCCACCTATCCATCCATCCACCCATCCATCCATCCACCCGTCCACCCATCCGATGTGCATTGAGACTCTTCCGAGTGCGGTGAAGTGCTGTGCTGAGTGCAGGGACGCGGGAGCAGAGAATGAGTGAGTTGCCCTCGTGTTCTGGGAATTTCCAGTCCCCTGGGGAGCCAGACATGTTCACAGGCTGCTCTGAAATGCCGCCGGCTGAGACGAGCCCCCAGCCCAGCAGGAGGACTCGGCTCGGCTCATGCCTCAGAGCCAAGCCTCTCCTTGACTCTGGCCCCAGCAGACCGAGAAAGAAGGAAGAAAAAGAACGTGGTGACACTGGCCATGCTGCCCTCTGTGGGTCAGGCGTTGACACGCCCCCAGGGTGCACCTGGTACCCTCTGCTTTCCCATCAAGTCCGGCCCGAGGGCCCTCAGCCTGAGCTGCACATCAGCACCTCCTGGGCAAGTTTGGATGTAAATTGACTCAGACGCCCTGGGGAGGGGTCCAGGCGTGGGGTGTGCAGCCAGGGTGAGAGCCACTCGCTTGACCACAACCACCTCCAGCGCGGGTGTGGGGGAGACACAAGGCAGGGCTGGTGAGGATCTCCCCAAGACCCCCCGAGTCACAGTCGCCAGCCTTTGTGCTGCACTTCCTCTGTCCGGGCGCCGTGACGACCTCTTGCAGATTGAGGGAACCTGTCAAAGAGGATGGATGGTCACCCAGGGCCACCCAGGGGCTAAGAGGGAGCCCTGCCTGTGTAGCCCAGGCTCTGAACTCTGTCACTCAGCTGTAAAACCTCACCCCCCCGCAGAGACACCCCCGCGAAGGGCCACAGTTGTGCGTGGAGGGGCAGAGGCATAGGTTGGAGGGCCGGGCAGCCTGCGCTGCCTTCCCAGCTCCTGCCGTGGCAGCCTGACCAGCCACTTAGCCCTTGTGCCTCAGTTTTATCGGCTGGGAAATGGGGAGCGCTGTTCGCCTTGTGGGTTGGAGGGGGATCAAGTGAGTTAATGTCTGCAAAGCAGAGAGCACCACGTTCTCAGACGTGCTGATTTATTGTCCTGTGCTAAATGGCCCAGATGCCACCTCCTGCCCACCCAGACGCCTCCGGACCCCGGCACTCAGTGTCCCGCCTTTGTGTCCAGCCCAGGGAGCCACTGCAGTGTGGGGCGGGGGCGGGGCGGGGGGGGGGGAACGACGGGGCGTCTGCTGTCACTCAGTCCCGAGGGGACCCAGGGAAGAGGGCGCTGGGGAGAGGTGGGGGTGGGGTGAGAAGGCACGGAGGGGAGAAGAGCCCCTCCTTCCCGGGCCTTGGAGGAGGTAGGGAAGCGGGGACACCGGGAAGATGTTAGTGAAGGTTCTGATCAAATATTTATCAGTTAATTGATCTCTGGAGGCTTCTGACAGTGCCCTCCCCCGCTCCCCTCACCCCTTGCCCTGGCCTCCAACCCTCCCTGGCCTCCTCCAACCCTCCACCTCCCCTCACCTGACCCTTCCCCACCCTGAGCCCACCCCCTCCCCCACCAGCACATCTGCTCACAGCAGGTAGTGGGACCTCACGGGCTACTTTGGAGCGGTGAGGGGGGATGTCCAGCGAAGGGCGTGCACTCACAAGTGTACGTGTGTGCATGCACACGCGTGTTCCCCTCCTGCTCTCTGGAACTCCGACACTGCCCGGGCTTCAGTCTCTGCAGACAGAGGTGGGACCCGGCAGCTTTGCACAGGAGGAGGAGAAGGACAGGATTTTCGGCTCCTTAGGCCAGCGCTCAGCAGGGTCACCCCAGGAGTTAGGGGTAGTGGGCGCTGAGAAGGGAGGCTGGCACTGGGTGGGGGGTGCTGGCAGAGAGTGGGCCCCCAGCCCCCCACAAGCAGGGAGGTGGGCAGGTGGACAGGGCCCAGCCGGAAGACAGAACACCCAGCCCGGGACGTTCACGCGTTCGTCAACACCCTCCTGAGGCCAGGGCACCTCACGATCTGGGTAATTGTCCGAATTTACCCCCGCTCCGGATTGCAGTCTGCACGGGCCGGGCTGCCCATCCCGCCTGACTCTCCGCCACGGGCCCTGGGCCTGGCGCCCCCACAGTTATGGGTGAATGAGTATAACCGATGAAGGACGGGGCAGAGGAGCACCTATCTCATACAGGGGGAGGGGTGGGCAAGGAAACAAGCCTCGAAACCCGCCACGGTCGGTCAGCGTGACAGGGGCAACATTGGGGGTGCATGGGGCTCCTCCCCAGGGAGACGTCAGGAAAGCACCGTAAGTCTGTGCAGGGGTCCTTCCGCGCCGGCGGGCGGGATTCTCAGAGATGGCATTCTCTCCCCTGGGGACACCCTCAGAAGGCCAGAGAGTGCCTCGCCTGCTCAGAGGGGCTGCTGAAAGCCCGCCCTCCCCACCACCTCCCCTCTGACAGCCTGAGGACCCCAGTCCCTTCTCTGGGCCCCTTCCTCCCAGGGCCACATCAGGGGCTCCCACAGGTGCCCAGGTTGCAGCGGGAGGTCTGGGGTGAGGGCGAGACCTTGCACTGCTGCTCCCCATGGGGACCTTGCTCCCCATTTGAAGACCCCTCTGCTCTGCTGGGATCCTGCTCAGGGCCTGGGGCAGCAGCCCTGCAAGGGTGGGGTGGGGTGGAGATGTGCTCAGGGGTTGTCGTCGAGACAGAGCCAGAACCTTCCGTGCCCCACAGACCACACCTCACCATCAGGGCCATCAGGGGGGCCGTGTGGTGCGGACTCCAAGTTCTGTGGGATCAACTCTGATCACCTTCTGGGCAGAGGTTCTCCTTCACCTCCTTTACCAATGGGAAAATCAAGGCTGAAAGCCTTCCTCAGGGAGGAGGGTGTGGGTGTGGCGCTAAGGGTCACGAGAGAGAGTTCTGTGTCTTGTCTGGATCAGTGGGATGGCGTCACGAAAGGTCACCGCTGGCTGATGCTGGGAACAGGGTGCACGACGTCGCGTGGGGTCCTTTCCTACGGTTTCCTGTGACTTTAGTGGCCTCAGGTCTGACAACGACAAGTGTGTGCGTGAGTGGTCTCGAGCCCTAAGCTCTCCAGACACCTGCCGCCCCGGCAGTCCCCTCTAATGGCTCAGATCTGGAGCCCCGTGTCGGGGAGTCCACCACCCAGGGGGCCCGGGCAATGCAGAGGGGCCACGGGCGCTTCTGGAACCCGCCCCCCTCCGCCCCCGTTCAGCCCGTGAACTCTCACAAGGAAGGTGGGCAGGGACGGGGCCCGCCAACGGTCTAACCAGCCACTCTCTTTCCCCCCACAGGGCAATCAGGACGCCACGGCTCCGCCTGAAGCGATGGCCCAGCCCTACCCCCCCGCCCAGTACCCCCCTCCGCCACAGAACGGCATCCCCGCCGAGTACGCGCCACCCCCTCCGCACCCCACGCAGGAGTACTCGGGCCAGACCCCGGTCCCCCCGGAGCACGGCATGACCCTGTACACACCAGCACAGACCCACCCCGAGCAGCCGGGCCCCGAGGCCAGCACGCAGCCCATCGCTGGGGCCCAGACTGTGCCGGTAAGGGGGCCCCTGGAGCCCGGAGCCTCGGGGAAGGTGGGGGGGGGCACACCCACCCAGAGGGGAGGCTCGGCAGGGCCGTGCGGGCCAGCAGGTCAGGGGCCGGGAGGGGCCTCGTGGTGGGGAGCCAGGTCCTTGCCCCCCGGGGAAGGGGCTTTCAGCCTCGGACACCGAGGGTCTCTGTCACACCAAGGGCCAGGCACCGCGGGTGGGCAGTGACCCCGCGGCCGGCCGAGGCCCGGGCCCGGGTGTCTGCGCAGGCGGGGACGGGGCGGCGGGAGAGGAGGCCTGGGGCCCCTCGCGTGTCTCGGGTTGCGGGCACGGTGATCGTTTCTAATCGCTCGTAATCTACCCGCCCGGCTGCCCTCCAATCAGAGAGCCTTGATTATGTGGTCGTAATGCGGCTCCGAGGAGAAAGTGCTGAGCCGGCCGCTTCTCAGACATTCCCTGACAGCGAAGGATTGTGGCCGGGAGCGAGCGGCCGGCCTGGGGGGGTGGGCGTCCCACGAGGGCAGCCCCCTCCCGGGGACCAGCCTGAATGAACCCCACCTGCTCCAGCCCTTCCCCGGCCCTCCCAAGTGCCTCCTCCAGGCGCCCGCCCCTGCCTGCCCCAGGGCGTTGGGGGCATCCGGCTGTCCCTGCTGGCTCCCTCCCGGCGATGGCTGGCAGGGCTTGGGCAGGAGGCCGGCACGCCCTGTGCCGCCCGGGAGGGGCCCCGCCCTGCCCTGCGCTCCCTCAGCCCTCCCCCTGCTCCAGCCTGGCTGCCGGGGGCGTCTACCCACCTTCCCTGTGCGGGCGCACCTGCCCGCTGGGCTGGCCCCGACCCCCGTCTGGGGCCCAGCCGCTGCCCCTCCTCCCCGTGCGGACTGCCACCAGCCTGAGTCAACTTGACCACTCCCCGCGTCCCCGCGTCCCATGGGCGCCCCCCCAGGGTTCCTACAGCGGGAAAGGGCGACACCCGCGGGTCCTGGAACCCGGAGCTGACGCGTGCTTCTGGGGCCGCTCTGTCTGCCTCTGCTTCCTGAAACCCACGAGGGGGTGTGCTCACACCAGAGCCAGAGGGGCCTTGCTGTGCACTGTCAGTGCTGGCAGATGGTCCCGTTCTGATGGGAAAGCATGTGTCCGGCCAGACCTCCCGCGATGTGACCTCCTCGTGAGCAGACACTGAGGCCCGGGAATTTGCCCTGGGAGCAAGCACAGGACACAGGATGGCCAGACGGGCAGATGCCTCGGAGTGGGGGGCCGACCACGCAAACCTGCACGGCAGACACCAGCCAGGGGGCCTGCGTGACACCCTGCATCACCAGATGAGGCCTAACGGGGGAAAGCATGAAGTCTTCCTTCACCGGGCAGACGGTTGTCGGGGGCGCGCACTGAGCCGGCAGTGGGGGCACACGGAAGAAATGACCACCCTGCCCCGCGGTGGCCACCGGCTCCCACCAGTCAAGGACGTAAAAGTCAACAGGGGGCCAGTCACGGGACGGAGTATGGGTCGTGGAAGGGACTCAGGAGTCCCAGAAAGGATTCGTGCATCTCACTTCCCAGGCCGAGAGCCTCCCAAGGAGAGCGCCCGGGCCTGGTGAATGGGGAGCCTTGACCTTCCTTCGGTCGGCTCGGGTCTCTCCAAGTCCCTGCAAGGGGGTCAGGGTCCGTAGGTCTTCCGTCCAGGGATACGGAGGAGGAGCGACCGGGACTCATCATGCCCCGGGGCCACCTGAGCCCTGCAGAGGACCTGAAGACACCCAGGCAAAGAGCTGGGCCACCGCTGGAGGCCGGGAGCACTCAGCCCCTGGAGTGTCTCCACAGGCAGAGGCTGCCCACCTTGGGAGGAGAGGAGATCTTGCTCTGAGATTCCGCTAGCCACCTTCTTCTTTCCAGAGAAGCTGCCCAGAGCTCCCAGCTGAAGCCTGAACACCTCCGTGCTGGGTCACACATCCCATCCTTGTGGGCGGGGTCCTCCGCTCACCACGGCCTCCTCTCTGTCCTCCCCAGCCAGCAGGTGCCACGCTAGCAGGAGCTGTGGCCTTCGGTCCCCTGCGTGCTTCGCTCCTGGAGCTTTAAGCAAAAGGAAAAGGGTGGACTTTGGTCACAGCGCAGAGGGGAAGAGCAGATGTATCCCCCTCCCCTCCCGGTCCCCCCAGCCCGGGGAGACTCAGCCGCGTGCCGCCACCACGCTGGCAGGGTGCTGACAGACAAGGCCATCCGTCAGCATCAGTGCAACAGGTGCAGTGGCCGGCAGAGAGCTTAGAACGTTCCGTGGCTCAGAGTCCGCAGTGGGAGCGCACGGCTCTGCCCAAGGACGGGGCTGCCCCTTACGACGAAGAAGACGTCGCAAACAGATGGCTTGAGGCTACCCACCCGTGGAGAACGCCTCCTCCCAGGCCAGCTCACCACCCAGCGGGCCCACCGGGTCCTTGCCTGCTGCCTGAGGGCCCGCCAGGCCGCTGGCCCCCACTAGGGTCTCTCTAGGCCTCTCTCTGTGCTGAGTGACCTCGGGGAGCCCCAGGTGAAGGGGCTGCAGGCTCTGGGGATGCAGGTGCCCCGGGTGGCATGTGGACCCTGCCTCTAACCCACCAGGGGTCAGCTCCTGGCCTTGAGTGACGGCTAAGGTGACACGGAGAAGGACAAGGACGCTGTGGCCAGACGGGGCAGGAGGGAGGCCGGTGGGGAGGGGGTCACTGTTGCTTCATTCTTCCCTGCCTTGGAGCCCTGGGGCCAAAGATTGCTTTGAAAGAGACAGGAAAGAAATGGGGAGTCCCAGGGAAAGGCAGCACAGCCCGGCCCACCCCCCTCCGCATCCCCCTCCCCGCCGGGGACACTCGCCCATCTTACCGTCTTACGGCCACCGAACCCGTTCACCTGCCTCTGCGTGTAGCTGCGCTCGGGTGAGGGGGCTCCTTTCTTGCTTGTGCCCTGGCCCCACTCACGATTCATCCCACATGACCCCCCCGACGCCCCATTCCCCCTCCTGGCCCTCAGCTGGCTCCCCTTAAAGGCCTCTACGGTGAGGCCCGGAGGAGGCCCCCGGACCGTGGAGGCTCACAGTGGGCTCAGCCCTGCTATGAGGACGGGCCCAGGGTAGAGACTCAGTCCAGGAAGGCCGCAGGCGCCTCACTTCGTCAGCGCCCTCCCGCGCCCCTCCACTGTGTGCCCAGGGCTCCCCCGCCCCTTTGGGTGCGAGCTGGCTAAGCTGACCGCTGCCCTCTGCTGGTCCCAAGCCGGCATTACATGCCCCTCCCCGGCCGAATCCCCAAATTTAGGGGGATTCCGTCACCCATACCCAGGAGCAACTGAGGGCACGGCTGCGTGAAATGCACTGGGCGGGGCGGGAGTGACAGAGGGCGCTGGGCCCACCCTGACCAGTGCACGGAAAGAGCCACACTTTGTCGTAACCAGAAAGCGGGAGAGTCAGCGGGTACATGGCCGGCCCTGCTCTGATTCAGGGGCACCCACGAGCCTCTGAAGGACTAGCACAGGCTTGCTCTCTGCACAGCAGAGTGGGACCAAGGGAGGAAGACTACTGGGGGGGGGGGGCGGGCCGGACTGTTGGGCATTTGCAGGTCCCTAGCTGGGCAGGAGGAGCCCCCAGGTGCCCCCCAGCACCCCCCAGGTGCCCAAAGGCAGCTGCCAGACGTTGCTCCCGCAGACCTGCCACCCACCCCCCCATCCGGATGCCTCAGCAGACTGGCTCCTGGGGCTGCTTGGTGGCCCCCAGGCCCAGGCGCCGCCATCACCTACAGCCCCACCCTCGGACACACGTCACTCTTGCCAGCCCGATAGGAGGGCTCAGAGAACACACACTCAGCAGAATGGGGCCCACCGCTCGTGGGATGGCCTCCCTGGGTCACACACGTCCCCAGGTGAACAGGAGGACGGTGGCTTCAAACCACACCTGGGATCGCACACCGTGTGCTGCAGACCCGAGTGTGAGGGACCAGCGGCCCCGGAGCTGATGACGTCCACCCCCCTCGCCTGTGGACCCTGGTGCCTGGCCAGAGGCCTCCTGGCCGAGTGCCGAAGCAGGGCAGCGGCCCCCTCCTTCCAGAAAGGATGAACGGTTGGCCATTGAGGGCAGCCACTCAGGAGCCCACAGACAGACCTCTGGCCACTAGCCATCGCCTTGGACGAGGCTCTGACTCCCAGCTCCGTTTCCTCAGCCGGGAGGAAGCCTCGGGCACAGGGCCTCCCCCTGCTCACCCGTCCGAACTCCGGGAGGCCTGTGGTAGCGGCCAGCGCCCCCTCGATTGCGGGCAAGGAAACCCGGCAGAAAGGAAACCAGCGAAGCGGCAGTTCTCGGAGGCCCGTAGGAAGTGGTGTCCGGGCGTCTCTCCCTGGGCTCTCTGCACCCCGACCGTCGCCGCTGCTCAGCTGTCCGTGCTCCTCCAGCCGTGAGCGAGGCCGCGGCCACCAGCACCTCCACTCTTGCGAAGTCCAGCCTGGGCCTCGGGGGACCCTCCCCCTGCGCTCCCTCCGGGCAGAGAGAAGCTCAGGGCGCCCCTCGTGCCTCCAGCCAAGGTCCCGTCTGAGGCGCAGACCCCGGACAAGGACGCAAGGCCACGCAGAGTGCCGGGGACGCGACCCCAAGAAAGCCTTGGCATCCCTGCGGGGCACCTGGGGACACCGTGGCGCCCCCGGGGTGGGTGCCACCCACCGTGTCTGTCACAGGCTGATAGCTGCCCCTGGACACTCCCACTTGCCTCGCCAGTGAGCTGAGCCACAGTGAGACTCGGGTCGGTCACCTGCTCGCCCACCGGGCACACGTCGATGGAGCCCAGGCCGCATGCCGTCGGCACCGTGCTACGGCAGCGACGGAACCAGGCTGGGGGCCGGCCTGCTGGTGCGCTGGTGGCCTGTCCCTGTGGAGGGTCCGGGTGCTGCACAGCACGGGGGCTAGGATGAGGGGCAGCACCTCGCGGGCCTGCGTGCCTGGGGGCGGGCTCTGACATCTCCCCGGCTTCTCATCAGGCCTAGGAAGCCAGAAAGGCCCCCGTGCTCCCAGAACTTGGGTTGTGTGGGGTAAGGGAGAACCCTTGACTTTGAGGGTCAGGATAGTCGGTGCAGCCGAGGGACCGCTAGGGTCAGACCTGTGTGCTCAGGGCTGAGCCAGGCGGTGACAGCGCACCCGGCCAGGGTCACCGGCCCCACGTTGGCGTCTGTGGTGTCGGGCACAGCCACGTGCAGAGGCCTGGAGGGGGGGCCTCGGAGGTCAAGGTGCCGCTGGGCCGCACCTAGTGAGAACCGCCTGCCCGGCCCCCCTGTGGCCCCCAGCCCCAGGGTGGGGAGGCCCAGGGAGTTGGAGGGTCCGGCCTTCAGAGCCTCCGCTCCGGACGGGACGGGACGGGACGGGGGCCGAGAGGGGTACCTCACAGCCCGGGTCCTCTCCCCCAGCAGACAGACGAGGCGGCACAGACGGACAGCCAGCCGCTCCACTCCTCCGACCACACAGAGAAGCAGCAGCCCAAGCGGCTACACGTCTCCAACATCCCCTTCCGGTTCAGGGACCCCGACCTGCGGCAAATGTTCGGGGTGAGTGCCCGCGGCCCCTCCGTGCCGGCTCTCCCGACGCGGGGCCCCCTGGGTCCAGCTCTGACCTGAGCCTGCAGGGTGGAAAGAAGGGGTGGCAGCCAGACACGCAGCACCTCCACGCCCCACCCCCACCCCCACTTCCGCCGTCCTCGGCGCTTCTCAGAGGCCCCTCGAGGCCCAAAGGTTATCAGGCGCCCGCTAGGTTATCACTCCGCAGTCCCCACGGTCTGACAGGAGGGGACCACCACCCCTCAGAGGGCACCGGGAGGGGCAGCTCGGCCTCCTGGCCCCACGAGGCCCGGCAGCCGACCAGCCCTGCCTCTCCTGTGTGCCAGAGGGCTGAGCACTCACCCTCTCTGGGCCCGTGTCCTTGGGGCTCCGGGCAGACGCTCAAACTGTGGGAAGCAAGCACGCGCCACTGTCCTTCTGGATTCCCCCAGTTGGTTCCAGCAGGGCGGGCCTCCAGTCTCGTGGCGACTCTGTTGGGCCGCTTGACTTGAGTGCGGCTGCCCGGTGGGCGAGCAGGCCGGCACCAGCCAGGCCATCCGTCCCAAACAGCGCAGCCACGGAACCCCGGGGGGCCTGGCCCGCGTTTCTTCCCGCGCCTCCGCCCTCACCCCAAACCCTCTTTCCCGCCACCAGCACTGTGCCCGCCCCCACCCCTGGCCTCTGAACCCCAGCCCCGCCTTCACACCACGCCCCACCCCACCCCCCGACCCAGATGGGATTTGTCAAAGGGGAGGTGCCATGAGGGGGGGCTCAGGATGGACCCGGCACCCACACTTGGCCCCAAGTAGCCACTCCCCTTCTTGGAGGCCAGGCCCCATCGGATTGGGGGCTTAGACACAGTGAGGGGCCTCTGGGATGTGGAATCATCAGGATTCTGCCCCACTCGGCCTGGGCCCCGGCAGCTGCCAACCCCTTTGATCCTGGGGGTCCCCAGTTAAAGCGGCCGCTGTACAAAGCTCGCCCTGACCTCGGTCCCCAGGTCACGTCCCATCCCTCTTCCCCATACAGCGGACACCTACTGGTGTCAGCTGGCCTGTCCCCTCACCAGGGTGTCAGCTCGCCCGTCCCCTCACCAGAGCGTAAGATCACCTGTCCTCGTCCCCGCTCCAGGGCGTCGACTCGCCTGTCCCCTGTCCCCTCACCACAGCATCAGCCCACCTGTCCCCGCACGAGGACAGGCAGCACCAGCCCTGTTTCAGCCTTCATCAGAGTTGAGATTGCATTGCTGTCCTCTTCCGTGTCACGTCACTGCTCCTTTGACACCCTAGTCCCAGTGTTGTGGGATGAGGGGAAGCCCATCGCCTACACATACCAGAGGCCTCGGAAGGGCCCCCCCGGGACCTGGTCTCGGGGATTTGGCCTTCACAGGTTCGTGGTCTCCTGCGACAGTGAGAGAGACAGGGCTGCCCCGGGGGATTCTGGGCCGGTGATGGGGCAGGAAGGGGGCAGCCAGAGCATCTGGGCCTGCCTGGCCGGTATGTCCCAGTCAAGTAGAGTTTGGGATCGGTTCTGTCCTGCACCCCACACAGCCCGGCCCCAAACAGCACAGGTCACTGGCAGCACAGGTCTGTCCGTAGCACTTTGTCTCTTCGGAGGGCTCCTGCCCATGAGCTTTTGGGAAGGACCTATCTGTAGCCCTTTACCCTCTAGTGTGAATGAGAGGTGGCTATCGGTAACTTGGGGCAGGTCCCGGCAGGGAGAGGAGAGGGACTCCAACCGCGCTGCACCCTTCCCCGGTCCTCGGCCCCCACGCGGGTCTCAGGCAGGGAATGCGCGCTCCGTGAGAATGTGGGGAGGCGTCTCCTGTCCCCCCACCAGGCTACACCTAGAGCCCCTCCTACTCCCTGCAGGAGGCTGGGGGCGGGGAGGGGGGCTCGGGCCAGACCCGGGGAGCAGGCGAGGGTCTCCTGAGAAGCGGGCGAGCCGGCCGGCCGGCAGTCTTAACCCGCCCTCCCTTGTCTCCCCACCCCCCCTCTCTGTCTCTGCAGCAATTCGGAAAAATTTTAGACGTGGAGATCATTTTTAACGAGCGGGGCTCCAAGGTGGGTGCCGCCCAGAGGCCGCCACCATTACAGCGCCGGCTGTAGGTCCCGCCAGGCTAACGTGTGAAATGTGCGTTTCCTTCCTGGAGAGCTTCGAGCCCGAGGACCCCTGAGCTACACGGGTGCTTGTATTCCCCGCTCCTCCGCCCCCCCGCCCCCCCACCCCGCTGTCTGTGTCGTTGCTGCAGCTGCGATGCTTTCTGTCTGAGCTGCCGGGACCTCTCTGTCCGCGCCCCCGCTGAGCCCCGGGTCCCCAGCCGCCTAGCCGCCCCGCCAGGGGGCCGCCGGCCTGCCTGGGAGCTGGCCCCGAGGCCGGTGGGCACGGCCGCAGGGTGGGCAAAGACAGGCCCTGCTCCCTGCTCAGGGAAGAGAAGACCCCCCCATCCAGGCTCCTAGGGTGATGGGGGGTGGGGCTGCCCCCAGGAGGTCCTGAAACCCAGCTTTGCCCCCCAGGTGGCATTAGGGTGACACAGTCCCGGCCCCTGGCCGGGTTGGCATCTCTTTCATGGCTTTGGCCTGTCCTCTCGGAGGCGCCAGGCGGTCAGCTCAGGCCGGGCTCAGGCCAGGCTGGCAGCTGCCCCCGCCTGGGGCCGGACCCTTCCTGGGCATCCTGCCGGTGGTACCAGAACAGACCTCTGGGCTGCCGACCTCTCCTTCAACTCACCTGACTCAGTCCCTCTCTCTCTCTCTCTCTCTCTCTCTCTCCCTCCCCCCCCTCCCCCCCACCCATCTTTCTCTCTCCCCCTCCCTCTCTCTCCCTCCCCACTCCTCCTTTTTTTTCCTTTCTCTCATCCTTTCTCTCCGTGTCTGTCCTTCTCCGCTCACAGGGTTTTGGGTTTGTAACTTTTGAAACTAGCTCAGATGCTGACCGAGCCCGGGAGAAGCTGAATGGGACGATCGTAGAGGGACGGAAAATTGAGGTGCTCAGATAAGTGTGCTGCGCAGGGCGCGCCCTTGAGAAACGCCACTGTCACCCAGGTCCCCCACCCCAGCCCCGCGGCCACCCTGCAGAGAGCCGGGCCAGGGTCCCCAGGGCAGGGAGACGGGGCGGGGGGCAGAGCCCAGCCCATCTCCTGCCACCCCTCGTGGGCCTACGCTTCAGGCCCACCCAAGGGCCCCCTCCCTCTGCTTTCTGGAAGAGGCCCCCCAACTGTGGGAGTCAGCCAGACACTGGGAGGAGCCCCCAGAACAACACGTTTGAGGCTGGCCAGCTCTAAGCACCACAGCCAACCCAGTCTGTCCCCCAGTGGGGAGGTGCTGTTAATCCCCTCCCTCCGGGGAGAAGCAGCTGTCCCCTGTCCTCCCCCTCCCCAGCTGCCAGGGCCTGGAAAGGGACCTAGCCCAGAGGAGCGGCAGAGAGAGGAGACCACGGGTCCCCTTCGGCCCCCCTCACCCCTTCCCTGGTGGGCTGCCCATCCCCCTCGCCAGTGCTGCGGCCTGGGAGCTGGGCTCCTGGACAGGCAGGGCAGCGGGGGGTAGCCAGGGAGGGGAGGGGTCCGCAGCGAGGGTAAAGTCCGTGGGAAGAGAAGCGGCAGGGCCTGGGGGGGCGAGGGGTTCCAGAAGCAGCAGCCCTGCAGGCACCGACCTCGGCCAAGCTCTGGTGCAGCACCCGGTGGGCACTGGGGGATGCAGCCCCAGGCCCAGGGGCTCACACAGGACATGGGGAGGCAGTGTGGCCCCGACTCCTCTCTTGAGTTCCACCACCCGCCCTATTCTCGGTCTCCTTCCACAGAGGCCGAGCCCCACCCTCCCTACACCCCAGTCGGGCCCCTGCAGGGACTCAGACGCCTGGAGTTAGGACCCACCCCCTCGGCGCCCGCTTGCCCCCTCTCCCGTCGGCCTTGCCCTCGAGGGGCACACGTGTCCCATCAGGAACTCTCTGCCGGCCTCAGGGGAATGGGGTGCTACCCCCCCCCGACAAGAGGGGTGCCCATGGCTAGGAAGGCCTCGGCAGCCACCGAGGGCACAGAATGTCTTGGGGGCCGGTCTGCTAAGTTGGGCTGAGAGCACTTTGTGGAGAGTCCACCAGCCAGCTTCTCCAGTGGCCTCGGGTTGCCGGAGAGAGAGGCTGGGGCTTGGTCTGTGGGCGCGGCGTGTGGAAGGCAAGGGCCAGTGGGCCGGACGTGGTGCCTGAGCCGAGCGCCGGGAGCCGTGGTGGCCCAGGCTCGCTGGAGTGGGGGCAGCACGGTGGGGAGGGGAGGCCTGGGAGGAGGGCCAGGCAGGGTGTGGGGCCAGGCCGGCCGCAGATGCTGTCCCGGGCCTTCTCCTAGCCCCCGGGCCCTCGGTGCGGCTGTGCAGGAGCGGTGCAGAGCAGGACTGGGGTGGCCGGACGCTTGCAGGGAGCCCAGTGCCCTGCACACCCTCACCTTCTCCTCCCTTCTCTCCGGGCAGGTCAATAACGCCACAGCCCGCGTCATGACCAACAAGAAGACTGCGAACCCCTACACTAACGGTAAGGGCCCCAGGGCTTCTGGGAGGCTGCAGGGGCCCACCTCCCTGGACGCTGAGCGCCCCCTCGTGTCCCAGCTCCACCGGGTCAGAAGGGGACAGATGGGCCGGAGCAGGAGGAGAGCTGGGGCCGGATGCCCGGGCCTTCCCAAGCACGGGACACCCCAGGGACAGGCCCCGGGCACAGTGGGCGGTGGCCACTGTTCGTTATTTTCCAAGCGGTGAGGCGGGGCCCGGGCTAGAGACGCTCCCTAGTGAGGGAGTGTGACGATAATTCGGACAGTCCTCCATCCGGGCCTTGGGGACCCAAGTGTCCCCAAGGGGATCTCCCCAAGGGAAGCCTTACAGGCACATAATGCTCGCCACCTCAGTGGTCTTGTGCACCCACACACCTGACTCTAAGCAGAAGCAGCCAGTCTACCCTGAAGACAGAACCGCTGAGGCTGAGGGGAGGGGTGGCCCTCGCCGCTTCGCGTCTTCACCCCGCCAGCCAAGGCGGACTGGTTTGGGCGCAGCTGGCAGTGCGCTGGGGCCCGCTCGGCTTCGTGCCCGTGCCGGTGAGCGGTAGCCTGCTGTCAGGGTGAGTCTCCCTGCAGGGTGGGGGCTTGACGTCTCACCCCCCAGCAGGGGCAGAGTGACCAAGCCACCCCCCCCCCCCCCAGCGCTCTTGTCCCTGTGTGATTGGCCACCAATGGAGTCAGGTGACAGGTCAGCAAGGGTCAGGGGGCTGGGGGGGTGGGATCTGCCGCGTGGTGACCCACCAGCGGGGCCTCCGGGAGCAAGGCAGGGGTCTGGCTGAGCCACATTTAGACTAGATTATGGCTCCCACCCTGCTTTTTGGAGGACTGTCAAAGCTCACATTTTTTAAAGAAATTCGGGACACCCGCCTTTGCCAGCGTCCCGAGCTCCTGCCGAATGCTTGACACGGTAAGGCACAGTGGTAGGTGTGTTTGGCAGGTCAGGACGATCATCGGGGGCCCGTCGCCCCCGTCACCTGGGAGCCACGCCCCCTGCTCTCCAGCCAGAGCCGGGAGCGTCGGGAAGCATGGAATCCAGAAGGGAGTCCATCCCTGAATGACCACGTTCCTAGCCCGGGATGGGCGCGGAACCCACAGTGGTCTCACGACAGGGAACGGTGAGATGCTCACTGCCAAGGTTTGACCTGAGCATCCTCGCCGGCCTGAGCAAGAAGGACGTGGGCTGCGGTCCGCGGGCCCCAGGTTCTCTGTGGGTCGATACGGAAGCCCAGCACGTGGGCTCTGGCGGCCTGGGTATGTGGCTTGCCTTCGCCTGAACCCTCCAGAGAATCCATCGAATTCAGAAATTCATCGGCTGCGGGGCGGGGGGCCGAAGTGTCCACTGCAGGAACCAAACTCACCAGGTTTGACCAGGCGTTAAGACTATTTACAGAAGAAACAAAGGAGTCACCCAGGGGGACCTCGGGCTGCCTCTGTCATCTGGGGTCCCAGACGGTGAAACGGGACCGGCAGCGACAGGAGGAGGCATCAGAAAACCAGAGTGACAGACAAAGATGCCCGAGATTGCAGAACTGAAGGACCCACGGGAGCCCCGAGGACGGAGCCTCAGCGGGAGGGTGGGCTTGGGTCATTGGCCCCAGGACTCCGCTCCATCGTGGTTCTTACTAAGAAGACTCAGTTCCTGGGACGAGTTCTTTTTAGGAGATGAAACGTTTCTTCCCTCCTGATCTGGGATTTAGAGAAGATTCCAGAGTCTCAGCAGTAACATTCAGACACAGAATGGACCCCCGGGAGGAACAAGGCCCCAGACACTCCCGGCCGCCCACCCAGCAGTGGGGATGTTAGAATCTGGGTTGGAGGCCCACAGGTAGGGTCTGACACTGATGGCCTGGTCGCGTCCTTCGCCACGCTCTCCAGAGGCGTGTTGCTAGCTGGCCAGTGGGTACGGGTCCCTTCTGTCCCTCCTCACAAAGCCAAGCGGGATAGGGAGCCGGGCTGTCAGGACATACTGCCAAGATAAGACCAGGTACAGCGAGGCGGTCAGGGGCTGGGCTCGGTCAAAGACACCATGCCGTGCCCGTGGTATCTGAACGAGCACCTGGGGCCAGAACCCACTCAAAGCCGGCTGCCGTCCACCCCTCGGACCCTCCGGTGGAAGCGGGCTTCACTCCTACACGTGGGTCCCTGGTGGGAGGGGAAGACTGGTCTAGAAGCGGAGGGCCCTGAGCCGGTCCACCTGCAGAGAGGGACAGGTGGGTGCAGATTCGCTGGAGGCCAGGGAACGGCCAGGAATGTGGGCTGGGTCTGGATCTGGCTCCGCCACTCCCCCCGGCTCTGGGATGTGAGGCTGCCCTTCCTTCCTCCCCGAGCCTCCTCCGCTAGCTCGTCTGTAAAATGCGAGGGTGTGACACTTGGGTGGGTTTAGAACAGTGTGGCGCGCGGTGAGGGGCTCCGGAAATGTTAGTTGTCCTTCTTAGTACCTCCAGTCCAGAGGCCCTTCCTCCTCAGGAAGCCCTTCCCCTGGCTGCTCCGGGGAAAGACAGACCCAGGACGGTCGGGGCGGGACTCAGCCGTGGGGACGGAGAGCTCCACCCCAGGACAGGGGCTTTGGGACAGGAGGTGGCAGGAGGCCGTGACAGAAGCCACGCCCCCTCACGGCAGCCTCTGGCCCTCCTGGAAGGCAGCCCGGCCCCCGCCGGAGACCGCGCTCCCGTGATTGGGCCCCATCATGTGCCGAAGCGCAGGTGGGCCGGACCCCTCGCCCCAGCTGTGGGCCCGCAGAAGTTTACAGAAGTGTCCCAGTTTCCCTTCCTAGTTCACTCCCGCAGAGACTGCAGACTCCAAGCTGCCGGAGCTGGTGCCCCGCCCCCCGCCCCCCTCCGCAGGGCAGTCCCAGGGGCGGGCTGGGGAGGGCCACAACTTGAAAACAATCAGGAGGACACCCAGGCAGGGGGGTCGGGAGAGACTTGGTCCCTGTTATCTAGGGACCAGAAGGTCAGAGCCGGGGAGCCTGCAACATCCCCAGAGGGGCCCGGGGTCTCCTCTCCCCGCCGCGGAGGGAGGTGGGCCGGCCTCCCGCCGGGCTGCAGAGGCCACGCCTAAGGTGGGAGGATCCCAGGATAGTGTGAGGTGGGGAGAGAACGGGGGAAACGGTGACTGGGTTTCTTTGCTTCTCTTCTAGGCTGGAAGCTAAACCCCGTGGTGGGCGCAGTCTATGGGCCTGAATTCTATGCAGGTACAGGCTGGAGCGGTCACTCTGGGCGGAGCCGGGCCGGTGGGGGTGTGGCCGGCGGGTGGGTGTGGCCAGGCAGGGGCGTGGCCGTGCGGGCGTGGTTGGGCGGTGCCGGGCTAGCTGTGGCTGCGCACTGGCCGGCTCGTTTCGACCTGGCCTCAGGCTTTCCCTCTCACCGCCTCTTCTCTGGCCCCCTTTCCTGCAGTGACGGGGTTTCCCTACCCCACCACGGGCACGGCCGTAGCCTACAGGGGCGCGCACCTACGGGGTCGGGGCCGGGCCGTGTATAATACGTTTCGGGCTGCGCCGCCCCCGCCCCCCATCCCAACTTATGGAGCGTGAGTACCTGGGGAGGCACTTGGGAGGGAGGCATGGGGGAAGCCCAGGGCGCGTGGAGGGTGGGGGGGGAGGCCCTGGGCAGCCGGAGGGGCTAAGCAGCCTTTCCAGAACTGCGGGAAGGTGGGGGGGAGGGGGTGTCGGGAACCCCCAGACCTTTGCACTGCAGTCGCCTCCATATCAGTACCCCAACCCCATCCTGCCATGGGCGCCAAGGCTCACTGGTATTTGGGGGACATTTAGAGCCCCGGCGCCTTGCGAGCTGATTTAATGGGACTGTGGTTGGCCCTTGAGCTCAGCGAGGGCCTGCTCGAAGCCCTCCCTGGACCATTTCCCCGGGGCCCGGTGCCCTCTGCCTGGATGGGGGGGGACAGCTGCCTGGGCTGGGGTTGGGGGAGGGTAAGCAACAGGGGCCGCGGGGCCCCTGGCTTTGTGGGAGAGAGGAACTGACCAGCAAGGGTGTTACTCTATTGTTATACCAAAACAGGGCACTGGAGCAAACGCTTGTTAAAATGCCAGTCCCATGGGCAGGGCTGGCACCCTGCCCCCTCCCTCCTCAGCAGACGCCGGAGCCGGCCTGCCCACCACTCTCTTGTCCGTTTGCTTCCAGGGTCGTGTATCAGGACGGCTTTTATGGTGCTGAGATTTATGTAAGTGCGGTCCGGAGGGGAGGGCGGGGTGGGGCTTGTCCAGGCCTTCAGCTGATTTCCAGGGTCTTGCCCTCCCCCACCCCATCCCACTTCATCCTCGGAACCCCAGAGGGTGAGAGTGCCAGGGCAGTGGGTCCCTGGGGACCTTGGCACAGCGGAGCCTGGGCTGTCTGTGCTCATGTCTTCTCCAGTCCCCAGGGCGTTTGGGTGATGGGGGCAGGGGCGACTCTCCCGTATCCCTAACTGCATTGGGGTCACCGAGTGAGCCCCGGTGGGTACCCCATGTCCCGTACAGAGGCCCAGAGAGAGACCAGGAGGCAGGGGCTCGAGGGCAGACCCCTTGGTGGGTTCCTGTGGCTTCTCTCTCCCTTCGTGGGGCTCCCCCTGCTGCTTCCTCTAGCCCAGAGCCCCAGCTGACAACCCCTTCTCACGCACCTACCCCGCCCAACACGAGACCTTGCTTCCATCGTGGGCATTTGCCCATAATCCAACAGTCCCTTTGTGCCAGGGCCGAGACGTGATCCGGGTTTGCCCTTGACCTTTCCCAGTATCTATGATGGCACCCAGTCACCCATGGGTTCTCCACGCCCACGGGCATCAAAATCAGGGGCCCACTGGACTGCTGGCAGGTCTGTGGGCACTTAACATGTGTCAAGGCCACGAACACAGCCAGGCACGTAATTGGTACCCACCAGTGTGTTGAATGGGGAAGTGAACAGACACCCCTGCCTCACCTCAACCCGGTCCACTTGATAATCTATGGTCCTTAGGTCTCCATTAGGCCAGAAGCGAGGTGCCCCCAGGCCTACACCCACCAGCCAGTCCTCACCTGGCTGAAAGGGGAAGGTTGACAGGCCACGTCAGCCCCGCTAAGCCTCTGTGCCATCTCTCCCTCCCCCTTACCCTGCAGGGGGGCTATGCAGCCTACAGATACGCTCAGCCTGCAGCAGCAGCCGCGGCCTATAGCGACAGGTATGGCTGGGGCCGTGGTCGGGATAAAGACAGACGATGGGGTAACAGGGTCCCTGCAGGGCTGGGCTCAGACAGACGGGAAGACTTCACTACTGCTTGGGCCTGGGGCAGCTCCCCCTGGTGGCACAGAATCTGGACAGAGGAGAGCAGATCCGAGACCCCACCCCCCACCCCCCCCCACCCCGGTTTCTTCAGTCCCTTCCTGCCCTGGAGGCCCCGGAGTGGGAAGGGTACTCAGGAGGCTGTGTTTCTGCCCGTGGGCGCGCCTCCGATCCTTCTCGGGGCTTCAGGGTCTGAGGCCCTTTAGCTCGGAGAAGGAGAGGCAGCAGCTTGGGCTCCCAGGGGCCGTGGCGAGACCAGGTGGGCAGTGTGGCCATCTGAGAGCAGCCGGCCCTCTGCCCAGTGGCGGGCACACCCAGGGGCTGGGGGGGTGGCTCTGTGTTTGGAGGCAGGTCCCCCAGGGGTGGCCTAGCCTAGCACATGGGCGCTTGGTCCATTGGGCACAGAGTTCCTGCTTAGGGGAGCCTGGCATGCACGTGGTGGGTGCCGGCCTGGGGACCACCTGACTGTCCCTCCTGGTGGCACCCGGGGACCCGCACCTTTCTCGAAGCTTCTCGCTGCATCTCACGTGTGGGTTTTGTCCGGTGCGCGGCAGGCCCTTCAGCCCAGCCCTGTCCTACAAGAAGGTGGCATTTCACACACAGAATTAAGTTGAGAGGAAGGCCATCAGGGGGACACAGGGCCATGTCCCCCCCGTCCCCCCTCCCTGCTCTGAGCACTCTGCCCTCATTCTTTCCGGGGATCGAGGTTTCTCTTCCCTCCACCCCAGCTCTGTGAGGACTCCCATTTCCTTCCACGAGGTCCCTGGTAGAACAGCCTGCCCCTCGTCAGGGACAGCACACGCTGGAAGAGCTGAGAGGAGGGTGGCCAGCTGTGTTCCAGACGCTTCCTTCTCAACAGGCAGAAAGGATGGCGAGGAGGGAGGGAGGGCCTGGCGGGCGGGACCACACTGGAGGAGGTGGGGGGCCCGTTGCCACCCCTCACTTGCCCCCATCACCCCCCCACACCTCCCTCTCTCCCCAGTTACGGCAGAGTCTATGCGGCCACCGACCCCTACCACCACACCATCGGCCCCCCAGCGACCTACAGCATCGGAACCATGGTAAGGAGCAGGGGCGCCGCCTGGCCTTAGGCACTGGCCGTTGACAGGCTGGGGTGGGCAGGCCCTGAGGACAATGACCCAGACCTCTGACCGGCGCCTGGGAGGACCAAGGCCTGGATTGGGAGTCTGGGGGAGGACTTGCCCCTTTGAGCCCCCGGGGGACTTCGAGGGAGGCAGGTCCAGTGAGGACGTCTGGCCCTCTGGGGAGCATTCTGGTCCGCCCACTCTGCCCAGTCTTCTGAGGCTCCAGAGGCTCGTGGGGGTGTGTCCGCCACCGTCCCCCTGTGTCCTGTCACTGCGCTTTTCCTCACGTCAAGGAGAGGGACAGGGGCTGCCCCCCACTTCCCACCCAGACCCGTCGGCGGCCCTGGGGCCAGCGCTCTCCCAGCACCCACCCCCCCACGCACTCCCGGCCGGCTCTCGGCACCAGAGGTGTGCAGGCCAGTGTGTCTGTGTGTGTGTGTGTGTATGGCCAGCTGTCGACACATGCAGCCCAGCTCACTCTGTACTCCGAAACCTGCTTCCAGTGGTCACCCGCCTCCTGTGCCCACCCACCCCCGGCCCTGGGGGGTGTTGATGTCGGTTTTTAGCTAGCTTGGCATCCAGCATCAAAGATGAACACATTTTCCGGGGGGTAAGGAGGGAGGAGGTTCGGAGCCAGTACGGATACGTCGTTCCATCTCCCTCGGTCTTGATTACTCCCTCCCCGTTTTTGTTCTTTGATTTTTTGACAAGTTCCCCGCATCCCAGGCAGTCTGCAGTGACAGCTAGCGGCCACAGGGGGCAGCAGCAGGCCTCTTGGGGGCCGGCCCCTCCCCGGACAGAGGCCCCAAAAGTGCGCTCTGCAGGTCCCTCGGCTCCAGGCTCAGCTCAGGGCGCCCCCCACCATGCAGCTGCTGGCTAAAAGCTTTCGTTGATTCACAGAGGGGCCCCTCTTGTGTTCTCATTTTTGCTTGTAAGATTTTCTTTTTTTCCCCTCTGGCACTTGCCGCTCCCATTTCCTGTTGAAATTGGTTGGTGGGGAGGAGGTTCCTGCGGAGACCTCCCTGACCCAGCGCAGCCCAGGGACACAGGAGCCGGAGCATCCAGGACCCGTCCTCCTCAGCCGGACGCAGGGCCAGGCCCAAACGAGGCCCCGGCGGAAGAGGAGGGACCCCAGGGACCCCCTAAAGCTCGGAGGAGCTGGGCGAGCAGCCACAGCCTCTCCTGGTGGAGCCGAGGCCTGGGGAACCCTGACAGAGGAAGTCCGTCCACCCGCCAGAGCCCCCAAGGGGCTCTGAGGAGGCGGGGCCCTCGCTCAGACCTCCCCCGACCCATTAAAGAGAGAGGGGCCCCGGGAGGGCCAGGCCCGAGCCTAGAGAGTCGTCAAGAGGCTTCTCAAACCTCCTTGTCCCGGAGTGCCGGGGCTGATGACCCCAGCAGCCTCCTGGCCCCCAGGCCACCACCAGGACAGAACGAAGCCCAGGGCCCCCCCCCCCTTCTGCCATGGTAACTGGTACCCCGCTCTCCCCAAGGCCAGCCTTAAAACATGGGACTTAGCGATTTCTTTTTGGTTTTCCTTATTTTTTTTTTCTTTTTGCTTTTTCCCCCCCTACCACAAGGCGGTACTGATTGGCTGTTTGTCATCTTTGATGTTGCAGGCTAGCCTCTGCCGAGGAGGGTACAGCCGCTTCACCCCCTACTAGCAAGAGGGCCCAGCCCCTAGCAGCATTCACACTGACTGCCCAGTACACACCACACCCAGCAGGCCAAAACCAGGCACAGCCACCGGGAGGACAGTGCGCCCCCCCCAGTCAGCGGCACGCGACGCTAAAGTCCATAGGTTTTTCCTCCAGCCAGCTGGTGTCCCTGCCCCTCACCATGGCGTGTGTGTCTTTGACCCTGGTTACCCCTGTGTGTCTGAAACCTTGCTTCCTATTTTGACTTTGTTGACGTTGTGACCCCCAAGCCATTTCAGGTACGGTATGCACACAGTGGGAGGGGCTAGGCTGGGCACGAGACCCCCCTCCCCCTCCCCGAGAGCTGGCAGTAGAGCCCGCCAGGGCGACACCCACTCCCCATCATCCCCCGGGGTCTGTGGAGCCACAGGAGACCCCCCCCCCCACGCCAGCGGCCAGCGGGGGCCACAGCCACTGCCCCTCCCCTGGGGTTCAGGGAGGGACGCGGGGACGGTGCCCCCTTCCCACCTTCACCTAGTCACAGGAGTAGCCGTCTCTGCCCTCCTCACCCCCGTCCGGCTGAAACTAACATTTCTGATTGAAGTTTATTGACGTTTCCTGCCGAACCAGTCACAAGCACACGTGCAAGGCGGAAACTGCCGTGGCCACACCAGCCTCGGGGCTGCTGAGCCTCTGTTGTAAGAAAGGAAAATCTAGGAGGAAATTCCCCTGCACCCCGCCACCCCACACACACGCACGCACAAAGCCATCGGCCCTGCAGGGCCCCAGGGGTCGCCCTCAGCCTGCCCGCGGTGACTTCTGGCTGCAGGCTCTCCCAGCCCCCACCCCACTCTGCCAGGCCCCGGGGATGGCACCTTGGCCCTGCCGGACTTGGGGTCCCGGCCAGCCCGGCACCTGTGTTGGTATTCGGGCTACGGCACCCTTCCCCTCCCCCGGGCTTGGAGACATCTTTTTGCCAGGGTCCATTTCAGGAGGGGGGAGCAGGTCGGGAGCAGGGGGAGGCCCATCGCGGGACTTCCTGGCGGAACTGCACTCGGTGCCAGCCTCCCCTCTAGAAAGGTCCCAGGACCGTGCGGGGTCCAGGGAGGAGATTCTGGCTGGGGCCGCCGGTAATCCTGAGACAGCCCCGGTAGCTTCTGGAGGAGGCTGCGCGGTCAGGACCTGCCTCCGTTACAGGAGAAAGTGTCTCGGGCCGGGGAATCCCAGGTGCCCTGACGCGCCAGAGTTGGGCTTCCGGGCGCGGCCAGCCAGCGGGTGTGGGTTCCCCGCCAGCCAGGGCACACCGGGTCCCGGCTGGTGGAGTGGCCGGATCGTGTCCTGGGCGCCGGGCCCTCTCTTCCCACTGCCCAGAGCCCCTCCTTCTCAGCCGCCTGGGTCCGGGCCCCTCGTGGCCTGTGCTGTGCCGTCCACCCACCACGCCCTCTGTCTTCAGCTGGGCCCCCCCTGCCCAGCTCAGCCCTAGCAGAGCCCGCAGGCTGCGCGTGCCGGCCAGCTTCACTGTGCTCTCTGCTCCTGCCGCCCCCCACTTCTTCCCACTGCGAGCCCATACTCTCTGCCCTGGAGAACGAGGTCTGCTTTAAAGTCAGCTCACAGAGGATGATGGGTTCCCGGAAGCTGGGGGGGGGGGGGACAGGCTGCAGCAGGGGGGAGGCGCTAGGACCTTGGGACCCGGGGCCCGGCACCCGTCCGCCCGCCCTGCGCCCTGTGCGGGCCGCTGGGGCTGGTCCCGTCCTCACCGCACGCCTGGCAGTTGCTTCTGTGAAACTGCAAGTCCTTTCTGTTTCTGTTGTAGTGAAAGCTTCCACCGTTTCCTTCTTGGACCATGAAGGGCAAAAACAAAAAACAAAAACAAAACAAAACAAAAAAAAAACAAAAAAAATCACAAAACAAAAAACAAAACAAAAAAAGATGTTAAGATCCAAGCAGCAACAAAACCAACCAAACCGAGAAGCATCCACCACGTCCGAGTCGCGCGTGGCAGCGCACATCGCAGCGAGGGAGCACGTCCGGCGGGCACCGCGCCCAGGAGAGCGCCCGGGCCCCCGCCCCTCCCCGGCCACGGCGCTGGCGGGATGGGGAGAGCAGGAGGGGAAGGGGCCTCGTTTTCTACCAAGTCTTCCTTTCCGGCCCCCCACTCCCAGGGCACGTGGGGCCCAGCGGAGGAACGGGCCACAGGCCTGCGCGGGGGAGAGCAGCTGGCGACCTGACCCTGTTGCCGACCGTGCCGGTGGAGGGGACGGCTGGGCTGGGCTGGGCGCGGGGGGCGGCCACTCATTCCCGGGGTCTCTGGCTCCAGCCCGTGCCCGTCACCCTCACGTCCAGCCGTCTAGGCCCCAGCTCACCCACTCTGCCATGCCGCCAGTGCCCACATCCCAGCGAAGGCGTTTGCAGGCCACCAGAGCCGGTCCGACCAGCAGCCCTGGGGCCCGACCCCAACACCAAGGAAGGGCTGACATGGTTCCAGAACTGTGGGGCGCCCAGGCCCCCCAGTCCGGTGAGGGGGCTCCCGGGCAGCCTGGACAGGATCATTCCCCTTACCTAAGAGCATCGGGAGGGTAAGGGCCTCGGGGCTGAGGACACGCTCTGGCCGGTTCCTGTTCCCTTTCTGGAGGCGGCCCTGGGCCTGGTCTGTGGGAGGGAAGGCAGGCCTCATGCCGCCTGCTGGACCGGGCCCTCCTCACCGCTGCCCTGCAGGGGAGCAGAGGGCGGGCGGGCCAGTGCAGCACGGTGAGGTCCGGAGTCAGGGTGCCGCGGGGCTGGACGGCCAGGCCAGAGCAGGGAGAGCGAGGGGTGGGGAAAGGCCCAGAGGGGTGCCCGGGTCCGGTCCCAGGGTGGCTGGAGAGCAGACCGTAGGCAGCAGGGAGGAGGCCCTGGCCAGGCAGGGATAGCTGGAGTAGGGAACAGCAAAAAATAACAAACATAGGCTCCCAACATGGCTCCACTGTCTCATGAAACGTAAAAATTTAAAAAAAAAAAAAAAAAAAAAAAAACCACCTCACTTTATATATTCAGCATCAGCTCCTGAAGTGAGCCCCTTTTCTATTCCTGTTGTACAGAGCCCCGCCCCGCCCCTCCCGTCCAGAGCCCCCTCTTCTTGCGGCAGCTCCGCCCCCGGCCCCGCCCTCCCGGCCCCCCAGGACTGCAGCCGAGCCCCAGGCTTCCTTTCTTACCATTCTGTATGCTTCCAAGGTGTGACCATTCAAATCAACAGTATTATTATTAAGATTATTAATAAAGATTTCTTTCTTCAAACCAGGACGACGCTTTTTGATTTGGCAGCTCCCGGGCGGGGCGCAGAGGGTGGAGGGCCGGGAGGAGCCCCGCGGCCCGGGAGGGGAGTCCGGACACCTTTCTGGGCCAGACGGCAGAGCCCCCGCCCTCCGCACTCCTTTCCCGACCCGACCCAGGACAAGCCGGAGGCAGGGCTCACGCGTACCCCTGGAGCCTCGCCTCGTCCCCGCTGCGGTAATGCTTGTAACGTTTCGAGCACATTCCGGGGGAGACCGCCACCGGGGCCCCTTCCCAGTGAGCAGAGGCTACCCCACACCGGCGCCTGGCCGGGCCCAACGTGGTGCCGAGCAGCAGCTGTGGCCAGCCAAGTGCGAGCGGGAGAGGGTACGGGGCTGGGGGCGCCGTGGGGAGGAGGGCCCTCAGATCCCAAGCGCGCCCCGGGCTCTACCGGTGTGATGGGCGATGGGCAGAGCCCTGGTCCCGCGCTTCAAGGAGAGCCCCGGGGGCGGGGCAGGGGGGCGCCCCTGGAAGGCTGGGGCGCAGAGCCCTGCCATCCTCCCCACCCCCGAAGAGGGAGCAGGACCGGAAGGAAAGCACAGGTCAAATCAAGAGCTGAGAAGCCTTGGGCGTGGGGGGCTGGGCCAGAGTCCAAAAGCAAGGTTGCCCCACCCACCACTCAGCTCACCAGTTTTCACGCAGAACAATTTATTTGAGAGCGATTACACCCACCGCAGGGGCACAGGCTGAAATGCCAACATACTAAGTTTCCTGCCCAGAGCCTCTGCTGTCTGCAGGCCGGGGACGGAGCTCCCGGGGAGCTGGGGTTGCGTGGTCTCTCGCTTCTAGTCGCCTGCCCCCCAGACTGTGAGAAGGTCACGGCCGCTATAAATTTTCCCTCCTTCTCTGCATAAAACATTTGGGGGAACCAGCAATTAAAGAAGCAAACAGGCCTCGTGAATGAAGAGCTGGACGTCACAGCAGGCGGTCGGCTTCGGGGTACCCGGGGCTCCCCCCGCTGGGGACGCAGGGAGCAGGCCAGGAGCCTCCACCCCGGTCCCCCGGGGCACGAAGCAGGAGAGGCTCAAAGTGCTCCAGGGATAGTTCCAAACTGCGAACACGCTTGTGTGAGCAGCTCCGAGTGGCTCAGGTCCTTCCCACCAGTCTGCTGAGCCGTCCAGCTCCGCAGGGACAACCAGGGGTCGTGGGTGGCCTGCGCTTCCCAGCTGGTCAGTGGAGTCACCATCCTGTTCCACATGAAGCACTTCCCCCTCGGCCAGGCAAACCCATTCCCCACCGGGGGCTGAGCTGGGTAGGCCACGCACGGGACTCGGAGAGTAAAACTTTGTTCCTCTGTCTCACCGGGAAGGGGGCACGTGGGTGCCTGGGCAAACGTCAGCCCCGAAGGAGACCCCCTTTGCTGTCCTGCTGGCCGAGTTTACCAAGGCCACCCCGACACCCCTCTGAACCCCCGGCTGAGGCGCTGTGGCTGTACTGCCGCCTGGTGGCCTCTCTCCTCCCTACAGCGTGAGACCAAGTCCGTGGACCCCTGGCCTTGGACCCGAGGCCACCCCTTAGGTGTGACCCCCTGGCTGGGACTGTCTGGCCCTTGGGACCGCTCCACCTCTCATAGCATGGGTGGAGGACAGAGAAATGGGCAAGTGACCCCCAACGATGGCCCTGGGCAGCCCCAGGGTGAGACCCCGGGAGTGACGACACTGCTCTGGCCCAAGAGAGGAGCCGGGCAAGGCCTCGGGGTGGAGAGCCCACCCCTAGGAAGTCAGCACAGTGGCCCAGCGATCGACAGGGGAGCTGTGTGACTGCAGGAGCCATCTCTGACTCCCTCACCCCCTCCCCTCCTCCCCATGCAGAGCCACTGGCAGAGGGAAGGAAGGTGCTAGAAGACAGAGGAGGCAAGAGAGGAAGGCGGCCCAGTGAAGAGAGTCCTCGAAGGGCCTTTGCTAACACCTCTCCGGGGGCCGTAGCGCGGCTCACCCTGGGAGAGGCTGAGGCAAGCGGATGTGATGGAACAGGGCAGCCAGAGCGCCCGCAGACAGGCTGGGGCCGGGCTGCAGGCCGAGGGCCTTTCTGGGCCTCCCGGGCTGGCCCAGGGGCCCAGAGGACGGCCTCCGTGCAAGCTTCGCCAGGACCAACAACCCGGGAGAGACACAGCAGGACCCGGGGCCCGTGAGATGCCCCACAGGTGGCCCCAGCTCACGGGGACAGCGAACTGGGAAAGCCGCAACACAGGATGGTCTGGACTGGGGCAGCCCACCTGGCCCGGGGGCAGGTACGACCTGGTGCCAGCCCGGCCAGGGGCTCAGTCCTCAGCACCCTCCCCCCACTCCGCCCTCAGCCCTCACCCTGGGAATCGCCCCTGGGCTGCTCAGAGGCCACCACCCGCCTCCTTCAAGCCTGGTGAGCGTAAGCGTCTCTCGGCCCATTGGGAAGCGGCCTTCTCGGACGGACGGGACTCGCTTTCCCCAGTTCTGTCACTTGCAGAACTGTATTCCACAGAGGAGACGGAACAGAGCTCCTTCACCCCAGGAAATCGCCCACCCAGCAAACGGACCTCTCGGGTTTCCGATTAGCAACGTCCCCCACAAGAAAGCCCCAGCCCGCAGCCTCCCAGGGGCCTGTGGTCGTCTGCACGCTTCGCGGGGCCCCGGCGCAGAAGCAGCCGTAGCCTCGAGGCCGGGAGGGTCTGTGCTTTAATGCTCGCTCACGCGTGGGGCCAGGAGTAGAGCAGGGCCGCCCGGCCCCACTCGGCCTTCGGCACCAGAAATCCCTCCCTGGAGACGGGCTCCACCAGGAACTCCACGCGGCCGTCCGTGCCTGGCCCCGCGGCTGCCACCGCCAGGTCCACTACGCGATACTGGTTGACAAACGCCAGGCCCAGGAGCGCGGGCTTCTCCGGCCCCGGGGGCCCCTCCGCAGGAGAACCGGTCGCTCTGCAGCAGTGGATGCGGAAGCATCGGATGTGAGACAGGGGGTAGGACCAGTGCAGAGCACAGCTGAGCCGGAGCCGGGCCGGGCGCCGCTCCTCCTCCTCCTCCTCCTCCTCCTCCTCCTCCTCCTCTTCCTCGGGGGCGGCCCGCTGCCAGCGCACCCGGGAGACACTGACGGCCTGCACCCGGGGCAGAGGGCTGAGCAGGCTGTTGGCATCCACCACCTGGCGGGAGGGAGAAGGCTCAGCCCGCGGGGGCCGAGGGCGCCCGGCCCCGCGCGTTCCCGCCGGCTGGCACCCTCACCCCTCCGGCCCGCGAGCCGCGGGGGCAGGCGGGGCTCGGCTGCAGGCGGCACCCCCCTCCTCTGCAAGGGCGCCCGCCTCACCTGGAGCTCTCCCAGGCGGCAGACAAAGGCCTCCTGCTCCCGGCTGCCGGGAGGCCGCGAGAAGCTGACCCAGAGGTCCTGCAGGACGCAGCCCCGAAGGTTCACCTCGTAGCAGCTGGGGGGGGGGGGCAATCGGAGGCCGGTCACAAGGAGCCCACCTCAGCTCAGCGCCCTCCAGGCCCCGAGCCACGTCGGGAAGGGAGACCCGTCCCAAAGCGGTCCCTGTGGTCAGCGGGAGACCCCAGCCGTGAGGCACGACCGTGACGGTTCCCAGCAGCGTTCCTGGGTTTGTGTCACGGGGCCGCCTGAACTCCTCCGGTTCTGGGGCTCTCGGGTGCCCCCCACCACGTGGCCATCCCCTGCCGGAGTCTCGACAGGAAGAAAAGGCACTCACCGCTGGACCCAGCCCCCGCTGAGCTGCTGGCCGCAGCGGCCCACCCATCTGGCCAGCTTGGTGGGGGGCACCCGGAGGGGGCGGGGGCTGTGCCTGGAGCTCGCTTCTGCTGCGGGAGGAGACCCAGGACTTGAGAATGAGGAGGGTCCAAAGGAAACCACACGGGGAGGCGTCTCTTCTGGAGGCCAGAAGGCTCCCTGGTGGCACCAGGCGCCCAGGGCCTGCCAAGACAGGCTGAGGCCCTCGGGGGAAGAACAGGGCGGAGAGCCCCCACACCCCCAGGCCCCACAGACGTCCTCCTTCTCGGTGCCATGGCTGGCGGGAGGCCTGATCCCCACGTCTCCGTGGGAACAGAGACCCAGTCCCCCACGGCACGCTGTGCTGCCCAGTGGGGGCCGTGGGCCGCAGGCTCTGGCTGGCTGGGGAGTCTCCCTGTCAGGCCTGGACCACAGCAGAGGCGGGACCTGCCTGCCTCCGCCCACCCCGGTGCACTTTCTAGACCCCCCTTCCCTGAGGCGTCCCCTGAAACAGAGGAGGCCTTCAAGAGGCAGGGGCCAACCCTACCCCCTCACCACTCAACGTCGAGATGCCACCGACGTGACAGCTGCCCGCGTCCCCAGTGGTGAGCTCCAACGCCACCCCAACATCCGAAGGCCCTTCAAGCTTATACACCATGGACAGGAAGATTTTGGGGGGCACCGGGACGTGCAGGGAGAACAGCCTGTGGGAGGAGGCCAGCGATGAGGGGCCACAGCGTAACCGCGGGGACGCCAAGCTGGCTCCCGCTCACTCCCGCCAGCCTCTCCCCGCAGGACCCGGGAGCCGGGGCAGCACAGGGCGTGCGCTCTGGTCCCGCCCGAGGCTGGGGACGGCCCTCCCCCCATCCTTCCGTGACCCAAAGATCTCGGTTCTGCGACTGCACAGGAACGAGAAGCGGTCGGACTCGGCAACGGCGAGCAGGGCGGTGGCTGCGGTGGGGGGTGGGGGTGGGGGGACGGGCGCTGCTCTGCGGGGCCAGGTTCGGTTTTGCGAGGCGAGGAGGTGCCGGGGTGGTTTGGGCAGCCGGTTCGCGCTGCCGCCCCACCCGCTCAAAGACGCTTGAGACGGAGAACCGGAGAACCGTACGTAAAAACCACCCGGTTCTGTCTGTCCTCATCCCGGCTGCTGCCGCCCAGCCGCCCGACAGGGGTGGGGGTTCGCGATCGGCAGGGGTGGGGGGAAGCGGATGACCCCACGGGTCTCATCCCCACCCGCCTACCTCACAGCCACGTGCCCGACATCGGGCGGGATCACCCCGCGGATGAGCAGGGAGCTGCCCCCGTTCCAGGCGTCCTCCAGGCAGCAGTGCGTCTTCACCCAGCCCTGCCCGTCCCCTTCCGGCCTGTGCTCTGCAAACAGGGGCTGGATTTCCTGGGCGCTCGGGTGGTACCAGGGCCCCACCGCCTCCTCCTGCAGGACGAGGCCACGTCAGGGGGGGGGGGGGGGCTGGGGGCCCAGGGGGCACCGTGTACACGGGGGGACGGGGAAGCGCAGCACGGCCATCCCTCGCACGCCCCCGAGCCCCCCACCTGTCCCAGGGCACACCAAAGGTGACGCGGCCCAACCGGGAGCCCCACGCACCTGGCCGTAGCACACTCTTCGAGTCCCCATGCCCAGGCAGAAAGAAGTGACAAAGGGCAGAGAGCAGATGCTGTGTGGGGGCAGGTAGCGTCCCAGCAAGCCCCAGAACCTGCAGAGACAGCCTGGACTCACTCTCTGCGACCCGAGGCCCCCCCGCATCCCTCCCAGAGTGGCCACGGCTGTCTGCGGAAGCGGCCCCTCGGGGACCCCAGGTTCCACCCTTGCCGCTTAACTGGTCGCCAGGACCCTCCCGCCCGCAAGCACCCCAGGTAGCTGACTTCTCGCGAGCTGAGCCCCTCCCCCTGCCCGGTGTGCCCTGGGAAGGTCAGTGGAGAGCAAGGCCTGAGCTACCCGGAGACACGTTTGAAATTGCCGGAGCCCCCATCCGGCCATCACTACGCCCCTGGGCCGCGGGACAGGACTCACTTGTCCTGGTTCTGGAAGAAATCCCTCTTCTCCAAACACTCGTACACCCAGCCAGGGGCAAAGAGAGCGGCCGAGAACCCGTGCTTCCGGATCAGCTCCAGCGACTAGGGAGACAGCAGTCAGGGGACGCCCCTTCCCCGCGAGCGCGACGCCTCCCTCCCAGCTCTGAGGGGGCCTTCGAACTCAGTCCCCGTCACTCCTCAGCCCACCAGCAGAGGCCGCTGCAGCAGTGCCGGGAAGGAAGGCTCTGGGCCGGCAGGGGGCTGCAGGGGGGCGGCTCTCACATGCTGCCTCTCCAGCGCCGTACCTGTCATCACGTTATCAGACTCGCAGCGGGTGGAGAGGATCTTCGGTTATTGGATTAATTTATTCACTTAGAGCTTAATTAATGAGCAAGAACATCCCCGTGGCACTGGGGACGGGGCGGGGCTGACAGCCCGGGAGACAAGCTGACTCCCTACTTATCCCACACCAGGAGCTCAGCCCCAGCAACCCCTCCTCTCTCTCCTCACTGCTGCCTTGCCAGAAAAACCTCTCTAGCTATTAAGCCAGCAATTCCCCAAACCGCTCTTTTGCCTGGGTCCTTAGCCCTGAGCTGCCGGAGAAAGACCCCCAGCTCCCTGCCAGGGTCCCCCCGGCCCACCCAGTGGCTCCAACTGCCGACTCAGTGCCCTTCCGGAGCACACGGTCCCGACAGACGTAAAAGCGAGTCAGAGACTCGGGCCGGAGGTCCGAACGGTGCTGCTGCCCATCAACACCTAACACAAGTACCACCCGAGCACAAGAAGGGGCTGGAAGTTAGGATTTCGGGGCTCGGCTTGGCCTCGGGGCAGGTCACCGGTGTTCCCCGGTCCTCAGTTTCCCCACTCTGGGAAGAAGGTCGCCTCAGTTTCCCTCGAGTGCAGGTGGGAACGGAAGGTCCACAAGAAAACCAGGCCCGCGGAAGGCACGCCGGCCACCACCCCCACCCCACCCCCGGCCCCGAGGGCCACCCCCACCTTGTGGGTGTCGAACTGGCCCCCGACGACGTTGCCCCGGGCGAACACGTCCACTCCCACGTACACGTCGGCCCGGCGCTCGCCGGCCTGCGCTACCATTCTGTCCAGATGCTCCTCCCGCCAGTTGTAGTTAGTGAAGAAGCCGTGGCAGGAGTCGAAGAAGATCCTGGGAGGCGGCGGGGACTGGCCGTGAGGCCCGGACCGGGAGGCACGGGGGCCGCCCACGCTGGACCTCCCCCTCCCTCGCCTCCACTCATAACCCACAGCCGGGGCTGCCTCCAGGCCCGGGACGGAGGCTGCCCCGGACAGCGGGGACCCCCGGCACAGTGCCAGCTGGGCCCCCCGTCGCTCTCGCCCCTCCCGCTCCCCCCCCCCCCCCCCGGGGCGGCCGAGTGCGCCAGGCCTCCGGGAGACACGCGGCACTGCCGGCGACCCCTCCACCCAGGGGGCCGCCCGGCTCACCGGTTCTGCTCATTGAGCTCGTTCTGCCACATGACCTGCCCGCTGCTCACCACGCTGTCGTACCAGAGCACCAGGCCCCCCGGGACCTGCCGACAGAGCTGCGTGCTCAGGTACCGGAGGAAAGGGGGCACGTTCCCCACCGCGGCCAGCTGGAGAGGGGTGAAGAGAAGGCCCTCGGTGAGGCCCAGGGACGTCGGGCAGAAGTGCCCACACAGGACGTAGAGGAGGACACTTCACCCCAGAAGCAAACGGATGGACACACACCAAAGAAGCCACGGTCCCAGGAGCCCCTCCACCCCACAGCCGCCGAAGGGCGGGTCCAGCCACCTGGCCTCTGACTCTCCTCCCTTCCTGAGGCAGGAAGGATAACGGGCACGGCCACCAAGAAAAGATTAAAGGCCACGAGGGGGGAGGCTGGCGGGAAGGGAAGCCACACGCGTGGCCCAAGAAAAGCAAACGGAGGAGGAGAGGGGTCTCCTTGAAGGAGAACACGGAGCTCGGCCAACCCAGGTTTCTGGACACAGCGCCAGAGAAGGTTCTGCGTCGCTTCGAAGGAACGGAGATGCGTGGGGCCGGCTCCCGCCGCCGTGACGGGGAGCCGGCCGCAGTGCGGGCCCCGCCAGGCCTAGCTAGGGAAGCGGCAGGGGGACAGCGCCTGCGACAGGGCTGGGCAGGCACCGGAGAAGGTCGTGCTCACACTCAGAGAGCTCTCGATGTTGATGAGCCAGCCATCAAAACGGAAAAACTGGGCGATCAGGACGAGCTGATCGGCCACCGCCTGGTAGGAGCGCTCGTCCCCGGCCAGAAAGGCTTCACAGAGCCGCCCACCTTCTTTCCACTCGGCGATGAAAGTCCCTGCCAGGACAGAGAGAGACGAGGTCAGGCGAACCCAGCAGTTAGCAAAGCGCGGTTCCTGCCACAGTACATCAGCGTGGCCTTCAAGGCAGACGTTCAACTTCTCGGCTGTCCCCGGACAACTAGGGAACCAAACGCCCTGGGGGCAGGGCCCAGCAGTCAGTGCTAAACAAGCCAATACATGTTTCAGGGGCCGGTGAAGAAAGCTTGAGAAGCCTCACTCCATCCAGGGACCGGCCGGCCACCTGTGGCCTGCAGACCACCTATTTTTTATAAACGCAGGTTGTCGTTTTGTTTTGTATTGTTTTGCTAAGTTTATTTACTCATGTTGAGAGGGGAGGGAGGGATGGGGGCGGAGAGGGAGAGAGAAAATCCCAAGCAGGCCCCACGCCGTCAGCGCGGAGCCCGACACGGGGCTCGAACTCGTAAACAGTGAGATCACGACCTGAGCCAAAATCAAGAGGCGGACGCTCAACCGACTGAGCCCCCCGGGCGCCCCTATAAACGCCGTTTTCCAGGAACACAGCCATGCCCACCGGTCTGCCCGCCGCATATGGCTCTGTTGTCTCTCTAGCAATTGCAAGAGTGGCCCCGTGGCCGGCCCCTTCCGGAAGTCCGCCTTGGCCGGTCCTGACCTATCGAGGCGGCCCCAGGCGCCGAGCTCTACTCGCTCAGAAGCAAAGGCCTAGCCTGTTCGCCCCTGCGACACCTGGCAGGTGTGCGACCGAGCCTGGCTGAGCGGGAGGCGAGCCCTGGGATCTTACCCAGCACACAGACCCCGTGCCTGTGGGCAGCGTTGGTCCAGCCCACGGGGGGGATGGTCACCAGGTGATGGCTGAAGTACACAAAGATGTCAATACACTGCCAGTGGTAGAAGCAATAGGGATTTTGCGCCGCCGAGCCCTGAATGAACCTGCGTGAGAAACACAGCAGTCGGGACCCGGGACACGGGGACCCCAGAGCGAAAAGAGACTAGCGAGGCCCCAAGGGAAGATCCTCTTCAGTCGCGGCCAGTGATGCCGAGAGCTCGCTGCGCACAGTGTAGACGCTGGGTCGAGTGAGAAACAGAACGACACCTCAGTCCTTATCTCGGGAGGTCTTAAGGGAAACGTGTTCACCGGGCCGCGCAGGCAGTCACCCCCGGACCCCACGGCGGTTTTGAGCCTCCACAAACCCAGACAAGACAGAAGAAAGGAGAAGCGGAAGGCCTCACGCAAAAGCTCCAGGCGCCTGGTGTCCCCCACACTAGTCCCTTGACGGTTCCTCCAGGATGGTCTCCGTGCACGTAAGGTCGGGCGGGTAACCACATGAGCCGCACCCGAGACGTCACCACCTGCCTCGGCCTGTCCCTTGGTGGCCGACTCTGACTCAAGCCTGCCCATCTATCGTCCCGTCCAAGAGTATTTTATAGACGTTTAAGACCCCTGAGCGCACCGCCGGCGACTCTGGAGGAAGCGTCCCTGGCTGGGGGAGGGGCGGAGTAGGACACTCAGAGCGGTGGGCCGAGCACGGAGTCAGAGCCAAAGGGACGGGCTCCGGGCCCGGCAGTCTGGTCCAGAGGCCCGGCTCCTGGCTGTCTCTGCCACACCGTCCCTCCCTCCTTCCCCTCCATCCGGTCCCACAGAAGGAAAACACGCAACAAATTTAACGTCAGGCGATGTCCTCGCAAAGCCTTACTTGTCATCCAGGTATCCGCCCATCATGTCATGGCACAACAACGTCCGGGGCCTCCGGCTGCTCAGAGGGGGCTGCCGACACTTGAGGGGTTCCAGGGCCACATTAAAGCTGTCCTCCGCGTCGGGCGTCCACGCCAAGAGTTCCTCCAGCGAAGGTAAGTAAAAGCTGATGGGTTTGGTGGTGTCCTTGTCATAATATCTAGCTGGTCAGACGAGGGAACAGTGAGGAATCGATGGGTTAGCAGAGACGCTCTGACAATAACCGAGCGAGAACGGAGACCAGGAAGGGGCGGGCCTGCCCCGAAGCCCCAGGGGTGAACTCGGAGACAGCGTTCAGAGCCTCGGTCCTTCTCACCTGGCAGAGGATCCCGGGTAAAACTGACCACTTCACGAAAGACTGCTTCTTCTTGTTCCTCCCCGATTCTAAGCAAGGAGGAAGTTAAAAAAATTTTTTAAGTAAAAGGGTAAAGAAAAACAACACTGAGAAGCACACGGACTAGGCTCCATCCAGACGTGTGGAGGGGAGGCGGTGCTATTCTCGGACTTAGGGTTTGAATACAAGCTACGGGAATACGTATAAAGAGGCCAGTAGGCACCGATGTTCCTGCTGTCGGAAGAACAGCCCATCCTCTGTACCAGCCACCCAGACATCACCCTGCAGGACCAAAGTCGTGCTTCGCAGAGTCCACGGGTTCTTGGCCAAGGGCCAGGAAACCTCACAGAACCAGAGTTTCAGGGCCCCAGAGAGCAGGGCCACACTTCCTCCCCAGTCCACGTTTCTGTGGGTATGTTCTGTGGATGCCACACTAACTCCCCAGCTGCCGTGGAGGATTCTAACAGAAAAAAAAAAGGGCACTTTCGGTACGTGAAGTTGGAAAAGCCTGGATAAAACCAAATTAGCTTTCTTTTTTTTTTTTTTTTAAATGTTTATTTTTGAGAGAGAGACAGAGTGTGAGCGGACAAGGGGTAGAGAGAGAGGGAGACACAGAATCCGCAGCGGGCTCCAGGCTCCGAGCTGTCGGCACAGAGCCCGACACGGGGCTCGAACCCACGAACCGTGAGATCGCGACCGGAGTCGAAGTCAGACGTTTAACCGACTGAGCCCCCCAGGCGCCCCCAAATTATCATTCTTTTAAAAACAATTATTGTCATCAGAGTACAAGAAGACACGGCCAGCTACCATTTATTGGCTGTGGGCTTCAAAGCGGAAGTTGTCTAAACCTACCAACATCCATGGCCTCTTCTTTGTGACTTTCTTAGGAGACCCTGAGACCTGCCAGGCGAGTGGATGGGATGAGACATTCAAGTCTCATTAAAGTGGATGTGCTAAGTGCTTGGGAAGTGCTCCCTTGCGAATTTCATCCTATGGCTGTGCTTTTCCCTCTCTCTTGATGATTTCTCGGTCCTTCAGCTTGTCTCCCCCAATACCCCCACTCCAGGAACTGTCAGAACACTTGTTGGTCTGTACCAGAGCGTGAGCCATCTCAACATTCCTATGCAGGAGCAAAAGCGTCCCCACCAGCGGGCAGCCGCTTGCACTCCATCCCTGTTCCGTCTGAAACACCCCTGGTCTCCTTTTGGGTTTAACACGAAGCTAGGGATGCTGTTTCCAAGAAGGCCATAGAGGGGTGCTCCTAACGTCCCCCCAGGTGAGCAAAGGTCCCAACAAAGAACCAAGCATGGGCGCCGAAGGGCACGTCCATCCCTTCCGTGCCTCAGCCTTTGCCCACTCCGTTCCCGCGTCTGGAACACCCTTCTTCCCATTCGCCACCTGCTCCCTAAAGACTCGGTGCAGATATCCCCGCTCCAGGCACCACCCCCTTCCTGTCCAGCAAGGGTACGAATGACACCAGCCGGCCTCCTCCGCGAGGACCCACGGCCGACGGCAGTGGGCGAGGGCGAGGACACACAAGCTTTCCACCCACAGCACCGCCAATGGCGGCCCCGCCGGACCCCCGCCCACCTCCTCCGCTGCCACCGGCGCACAGGCCGCCGCTTCCGCTGCTCCTCCCGCGTCGCGTGCGCCCCAAGCCGCGCAGCCGCCCGGGTCCTAGGCCCCGCGGTCTCCATCACCACGCCGCGCCCGCCGCCACGGCCGGCCTCCGGCCAATCGCAGGCCTGGATCAGACCCCGCCGCTGAACACCGGCCAATCGCTGGCCTGGATCCGGCCCCGCCTTCTGCCGCTAACCAATAGCAAGTCAGGGCCCGCCCCCCGCCCCCGCCCAATGGGGTTACTGCGCCGTACGGCTGTTCCGCCCCACCAGGCCGCAGGACTTCCAGCTCCTGCTCTGGGCTCGCCCCTGAGCGGTGGGGACTTTGTAGTCGGAGGACGGCCTGGGGCGGGGCCTCGGCGGAGGGCGGGGCCACGGCGAAGCGCGGGGGCGGGTCCGTGGCGGCGCTGAGGCCGGCTTTTGGAGACTTCGTATTGTCTCGCTCCGTTTCCCCCCGGCCCCCTTTTGCAGACGAGCAACGTCCCGAAGGTCCCAAAGTCAGTAAACTGCAGCAGTGAGAGCCGAGCTCGGTTCGTCTAAGATAATTTTCAGGAAAACGTGAAATCCTAATTCTCATTCGGGTTTTAAGTAGGGAGAAGTGATAAAGGCTTTATTTCTACTCGTTAATCAGAGAAGCAAGCAGCCAGACGTTAAAACCAGTTCAAAGAGAATAGAAAAGGAGACCCGTTTATAGATGAGGCGCATTGAAATGAACATGTAAGTAGAGACAGAACTAGTTTTTCTGCAGGGTGGGGTTGGGGGCGCGGATCCCTGAGCTCCCCGAGAGACAGTCTACACCTTGTGAAAGAGAGCAAGGCTGGGGTCAGATGACTGCTTGGATGTGTGGTAGACGACGCATCGTGTTCCACTGAGGCATGGATATTTTTCTACACCCTGAATCTGCACTCTGCAGTAGGTAGGGCCCCCAAGCTCACAGGGCCTGAGGGTTTCTCAGAGGAGGCACGTTCCCAGCATCTTGGGCACTGTTCACAGTAAAAGTGGTGGAAGGAGATCTGAGCAGGGAGAAGTGTAGTCCGGCGGGAGGAATCCATGAGCACCTGGCCCCCGCGGTCCCAAACAGACCAGTCTCAGGCAGTCACTGCTGAACAGAATCCAAAGACAGAGAAACAAGTAGTGGGGAAACAGGAAAGGAATTTATTTCAGGGAGGCCAGCACCGGGAAGACAGCAGACTATCGGCTCAAAGACTGTCTCCAAAGTGCTGAAAAGACTTCCAGGTTGATATAAGGAAAATGTGGGACAGAGGGCGGTGGATATGTGCAGATGGGCAGCGGAGGTCAGGTGGATCACTGTCTTGGGGTCAATCATGGGGGTCTTGCCAGCTCAGGGCACTTCTTGATGCTTGAGGGGGGGTAGTTTTCTGTTCCCACCACGGGATGCTTTGCCCGAAGGATCTGTTGCCTGAGTTAAGAGATAAGCTGGAAGAACTTAATCGGAGGTCAGAATGGAAGTAGTTGACGTCCTGTTTCAGAAGCAGGAAGTTCAAGGAGGCCAGACGCAGGGCTGGGGCCTGCAGGGCCAAGCGTGGGCCAGCCTGAGGCTCTCCTCTCCCAGCTGCTGACACCCCTGTGTGCAGCTGGGAGTGTCCAGCGCTGGGCTGCAGCTGCTCCCAAGCCAAGTTGAGTGGGCCTCTTTACCGTGGTTGCAGACTTTGAACTTGATGAGGCCCCAAGCGTCCATAAACCTTGAGCACGGCGTGATGATTCAAGCTGTGGAATTTGAGCCCGGGCCATACTGCCGGGAGGACAGGCCATCGTGGGGCAGGGGACAGCGATCCACGGGGAGGACAGAGATTGCAAAGTGCTGGGGAGTTCGCCAGGAGAAGGGGGAGCAGGGCCACAAAAGTCACTCCAGCTGTGATCAGGTGAGCACAGAGGATATGAAGTCTGTGGTCCGTACTTAACCAGTTGTTCCCAAGCACTTACCCGCAGCTTAGTGATAAATGTAAATAAATAAGCTTTTTGTCCTAACAATTAAAACATAGTTCTTAGAGATACATTAAACAGTCCTTAGGTAATGCTCAGTCTCTGGGGGGAAAATATGCCCAGGCCTCTCTTTTCTGCCCCTCTGCACAGCATTAGCCTCTGGTCTAGGCAGACAGGGGACAGTCAGGTCTTGTGACCTCTGTGTCGGCCCCTGCTTGCTGCCTTCCCGGCTGACCCTCGTGGCTCCTGGCCTCTCTAGGGATCAGGACGAGCCTGGAGGTCCCCGTGTCTGCCTTGAGGTCACACTGCTCCCTGCTGGGGCTCTAGACCTCTCTGAGATCTGGCTGGGCCCCCTGGAACCCTAACCCTTGTAGGATTTCCAGATAAAATACAGGATGTGTTCCCCTGCATGTGGCCAGCCTGTGTGCCTCCCTCTGTTGACACACAGTCACTCCAATGACACTAAAATGGCATACCCAGACTGCCTGCCCTTACCCGGCCCCTACACAAACATTACATTCACTTTCCCCTTTTAAAAATTTAAAGTGCTCTAGAGAAAATTAACGTTCCTTTTAACCCCCCTCCCTCCTGGTTTCCTGGCCTCCCCTTGTCCTTCAGAGATGCCTCAGTGTCCTACTGAGGACGTCATCAGCTAGGCCTCTTTCCTTCGAGATGTTTTAAAACATCTGGGGGTCTTGGGTGGCTCAGTCAGTTGGGCGTCTGACTTTGGCTCAGGTCATGATCTCGCGATTCACGGTTCGTGAGTTCAAGCCCTTGTGTCAGGCTCTGTGCTGACAGCTCAGAGGCCTGGAGCCTGCTTCCGATTCTGTGTCTCCCTCTCTCTCTCTGCCCCCCCCCATTCATGCTCACGCTCTCTCTCTCTCTCTCCCTCTCAAAAATAAATAAACATTAAAAAAATAATAAAATACTTCCAGTAGTAGCTGGAACTATAGAACATTGTTTGTGTCTTATAAAAATAGCATCACGTTGTACAGATTACTCTGTATCTTGCTTTTTTCACCCAGCAATCCTTTTGAAATCGAACCATGTTGAATTACATGGCTCTAACATGTCCGATTTTACTGTTATTTAATACGCTGTCACTTTAACACATCACCGGCCGCTTTCCAACCTGCCCACCTGTGGCAACTTAAACAGAAGTATTTGTTTGCTTTTATTTTTTGAATGTTAAAATGAACATCTTTGTATAAATCTTCTGGGACACCCATAGGCTATTTTTTTTTTTTCTTTTTCAGGTAAAAATATAGGAGTCGAGTTGTGAGCGGTGATCACGTGCGCATTGTCATACTTTACCCTCGCTAATGAGCTGGTCCGAAGGGGCTCTCGCGTTGACACGTTTCCATGCACCCGGTATGTATGTGTTGCCCCCCAGCCTCTTAGCCCTGATATTATTTAACTCGGATTTTCTGCTCACCCGATGGGTGCACCTAGCAGTCTCTTTTTTATTTATTTATTTTTTTTTACTTTTTTTTTTTTTTTTTTGAGAGCGAGACAGAGCACAAGGGCAGAGAGAGAGGGAGACACGGAGTCTGAAGCAGGCTCCAGGCTCTGAGCCATCAGCACAGAGCCCGACGCGGGGCTCGAACTCACAAACCGTGAGATCATGACCTGAGCCAAAGTTGGACAGATGCTTAACTGACTGAGCCACCCAGGCACCCCAAATATAGTTGTGGTGTGTGTGTGTGTGTGTTGCAGGTATATAACTTCCAGATGCCATCAGAGGTAGGTCTTTAACATTTTATTTTCCTTTTTGATTGTTGGTCTGTTCAGATTTTTCTTTCTTCCTGGGCCAATTTTGCTAATAAATGTTTTCCTGGAAAAGTGTCCTTTTCATGAGGTTTTCAAATGCGGGGTATTAAGTCCTTCCTGATCCTATTTTTTAATCTCTTGGTTATGCCCTCTCTTTAATTCCAATGTTGTTTATTTGTGTTTCCTTTTTTTTTTTTCTTGATGCTTTTTGCTGAAGGACTATTTTATTAGTCTTTGCAAAACACAAGTGCTTGGGTTTGTTCTATTTTTTGTTTGTTTGTTTTCTGTTTCCCTAATCTCCGCTTTTATTTTATTTCCTCTTATTTTCTTTGGATTTCTTTTGTCATTCTTTTTCTGGCTTCAAACGTGGACAGTTTGGTTCACTTAGTTTTAAATCCTTCTTGTGTTTATATAAATACAGCAAGGGAGGGGCGCCTGGGTGGCTCAGTCGGCTGAGCGCCCGACTTTGGCTCAGGTCATGGTCCCCTGGTTTGTGGGTTCAAGCCCTGTATCGGGGTCTGTGCTGACAGCTCAGAGCCTAGAGCCTGCTTCGGATTCAGAGCCTGTGTCTCCCTCTCTCTCTCTCTGCCCCTCCCCTGCTCATGCTCTGTCTCTCTCTCTCAAAAATAAATAAACATTAAAAAAAAATTTTTTTTTGAATGCAGCAAGGGAATCCATGTGTCTCCGAGAGTGAAATTGCACTGGAGCCCACAGGCTTTGATAGGTAGCGCTGACATTTCCATTCAGTTCTAAATACTTCACAATCTCTGTTAGCTCCTCTCTACCCCGTCCAAAATGGTCCTTAATTTTGCTACAGGAGAATTGATCAGTCTGGTCTGTTATGATTAGTACTTTTGTGTCCTTTTCAAAACGTATTTCCCTACCCTGAAGGCATGAACATATGGAATGCCCCATCATAGTGTTTTCTAGAAGCTCTGTTGCTTTGCCGTTCACCTTCAGCTCTGCATCTCGGGCTGCATTCATTTGTGTTTACGATGTGAGGGAGGAGGACGCGTTTTTATTTTTTATCATGTGGATCCCCAGTCATTCTGTGGTTTTTGGAAAGACCGCCTTCATCCAGTGCTCTGCAGAGCTCCTCTCTGGAAAATCAGTGTCCGTACATGCTTGAGTCTGTTTGGGGCTCTGCGATGCTGTGATTTTGCAATAATGTGTATTTGGTCTTCATTTCTGGCACAGAGCTCCTAAACCCTTGGATGATAAGAGCCATTAAAGTATCTTTTGTTAATCCCAACAAGCCCCTTTCAACCACACCAGAGTTTATGCCAGTGAGGAGACTTCTGGAAAGCCTCTAAGCATAGAGGCTGGATTGACAGGAAACCAACCTGGATCAGAGAGTGGGAACTTTCAGGACCGTCCCCACCGCCTCCTGGGAGGGGAAAGGAACTGAGACGGAGTTCATCACCAAGGGCCAATGATTTAATCAACCGTGCTTGTGTTACGAAGACTCTGGAAAAACCCCTGAGCTACAGGGTTGGAAGAGCTTCCCGGTTGGCGAGCCCGTGGAGGTGCTGGGAGGGTGGCACGTCCCCCAGGGAGCCCGTGGAAGCTCCGTGTCCCTCACCCTGCCTTATGCGTCTCTTCCAACTGGGTGTTTGTTCCTGAGCCATGAACTTCTAGATCGTAAGTGTCGTGTACATCCCCGGCTGCCCTTTTGTTTGCTTCTCAGAGGGCAAGAAGCAACAGGCTGTCCATAGACTGAGACTTTATATCGTCTGAATAATACTGTGTAGTTCTCCACACAGACATCCTACACACCTACTGATAGATTTGCTCCTGTAGATAAATGGCAGGTGGAAGTGGCATTTTGGATGGGTTACAGGGGGTTACGGGTGGGTTACAGGTGGGTTACGGGTGGCTGCAAATTCACTTCCTCTCCTCCCAACAAAGGAGGGAGTCTATTACCCACTCCTTCTCTGGGCCGACCGGTGGTTAAGTAGCTGTGGGAGGGCTTCTCGGTCTAGGTCTCCAGAGGTCTTGGAGATTCCGCGCCTGCCCTCTCGGCCCCTGTGCTGAGAGCACCGTGCTGTAAAGAAGCCTGGCACTCACGTGAGGCTGACAGCCACCCTGCCATCCTGAGGCCCACAGAAGCGCCCAGCCAACCTGCAGACTCACGAGAAACAACAGTATCCTGCGTCTTTCAGGATACTGAGTTTTTTAGGTGGTTTGTTATCTTACGATGGATAATGCATCCAGCATTTTTATTCAGAGAGCAGGGGGAGGGGCAGAGGGAGAGGAAGAGAGAATCCCAAGCAGGCCCAACACTGGCAGCATAGAACCTAACGCGGGGCTCGATCTCACAAACTGTGAGATCGTGACCTGAGCGGAAATCAAGAGTCAGACGCTCACCCGACAAAGCCACCCGGGCGCCCTTATTTACTTTTTTAAAATACTTATTTATTGGGGCGCCTGGGTGGTTCAGCCAGTTAAGTGTCCAACCTCACCTCAGGTCATGGTCTCGCGCTTCATGAGTTCGAGCCCCGCGTTGGGCTCTCTGCTGTCAGCACAGAGCCCGCTTCAGACCCTCTGTCTCCCTCTCTCTGTTGTACTTCCTCCACTCATGCTCGCGCACTCACTCTCTCTCTCTCTCAAAAATAAACATTTAAAAAATAAATAAAGTAAAATAAATTATTTATAAATGGGGCTCGAACTCACGAACCCGAGGTCAAGAGTCACACGCTTCCCCGACTGAGCCAGCCAGGTACCCCCTCCAGCATTTGTTTTTAAATTTCATTTTCAGCTTGTTGCTGGTACAATGATTTTTGTATATCGACCCTACACCCATCAGCTACTAATTCTAATCATCGTCTGCAGATTCTTTTGGATTTTCCGTGTAACTTACCAGCTGCAAAGAATGGCAATTTTATTCCTTCATTTCATAAATCCTTACATCTTGTATTTCCTTTCCTTTCCTTACCACACCGGCCAAGACCCCCAAAGCAATGCCGAGTACGTGCCATCACCCATCACCGAGTCCTTGCCTTTGGCCCCAGGGCCCGAGAAAGAGCTTGCCACCCTTCGCCTCTAGGGACAGTGTTAGAGGACTGTCCGCAGACCTGCTTTGTCCAGCAAGGGAACCTGTCTTCTGTACCACGTTTACGAAACTTTTCCATCTGAAATGGAGATGATTTCTAGAAGCCTTGAAGTGGTGATATGACTTTCATTCTTTACTTTGTTAATGTGGTAAAACACATTGGTTTGATGACGTTCCGCAAGGCTGCCTTCCCGAATAAACCCAGTGGGCTTGGACAGGTCACTGTCCCTCTTACCGCTGGCTGCGGTTTGCGGGCACGTTGTGGAAGATTCTCCCTCCTGCGTTCGTGTGTGGCAGCCGCCGCGCTCTCCCTCTCCCGCGGTGTTCTCCCAGGTGCTGGCATAAGCATTATGATCACCTCAGTAAACAAGGTGGAGAATGTGCCCTTTTCTCTTTTCTGGGAGAGTTTGTGCAAGGTTAAGGTTGCTGCTCCATAAACGTTTGGTAAAAGTTTACTCATCTTGGGGCGCCTGGGTGGCGCAGTCGGTTAAGCGTCCGACTTCAGCCAGGTCACGATCTCGCGGTCCGGGAGTTCGAGCCCCGCGTCAGGCTCTGGGCTGATGGCTTGGAGCCTGTTTCCGATTCTGTGTCTCCCTCTCTCTCTGCCCCTCCCCCGTTCATGCTCTGTCTCTCTCTGTCCCAAAATAAATAAAAAGCGTTGAAAAAAAAAATTAAAAAAAAAAAAGTTTACTCATCAAACAATCTGAGCCTAGAGGTTTATTCTTTTTTTTTTAATTTTTTTTTAATGTTCGCTTATTTTGGAGAGAGAAAGAGTGGGGAAGGGGCAGAGAGAGAGGGAGACACAGAATCGGAAGCAGGCTCCAGGCTCCGAGCCATCAGCACAGAGCCCGACGCGGGGCTTGAACCCACAAGCTGTGAGATCATGACCCGAGCCGAAGTCAGATGCTTAACTGACTGAGCCACCTAGGTGCCCCTATTCTTTTTTTTTTTTTAATGTTTATTTATTTATTTTGAGAGACAGAGTACATGAGTGGGGCAGGGGCAGAGAGAGGGAGAGAGAATCCCAAGCAGGCCCTACATTGTCAGCACAGAACCTGATGCGGTGGTCAGTCCCACGAACCGTGAGATCATGACCTGAGCAGAAATCAAGAGTTGGAGGCTCAAGTGACTGAGCCACTCACACGCCCCTGTTAAAAGCTTTTTAGTTACAGGGGCGCCTGGGTGGCTCAGTCAGCTGAGCATCCGACTTCGGCTCAGGTCATGATCTCGAGGTCTGTGAGTTCAAGCCCCACATCGGGCTCTGTGCTGACAGCTCAGAGCCTGGAGCCTGTTTCCGATTCTGTGTCTCCCTCTCTCTCTGCCCCTCCCCTGCTCATGCTCTGTCTCTGTCTCTCTCTCAAAAATAAATAAACATTAAACAATTTTTTTTTTGTAAAAAAAAGCTTTTTAATTACAGATTCTATTCGATTCTTCTAAGACTGTTCACATCTTCCCGTCCTTCCTGCATCACCCCTGGGAATTGTGTTTTTGGAAACAGAAAAATGCTCATCTCATCCCATCCCGTATTTCAGACGCATCACCATGAAGTTATTCCTAATACTCACGGATTGTTTTCCGTGTCTATAGCATCTGGGGTGATGTTTGTTTCTTTTCCTACTTCATTATTTTGTTCCTTGTATCTTTGTTGTTTCTTTTCTTACTTTCTTTGGGTTAATTTGCCCCTCTTTCCCTAAGTCCTTAAAGGGATACTCATCTCATTGATTTTCAGCCTTTCTTCCTGTATTGATACTTCAGTAAAAGCTGGACGTTAAGCCTCGCTTTAGTATATCCCACGGGTTTTGATACATAGTGGGGGTGATTTCCATTTTAATTAATTTCAAAATATTTTCTCATTTTGTTACGATTCGCTCGTTTTTTTAATCCATCGGTTATTTGGAAGGATATTTCCTAACTCCCAAACATATAATTTGCTTTTTGTTATTGATTTTTGGCATAATTGAATTATATACTTGGGTATACACTGAATGCACACAGAGAAAATACCGTGTATGATTCAGTCCTTTGAAAGTAAAACTCACTTTATGGCTAAGATGTTTTTAAAAACGGGCCATGCGTTCGCCTGAAAAGACTGTATTTTGCAGTTGGTGTTCTATAAATGACCGTTAAGTTGGATTTTCTAATTCTATTTCTCCAATGCTCTATTTATGGATTTTTTTAAAGAATATGATTATTCTATCAGTTGCTGAGAGGGGCGTGTTAACATTTCCCACTATGATTCTGCATTTGGCTTTTCCTGTTCCTGTGCCTTGACGTATTTTTGAGGCTATGTTATTAGGCACGTATAGACTTTTTTTTTTTTAATTTTTTTTTTCAACGTTTATTTATTTTTGGGACAGAGAGACACAGAGCATGAACGGGGGAGGGGCAGAGAGAGAGGGAGACACAGAATCGGAAACAGGCTCCAGGTTCCGAGCCATCAGCCCAGAGCCCGACGCGGGGCTCGAACTCACGGACCGCGAGATCGTGACCTGGCTGAAGTCGGACCCTTAACCGACTGCGCCACCCAGGCGCCCCATAGACTTTAAATTTACCTTCTCTCGTCCTGGTGAATTGACTGAGTGGTGATCTTGAGATGCCTGCTTTCTAGTAAGCTTTATGCTTTAACGTCTGACATTATAGTTCTTTTATATATATATATATATATATAATGTTTATTTATTTTGAGAGAGAGAGCATGAGCCGGGGGAGGGGGAGAGAGAGAGAGAGAGGGAGAGAGAGAATCTCAAGCTGTGAGCACGGAGCTCGACGAGGGGCTCGATCTCACAAACTGTGAGATCATGACCTGAGCTGAGATCGAGAGTCGGGTGCTTAACCAACTGAGCCACCCAGGCGCCCCAACTGAGTGCCTTTTAAAATTCCATCCCCTTCCATTAGCTTGGCTGTTACACCCCTTTTACTACGATTTACTGGTTACTCAAGAGATTACCGCACACATCCTTCATTGATCCAGGTCAAATATTATGTTACTTTTACTTATTTCCAAGCCAACGTATGGATGGCAGAACACCTAAAACTCTATATGCCCCTGGATCCATTATTTGCGCATGATCGAGCTACCTAAACTAGTTCAACAGCCATCTTCTAATCACACTCACAGATTCCGTGGGTTTTAGGAACTTGGGAAGAGCACAGAGGGGACCTCTGGCCTCTGCTATCATATAGAAAACTCCGTTCAACATGTTGAGGGGCTTCCAAATTGTTTTCCGAGACTTTATTTTTTTAATGTATACAGGCAGTATCTGTTTAGAATTACCACCCACTTTACCATTTTTGTTAGCTCATTCGTGTCTGCATTCCTGACCTTCCCTCTGGGATCACTTTCACTTCATGTGGGTTTGCCAGTGGTAATTGGTCCCACGTTTTGTTTGCTTGAAACCGTCTTCATTTTGTTACATCATCCTTGGGAATAGAACTTTAGATCAAAAAGCTATCGTCTTTCAGCCTTTTAAATGTACCATCCCGCTCTCCTTCGGCTTCCTTTCCTTCTGTTGAGAGGACATTGTCAGGTTCATTACCGCTCCTTGGAAAGACAACAATTCCCCCCTTCGTGTTAAGATTTCCTCTTTGCCTTTGGTTTGCAATGGTTTCCCCACCCTGTCCGTGGTGCGGGGCGCGCCCTTGTTTTCATTCATCCCGCTGGGGATTCGCTGCGCTTCTGGAATCTGTGCCTTAGCGGCTTTCCTCGATCAGGTGACGTGCTCAGCCGTTGTCTTCTCAATATCGTTTCTCTTGTGTTCTTTCGTTTCTCCTTCTGGGACTCCAGCTGTACATGCGTTGGGGTCTCCTTCTGGAACTCCAGTTCCCTGTCCTCCCTGTACAGACATGTTCCCCATTCTGTAGCCCCCACGCCCTCATCTCTACGTGCTTCTTTCTGAATATCTTCTTCTGATTTATCTTCTAAGTCACCGATTTTTCTCTTCGGCATACAACATGCTGGTGCCCTCAGCCACGGGGCTCTTCATGGTGGCACCTGGTTTTTTTCCCCCCACTTCTGGAGTTTCCGGTTGATTCGTTCGCGTTCGTTAGTTATCACGAGTTGCAAGTTCTCCGCCACAACTCTCGGTCTTTATCTCCTCAAATGCGGCGAGAACGGCTGTTTCCATCTCTGATTGTGATAACGCTAATGGGGTTCTTCCTCCCCACGCGGAAAGCGTGCTGTGCTCACCTGTCGGATGTCTTAGTAAGGACAGTCTCAAACTGAACGGACAGCTCACTTGATGGCTATCTCGATTGAGCGGTTGGCACTTTTTCTGATCTCTAGGCACGGAGGTTTCCGAGTTATCTCGAGTGTGCAAACTTCTCCTCCTACTTGTGGCAATCTCTAAAGTGGAAATTTCTTGTCCTCGCCTGACCATCCGCGTAAAGAGCAGTGGGCCCCGCTCCATTCCGCCCCAGGAGGAGCCGGCTAGCAGGGCCAGCTGATGGAGGGCGTCTCAGGTCGCTTCGCCTCTCCAAGCCCTGCTCCAGCTGCGAGGGGACATCGGAGAGAAAGGCACGGTCCTCAATTAGCTGTTCCTTGTGGAATGCTTCCCTTGGCACCTGTGTCAGCCTCCCGCGTTTGAGTGACCTCATCCAACAGTTGGTTCCAAAGTTCTTGTTAAGTAATGCTCTCGGGAGAGCTAAAACCCTGACTGTCCCATCCCATCTCATGAACCTGGACCCTGACCCCATCCTGGGCCAAGCCCAGAATAGTGAGACTGGCTCTGAAGGTTACCCGCCTAGGGCTCCAGGGTTTCCCGGGGCCCGAACAGAGAAGGGCAAGGCTTCCAGCGTGTGCACAGGCGTGCGCTTATAACTACTGAGATCTGATTTACGCAGCACACAACCTTCCCGTCGCGAGTGCGCAGTTCAGCGGTTTCAGCGTCCTCACGGAGCTGCGTAACCACCACCGTCGTCCCTTTTGGAACGTTCTCTTCACCCCAAAAAGAGAACCCTGTACCTGTTAGCAGTCACCCCCTTCCCCCAAACCTCAGCCCCTGGAAACCTCTAAACCTATTTTCCATCTCTCCGGATTTGCCAGTTCAGGACATTTCCCACACTTGGGATCATAGAACGTGTGGTCTTTTGTGACTGGCTCCCTTCACTTAGCGTCGTTATTATATAGCAGGTGTCACTGCCCCCTTCCTTTTTACAGCCCACTACTCTTCTGTTGTGTGGATAGACCACATTCTGTCCATTTATTCATCACCTGATGGGCATTCGGTTTGTTTCTACTTTGTTTTGAGTAATGCTGCCAAGGACCTTTATCTACAATATTTTCATTTCTTTTGGGTACACACCTAGGCGTGGGATTGCTGGGTCACCTGTAGCTGTCTGTTTAATATTCTGAGGAAGCGCAAGACTGTTTTCCAAAGCGGCTGCACCATTTTACACCCCCCTGCCAGCCGCGTAAGGGGGTGACAGCCTCTCTACGTCCTTGCCAACGTTTGTCACTATGATGACAGCCATCTTGTTGGCTGTGAACTCGTATCTCACTGTGGTTTGGACTTGCATTTCCCTGGGGGCCAGTGATACTGAGCATCTTTTCATGTACTTACTGGTCATTTGTAAATCTTCTTTGAGAAATGTTTATTGAGACCCTTTGCCTATTTTTTTTTTATTTTAGAGAGAGAGAGGCAAGTGGGGGAGAGGGATAGAGGAAAAGAGAGAGATACAGAGAGAGAGAGAATCTGAAGCAGGCCCCATGCTCAGCGGGGCTCGATCCCACAATGCTGGGATCATGACCTGAGCTGAAGTCAAAAGTTGGACGCTCAACAGCTGAGCCACCCTGAACCCCCCTTTGCATGTTTTTTACTTGGTTTTCTTTTTTTGCGTATTTATTTTTGAGAAAGAGAGAGAGCGGGGGAGGGGCAGAGAGAGGGGGAGACAGAGGATCCAAAGTGGGCTCAGCGCTGACAGCAGAGGCCCCAGTATGGGGCTCGAAGTCACGAACTGCCAGACCGTGCGTGACCTGAGCCGGAGTCAGATGGCCAACCGACTGAGCCACATAGGTGCCACAGTTTGGTTTTCTTTTAATTATTGAGTGGCAAGAGTTCTTTATATGTTCCAGATAGAAGTCCCTTATCAGATCTATGATTTACAAATATTTTCTCCCATTTCGTGCTGTCACTTTCTTAGTCATGTCCTTTGAAGCCCGGAATTTTACATCTTGATGATATTCTGATTTATCTATTTTTCCTTGTGTTGCTTGGGGTTTGGTATCACATCTAGGAAACTACTGCCTGATACAAGGTTGGGATCATTTACAGCCATACTGTTTCCTAAGAATTTCGTAGTTTTAGCTCTTCTATTGAGGTCTTTGATTCACTTCGAGTTAATTTTTGTATACGGTGTGAGGTAGGGGTCCCGCTCTTTTCTTTGCATCTGGAAGCGTCTTGTTTTATTTTATTATTTTCTGTAACCTTGTGAGTTTTCTTTTCAGGATCTGGGCAAGAAGGGCTCATTTTATTCCAGTTACTGTGGCCCCCAAAAGAACAGTTTGCCATCATACCATTGTGTTCCCATAGCGAACACCACAGAAACTCGTCCCTGAGTGCAAACGCGCGCACACACACACACGCACACGCAATAACCCCATGGGATGGGATGTGTACGCCTCACCGCTCCCACCCCTGGCTACAGAAGCTCCTGAAAGTTGTAGCATAAACAGTTCTCCCCTTTGGCGGAGTCATCAGCTGTTTCTAAGTCCTTTTGCTAAAACAGTAGTATTTGTTTTGCGACTGAGTTTATCAGGTCTTTTCCAGGAACGGTTAGCCAAGTCCTTACTAGCTGAGGTCAGGGCACAGGGCAAGGAGCCCATGCAAAGTAAGTTGCTTGGGGAGGGAGTCATATGGGGCAGATAACTAGGTGCCAAGCATCCACTGCTGAGGAGGCTACATCTGTATCACACCACAGTTAACACCCCAGAAAAGTCCTCCGGAAGGCAAGTACCCTATCTTATTCGTCATGGCGTCCCAGCACCTAGCACATGGGCAGCCACAAAGCAGGCAGGGTAAATATTTGGAGAGTCAGAAGTGCAAACAGGAAGGGAACAGAACAATAGAAGGACAGGGGCAGCAAGGACTGAGTGTAGGGAGAGCTCAGAGAGAGAGAGAGCATTGCGCGGGCTCTGGAGCAAACGCCACCTCATCCCCCGCGTTGGCTTGGCGGGCGGTAGAGCAGGTGTTCCGCGCTCCGTGTCCCTGGAGACAGGGCAGGCGGTGGGCACCTGGAGGGAGCTGGCCCGTTCTCTCCGTGCGTCTTCAGGAGATAGCCTCCCCGCTGCGTAGACGGCACATCCTTCTATATGGATGGCCTCGGCTGGGTGGAGGTGGGGGCCTGCCCACAGCCGAGCAGGGGCTGATCCCAGGACCAGGCAGAGGAAGGACACCAGCCCTGCTGGCACCAGAGGGAGCAAAGGCAGCTCCGGCACTGCCTGCTGGCCGCCGTCGGATAAGGCTCTGGCCGCTAATCCAGTTGGCAAGCGACGGAGAGAAGAAGCGTCCACTCTTCAGTGCTCGAGCATAAGGGAGGCTGTTGGTGGGTGTATTCAATCCAGCAGGTCATTGTATTGGGTTAAATCATGCCCCCCCCCAAGAGGTACGTCCAAGTCCTAACCCCTGATTCCCGTGAATGTGAAGAGGTCATTAAGTTAATGATCTTGAGAGGAGATCATTCTGGGTGTAGGGTGGGCCCTAAATCCGGTGACTGGTATCTTAATGAGGGAAAGGAGAGGGAGGTCCAAGAGGCCCAAGAAAGAAGACAGAGACGGGCAGAGCCCGGGGTGACACAGCCACACACCACGGAATGCCGGGGACCACCAGAAGCTGAAGGGTCCTCCCCTACGGGTGTGGGAGGAAAAGCGACCCCGTCAACACCTTCATGTAGAACCTTTGGACTCTCGAGCGGGGCGACAGAAATGTGTGTTGTTGTAAGCCATCGGGCTTGTGGCGAGTTGTCACGGCAACCCGGGGACAGCAGCACAGTCGCCCGAGGCCCGCCTCCCGCCCGGCCCTCACAGACCCCTCGGGCACAGGGCGCCCAACGGGCCACGCCCCACTGAGCCTGGGAAACACGCCCGGAGGAACAAGGCCGTTCAGGCCGGCCTGTGCCCGCCGGTACCTAGGTTCCCAGTGCAGAGCCGCCGCGGGCCCCCAGGCTTCCCGCCGGTGGCCAGTGGGGTGCGGGGAGGGGGAGAAAAAGGGGCAGGATGTGGTTCAAGGACCAAACTGGAGAGGCCATGATGCTCAAACGCACGGTTCCAAGTTTAATGTTTTCCGAAAGAGCACCGGGACAGCACAAAGCAGCAGGCGGACGCTCCACTCACCAGCACGCCCATAGAAACACCGTTTTGAAAGTCTGACCAGCAGAAGTCCTTCAGAGGGAAGGAGGCACGGGGCCCAGACCCGGTGGCCCGGCCCCGGGAGGGCAGAGGGATGGGTCAAGGCCAAGGGTCACCAGGGAAGGACCGACCCTTCCCTGAGGGAAGGAAGGTTCCCGTAGGGGCTTAGGGGCCCAAGCAGGTAGAAGAGGGACCTTGGCCTTGGGCGTTAACGGAGAGAGGCAGGGAAGGGCCACCGGGCCAAAGTCAGCCACGGGCCAGAGCACCAAATCTAGGCAGCAGCCGCTTCGGGTGTTTCTACACCCCACCTCCCAGAGAGGGTTCTGACTCCAGTGCTTCAGACGTGCTTCTCTCCTGGTCAGAGGGACGGTGCCCCCCGGGGGCCCCGAGGCAGGCAGAGCCTTCCAGCCCCTTCCGGCTCTTTCCGGCTCTTCCCTGCTCCGGGGCCCAGAGGAAGGCCCTCCCGCGGTGTCCTAGGCTACTGGTCAAAGAGGCCTGGGAGAGAGCGCTGAGCCCTCAGGGAAACAGGACTGGAGATGGTGTGCAGGGAGCTTGTATAGCAAATATTATATAACCACGACAGCTGCTACAAAACTATGGCTCCAGTGCCTTCCATGGCTGACCCGTCTGAGAGGAGGAGCGGAAAGCCAGCGCCAGGGTGGCGGGCGTGAAGGCCCTGCCCAGGGCTCCGGGGCAGTCTGGGGCCGTGGGGGCAGAACCGCACCAGATGGATGGCTCTGCCTTGGTTGTGCCGAGCAGACCCAGGGACTCCCGAGGTCCCCGGCTGTTGGCAGGAGTCTGCGGGTTCCAACGAGCAGGCTGTTCGTCTCGGCCCAGAGGCCGAGGCCCAGGGCTTGGCTGCCCTGCTGAGAGCTGACATTCGCTACCCCCACCCCAGCCACCCCCCCCCCTCGCTGTTGTGGCTCAGACAGACCAGCCGAACCCTCGGGGCAAGGCCGTGCCGACCCCAGGACGTGGAGGTCAGTCCAGCGGTTCCCAAAGAAGGCTCATGAATGGCCGAGGAGGGCCCCACGCCCTCCGCCCCCCTCCCCCGTGGCCCGCAGCGTCCACGTCGGGTCTCCTCTAGCAGGAGGCTCACGCAAGCTCAAGCTGGAACGGCCTCCCCGGGGATCCGGTGCGGCCGGTGGGAAGGCAAGAATCACAACGCCTCCCTCTTCCCACGCCGCCCGATGTTGCTTCTTTTACAAACTTTACAATTTCCTTAATTACTTCCAGCCACGGGAGGGAGCGGGGATGACTCTGGGACACCCTGCCCCGTGGCCGCGCGCCTGCTGGGTCGCCTGGGGATACGTGCATGGAGGGGAGCCGCCCCCCCCCTCGCAGGTGCCCACCCGGGAGCCCCCGAGGCCCGGAAGCACAGCCGATTCGCTTCCCCTTCAGCGAGGGGCGTGGTGTGGAGGGCCGAAGCTGGGCAGTGAGGCGGGGAAGCCAGGCCTGGGGGAGGGGCTGCAGCAAGACCCGTGCCCCCCCCACCCCTCCCCAGGCGGGGGTGGGGGGGACGCGGGGCCGGCGGGGCTAGGGCTCCAGGGCGTGCTTGACCAGGTAGCCGCTGAAGGTGATGTACGTGTCAAACTCGTCGCTGAAGATGGCGTTCTCCCGCTCGCCCTTGAAGAGTCGCACCCACACCGCGTCCTGGTCCCGCAGCTCCAGCATCAGGCTCTGACTCTGCATGACGCTGCGGTCGCTCACCTGGGCAAACAGGATCACCACCTCCTCCCCGTTCTTCATGATGTGCAGGTACGTCTCCTTCTGGTTCCAGGTGTGCACGTTGAGGCTGAAGAAGTATATGCCCGGCACGTAGCAGTAGAACTTGCCGGTGAACATGTTGAAGTGGCCGTAGAGATTCACGAACTCCGTGTCGAAGATCACCGTCTGGTAGTAGTCGTTGCTGTGGAGGGGCTTCTTCCGGCCCACCGAGAAGGCGGCGTAATGGTTCTTGCAGCGGTCCCCGGGGGCCCCCATGGACCCTTTCTGCCCTTTGGGGCCCGTGTGGCCCCTGGCGCCCGCGGAGCCTGTTTTGCCGTATTTCCCCTGCAAGCCTCGGTCTCCTCGGTCACCCTTCTCACCTAAAAGGGACGAGAGAGCACGCGGCGTCGAGCAAAGCTGGCCCAGCCGCCACGGTGGTTCTATTTTCATCCAGAAGCCTTCATTTGTTCCCCCTCCGGAAAGTGCTGGCCAAGCAAAGGGAACATGTGGGTTTGTCCAAAAGCGGCAGGCGCTGCGGCCGGGCCCACGGCCGACTCGGAGCAAATGAACTGCAGATGTCGGGCTCGCCCGGGAGCTTCCCGGTCGGATTTTTGCAGGGCTGCGCGAGGTTATCCGGGCCGCGGCGGCCGCTGGCATGTCAGAAAGCGGGCTGGGGGCGGGGGGTGGGGTGCTGAGCCCCAGAACAGAGGACACAGAGGCTCGGATGCAGCCGGGGGCGGGGGGGGGGGGGCGAGACCCTGGTCCTGCGGGCCGCTTCCTTCCAATCTGCCCTCTTGGAAAGGGGACAGAGCCTCGGATGGAATTTCCTCCTCCTCCACCTCTAGAGGTCAGCCTGCCTCTGCTCTGTGCCCTGAGGGGCGGCCCGCCTCATCCACCCTAAAGACCACCATCTTCCTGGGGTGCCTGGGTGGCTTAGGTCATGATCTCACAGGTTCATGTGAGTTCAAGCCCCGCATCGGGCTCCACGCTGACAGCACGGAGCCTGCCTGGGATTCTCTCTCTGCCCCTCCTCTGCTCTGTCTCTCAAAATAAATAAACTCAATTAAAAAAAAAAAAAAAAAGACTACATCCTCTCCCCCTCCCCCCCGCCCCCCGCAGAACAGAGCACTCCCCACCCCCACCCGGGAGAAGGTCCCCTCGGTGGCTTGGCAGAAGCCTGACCTTTCAGGATGGTGATGTTGATCTGCGGCACCGGGACGGCCTGGTACACGGGCGTGCCGGGGTCACAGCAGCGGAAGCATCGGGAAGCGGGCTCGTCCTCCCCCTGCCTGGGGCTGTATTTTTCATGGTTCTTTTCATCCCTAAGGGAATAAAGACGTTACCGTGGAAGCCAAGAGCTCTCTGAGCTGGGACCTCTTCTCTCTCCTGCTGCCAGGGGGTCTGGTCTAACCTGCTTGCCTCCCCTCTCTCCTGGGCGTGCCAGGGCGTGCACTCGCTTTCCCGCGACAGAGGCAGCCTTGGCTCTTGGCGAAGTCTGGGACCCCTGAATGAAATTTCTGGAAGAGCCCCACCCCCCGCCTTCTGGTCACAGCAATCCTCACCAACGGCGGTAACAAACACAGCAGTAATTTGCGGGCCGTGGGAGCCGAGCCCGGGCTGCTTGGAGAGCTCTGCCCCTCCGGGAGGGGTTTCAGAGGATGTGTGACAGTGCTGTGAACCCCCTCCATCAACTGTGGTTCTAGAAGATACTACATGAAGCTGACTCATTTGTAAATGAAAGGGCTCGGCCAGATCTTTACGGTTCCTTTGAGCTTTGAGCAGGAGACTCCACTCTAACATTTGCTACCCACGCTACAGGGGCGGCCGGGGCGGGGTGGCCGGGGACAGCTCCGTGCTGCCACCTCGCGGCCTCGCCCTGCGCTGCGCGGTGCTCTTTCTGGCTTCCCTGTTTGCTCCCAGGCTCTGGAGCTGAAGGTACCATCTCAGAGGTAGTCACTCCATCTCAAAAGGCCGGTTCCTTCTCTGCCTCCGCTCCTGCTTTTAAACCCCAGATAATCCAGGAAACGGATCTGCACACCCTAAATTCAGGCCCCACAAGTGCCAGGTGGGGACTCCCAGGTGGACCCCCGCCTCTTGCCGGAAGTCTCCATCTAGACCCCGCAAACCCCACAGAGGTGATGTGTCCCAAAGTGTCGGCCCGTCACTGCGCCCCCGGAACCTTCTCCCTCCGAGCCTTCCTCACGTTACCGTCATCGGCCACCCAGAATGGAGCTTCAGGCTCATTTGGGAGATGTCTCTGGCCTCGCCACCACATTCTGAGGACCACGGGGTGCTGAGCAGTCAGCACCCCCCACCAAGGCACCTGCAGAAGCTGGGTCCTCAGGCCTCCCCATCTCTGGGGGACCGTCACCACTCTGACCGCCCTCCTGGAATCTGCCTCCCCCCACACCTCCCATCCATCTTCTCTGCCTTCTCCAGCCTTCTTTCTGGAACCCCAGGACCCTGAAACCTCTCCATGACATCCCCAGACATCCCCACCTTCTCCGTGATAATCGTCCATGACTCCCTGTAGGATTAAGTTCAGGAGTTCCCTTCCCATTCCTACCCTCCACTACCCCAAAGCCACCCGGCACGGCCGCAACTTCCCACACACCCTCCTTCCGCACCCAGATGCCCCCCGGGTGTCCTTCAAGATGAGGTCACTCCTCTGCTCGGTCCCCCCTCCCACCGCCACCCCCAGCATTGCGGGCATACCTGTCCTACCTCACTGTTCACCACTCTGCTCCCCCATAGCCTCAGGGTTCCCGGAGGCCAAGGACTGTCATCTGTGCAGGTCCCCCCGTCCCTAGCGGATGGCCAGACCAATATTAGATGCTCAGTGTTCGTTGAGCGAAAAGAGAGAGGAGGAGGAGGGGGAGGAGGGGGAAGTGGAGGACGAGGAAAAGGAGCAGGAGGCGACAGATGTCACCGTGTGCCGCATCGCATGCAATTCCATCGTCCTGTAAAGCACACCTAAAGCCTGGGGCATCAGGTCGGCCCGAAGCTGAAACTAATGCAGAAAGTCAAAGCATCGGGCTGGAACCTCACATGCGAGGAACGACAGTTTCGTGAGTAACACCCTAGGCATTTGGTGTGTCCCTACAAAATATTCCCAGCGGCGCTTCTCGGAGCCCTGGAAGATACTCTCAAAGGACAAGGCCAGAATGGAAAGACAACCCGAGGACTGGGGTGGGGGGGCTTGGTGTACTCTTTTTTTTTTATGTTTATTTATTTTTGAGAGATAGAGCACGCAGGGAAGGGGCAGAGAGAGGGGGAGACAGACTCTCAAACAGGCTCCGCGCTGTCAGCGCAGAGCCCGATGTGGGGCTTGAACCCACGGACTGTGAGATCACGACCTGAGCTGAAGTCAAGGGTCAGACGCTTAACGCGCTGAGCCACCCAGGCGCCCCTTCGGTGAACTCTTTATTTAAGGATGTGGCTGCAAAGCCGAACAGACCCAACAATCCCTTTGGGGTTTAGAAGGAGGAGGGGTACAGTGTTCGGTTTCAGGTAAGGCTCGCTGAAAGGGGAGATGGCTGGTCTGTCCTCAAGGATCGGCCCCCGCGAGGACCGTCCCTTGGCCTTGGCTGTTGCTCCCTCGTGTCCGGCCCCGAACGAGCCCCCTGCGGTGCTCCGGACCCCAGGCTCAACCCGCCAAGCCCGAGCGCCCGCGTGCACACCGCCCCGGTGTCTCACCTCTCCGCGTGGTCCAGCGGCGGCTCCTCGGTCCCCTCCTGCTCCTGCAGCTCCTGTGGGCCGCGCGGCGCACGGCCCAGCACCGGGCCACAGGCGAAGGCCAGCAGCAGGCAGCTCGCCAGCCCGAGTCTCAGTCCCCGGGAGCCCATGTTCCCGCGCGCCCTGCTGGGAAAGACACACGGGCAAGGACACGGGCTGGGAGGGGGCCCGCGGAGAGGCAACCGGAGGCGTCGCCAGACCCACGAAGCCGGGAGGGGCTTCGGCCACGGCCCCTTCCGGGAGGGCGACCGCACCCGGGCCGCCGCGCTCGCACGCTCCGCACACACTCATGCGCGCGCCCTCGCGTCCTCTTGCACGAGACACGTGTGCACCCGTGCACTTAGTGCCCTCGTGCTTACACACGTGTGCACGTATCCTCGGTACTCTCACACTCACGTGGACCCGTGCGCTCGCGTACTCTCACACGTGCCAGCGTGCACACGTACACTCGGTACTCCCACGCGGCAGGTGCACACGAAAGCTCACACTCTTACACGTGACACACTCTTGTACATACGTGCACACGCTCTTGCGCTCACACACTTTTGCACAGTCCTAACACGTTTACTCGCGCTCACACACGCACACACCTCCGTGCATACCCACGCGCCCCGTGTACATATCCTCACACACTTGACACATTCACACACTCTCACACACTCCCACACGCATTCAGCACACTCAGTACCTGTATACACGCACACTTTCAACACACTTGTACCCGCGGGCATGCTCACACAATTAGCGTGCACACCCGCGTACTCTCCCACCGGCACACACGTGTGCACGCACACACATGCACACACTCACATGCACTCACACACCGTCATGTGCACACGTCCTCTGCCCCCGGAGCCTCGGCCAGTGGGCTGTGCAGGTGACCATTTACCAGCCCTGTTAGAACAATAAGCACACTCCCGGATGAATGCGTGTGGTCACTGCCCTGTGCCGTAGGCGTGGATGGGGAGGGAGGGAGGTTACGCATCTCACTCAGGGAGGGGGTGGGGTCCAGCCCTTGACGCCTCGGTCACTCATCAGAGCCAGCTCTGTCACATGTCTCTCATGGTGTTCTCAGGTGAACGCTCTGGACAGATCCTCACCCAGTATTGAAAACAGTCCTTCTAGAAAGACACATCCACTGGGGGTCCCCAGTGAGCCCATTAGGAGGCAGTGCTTGGGCTTAAAATAGGCAAAAAAAACCCATCCTATCCACTTCCACCATTAGAGCCATCTCCCCCAGCTAACTTGGGGGAGCTTCTGGATGGATGGATAGACAGCTAGATGGCCTTGACTGCTTCTGGTGGGTTGGGAAACCTCCCCACTGCAGGAGTGAGTAACTGGCCAATCCCAGCCAAACTTTGTTCACCAAAACATACAATTCAACACCTCGAAGGGCCTGCCAGGACACCCTGCCCAACACTTTCAGCTGCCCAGTGAGAGACAGAGGCCCAGTGACGATGAGAACCACCCTCCCCTTGAAGCCAAGTTAGGAGTGGTATCCAGGTTGTTACTGGCAGGCAAATCGCAGAAGGTCCCAGGTCTGATTTTCCTTCAGTTCCTCCTTTATGTTTAAGGAGAATTAAGTACTGAGACAGATTTCGTTTTTTGTCAGTAATTATCCACCCAGATGAACGTTCCTTTCGCTGATCATGGGAGGCCGTGGACTTCCCTCAAACACCCCGTTGCTCAGAGGCCTTGTAGCTGGTAGGTCGACTCGGGGGCTTTGTTCTTTATTCTGTGTGTTGGTGGGCTCGCTGTTATAGCTCTGCGGAGAGGGTGCTCCGTTAGCCCTCCCTGCTGGAGCCCCCGTGCCAAATAAAGACAACATGGGGGAGGCAGACGGCCAGGAACCAGAGCCCTGGGATAAAAGGCAGAGGCCAGAGGTTCTCCAGATGGATCCTTGGAGATGTAATGAGCCTCTGCGCTAGGGAGGCTGCGTCCCCAGAAACCCCCTCCTTCCTTGTCACCCACACCTCCGCCAAGTCTTCAGTTGGCTTCAGCACTCCCCACCTCATACACCGCAGTGGATTAGCTGGGCCTCCCTACCTCTTAGTTCTCTACCAACCAGCTATCCCTCCCAAGCTCCAGGACCCAGTAGAGCTTCCCAATGACCAAGAGACTGCTTGAACAAGCCCCCCACTCAGAATCTCTACTGTACATGTTTATGTGAATTTATAAAATACATATTAAAATTATCTATCCATCTATCTATTCATCCATCAATCCATCCATCCATCCATCTATCCATCTATCCATCCTTCCTTCCATCCATCCATCCATCCACCCTTCCATCCATCCACCCATCTATCCATCCATCCATCTACCCATCCATCCATCCATCCACCTATCCATCCATCCTTCCATCCATCCTTCCTTCCATGCATCCTTCCATCCATCCATCCTTCCTTCCATCCATCCATCCTTCCATCCATCCATCCATCCATCCACCCATTTATCCATCCATCTATCCATCCATCCATCCATCCATTCACCTTTCCATCCATCCACCCATCTATCCATCCATCCATCCATCTACCCATCCATCTATCCATCTATCCATCCTTCCATCCATCCATCCATCCATCTATCCATCTATCCATCTATCCATCCATCCATCCTTCCATCCATCCATCCTTCCTTCCATCCATCCATCCTTCCATCCATCCATCCATCCACCCATCTATCCATCCATCCATCTACCCATCCATCCATCTATCCATCCATCCATCCACCATTTATGCCTGACAGGTCATACATGACACCCCACTCTTCAGCTACCTTGTACAGCACCCCTCATCCTACGCCCAAGCTCCCTGCTTTGCAAACACTAACATACACACATACCACCTGGGAAACCTGGTTTAAATGCAGGTTCTGATTCAGAAGGTCTGGGATACGGCCTTGAGGGTCTGCACTTTCAAAAAGCCCAGATGCTGCCAGTGCTCCTAGTCCTCGGACCATACTTTGAATCCCAGCTTCAGCCGTGCTCCCCAAACTCCTGGCATCTGTCCATCTGTATGTATCCTTCTCCCCTGGCCAAGAGTTCCCCTTCTCGTCCTTCTACTAAAAACCAGCCTTGTTGGGCCACCAGCGCACCAGGCGCAGCCCTGAGCATCCACCCCAGGCATCATTTCAGTGCATCCTTCTAGCCTGGCAAGTTAGGGTTAGGTCTGAGAACACGTCCTCATTAGCAATTCTTACCCCGACATAGGCCTCAGAGGGACCTCCAGTGAATCCTTTAAGAAGACAATACTCATTCGTTATTACACCAACCTTACAGATGAGCAAACAGAGACGTAGAGAAGTTATTAGCCTCAGACTGCCCAATCTTTAAGCGGGGGCTGGTGGGGGACACTGGTTTTGACTCAACAGGCTGTCCTCAGATCACATCATTATCCTACCTGGTCCTCCAGACCAAAGCCAAGTGCTTCCCCTTCCTCCCGACGCCTTCCCAGACCCTCAGCTGCCAAAACCCCTCCCTCCCCTTTTTAAACTTTGTTTTTCCTGTTGTCTTATTCTGCAGAGTTTTGCTTGGCCCGTAGGATTCTGCACAGCAGCCCGTGACCTCCTAGTCGTGTTCCTCTTGGACCAGCCAAGCATCCTGCAGCACCCCGAACTTGATTGCTACTCAACAAATATTTGTGAAATGGAGTTTTCTAAAGTTGTTTATTTCCCTTCTTCTGTATTTCCTCTGTTTTTCCTCGGCCCCTCAGTAATTACTTTTTTTTTTTTTTTTCTGTAAATGCCAAGCTTGCATCACTTAAAAGGAAAAGAGGTTTTCCTTTCTTTAAACCTTTTTCTTCCTGAATCCAAAGTAATATATATTCATTCGGGGAAAGTCAGGAAATAACAACAAACACACATAAAAAGCTACCTTGGATTCTTTTGTCCCCAGGGTTTCTCAACCTCAGCACTACTGACATTTGGGGCTGACTCACTCTTTGTTGTGGGAGGTTGTCCTGTGCGTTTGAAAGATATTTATCAGTATCCCTGGACTCCACATACTAGATTCTATTAACCCGCCCCACTCCCAGCGGTGACTGACAGCCAAAGATGTCTCCGGACTCTGCTGCGTGTCCCCTGGGAGGCAAAACTCCAACCCCCCCCCCCCGAGCTGAGGATCAGGGCTCTGCCCCCAGTGGGAGCCCCGTTTGGCGTGTTGGCTTGTCTCTTACCAGTCTGGAAAAGGAATTTTCTGGACTTTGATCGGAAGAGGTGGGGACGAGGACGCAGCCGACCTAAGGGGGATGATATCAATGGGGACAGAGCCAGCAAAGAGTCCCAGGCGCCAGGCTGACGTCGTGAGGGCAGCAGAGGCTGGTGATTCTCCTCAAGAACCTCCTCTTTGGGGCCAAAGCAAACCGTGAGTGAAATCTTTTTCCTTCTTCAAAAATATCTTCAGAACCCGGGCGCCTGGGTGGCTCAGGCGGTTAAGCGTCTGACCTCAGCTCGGGTCACGATCTCAGGTTCGTGGGTTCAAGGCCCGCGTCGGGCTCTGTGCGGACAGCTCGGGGCCTGGAGCCCGCTTCGGATTCTGTGTCTCCCTCTCTGTCTCTGCCCCTCCCCCACTTGTGCTCTGTCTCTCTTTCTCTCTCAAAAATAAATGAACATTAAGATAGAATAAAAAATGTCTGCGGAACCATTTTACCAAAGGCCACAGAAAAGTCAGCATCACGACACCACCATTTTCGTAACTTTTGGGCAAAAACAGTATTGCCCAACATCCAAACCAAACTTGCCTCCAAATCACTTTTAGCAATTTCCAGTGAAATGAAGTCACCTACAAAGGGTGAGGCTCTGCCCCCAGTAGGGTGACTCAGAAGAATATACACACACACAGCAAAGGCAGGTCCGGGAGGCGGGAATTCTCCGCCAGCCGTGGACAGCCCTCACCGGCCCACACGGCCCGGTCTCCAGGCTGCCTTGTGGTCAAGGCCTCTGAGGCCAGCTCCAACGTGACTCAAGTTCCCGACTTGCCCTTCTGAAACCCTGTGAAGAAATTCATCTGCCAAATCCCACGTCAGCTCGGTGAACTCCATTTTTCTCCCGTTTCTGCCCCAGACTCTCCAGCTGGGGGTCTCCAGCTGCTCTCCCCTTGGCCCTGCCATCTGTTTCCTGCTTACCCTCCCCCAAAGGAAGAACCCCCCCCTCCCCGGGTAGGAGTGGGGGTGCGGAAGGGGGAAATGGGCCAATGGCAGGGTCTGGCGGAAGCCTGAGAACACGTCCTCGTTAATGATTTTCATCCGTTTGGGGCGCCCGGGTGGTTCAATGAGTGGAGCATCTGACTCTTGATTTCAGCTCAGGTCATGATCCCAGGGTCGTGGGATCGAGCCCCGTGTCGGACTCCAGCGTGGAACCTGCTTGAGACTCTCTCTCCCTCTCTCTCTCCGCCCCCTCCCCAACTCAGCACTCTCTCTCTCTCTCTCTCTCTCTCTCTCGTTCTTTTGCTCTCTCTGCCTCCCTCTTTAAAACAATAATAGTAATTTTCACCCCCTTCTCAGACCTTTTGTGGACACGGGGTAAATCCTTCAAGCAGATGGAATTCATACCCACGTTCAAGTTTCCTGGTATCTGTTCAAGACGGGCCCCACCCACCCCCACAGTGTCCCGCCTGCCTGTGCTCTGATGGGAAACTCGCAGAGTTTGGGCACCACATGTGTGCATTTTTGCCTCGATGCCACACCCAGCCCAGTGCCATTTGACAAAAGCATTTATGAAGTTTTCCCTCTTCCGAAATGCTCATCGGGTGACCAGCTGTTCGGGGAGCCAAGGAGCCTAGGATCTCCCTGGATTAGAGGAAGCTTAGAAGACAAGTCCCACGGCCTGTGCAGCTCAAGATTTCCTCTTGGCAGAAGGCGTCACATGGGCCTGGCTTACTGAATGCCCACGATTTGCCCAGCCTTGCGTCGGAACTCAGGAGAAACTGACTCCACCACCAGTGAGGTTTCCTCCCTGACCTCGAGAAGATTACGGTCCAGCGAAGGAGACGGACGGACGGACGTGTACCGTATAGCTCGGGACGGGACAGAAATTGTCGAATCAAAATGGTGAGCGGGTAACATCCCGGGCCTGTGCGGTCCGGTGTGACTGCCGCTGGCCACGGCTGGCTATTTCATCTTAAACTAACTGACTAAGATTCAAAACTTCAGTTCCTCTCTCGCACTAGCCACGTTCCACGCCCTCCGCAGCAACACGGCTTTGGTAGTTACCACGTTGGCCACAGCACAGAACAGAGCATTCCGATCGTGGCAGAAAGCGCTGTCGGACAAAACGTAACCAGAGGGGGGAGGAAGCGGGACTAAGAACAAGCAGCCGGCCGGAAATCTGGGAGTCATTTGGGCTCCTTCCTCTCATGCACCCGCCACACCGAATCAGTCACCGACCTCCTTGAATGTCTCCTGAAGGTCTCTTCCCCGTTCTACCATTTGCCTCTCTGTGATGCCTTCCAGGAGCTCTGGCTGCATCCCAGACCTCAATACCCCCAAGACAAGTAACTTTGCCTGGCTTTTCTAGGGCCTGGACATCACCCCAAAATTTTACACGCGGCTCCCAAGGAAGCTTGGCATGAGAGGAGGACTGTCTCCCACACCTGATGGCGTCTAGGCCAAGAACGCAATTCGGCGTGGTGGGCAATCACTCCTTGTTTCAACGTGGCATCCGACATCCCTCCCCTATCTGCTTCTGCCACCTCCCTCTCCCCGGCATCCTGCCAGCCGGAAAGGGAGCCCCGAGGCTGCCCCTCTCCGCTTGGACATCTTTCTCCCACTGAGGAGATCCGAGCTCTCCAGCAGGACCTCTCCTCGATGTCGATCCTGGGGTGCCCAGGAAGGAGAAAGCGCCATGTCGGGGCATCCCTCCGGCCCTGATGACCGTCAGGGTTTTCTCACACATGACATCTGCTTTCCTGCCCCAGACACCACACATCACACTGATTTTCCACTTACGGAACTCCTCTGGTGACGGGAAGGAGGGAGGCAGACTGACTTCCAGTTGATGGATGACATTTGCTCACCAACTCCAGAAGCCCATTTAATATCGAATTTCCCCTTCTATAATCGGGCAGCCCAGTGGGTGTCAGGCCCTCTCCCGCTTCCCCTCCCCCAAGCCCTGAAAAGGAAGCAGCAGTGGGCAGGATAAGGACCCCCTTACTGAAGGAACCTGGGTCAGTAAGGGTGGGGTCCCGGCATCCACGCCACTCGCTGAATCTCACCCTTTCCCCTTCTCCAAGAAGCTGCTCTCTGGCTTAGAGAAGAAGGATTTATTTTCTAAGGTTTGGGGTTTATTTGGTGACCTTCAAACACATGGCCAGGGACAGAGATGGGGTCTTTCTAGTGAATAAGCAAGAGCTTCCTTTTCCCTGCACAGCAGAGAGGCCTGGCTTGGGAGAAAACTGAAAAGAACAGAAGGCAAGAATCACCTCCCCCGGCCCCCACCCGATCTGCTGGGCGCCTGGCTGGCTCAGTCTCAAGAGCGTGTGACTCTTGATCTCGGGATCATGAGTTCGAGCCCCTCGTTGGGTGTAGAGATTACTTAAATGAATGGACAAAAACTTTATATTAAAAAAGGAAAAAGAATCCCTCCCCCGATTCCTAACACGTCTCCATCGCTCCTGGGGCAGCTGGGCCTCGGGAAGGAAAGGCTCGCCCGGATGGAGAGGGGACACCGTGTTGTGCCCAGGCCCTGAAAACAGTGAGACCACGTGGGCTGCCGGCGTCGGGCCTCCGGGGGCACCTGGCCAGCCCAGCCTCCACAGCTCCGAGTCTGTCCCGGTGCAAACAAAGACCTCCTTGACTAGAGCACTGTCCTTAGATCACCTCCCAGCTGCGAGGCCTTGGGCTGCAGGCCTGCCCCTGCTTTGAGAGCTGCGTGACAGAGAAGGGCCACTGACAGCTCGTGCCCCGCCGTGAGCCCGCTCTGCAGGTGGCCTGGCCCAGGGCCCACGTTCCCACAGCAGGGACGCCCTCTGGGAGGAGAGAACCTGGGAGTTCCAAGGCCTGTGTCCCACCACACCCGCCTCTTTACAAGCGGCTCTAACGTCTGGTTCTTCTGAGGCCTGGACATCAATCGCCCCAACATCTCACAGACGCCTCCCGTTGAAGCTTGTCATAAGAGAGAACGTGGTCCCACACCTAAGGGCTTCTAGGCCAAGAACAGAATTTAGCTCAGCATGCAATCTGCAGTCAGGACAGGGCTGGCCACCTCTTCTGTCCCCGCTCTGGCCCAGCCTGCCTCCCAGCGTTCATCCTTCACGGGCGCGCCCGCAGAGACGGGTGGCTACGGGGAGCTGTGGCCTGGGCAGTCAGCCCCTCCCCCTCCAGGCCCGCTGTCTGTCTGTCACTTTCTTTTTTTTTTTTTTAATTTTTTTTCAACGTTTTTTATTTATTTTTGGGACAGAGAGAGACAGAGCATGAACGGGGGAGGGGCAGAGAGAGAGGGAGGCACAGAATCGGAAACAGGCTCCAGGCTCTGAGCCATCAGCCCAGAGCCCGACGCGGGGCTCGAACTCACGGACCGCGAGATCGTGACCTGGCTGAAGTCGGACGCTTAAGCGACTGCGCCACCCAGGCGCCCCTGTCTGTCACTTTCTACAGTGACAGCTCCCTGAGATCCTTGTCTCCACTCCGGCCTGGCCTGAGGGCTTTTGTCCCACGTCCTCCGGAGCAGTAGCCACTAGCCAAGGGGGCCAGTAAAATTTGTTAAAATGAAGCGAAATGGAGAATTCGGTTCTCATCCACAGCAGGTGATGTTAGGCGACCAGCCTCTCAGATGGCACACCTGGGACGACATCTCCACGATGGCAGAAAGTTCTATAGGACAGCCTGGGCTATCAGTCTTCTGAGCACCTGCGCTCCACTCTGCCACAGACCCGCGAACCCCTGAATTAACTCCGCTCCTGTCCCCACCATACCTGCTTCTCCTGCAGCTACAGCGGCCGCCCACACAAGGGCGCCAGGCCGGAAATCTGGGGGCCACTCAGACCCCACCTCTCCTGCACCTGTCACCTCTCATCCACCACCCAGCTTCCCCAGGGCCTCCGGTCCCCTCCTCGCTGGCCGGCCACCGCTTCCTTCCCAGCTCTCCACTGCCCCGTCTCCCCTCTGTCTCCCCTCTGTCTTCCAACCTGCTCACCAGAGAGGCACCTTGCAGAATCGCCAGTCTGAGTCCCGCCCTGGGTGGAAAAGGCTTCCCACGAAGGAAGGAAAGCGGGTAAACCCTGAGCGCCACCACCTGGCTCCTGCCTCGCCTCTGGCCAAGCTGCCGCCCCCCCTGCTCCCATCTGGAGCCGCTCGCAGACCCAACACAAGCCACACGCTCTCCTCCGTCGGTCCCTTCCCCGCCACCCTCTCCGTCGTGTGTCCTTCAGAGCCCGGCCTGGGGGCACTCCTCCAGGAAGGTGCTTCCCCAGCCTCCCGTAGGGTCTACACCCCCTGCCCCCGGACAAGGAGCCCCTCCAAGGCAGCTGTGTCTCCCCTCCTCGAGTCCCCAGTATCTGGTGTCTGATGTGCAACACAGAACTCCACGCTCAACCTTTCCGCAGAGCCAACATGCAACCAGGACTCTAGGATCCCACACTTCTTGCTAGGGCCTCAAGCCAAGGTGTTCAAATCTCTCTCTAGCTCAAGGTGGGGCTGTCTGGGGAGAGAGGAGGGAAGGGGGGAGAGTGACCCAGGGTGCCCCATGGAGTGCCATCGCAAGGCTGAATCCTGGTGTGGCCATCTCCAGCCACCTTACCCTCAGAGGCTCCTCTTATCTGCGCTCAGAAAAATCTCCTGCTTCACAAAGGGCTACATCCCCTGCTTCCTTTAGCCAAGGTTCCAAGCTCCAGGGGACGCGTGCTTCGAGTAAAGGCAGGTAAATAAATAAATAAAGCGGGGAGGGGCGAGCGCAGCCGGCCGCACCAATTAGCAACCTCTGTAAACAGATGACTGTTTGCAGACGTGGAAAGACGTTCACGATGAGTGAAGGTCGGGTTGGAAACACACACACATCAGTGCCCGTCTGTGTGCTCAGCCGCCGAGATCTGAAGGCCACCCACTTGGCTGCTCACAGCAATTATCCCTGGGTGAGGAAAATAGGGATGTTTGCCATTTTCTTATTTTGGCTTCTCCGATTTCTTTCCCCTGCCATAGTTTTTTCACACGAAGTACACATTATTTTCCACTTAGAACAATGACAAATCAATAAGCCCCACCCTGGGGACGAAGAGCGCATTTTGCGTCTTCCGGGGGGGGGGGGAGGGGGCGGGGGGAGGGGAGGGGACGCGATAGAGAAGGAGAATGAAGGAGGGGCTCGGGGACAGTGCTGTGGCAAATCTGTGCCTCATCGAAGTGGGGACCGCGTGGAGTAGAAACTGCCCCGGAGCTCCGGCCTCGAGTTCCTGCACCAGCATTTATTAAGCGTCTGCTGTGTACCGGGCCGAGGGCTGGATTCCAGGGACACAGTGCACCAAGGAGACACAGCCTACCCGGCCCCCTCCCGGGGAGCAGACCCCCTGGAGTTGCCATGGCTACAGGTTGGGCCAGGGAGGGCCATCTGACTCGGGCTAGAGTCAGGCCTGGTAGGGAGATCACGTTTCCCAGGAGGGAGTTCGTGTTCCGTCCCAGGCACGCCTCTCACTGCTGGCACCTGCTCCCGAAGGAAGCTGCCCGAGGCCTTGAAACCAAAGGCAACGGTGCCAGATCCTTGAGACCCTCTTTAGGGATTCTGGGCGATGGCCTGGAGGGCTAACGGGCCCCCTGGGAGCAGCCTCGGCATTTATCAGAGATTCCTTCTAATGAAGCCCTACTACCATCAACTCAGCAGGCACCTACTACGTGCCGGGCTCCGGGCACCGTGCTTTCTGGACGCCATTGAACCTGACCCTTCCAATGCGCCCGAATGGTGAGCAAGTGGGCGCGGAGGGAAGGAGTGCCCGCCCCAGGCCCCACAGCGGGGAGGTGCTGGTGCTCAGGTGTGTGTGACAGCACAGTGCCTTTTCCACTTCACCTCCGGCGGCCTTTGGAAAGAGGCCAGGTAGGTAGGCACATCCTGCCACCCCACACCACACCCACTTGGCTCACTTGGTCAGAGCTGCAGCAGGGGCGGTGGCATCGGCTCTGAGGGGTCTCTCCACCAGCCGAGCCCTTGCATTCATTCATTCATTCATTCAGCAGGTTCTTGAGCGCCTATTCTGTGACAGGCGTGGCAAGAGGCGCGGGGCGGGGGGTGTGGCAACCATCTCCACCGAGGCCGTGCGCTGAGACCTCACTGGCACCAGGCTGCCGGCATCTTAAAACCCACCACTGAGTTTAATCCCTTTGGATTTAGGCACAGGATCACCGGGAACCACCCCGTCCCATACCTCAAAATGTAAGAGGCGTGGGAGGTGTGGTCCGTGGAACGTGCGTTTTTAGAGCATCGCTCTTGCAGGGCGGAGAGAACAGTCCATTGGTGAGCTCCGGAAGGGAGAGAGAGAGAGAGAGGGGAGGCCACGTGGTGGAGGGGTGGCAAATGGTTTCATCGGGCCCCCGGTGCTCTCTGAGGGACAGAGGCCGACCGGAGGGCTGGACTGCAGAGGAACCCGAGGCCAAGTGCAGCCAGCAGGAACCAGTGGTATGACCAGTTGCCGTTGTGCTGGGAGCAGCCTGGGTGACCTGTGTCTGCCCACCCTTTGGGGTGCTGCTGGGGATCGGGCTCGCGGGGAGCCCTAGTGGAGGCTCCTGCAGAGAAAGGCCTGGAAGCAAGAGAGTGCAGGAGCAGAGGGTGGAACGGAAAGGCGGGCGTCAGGCTCCAGCCCACCTCCCCAGATGCCGGGGTCTAGCTCTGTTTGCTCCCTAGGCCCGCGATTCGTTCTCCCCCAGGAGCCATGGGTCTTGCTGTCACGGCCCTGGCTCTGCGGGAGGGGGGCTGCCCTCAATACCAGAGGAATTGAAGGGCCCCGTGGCCACCCCGAAAGCCACCGGGACCTACTCGTCTCTCTCCGGAAGAGGGGAAAGGGCCCAAGTGTCTCTGAACACACCCCATTCCCCAACTCTACAGCCCAGCCCCAGAAACCTGCAGGGCAAAGTTGCTGGGCCCAGCCGGCTTCCGGCCTGCACCCGCCTGTCTGCCTCCTTTCCCGTCCTCCCTTCCCATCCTGCCTCCCTGCCCACAATCTCCAACTCTGCTCCGTCTTGTTTCCAGGAAAATTCCTACAGGAGCCAGGGAGACGGTCAGACACTGAGGCCCAGCCTGGCCCACAGCCATCCCGACAGCCATCCCGGACGGGGCAGGACGCCCCGCAGGAGGCCTGCGCCAGTCCCGTCCAGAGCCGGACAAGGGGTCGACTGCAGGGGCCTCCAGGGCAGGCCGGAGACACCCTGGTGGGCAGTGAGGGGGGGCCTCCGCACCTCCGCCCACACCCGTTCCACTTTGAGCCCAGTCCTAGAAAGCAAGCGTGGGCAAGAATGAGTGACTAGAGGGGGTGCCGGGAGCTCGCGTCTCCCGCTCACAGCCCCGAGTCCCTCCCCGCGAGGCTGAAGGACAAGGGTCCGAGGACCCAGGCTGCCACAGCAGAACTCCCCCCAGCAGGGGCCCCGAGCACCCCAAACCCCAGGCTCGCTGGGCTGCCTTGAGGGAGTGGACAGAAGCGCCTTGCGCACGCTTCGATGGTCCTTTTCCACTCTGCCCTCCAGGGGGGCGGCCGGTTCCTTGCACCGTGCGGGGGGCTCGGGGAGACGCCCTCGTTCCTGTCCAGGGAGCTGCCTTAGTCTCCCTCGACTTTAAGAGAAGGCGGATTTCAGCAGGTAAGGACAGGAAAAAAAATTAATAGCCCTAGGCCCACGGAGTTGTCCCATCACCGAGAAGGCGTGCCCGGGGGTGGGGTGGGGGAAGGTATCACCTCCACCTAAATATCTGGCCTCTCGGGGCAGGGAGGTGAGGCTGCTTCTAAACACCCATTTTCCTCTCCAGTGGATTCACAGACAGGGCTGCCTTAGGCAGCGAGTGCAGGAGGACCTCTCCATTCTTCCTTTCCTCGGTGAGCTGTCACCGCCACCCTGCCCCGGGGCCCTCAGCCGCCCCCAGCGCCAGGAGCAGGGTCCCACACGAGGGGCTAGCCCCTGAAGACATAAACCCGATGGCAAGCTTCTGTCCGGTGAGGACACCCAGCAGCACGACTGTATCTACAAAATTCTTTTCATCTTTGTTTTGATGGGTGAAGTTCAGTGCCAGAATATTTGGTTTATGAGTCATGCTAATTATAGCTGGGGGTGGGGAGGGCCCAAGGCACCAGGAAGAACAACAGAAAGCACGTTCTGAAAGATTATGCTGGGTTGCCCTGGATAGGAAGGTTTACAGCCCGGGAATGAAGGAGGGAGACGTCTGTGCACCTTTCTGGGATCGGGTCAGCTTCTCACTGTCCACCTGCGAGGGTGCCTCTCGCTGGCTGGCTGCACCTGTCCCGGGCAGGCAGAGGCCTCCTCTGGCCGGCTGGAGCCCCACCAAAGATCCCCCCTGCACCCTTGTTTCTCTGTCTCCTTGACCTGCTGCTCACTGGGAACACCAGAGGCTGGAGAAGGGAGAAGGGGGAGGGAGAGAACCAGAGGAGACGGCAGCATTCCTGGGAAACGGAACGTGGCTGTCCGTCCTGCCCCTGGGCGCTTTCTCCGTGGACAGCTGGGAAATGGATTTTTGCAGACTTGAGAAGCTCAGGTCCCAGCCTCAGTTTGGAGAGCTGGGCATCCTTGAGCAAGTTACATGCCCTCTCTGGGCACAGAGATGCTGGTCCTCCATCGGGTCCTCTATCTACTGTCTGTGAGCAAGTCACGAGCCTCTCTGAGCTCTTCGGGGGTGAGAGTGACGTTGATGGAGTCATCGAGAATCCACGTTTGCTCAGCGCCTGCTGTGTGGAACACACACACACACACACACACACACACGCACATGCACACGCACACACGTGCACCCATGGCCACCGTTATTTTTATTGCCGTTATTGTAACAGGTTACCCTAAGCTCCTCTCAGCTCTCAGGCCAAGGGAGGGGGAGGAACGCAGGACAGGAGAACCCAACCCTCTGCCCCCCATCTCCCCTTCCTCTGAATTTCTTCCCTCCTCCTGTTGCTGGGAACACTGGGCAGGCTTCCCCTTGTAGCAAACACAACAGTCAAATGCAATCTAGTTGTGACCTTGCATGTGGGGCTGGCTGCGTGCTTTCCTACCCTATAAAAAGCAAAGGCCCGGCAGCCTTCGAGGACCTCACATCCTCCCCCAGGGACCTGGGGTGTCACTCATGGTTGAGAAAACTCAGTTTCCCAGGACACTCCTCATTTTCAAAGCTCAGAAAGAAGGATCTCCAGTGTGCCAAACTGCCTCCATTCCTGGAAATGAAGTGACATGGAAGGGACGGACAAGTCGCAGAGGGAGGCCGCTTCCTCCGATGGACCGGGAGGGACCCGGAGGGCCCGTGTGCACCCCCAGAGGACACGGGGCTGCCCAGGAGTCGGCACACTGGGAGCCAGGCTAACATGATGGGGGTGCCCAGGACAGGTGGGGACCACACCTGTCCCCATGGAACGCCTAGAAGAACAGGGCGGCGCATGTTGGCTCGACCCAGGGAGGTGTTTGAGGTCCAGAGACTCAAAGACAGCTGGGTGACTCGGCCCCAGGCCAGGCATGGTTCTCAGTGGTGCAGGCAGCCCAGGAGCGTCCCCAGGGAAAGGGACATTATTCTCCCCTGTTCAGACTGATTCTCCTCCAGGAGCACCAAGACCATCAGATGCCGGGGCCAAAGTCAGCGTTTCCTGTTCTGTGTGGGGTCCAAACTGGCCACCGCAGGGCAAACCTGTCTCTCAGGTGACCCAGGCAATATCGGGGCGGGGCCCCCCTCGGGACAGCGGGGACTCGGGTGCCACTCCTTTTCCTCTCGCACTTCGAGAAGTGTGAAGCAAGATAATCAGCCCACAAACACGAGGGGAGGCACAGTCATCCCCAACGCCATCCAGCTGCCACAGAGCCCCTGCTCCCTCGTCACAAGGGGAGACCGCGACCCGGAGCCGCGGAACAGGAGCGGAGCGGCCCCCGTGGCATCCCGCCCGCCAGAGCCGCCACCTACCTCCGGCCAGCGTCCTGGGGCGGCCTCTCGGGCTTAGAGCATCTCCCGGCAGCGCCGTAGCCTCCTCCCAGCCAGGTCGGAGGGGGCAGAACGGCCTGGTCAGCGGAGAGAGCGAGAAGGAAGGAAAAAGTCCTCCGGGAAGAAGGTGCAGAATGGGGGGGCGGGGGGGGCGCGGGGGCAGCCACCCGCCGGTCCCTGCCTTCCCGGCACCTTGACCTCCTCTGTTCCAAGGTCTCTCTGGCCAGAAGCGGAAGCGCGGTTTCTCGAAAGTAAAGGAAGAGCTGAAGAGAGCGGGACAGACTCGTAAAGAGCAAACCCCAGCCAGATGTGAGCGGGGCCGCGGAGCCTCCAACGCTCCCAGTGCGTATTATCCAAACAGCAGCCGCCGAGGATTAACTGTGTGTGTGCCCGGCGGGCAGGGGAAAGCCAGCGCTGCCCTACCCCTGGCCACCCTGGGGAGCCGGCCCAGGCCGGCGGGTACGGGTGACCACTCCCAGCCTCCGGAAGTCCCTCCAGGTGTGGGGGTGGCTGGGGGCCGAGGACAAAGAGCGTTGGGAACCCCGACTTGCTGGGCGCTGGAGGATGGGCTCCAAGCAGCCCCGGGGGCACTTGTAGCCAATGCTGTGGAATCAAGCCCCCCAACGGCGGCAGACCCGAGAGATTTTCAATCAGAGGCTCCCCCTGGGGTCCAGGGACCACAGACAGGTTTTGGGGAATCTGTGACCCCCCTCCCCCTAAAAAATACAATGCAAAGCTGTGTGTGCACGCACGTGGGCACACATGTGCACTGTCAGACAGGGACGGACCTTTGCTTCAATCAGACTCTCAGAGAGCCCCATGAAGACCCCAGGCTGGGGGTGCAGACTTTCCAGAGGACCGTGTGGCCAGGGGACAACGAGGAGGGACATCAGCATCTCTAGATTTCTATCAGCCTCTGGTTGTTTGATATGAAACCCAGGCCTTTTCCCCAACTTAATCACACAAGGTCTCACCACGCCCCTTGGGCCCCTCCTCACACGCCCAATAGCTGCTACAGTCTTCTCTGGAGCTGCCCCCGGGGCCGGGCTGGTCTCCATCCTGAGTCAGAACAGACAGTTCTGGAGTCTTATCCTATCGCAAAAAGAGGAAGGATCTGGCCAGAGCAACGGAGCTGCGCTGTGGCGATAACAGCATTCTTGCTTGCTTCTTTCTGAGCTTCGTGGATGTCACACCTGTGCCTGTTTGTCATTTATCACCGCTCCTCCCGAGGGCCCCTCTCTCTGGCTACCCGCGGACAGGAGATGTACAAACAGGGGTGCTGGTTTGGGGTGTTGCGGGCGAGGCACAGAGACCGCACCCCACCCCACCTTGCCTTGGAAATTCCCTCCCGCCACTGCTGCCCACGTGTCTGCCCGAAAGGCTGAGAAGTCGAGAGGAAAGGGGGCTGGGCGAGCCTGACACCCACCAGGCTCGCCAGGTTGCCAGCAGAGCAGAGAACGTGGAGGTGGAAGGGGAGGGAAGGCTTGGGCGGCCCAGTGGCCGCTCCGCAGAGACACCGGCAGCCCAGCTGCTCCTGTGGGAACAAAGGGGGAAGTGCCCTGACCCCAAGTGGCCCTGGGGGGCTCCAAGGGCACTACGATAAGATCAAGTAAACACGGCCCATTGGAGACGGCGTGTCGGCTGGCGTGAGAAGATCCAGGAATCGCTCGTGATCTCTGGCGTGTGTCTGAGGCCTGGCGAAACTTACAACATCCCTGGCTGCTTATCGACACGGGAAGCATGGAGATAAGCGCGTCTTCGTTTCTGTGCGCAACACGAGGAACTTTCCTGGTCAGCAGGACCCAGGCCTAGCGCCCTGACCGACCTTCCGCCGGTCGCTCGCTCTGTCCTCGGATGGCCTTCGTGGCGGGGATACTGGAGGAGAGTCCTCAGAAGTCCCGTGCCCCAGGATCTCCCTGAATGCGGAGGGAACCCTCTCCACTGCAGCACCCCGGAGGCCCAGACCTTGGGGGTCCTGGACGGACACCGCGGCTCAGGGCACACGACACCGGGCGTGTGGCTTGGAAGAGAAGCTGATGCAGAGATCTGCTCCCTTTCCTTACTCCATCTGAGAACTGAAAGACAGTTATCTTGAAGATAATCCCAAGACAGAAATCCAGGGGCCCGACAGAGAGCGGGGCTCTAGAAACACACCCACACGATGACCCTCTCTTCCAGCGGCAGCTTCTCGTTCTAGCCGGCGGCCTTAAGTCCCGAGCCTGGAACGCTGCCCAACCCCAGTGGGCCTTAGTTTCCTCATCTGTAAAGCAGGGATAGGCCCAGGACCTCTCCTCTGGACCCCAGGCAGCCAGATGTGTTCAGAGGACGATGCAGACATCACCCGGAGCATCTCGCCCCGCCGGGCTCGGCCGGATGCTTGTGGATATTTCCCAACAGAGGAGAGACAGAAGCCGTGCGTGGCCTCACCACACTACAGGTCACACTGTCCTGTGCCCTCACGCCACACTCAGGGGGAAACCACGCTGTCAGGGCTTTTTGTATCTGGGGGACTTGGGGTTAAAGGATTGTGACTCTGTAATTGTCACACGGCTGAGGAAAGGACCGACGGAGCAGACACAAGGCCCGAGAGTGTTCGTTGCAACGGTCATGATTGTATGATCTTCCTCCTTCCCTCCTCTTGGGTTGAGCGCCCACATCTCCCCAGAGATTAGGAAAGGGATTCCTCCTATCTCTTGAGGCAGAAACCAGGAGGGTGACGGGTGCTGATAGTAAAGGTGGCAGTCAGGACCTGGGGTTTCCCAAGATGTCCATGTGAGACAGAAGGCTCAGAGGCGTGGGGAGTTCCAGAGAAAGGGAACTGCGGTCTGAGCACCTCCTGGGCACACAGCCCGCAGCTCAAGCCAACGGACAAATGGGCAAAATTTCTCAAGGCCAGTTCAGCCCTCAGTGAAAGAAATAAAATCTGTCACCCAAACCCAGAGCTAGTCAGGCCCCTAATGCTCTTTGTCACCCACTTCATTGTTGCTTTGACACGGTAAGTAGGAAAGCCACGTTGGGCAAGCCAGGGATGGTCTTGCAGACTATTTGAGCACCCCCCGAGCAACCGAGGCAGAAGGCTCCCAATCCAGCAAATATCTTCCCGTTGGAAAGTCCTGGCCAGCGCTGAGGACAAGAGTCATGGCCAAAACAAAACAAAACAACATTGACAAATCAGAACCCAAAGCCAGCAGCACTGCCTGGGGGAGATTTCATCAGCCCAGTGATGGGCAGAGGCCAGGGCCAACCAGAACCATGAACCCCCACACCCCCAAGGTCTCTCTCTTCGGTTCCCAAATGAGTTACAGGTCACGCCCATTCTGGAATTCCCTGGGAGCTCGCACCTCCCACACAAGGATGTCTGGGCCAAACACCAGGGCTTCCTAAGCATTCCCCAGGGGCCCCACATTCTCAGACAAGGGCAGCTCATGGGATGTAAAACCCAGAGACTCACGGGGGAAGAGAACATTCCCTAGAATCCCTGCCCAGAAGACAGCACATTCTATGTCCTCTGTTTGGCAATCCCTTCTCTCTCCCTGGGCATATCACTGCGGCTCTCTCTGTTTTCTCATCACGGGGAGAAAGCCATGTGACCTCGGTTAACGTCTGTAAGGCGCTCGGTGCCAGATACGCACAGCCTGTCATTAGGAGCGCTGTGATTTTTTTTTTCCCCACTGTGGCCCCAACATTCCGCCTCTCCCAGCTATTTTGGGCCAGGCTGCCCAGTCATCCCACAAGGGCAGAGACTGGTATTGTGAACTTCTGAATTCAGGCTCGGATGCTGGCGTCCCACTGCCAAAGGGTGGGGGGGAAGGCGTCTCTGTGGACATTGGAGGGTGAAGCTGAGATGGAAACTTGGCGGCCAGACCCAGCCTCCCTGGCCGCGGGCCCAAGCTCGTTGCTCCTGGATGGCAGTGCCCGCGTTCTGGAAGGCTGGGGGGCAGGTGGGGATCAGGGCTGCAAGGACAGAACAGGGCCATCTGCTGCTCTGCGGCTCTCACACCTCCTCTGTCGGAGGAGGACAAGCCTTCCTCTGGCAGGTCCCCCCTGGACTCGACGCAGAGACGGGCGGCCAGGGAGACCTTATGTGCTTTCTGACTCTCAGCAGGCATTTAACGCCCCATGCCTCGGTTTCCCCACTGCTCAGTCTTAGAACTTCCTTTTCAGCACTTTCAGAGACGTGCACAGACGGAACCATCGGGCAGCATTTTGCCTGCTAGATAAAATGGGAGGGCCCCCTGGCGGACCACACGAGCCTAAGCCTTAACCGCGCAATGAGTGAGTGAGGCTGTGAGTAAACACACGGTGGATGATTAAAGGGAAGAATTTTCAGTCTTTTATGTAGAGCCACAGGAACAAAAGGAGGAGAAAAGCTCCAGAACAAGGCCATGGCGAAGTCTCCAATGTTGCAAAGGAGGGAAGGGGGATTCAAATCGCAGGAGGTGCCCACGAAAAGCAGTTTCCCGGCACCGCCTGTCCGGAAGGCAGGAAGGCAGGGTCTATTCACCAGGGGATGCAAACGCCCTCTGACCTAGAAATCTTCCTTCCAGGAATTTATCCTGCAGATAGACTTGGTGCTGTGCTCAAAGAAGCAAGTTCAAGGATATGCCCTGAAGCATTGTTGTAATGTAAAGATCACAGATATCCAAAGGGACGGCATTGGGGACCTGGTAAATAAGTAACAGGACATTCCCCACAGCAGAATACTATGCAGCTGTTTAGAGAAGGGAACACCTCTCTACGGAACCACACGGAAAAAAGCCGTGTTGTGAAGAGAAAACTTACAAACCTCATTGAAAAACATTAACAAAGACCTAAGTAAATGGAAAGGCAAACCGTGTTCTGGGTAGAAGGTTCAACATCAGAGAAATCTCAGTTCTCTCTGAATTAATTTATGGATTTAAAGCAATTCCATTCAAAACCCCAAAAGTGAAGGGTGGATGGAATGTAGGAGGGAGGTGAGGGGGAATTGTCCTACAGCACATTAAGGTTTATTCTTTTTTTAAATTTTTTAATGTTTACTTTATTTTTGAGAGAGAGAGAGACAAAGTGTGAGTGGGGGAAGGGCAGAGAGAGAGGGAGACACCGAATCCCAAGCAGGCTCCAGGCTCCGAGCCGTCAGCACGGAGACCGACGCGGGGCTTGAACTTGGGAATGGCAAGATCGTGACTAGAGCGGAAGTCAGACGCGTAACCGACTGAGCCACCCAGGCGCCCGAAAGGTGAGAGAGGTAAGAATAAGAACAGTAGTATTGGAGTGCAGATAAAAGCAACTATACTGATACGACATCATAGAAAGTCCTGAACAGACCCATGTGTATACGGAAACTTGATCAGGGCAACAAATGGCATTGCATACGTGCTAGTGGGGAAAAGAATGGATTATTTCCTAAAAATAACACTGAAATGTTGGGGCATCTGCAGAAGAAGGAATATAAATGGTGGGGGGGGGGAACCATAAGAAAGGTAACACAACTTCTCAGCAATCCAGACAATGAGAAGACATTTAATGCCATCAGATTGGCAAAATGAATACACCTGATAATATCTGTGGAGCGACGGGATCTCCCATCCATTGCATATAGTTTTATTTCATTTTTGTACAAGTTATAACAGGCATATATATTGTTGAGGGATGCATATCTATACGCTAAAATTATAAGATAAAGGATGTGAGTGATTCAAGACTGCAGTCACCTCTTGGGGTGGGCGGGGTTGGGAAGAGGGAAGAGTATGGAGAGCTTTCGGGATAGCAGGGCCAGCGTTTTCTTTCTCAAGCTGGAAGGCATATGTAGATACAGATAGTTTGGTAAATGCAAGGTTTGAAAATCATTTAAAAATAATAGTAATATATGATATGTAGTTAGGACTCAGTTTAGCACAACGGGAAACAAGTGAATTCCAGAAGGGTTTGTCCCCTTTCCACCCCCCGCCCCCAAAATGCAGAACCGACTGTTTAGCAAATTTCCATTCGGCTTTTTAAAAAGGTAATTTAGGGGCGCCTGGGTGGCTCAGTCGGTTGGGCATCCGACTTCAGCTCAGGTCACGATCTCGCGGTCCGTGAGTTCGAGCCCCGCGTCGGGCTCTGGGCTGATGGCTCAGAGCCTGCAGCCTGCTTCCGATTCTGTGTCTCCCTCTCTCTCTGCCCCTCCCCTGTTCATGCTCTGTCTCTCTCTGTCTCAAAAATAAATAAACGTTAGGGGCGCCTGGGTGGCGCAGTCGGTTAAGCGTCCGACTTCAGCCAGGTCACGATCTCGCGGTCCGTGAGTTCGAGCCCCGCGTCAGGCTCTGGGCTGATGGCTCGGAGCCTGGAGCCTGTTTCCGATTCTGTGTCTCCCTCTCTCTCTGCCCCTCCCCCGTTCATGCTCTGTCTCTCTCTGTCCCAAAAATAAATAAACGTTGAAAAATATAAAAAAAAAATAAAATAAATAAATAAATAAACGTTAAAAAAATTTTAAAAAAATATTTAAAAAGGTAATTTAACGGTATGTGTTCATGATTTGTTTGTGCGTCCCGAAATACCTCTGACAATAACCACGAGAAACTAGTAATAGTGATCGCCTCTGGGCAAGGAATGCAGAACAGCGGTGAGAGGGTTATTATTACCGGACACCATTTACAGAATCTGAATTTTTCTCTCGCGACTGTTACCTAATGCGAGGCTCCCCCGGGACGGATGGGTGATTGCGCGCACGCAGAGGCTGGAGGTGCAGACCCGCAGCTCTGACCCTCGCCTAGCTCTCAGCTCTCGTGGGACACTTCACTGCTACCAGGCTTTTTTCATGACTGCTAAAATGGGCATCTTTGCAGGACTTGGGGGTGGAGGGCAGGGATGTCCATTAAAATAGCTCAGGGGCCAAGGAGGGGACCAGAGCAACAGGACGAACTGGATACCCTTATTTGGGACACTCCAGCCTGCAGACCTGAGCCCAGATCTTTAGTTTGGAACCCGAGCAGCTTTCCAACGTGGCGGATTAGAAGGGCGCAGGAGAGAGGGGCTCTCTCTGATGAGGGTGGCAGGAAGGGGTCCGCGCTCCCCCGCCTCCTGGGAGACCACAAGGGTCGAGAGGGCCAGGCAAGAGGTCCTCAAATTTCGGCTGGAGAACTGATAGCCGCCTCCCGCCGTTGCTCCGCCAGCGTTCCGCTACAAAGCGGTAGAAAGGGCCTGCGGCTCCGGCAGCGCGGAGGTCTGCCCCGGCCCTCGCCCCGGCCCTCGCCCCGGCCCTCGCCCCGGCCCTCGCCCCGGCCCTCGCCCCGGCCCTCGCCCCGGCCCTCGCCCCGGCTCGCTGGGCAGTAAAAACTACAACTCCCAGCAGCCCCCGCCCGCGCCCGCGCTGGCGCGCAGCCGCGGAGCCGAGGCTGCTGGGAGCGCGTCCCAGAGACCCGGCGAGCGAGCCGGGCGGAAGTCGCCGCCCGCTGGGTCCCGGCCCTGCCGCAGCGAGGCCCAGCCGCCCGCGGGCCCCGGAGCCAGGCCGCACCGGGTGAGTGACAGCTGCACCCGTAGCCGCCGCGCCCTTCCTCGCGACCGGCCCGCGCCGCCGCCCTCTCACCCCGCCGCGTCCTGCCCGTGGCCCTCAGACTCCGAGGACGGTCCCCTTCTTCCGACGGGCGGCGGACACTCCACGCTCCGACTTGTGAGACACCTACCTGACAGACTTGCAGGACCCTCACTGGCTGACTAGTGCGGGACTCCAATCCCTTCCGACTCGTGGGACCCACACCCTCTCCGACTCTCAGGACACCTCCCCCCTCTGACTCGTGGGACCCACACCCTCTCCAACTCTCAGGACACCTCTCCCCTCTGACTCGCGGGACTCATTCCCCCCTCCAAGTCTCAGGACACCTCCCCCCTCTGGTGCGACACACCTCTTCCCTCTGACTCGTGGGGACTTACCCCCTCCAACTCTCAGGACACCTCTCCCCTCTGACTCGCGGGACTCATTCCCCCCTCCAAGTCTCAGGACACCTCCCCCCTCTGGTGCGACACACCTCTTCCCTCTGACTCGTGGGGACTCACCCCCTCCAACTCTCAGGACGCCTCACCCCTCTGACTAGTGCAGGACACCTCCCCCTTCTGACTAGTGTGGGACATCACCACTTCTGACCCTGCAGGACACGTTCCTTTCCTGACTCACGTGGGACAGCTGTCCCTGAGCGCGATCCCTTCCTGCCCCACCGCCATCTGCCCTTTCGATGATTGCCTGGCCTCTCCTCCCCTCTCAGACTGGCACTTTAGCGCACCTGCAGGAGGCCAGCCCCCCCCAACCCAGGCCTTCCTCTCCTTCCCCTCAGCCCAGCTCACCTTCCTTCCTTTTGCACCCAAGCTGTCCACCACTCTCCTCCCCCTCCCCCCTGTGGCCTGACCCTCTCATCCCTGGGTTCCTCCACCCCTGTTGCTTGGGGCCTTTCCTTTGCCCTCCGTGTCGCCAGGCCTGGCAGGCCCCTAGCGCTCGCAGTCCCTCTTCTGTCTGCCAGATACACCTTTCTCGCGAGCACCTTAGTGTCCCCAGGAAACCAGTGTCTCGGCTCCATCTGTCATTCTTGTCTCTTGGTATGTGCTCGCCGTCTCTCCCTACCACGTTTCCAACAGCGCAGAGGTTTGGGAACAGGCGTCTGCCGACGTCCACTGACTCTCGCTGGCTGTTCAGGGCAAGGACCCAAACTTGGCAGAAGCATGGCGTCACCTTCGGGAACCTAGGGTCTCTGCAGCCCCCCCCCCCCCGCCCCTCCTCGTAGGAGCTGTGTGGGAAAGACCTTTCTGGACGGGCTGCAGCCCCCCACCCCAGCTCCTGGCCCCACCCCACAGGCCTCAGCGGCACAGTCCAGCCGGAGCCCGAGGGCACAGCGGGGCTCCTTCCAGAGCAGCCAGTGGCCTCCCCGGGCCCCTCCCTGATGGCCTCAATGAGCCTTCTATTCAGGCCTGGGGGCCGTGCTGAAAGATACATTGACCAGCCGGGCCTCTGCCGTCAGGACCCGGGAGGGGCGTCTCCTCCTGTGCCGGCCCAAGCGTCCTCCGGGAGGGGACTCAGGTGAAGCGCGGATTTGTTCAGGCGCTGTTAGGCGGCCACGGGAGTGGTCTCCAGACAGAGGAGTCTCAGTCCTGTCGCGGTTTTCCGTCCGGGTCAGCCGGATCGCAGAAAGCGTGTTGTGTGGCACGGTGGTGGAGAAAGTCACATACTTACAGGTGTGTGGGTGCCCCACCGTGTCCCCCGCGATCCCTCGGTTGAGGTGGACGTCTGAGTATTTGGTGCCTTGTGTTAGCTGAAAGCCCTGTTCCCCCAAAAACTGTACCCCAGACGCAGTTCCGGCCATACTTCCGTGGCCCCCAACCGTGTAGCAAATGTTGGTTTAAGCAATTGATAATTGAGGAAATGTTTACCCACCAGCCTAACTGCACGTAATCCGCCGTGCTTCCCTTGAGCCACCGAGGGAGTGAGGACGGACCCGAGTGTGACAGGTCCAGCTCCCTGCGTGTGGCCACGAGGCAGCCTCGTGCAGGCTCACAAATACAGCCCCTTCCATCAGACTCGTAAGACCTTCTGAGCGGCTATGTGGCGGGCCTCGTGGCAACCATATAGGGTGGGTCTATAGATGCTCTAGTGTTTTCTTGTTCAGAAACGGGACGGCCCCGCTCTGAGAATGTGGTCCAGAGTCCTGAAATGGATCCGCACCGGGACAGAGAAGCCGTTGCTGTGTTGCGTAGACATTTGTGGAACGGTACCTGGGATACTGGAAGGAAAATCCAGAAAGTACTGCCCTCCCTTCGCGAGTGCTCCGGACCGTGGAGGTTTTCTGGAAGGCTCTGCTTAAACGGCAACACTAAGGGAATGTAAAACGTTTGTTTTGATGTTTCGGGACTTGTTGATTTTCCTTCTTGTGAGACGAAGACAACTACTTAGAAAAAAAGAAATCCTGATAATAGAGCGATCTGGGAGTACGTTCGGTTTTCTCTTTTTGTCTGCGTTTCCTTTGAATCCTCCTTGTTTATCTGTAATACGTGCAGTAATGAAATGGAACTCGCTGCTCGGGGTTCCTATGCAGAGCGCAGTTCTCATCCGTGGGAACAGGCCATGGGAATAAGGCAGGAGCGGGGACCCAGATGGCATTGTGCCGACACCGGGTGACAGTGTGGATGTGAGTGTCAGATCAGAGCGCATCCAGAATGGCTTCAGGGGGTCCGGCAGGGCTGACCGCTGGCTGCATCCTGGGAGCCGGGCACCAGCAGAGCAGGAGAGAAGATGGGTTCGGGCAGGTGCGACCCCACCGTCTACAGGAGCAGGCCGTGATTTGGGTGGATGGGGGGATTTTTATTGTGTCCCCTTATCTTCAGGCTCTCTGATAACGAGTAGCGTTGTTTGGGACGTTGCTTTCAACCGGTAGGGTAACTTTTGCTGAAATTGCTCCTGATGGTACGAGTTCATCACACACGGCCCTACAGCGATGCAGTAAATACAGGCTCTGAGGCTGTGTGTGGAGGGTCCTGGCCCCTGGGAAGCTGAGGCTTCTTTCCCTGTCTCCCTTCTTGTGGCCGGCAGAATGATGGCCCCCCAAGATGTCCACATCGTGACCCCCAGAACCTGCAGGTGTATTATGTGGCAGAGGGGGCCGAAGGTAGCAGATGGAATGAAGGGTGCCAGTCAGCTGACCTTGAAATGGGAGGCGCATCCTGGATGACCCAGGTGGGCCCAGCCTAGTCCCAGGGCCACAGAGCAAGTGGACGCAGAGACAGGAGAGCAGGGGGGAGGGCGTGCGAGGCTCAGAGAGATGCGGCGTTGCTGCTTTGAGGATGAGCAGGGGCCGCACGCAAGGGACGCAGCCATCTCTGGAAGCCGGAACCATCTGGGAAGAGGCTTCTCCCTGGAGCCTCTGAGGGAAGGGAGCCCTGGATTTTAGCCCAGCGGGACCCGTCAGACTTCTGTCCCGCAGGCCTGTGACATAAGTGTGCAGTGTTGAAGCACCACGCCTGCCCGGAGTGGTCACAGCAGCCACAGAAGCTCGCTTCTCTCGGGTAGTTGACTATAAACAAAAACAGGGCTGAAAAAGAAGTTGTTCTGAGGTGTGTTTAACCTGACTCAGGAGGCAGCCGTGAGTGCCTGCTGTATGCAGAGAAAGGGGGTGGGAGTCCTGACCCGGGAGGCAGCCGTGAGTGCCTGCTGTATGCAGAGAAAGGGGGTGGGAGACCTGACCCGGGAGGCAGCCGTGAGTGCCTGCTGTATGCAGAGAAAGGGGGTGGGAGTCCTGACCCGGGAGGCAGCCGTGAGTGCCTGCTGTATGCAGAGAAAGGGGGTGGGAGACCTGACCCGGGAGGCAGCCGTGAGTGCCTGCTGTATGCAGAGAAAGGGGGTGGGAGACCTGACCCGGGAGGCAGCCGTGAGTGCCTGCTGTATGCAGAGAAAGGGGGTGGGAGACCTGACCCGGGAGGCAGCCGTGAGTGCCTGCTGTATGCAGAGAAAGGGGGTGGGAGTCCTGACCCGGGAGGCAGCCGTGAGTGCCTGCTGTATGCAGAGAAAGGGGGTGGGAGACCTGACCCGGGAGGCAGCCGTGAGTGCCTGCTGTATGCAGAGAAAGGGGGTGGGAGACCTGACCCGGGAGGCAGCCGTGAGTGCCTGCTGTATGCAGAGAAAGGGGGTGGGAGATGCAGAATTTAGTAGGATCCGGAGTGTCGGCCTTTAAGGAAATGATCTGGGAGGAGGGCCTCAGTCCCTAAAGCACATGCTTGGCCGCTGTGACTTTTTCCTTCCTGGTTTCCTTGTGCCTCTCACCCCGTCCAAATTTGAAGTGTGGTTTCCTTGCTGAGTGCAAGGCGGAAGAATGCCGTGAGCCAGGTAACGTTTTCCAGGAGCCCGGCCCCAGCGGGTGTTCGACATTCGCTTCCCTGACTCTCCCGGCACTTCTGGAGTCCCGGAGCCCGCCAGCCCTCGCCTCTGTCTTTGTCACTCTGAGGAGCTCAGGGCCGGCAGCCTCTGCTCTTTTCTCCAACCGGGAGGTGCGGTGGGCAGCGAGCTCCCCCCTGCTGCCCGGACGTGCGCCCTCTTAGGACCGTTCAGTTCCGAGACCGGGGCCGTGCTGGGGGAGGGGAGGCAGCCACTGTGCAGGGGTGAGGCAGCGCCTGAGCCTAGATCCTGGAAGGGCGGAGGTTTGCTCTGGCAGCTGCAGCTAAACCTGTTCGTTCTGCCACCTGTCACACACCTGTCCTGAGGGAAGCGGGGAAAGAGTCCCTCTTGGCTGTGGGCTCCGTCGGGAGTGGCCGCGCCTGTCGTCTCAGCTTTATGTAGAGTCCTGTCGCGGCCTGAGGATGGCGGGAGAAGGTAGGGGTGGCCGCTCCCTCCTGGGGCTCGGGTGGGAGCGTCTCCCTCGCAGGGTCCGGAGTCCGGGGACCCACTTGGGAGTGGACAGACCCCGGGTCACACCGTGTCGCTCAGGCCTGTGTTACAAGGAAGTGCTGGCGACAGAAACCAGAGATGTGGGCGAGGCAGCGAGCCGTTCTTGGTGCCCGTCTAAGAGAGAGGGGGTGGGGAAGGAAAGGAGGATTGGAGCCCCCTGTGGGGGGGGGGGTTGTCCCCCCGGGTGGCTCTTTCCCGGGACCTCTCCCGGCAGTGTGGCTGGCGCAGGAGAAGGGAGGCCAGCAGGGGTGTGGCCCCCGGGTTTCCGAAGGGAGATCCGGAACAGGCGAGCATGGCCAGCCAGAGATCGTGTGACATTTTGCCGTAGCATCTAGGTTCTAACTTTCCTGATTGTGTAGGATCAGCCCATTATGCCGCAGACGGTGGGGTTGACGACCTGGTTGTCACGATAAAGCAAACATTTAAATGGTGTAGAGCTTTGAGGAGCGCGGGCAAGGAGAGAGCCTCACCTGTGCCCTCTCCCGGGAGCGGCTCTGTCCGTTTCGCTGTTGCCCTCGTGGCGCGTTTCTCTTGGGGTTCATGGCTGCACATTTGGGGTTGTGGTGGTGGATGGAGGTGGTGGTGTTTCCTTTAAATACGAACGCGAGGCCCCGCACTGCGCCAGGACACAGGCCCCATCAGTTCTGAGAGTTCTGGGTGCTGAACCAGCCTGGGCTTGGGGGGGGCAAATGGAAAGACATCTGATTTTATCTCCACAAAATAAAAGTAGCTCCTAGGACACTAATGGAGGGCTGTCTTCAGAGGTTGGGTTTTGGTCCAGAGAGAAATTATTCCAGTCGTGAAGCTAAAGGGATTTTTCTGGAAGGCAGACAGAGCCCGCTGTCGTTCTCTTGTTCCCGAAAGGTGGTGGGGCCCCAGGCTCTGCCCGCCGGTCAGGGGCTGGGACTAGCCTGGCGGAGCAGAGCCCCTTCCCCCCAGGAGCTCAGAGTGGAGCCGTGGTCGCAGGGGGCAGCACAGAGGACGGCGTGGGAGGAGGTGTGTGTGTTCCTGGGGCCCTGCCGTGGCAAACTACCACAAACGTGGCTGAAAACCACACACATTTATTCTCTCCCAACGCGGAGGCCAGAAAGCCAGTATCGGTGTCCCTGGGTCGACATCAAGGTGTGAGCTGGCGAGCGCCCCCTCCAAGGCCGTAGGGGACAACCTGGCCTGGCCTCTTCCAGCTCGGGGGCCCCAGGCACTTCTTGGCCATGGCCCCATCACTCCCCTCTCTGCCTTCGTGGTCACAGTCTCCTATCATTGTCTAATCCCCCTCTGCCTCCTTTTGTAAGGACGCTCGTGGCTGCATTTAGAGCCCACCTGGATCATCTCCCCATCCCTGGATGCTTAACTTAGTCACATCTGCAGAGTCTTTATTGACAAATCAGGGACACTCACAGGTTCAGCGTTAGGCCCGGATATCTTCCGGTATCCACAGGAGGGAAGCTCACTGGTTGGGGAGTGGGTCCTTCACCATCGATGGGGGCAGGAGGGGAAAGGGACAGCAGAAGCATCACTATCATGGCACAGCTAGGGACCTCCAGGTGGTTCTGTGTGGTCAGAGAGGTTGGCGTCCCAGGCAGAGGCATCACGCACGGGGGTTTGGCTCAGGACTATGGAATTGTAAACAGCCCAGCGCTGCGTGCATGTGTGCGTAGGGCTGGGGAGTTTGTCCGTTAGTGGGAGAGCTTTAGGATCTAGTGAAGGACTTCAATCCACGTTCGCTTTTTCGGGGAATCGATCTGTCACTTGTGTGCAGGATGGGTCTGAGAGGGTCCAGGGCAGGGCCCGGCACACTTTCTCTGTGGAGAGACGGTCCTCGTGTTTGGCCTTGCAAGCTGTGCGGCCCTCGACCTTGCTGCCGTGCTCAGTACTTCCGGGATGGTCCAGCCGCTTCTGGTCAAGCCTACTTACACGGCTAGGCCCTCCGGGCAGGTGGGCGAAGGTGCTGGCAGAGTGAAGGGGAAGGTGGGGGGGAGCCGGCCACACGGCTCTGGGAAGGTGGCCCTGTTCTGTCCCGGCTTACACGTGAAGGAGCCGAAGCCCAGAGAAGCGAGCTCAGGCCTCTGATGGGTGGCGGGATGCAGGTGGGACCTGGACGGTCCGGATCCCCAGGAGGCCAAGGTGAGAGATGGCGCCAGGGGGAGGCCTTGGGGGTGGGACCCACATCCAGAGCTGGGGTGCAGACCAGACCAGTGAGGGGAGAGAAAGCGAGCTGCCTGCTCCCCAGGATGACTTCTGAGGGCTGCGAGTGCCCTCAGCCAGCTCAGCAGATTCCTGGGGGAACCCGTTCTGGTGCCCGCGGGCAGACGAGGGGGCCCAGCGGCCGGGCCTGGAGTTCGGGGCAGAGGTGCGGGCGGGGAAGGTGTGGGGAGCCCGCACTGTAGCAGTTCTGCCCCTGGAGACCGAACCCACCTCACGGAAGATTCAGGAGAAGAGGTGGGCTGCAGGGAAGGAGCTGCAGGCTCACTGTCCCCCTGGCAGGAGGTTCGGCCTTGTGACACGGAGCAGGACGGAGGGGCAGAGGGGGCGGAGGGGCGGAGGGGCGGCTCCTCCAGGATGGTGAGGGGCGGGGAGGGACCGAGGTGTCACAGGCTGCGGAGGGGTTCTCATCCCTCAGACACGGTATTTACTGGGTGCGTTCCGTGTACCTGAGAGTATAACGTGGGGATCAAATGGCCGCTCAGATGGCTGATTTGGACACGTATGTAGATGGTGGAGAAGGAACCAGAAGCGCAGGCATGGCTGACCTACCCCCGAGAAGCAGGAGCGGGCCCCTTCTCTCCAGACCCCTTGGACCAGGGCCAGGCAGCCTGGTGCATGGGAGGGGTGGCCATGTGGGCTCTGCCCTGGGCCCCCTCGTCACCTACAGGAAGCCAGCGGGCAGGAGATGTGACAAGATGACCAGGGGCAGGATGACGAACCAGGAGTGGACAGCGGGCAGGCTAGGGGCCAGTAGGGTGACGCCTCACGATGGTGACCCCTGGCGGGCATTGTGTCCACCTCCCCTGAGGCCCAGTGTGACAGCCGGGCCGGATGCGGGGGCGTGGATCTGCAGTATGACCAAGGTGGGGCCTGGGGTGGAGTTGAGGGACTGTTGAGGACGTGGGCCTATTTTTCATTCCTTCCGCAAATATATGCCGAGTTTCCACCGTTCGCCAGGCGTGTAAGTTCACAGTGGGCAGGTCCCTGCCCCGTGGAGCCACGGCAGCGCGGAAGTGATTACGTGGGTTGCTGAGGGCCTGGGAGAGGGGGGGCAGGATGCCGTGGTAGAGAATGGGCAGGCACTCCGGGGCAGCCCCTGCGGAGTGGGCGGCCGAGTCTTTCCGGGCAGCTTTAGAAAAATCCTGAAAGGTGAGGCAGCCACGCAGAGAGGCGAGAGCGTCCTGGCGGGGGGAGACGAGCCCCGGCCAGGGTGCACGAGGGCCACGGTGCCCGGCCGGCCAGTAGAGGAGCCGGCTCAGGGAGGTGGAGGTCTGGGTGGGGGCCGTGCCGCAGTGAGGGTTTACTCCCAGAATGCGCGGCGACGCGGTGCGATCCACCCGTGTGGGTAGAGCAGGTGTCGCCGGCCGCGGGGCAGGTGGGTCACCAGACGGGAGTGGCAGCAGACGGTGTGGTTGGAGGGGGTGGGTGGCCGAACTGCCAGGTCTCTGGCTGGAGCAGATGCTGTGGAGGGAGGGGGCGTGCCTGGGTTCTTCAAGGTGGTGGTGGTCCTCGTGCAGAAAAGGGCCTCTCCTGAGGTTCCGATGGAGATGTGGCCCCGGGCAGCAGAGAATATGGCGGCTCTCCGTCACCAGCACTATTCCTGAGGGAGGGGTTGGGGGGGAGAGAAGCTTGGGGAGAGCAAGCGAGACTTAGTTGGGAATAGTAAGTTGAGAAAGCGTTAGAATCCAGGCGGAACTGGGAACGGGAGGTGAGCGGGGGTTGAGAGCTCAGTGGCCACGTGGCAGAGGAGATGGGCTCTGGGTGGCTTGGGCCCAGCTGTGGTTTGGGAAGCCCTGGGCTTGGGTGCAGCAGAGGAGGGGCAGTGGCCGGGACCCCCGTCTCCCAGCCAGGAAGGCCTCAGCCACCAGCTCTGTGGCCACAGCTGGGCCGCTTCCCGGGGGGGCAGGGAGCCCTCGCCCAGGAGGGAGGCCTGGGACCAGCATCTGAGCTGAGGCGGGGGGCCTCCCTAGCCCACCTCCCCCGCGCAGCACCTCTGCCCCCAGGGCCCCCCTTTTCTGCACCCGACCCTACGGGCAAAACCTACACATGTGTCCAAAAGCAAGAGAAGGAAAGGGCTGGCTTCCACGTGGAACCATGGCCACGTTTTTCTACCCGCAGAGCCAGCGGCCTGTGGTGTGGATGGGAGCTCCTTGGCCCCCCCGCCGTGGGGCCGTGTGGACTGGGGTGCGGCGGGAGGGGGGGCTCGGGGTGGCGTGAAGCTGCCTGGCCCCCCGCCCTTCCCTGCTGCCACCCATTAGCAAGAGGAGCATCCGCCCCTGAAGTCACGTCATTGGCTGTTTCGGGGCAGGAGGCAGAAGTGGCCTAGCGGTCCGGCCCGGGGACTTTCTCAGGCCGGGACTTACTGAGTGACAACTGAAGATGGAGACCGAGGGCCGCAGCCCAGAGCCGGCTCTCTGCCGATCGTCCCCAGCTTGTCCGGCGCCGCTGTGGCCACGCCAGCCAGGCTGCCGTGGTCCGTGCCGGCGACGCAAGCAGGGGGCAGGTGGTGAAGAGCCGCGGTTCCTGGCCGCCGCCCGGCTGTGGTAGTGCCCCGGGGAGTGGGCCAGGGTCCCACGGCTCCAGGCCAAGAGGGCCCGTCAGACTCTGGCCCCTCCGTCATTTGCACGAACAGAAGGGTGCCAGAGGACAGACTTTGCCAGAAACAGAAGTATTTCTGTTTGTTTTACGTGTGTCTTATACTTGTATCTGCTTATTACAGACGCCTGGCCCAGGAGGAGGCGCGCACACGTCCGCTCTGTGCCCTGTTCTAGGAGTGCAGGACTCATGAACACACTGATAGTTGTGTGCCATGATGTTGGGGGGCGGGGTGGTGACAGATGCCAAGGAAGGGGACATGGGGGCTGCTGTCGGGAGCAGAGCCCTTGGAGCGGGCTTCTCGGATGAGGTGGCATCTGATGAGAATATAGCTCAGGAGCCTGTCCTGCCCAGACCCCTCGGCTCCCCCACTCCCTCCCTCACCCCCTGCTGCTCCCTCTTTCTGAGCTTGTAAAGCGCCAGCCTCCACAGAACTCGCCCTCGCCAAGCTTTCTATCCCGCCAGTCGAGACAGAGGAGATGGAATAGTTTTGCTCTGGAAAGACTTCTCATCTTGCCGAGTAAGAGTAAACAAAGATATTGCTAGAGTCGGGTTTAATTAAGCCAAATCCTAACAGCCGCACAGCAGTGACAGTGCCGTTCCGGGTACGGCAGCCTTCAGGCCGTGCACCGTCTCGGGATTGGGAAGCCGCTGACCTCTCTCCTCTCTCTCTGGGTGCCCAGGTACCGCCTGCCCTTCGGTCTGATGCCCGTCCAGCCCTCCAACCACCTGGAATGGAATGAGTCTATGCACTCCCTCCGGATAAGTGTGGGGGGCCTTCCGGTGCTGGCGTCCATGACCAAGGCGGCAGACCCCCGCTTCCGCCCCCGCTGGAAGGTGATCCTGCCGTCCTTTGTGGGCGCCGCCGTCCTCTGGCTGCTCTACTCCCACCGCCCGCCCCCAGGCAGGCCCCCCATACCCAACGCCCACAACTGGAGGCTCGGCCAGGCACCCGCTGACCGGTACAATGACACCTACCCCCTGTCCGCCCCCCAGAGGACGCCAGGCGGGACTCGATACCGAATTGCGGTTATTGCTGACTTGGACACGGAGTCAAGAGCCCAAGAGGAAAACACCTGGTTCAGTTACCTGAAGAAGGGCCATCTGACCCTGTCAGACAGCGGGGACAAGGTGGCCGTGGAGTGGGACAAAGGCCACGAGGTCCTCGAGTCCCACCTGGCTGAGAAGGGGCGGGGCATGGAGCTCTCCGAGCTGATCGTTTTCAACGGGAGACTCTACTCTGTGGACGACCGGACAGGGGTCATCTACCAGATCGATGGCACCAAGGCCGTGCCCTGGGTGATCCTGTCCGATGGCGATGGAACCGTGGGGAAAGGTAGGTCAGGCCCTCTCCGCCTCCCGGCTTTGGCTGAGGTGTCGGGGGACAGGTTTGGGTTGACTGTCTGCCGGTCTGGTTTGTGCCCGTGTGCGGTGAACACGACCAGGAGGGACCACCGGGAAGAGCCCTGTCCCCCCTGCTTCTGGCCCCCGCCCCCGCCACCCCCCCACCCCAAGCTGGGAGCCGAAGCCTTACGGGGCCTCGGACCAAAGCAGTTTCTAGCAGTAGGAGCTTCTTCCTAGAAGACTGGCCACGAAGCAGGCTCCTTTCTAGGACTAGTTTGAGGGCCCTGTCCACTGCTGCTCCCGGTGACCCCAGGATCGAGCCCTTTCTTCCATCTTCAAAGGTGTCTTCAGAGCACGCAGGGATGACACCCTGTGAGTGTCTTACCTTTAAAGCCATGGTGTCCAATTGCCCTCATTTTGAACGGGGACTTATTGAAAAGGTAAACTTGCGCTGCCTGGGGCTCCTTTCTGGAAACCCAGCCGAGGGAGGGTCTGCGTAGCAGCGACCGCACTTGAGTGGGATCCGTGCTCAGAAACCAGCTGTCACCCACTGCTCTGTTGAGCCAGAAAGGAGTTACCGCTTTCAGCCCACGGGGAGCACAGAGCTAGGAGAGGGAGCCAGAGCGGGCCAGGGCCTTCCCCGGGGAAAGGGGCCAGGAGGCGCTAGGCACCGGCGGGGGAGCTGACAAAAGCCCCGCTCTCAGGCTGGGTGTGCACCCTCTAGGAAGCTAAGCACTGCGGCCTCTCTAAGGCCGGAGCAGTGGCAGCAACTAGCTGGCCCGTGGGGCGCGCCATCTGCCAGCCCTCCCCCTCCCCCCCCCCCCCAGTGATAAAACCCCTTCCGGGCTTGCCCAAGCCTCGGGCAATTGGCAGGGAACTATCTCGGCCTGGGTTTTAGAGAAAACATTCGTTGCCCATTTCCTGCCATGGTTTGTCAGCGTTTATGGGCAACCATTATAGTTCTGTTCTTCCCTGTCGGATCAGGAAGAGAGCGGAATGATGGGAGCCTTGGGTTGCCCTGTGGTCAGGTCATCGGAAGGGACAAAAGACTGGTCAATGGAGAGGGCCTTATCTGAAAGTGACCCCGGGAGGTTGATGAGGTCCCTGAGACCACAAGGTACCCAGCGGGTCCCTCCAGAGCCACCTGCAGAGAAACATTCTGGAGGCCACAGCTCTAGGTCCTTGGGGCCGGCCAGAAGCTGGCAGAACGTGTGGGAAAGCGGGCACAGTTTAGAACACGGGGTGCGGGGAACGGCTTTCCCACACAGCCTGAGCACCCTGCAGCCTTCAGCTGGGCTCACGGTAAGTAAACCTGCCGAGAAGTAAACACGCTGATCAGAGCTGACTAGGAGCCCCCACCACCCCTCGTAGCTCTGGCCACTGGGGCTTCACGTCCGCTCGACGGGCGCCAGGCACGGTTGCAGAGACAGAGACCGCTCTCTGCTACAGTAACCTCTCCAGGTGCTCCCACTTGCCCGGGGTCAGGGGTGATCCTGAGGTTGGGGCACACAGCTTGAGAAACAGTTCAGGGATCAGAGGAGACTGGCCAGTGGCTGCTGGGCCGTTGGGAGTTGGGGAGCAGGCGAGGCACCAGCGGCAGAAGCCATTGGAATCAGTTTAGGACAGGCTGTCCCAGCAGAGGGTCCCTAGATCCAGTGGCCAAAGAGAAGGTGACGGGTCTTGGGGACAGAGGACAGGGAGAATAGCAGGCAGAGGGCCGGTGCCCCACTGCTGGCCCTCTGGGAATGGCGCCCTGAGCCAGACTGTTCCCCGCTGTCTTGTCATCGCCTCGTGTGAGGTCCAGCATGGGTGCCCTCTGATGCCCAAGGCTGCCGGACCCCCCGCGAACCCAGGGAGCAGAGGGGTGGCTGTCATCTCAGGCGCGCCCCCTCGTCTCCTTGTCCCCAGGCTTCAAAGCCGAGTGGCTGGCGGTGAAGGACGAGCATCTGTATGTGGGCGGCCTGGGCAAGGAGTGGACCACCAGCACGGGGGAAGTGGTGAACGAAAACCCGGAATGGGTGAAGGTGGTGGGCTGCAGGGGCAGCGTGGACCACGAGAACTGGGTGTCCAGCTACAATGCCCTGCGGGCCGCCGCGGGGATCCAGCCGCCAGGTAAGGGACCCGGCCCCGCCCGGGGTCATGGCAGATGCCGGTGCGCTGCGTGCGCGCTTTCTCTGGGCACAGCGGTGTTGGGCATTTCTGCCTGTGCGGTCTGTTCCCAGCCCCCCCCATCCCTTCACTGTCCCTGACAGAGCGCCTCCTGCTGTCTCAGACCACAGCCCCTCCTGTGCCAGCTCTTCTGGCCCTTCCCTGAGGGTGGGGCCCGGGCCCCGCCCCTGACCAGGTAGAAGCAAGGTGGACCGAGTTCTGGTTCTCCCCTCGCCTCCCGGGAGAGTGTCACGGCTTGTGTGTGTGTGTCGGGGCGGGGGGGTTGGGATGTTCAGAGCGGCCAGGCAGCTCCAGGCTTGGGGGGCGTGGCGCTGGGGACGTTGCTTCGCCCCCAGATAGGAGGGTGTGCTGCCTCCTTTTCAGCCTCGAGGGAGCGTCTCCCCCAACCCTGATCCCTTCCTCACAAATCCATCGTGCTGGCTTATCTCGCTCCCTTCCCCCCGGGCTCGCTCGCTCATCGTGCTCCTCGGTTAGCAGCAAGGGAGCAGAAACGCAGACAGAACTCCTGGCCACGGGTCCCCAGGCCTGGGCGGTCTCGGTCTGGCTTTCCCGTCTTTGTCTCTCGGAGTGACCAAGGACGAGGACGGACGGAGAGCGCCACAGGAAGCAGGGAGGTCTCGATAGGACGGAGTGGTGACGCTCCCTGGCGGCCCGCCCGCCACGCACTGTCAGCGTGGAAGCCTGCGCGGGGAAGGAGGCGCCGCGGGCGCACGACCACGTGGTGGAGGGTCCCGTCCGCACCCTGCTCGCGGGCGGGGCGGTCTGGTGACCCCGGGGGGTCTGTCGTGTGTCCCCAGGCTACCTCATTCACGAATCGGCGTGCTGGAGCGACACTCTGCAGCGGTGGTTCTTCCTGCCGCGCCGCGCCAGCCACGAGCGGTACAGCGAGAAGGACGACGAGCACAAGGGCGCCAACCTGCTCCTGAGCGCCAGCCCGGACTTCGGCGACATCTCCGTCGGCCACGTGGGCGCCGTGGTCCCCACGCACGGCTTCTCTTCCTTCAAGTTCATCCCCGACACCGACGACCAGATCATCGTGGCCCTCAAGTCTGAGGAGGACGCGGGCAGGGTCGCCACCTACATCCTGGCCTTCACACTGGATGGCCGCTTCCTACTGCCGGAGACCAAGATCGGAAACGTGAAGTATGAAGGAATAGAGTTTATTTAAATTCACAAAATTCAGACCAGCAAGGCCGAGAGGTGGACGGTGTTCAGCCATCAGGACTCAAGTTTTCTAAAAACCAGAAGACGGCACTTTTCCGTGGTGTTTTGTTTTGCTTTTGTCTTTTCCTTTTCAGAGCTCAGGTGTGTGCCTGGTTCAGAGACCCTGCCCGCCCCCCAGAACAGGGGGGTCAGCCCCAGGGTGCGAGCAGAGCAGCCGCAGGAGGGGGTTCCGCAGTGCGCAGTGCCGGGAAAGGGGCCGGGACGGTCCCCCTTGCGGCCACCTGTTCTGTGCACTGCCACCTGGTGGTGGGAGCTGGTCCCTGCGGGCGTCCTAATCTGGGACCAGCCCTCCCTCCTGCCCACCTCCCTTTCTCTCCTTCCCTTTGTGCTTTCGTTTAATAAATGTTTCTTGAGCTCCTACTGTGTATCCAGCACTGTCCCCCCGTGGGAACAAAACAGTGAGTCTGAAGTGGGACCTGCCCGTCGGGAACTCCCAGGCCACCCCCTTTTCTTCCTTCCTGGTGAACCTCGTGCGTTAAATCCACTCCTCGAGGCGCCCGGAAAGGAATCTGTCTACACTACAGGGTGTCACAGGGCTGTGTGGGCGAAGGCAGACCTCCAGGGACGCATCTGCCCACAACCCACAGGAAAGGACACAAGTTTGCTCGTTTGTCCTCGGCCTCACATCAGGCAGTCTCCGCTCCGTGTGGCTGACTCCACGGTTTTTCCCTTCAGGAAGCTTCTGTGGCCAGGCAACACTTGGAAGTTTTAATTATGGCGCTCGCTTTGCCAGCATGTGTACTGAGGTTTTAATTATTAACTCATTTTAATTAAACCAATTTCCTTTCTCATAGTGGAGTCACCAAATCTTATCACACAGACCAAAGTCCCATAGTTAACGAATTCATTCCCAGCAGTGGAGGAGGCTGGAATTAAGTTCTGACAGGTGGGAAGACAAGTGATTAAGCATTTAGAAGTCCTCGGTCAGAAGATACGAAGACAGAACATTAGCAACTGTCGGAAGTTGTCTTGCCTTTAAAGACTTCCACGAGTGACGATCTTTTCCTTCCTTTACGGGCCTGCCCTGGGTCAGGGGTGCTGGGCTCTTTCCAAGAGAGGTCATGTACGAGGCCAGCCTGGCCCTGTGGCTTCTGTCCCCTGACCTTTTGTTTCTCCTCCCCTGGGGAACTTCGCAGCTTCTCCTCTGGGAACTTCACACAAATCGCTTGCTTATCTGCGTCCCTGTGGCCTGTTCGTGCTCCACGGCAAAGGCAAAGGGTTTAGGACAGGTCAGCCAGGACCAGAGCCGAGGAGGGCCCTTCCCCTGAAGCTCCCTCACCCCTCAGGGAGTTGTAGGATGCCTGATGGTCTGGGAAGGGCCATCTTTTAGGCTCGGGTGTCACTGAGGACCCCTGTCTCACAGACTTTTCCCGCTCACAGACTCTGATACCGCTGCTAGGAAGGAACCCAGGGAGGCTCCGCTCCCACTATGAAGTATCTGGCAAAAGTACGTGACACGTTTCTTTGGAACTCGATTCCTGCTGGACGTAGGCTGGAGCAGCCAAGTGTTTTCTGACTTTGCCTGACCGGGCTCCCTGACCCACGTCCTTGATAAACGTCACTGACGTGGAGGCCGTGTGAGTTTTTGAAACGGAAGCAAAATTAGGAAGGTTGGACTTGGGACAGTCACTGAGTCGAGACCTTTCTGATGGCACTTCAGGCCTAGGTGCCCCAAGGGGGTTTTCACAGTTAGGGATTTGGGACCGTTTTAAAGCTAGAAGTTTTCTGTTTCTGTATTTGCTGCCGTAAGCATCAGGATTGCGTTCCTTCCTACTGGAGCCATTGTTTTCTAAATAATAAAGTGCTAGAGGGGACTGTGAATGCTCTGTCTCCGGCTCTGTGTTGGCTGTCGGCCAGGGGCCTCATGCAGGAAATGTAAGAGGGGTGGCGATTCACAAACAGGCCGGGCTCTCTCAGGGGTGCGCTCTGTCCTCTTCTGGGGCGGGGGCGTCTGACAGGCCGTGGGAATTGGCGGGACAGGCGCCTTCGCAGACCAGGGAAAGACTTTTCTGGAAACTGAATCATCCAGTCCCAACTTTTCCTGTGTCTGAAGGAGCCCGTTTGGTCATTGCGGTGAAGGACATGGGCTGTGAAATCACTCACAGGTTCCAGTCCTGGCCCCGACGCTTCCCAGTTGTGTGGCCTGGGACAGCACGTCTGACTTCTCAGTCCTTTGAGTTCCTCGTCTGTAAAGGGAAGATGCTGCTGTGAACAGCCCCCGGTGCCCAGTTAGCATGCGCTCGCCGGTGCTGGCTCGCCGCGTGATGGGGTGATGAGGAGGGTCCCAGCAGAGAGGTTAGGCCGATCAGGGTGCCCTTGGCGTGTCTGTGGAGCTGCGGGGATGAGCCCGTTCCCCGGGGTGCGAACCCTCAGGAGCACCCAGGAGCAGCGGGTGGGGAAGGGCTGTTGGAGAAGACGGGCCTGAGCTGGCGTAGGACCCAGAGGGTGTGCTCACAGGTCCTTTTCTCTCTTCAGACCCTCCCTTGCCCTTCCCCCTCCCCGCCCTGCTCTGCGTCCCCAGAGACTGACCTGGGGGGTCCCCACGGAGGGAGGAGGATGAGCCGAAGGTCCTCAGTTCCCTCTAGCGGGGTCGCCTCCGGCACGATCTCGCGAGAAGGGTCCCCCCTGCCCTCTCAGCCTGTGCTCCAGTGACTGCTCCCTGCCCTCGGCCCTTCTGGCCTGAGAGTGGTCCACACTCCAGGAACCACTCTACCCCTCGTGATGTCCCTACCCGTGCTCACTCACACCTCGCAGGTCGTGCCTTCCTTAAAGCCTCCGTCGGTGACCCCCGTTTGGAGCCATCTGTTTCCTACTGGGAGCCTGACCATCAGATACCGCAGGGAGGTCAGGGAAGAAGGGCCGCAGAGGGTCCGTGGACTGAGCCACAGGGAGGACCCGGTGTTCTTGGCAGTCCTCCGGAGAACAGCTCCAGGAGGGCCACGAGGGGGAAGCCGGAGGGCGTCGGCCTGAGATGGAACCGGACAAGGAGTCATCTCTTTGAGAAGCTTCCAGATACCGCGGGGTCTGGGCTCACACCCTCCTCACACGCGTGGTGACTGTGGCCTGCTGGCTGCTGTCTGTGTTCAGGGTATAATTCATCAGCAAAAGGAGAGCTCCCAAGCACCGTCTTGGAACGGAGTGAAAACAAGTGAGATTAATCTCTTCCCAAGCGTGAATCCTGTCCTATGCACTTTAAATTGGTGAGTTTCAAGGTAAATCATACCTTAATAAAATTGTGTAAAAGATGCGACTCAAAAGCCTTCACGCCAAGAAAATTCCAAGGCCACGTGGTCTTACTGGTGAATTGCCCCAAAGATTTAAGGAAGAAACAATACCAAGCCAACACAAAACCTTCCATGATTTGGGAAATCGAGAACACGTCCTGACTGATTTTCTGAGGGCTCCACTATCCTGATACCAAAACCAGACACATCTTTTACAAGAAACGACAGATACAGACCAGCATCCCTCATGAACAAAGACGCAGAAGTCTTTGATGAAAATCTAGCCAGTTGAATCCAGCTGTATATCAAAGCGGAAGTAATTCACGAGAGCGTGTGTTTTATTCCAGGAAGGCAAGGTTGGTTGAATGGTCAAAACGTAACATAATCCACCACGTTGCCAGAGTCAAAAGGAAAAATCCTATAATTGTCTCAAAAGACACAGAAAAAGGTTTGGACAAAACTCAACACCTGTTCATGATTTTAAAACGAACAAAACTCTTAGCAAACCAGGCATAAGAGGAACGTCGCTCATCACTTGATAAAGGGCGCTTGCCGTAAACCTACAGCGAGCATCATACTTTGTGCTGAAAGACTGAAGGTCTCCCCCCCCCCCCGCTAAGGCTGGGAACGAGGTAAGAATGTCCCCCAACAACCTAATTTCTTATGTTGCAGCCATTTTAAACCAAAACTCGCACAGAAGTTGCAAAACTAGCACGGTGCCTTCGCGCAGCCTTCTCCGGTGTTGACAGCTTCCGGTTTTCACGAGCGTAAGCGCAGTGATCAGACGCGGGGAAACTGACCTTGGTTTCCTCACTTTTATTCACAATCATCCAATGGGGTGTCCCAGAGCGTGCAACTGGGCAAGGAAAAGAAAGTAAAAGAGAGTAAAATTATCTTTATTTGCCAGAGACCAGATCAACGGGGCGGGAAAGCGTAAGAAGCCTTCAGAAAACAGCTACCAAAACTGAAGAGTTGAGCTTAGCGGAGCTGAAGGACAGATGGCACACGTACAGAAATTCACTTGTTTCTGTGTAGCTGACGTGAACAACTGGAAACCCTGTGTAGTAGTTAAAACCTGGGAATGACCCAAATGTCCATCGGTGCACGTAAACGCTTACGCAAGTTGTAGTCTGTCCCCGTGGGGCACGACTACTCAGGAAAAAAGTCAGCCGAGAGCTGGTATTCGCGTGTGGCACGAATGAGTCTCAAAAGCCTCGTGCTAAGTAAAGGCGGCCAGATGCAGAACGTCACACGTTGTACGTTTCTGTTTCTATGAAACTCTGGGACACGCGAAACACATCGGTAGTTGCCAGGGATGGGGGCTGGCGGAGGGGACCGACCGCAGAGGGGCATGAGGAACGTTTGAGGATGATGAAAATGTTCTGTAGATTATGGTCATGGTTGCCATTTGCACACCCCTGTCAAAACTCATTAATGCATTTTAATGAGTGCATTTTAATGTATGTAAATCATATCTCAAGAGAGCAGGGGGGAGGGGCAGAGGGCGAGAGACCGACTCTTAAGCAGGGTCCACGCTCAGCGTGGAGCCGCACGTAGGACTCGATCCCATGACCCCGGGATCGTGACCTGAGCTGAAATCAGGAGTTGGACGCGCAGCCGGCTGAACCATCAAGGCGTCCTGAGCCAATTTTTTTAAAAAGAAAAAGTGGGGGTTTGAATCCCAGCTCCTTCCCTTCTTGCTGCACAGACGGGCACATTTTGCCTCTCTCGCCTCTGTTTTCTCATCTGCAAAGGGAACCCCCTTTGCAGATACCAGCCACGGGGGTTTGGGTAGCAAGTGGGCCGAGGCCCGTGCGAAAGGTCTATGGTAGACCCCAGCAGGAGCCTCTGGGGCCAGTTCCTGCGCTCGGTGTGCAGGTGGGGGAGACGCAGGAAAGAATACCCTATGAGCCGGCCAAGGGTCCTCGCCTCCGAAAACCCCCAGGCCTCTCCCTGCCGTGTTGGCAGTGGCTTCCTGGTGACAGCAGCCGGACCGTCGTCTGCGGTGCCCGGGACTTTCCGTCCTACCGGCACGGAGTCCCTCCTCACCGGACCAGGCCCTCTCAAGCTCGGTTCCGCCTGGAGGGCCCCGGGGGAGTCCACACCCCGCACCCGGATTCCATGCAGAGGCCTTGGGCTCACACCTTCCTTGCCCGAACACGAAGGACTTTCCAGGACCGTGGGGCTAAAGATTCAGCAACTTGAGTGGGAAACCGCGCCACCATGAAAATGAGGCCAAGGAAACCTCGGTGAGAATGGAGGGGGGCGGCGGGCGGGGGAGCTCTCACCCCAGCCCCGGTTGACCACCGCAGACCCAGCAGGAAGAGACCGCGTCACTGTCCCAACCTGGAGGAAGGAGGGTTTCTTCCTCCCCGTGCCGCAGCTCAGCCACTGGGAAGCCACCTTACGCCACCTCCCAGTTTCCCCCAGGGGCCTTTCTGTTTATAACAGCCCCTCCCTTTCCTCTAAAACCGAGCCCCTTCTTCCTTGCCCGGTGGAGTTGCCAGCGGCTTTGCCGTAGCCTGCTTGCTCCGGGTAGCAACTCTTAGCTTTTCGTCAACAAACTGGTTTTTGCTGGTAAGATAGCTGGCAGTTTTATGTTTAAGGGTAACGCCACCACCACCTCCCAAAGGACTTCCTTCGTACTCTCTTCCTGACGGGCGGCTTGTGTGGGCAAAAATCGTGGAGACTGAGAAGGGGGGGTCCTGGGGGTTCTGCACCAACGAAGCTGAAGCTCCTTCGTCTGGATGGGATTTTAAAACTCACCACGGTCTCTCCTGCCAGCGCTGTTTCCAGATGCTTCTCCCCCTGGATATCTGGTTTCTCTGGAGGGAGCTGGAGGAGCCACGCAGCTCCCTGAAACCTCACCTCGTGGGCAAACAGCCATTCAGGGCTTGACCTCGGCGCGCCTTCCTGGGATCGCAGTGCCAGGGAACCCGTGTGTCTCAGCCCTGGCCGCCACGGCAGCCACCTGGAGGGCTTTACGTTGCCGATGCCTGTCCCCACCCCGGAGATCGTGACGGACTGGGCCTGCACACCAGGAGTTTGTAAAGCTCCCGGGTGACTGTCATGTGCAGACCAGGCTGCGAGCCACTAGGCTGGGGAGACCTGGGGACATTCCAAGGGACAAATCATCCAGAACTGTGGCATGCAGGTGACAAAAACAAAAGAGGGCGTTCGTTGCCTCATTTAACCGTGAATCCCAGGGCTTGACCTTGGCAGCTGGACCCAGGGGCTTGGACCACAGACTCGGGACCTACCGCCTCCAGGTCTCAGCTCCACACACACACCCCCCCCCCCCAGATGGGCTCTCCCCGGGGCATCCGCAGCCCCCGGGCACACGCACCTTACAGGGACCCTCCCTGAGGCCGAAGCTGACCCCCACTGGGCCGGCCGCCCTCATGGCCTCTCTCCGACACCATCCCTGTGGCAAGGGGCCTGCAGGGCCCTGAGCTGCCAGGTCTGGGTCAGACTCCGGGGGAGCCTGGGCCCCCAGACAGCCTGGGAGTGGGAGCCGGTGACTTCCCGAGGGAAAAATGCAGTGCTGCTTTCTGTTGGGGGGGGGGGAGGGGGGAAGAGACGGCTGGGGGGGAGGGGGGCTCCGCAATTTACACCCGCCCTGCAGGGGTGAGACGCTGGGAGAACAGCCCTTATCGGGGGTGGGTGGTGTGCCCCCTGGGGGTCACTTGCTGGCTGCGTACTTGGCCGTGCTGTCTCGCGTCTCCGAGCCCCCCTCGCCTGTCCGGGGATGACTCCGTGCAGCCTCGCGGAGGGCCTCTCAGTGAGGTCAGGCTTGCCGCACTCTCAGCGCGGGGTGACGCCCGGTGAGCGGCCATCCCGGCGGTGGCCACCCTGCCGGCCACGTGCCAGACCCAGGATACGGCCCGGAGCGTTCAGCGCGAGCCCAGGCCACACTGGCAGGTGCGGCCCCAGCCTGTCTGTTCCCACCCCCTGCTCTTCTTCCCGGCTCCCCCTCCCCCTCCCCCACTCCCCCCCCCCACCGCCACCGCCCTCCCCCAGCGCCAGCCCTTGGGGCCAGTCCAGCTTGGAAGGTTGTTTACAATCAAGCCTAGCTGCCGCGGCGGGCAGGCCGCCTCGCTCCCCTCGCTCCGGTTATCAACTCAGTTAGACTGCCCCCGTGAGGTCCAACATCTGCAGCCAGAGCTGAGAGGAGGGAGGGGACCAGGAAGCCTTGGGCCGGCAGCCAGTCCCAGAAGAGACCCAGGTCAGGTGGTTTCTAGAAATCGAAACTCCACTGTTTTCTGTGGCGTTTCCTGGGACCAGCATGCCCCGCTTCACACGGGGTTTTCTGGGTTGAAGAGGGGATCCCGCAGCAGGTAGGCAAGACGATCCAGGGCAGCCATCAGTAGTGGCCTCAGGTAAGCTCATGCCTCTTGTTCTCAGGTGGGTGTCCCTCTCACTGCCCAATGTAATCTGGTGGGTACAGTCTCCCTGTGTGTACTCAGCTGGGATCTGGTGCTCTCCCTCAGCCCAGAAACCATCATTGCCGCTCCCAGATCCACAGGGTCTCTATGTACAGTTGTCCAAGTGGTTCACTGCACAAGGACAAAGGGCAAACAGGCTTGGAATTCAGCCCAGTGCCCTCTCACCAGTTGGTGTATTCCAGCCCAGGCCTATACCTATCCCAAGAAAGAGTATCTTTTTTCTAATTTGCAAAAGTCAGGCAGCCTTATCCCAATTTCCCATGTGAGGGAGCCAGGCTACAGCAGGTGGCCATGACCACCCCAAGGACAGCCATATTTGCATACCACGTACCAGGTGCTTGATCGGCCACTGTTAATGCACAACTGGGGTGCTGCCTCAGGGTCACCAGCCCTGAACTCGTAGGGGTGCCCACAATGGCGGCCTCGTTGCCCACTTGCTGGGCCCGGGAGTGGCGCGGGGCCACGGGATTGTCACCGAGCCAGAGAGACGATGACTGGTTCCCCCACAGCCGGGGCCTGGTGGGCAGAGGGAGGTGAGGGGCAGAGGCTGGGATTAAGGCGAAAACCGAGCCCCAAGAATTGCAGAGAAGCAAGGACTCCAGGCGGACGTTGGAAGAGCTGCGCCCCCCAGGCTGGCTGTGTAGTCTCGGTGGCCCGAGCCTCTCCGCGCCTGTGTCTTGGGGACACTAACCTCAGAGGAGGCAGCACCAGGTCCACCGCTCAGCATCTCGCCCCCAGCCTGCTCCCCCGGCCCCCGTCTCGTCCGCACCCCCACCCCCACCCCCACCCCCACCCGGCTGCAGCCAGTCCCAGGCCTCAGCCCTGACTCCCCCTCCCAGCCACTGTCTCTGGCCCTGTCTGTCGCTCCTGCCTGGATTTCTGAGGACCTCCCGGCGTGTCCCCTCCCTTTGGGGCCCACAGAGAGCTCTCAGGCCACGCCCACAGGAGTCCAGCTGCCAAAAGTAAAGCCCTACCTTCAGCAGGGCCCACCAGGCCTCTGGGGATCTGGGCCCTGCACCCTCTACAGCCTTGCCCAGGGCCTGGTTTTCGGAGATGGGCTTTAGTGCCCGCTGTCCTGCTGCTTAGAGACCTCCGCCAGTTCCCCCCACCCTTCGTCTGGGCAAGTCTCACTCCCTCCTTACGTGCCGAGGACCACCCCTCGGGGGAGGGGCTCCCGCTGGGGGGGGGGCACCTGTCACACTCACAGCTGAGAGCAGGGACACCACACGTAGGGTCTGAAGGATCCTGGTCCCAAGGGCTGCCCAGCTCTGCCGTCTGACTCTTCCACTTCCTTCCACCGCAGGACGGGGGCCTCCCAGGAGAGCCATGGCCCCCCCACGACTCCTCTGGATGTGGCTGCTGGTTGCAGGGACCCAAGGTGAGCTGAGCCCCAGGAATGCCCAAAGCGGCCATCTGAGGGGCCGCTGCTCCGCCTTCTGTGGGGCTGACCCCTCCTTGCGGAAAATCTAGGCAATGTTCTGCCTGGGTCACCGGGGTCAGCCCGGGTTCTCTCCTGCCTGGAGCCCTGGTGAGCCCCAGTGACGGTGGCTTATAGGTTCTGGGGGGACACCAAGGGATTCTCCGTTTTCATCCAGTGGGACCCGGAGGGACTGAGCACCGGGAGCCCATCACACAGGCCGAATGCTGGGAGTTGGGGGTGGGGTCACGAATCAGTGCCCTGTGGACCCAGTCAGACTTCAGAGTTCTGGATGCCTGTCTTCAGAAGTGTTCTCAGGAGGCCCTTCCTTGTCCTGGTGACCCCATGGAGGCCTGCTGCACCCCCAACTGAGAACTACCCTTTGACATGGCACCCAGCTCCTGCCTGACCCTGTCCCAGAACAGCCCCACTTTCTCTCTGCACCTGGCGTTTCCTGCCAATGTTTCTGGGGGGGTCCCTGGGCCTGCCATTCCTGGACTCCCCCCCCCACCCTCCTAGGGGTCCATGCTGTAGTGCACAGGCAGCATCCCCGAGCCCCAGACGCCCTCAGGTGGGGTCACATAGGCCCCTCCTTCTCCATTCTGCCCCCCGGGGTCCCGCCTCCCCCGTTCTCAGGCTTTAGGGTCCCAGCTGCCCCTCCTGCCCCTTCTCTACCAACAGAGGAAGGACTCAGACCTCAAAAATAAGAGGCGTTTTACCTCCTGGGGGGGGGCATGTCCTCTACCCCTCCCCTATAGGTGAACCCCTCGACGATGGATGGAGGGCTTTAAAGTTCGTTGCACAGCAGGCACCCCGCCCTGGGGGGAACTGACAAGTGGTCCTCGGGGGGCAGGGCCCCCGGATAGGGAGGGAGGTGGGCCTTCCTCCCTGCTGACCTTTCTGTTCCCTTGGGGACCCTGTAGGTGTGAAAGATGGGGACGTGCGGCTGGCCGACGGGGACAGCACCAATGAGGGCCGCGTGGAGATCTTCTACAGAGGCCAGTGGGGGACGGTGTGTGACAACCTGTGGGACCTGACGGATGCCAGCGTCGTCTGCCGGGCCCTGGGCTTTGAGAATGCCACCAAGGCTCTGGGCAGAGCCGCCTTCGGGCCAGGTAGGCCTGCTGATCCCCAGGTCCCAGAGCTGGGACCGGCTGCCGGAGAAGGGCCGGGCCTCCTCACTCAGCTTTGGCCAACACTTAAAGCAGTGCTAACACCCGAGCTGGCCAGGGGCACTCACACTGGCCTTGCCGGCAGCCAGTCCCGCAGGCCCCGGGAACCATACCTTCCTGAACCATCGGGGGGGGGGGGGCACGTCTGTGCACAGGACCGTTTCCACTGACGCAGGGCCCATGATTCTGAAGAAAGGGAAATAATCCAACTCTCCAGAGGCGGGGGTCGGGTAGAGATGATGGCTAGTTTGTGGCGCCACCGGAATAACCCCGAACCCGCACTCGGATCGCCGCCAGGTCACACCTGGGGACAGACCCCGCAGGGCAGCGTGAGGGACAAGGGGCTGCCGGCTTGGAGCGGGAGGGCTGCCCGGGGCTCCCGTCGCCGCAGTAAACGCAACTGGCCTCTGCAGTCGGCAGTTCTAGGGGAACAGCAGCCCTGTCCACGCCCCGCCCCCCCCCCCCCCCGCGGAGGGCGCCAGCACCCCCAGCCCCGCCCTTGTGTGCCTGCAGGCGCGGGCCCTATCATGCTGGACGAGGTGGAGTGCACGGGGACAGAGTCGTCGCTGGCCGAGTGCAAGTCCCTGGGCTGGCTGAGGAGCAACTGCAGGCACAATCAGGACGCCGGCGTGATCTGCACCAACGGTGAGCCCCGTGCGCTGCACGCCCGCCCTGGCCCTCCCCTGCACCGCACGCCCTGCCCCGCCCTGCCCCGCCGCGCCTGTCCCGGAGGGAGGGGGCGGGAGAGCCCCTAGAGCAGCACCACGCCCCAAGCGATCCCCCATTCCCCACGGCCCTTCGCCCCCTTCGCCGGGCTGCTCAGAAGTGCTCCCTTTAACCGGGTCCTTGGGCAAGAGCCGCCTGCCCCCTGCACGGGACACCTGCGTGCTGCAGGCTTGCGTCTCGAAGCCTTTTACTTTCCTTCCTCCTCCGTCGGCGACACGGAAGGAGCGCCCGCGTGCCTGGACGGCAAGCCCTAAACCCTGCCCCCGTGGCTCCCGCCCCTCTGGCCTCCCCTCCCCCTCCCCCTGCACCAGCACGCGGGCTGACCTCTCCGGGCCGCTGCGCGTTCTTCAGTCCCCGATTCCTATCTTTCTTCTCCTTCCTGGGCTTCGCACGGGGCCTGGGGACCCGGGCAGCCCCCCCAGGCTTGGGGACGGAGCATTTACACAGCGATAGAGCCACCGCGTGGAGGGCTCCCTGGGAGTGGGCGCGGGGGGCGGGCAGGGAGCGGGTGGTGACCGTGGGGGTGGAGGAATGCGGGGCTGGACCCGCCTGGCTGACTTGTGACCCATTTGTGAAAAAGAAAGAACAGGTGGGATTTTTGTTCCCAGTTAGGCTTTGGGGGTGTCGGGGCAGGGGTGCATCACCCCCGGCACCACCTGGGGGGGGCTTCAAGTGGCTTCTCTAGGCCCCTGTTCCCTGAAGGAGGCTGCTAGGGACCCCATGGCTCTGAACTGAGTTTCTGTAAGACTCTCCCTCCTCAGACGGTCCAGCCAGGGAAAGGGTCTGGGTTTTAGAACGCACCACCTGGGTGACTGCTTGAGCAGCTGGGATTTTAAAGGGGGGGGGGGGGGCAGGGGCGCTGGACGTGGGGGGAGGTGCTGCCCGAATGTGGGGGAGCAGAGGAGCTAACTGGGGTGTCCCACGGGGGTGGGGAGGCTCTGCACCACAGAGGGGACGGCACCCCCTGTCTCCCCCGGAGCCTTCCTGAGTAGATAAGGCGAGGAGGAGGCCGAGTCCAGGGGGCAGAAGTGTTCTTGGGTGACGGCCCCTGGCCCTTCTTGCTAACAGTGTGCTCCCCTCCGCCCCTCTTAGAAACCCGCGGTGCCCACACCCTTGACCTGTCGGATGAGCTCCCTGCGGCTCTCGAGTGGATCTTTGACAGCCAGAGGGGCTGTGACCTGTCCATCAGGGTGAGGGTGAAGGACGACGAGGAGGAGGGCCTAGACGTGTGCGGTCACAGGCTGATCCTGTCAACCAACCCCGAGGCCGAGGCCCTGTGGAAGGAGCCTGGCCCCACCGTCACCATGGAGGTGGACGCAGAGTGCCTGCCTGTCGTCAGAGACTTTATCAGGTGACCATCCTCGGGACGGGGGTACCAGGGCCTGGGCAGGGTCCCCAGGGCGCTCCCACCTCCCTCCGGCGGCAAACCTCAGGGGCTACGGCACCGACCTCACGGGTGCTTCCGCAAGCACGTGCGTGGGCACGACACAACACACACTCACACCCACGTGTGCCCCCACATATCCGCATGGTCTTAAACAGGCACGCCCACACCCTCACGTGGACACACGTGTGCTCGCACACGCTCGGGCTCACAGTTGTGTGCGTCCCACCCGCTCGCGTGCACACGCACACTCTTGTGCGCACACACAGTTGCGCACTCTACACTCACACACACACACACACACACACGAATACCGACTTTCACAAAACACTGTATAAAAAATCTCCCAGCAGTCGCCGCCGTTAGAAGAGGCATCAAACCCTCTGTGGGTCACAAGTCCACCGGGTCCAAGACCCGGACCGGTTTGGTGAGAGGTCGCTGGAGGGGCCTGGGGCAGAGCTGGGAAGGGGTCCCGCACAGCAGAGGCCGCCGGTCTGGGCCACGGCCTCCGTGGAGGCCCAGTCGTGCGTGTGTTCGAGGAGGAGTCAGGTGGTCCAGAGCACACACACCTGTCTCTGAGGTCACGTGAGGTCACGGCCCAAGATTTGCAAGAAACTTAAACGTAGTTCCGAACTCACCCTTCTCCCCGTCTCGCTCTGACCTTGCTCGTGTGGAAGGTGGAGCGCTTGTGACCCCAGACCCCTCGGAGTCTCCCCCGCCCGTGAGCCAGCGCCCCAGCTGGGGACACGGAGACACCAGGGGCCCACCTCTCCGGGTCCTGGGCCGACCCTCCCGCCAGGCCGCCCTGCCGGGGCCCCCAGGGGGCTTGTGCTCCGAAAGCACGTATTTAAAAAGAGCTGCTCCTTCTCCTTCTCCGGACCTAAAGCTCTATGTAGCTGCGAGCGACATTGAAGAGAAAACAACAAATGTTGGCAATTAAGACAGATTGAAACGGTTTCTTTCCAGCTGCCCTGTGCTGCACCGCCCCCCGCAATGGGACCCTCTCTATGAGAACCAGGCAGGCGCCCTTCCCCCCCCCACTGCTGCCCTGTGCCCCCCGCCCAGTGGGACCATCTCTACGATCCGTTCAAGAACCAGGCAGGCACCCTTCCCCAGCTTCCCAGGCCCAGCTGGAATCACACCCTTAGTCAGAGCTCAGGATTCTGGAGCAGTGGTGATGCCCCTGTCTCTTTCCTTCTCTCTCTATCTCTTTCCTTCTCTGTCTTTTCCCTTTTCTCTCCGTCTCTGTCTCTGTGCCCTCGCCAAAGGCAGAAAGGCTACAGCGAGCTGGATGCCCCTGGCCTCCGGACCCCGTCCGGCCCCGGGAAGGCCTCAGGAGACCTGATCCCCATCGAGGGCAGAGACTCCCCCCATTCCTCTGCCTGGGGCCCCCTGATGCCCGGGGCCTCCTCACCAGTTCCCGTGGTTTCTGAGGGTCACCGACGCTCCCCGTCCTTGTTCGAGTCTGCCTCTCAGGGGCAGGCCGAGGGACGACTGGGACCCCCCCCTCCTCACACTGGGGCCCACCTGAGGCTGAGGTGGGCAGTGACCGGCGGCCTGGGAACCTCCCACTCCGGCCTGAAATGAGAATTGGGAGGGGTGGTAGCCACAGTCCCTCCCCACTTTTGCCAACGCACCTGCGGGGCCTGCCACCAAAGAGGCCGTGCTCGGGAGGTGTGCGCCCCAGTGCCCTGCCACCGCCCCAGGGCGAGGCTTCAGTGATTCGGGCAGATACCCAGCTGGTGGGTGGCCGGCCAGTGGGAAGATGCCCTCTTCCCCCTGCGAGTTCCTGTCGCCAGCAGGAATCACACATTAGGCTTCGAGAGTAGCGAGTACAGGAAGGGACGAGGAGGGGAAGACCCGCGTCTGCCACCGTCACTGGGCACAGGGTCTCCTCCCAAGGGACCCCACCCGCCCCATCCCGGGAGAGGATGGCAGGCCTAGCCAGCATTGCCTTCTAGGCAGACCCCTTCCACACCTGTTCTCACCCAGCACAGTGGGTCCTGGTGGCGCCCCAAGTCACAGAACCAATCATAGGTTGGGTGCCACCGGCATGGGCTCCCCATCAGCAGGGGAAACAGACAGGGAGCAACCAGGGGTGATGCCCGTGTCATGGGGGCAGGAGACGGGTGCTGGGGACAGAGGGGCACTGACAGGCACCCAGCAAGGGACCGAAGGGGCCCTGGCCCGGCCTGTGACGGCAGGAAGGAAGGGGTAGTGTAGTGCTGATGCCCGAGGTGGCCAGCAGGTCCTGGTGCCCAGGACACCAGAGGGTGATGACCGTGACGGCGGAGGCAGAGCACAGAGGCTGCTGGTGCCGCCTCCGTCGCAGGTGAGGGGCGGAGCGTCGTGCTTGGCGATCCTGGGATCTGCCCGCTTGTCAGATCTGAGCAGATGTGAGATTGGACTGTGGGTTGGCCCGAAAGATAAGTCCGTGGGGCACTGAACGCCTCTCGAAACGGCACCGCCGGGGGTGTCTGTGGGTCAGTGGCAAACACGGGATAGACGGTGATGTCAGAGAGGCAGGCCCGGCACACACCCGGCCCCCTGTTGTCCCGCAGGGGCAGGGGTGCCAGGCTGGTCAGCGCTCGCTCCCCTTCCCAGGTACTTCTACTCCCGAAGGTTGGACGTCTCCCTGACGTCTGTGAAGTGCTTCCACAAGCTCGCCTCCGCCTACGGGGCCTGGCGGCTGCAGAGTTTCTGCGCGAGCCTCTTTGCCATCCTCCTCCCCGAGGACGCCTCCTTCCAGACGCCCCTGGACCTCTATGCCTATGCACTGGCCACCCGGGACCCCATGCTGGAGGAGCTCTGCGTGCGGTTCCTGGCCTGGAACTTCGAGGCCCTGACGCAGGCCGAGGCCTGGCCGAGCGTCCCCACGGCCCTGCTGCAAGTCCTGCTCTCCAGGAGCGACCTGGCCGTGCGCAGCGAGCTGGCCCTGCTGATGGCCGTGGACGCGTGGAGCCAGGAGAAGCAGCCCTCCCACGGGGAGGTGGAAGGCCTTCTGGACGAGATCCGGTTCCCCATGATGCTGCCCGAGACCCTGTTCGAGCTGCAGTTTAACCTGTCCCTGTACCGGGGTCACGAGGCACTCTTCCAGAAGAAGACTCTGCAGGCGCTGGAGTTCCACACCGTGCCCTTCCGGCTGCTGGCCCAGTACAGAGGCCTGAACCTCAGCGACGACGCCTACCAGCCCCGGCTGTATACCTCGCCCACCTGGAGTGCCAACATCTCGGGCGATTCCCAGGCCTCGTCCGGCTACCCGTACGTTCCAAACTGGTCCTTCCAGACCCCACAGCACCCCAGCTTCCTGTTCCAGAACAAGCTCGTCTCCTGGTCGCTCCTGTACCTTCCCACCGTCCAGAGCTGCTGGGACTACCAGTTCTCGTGCACCGCGGACGAGGTCCCCCTCCTGGGCCTCTCCAAGTCCACCTACTCGGATCCCACCATCGGCTACCAAAGCAAGGCTCTGATGCTCTGCGAGGGGCGCTTCGTGGCGGACGTCACCGACTTCCTGGGACAGAAGGCCTCGATCCCCGACGCCCTGGGCACCAACAGCTCCAGGAGCGCCTCCCTCTTCCCCTGCCCGGAGGGGTCCTTCACCAGCTTCCAAGCGGTCATCCGCCCCTTCTACCTGACCAACTCCTCCGACGTGAACTAGGCGCAAGCGAGCGCCGAGAGGCCAGGCGCCTCCCAGTCCGCCCCAGGCTTGCCGTTGCTGGCCGCCTCCTGTCTGCAGCCACCGGCCACACCGGCCACCAGAGGGCCCTCGCGCTTTCACTGATGTCTCTGAGCTTAGAGAAAGTACTGGAAGGTTTCAACTAACGTTCACCACCCTGCACAGAAGTCCCAGTTCCACCCCCACCGCCCGGCTGGTTTCCAGGTCGAGAAGCAGCAGGACCTGGGAGGGGCAGCGGCTGGACTTTCCACCCGGCCTTTCCCTTTCCCGGTCGGGTCCTGTGCCGTCCCTCGTCCGAGATCATTAAAATTGCACTGATTGCCCAGTTCCCGCGTTGGTGCCCAGAGTCACGCGTCCGTTCTGCGCTCGGACGTTGGGTGTGCTGGGTCCTGGGGCTCAGAATGAGCAGACACAGCCCCTGTCCTCGTGAAGCTGCGACCCGCGCGGTGGGGTGGGCGGGGCAAGTAGACACCCCCGGCGTCATCGCAGTGGGGACGGCAGGTGATGGAAAGCAGAGGGTGCGCAGGGCGGCGGGCTGTGGAGAAACGAGAGCCCGGGGCATATGGAAAATGGGGCGGGGGGCGGTGAGCCCCGGGGAGAAGGAGCGGCGCCCCGCGACCCCGTGCCTCCGCGAACCCTCGCGCATGCGCACAGGGATGCGGACGCGGATTCTCCTCGCAGCCGGGGTCCTGGGAATTGGAAACCACCGTCATGCACGTCAGCGAGGGGCCAGAGCCCCGATAAAGGACCCCCCACGACGGGGTGGGCGGGACAGAAAGACGTGCTGGAGCAACCCTGGGCCACCCACTCAGTCTAAGTGAGGGCAGGGGACTGAGCCTGGGGTCCCGTGGGGACTTACCCTGGGCTCGGGGTGCTCAACCCTCCCCACCCCCCCCACCCCCTCCACCCCCCCCCCCGCCGAGAGCGGGGCAGGAACTCAGAACTGTCCCTGCTGCTGTGTGATATGCGCTCCAGGCCAGGGTCCCCGGAAACACGCGGTTGGCCGAGCCCAGGCCGCGTGCTCGCAGCTCTTGGCCAGGGTCTGAACGGCAGCATCTGGGCTGCTCCGGCCTCGGGAAGGGGAGGCGCCCACGGGAGGGAGGGTCAGACGCGGGACAGGCCGGAAGGCAGCAGGCCCGACGCACCCTGCGCCCCCGCCCCCGCAGAGACAGAGAGCCTCCCGCCCGGCCCAGGCACAGCTTCGCCTTCCCGAGGGGTCCCCAGCTCCAGGCCCGCGGTCTTGGTCACGTCGGTGGCCGTGCCTGGACGTTTTACAAACGTTAGCGTTTCGTTTCTACCGCGCGCTGACTAGCACCAGCTCCTGTGTCGGGCTCAAACGCATGTAGAGGTCGACGGGAAGGAAAGGTCGGCGGAAGTAAGCACTGGGTCCCAGAGGTGGCCCCGGGGACCACCAGCTTCCACAGCGGTGTTCTTCTCTGGCTCTGGGAGAACCACCTGCCGGCCTCGAGCTCCGCGTGCCCCGAGGACCGGAGGGCGGTTATCGGCTTGTGTGGCAGCCCGTGATCGGATTCGTAAGGAATCTGGAAGCAGGGTGGTTCCGGCAGAACTGGCTGGCATGCCTCCGGGCCCAGGTTCTTCCGTCTCCCGCCCCTGCCGTCCCCGAGCCCTTCCACACTCGTGAGTCACGGGGCTGCCCGCATTAGATCCTTGGGCCTCGGCACCTGCGTGCACTGGGGCCAGGCACCACGCCATTCGGTTGGCCCAGGGTTAGTAGGACAAAGGCCAGTATGACGGGTGGGGAGGGCCAGTCCAAATCTAGAATAAATGTCGGATCCCTTGGCTGGAAGATATCCGCCAGGCACAAGTGCCCTCGGGGAGACGGCGGTTCCGCCTCAGCGTCACAAGACGCCAGGGGAGGGCTCGGGAGCAAACGTCAGATCGCATCGCCTGGGTGACTAGGCCAAGGTCACCATGCACAGCCACCCTCCCTGCCACCAAGGCTACCTGGAGAGCCAGAAGAGCAGGTCACTGTGGCCGGGGAGGGGCAGTGACTCCCCCCGAGCAGCATGCCTGACCCCCATGGCATGAGGGCCTATTTGGTCAGAGACTCTCTTTGGTCAGGCTCTCTGATCAAACCCTGCCTCCTCTGCAGACAAGGTGGCCCAGACCCTCTTCCCTAATGGGGAGTGAGGTGTTGCTCAACCTTCTGCCCTAAGGGAGGGCGACAGTGCCACAGCAGGCCTCTCCCGCCTGGTGTTAGCCAACCGTGCATCTGAAACCAGGCGCGCGTCTTCCCCAAGAGGCTGCAGGTGGCCGAGGGAGGGGCGACCGATGCGCAGAATACGGCAGCCCACAGATACGAGCCACCCACTGCTCCAGGGATTGGTCGAGCCACTCCTTGGGGACCCACTCCACCTGCTGCTGGGGGCTCAGATCCTGTCGAGCTCAGGGAGGGCTGCTCAGGACCCGTGCTCAGGTGCTGGGGCCCAAAGCTGGTTGTGGCGTAGAAGGAGAGAGGTTCCCTGCTGAGGACGGCATCGACTTGACTGCAAACGCCCAGATACCTCCCGGATGGTCCTCCCACCAGGCCTCGTGGGCACCGCCCCCCCTCCCCCGCCAGTGTGCCTTGGTGAATCCCAAGCACCGCTGGGGAGGCAGCTCATAAAGGAATCCGTTCTGGTCCCGAGCCCCTCACGGACAGCTGGCCACATCCTTCTCCTTGCAGTCGGAAAGCCCCCACCAACTGGCACCTTCTTCCTCAGTGCATTTCCCCGGGGCGTTCAGGCAAGAGGGCTGTCCAGGTCTGTCTAGATGAGGGGCCACAGATTAACTGCACTTCGTGCACGTCTCAGGGTCCTGGATCCTGGGTTCCTTTCTCTGCATCGTAGTGAGGGCTTCATGGGTCACCAGGAGGTCACCAGGAGGTCACCAGAAGCCCATCAGGCAGGTGAGACAGCACTACTCTCAGCGGCTCAAGCAACGAAGGCAGGTCTCTGATGGTTGTGCCTGTACTGGATATTTTTAGCTTCCGCTTCGTATATTGAAAACCCAAAAATATGGGGCGCCTGGGTGGCGCAGTCGGTTAAGCGTCCGACTTCAGCCAGGTCACGATCTCGCGGTCCGTGAGTTCGAGCCCCGCGTCTGGCTCTGGGCTGATGGCTCAGAGCCTGGAGCCTGTTTCTGATTCTGTGTCTCCCTCTCTCTCTGCCGCTCCCCCCGTTCATGCTCTGTCTCTCTCTGTCCCAAAAATAAATAAACGTTGAAAAAAAAATTAAAAAAAAAAAAAAAAGAAAACCCAAAAATAGCGACGACTTAGGTGGGATACTTTCTTTTTCTCTCACCTGGGAGAGATGAGGCGATCATTCTGGAGGTGGGAGCCTCCTTTTCTCAGCACTATCTTAGGCTATGACTGCCATCTTTGAGGTTACTTCATGGTCCGCAGTGGCTGCTGGGATTCCGGCCATCATGTCTGCCTTTCAGGAGGAAGCAGGAAGGAGGTAGCAGAACAAAGACTTTCTTCCGGCTGTCTGTCCCCGGAGACTGGGTGCATCTTTAAATTTTGCACGTAATTTAGCTTGCTTGGTTCATCCTTGCTTCAGTCCCATTGAAAACAGCTGCCCCTTCAGCCTACAATCCTTGAATATCTTTGGTTCTTCATAGTATTTTGTGGGCAGCAACAGGGTCCCCGACATTTTGCCTCCAGTGGATATTTCATTCCAGGCGACCCACAGGCCAGTAACTGAAATCAGCTGGTTTATACACTGCCAGCCGTCTATCCCTGTATGCCAGTGGAATTTTGAGAAACGGTGTTACTGCTTTACGACATATACGTATAAGGGTACAGATCTACATCGATGCATATATATATATACACGCACACATGTATAAAGTATAGAGCTCAGTTAATCTTTATATTACGTGTATACAACAAATGCCGACCCCTCAGATCTGGATTCTAACACCTCCCTCGGCCCCAGAAGACGCCCTCATGCCTCTTTCCAATTAGTACCACACCCCCGCCCCCATAACCACCGTTCTGACTCTCATCAACACAGACTAGTCTTTCCTGTTCTTGAACTTCACATAAATGGAATCATGCTGTGTGTACCCTTCAGCGTTGGCCTTCTTGGACTCAATATTTTGTCTGCAGGTTTCCGCACAAAGGCAGAGTTCCATTATAGGAATTTGCCCCAGTTTTCCAACCTGTTCTACAGCTCCTGGGTATCAGGGCTGTTTCCGGCGTTTTGGTATTTTAAAAGAAATATTTACTTATTTTGAAAGAGAGAGGAGGGGGCAAAGAGAGAGAGAGAGAGGGAGAGAGAATCCCAAGCAGGCTCCGGGCTGTCAGTGTGGAACCCAACATGGGGCTTGATCCCACGAACCGTGAGATCGTGACCTGAGCAGAAATCAAGAGTCGGATGCTTAACGGACTGAGCCACCCAGGTGCCTCTGCCGTTTTGAATAAAGCCTCCGTGAACATTCTTGCGTGTGTCCTTTGGAGGACACGTGGGCTCATTGTCCCGGGGGTGCACCTAGGAGTGCAGTCGATGGGGCGTGCGTTTCGCTTTAGTGGACACAGTGCAGTCCTTTTCCTCAGTGACCGTGCCAGTGTCCCCCCTGCCCCCGCGTGAGAACTCAGCTGCCCCGCGTCGTCCCCAGCACCACGCACTGTCAGCCTTAACTGCAGTCATGCTGGGGGGGGAGGGGTCCAGTGGGAGTTTCTCCGCTTTCAGCCCACCGTTCTCCAAGGACCGCTCACCTGAAATCCACTTCCAGCACCAGCGTCTACACCAGCCGCTGCTCTCGGTTGCAAACAACAGAACCGAGTCTGGCGACTACGCGGAAGAGGGTTTAAGGAAGGAATCAGGAAGCTCGCGGACCGGATGGAAAGGCTGGAGAACCAGGCTTGGGAGCTGGGCAGCAATTAGGGAAGTTAGTGTTTCAGGGAACTTGCCCACTAACAAACCGCTCCAAAACTCAGCCTCTTACTCCCGCCATTCCTGCGCGCATGGCCCTAGGGGGCGTAATTTGGGCTGGATTCTTGGGAATGGCTGGTCTTTGCTCCCGCGGGGTTGGCTGGGCTCCTCGGGTCCCGGCCTCACCTGGGTGGGACAGCTGGGAGCGTGGGGCTCGTCTGTCCACCTGGTCCTGGCGGATGCTAACGCAGCCTCGGTCACCTGGTGGCAGAGTTCCCCGATGCGAGGCCACCGTAGATCCAAGGGTGCGGGGAAAACAGCATCTACCTCCTGCCGGGAGGAGCTGCCATTTGAAGTTCGCAGCCAGCAAGCTGAGAGGACGGCTGGGCCCAGGTAGCGAGGCTGGAATTTAGAAACCGCCGACGCCCCGTCGGGGACACACTCTCTGCCTCATGGGCCCCTGGGGTTCCGGATGCCGCCGCTCCTCTTCTGTCCCCTCAGCAAGCTTTCTGAACCACCCCTGCCTCACTCAGCCACCTGCTGCAGACCTGAGGTCCCGAGAGGCCACCCGAGAGCAGACCTGGCCTTTCCAGCCCGCACAGTGGCAGGTGTCCCGAACGCAGGAAGGAGCTTCAGATGCCCCGAGAAATCGGGGACACGTTACGGCCCTGGAGAGGGGAACGTTCCTGGCTGTCTACCGAGTCTCTATGTCCCCCCCCCCCCCTCCAACTCCGGGCCCTCTCCCAAGGACCCAGCTGTTCCTTCTGGGACTGCCCCTCCCCCACCAGGTAGCAGCAGTGGGCGATCCCAGGGAGGGGCCCACAGGACCCCCACCCGTCTGTGCAGCTTCTGGTTTGGGGTGCAGTTGGTTGACGGGGAGGAGCACGTGACCCCTGTTCGAGCTTCTGTTGGGGGAGGGGAGTCGCAGGCGACCCTTTGACCCTGAGAACGCTTGTGGACCCCCCACCCCCCCGCCCGATGAAAGGTTTCTATTGCCTGCTTTTTCCATTTCGTTTTTATTTTTTAATGAGGAAATAGGACGCAAGGAAAGGTTTTCCAAAGCCGTCCCCTTGCTGCTCAGGCCCTCACACCTCAAGCTCTGGCCACAGCCTGGCGCAGACGCGCTCACGACGCCCCGAAATGTCACAACCCGCGGTGGGTTCCTTGCGCGCCTCCCCCCCCCCCCCCCCGCCCCGCGTGGCCCCAGGCGAAGGTGGCGGGCCCGGGGCCTCCGTGAGGGCTGGACAGAAAAGGTTTGATGTGGCAGCAGCTGATCCCTCCGAAAGAATGTCGCTGGGGGGCTGCCAGAGCCCAGCGCCAAGCATGTGGTCGTTGCAAAACGGCCGGGAAAGAACACAGAGCCCTGCTCCCGGCTCCCCTCCCGCACCCGGCTGCCCGGCCCGGCCGGTCCTCCCCGTCCGCCCGGATGCCCGCGTCGGGGAGGGGGCGCCTTCCCTTCTCGGGGCCAGGGTGCAGGGGCGGTGGCCTCCCCCAGCCCCAGCCCCCCTCCCAGGGCCAGGAGTGAGCGGATGCCTGGCAAGTGTTGGGGGGGGGGGGTGAGAAGCGGGGAGGAGAGGGCGCCAGGGCCAGAGGCACCACGGGCTGTGACCTATGGGGGAGGGGTGGAGAGGAGTGGGGTCCTGGGGACAGTCCAGAGCGGCCCGGAGGGTCTAGGGGGGGCCCAGGTCAGCAACCAGAGGGGCTTCGGGGCCTCCGGGTGAGCGCCCACTGGAGTTGCCCAGGCGGGGACAGCCAGCACCAGCACCTGCGACCCCCACGCGCCCCTGAGCCAGCCTTCAAGCCTGCTGGAGTCGGCGGGGGGTGGGGGGGGGGGGCGGGTGGCCTGTCCAGGGGGCTGCACCGCGTCCAGGTGGGAACCGGCCTGTGTTAGTTTCCGGGGCTTCCGGCTGGAGTCGCCCCCACCCCTGCACAGCTAGAGATGGCACAGGGGTACCTCTCCCAGTGCTGGAGGCCACGGTCCGAAATCAAGGTGTGGGCCGGGCCGGTTCCTTCCCAGGGCTCCTCGGGCGGTCCGCTCCAGGCCCGTGGCCTTCTGCTGGCAGCCCTCGATCCCTGGCGTGAGGGCACGTGGCTCTGCATCCAAAGCTCGGCTCCCTGTGTCTCCCGCCTCCCTGCCCTTTCTCTCATAAGGACACCAGCGCCTGGATTCAGGCCCACCCTCCGTCTAGGGCGAGCTCATCTCCAAGTCTTTAACTTAATTACATCTCCAAAGACCCTTTTTCCAAACACAGTCACACCCTTGGGTCTTGGGGGTCAGGGCACGGACATATCTTTTGAGGGAACACCATCACCCCACTCCTTCCCTAATCCGAACCCTGCTGGTGCCCAGGAGAGGGGTCCTGGTCCCGAGGGGGACCTTCTGCCTTCCTGCCACGGCACCCTTGGGCGCCCCGAGCTGGATGGGGGCCGCCAGCCCGTTTTCTCGTGCTTGAAAATGGGAAGCTGTCTCCCCTCCTGCTGGCCGGGGACTGACGTTCAGACTCAGAATATCTCACCCTTCCTGGGGTCTGCTTTCTTTGAGACACGGACTCTCCCATCTGACTTCAGCAGACCCCCGTGCCTGGTGACGCCACCTCTGCCCGTGCCAGGCCCGGGAAGCGACGGGGAAGCTGGCCCTTGGACACTGCTACAGACCCCGATCCATATGAGCTCTGGGATACCGGCGAGGGGGGTCAGATGGATCATGGACCGCGACCTCTTTCAAAGATCCGAGGGCCGAGGCAGGGGAGCCACCGGGACACAGGTTTTGGTGTAATGTGACAAGGCGCATTCTAACCATCAGAGTGAGACGGGGACACACAGCTGGCGCTTGTTGGGGACGGCCACGGGGCAGTCGGCCGAGACCGGCCGGCGGGCCGGGCACCTGAGCCCCCGTCCTCAGCTGCAGAGCTGAGCGGACTGGGACCCCTTATCCCCAGCCCCAGGCTCCTCTGTGCAGAGGGGACCCTGCCGGCTTCCCAACCCTTCCGCCTCCCTTCCATCTGTCACGTCCCCACCCTGAACCCAGAGCGACCTGCCTCTCTTTTCCGGAGCCTCCCCGCCACACAGCTCTGCCATCGTCCGGTGACAGTGCTGCCCGAGTGACAGTGCCACCGCAGGGAAGCAGGAGTAGACTTCCTAAGGCGCAAATCTGTTCTTGGAGCTGTAGCAAAACGATGCCCCACTTTTACCGGTGAGACGACCCACTGGAAGTCTCCCAACCCGACGGACAGAGGCTTGGAGGCCCCGGACAAGTGGAGGAGAGCCACCAGGAGTGTCCCCAGTCGTGGTCCCTTCACAAGGAAAGATGCTTCTCTACCACCAGCACCCACCCCCACATCCTGCTCTGGTCGGTGGAACTTGTTTTCCCTCTTAGAGCGCACATGGACCAGAATGTTCTTCTGGAACATTCTTTCTCTTCCTCTTCACCGGGTAATTCCTACGCATCCTTCAGGTCTGAGGGCCTCTCAGATCTCAGGGGTCTGGCGGAAGGGGGCCTGAAGTTCTGCACCTCTAACCAGCTCCCTCAGACCACACTTTGGGGCCCAGCGCCTTAGACGCAGGACCTCTGGGAACGCTTCTCTGTCCTCCTCGCCAAGTCAGCTACCCGGCCCTGTGCCCACGACACACAACATGTCCCCCTGCCACAATCCTCCCACAGGGCATGGCCATCACCACCTGTGTCTCTGCGGCCACTAGACGGAATTCTTCTTTCCGAGGTCGGATCCCAGGGATGCCCAGCACAGAGCGGGAACACGGTCAGCCCTGAAATCTTGGTCGGATGAAGGAACCAACCCATGCGTTCAAACGCACGGTCCGTCAGACCTACGCCCCCCTCCTCCAAGACCACATCTACACCCTGGGGGAGAAATCCACTTAGAACACGGACCTCGCGTCGAGTCCCAAGTAGAGGAAACAAAACGGCTGTGGAACATTGGGCCAGCTTAAGTCAACTTCCGATGGGATCATCTAGACCAGCGGTTTTCACAGCGGGGTCCCCCATCAGCAGCGTCAGCGTGGCCTGGGAAACTTGTCAGCAATGCAAATTCTCGGGACTGCCCCAGCCCTTCCGAGTCAGGAGCCCTGGGGAAGCGCCCGGCCTGCGTTCCAGAGCCCCAGAGACGCCAGCTCCCGCAAATGCAAGAGCCCGGGTCTCCACCCCGTGACAGCTGTGGTGGCTGCAGGTGGGAACCCCCCGGAGGGGCTCTGAGCGTTCCTGAAACCCCCGCCCTCTGTGCCGCTGTCACCACCCCTCTGACACTGAAGGTTGTCACACTGAGGGTTGTGGAGGACCCTGCTTCCTGACACCTCCCGGAGGACTTTGTTTCCGACCCTTCTCCGGCCCTCAGACACCAGCTGCCTGGGGTCAGCGCGGACCCCACAGGCTAAGGGCTCCCGTCCCAGGAGACCACTCCCACCTCAGATGCCAATCGCGGATCCCCAGGGGGGTTCCCACCACCCCCTGCTCAGGCTTGATCGTTTGCCGGAAGGGCCCACAGAACTCAGGGAAACACCCGGCCTGCCGTTACCAGTTTATGCTCACGGATACCAGCCCGGCGCGGTGGCCGAGGGCAGCCCTTACAATTCCTTGTGTGCGGTGCCCTGAGCAGCCGTTCCCCGTGAGACCAGCCTCCAGCCCTTTCCCGGGAGCCGCGTGCAAGAGGCTCTGTGCTTCAGTCACGGCAGCCCCGTGCGGGGATGGGGAGCGTTGCCTTGGCAACACGGAGACTTCGGGGGTGGCGATGGTGAGAAGGCCTGCGTTTGACCTTCTCGCCATCCCATCTCGCGGGGCTGGCGGCTTTCCTGGCTCCCTGCTCCGCCACCAGGGCCGGGCCCAAGCCCTCGGCCGGGTGCGTTCCCCAAGGGAGGCCTTGGGCGCCCCCTCCCCACGCCCTGGGCTCAGAGGGCAGCCGCCTATGACATCGGCTTCACCAGGAGGCCCCGAGGAGTCCTGTGCCCATCTGGAAGCGGAGCCCCCCCGCCTGCACCAGGATAACCAGGGAGCCCCCCACCCCCCGTGGCCACACCTTCTGCTCGCTCGGAGGCTGTAACCACACAAAAGCAAGGTGATCTCTGAGTTCCGGGCGGCGAGTCAGGTCTCCGTCTCGGCCGGGTGACCTCAGGCAGAAGGCTTCCCCTCTCGGGGCCCCGGCTTGGCGACCGTGACGTGCGCACTGACACGCCGCCTCTCTCCGGGGACTGTCGTCAGAACCACGTGAAAGGGTATCTGAAGGCTTCCGATGTCACAGTCCCTCTTATCACGATGGCGAGGGCATTGTCTCTGCACGCTCAGGCGGCTCTAACAGAGCCACCCGCAGACCGGGTGGCTCAGACACGACAGGAACTCGCTCCCCTCAGCCTGGAGACTACACGTCCGAGATCAAGGTGCCGATAGATTTGGTGCCTGGTGGGAGCCACCTTCCCGGTTCGGAGATAGCCCTCTTGGTCCGCTGTGTCCTCACAGGGAGGAAGGGGTGAGGGAGGCCCCAGGGTCCCTTTTATAAGGTCACTAATCCCATCCCTAAGGCTCCGCCCTCCTACCTGAACACCTCCCTAGAGGTGACACCCCCTAACACCATCACACTGGGGGTTAGTTTCCAGCGTGTGAATTTGTGGGGGGACACGAACATGACCAGATGCTTCCGGGAGCTCAGCTCTGTGCGAGTCCCTCCGGGAATCTTTACTCGGTTAGGGACCCAGGTCGGAGACCTCAGTGCCCTCCCGCCACGGGGCCCAGCCGCAAACTCCCCCACCCCCGCACTCTGGATCGCAGGCACGGTTGCACATTTGGGGTCCTGGCTTCGCAATGGTTCCCAGGCTGTGCGTTGACTGGGGTTCGGGGAGGGGAGGCGGGCCGGCCCCTGCTCGCACGGAGCTCACGCTACAGCCAGGCCAGCCCCAGCGGCCGGGGTGCATCTGGTCTGCCCTCCTCGGCGGCCCCGGCCTGGGGACGTGAGGAGGACTCACCCCTGACCACGCGTGGGTCGGGCCAGCTGCTGCCCCCCCGGCCCCCCCACTGGGCCAGTCGGCTCCCTGAGACCTTGGTGGGGTCCCTCGGATCGAGGCTTGGGCAGCCTGCCCGGTCTCACGCGAGGTCCGTGGATTTCGGAAAATGCTTAAAAGCTTCAGCTCCTTTAAGAAGGCTTTTCTCCAATTTGGCACGGTGGGGTGTTTCTGGGCTGTGGGCTGCCCAAACCCTGGGGCGCCTGTGTTTATTCACCCAGTCAGGGAGGAGGCCCGGCCGCAGGAGCTGGCCGTGCTGTCCTCCGAGAAGTGGGTGTCGGGGACGTGTCCTGGGTTTCCTGGGGGGCGGGGGGGGGGGGAGGGGTGGGTGCGCACCCTCCGGCCCGGGAGGAAAGGAGGCCAGTTCGGTGGGTCCCCCTCCAACAGTCAGGGTGGCCCGGCCACCACGGCCCCAGGTGCCGGCCACCGGGGGAGTCATCATCGGCTGGCCCCGGCCGTCCCGACCCGGGCACCTGCTCCCCGCACAAGGTCAAGAGGGCGCCCCCAGAGGGCGACCAGAGGGAGAGGGGTCCCCGAGGCCCACGAGGAGGAAAACTAGCTGGGCCCCTTTAAGACTCTGCGTCGCCAGAGGAGAGAGAATGCAGAGCTTTGGTAAACATCTGAGGCCTTGCGGTAACAACTACCAGCTGTGTGAGGGGGCGCTGGGGGGGCGGGGAGGCCGCCCCAGCTCGGCTGGAGGGTGGGATGGGCTGAGGTCAGTCTGGGTGGGGACGGAACAAGAGCGAATGTAGGGAGGACGGCGGGCTGGGACCCGGAGAGGCGTGCGTTCGAGGGCAGGAGCAGCGGCCCAGCCCCGAAGCTGCCGAACCGTCTGGGCCTAGAAGCTTCCACCGAGGCTCCCAGTCTTGTCCCACATCCTGCTGGGAGATCTCTAACCCTCCCCCGACTCCCCGCAGCAGCCGGGCAGTGAGGACAGCGGGAAAGGACGGTTTCAGCCCCGTGGGGGCCGTTTCTTCGAGACGCTCCGATAGTTGCGTCTTCGCCCGACAGGGGTGGCGTTTGGGATCTCGTTCTAGAGCGAGTAGTACCGAGCCCGGCACCTGTGAACTGCCCCTCGGCAACGCCCTTCCCCAGACCCGTGGCCTTGGCCCTCACCTTCTCTTGCCTGGAAGCTTGGCTGCAGAGCCCTTCGTGTCGTGGCCGTGGCCACGTGGCCCGTGGCCCGTGGAGCCACCGTGGTAGTGATTGTGTCTACAGCAGCCAGGGTGCTTTGGGATTATGAGAACGAATCCACTTCAGAAAGGCTTAGCCTCTGGAGAGGGTGTTTTGTGGGCATTAACGGGGACGTGCGGAAGCCGGTGGCATCGTGGCTCGCTGGGCCCAGCGTTCGGCCGCGTCTGAGGGGCCTGGTGCAAGGCCACTGCTCCTTTCTGCTTCCTGTAGCAGCCTCTTCATGCTCACACCGCTCCCCTTCATGGCGCCAAAAAGGCTGCAGTGGCTCCGGCCCCATGCTGCATTTAAAAGGCAGGACGAGGGACGCTTGGGCGGCTCAGTCAGTTAAGCATCTGACTCTTGGTGTCGGCTCAGGTCACGGTCTCACGGTTCAGAGGTTTGAGCCCCGCGTCGGGCTCTGCGCTGACAGCCCGGAGCCTGCTTCGGGTTCCGTGTCTCCCTCCCTCTCTGCCCCTCCGCCCCACTCTCTCTCTCTCTCTCTCAAAAATAAGTAAACATTAAAAAAATTATAAAAGGCAGACTGAACCTTTTCTTTCAGAACTCCTGTTCCGGTTATCTATTTCTGTATAACAAATCACCCCAAAACCTGGTGATTGAATCTTTTATTTTGCTCGTAAATCAGCGATCCGGGCTGGGCTCAGCAAGAACGCGGTCAGCCTTGTTCTGTGTGGCATCTGCTGGGGCAGATCAGCCGGGGGCTGGAGGGTCCGCTTCAAGACGGCTCGCCCACAAGGCCCGCAGATCCATGTGGCTCCTGGCCGGGAACCCAGGAGGGGGGCTCTGGACTGGGGGCCTCAGCCCCGCTCAGGGAGAGCTGCTCAGACTCCCTACCAGCACGGTGGCTGGGTTCCAAGGAGACGAGGCCGAAGGGCACGGCGTCTTTAGGACCTGGCCTCGGAAGTCACACCAAGTTACTTCCGTCGGACTCTGCTGCTCGAGGCCTCACGAGGGCCTGCCCAGCTTCGGGGGAGGGGCCGCAGGTCCCACCACTTCCTGGAGGAGTGTCGAGGCTGCCCTGACGAGGACCATGTGGGGTCGGAGCTACGGGTGTGGACACCTTGGAAAACCTCATCAGCCACAACCCCCCGCGGACGTCTTCTCTGTTCCCGCTGAGCCACTTTGGGGCCCACGCCCAGCACCAACCTGGTAACTGAAGCCAGGGCACAGGGGAATCTCGGCTCTCCCCACGGTGTCCGGGATGTGTGAGGAGGTGTGGGTTCCAAACGAAACCAGCAAAGTCCCCCAGAAAAGGAAGGGGAAGCTCAGGATGTAATCACAGTGTCCCCGAGAGCCACATTCATTGAGCACTTACTATCATGTTTATTTATTTTTGAGACAGAGAGAGACAGAGAGTGAGCAGGGGAGGGGCAGAGAGAGAGGGAGACACAGAACGGGAAGCGGGCTCCAGGCTCCGAGCTGTCAGCACAGAGCCTGACGCAGGGCTCGAACCCACGAACTACGAGATCACGACCTGGGCCAAAGTCGGACACTTAACCCACTGAGCCACCCAGGCGCCCGAGCACTTACTATAAACCTGGGGCTGTGCTGAAAGTTTGATGCTCATTCAACTGATCACTTCTCCCCACCACTCAATAGACGGGGCTGTTGTTCTCCACTCTTTGCAAAACCCAAGGTTTGCAACCTGCCCGGGCTCGCAAGGCCAGAAGACAGCAGGGACAGGGTCGAAGGTCAGGTCCAAATGGCTCTGAGTCTCCACCACTAGCCAGTCTGCGGCAAAGTTCAAGCCGTCTGGTCTGCGGCTGAAGAAAGCACAGACCGGACTTTGACTGTGGAGGAAGCACGTAGTCTGGTTGCACTGGTAGCCATTTTGGGACAGGAGGCCATCCAATCTGAGAAAGAAACAGGTGCCTGGAGGAGGGGAGGACGTTGATCGAAGACAGCAATGCCTGCCCTCCCCGGGGACACTTCAGCTGCCTGGGCCAGGAAATCCACTTTACCGTTTAAGACTGTGTAAGTATGGTGCACAGTTACTTATAATTGAAAATATCTTAACCAATACAGGAAGCTACTATAGTGTTTTTCCTGTCTCGTTGCGGGGATGATCTGTAGGTCAGTCTACGCAACCAGACAACAAGGGGCTTAAGAGGAGGGACCAGGCCTCAAGCATCTCTGTCCCCAGTGCCTAGCAGAGCGCATGAACCCTACTCGGAGAGAAAGTAAAGGGGAACAGGTGTAGCTTTTCCTCCAGAATTTTTACGTGTTTATATCAGAAGCTTCTCTCTTCTCTGCATCTACACCTGGTGACGTTGACTCACTGCGTCTAATTTTTTTTTTTTTAATGTTTATTCTTGAGAGAGACAGAACACAAGTGGGGGAGGGACAGAGAGAGGGGGAGACACGGAGTCCGAAGCAGGCTCCAGGCTCCGAGCCGTCAGCACGGAGCCCGATGCGGGGCTCGAACCCACAGACCGCGGGATCGTGACCTGAGCCGAAGTCGGACGCTCAACCGACGCCCCCCCCCCCCCCAGGCTCCCCTTGCCTGTCATTTTCAAAGCTGAAATGCAGGAAGGAGGCTGCCCTGGAGTCCCTCCAGAGGCGACCTCGGTGGAAGGGGGCAGGCGCGTGCGTCTTCCCAGGGCAGCGGGAGGAGGCCGCTGGTGCTGTTCTGTTATCAGCACGTCGCCTGGTGATGGCTGTGGCCTCAGCCCAGGACACGCCGCCACCCTTCGAGGCCGGCTTCTCATGAGTCAGATTCCCTCCCACACCCAGGCTACGGGGGAGCTTTTGCACGTGAAGCAGCTTTGCGGAGCACCGATAGAAGAAAGCCTCGAAAACAAGCGTGTTCTGAGAGTCGGTCTGACAAAAGCATACCCGGCCGGCTCCCTCTGCACCCGGGGAGTGTGGGCGCCCAAGGCCTGAGCCCCGGGTTCGCGGCCCTTCCGCCAGAACCAGCGGTCGCCGTCCCGGGCTCGGGGCCTTCTTCACTCGCCTGAGAGACCCCGGCTCCTGTCCTGACGCTGGCCCTCTGTCTGGCCTGCCAGTGAAAGAAAGCCCACACTCGACAGGTGTAGACAAGAACGGTTTGAAAACGTCACCTGACAGGGAGCCCGGAAGCCGGGCCCCAGGGCCTGTCGACTCAGGGGCGTCACGACATCTGACATCTTCTCCTTGTCCCGGGGAGTGGAACTTCCCCTCATGTGTCGCCTGTGCTTCTGTCCTGTCCCAGGGTGCTCCCCCAGAAAGGGAAGGGAGGGGTTGGATCATTCTGAATGTTGCTCACTTTTCCTCTGACATGATCACCCGATACAGATAAAGACGGACGGACGGTTGCTTAGAAATTCAAAGTCTAACTGAACCAAGCCGTGAGTACGTATTTTCCAAGCCAATAAAATCATCTTTGCGGAGATGACCGGACAGGTTTTTGGCACCATGTGTGTTTGAGGCGGCCTGGCCTAACATAGAAGCCCGGCAGAGTGAGTCCCGGTGCCGGTGGTCAGGGCCGAGGTCCAAGCAGGGAGGAGTGACCCGGAGGGGACACGCAGGAGGCGGTGCTCCACGCGTGCTGGTGACGGGCCATCTCTTGTTCTGGATGGTGGTCGTGAGCTGTGTGCACACGGCAGGGATGGACCGAGCTCCGTCCACCCTTAAGGTCTGTGTTCTCTGCATGTGTGTTGCATTTCAACAAAAGTGGCCTTGGTATCTCCCCATGCAGGGGTCACACGATGTTCACTGTAAGGGCGGTGGGGGGGGGGCCACAGGCACTCACCCCTCAAGCAGCTGGAGCTTGGGGGGTGACCCACTGGAGACGGAGAGGGTGGCAGAGAATCTCACCTGTCATGACTCCCTGGCTGGAGACCAGCAGAGGCTTTAAAAATGTTTTTCTTGACATTTATTCATTTTTCAAGAGAGAAAGAGAGGCAGAGTGTGAGCAGGGCAGGGGCAGGGAGAGAGGGGGAGACACAGAATGGGAAGCGGGCCCCGGGCTCCGAGCTGTCAGCCCAGAGCCCGACGCGGGGCTCGAACTCACAGACCGCGAGATCGTGACCTGAGCCGCAGTCGGACGCTGGACCGGCTGAGCCCCCCGCCCCAAGGCGCCCAAAGATCAGTAGAGGCTTCAGCCCCGAGCCCCCAGCACAAGCGGGTGAGCTGCCCGTCTCGCGTGCGGCTCCGTGCACGTGAGGACGGGACGAGGGCCGCGGCGGGCCTGGGGAGGCGGGTTGTGGGGTCACGCGTCTGAGAACGGCTGGAACTTGGGTGGCCCCGGGACTCTCTGCCGTTCGAGATCGTCACACCCTGCTCGGGACTTGCCGCTAGCACACCGGCCTCGCGTAGATGCCTTCCTGTCATGGGTCACTGGAGTCATCAGGGCCGCCCGTCCCTCGGGCCACAGGCCTCCGCATCAACCCCCGCCCCCCCCCCATTATTTCACCGCATCCGTGCAGATGAGGACACTGGGGGAGACTTCCGGGCCACAGGGCTCGCGAGCCCACCGAGCCCAGCGCTTCCTGCGGCCCCGGGGGCCACCAGCGGTTCGCGGCTCGTTCTCCGTCCCGCGTGGCGGCGCGGCCGAGGGTCGGGAGGACGGAGGATCTCGGCGGCGTCGGGAGCGTGGCCCAGACCCAGCCCGTTTCCCTCCACGCTCCCCCAGAGGTGCTCTTGTCCCCCCGCACGGGGGAGGGTGCTGTCACACAGAGGGGGTCACCTGGGTTTAGTCAGCTAAGGGTCCGCCTTCAGATTAGGTCGTGATCATGTGGTTCATGAGTTCAAGCCCCATGTTCGACTCTGTGCTGACAGCATGGAGCCCACACTTGAGATGCTCTGCCCCCCCCTTCAAAAATAAATGAACATCGAAAACAATTAAAAACAAGATAATCAATACTGGTTCAATCGAGCCATCAAGTCAAATATGCGTGCGCCCCCCAAATTCACGTTGAAATCCTACCCCCGCAACGAGATGGTGTTAGGAGGTGGGTCCTTTGGTGGGGGGGGGGGGTCAGGTCATGAGGGGACAGCCTCATGAGGGGTTAGTGCCCTCGTAAGGGAGACCCCCGAGGGCTCCCTCGCCCCTTCTGCCACCGCCGGCCCCCCAGTGTCAGGCATCCAGCCTCCGGACGTGTGAGACAGCTGTTTGCGGTGGGAGCCGCCCGGCACGGTCTGGGGCGTGTTTGTCACAGCGTCCCAGCAGACCGAGACATTGTGACCCATGTGTCGCACTGCGTCAGGTGATAACAGCAGGGAACCCCGCGCTCTCTGCTCAATTTCCCGTAAAACTAAACTTACCCTAAGACCTAAGCTCGGTTCCGTGAAAACGACGAATACTGCAGATTTAATGAAGGTATTACACTCAGGCCTCAGGAGGGCCCCGGCACCTTGCCCAGCCCACTTTGCACAGTGCCCGTGGCAGCCGCCCCCCCCCCGCCCCCCGCGGAGTCCCCACATCGTCACCCGGTCCCACCCCATGTGTTTGACTCCCCCACCTTTTCCCGCCCCTCCCCCGTCTTCCGCGGCTTTGATTTGGTTTGCTCTCCCGCCAGCGGATCTCTGCCTTTTCCAGCCTCCAACGAGGAGCCAAGCTCCCCTCCTGTTCTCCTCCCGGCTGCCCACGACTCCCAGCCTGGGGTCCGAGGCCAGGAGCCACGCCAGCAGACTCGTGCCTTGCTGCTCAGATCACCGTGCACGAGTGTGGCTCCCAAGCAAGCAAAGTACCGGGTGTTGCCAAACCTCTCTTCCCGGGAGCACACGGCTCGAACCTTCCCCTCCTCCCGCCCCGCCCCGTCTTGTGCCCAACGTCCCCCTGGCGAGCCTGAGGAGCCGTCCCCGTGTGTCCGGACACTGTGGCCTGAGGGAGAAGCCGGAACCCCGGCTCCTCTCACGAGCGGCCTCCTGCCGGCCCCCCACCCCGCCTTCCGCCTCAGCCTCCCCGCCAGCCTCTCCCTGGGTGCCCTCTGCCCCTGCCAGCCTGAGCTCGCCACGTCCTGCCCACAAGTCAGGCTGGCTCCCCTCTCCGCCTCGGGCAGGCCCTCCCCTCCCCCTGGCCCAAACCCCACTATTCAAACCCCTTCCTTTTTGACGGTTACCGACGCACGATCCGGATGCCGTGTAATTCATCCATTGGAAGGGCACGGCTGCATGACTGACAGCGATATTCACAGCTCTCCAACCGCCTCCACGGTTCACCTTAAAACATTTTCACGGGGGCACCTGGGGGGCTCAGTCGCTTAAGCATCCGACGTCGGCTCACGATCGTGATCTCCGGTTCATGGGTTCCAGCCCGCGTCGGGCTCTGTGCTGACGGCTCAGAGCCTGGAATCTGCTTCGGATTCTGTGTCTCCCTCTCTCTGCCCCTCCCCCACTCATGCGCGCACGCGCGCTCTCTCTCTCTCTCTCTCTCTCAAAAATAAGCATTTAAAAAATTTTTAAAAACTAAAACATTTCCATCATTTCTGAAAGAAAACCTGTGCCCTTAGCCGGTCCCCGCCGTCTTCCCCTCCCCTCCCCTCGGAGCCCTGCAGCCCTAACGGACTCGGTCTCTACAGGCTTACCCGTCGGGTGGAGGGAATCGTGCAGTACGTGGCTGTGTGTGTGGCCGGCTCCTTGCACGGTTTTGAGGCTCATCCCCATCGTAGCAGGAGTCAGTGCTTTGTGCTTTTCTGTGGCCACATAGTATCCACTTTACGGGTACCCACGTCCTTATCCGGCCATCACAGTGACGGACACTGGGGTTGTTTCCACCTCTCGTTACAACGAATCCACCGTGCACACCGAAGCTTCTCCAGGCACTTCTCCAGCCCCGCTAACTCCCCCCTACCCAGCCCGCGCTACGTGCCAGGCTCCAGACTGCACTCTCGCTCATGCCCGCGAGGGCCGGTCTCGCCATACCCCGACGGGTGCGACACAGGCCATCGTTCCCGTGTTACGGATGAGGACACCCGAGTCCGGAGAAGGGAGGAGATTGGCCAACGTCCTGGTGGAAGGAGGACCCCGACACAGGTCTGCTCTACAACCTGCAACCTCCCGCTATTGGGCATTTGGGCATTTACCCCTTGTTTCGGTGGGTCCTGTGTATTTATGGGTCTCCTCGAACTATAAGCGTCTTCCGGATAAGGACCACGTCTCTTGGCCCTTTGGTCGGCCGTCGGGGGGTGGGGGGAGCTCTATGCTTTCTGTCGGCTAAGCATCCTTTCCCTCACCCCCCTCCTGGCTACAGGATGGGCACGTGGTTCAGGCCTGGCCAGTCACGGCCCTTCACTCCACTGGCTACAGTGATTGGCTCAAGGATGGGCACAGGCTCCAAGCCTGGCCAATCAGAGCCTTCCTTGGGTCTTTTGCCATAGCAACGGCTGAGGCCACCTGCTTCCTCTTTGGGACCGGGAGCTATAAGGACCATGAAGCCTGGAGCTGCCCCTGGAAACTTCTTCCTGCCTCCCGGGGACAGTCTACACCAGAATGCCATGCAGATGTCAGAACTGATGCTGCAGGAAGCCATTTGATGGCACCGAAAGATGTTCGCGATCCCTTCCCCGGGTTTACAGTAAGCAAGCTGCGAACTAGAACATGCAACATCACTTGCTCTCCGTGTGTTCCCCTATGTATGAAAACATACGCACGCACGCACACACGCACTCTTTAGAAATGGATGCCAGATGCCGAAATATGAACAGTGTTTCTTTCCGATCCTACGACTTGGTGTATTTTTTCTTTCTGTTCATCTGAACTTTGAAGCCTCGGCCTGTTAGAAGTTGTTATGCTTGTTCTGTTTTGTTGAAGCCACAGTTCCTGCAGGACCCCCCCCTCCCCCCCCCCCCCCCCGCCCCACCAAGAAGTCCTGTCGACTGCCCTCCTCCCTGGAATTTTTAGGTTCAGCCTGAGTCATGTCGTCTTGGCCTTTTTAGAGCACACAACTTTTCCAACAATCCCATTTTCTGCCCCGGTCCTGGGCGCTCCCCACCCTCGGCGTCTCTGCTCACCTGCCCCACCCCCTGGGCCTCCAGGCCTGGCCGTCCAGCTGTGCCTGAGTGACGCCATCCCCCAGTGTCTTCCGGACCCTCAGAGAAAGCCAGGCCTTTCACCCCCACCCCCAACCCGCCCTGCTGGGTGCTGTGTTTTCATTCTCAGCTCGCAAGGAACCTGCAGAAAATATTTTCTTTGGCAGCCGATTAGGGAGTAGCAGCCCCGGACATGCCTTTCAGGCGACGTCCAAGCCTGGGCCAGCTGCTGGCCTCCACAGCTGCCCCAGGGGCTGTGGCCACGGGCAAGGCCAGGGTTTGGACCTCATCCAGCTTGAGTAAGGTTCTCTCCCCCATCAGGTTCTGAGACGTCCCAAGGCCCCACGGCACCCTTCTGGCAGACCAGACCTCTCCCAGGCCACCATGCCAGGGGGTTGGCGTCTGGCCTTCCAGAGGCCCACCCCCTGAATGCCTTCTCCCTCTGCCACAGGGTTCAAGGGTATAAGGGCCTCCCAGGCAGGGAGTCAAGGGCCTCATGTCCCCCTCCCCGCCCGAGTGTCTCCTTGTGGGGGCCCTGCCTTCCCTCCCTCTTGGAGGGGCTGTTCCCACTCCCCTTCTGAGCAGGCCTGTCCTTCAGATCTAGGCCCTGTCCCGCTGCCTGACCCTGGCTGGCCGGTCAGATCCACGCTGATAAGAACGGGACCCTAGCAGAGAATGAACTGGATGACAGGCTTTGAACCAAAGGGCCGGCAGGTTGTAGGGGAGCAGCCGGACCAGGAGAGCCAGGGAGAGGCGAGGGGCCGAGCTGAGTCACCCAGGGGAGCAAGAGGAGGAAGGGGGAAGGAGCCCGGGGGGCTCTCAGGTCCCGGATGCACAGCTGCACCTGTCAGTCTCACCACGTTCTCTGCTTCCTTCCAATAAAGCCCACTTCGGCTAAACATCCCACCTGGATATTTATTCCTTAAAGCCCAAAGATCCAGACGGTTTCACTAGGGCACCTGGGCTTCCCCAGGTGGGAAGAGCCTTCCTCGCCCGCCTCCAGGAGGAGGGCGTCCTCCTCTTGTCCCTCCCGCTGGCTGGAAAGCCCCTTTTTCTGCTCAGTCCCAAGGGCCTTGAGCTCTTGAAGAAAGTGCTTACCTGGGTCTCCTCCAACCCTGGTGTCCAAGGGAGGGGGTTCAGGGCAGAGAGGCCTTCCGGGTCACAAGCAGAAGTCACCGGGCAGCCCAGTTCAGTGGACCCTGATTGGGCATACGGCTGGTGGAAAAGAAAAAGGTAGCAGATTTTGGAGTGTGGCAGATTTGGGTTTGAATCCTGGGTCCAGCACCTGCCAGTTTACGCACCCTGCTCTTTGTTGGCCCCGTGACACCAATGGCGTCCGGGACTTGCCACGCCCTGGGCCCCCTCCTACACTCTCCTCTAGACAGCACTGCTAGGAGGGTCCCGTTTTTCCAAACAAGGAAGCAGAGATGGGAGAGGTTAAGCGATCGCCCACAAGCTTCTCTCAGCCGGTGATGGGAGAGAAACCCTGATTTTTCTGACTCTGGGGAGCTGGTTTTGCCCTAAGAGAAGAAAAAAAAAAGTCTGGTCCTAACATAAACCCTCATGAAATAAAGCTAACGTGCTTCTCTACACAGAGGAAGAGTAGATAACCCTTCCAAAAAAAAAAAAAAAAAAAAAAAAAGCTCTTCCCGTATTTACCCAGGAACTACAACATCTGGGATTTGCTTCAGAAGATCCCACTGGGGCCGGTGCTGATGAGCTGATGGTTCTGGAAGCTGGAGATGGGTGGCTCTCCCTCCATGTGAGTATGCTTGTGAGGTTTCATAATACAATGTTTTTTTTTAAAGTAGCAAGAAGGAACACGGCCAGGGTGGAGAAGCGGTCTTGCAAAGGATGTCAAGGTGCAGACAGCGAGCCCCGAGTCCCGCCAGGAAGGGAGCCCCGAGCCCCTCCCCACGGCCCGCCGCCAGCCATGCCCCCTCCCCACGCCTCTCCCTGTTGACTCCCTTGTGGTCCAAGAACCCTCGGCTCTGAGTAATAAATGTGCGCTCTCTCGGAGGGACATGTGTTTCCAATCATTCTCCGCAGTGAGTGACCACCGACGGCTGCTGCCTGTCTGTCCCCCACCTCGTACCTTCAGATCCGCCATGACCACAGCCCCGGCCCAGCTCCCACCCCAGGTCTGCGCGGAGCCCCCCCCCCCCCCTGTGCCCTCCCGCCCATGTGACTTCACGCAAGCAGGCTTGCGTCTGGAAGAGAGTCCTCTGCACCGCCTCTGCCCCCGATGGGACAACTCCGACCACCCTGTAGGTCTCGTTTATCCCAGCGAGCGTCCCAGACCACCTGTCCCCGCCCTCCGCCGATGCCCTTCACCTGCTTGTACTTGTTTCTGTCCGCGTTTCTGCTAACGGCCGGTTGCTGCTGGAGGAAGAACCGGGTCACGTCTGTTCCCTCTGGGCGCCCGGCACCTGCACAGGCCTGGCAGATGGCGGGTGCCCAACACATCCTCACTGAATCGATGAACGAACAAATGAGCCATAACCTTAAGGAGCAGGGAGTCGAGGGGAAGACAGACACAAAGATGAGTAACCTGCTAGGGGACACGCAAGGGGCCTAAGGAGGCCAGACAGTGAGCTATGACCGGGTCATGTCCATCCCCGCTCCCTCTTAGGGCGACCCATTCTCCACGCAACTCCACTGGGCGCCGCCTTCGGCTGGCTGGGCCCGCGGCCTGGGGCACAGCGAGGAGGGATCTTGGGCCACACCAAGGCTCGGTGGGGAAGGAGTGCTCGGGTCTGCTGGAGGTCGGGGGTCAGGGAACGCGGACGCCCCCCCCCCCACGTCCCCGAGGAGTCAGACCACAGTCCGATGTGATAGGGGAGCAATGACGAGGACCCACAGCGCGCTCGGTGCAGGAACATCACCCCCCCCAGACCCCAGCGCCTCCCCCGTGGGCATCTAGGTCACACTTGTTGGGGGTGTGCTGAGTGGCAGCTGGAGAATGCAGGGGACACTCAGGTGGCTGGCTCTCAGGCTTGCCTCTGGGGCCAGGAACCCTAGGGCAGAGCTTGGGGTCCCCGGGAAGAGGAGAGAAGCAGGGGGATATGGTGTGGAACCGCTCCCATGGTCCCACCTGCCTCTGGGGGCTGGACCGTCCGTCCCTTTGGCGTCCGACGCAGGCACCAAAGGGTGTGGAGCCCGGCAGGTCCCCCCAGCCAAGGAGGGGCTGAAGGTGCCAGTGGGCCAGACCCAAACTCCAGAAACCGTCTGGAGATGGCCATAAGGACCCAACGACTCACTTTCTAAGGAGCTGCGTTTCTCCTTGCCTCTCATGGCTCTGCTGTCTTCCGATCTTTTCGTTGATGACCAGGGCCACCCCACCCCTGCGCTCTCTGTTGTTCTGGTGTTTCAGCTCAAGGTTGAACGAGCGCCCTCAGGGATTCTCACCCCGTACTCCCTGGGTGCCGTCTCGGGGCTGGGACCGAGCCCGTACATGCCAGGGCTGGTCACGGAGCCTCACGGAAGGCGGCAAGAGCCTGGACCAGTGCTGGCCACCGGGCGAACCTTCAGCATCCCGGAGAAGAGAGGGCCAGGGGAGAGGAGGGGAGGGAAGGAGAGGCAGGAGAACAGGAAGAAAAATAGGATGGGGAGAGGGAAGGAGAGAGAAAGGAAATTCTTGGGCACCGTCCTAATCATAGCCTTGAAATGAAATTTACTGCTGCACTCAGCATGGGGACGCCAGCCAGCACCAACCCCCCTTCTGTTTGGATTAGGCGATGACATCATGGCCACGGCCAATCACTGCCAGCACCAAAGAAGCAGAGGATGGTGGGGGGAAACCTGAGCCTCCAGCCGCCCCCCCCCCCCCACACTCCCCGTGCTTCCAGGGAGGGGAACCTGAAACCAGCAGAAGTCAGTCTCAACACACCCCTGCTGAGCTGGGCCCGCCACTCCGGCTGCCCTGCTCCCTGCCAGCACCTGGTCCCCGGGCCCCGCCAGCTGAGGCTGCCTCCGGGAGCAGGCCAGGGGCGGACGCAGCAGTGCCGGGTTCCCGTCTCCGCTCTGCTCGCTGGCCCTGCTCCCCGACCCGCCCGTGTGAAGGAGGCACATGACACATGCCCGGGGCCAAAGGCAAGGGCTTGGGCACGAGAGAGCACAGAGCAGGCGGCGTGAGAGCGTGAGAGCCGGCTCTGGTCGGGTTCACCCTGCTCTGTGTTTTGCGGCGACAGAGTCAAAGTGTGGGTCGGCGGGGAGCCCACGCTGGGGGCCTGCCCCCGCCGTGCCTCGCGGGCCGGGAGACCCTTCTGCGTCAAGGCCACCGTGCCGAGAGGCAGTGCCGGCTCAGAATCCGGGTGGGACGAGGTCCGCGAAGGCTTCGGCCCAGGGGACGCGGCGGGGTGGCGTCAGCCCGCCTCCCCGGGGGGGGGGGGGGGGACAGGAGTGTGATCGCTGCTCCCAGACGGCTCAGGGGTGGCCAGTGACTTCACGGGCTGCCTGCTCACAAAGCAACAGCCTCCCTCGCACCCTCCCTCTCTCTTTCTGGAGTTACTCTAGACTGGATCAGAGCAGCACGGGCAGGCGGTGTTGGGACGGCATCCAGGCCTGTGGAACCTGTGCCCTGCGGAGCAGGCGGGCGGGCGGGCAAGGCCGGCATCCAGGCAGGCGTGCAAGGTGGGTGCCTGGGCTCCGACTGCCTTTCCCCACAGGGCGCCTGCCTGGGAGGAGGCAGACAGTGACAAAGGAAACCCCGTGGGGAGGCAGGGGCTGAGGGAGTGTAGGTGACCGCGTGGGATCACCGAAGTACCTGGCTTGGGGAGCTGGAGACAGGACAAGCCTTGAGAGAGCCAGGCAGAGAGCCTAGAAAGTATCCAGGTTTCGGCGCCAGGAGATACCCGTCGAATCTGCATCTGAAAATTGCCTTCCTCGCCCCAGGGGCAGGATACGACGCTCATCCTGGGTCACCAGGTCCCATCACCTAGAGAAACTCCACGAACTTTCTGGCCAACACCCTCTTACATACTCTGTCCACGCATATGTGTAATTTCACGTAAATGAAACACCGTGCATACCGTTTTCTCAGGGACGCTTGGAGAAAACAAACCCTTGAAATACGCCTTGCCCTCCCTGTGTCCCCCGAGAGCCGATGTGGACACACGGATACGCCGTCCTGCACAGCTAACCTCCCGAGAGCATGACTGTGTCTCTACAAAAACGGAGCCTTGTTGATCTGCCCTGCATTTTGCTTTTCTTGAGCCTGAAGGTTTTATTGGTTTCCCTAAGCTAGTGGTTATCAACCAGGCGGTTTTGGTCCCACCCAGGGACATTAGGCAATGTCTGCAGACATGTTTGGTTGTCACAACTTGGTGGTGGTGGGGGGGGACCCTTGGCATTCAGGGGGTGGAGAAGAGGGATGTTGCTCAACACCTCACAGCGCACAGGGCGCGCCCCTCCCCCACCAGAGATCAATCTGGCCCAGAGATCGGCGTCACCGAGGCAGAGAAGTCAGCCCTGGCCGCAGAGGGTTAATAATTTAATTAATGAGCAAATAGGAACATGGACCGTCCTTATAGCGTCTGCTGCTGGTCGTTAAGACGCTGACTGTGCAGAGACCACAGCCCATATTCTGGCCACAGTCGGACTCAGCTTGTCACCGTGGATGTCCTGCGGTAAACAGCCCCACCAAGGAACACGGAGGACAGATATCTGGGCGGATGCAGCGGGTGGCGGGGGTGGGGGGGGGGGAGGGGAGTACCACCTGCCTTCTATGGTCATGAGTCAGACGCCCAGAGTGGACAGGGGCCCGTCGTGACCCTGATCCCTCTCTGGGGGCCACCCATCACACAACCACAGAAACCTCCCAGACGGTCAGGTGTACGGACAAGCCCCACCCCCCCCCACCCCCCCCCCGCCACCGACCCGGGAGCTGCCCGAGACATTGCCGCTGTTCTGTATCTAGCCTCCTGGGCATGTGGGGCCAACTGTAATGCCTGTAAGTTACACGGAGCGTCTGGCTCTCTGGAACCTGCCGGAAGGAGGTGGAGGCTTCAGCTCCGCTCCAGCTGCCTCTCCGGAGAGAACACTCCATGCTCAGGAGGCAGGAGATCTCCTCCAAACTGAGAGAGTGAGTCTACGGAGAAGACGCACTCCCAGGGCTCTCCCAGTGCTGGGTGGACAGAGCCTGGCTCTCCTGGGCCTGCTGCCCGGGGCCCGTGAGGTCACTCTGACTCTGTTTACCTGACAGGAGCAGGAGGGAGGAGCCATTGGCATTTCCTCCTGGCTCCCGACAGTGTTTACTCTGTCAGGCCAAGCCCGGGACACGTTTGCTGGGTGTGCCCCGACACGGGTAGGACGGGCAGCGGCTCTGGAGGACCGTGCATTGGAAAAGTCTCTTGGTGAGGGAGGCAGGGGCAAGCTGTGAGTTTCTGGTAGACGGTGGTGGGCCCACGAGTGTGGTCTGAGGGTCCCGGAAGTCCCCCCTCCCCGGCTGGCCCGGCAGGTCCGCTTCCCCCTGTCTGTCCTAAGACTCAGCCCAGAGTCAGGCTCTGGGGGCAGATACGAGCCCAAGTCCAGAAGGCGTAATCAGAATGGATCCCGGGGGGAATGGGCCAAGGTCTCCTGCGTGGCTCCCCTACTGGCCCACTCCCCCAATATCAACGTAGAGGAGGCTGGGTAGGAGCAAAGGTGACAGAGGGAGCTACCGGCGGCCCGGGGCCTCCTCCCTCCCCACTCTGCATGGATGTGGGCCACGCAGACCCTGTCCTCCTTCTTGGGGGCGTGGTCAGAGCGCAGCCTCGCCTGGCTGTTGATGTTCTACAGCACGTAGCAGAGCGAGCGCTCTTGCGATGGGGCGTGTGAAAGATCACTCTGTTGACATCAGCAGCCAGGTTCTAATCTCCTCCTGTCCTCAGTACCTTCCTCATCTGAGGCCTCAGTTTCCTGAGTTGGAAGACAGCACCTGGAAGGCTGGCCAAGGCTGCAAAGAGGAACAGAGAGGCAATCAGGCGGCAGTCAGATGGCTGGAGCCGGTGACGTGGATGGAGATGGGGGTTGGGGGGGGGGCGGCTGCTCGGCCCGCATGAGAGTCATTCGATGTGGGGTGGCTCTCAGTAACAGCCAGCACATGCACCAGATTTTAGAGACCAGGTCAGCCATTCAGAGCAATCCGTTAGGAAGGGGGTTCAATCACCATTCTGCGGGTGCGGAGGGCGTGGTGGGACCGCGAGGCGGCTGGGCTGCTGAGTCTGAGATCTGCTGGTGCCCTCTGCCCCCACTCCAACCTTTCAGAGAGGTACCTGCGCTGCCCATCTGCTAAAAACCCTCCAAAAGCTCCAAACTCAAAATAAAAGGTGCGTCCCCTCCCCTCCCAGCCCCTCTGACAGCAAATGGGTCCTAGCTGGCCCCTTTTCCCTCACTTCCCCCTCCTTCACTGGCTCAGGGGTCTTTGCACCCACTGCCCATGGGACTTTTGCCTGTTCTGTGGGTTTCTGAATGCCCTGCTCCTAGGACAGTGTCCCTCTGTAGATGCTCCAGTGAGCACGGTTGATGGAAGGGAGGAAGGAAGACCAGGTCTCTTATTTCCACCCTGGGGCAGCTGGTGTGGCCCTGCTCTCCTCTCGCACGGCCATCGAACCTACCTCTGGGATCCTCATCACCCTCACCTATACCTGACTGCTCAGGTGTACGTCTTGCCTAAAAGACAGGGCGCCCCTAGGTTGTCTGTTTCATAAACTGACAAATCGATTTTGGATTCTGCAAATTTCAGCAGCATTTTGGTTGTGCCTGTCACAATGAAAGGATGGTGGGGGGGGAAATGTTACAGTTTTCTGAATTCACGACTAGAGATCGGACACCATCTCAAAACGACACAATTCTATTTTATGCGAACAAAAGCTGGAAAAGTGACTTTGGGTTTGTCAGGGTGCTAAAAATAACCACTCTGCCTATTTATCTTTGCTCCCAGTTGTGTGCTGCAAAGCACACACAAACAGAGAGAAACCATTTTCTCCCGGCCTTCCAGTATTTTCCAGTTTCCTATTGAAAGTCAGCATCACACAGTTGCAGGAGCAATTACTCCTTAACTGTGCCCTTTTCCTGCACTTACAGCCCTCCTAGATAACACACGCCCTGCGGGCAGGAGGGAGGTCCTGTGTATAACACCACCACCAACCGCAGAGGGGCTCGGGGGGCAGCCTCGGTGACAGGTACACGGGGACCCTGGTGGCCACAGTTTGCATGCCATCTGCGCCTCCAAGATCCCGGCCTTTCCTGGAACACAGAACTGTTTTGGGAAAAGTCCTTCAGCCCCACATTTGTGGGCTAAGGGAGGAAACTGTGAGCAGAGCCCAGCAAACGCTTTCCATCCAATCCTACTGCGTCCTGAACTCCAAGGCCCACCCCCCACTGGCTCTTGTTGGCTGGTCAAAAATATGGCCAGTTTATATAAAATCCTGTTTTGTTCATAGTAACCACTCCCCCTCCCCCTCCATCTGAACTGGTCAACCGCACTTAAAATTCTAAGACCTGCATTTGAGACAGGAATCTTCACGAAGCTTCCTGAGGCCACCTACCAAGGGGGGCATGGGCAGGGGGCGGGCGGGGAATGACCCCCGCTCTGAAGCGCACACATCCCTTTGGCTCAGTCCCTAGCCGAGGGACCCCAGGGGTGGAAGGGAATCAGGCAGTGCACGCCTCCAAGCCGGAGGGGAAGGGGCAGTCGGCGGGCGCCCGGTGCCGTTGAGGGGTGGGCTGCGAGTCCCAAGTGCTGAGTCAGGGCCCCGTGGGCGCTGCCCGCCCCGCGGCTGCCACCCCAACCTCGGGCGATCTCGGGGGGCGCCGGGGGGAGGGGGGCTGCGGGGCGCGGCCGGGGGCCAGGTGCGCAGCTGCGGGCGGGGGTGGGGGCCAGACGTGTCCGCCGGTCCGGGCACAACAAAGCCGAGTTTGGGGGAGGGCGGGGAGGCGCGGGAGGCGCGCGGGGAGGGGGCGGCCCGGAGCTGCCGGAGCCGCATTGGCCGCCCGCCACCGGGGGGCGGAGCCGGCTCGCCCCGGAGCGCAATAAAAGGCCGGCTCGGCCCGCGCCCGCAGCGCACGCATCCATAGAAGGCAGTGGAAGCCGCCGGCGCCGGGTCGCGCGCTCGCTCGCTCGCCCGCCCGCCCGCCTCGCCGCCCCCACCCGTCTCCTCGCCGCCGCGTGAGCCGCGCCCCACGCCCCGCGCGCCCCCCTCTCCGGCCCGCGACAAAGACCCGGGAAAGTTTGCGCGGGCGAGCGCGGGCCAGGTGCGGAGGGCGCGCCCGCGGAGCGCAGCGAGCCCCGCGCGGCCCCGGCGCGCCCAGAGGCCAGCGCCCGCAGAGCCGGCGGAGGCGGCCGAGCCCCGCGCCCCGCGCCCCGCGCCCCCGCCCGCCATGGGCTCCGCGGCCCGCAGCCTGCGGCTCGCGCTGGGCCTGCTGCTGCTGCTGGGGACGCTGCTGCGCCGGGCCGACGCCTGCAGCTGCTCCCCGGTGCACCCGCAACAGGCGTTTTGCAATGCAGACGTAGGTAAGGACGGCGACCCCGCCCCGGCCCGGTGCCCGCCTCCCCGAGGGTCCGCGGGCGCCCCGCCCGCCCGCAGCTGGCCGAGGGGCCCACGCCCCGGACCCTGGCCCTCGGGCCTTCTCGAATCCTGCAAGTGGACGCCAAAATCGCACTTTTTTTTCCCACCCCCTTCCGTCTCCCTTTCTTTGCTTCTCTGCCGAGATGCTTCTCAACCTCAAAATTCCACCGAAATTCCGCTGCAGCTCCAGCCCCAGAGAAGGGAGCCAGGGAACGGATCGGGTTTTGGCAGGCGGAGGGCCCTGGGATGCCAGCGCGGGGGGCGGGGAGAGTGGGGGGACACAGCGTGGGACGGGGAGAGTTCCGGCGCCGGGGGGCTGGAGGCCTGGGGACCCCGGGAGAAACTTGCACGGATAACATGGAGCTGGCCTTCTGTGGCCTGGAGCTGAGTGCCAAAGGGCTTCTCTGCCTGGGCCCCTCCCTCCAGCCCCGTTTGGGGGTTCGCAGGATTAAACTGGGGCAGAGTGGAAGCTTCCCTCCTCTGGCCGGCTTCCCTGAGCTCAGAGGGGCAGCCCTGAGAGGCAGCTAGAGCCCCAAAGGCAGCTCCTTGATCTGCACCCTGCCCACGGGGCACCCAACCCAGGGCCGTCGGGGGAGAGGGAGGAGGGTCCTTGAGTGGTTTGCACCCGGCGAGTGCTTTTTCAGGACATGCACAAGAACGAGGCTGTGTGGGGCAAGTGGGGTTGTGTGGCTGTTTAGAATCCTCAAGAAAATATCTGTTACCCCCAGGACTCCTTACCCCCCCCCCCCAGTGGTGGGAGCAGGCAAGGGAGGGAGGAGAAGCCAGAGACTAGGTGTGATCCACGCAGAGGCTGGGACAAGTGGGGAGAAGCCAGCAGAAATGGGAGGAACCAGCTGGGCCCCAGAGGTTTCCATGCAGGCCTCCAACTGCCCTGGTGAGGGTCAGCCTGGTTCTCCTGGGCCAAGTTCAGTTGAGCCGGAAGGACAGATGCCCAGCAGGTGGGCCACTGCAGCCCCCTATCCCGCCCCTCCCCCCCCACCCCCAGGCTTTTCAACAGGTTTATGTTCTGTTCCTGAGTCTCAGCCAGCCAAGCATCCGGTTGCCAGGCCACGTGTGGTGGGGCTGGCCGCCCTCACCTGTGCAGACGCAGAGCCAGGGTCTCTGGGTCTCTTCTGTTGTCAGCCATGCCCTTCCCATCCCCCCATGGCTGCTGGCCACACCCCAGTTGGCCCTCCGAGCTGTTGCCAGCCCAGGAAGTGTTCGTGGGTTCTTATCTGTGGGCCTCACATGGCTCTGGCCACCTGGGCGTGGGACGTGGTCCATGCCTACGGACTAGTTTTCCGTAAAACCCGAGTTGGGGGGAGGTAAGGTCGGCTCCCCGATTTGGCTTTGGTGCTCAGCAGGATTTGAGGGCGATGCACATCGGCCTCCTTCTGGGGTGTCTGCTGGGAGTCCCGGCCTGGCCAGGCCCCTTTGCTAAGAGCGAGGCCATACTTCTGACCATCAGGCTGTGGGGCAGGATGGTCCCAAGGCCCAGAAGGAACCGAGTCTTGCAAGGTGCTTGGGCTTGGTTCGCAGGCACCAAGCAGGAAGGGGCTGGCCCTGGAGACCACCTCACACTCTTTGGCCCCGGAGGGAGAATTCCTGGCCTCGTCCTGGCCCAGTAAGCTGAGGCAGCAAAGGGTTGGGGTCGAGGGGCTTCTTGCTTTGTGGTTCCTCTCTCTTCCGCCTGGATCTCCTGGCATTTGTGTCCCAATTCTCCAAATCAGAAGCATCGGAGATCCTAGACTTCTAACCCCGTCTCAGCTCGGAGGCCGGTCGGGGAACCGACGCCAGACTTGCATTGCGACGCCCAGTTCGTTAGATTCCCGCGGCTGCTGTAGCGAATCACCAGAAACTGGGGGGTGAAGGGGGGGTGCTCAAAACAACAGGAATTGCTTCTCTCACAGTGTAGGGGCCCAAAGCCCCAGATCAAGGTGTGGGTAGGATTGGCTCCTTCCGGGGGCCCCGAGGGGGAATTCGCTCTAGGTCTCTCTCGCAGCTTGGTCCGGCTGCTGGCGCCCCTCCAGCCTGCGCTCTGTCTTTACGTGGGTCCGTCTGTGCGCGCGTCTGTCCACATCTCTCTCTCCTTAGAAAGACCCCGATCACTGAGTTTAGGGCCCACTTGAATCCAGCATGACATCATCTTAACGTGATCACATCTGCAGAGACCCTATTTCCAAATAAGGTCACGTACGCAGGTTCTGGGTGGACCTGAATTTTAGGGGGAAGCTCGCCACACACCGGCTGCCCCGGTCGGCCCCTCTGTGTTCGATCTCCTTGGGATACAGAGCCGAGGCACCCCAGGGTGGCCGTGGAGTAAACCTCACGGTGAAGGCCGTGGCCCTTCTGTGTCTGCTTCTCTTTTAAGTCCTGCTTGTGTTCCCCACTCTGGCCCAGAACCGAGTTGCCTGGGGCTCTTTTAGAGACCACTCAAGGCTGGGTCCCTTTGTAAATACAGAGGGCCTGGCCTGGACCTCAGCTCTTGTGGTTTTAAAAGCGCCACAGGTGATTCCGTGCCACCACGGCCGGCTGTGGCCGCGACCCAGGGGCCCGTGAAGGGTGATGGCCTCACGCACACTGGGGTTACTAAACGCTGACCTTGAATGTGCTGTGCTGGCTCCTTTAATTGTCGGCTGGACGCAGGCTCGTTAACTGGCTTGGTGTCTACGAGAGGCGGTTGGCTTAAGAAATAGTCCGATCTCTGTCTGCCTGCCTGTGTAAGGATTTCTGGGAGCTTGTAGGACCGGAACTGTGCTCAGGAAAAGGAGCTCATGATGAGGTTGTGAAATTTACGATGAAGGGAGCAGTAGGTAAGACCTGGGTCCCTCCTGGAAGGCCTTGTTCCCCATCCTTTCCAGGCAAATGAGGACAAACGGGAAACGTTTCCTGTCTCAGCCCTGCTCCCATGTGCTGCTGGCCCGTCTCCTACCACCTAATGGAGTCCGTGGCCGTCTACCGCGAGCCTGCCCAGCCCCCAGCCCCCGGCACCTGGCCACAGACCAGCTTTGGGCCTTTTCTTCAAGCAGTACCACCACGGAGGGAGCCTCCAGATACTGAGCCGGCTGAGAGACTTGGCCAGTTTGGGAGTCCTGGGTCAATCCAGGAGCTCCCTGGATCTGGCAAAGAAAATCTCACTTCTCGCTTGGGTGGCAGCACCCAAGGCCGCGTGGCTCCAGAAGAGTGGCCCACGATGGCGTCTTTCTCAGGGTGCTCCCATCTCCAGACCCTGCTCTCGGCAAACCCCCTGGCGATCTCCGGCAGAGCGGAGAAAGGCCCACCGCCAAGGTCGCTTGCCGGTTGCCGGGCCGGGCGGGCCAGACCGTGGCCACCTGCAGAAAACACACAGCGAGCATTCGGAAATGGCCGTGTCTTCACTGGACGCACGTGTCCGGGAAGACCAGGGCAGATAAGACTCCCGTGAGTTGAATCAGGCCCTAAGTGCACAGGGGCCGGGTGGGGGTGGCTCTTTAAAACTGCCGTTGGCGACTCCTATAGAGTGCTTGCCCGCTTGGTGTTGTGTATACCCTTTCACAGCGGGCTGTGTTTCAACAAGCCGTTATGGCGTGGCCGGCTCCGCCCCACGGGAGGCATTGTCCCCCGCCTTAGGAGGGGACCTCCGGACACCAGTGCCAGGCGGTGTGGGAGTGCTGGGTGTGTCAGGGTAGGCAGAGCCCCGCAGTCCCCAACCCTGATGGCCACACTCCAGGTGCTTTGGGTAAATGATAAATCAAGTACCTGTGTGAGAGGGGAATGCAGTTTTAGGATCTGGAAGTAGCAGGTTTTGAAGGGAGGGGGGCCACGGAGGGGACTGGAGCCCCTGGGCCCGGGTTTGGACAGTGTCCCTGGAAGGATGCATTCTCCCCAGGGAGTCCCTGGAACCTGGGCTGCTGGCATTTTCCCGGGGTTGGGAGACAGAGGGCGGAGATGTAGCCTAGACACACGCGTGCAGGTGGTGCCGGGCGTGGCCGGTGGGTGGAGGGAGCTCTCCCCACACCGTGGCCCCTGCCTGTGGGCTGAGGACTTGGTGTCAGCCTGCAGCCGGGACCCGCTCGGTCCTCGGGAATTCGCGGTTGGGGCCTGTGGTCTGTGAGCGGCCCGTGGGCTGGGCCCCTGCCTCTCTTCTGTGCTGTCTCAGCTGGGCTGCCGGGCAGACCCCCGTGCCGGGTGCACGGTCCAGATCCAGTGGCAACATTTGAGCGCATTGAGAGCAAGGATGTGGACCCCTTCCCAGGCTTATGGGGTCGGCGGGGAGGGAGGGCGTGCAGCCACCCTAGGCCAGATGCAGAGCCACTGATCCGATGCCCGAGGCCCGCAGGTGGGGGCGAACCCCTCAGATTCCCAAGTGGCTAAGAGATCTACCCGGAGGACCCTGGGAAACGCAGCAGGAGAGAGAAGGGCCTGGAGGAGACCAGAGAAGAAAGAACAGCGTGGTGGGCGGGGCCAGTGCTTCTCCCCTGCACCGGACGCTCCCTCACCCTTCCGCAAGCACGTGCGCAAGGGACCAAGGGCAGGTAGCCCCATGACTAGGATGGTTTTCCTGGAAAGAGAAAAGCAGAGCTGAGGAGCCAAGGTGGGAGAGTGCGAGCCCTGAATCTGAGGACAGGGCTGGGGGACCACGCGCCCAGACGTGGTTAGGTGCATCATCCGTGGCGGCAGCGTGGGGGTGTGCTGAGCAGAGGGACCACCCACCCAGGGAACGGTGAGAGAGAGTTCCAGGTGCAGAGCAGGGGGGCGAGGGGCCAGATGACCCCTCTGTGGTGTATCACGTGCAATCTGTGTCCCTTCCCAGGGGCCCAAGGCAAGCCTTTGAGGATGACAGCAGGGGTGGCCCCGGGAGTTGGTTAGAAGGCAGATGTCTGAACTGGTCCCGAATTGGAGCCTTGTGGCTCGGGGCATGGGCACTGGTATTTTTTATTTGGAGTGTGCACCTGGGAGAGGGGCAGAGAGGGAGGGAGAGAGCGAATCCCAAGCAGGCTCCACCCTGTCGGCACAGAGCCCCGTGTAACGCTTGATCTCTCCAACCGTGAGATCGTGACCTGAGCCAAAATTAGGAGCCAGATGCTTAACTGACTGAGCCACCCAGGCCCTTCATGGGCATTGGTATTTATAAGACTGTCCAGGTGATTCTGGTACCTGCCAATGTTTGCACAGAGCAGTTGTCTCCAGTGTGGGCTACTCAGGACACTTTTGGTTTGAGAAAAGAATGTTCTCGGGGCTCCTGGGTGGCTCAGTCAGTGAGGCATCTGGCTCTTGATTTCGGCTCGGGTCATCATCTCACGGCTTGTGAGTTCAAGCCCCGTGTCAGGCTCTGCACAGTCAGTGCAGGATTGACAGCTTGGGATCCTCTCTCTCTGCCCCTCACCCGCTCATTCTCTCTCTCTCTCTCAAAATAAATAAACTAAAAAAAAAAAAAAAAAAAAGAAGGTTCTAGATCTTTAGTATAGGCATTGACAGCTGTACTTGTACATAACTTTAAATGGGTCGATAGGTCTTGAGGCTGCTTGGCCAGACTTCTGTCTTGGTGCTAAAGGGTCTGAGCAGGAGTGGAGACAGAGGGCCGTGGGGGTGTCCGGCCAGGGGTTAAGCAGGTAGATGAGATGCCTAGAGTTTGGGAGCAGAGGTGGCTGAGGGAGGCGGGGAAGGGGGACTTCCAGACCGAGGGATGGTCAGGAGCACCTGTGTCTCAGAGGGCAGGTAGGATGAAGTCGACTCCCCCATCCAGACCTGGGAGCTCCCAGGACCCACTCCCCCGGCCCCTTGAGGCCTGAACTGGCTGGAATCCTTCGGTGCCTCTGTCATTGCATGGAAAAGTGCACAGGACCCAGAGGAATCCTGTTTTGCAGCTGACCAAAATTGGATTGTCTGAATAGTACCCCAGGTTAGGCTTCTGGAGACCCCAGCAAGGCGGACTACACAAGCGTTTACTCTAAGAATCCCATTGAGGTGGAGTCTTTCTAAGGAAGGGTCCTATCCTGGGCCGTAGGGACATCTATCCAAAGATAGACTGGGGGGAGGTGGCGGGGGAGGGGGGGCGGGGGACACGGGTCTTGAGCCCTGAAACCGCAAGCAAAGCCGTGTGTCTGTGTGCGCGCACGCGTATGTGTGTGCGTGCCCGGATTTTCCGAGGCAGGGGCGGTGGCTTCCACCAGATTCTCAGAGGGCTATGTGACCTCCAAGAGCCGGTTCGCTACCGTGGAAACAGCCATTGTATGGCCTGTAGGGGAGAGTGGAGAACGTGGGGAGAAGCGTCGCTGGAACCGAAAGGCGGGCAGCTCTGAGCCCGGGTGCGGCAGTGGAGTCTGGAGTCCCGGCGATGGGACCCACTGCAGGATTTTGTGCGCGCCCCCCTCCCCCCAACTGTTAGATGTCAGGGTGGGGGAGGGGCACAAAGCTGCGGGCAGGAGAGCGATTTTTTTTTTTAATGTTTTATTTTTGAGACAGAGAGAGACAGAGCAGGAGCAGGGGAGGGGCAGAGAGACAGGGAGACACAGAACCGGAAGCAGGCTCCAGGCTCCGAGCTGTCAGCCCAGAGCCCGATGTGGGGCTTGAACTCACAAACCGCGAGATCATGACCTGAGCCGAAGTCGGACGCTTAACGGACTGAGCCACCCAGGCGCCCCGATTTTAAGGGGCCTGCAGTTCTCCAGGAGCCCGTGCCTGCAGTGGGGGAGGTCTCGGGAGACAGAAGGCAGGTGTAGCAACTGGTGGGGCTGGTGGGGAGGGCAGGGGCGGGAAGGGCTCGTGGGGGCTCGTCTCTGGAGTTCGCCCTCAGTGCCCAGAGACCAGGTATCCCCTCACGTGCTCAGGGCTACCCTCCCGTTTAGTTCTGCTGGGATACAGAGCCTGGGTCTACACGGGAAAGCCTCTGGCCGTGGCTCAGCAGACGGTGGAAAATCGGGGCGGGCGGGGGGGCCCCGGGAGGGAAGGGGAAGTAGAACACAGAGGGGAAGTCGAGTCAGCAGGAAACGAGGGAGCTGGCTTTTATAACAAGCCTGTTAGGGAGGCCGCCGTGCCGCCCCATGCCGGCATCCAGAGGGTTGAGGTCCTGGGCCGGTGCCCTCTGCCTCAGTTTCTCCAGCTTCAAACAGATAGTAAATTACTTACTTGCTAGGGTTGTGGGCGAGGATCACAAGAACAAGCAGAGGTAAAATGCTTAGGACGCTGCTCACAGGAGGTTCTGGTGTGTGTGTGTTTTGGGGGGGGGGGTGTTCGCTGTCTCCACGTGAGACCCTGTGCTCTGCGCACCACCCCCACCGAACAGAGCAGAGGCCGTGGTGATCGATCGCACAGGGAAGGGAGCTGGGGAGACACAGGCCGGGTTCCCGGGCCGCCTGCGGGCAGCCAGGCAGGAAATGATCCTAAGTTTGGGAAGGGTACAGGACGGGGACCGTGACAATAACGGCTGTTGCTAATAAGTGCCGAGTGCTTGGAGGTATGTCCGCGTGTTCCTGGTGTTAGCCCTGCCCGTTCAGTTGTTATCCCCATTTTACAGAAGGTCACGGTGAGGCACGGCTGATGAGGTCACTTGCTCGGGGTCGTGCAGAGGGCAGGTAGCCGAGAAGATGGGAGGTGTTAAATAGAGGAGCCCGACCTTCGGGATTCTGAGCCACGAGAGCTTGGCTGGGGCGGGAGGGTGGAGGGTGGAGGGTGAAAGACCTCTCGCTCAGGGGTTAGCCTGTCGACTGCAGATGAGCAAATAAATGAAGCTCTATCCTGACAGCAAAATATTCAGCTGTCATTTTCAGCGGTGTTACGGATTCATGTTTGTGACCTAGAAGAATCTTTAGGACGTATTTATTTTAAGTTTTTTTTTTTAAATGTTTTTATTTATTTTTGAGACAGAGAGAGACAGAGCAGGAGCAGGGGAGGGGCAGAGAGAGAGGGAGACACAGAATCCGAAGCAGGCTCCAGGCTCCGAGTTGTCAGCACAGAGCCCGACGCAGGGCTGGAACTCATGGACTGTGAGATCATGACCTGAGCCGAAGTCGGACGTTTAACTGACTAAGCCACCCAGGCGCCCCAGGACGTGTTTATTTTAAAAGCCCAGTTGCACTGAGTGCTTTCAAATTTATTTTATTTTATTTATTTCGTTGTATTTATTTTATTCTTTAATTTTATCTTATTTTGTTTATTAGTTTTTAAATTTTATTTAAATCCAAGTTAGTTAAACTGTTGTGTAATACTGGCTTCAGGAGTAGAAATCAGGGATTCATCACTTACATACAGCACCCGGTGCCCATCCCAACAGGTGCCCCCCCCTTAATGCCCATCCCCCATTTAGCCCCTCCCCCCCACCCAACTCCCCTCCAGCAGCCCTCAGCTTGTTCTCTGTATTTAAGAGTCTCTTACGGTGTGCCTCCCTCTCTCTTTTTGTCTTATGTTTCTTTCTTTTCCCCCATTTTTACTTTTTTAGGTTTATTTTCATTTATTTCGAGAGAGAGAGAGAGAGTGAGCAGGGGAGAGGCAGAAAGAGAGGGAGACTAAGCCCAAACAGGCTCCACGCCGTCAGCACAGAGCTGGGCTCGGACCCTGTGAATCGTGAGATCATGACGTGAGCCGAAATCATGGGTCAGACGCTTAACCAGCTCAGCCACCCAGCACCCCTGCTTTCGCATTTTAAACATTCTCTCCCCCGGGGCGCCTGGGTGGCTGAGTCGGTGAAGCGTCCGACTTCGGCTCAGGTCATGATCTCACAGTCTGTGGGTTCGAGCCTCGCTTCGGGCTCTGTGTCTCCCTTGCTCTCTGCTCCCCCCCCCCACTTGCACTCTCTCTCTCTCTCTCAAAAATAAACATTAAAAAAGGGGAAAAGGAAATGGAAGGACAGAGTGAGGTTCCCTCGGGAGGGGAGAGGCGGAGGAGAGGCCCCCACGTGATCGGGTGAGGGCGCTGAGCCTGGGGACACGTGCCGCCCCAGAGCCGCCTGACTTTGCCTTGGGTCCCCCGAGAAGCGGTCACACTGAAGGGTTCGTGGCCCCTCAGAACAGCCGTCATGCTTCATGCGCCTCGGAGACGGGCCGTGAGTTCCGTCGGCTTTCCTGAGGTGCGGTTCCCGTACGGCTGTTCATCTGTTCCAGGTGTAGGAGTCTGGTTTTTAGTACATTCGTGGGGGTGAGCGGCCGTCACCGCTGGCTGACTTCACAAGGGCCAGGGGACCCTGAGCTGGGTTCCCTTTGCGGTTTCTTAGCGGGAGGCGTGGGGTGGCCCTCAGCCTCCTCCCGCCGCTGGAGCCTGCTGTTCTAACCCGGTGTCCTGGGCTGCAGCCCCGTGCGCCAGGAGTTCGAGGCCCACAGCGGCTTCTGAGCCGGGCGGCAGAGCCGATCGGTGGGCAGTGTGGCACACAGAGCCCGGTCGGGGGCCGTTGGGCCCCGGCCGGACCCAAGCCGAGCCCTGGGCCGTCGTGAGGGCCGGCTGCACGTGTGGGCTTTCTGGTGCCAGCTCCCCTCTCCCGTTGGCCTGTGGGGTGTCATTCCCCGAACTGACCTCAAAGATACGGTGAATCCACCCCCCCTCCCCCTTCTGGGCTCGAGCCGGCGAGCACAGTGGCAGAGATGAGCTGCAGGGCGAAACCTCGGCTTTCTGCCGTGGAACGTTCCATGGGCAGAGAGACCCCGAGATCACATCGGCGTGTCCTTGGGGACAGGACCTGGCTTGGGGTGAGGCTTTACTTGTCCCTTTCTGGTCTATACCCTGGAGATGTTGGTTGGGCCTTCCTGGCAGCCCCATGAGGGGCTGGGGGCACCTTCACAGAGCCGGTGAGGCACGAGACCGCAGCACCGGGCTTTGCCCTCACCCCCGTCACTGTCATCGAAGGCGCTGGTTAGAAAGCATTTCAACTGCTGATTCTTCACCAAGGGCGGGATGAGAAAGCGGACCGACATGTTAGAGAAAAAAGACAAAGTAGAAGGCATTGGGAGAAAGGCCAGCCAGAAGTGGTTCCGAATCCCAACCCCTGTGCCCGTCTGAGTCTCCGTTTCCTCTTCCGTACGAGCAGGATTGAACTTCTGGAGGCCGTGCCCTCGTAGACGCTGAGTAAGGCTCTGCGAAAGAGTGCGGTGCAGGGGGAGGGGGGCCTCGACGGCCGTCGGTCCCCCCACTGCACCCAGGATTCTGAGACCCAGCACGATGCTCCGTCCCGGAGCTCTTTAGGGAGAGGCCGCGGCTGGCGCGGGAAGTAAACCTACATCGTTCCTGGCCGGCTCTGGCCGCTGAAGCCCAGCCGGGCTGTCCTGGGGCCAGCTCGCGGCAGCTGCCTTCCTCCCCCCGTCCGGATGGGGAGTTCGGGGCTCGAGGGTGGACTCACGGTGATGATCACACGAGATCGTAGCGCCAAGGAGAGGTTGTGCCCTCGACCGTCCGCGGCTCCGCCTCTGTGGCTGGTCACGCCCGGTGGCTGAGAGTTCACCGTGCCGCGTTGGCTGACCCTCCCCAGGCCACCGTGTCCTCCCCCAGGTCCCGTGAGGTGCAAGAGAGCGGAAAGCAAGGACAGGAGTGAGAATGAAGCCAGGAGTGTGTTGCACGCAGAGGTGTGGGGCAGTGATACCGTTTGGGCCGTGTGTCTTGCGTGTTTACAAGTACCCAGCGGGATCTGGGCTCACGTCACCACCGGGCGCTGCCACGCCGAGGAAGATTACCTGACCCTTTGCCCAGGTCACAAGGCCACTGGGCGTCCCGGCCGCAGTCCCAGCCCGGAGTCCAGGGTGCTTTGGAGAGCTGGCGCTCCATTTGTCAGGGGCCGGGAGAGAGGGGACTTGGCATCACTTGTGGGCTTCAGGTCCGTGGAGAGGGTCCTGTTCCGTTCGGAGGAGAGTGTGTGTTTCAGGAGGATTGTGGCGGCCCCTGTGGCCGGTTCGCTTTGGGGGCACGTAAGGCGCCCTGCTTTTTGGGTACAGGGTTATTAGTTGGACGTGTGTACCCAAGTGCTCTCCTGGGGGCTTCTGTCTACAGCTCTCCTAGCATTTAGCCTTCAATTTTTAAGTCTCTGGGAGGAAAGGACCAGCCTGGCATCTCAGGAGGGGGGGAGGGTTGTGCTAGAGCAGAGCCAGGATGCAGGCCGCCCAGTTGTGTACATCTTGTCCCCTCATCCAAGGTGGCTCAGGACGGAGAAGGAAGGAACAAATCTATAGCGGCCTTGGCTTTTTGTGCACCAGTTCTGGAAGGCAGGGATTGAAAACCCAGGGCTCATCGCCCCCAATTGTACGTCTCTTAGATGAAGATACCAGCTGTCGAGGCCTTCCCAGCACAGAAGGGCCTCCCGTGTCCCTTCCTGGTCACGAGGCCTCGGTGAGGCCGCTGTCCTCTCCTGTCTGGACGGGGACTGGTTGGATGACTCACCCAAGGTCACGCAGCTGAGGGCTCAGGCCAGGAATGCGAGGAGCCTGGTCCTGGCACGCGTCTCTAGAAATGGGACCGGATGTCACAGCTTTGGACTTCCCGTGGCTTGGTTCATCTGGCTGAGGGGCTTGCTGTCCTTGGAAGGGCTTGACTGTAGGATTCTGTCTTAACCCGAGCAGTTGAGAGGCTCGGAAGGGCATTTTGGCCTTGCCACTCGGGGGCTTTAAAAATCAGTCTCCGTCTTATCAGGCAGCCCTGTATCTAGGCATTTTCTGAGGGAAGGAATTCGGCACACGTGCCAGCGTTCAGTCAGGATATTCATTTCCGTCTCGTTTGTCTTAGGGAAGCGTTAGAAACACCTACATACACAGCAGCAGGGGAGCAGTTAAATAAATCACAGCTTCTGATGCTCTGCGGGACCAAATGGTGTACAGTTTTTTTTTTTTTTTTTTAACGCGGCGTGTTCAGATGGGGGTGGGAAATGAGACGTTCTCTTCCAAGTGTGCGGTTCCTAATTTTTCTATGATGCGTGCGAATGACACGTGTCGTTTCGAAGTTAAGGTTCGCGAAGGTGCGGGTCGAACCGCGGAGCGCAGCGGTACGGGCCTGGGCTTGAGCTGGCTGGTCCTACGCCGGTGGTGGGCCCAGAGAGGAAATGCCGTCGAGCAGGGCAGGTCAACGCAGAGCAGGGGAGCTGTTGCTGAGGTGGCGTTAGGAGGACCGGGGCTCGGGAGAAATGTCTTCGACGGTGGTGGCCATACCGGGACGTTCTGGAAGGCCGTCAGGGACCCCCTAAGCTGTAACATTTGGAAGCCGTGTTTATTCCACCCCCCACCCCCGCCCCGAACTTGTCCCTTGCTGGAGGTGGGTACAGAAGACCATGCTGAAGGGGCTGGGGGGCTGGAGGGGTATTCACTGCAGCAGAAGTAGAACTCTCTGTACCCGCAGGACCAGGAAGAGGGACCCCAACAAAAAGGGGGTGGAGGGGGCAGACTGTGGTTGAGAACTTCGGTGGGAGGTTCCGGCCCCAGACAAAGGCTTTTGTCCCCAAGATTCCCACGATTCAGCCAAGTGCCTGCTAGTAACCTTCTCCTCTCAAGAAACCAAACCCCGGGGCGCCTGGGTGGCTCAATCGGTTAAGCGTCCACCTTCGGCTCAGGTCATGATCTCACGGTTCGTGAGTTCGAGCCCCACGTTGGGTTCTGTGCTGACAGCTTGGAGCCTGGAGCCTGCTTCTGATTCTGTGTCTCCTCTCTCTGCCCCTCCCCTGCTTGTGCTCTCTCTTTCTCTCTCTTCCTCAAACATAAACGATTAAAAAAAAAAAAAAAAAGGAAGAAACCAAGCCCCCGAATCAGTTGCTTTGACTTCTTAAGGCCAAAGTCATGTTCTCCAAACTAAATTTCTTGACTGCTAGATTGGCGGAGGGCGCCCCCCGCCCTAGAAACGAGGTCAGGCATGTCTGGTTTCTTATTTTGTATGGGTGGGTGGCCACAGGGGGCCGGGGCCAGGAGCCCTTCCCCTCCTCGTCTGGTTAGCTCTGCTCAGCAGTGGCGTCCTGCAGGTCCCCGACCTGAGTGGGGACAGAGGCTCTCGGGGGGGGGGGGGGGGGAGGGGGAGGGGCGGCAGCATCTTGGGGATCCCCGACTTTGACTCGGGACAGCTCAGAAGAGCGACCCCCTGGCCCTCCTCACCAGCATGTGCTGCCGGGCCCCTCCTTAAACCCCAAAAGGGCACCCGCGCCCCGACCTTCACGATGTGCCTGTGTGTGTGCTGTCTGCTTGTCATGCCAGCCGCTTGAAGCAAATCTTCGTGATTGGTAGCCTCCCAACAGGTGTCCTCATAGGCGCTCGCCCTCTGGCTGGCTGGTCACCGTCCCTGACTTCAGCCCTGCTCTGATGTCACAGGCCAGCGGCTGTGTCGTTCCCGCGGCAGCGGCCCGCCTCTGGTCACCGGCTGGGGCAGACGCCGGGCTGCTGGTGGAGGTGGGGAGCTATGAGTCCAGCCTCCCTCGGCCAGTGCGCCCTGGAGAACCCAGTGCAGGCCGTTCAAAGCTCCAGTGGTGCCCGCCCCTTATCCGTCGTGGGGTGGGCTCCGTGTGGGCCCAGCTGTTTGGGGGGGGAGGTCTTACAAGGGCCTTGGGAAGTGGGCCAGTCAGGGTCGCCAGGCCACGTGTCCAGAAGGCTAATTTGAATTTCTTTTTTTTTTTTTAATATTCATTTTTTGAGAGACAGAGAGGCAGAGTGTGAGCAGTGGAGGGGCAGAGAGAGAGGGAGGCACAGAATCCGAAGCAGGCTCCAGGCTCCGAGCTGTCGGCACAGAGCCCGACGCGGGGCTCGAACCCACGAGCCGCGAGATCATGACCTGAGCCGAAGTCGGACGTTGAACCCACTGAGCCCCCCAGGTGCCCCTAGAAGGCGGATTTGAAAGTCCTGCACTGACGGGGCTCTCCATATGCAGCCGGATGGGTGGTGGTGGCTGGGGACAAGGCTGGCGCCGGAGGTCCCTGTCTGAGGGAATGGGGAGAAGTCATCGTGCGGCAAGAACAGCTGTCGGTCGTGGGGGACCCCTGAGCGGCGCTGGGTACCTGGGGGTGTGAGGTTTCGGGGAAACCCGATGATTGGCATAGGCAAGGGACATTTAGAAAGGAAGCTCCCGGTTGGGTCAGCCGTAGCGGCCCCCTTGGCTAGCCCGGTGTCCCCCATGGGTTTGGGAGAGTCTGTGCCTCGTGTCCGTCTCTGAAGCTGGTCAGGGGGGTGTACAGATTTATAAGCCCCACCCTAGGATGTGGGTGCAAAACTCTGCTGTGGGACTTGGCCAGGATTCTTCTTCTACCATGACTCCCCCCTGCTCCCAGTGGTTCTGATCCGGCTGGTCCAGAAGGCCAGCTGACTTTAAGAACCACCACTCTGAAACTTGGCTGAGAGTCAGGAAGTGGGCAAACCCCAAGGCTCTGGGCAGCCCAGTGGTTGTATTGTTAGAGGCTAGAGCTCAGAGAAATGGAGTTTAAAATGTCTCTGATGTTTGTTTCATCCGGGCTTGGCTTGGATGCCTCCAGTGATGGGTGTCTCACTACGTACAAGGCACCCCCAGGATTTCAAGACAGCCATTTAGCAAGTGCTCCTTTCCACCTGGCCAGTTTCCACCTCCCTGTAATGTGTTGTTGGTCTCGCTCAGTCATCTGGAGACACACACAGTAAGTACCACCCTCTTCCCCAAGTAGCTTGCCAAGCATTTGGGTGTTTCCTGGTGATGAATGCCAGCATCTGTGCAGATGGGTGCTGCTGTTACCACTATTTCACAGAGGAGCAGACTGAGGCACCCAGAGTTTAGAAACCTGTGCTGGGTCACACAGTTCATACTCGTCACCACCACATCGTGCTGTTCTAGACTTTTCCATCTCCTTCAAGCTCCTCTCCAGACACTCTTGGTTCCTTAGGATTTTTCTTCCTCGGACAGGTTTTTCATTCTCCTGAAGAGAGGCTACAGCCCCTCCCCCCCTTGTGGAACTCTCTAGTTTTTTGTGAATCCTTTCTGGGAAGACACATCTCTCTAGTATTCAGATTTTCTCCTTAGTGAACTTGTAGTTCTCATTTATGTATATTTCTCTTTCTTTTAATATTTCATTTTTTGGTGTAACCTTTATTTTTTGAGAGACAGAGACAGAGCACAAGCAGGGGAAGGGGCAGAGAGAGAAGGAGACACAGAATCCCAAGCAGGCTCCAGGCTTTGAGCTGTCAGCACACAGCCCGATGCAGGGCTCAAACTCATGAGCCATGAGATCGTGCCTGAGCCGAAGTCGAACACTTCACTGATGGAGCCACCCAGGCGCCCCTGTTTATTTTTTTTTTAGAGAGAGAGAGAGAGAGACAGAGCATGAGCAGGGGAGGGGCAGAGACACAGAATCCGAAGCGGGCTCCAGGCTCCGAGCTGTCAGCCCAGAGCCCGACACGGGGCTCGAACCCACGAACCGCGAGATTGTGACCTGCGCCAAAGCCGATGCCCAACCGACTGAGCCACCCAGGGGAAACCACGTGTATATATTTCTTAATTAGGTTAATTCCGAAGCATTTCATTAGTTACGCTTTATGAAGCTTTGCCCCCGATGCTAAGCAGACATGCTGGCTGTCGACACCTCTTGCCCCCTTAAGGTTATTTCGACACACGTCTGTCGGCTCCGTGCACGTGGGTTGCATCGTCTGCTTTTACGTCTCTGCGGTGCTTGGACGTTCACCGAGCCTTCCCGTGAGCCAGGCTGCCTCACTCCATCCCGTGGGGTGGCAGCAGGGTGGGCTCCCCGGGTGTGGGCGCGCCTCTTCCACGTGCCCCCCAGCTCCTCTGCGCGTCCCCTCCACGCCCGGCTGGGGTCCGACCGGGGCAGCGCCGGGCCGGACCGTCGCCCTGCTTGTCCGAGGCCTCTCTGTCGCCACAGGTAGAGATCACGCGCGTCCCTGCCGAGCCGCTCCCGCTTTGCGCTTGTGCAGCCGGGGCTGGGGGGCCCACGTGTGGGTTGTAAATGTCTTCCCGACCCATCGAGTGTTGTCAGGTTTGGTCGGGTGTTCAAGCCTCTTAAAAATCTTCTGAGCTGGAGGTGTGCCTTCTAACCCCGCCGCTGGCTTTCTGTGTCCCCGCGGGGAATTGCAGGCTGGCTCTCTGTGCAGCTGGACTTGGGACGGCTAGACTCACACACTCGTGAACTTGAGTCACAGAAGAGCCTGTGCGTGCCCCGTACTGCAGACTCTGTTTATTCTTCGGACACAGTTTAACAAGCTCCCTTGTGTGGGTGGCAGGCCACAGGAGTTGGGAGCTGTTGGAGAAAGGAGGATAGGGCGCTGGCTGTCACTCTCTGTCTGTCTCACAACCAGGGAGGAGGACATAGGCAGCTATAAAGAGTCAACGTGGAGGGGCGCCTGGGTGGCTCAGTCGGTTGGGCGTCCGACTTCGGCTCAGGTCATGATCTCACGGTTCGTGGGTTTGAGCCCCACGCCGGGCCCTGTGCTGACAGCTCTGAGCCTGGAGCCTGCTTCGGACTCTGTGTCTCCCTCTCTCTTGGCCCTCCCCCGCTCGTGCTCTGTCTCTCTCTCTGTCTCTCAAAAATAAATATTAAAGAGAAAAAAGTCAACCTATAAAACCCAGATTGTATTCGGGGAGGTCACTTAGTATAGAGGAACCTTACCCTACACGTGCCTTTTTCTTTCTTTTCGTTATTTTTTTAGTTTTCTGCATTTTAATTTCTTTCTTATTTATTTTTTTATGTTTATTTAATTTTGAGAGAGAGAGAGAGACAGAGCACGAGCAGGGGAAGGGCAGAGCCAGAGGGAGACGCAGAATCCGAAGCAGGCTCCAAGCTCTGAGCTGCGTCAGCACAGAGCCCGACGTGGGGCTCAAACTCGTGAACCGTGAGATCATGACCTGAGCTGACGTCGGACGCTTAACTGACTGAGCCACCCAGGCTCCCCTAGTCCTATGCATTTTAAAAGCCTTTAAGGGAATCTTTATGTTACCGTCCAAAACAGAATCTGGAGTGTTCCAAAAGAGGTCAAGTTTGATCTGTTCTGTGTACTCTCAGAGGACAGAAATGATGAACTTTGCATCTGAGAGGGTAAGCCTTAATTATATGGAGATGTTCTCCCTCTCTGGCCGCACCAGCTAACGGGAGCCTTTCTGTGTCTATTTTTGTGTGTTTCAAAGAAAAGGTGCTAAACCCTGTGACCCAGGCACTGAGCCTGCAGGCCTTTGGAGAGGGCAGGAGTGTTTCTCTAGTTGCCACAGAGCCCAGGGGGCCACCGGACCTGGCTTGGGAAACGTGGGTAGGGCTGAGGAGGTGTCTGTTGGTGGAACAAGAAATTGTGCATCCGGGGCGCTGGACCCGGATGGCGGGAGGGGGGCATTTGGGAACGGCGGGGAGCCAGAACACACCCTGCCAGCAGGGTCTCCGGCCCGCAGGCCGGGGACTGTGGACCCTGGTGGGTGTTGTCTGGGAGCTGGTGATGGCCTGGTGAGCCGGCCGTGCTCTGGGCCCCTCCCTGCAGGGGCTGGGACGGGATCTGCGGGCAGCAGGGCCCCGGAATCTGCATTTTCACCGGCAGTGCAGGTGACGGGGGTGCAGGCGGGCTGGGGGCTGCACCTGGAGACCTGCTGGTGTGGGTGAGAAGATGTCACAGCCCGACCACCAGCTGGGCTAGAATGGTGGCCGAGGACGGAGGAGGAGTGGCCGGGGTCAGGGCGGGGGTGGGGGCACAGAGAGCCTGATTAGGAGTCTTTCTGGAGGGGCTCCGGTGGAGAGGGGGCTGGGGAGGAGGCAGATCAAGGCCCTGATACTGGCTAGAGCCACCTACTAGGGCCGCCCTTCTCAAAGTATGGTCCCCGGACCAGAGTATCCCTTCCCCTGGGGGCTCCTCAGAAATCGGAGCCCCCAGCCTCACCCCAGACCTTCCGGATCAAAATCTGACTCTCCATGAGATTCAGGAAGCACTGGGCTAGATCTTGCCTTTCGATGTTCAAGTAAAATACTCGAATGGGAAAGGGGAGGGTGGTTCATTCGATGACCTCAGAGAAAAGCACCCGGAAAACACTGTGGACCGCCCCCCCCCCCCCCCCGCCGCCCGCTTAGCACAGAAGCTGTTGCACCTCAGAATCCCGAGAGGACAGGTGTCAGGTGGTAAGTTCTTAATTTTGCTTGCAGTTTATTTATTTATTTATTTTGACAGAGACAGAACAAGCAGGGGAGGGGCAGAGAGAGAGAGGGAGAGAGAGAATCCCAAGCAGGCTCCGCGCTGCCCGCACAGAGCCCGACACGGGGCTCAAACCCGCGAATCAGGAGACCATGACCTGAGCCTAAAGGAAGAGTCTGACGCTTAACCACCTGAGCCCCCCAGGCGCCCCCGGGTGATCTGACCCCCCTCAGCTGCAGGGTAGGTGTCTCAGATCAGGGGTCTGCCTGCTCAGATTCGAATCCCTGCTGTACTGCCTCTGAGCTGTGTGGCCTCAGACAAGTTACTTAACGTCTCTGAGTCTCGGTTTCCCCATCCAAAAGTGGGGTAGGAATAGAGCTCCTCACGGTGAGACCACGTGGGAGGGATGGTCGGCTTCTACTGTGTCCCCGCTTAGTAGCCCTGTGGCGTTATGCGTCCTGTACACGGGAGGGAGCCACGGACCCGAGACCCTCCGTCCTGCCTGCCGTCGGAGCCCCTGGTCTGGGCACCTCCCGGCCTCTAATTGTGGCCCTGTTGTCCTTCCTGCTCACGGGCGCGGCATGCCCCGGAGTCTGCTGTGGGCCTGGTGCTTCCCCGCCACCCGCAGACGGGGTCCCCCCAGCAGCCTGGCAGGGGCCTGTCTCTATCGGAAGGCTGTCTGAGCGACTGCCTGGGGGCGGCCGCCGCGCTGGGGCCGCAGAGGGTGAGAGAGAGAATGGGCCCAGTGTCCGCTTGGCACTAGAGGCCGGTCGGTGTCCACCTTCCTTCTGTCTGCTGCTCTGAGCCGGGCTTGTGTAGGGACCGGGGCTGTGGTTTCCCCGAGGGGTGGCAGGCAGCCGGCATGGGGCGGGCAGCCGTCCAGCTCTGGAGGAGCAGGCTTAGGAGACCGGAGGGAGAACCCCAGGACGCTGAGAACACTCTGGGCTTAAGTGAGCGAGCGGGGTCGGGCTTGGAGTGTCAGCACGCAGGAGCCGGGGACGTGGGCGGACAGCGAGGGGGGGCGTCTGCTGGTTATCAGTTCTGGACTTTGTCCCCAAGACGTCTTTGTCCCCAGATTTTTCCGTTTCATCCATTTGTGTGTCTCCAGGAAAGCCAGCTCAGCGGCTTTGGGGTATCCGCCTCCGGGGGCCTGGCTCAGGGTGATGGAGTGGTGGGGGGCACTCCAGAGTGGGAGAGTCGTGTCCAGACTACTGACCGGGGCCAGTGAGCAGAGGGGGAGCCAGTGGATGGCCGGATCTCGGGGTACACTCTCCCCCCTCCCCGCGGGTATCTTCCAAGGCAGACGAGGGGACAGCCACAGCTCTCCAGACCTCTCTCCCCCCGTTTGGACACCACCGTGGCCATTCCCATGTTGGGAGAAGTTCAGTCTTGGGCATCTGAGACTCAGACCCAAGCTCCCCACTTTCCCCTGGGAAGGTCGTGTCTTGGGTCACGTGCTTTCCTTTCTCTTGGCCACGCAACTGCCGGGTCGCCTGACAGATCTGGGTTTGCCTTTTAAACATCGGCCAAACTCCTTCCCGAAGCAGCCTCACCATCTTGCGTTCCCGCCGGCAGCGTGTGAGGCTTCTGCTTCCTCCCCGTCCTCACCAACACTTGTTATTGTCCGTCTTTTTAATCATGGCCGTAATTCGCACCCGGCGGGTGTGGATGGGACCTGGCTGTGGCTTCAGTGTGCGTTCCCCCGAGGACCGTCCGTGCTGAGCGTCTCGTGCCTTATTAGCGGTGTGCCTCTCCCTTAGGGAAGGGTCTGGTTTGATGTTGTGTGTGTGTGTGTGCCCGTTTAAAAATGGGATTGTGGGGCGCCTGGGCGGCTCAGTCGGTTAGGCGGCCGACTTCGGCTCGGGTCATGATCTCGCGGTCCGTGAGTTCGAGCCCCGCGTCGGGCTCTGTGCTGACAGCTCAGAGCCTGGAGCCTGTTTCAGATTCTGTGTCTCCCTCTCTCTCTGACCCTCCCCCGTTCATGCTCTGTCTCTCTCTGTCTCAAAAATAAATAAACGTTAAAAAAAAAAATTTATAAAAATGGGATTGTTTGTCTTCCTGCATTTTGAGTGGTTTACATAATCTGGATTCAAGCCTTTTTTGTTGGATACGTGACTCACAGGTATTTCCTGCCAGTCTGTCCCTTGTGTCCTCACTTACTAACGATGTCTCGTGGCAGGGAAATGTCTTGAGTGTCGATGGCATTTTATCAGTTTCTTTGATTGGTTGTGTTTTTGGGGTTGTATCTGAGACATCTTTACCTAACCGAAGGTCGTGAAGATGTACCCACGTTTCTTTCTGAACAGCCGTGGTTTTAGACCTTACGTTAAGGTCTGCGATCCATTCTGAGTTAATTTTTTTTCCAAAACTGACACAATGGTCAGTGTGTGTTTTTTTTTTTGTAACATTTATTTATTTTTGAAGGAGAGAGAGACAGAGCATGAGTGGGGGAGGGACAGAGAGAGAGGGAGACACAGAATCCGAAGCGGGCTCCAGGCTCCGAGCTGTCAGCACAGAGCCCGACGCGGGGCTCGACTTCATGAACCGTGAGCCCAAGTCGGACACTCTACCGACTGAGCCACCCAGGTGCCCCCTGAGTTAATTTTTATATACGGTGTATGATTTTGTCTGTGGTGAGATAGGGGGTCTGTGTTTCTGGTGTTTGCACGTGGCTGTCCCAGCACGATTCATCGGGGGAAAAAACACCCAAACTGCTCTTGCCCCCGTTGAGTTGCCGTGGCCCCTTTACCAAACCTCCATCAGTGCGTTTGATGCCCCAGCTTTCTCTTCTCTCCCCCTCCTCTTGCTCATAGCGGTGGTGGGCACAGTGGCTGAGCGTAACTCTGACCCCTACTGGAAGTATATAACCGCGTGATCAGATTTACCCAGAGCCGGCGGCCCTCGGTTGGTCAAAGGCACTGTGGTCCCCGTGCACAGCATAGGCCTGGCTCTGCCACTTGCCGGCTGTGTGATCTGGGCTAAGTTTCTTAATCGGTCCCTGCCTCAGTTTCCCCACCTGTGAACCAGGGGTGCTGATAGCTGCTTACCTTGCGGGGTTATCAGAAGAAAGATGAGCCAAAACGTATAAGGTGCTGGAAGGGGGCCCCGCACAGCGACGGTCGGCTGTTCCACGGACGCGTGCTGTGTTCCGACCCCCACCATGCCTCTGGGCTGGCCTTGCTCAGCCCACAGAAATGAGAGCAGGGAGGGGTGGTGGAGGGGCGCTCGGCACAGCCTGCAGCGGTCCAGGGAGGGGCTCCTTTAGCCCACCAGCCTGGCTCATCTTGGTATCAGCTGCAGGGGGCCACAGATGTGACTCCACACCTTTTTGGTGTAAACGCCCCTCCTTTTCTGGGAAGGCGGGCAGAGCCCGCGTCCCTTCCTGAGGCCGGAGCGTCCCCCTCTGATAATCCCACGAGCGAAGAGCTGCGAATCCTGAGAAGAGAAGCTTAACCCCCTCTCTGATTGGTTTGCCCTGGATTCTGGTGCCAAACGTGCCTGCACACGCACACCCTTGCACACGTGCAGCCTCCTCGTCCTCCTCCTCCCTTTCCCCCTGCCATTTACAAGCAGCTCCCCCTGCAGAGACCAGACCCTCGCCCCCTTCCGCCCCTGCCTGAGTCCCCATGCGTCTCCCCGGGTGGGGGTCTCTACCTCGGCACCGCTGACCTGTGGGGCTGAACCAGCGTTCGTCGTGGGGACCGTCCCGGGGAGGCCTCCACATACCAGACGCTGGCAAGTCGTGACAGCAAAGCATGTGTCCAGACATTGCCGCGTGTCCCCTGCAGAGCAGACCCACACCCCACCGGGAGCAGTCGCCCTGCGGGATCTTGTTAAAGGTGTGCAGGACGAGTTGGGAACAGAGCCTGGGCCCTGGTGGGCGGGTGTGGGCCAAAGTGATCCGGAGGGACATGTCGTGGGGCTCGTCCCGCGTTCCGAGCTCCGTGTGCCTTGTCTCCAGGGGCTCGCTCTCCTCAGAGCGTTCCAGGCCGCCGCGTGCGTCTCCTGTCCTTGCGTGTCCTCAGCCCCTGGCGCCTTGGCCCCCACCACCCTCCCTCCGAAGCCGTGTCCGCGGAGGCCGCCGACATGAGAAGAAACACAGGCAGAACTGCTCAGCCGTGTTCCGGCCCCAACCACGAAGCCCCGCTTTTGAGGCGGGAGCACAGATTGCTCCAAGCCCGCGAGAGAGGAGACCTCGCTCTGCAGAGAAGGCAAGACCTCCAGCAGCCCCGGCGCCCGGCCGAGGGGCCGAAGTCAGGGTCCCCGAGCCCACGAGCGCGAGGCCCGGAGAGGCCGTGTTTAGCGCATCTGTTCGGCGTCGCGGGAGGACAGGCCAGGGAGCACCCACCTGACTTGGAGGGGCCCGGCTGCAGGGGGCCGGGGAGAAGCACAGAGCAGAGAGGAGTCACCCAGAGGAGCTGGTGAGACCGCGGCCCCAGCGCACCAAGAGGAAGGCGGTGGGCACGGAGAAGCAGGGGGCTACCAAAGCCACAGGCCTGACCCGTCACCCCTGCTGCACCCCAGAGAAGAATAAGGGGGAGCGAGTGCCTTCAGCAAAGACCGGCGGTGGCTGCCATCCCGCTGACCCGCAGGTGAGCAGAGGGGTGAACACGGAAAAGCTGTTGGCTGCCGTGGAGGGACCGGAACGTCTGGAGAAAAGGGAGAGAGAAGGAGCCTGGGACGGGAGGAGGCAGCCGGGAAAGGAGGCCTGGAAAACAACTGTCTGGATCAGGGTCCCCAGGGAAAAGCGAAAGACCCAGAACAGCTGTGGCCGCTTGGCTCTCCCCTCAGAAGGGGAGCCACGTCACCCGTGTCCCTGCGCTGGCACGGTGACAGGAGCAGGTGGCAGAGGGAGCTGGAGTTTGCCTTCGAAGGGTTGTTTGACACCAACAGAAAGCTGAAGGAACACCTGATCTTGAACCTTGTATCCAGGCCCGGGGCAGATCACAGCCCCGGCGGGGAGCACGGCCTCTCGGGGATGCAAGGCTACGGAGGCGAGACCCAAAGAGACCAGAAGACGGGAGGTGTGGAGACGGAAATGGATCCTGGCAGGGAGTCCTTGCGACCCGCGGATGTGGACGCCCGCCAGACGGCGTCCCGAGACAGGTGGAGAAAGTTCCTGAGCGAGCTCGAGAACCCCAAGTATCACAGGTTGGCCAAGCTCACGTTTAGGAGTGAGAGTAAGCCGTCGTTTCCCCAGGCAGGAGGGTCTGTCGGTGAAGAGACCCGGCTCCCGTGCTCCGGCTCTGGGCGGGCACCGGCCGGGCTCGACCCGCTGGCCGGGGGCCCCCGTCGCCCTGCCCCACGAGACCTGCCAGACGGAGCTGGCTGCGTGGCATTGCGGCCCAGGCGGAGGGCGGAGACGGGGCGGAGGCCGGGTCGGCAGACGGGACCCCAGGGGCTGAGCTGGGGAGCCCCCCCCCAGACTGAGCTGGAGGAGCCCAGAGAACAGGGAAGGGCGTGCGTGGCTCTTCTGAAGTCCCCCTCCTCCCGAGACCCGGACGAGGAAGGGCCGTATGAAGGCAACGCCACTTCCCCCTGGCCCTCTAGCTTCGCGGACGATGACGGGCACAGTCAGATGATCCGTGACCTTCAGCAGCAAATTGAAGAGCAAAACAAGTTGCACAAGCAGTTTCTCGAAGACGCCAGGAAACGCTTGCAGGAGTTCCAGAGGATGTGATAAGCGCGAGAGTTCCGCCCGCAATAAATGCACCGTTGGTACCCAAGCCCGTGCCCTCTGTGTCTGCGTCACCCGCTCAGGAGCCAGTAGGCACCCCGCTTCACAGCGGCCTCCCCGGCGCGACCGCGGCAGCCCCTGTGGGGCACGGTCCGCGGGCCTGGCCACGGGTGGGGGCTGCCCGCTCGCGCCGGTCGCACAGCGGAGACTCAGGTGAATGAAGCATGTTTTGGCCGGACAGACACTGGACTTTCAGGGGAATCCAGGGTCAAGCAGGCACAGTTTCAGAAGTTTCAATGTGGTGTTGCTTAGCCGTTGGCCGAGACCGAAACGGGGAGATCTCACTGAAACCTCTGAAGTCTTTTTCAGACCCACAAAACCAACATCGTTTAACAGGACCTCGCTTAGTATACGTTCTTGTAACTTTAATATCAGGAAGTGAGAGTGAGGCGGAGGAGAGGCAGGAAGAGAGGGAGGAGAAGACAGAGGCGGAGGGAGGAAAGGGGAGTGGTCCCCAGCAACCGGGCCAGCCTGGCGACTCCGCCTGGGGCTGGCAGTGGCGGGGCACCTGGCCGGCTGGTCAGTGTCCCACCCCCGGCTGTACCCCTGACCCAGCAGCCCTGGAGACCTTGCCCTGGGCGGCGGGGGGCAGGGGGGTCCATCTGTCAGTTGCAGATACTTAGGGGCCGGGACAGGGGTGGATAAACTTTTTCTGCAGAGAACAGGACAGTAAATTTTTCAGGCTTTGACAGCCAGCCAGTCTGTGGCAATGACCCACAAACGCGGCCATAGGCAACTCACACTGGGATGGGCGTGGCCGGGTTCCGGTGAGACTTTATTTACAAAAATGGGGGGTGTGGGTGTGGATTGGGACCTCAAGCCATAGTTAGGTGACCCTGGACCGACGTATGAAGGACGTGCTTGCGTCCCCCCTCCCTCCCCAGGACCTCAGGTGCGCGGAGTGGAATCATCCGTCTTCGGTCGTGATGCATTTGTATCACTGGCCCATGAATGGCCTTTTCCCTTTTAACGTGCATTTCCTAACGGATGACCTCATGAACGGTTGTGAGCCCAAGGCTGGAATATTTGCTCAAAACCGGCTTCTGCCTGTGTGCTACTTCCGTTTCGTGGCTGCTGTGCCTTCTTAGCTACATGCCTGTGAACTTGGGGTTTGTCGCCCGTCCCTCATCCTGTGGGGTGTGCCCAGGGAGATGTGGGGTGACCCAGTCACATGAGAAAGCTGAACTGGGCTTCCCTGGAGAGCATTGGGCTCACAGAACCCCCAAATACGCCACCTGGATGGGGCAGTAACAACACCCCACTGAGTTTTTTGGGTTGTTTTCGAATCTTCAGTATCTCCGGTGAGGAGGCTTCTGTTGCCGCGCGTTTTCGTCTCATTGAAAGCATCTCCTCGGACTCTGTCGCCGGTCTGGCTTTTCCGCTTTAGGTGGAGAAAATGTGTGATCGTTTTGTCCCCTGGTTCTGGAATGTCATGGGTCAGGACTGCAAAGCCAACTCGACGATCTGATCTAAGCCCAGTACCGTTAAGAACGAAGCCCCGGGCCGGGAGGGGTGTTGGCTTTGCGTTGCCCAGTGTTGCGCATTTCAAGATGAGGTACCTGGAGCTCCTGCCTGTTCCTGAAGCTTCTCCGTGGTCGGAGAGGGTGCTGTGAGATCCCCAGGTTTAAAGCCATGGCCACAACAGGACGCAAACATTGAGTAACGAGGTCTTCTGACAGCTGGAAGCCCCGGTCTAGTGAATGGACGAGCCTGCCTTGGAGAGGGTGATTTTTGTTTCTACTTTCGAAGGTAGTATTTGTGGCCCGTGTGTTTTAGGTGAGGAACTGCCCCTCCTCAGCTACACTTGAGCTAAAAGTGGATGCAGGAGATAGGCAGTGAGACATGGTGGAGGGTGGGTCGTCGCTGCCCGGACGGTCACGCCTACACTGTCCCCAGAGAGCGGGATGAGACACCCTGCCCTTTCCCACCTGTCCTGCAGGAGCTGGGGGCCAGTAGTGCAGAAAATAAGACTGCCCTCCAGCCCACCCCCGACTCCCTGTGAAGATGTCAGGTGCCCAAAGAGCAGGCTGGGGGCCGGGCAGACCCTGTCTTTGCTCCCTGTTGATCTGACCCACCTGGACTGCGGTGCCAGATGCCCTGGGACAGAGCCACCTGGAAGAGTGTGGGACTCGTGGCAGGTTCCCACGGGGCATGCCAAGAAGCAGTGAGGACTCCTGACTCCCGGATGACTCTGTGCCCCTTCGTTCTCCTGAAGCGTTTCTTGGGTCCTCCCTCTCCGAACACTGTACTTTCTAGAACTTTCCGTGGGTTTGATGCTCCTGCCCGCATATTTTGAGGCAGCCTCCCTGTTTCCATCTCCTCCCGCATTTACTGGAACCTTTGCCATCTGGTCGCTTCCTGGCAGTCCCGTCTGAGTCCTCGCCCCCAGACTACAGGGACTCGGGAAGGCCTCCGTGGCCGGTCTGGTGTTGCCCAGGGGGGTTGGAGAAGGAGAGCAGCACGTGTGCGCGGCTGAGGTCCGCTGCCCGCGGGACAGGTGCAGACCTGCAGTGCCGGGACAAGAGACGGGAACGGCGGTTCACCCCGTGATGGCGTGACCCCCCTCCTACTCTTGCCGCACTGGCAGGCATCGTTGCCTTTGGCTGTGACCCTGCCTTCTGTGTGTGCTGCTCTGAGGGTCCTCATACCGTCCCTGCCCCCGCCCAGCCAGGGGCAGGGTCGCGGGTGCATGATAATATCCAGAAACCCAGGAATGTAGAATAATGGGGAAAAGTAAGATTTTTTAAAACTTGGGGCCCCGGGGGACCCTCTCTGCCCTGTAGTAGTTCTTCAGACGAGCGGGAAATGTAACGTGGTAGGGAGTTGACGTGTTAGTGTGGCCTGCCTCCACGGTGCCTGTGACGGTCCGGGCCGCGTCCCAGGCGTGCGGGAGACGGCTGTGAGGACCGGGCAGACCTGCTGGGTCCTCTCCCACGTTGGAAGCTGGGAGCGTAGGCCCTGGGCTCCCTGTCTCTGCCTGAGAAATGCCGTGGGCTGGGGTCAGCGCGCAGACCGCATGCCTCAGCCCTACTCGAGGCGGGGGAGGGGGGCGGGTGCTGCCGTGCCGATGGGCCTGAGCCCCGGGCCCAGCCCTCTGCCTTCACCCCTGAAAGTGGGGCAGCCCGGAGCAGAGCCTGGCCCGGGGTCCCGGCCTGCCAGGGGCAGTGTGAGGACGCCCCAGCCCCCAGCCCCTCCGTGCCCCTTCCTCAGCCTGCGCATGGGGAGGGATTGCAGGGGGGTGGCCAGATGCTCCCTCCGCACCTCCCTGGGCTCCCTCTGCCTCCTGCCCCGCCCCGTCCAGCGGCTGCCCCCCGCTGCAGGCTCCAGGCCTGGGGTTTGCGGGGCTGAGCTTGGCTGCTCCTCGGGGTCTTGGCGGAGAAAGTGCAAAGCAGCAGTCCCTTCCACAAAGCCGCACTGTTCTCAGCAAATCCTCCCAGGATCGGGATGCATTTTTTTCAAGTGATTCAGCAGCACGTGAATGGGAACGGCCTGAGCCCAAGGCTTCGGGAACCGTGACCAAGGCCTCTGGCATGAGATCCCGCTGGGCTCACAAGGAGAAGGAAGGGTGGCGGGGCGCAACTCAGGGGCCTGCCAGGGTCCGGCGGGGGCGGGGGGAGGGCGGCCGAGCAGCGAGGGCCGAGGCTCTTCTCTGCGCAGCTGATGAGCTCTTAGAGACGGCTCCCTCCTGCTCCCGAGGGGGCCGTGGAGGTGGGAGTGCTGGTCTCCATGGAGACAGGGCATCCAGTGGACAGCAGCTCAAGCGAATGTGCTAGAATCTCAAATGGCCCGGGGCTGGGCCCACACTGCTGGTTCCTGTGCTCTCTCGTGCAGCCCGTCACCCTCCCCGACGCGTCGGCCCCCATAGACGCGTCTGCTCCTGGGGGTCGTGAGTGCAGGCATCTCCAGCACCGGCCTGAGTCCCGCCGGCCAAGCCTTGCCCTCACCCTGGATAGGCACAGCCCTGCCCCAGAGCTGGGGATGTCAGCACCCCCCCACCCCCACCCCAGGATGAGGAGGCTTGCAGGGACCCGAAGGTGCCATCTGGTCTCCCAGCGCTGCTGCTCAGTGGAGGAAGCCCCTGGTTGCCTCCTGGCACCACGGGGAGGCCTTTAATTGTGAAGTGATGCCTCTTCCCCCTTCTCAGTTCCCTAAAAGACTTGGCCTTGGAGGAAGTCTGCTGCACTGCCGACCGAGAGCGGCCGGGCACTGACACCAGGGAAGGCAGAGCCAGGTGTTTGGGGAAAGCCCTCACCACCGTGTCCACCGAGGGGCACCTACAAAGCTGGGGGGTGGGCACACAGTGAGACCGGAGGGGCAGGTGGGGTGGACGCTCCTGGGTGCTGAGCCAGCAATCGATGTCCTTGTGGCCTCTCCCAGGCTGTCTGACCACACCCCGCTTCCTCGTGGTGCAGTTCTGGGGGGAGGGGCATGGCCTCAAGCCCCGGGGGGTCTGAGCAGGCCTGCAGCCCACGCGAGCACGGTTCCCTTTCTGGGTCACTGTCTGCCCTGTCCCCCACTGTGCAGCTGGTGAGGTCCGCCCACCCTGCTCGCCATGCAAATGCAGTCCCACTGGAGGGGTTCACAGCCGTCTTTCCTGTGCCCCCCCACCAGCCACCGGAAGTGCTTTAGTCACATGCAAGCAGTTAGGGAATCCCACGGCAATCGGGGGCCCCGAAAACCTAGTAATTTTGTTACAGCTTTTGTGGGGCAACGCCACAGCTGTTACCACTGGGCTTAGATGCTGGACGGGGGGCACCCCCTCACTTTCCCAACTCTGGCCTTGAAGGTGGGATGGAGGGGCCCCCTCCAGGGCGTGTCCCGGGGCCAGGCTACCCTCAGCCAGGCTTTAGACACGCTCATTACCTTCAAGGAGCTCCAGCCAGGTCGACCAGCCATCCGGTGTCGCCCGTCCACCCCAGAGGGGTAAGAAAGTCTCGTCCTAAGCGGCAGCCGCAGGACGTAGCGGCAGGTGTCGGCGGGGACTTGGGTAGCTCTGCGGTTGGAGGGTGTAAATGTCTAGACGGCAGGGCCCCTGCAGCTGTCCCCGAGCCCCCAGCGGAGTGGAGCCCACCTGGAGTCAGTGGCAGCTGGGTTTCCTCTGAAGAGGTTGGCATGTAATTGTACGTGGAGACAAGGAAAGGGACCGGGTGACCCACGGAGGGCGTTTGCAGCTGCAGTGACCTCATTTCCGTGTGAGAAGTGGCCTTCCCCACACTCGCCCCTGCGGCCGCACGCCATTGCCGCGGCCGTCAGACCCCGGCGCCCGCAGCGGGTTTGGCTCGACTGCGTTCCGGCTGCTACACAGGGCGGCCCCGCCCGCTCTTGGGGACACAGGACAGGAGGGTCCAGGGCACACGTCTGGCAAATCTAGTCGAGACGCCATCTTTCCCTCCCCCTGGGCGCGTGGCCCCGGGAACATGCCCCTGACCGGAGGGACCACGGGTCTGGGAGCAGGGTGGAAGGGCAAAGCAGCCGTGTCCCTGCGGGCAGTGCTCTCCCTGGGCGACCCTCCCGGGTTCACGCTGGAGGCCACAGAGAGTCGGCTGGGCCGGGAGGGGACGTGGCCTGTGCTGATGCTGAGCCAGCCCTGCCGCTCTGAGTCAGTGCACTGGTGAGGCTCAGATGATCCGGGGCTGGATTTTGACCTTGTATTTACGGGAGTGTTTTTCCCGAACCCCGAGATTCCCACGTCTCTTCTGGGCAAATGCGTGGTTTTTCCATACTCCAGAAGCTCGGCCTCGCCCGGAACCGGGGCCTGGGGGCTTAGCGTGTGTTGAGTTTGTTGAGACGAGGCCTCGAAGGTCTGGAAGTCACGTTTTAATATCCACAGCTTGACCCGTGCTTTGGAATCGGGAGCCGGTGCCCAGGCAGAGCGGCCCCATTGGGAAGTGTCCTATTAGGTTACGTTCGTAAACGTAGCAGGTGAAATGCCTCCAGGGTGGTGGCCAGGCCCATGGCAAGATAGTAAAGACGACCCGGTGAGAATAAAATACACAGACTTGGCAAAGAGAGCTCTCCTTCTGGGTCTGCCCCCCCCCCCCCCCCACCGCGGATTATGGGCACGGCTTGCTGTATCCTTCGTGGCCTCCCAGGAACGTCCGCGGACACAGTAGGACTCAAAAGATGTTGGTGGGGTCCGGGGGGGAAGATGTGAATCTCTGCCTGGGCTGGTCGAGTGAGCCACACCCCCTGGCCAGCCCAGGCCACGTTGCCGTGCACTGAGGACACCCTAGTTTTCCCAGAAGCCCCCTGCTGTCCCTCCCCTGCCCCCCCTCCCCCCTCCCAGGACAGTCTGGCCTCCCTGGCTTTTCCCTGGGTGCTCGTCCTCTCTCAGAGTCTGAACACAGCCTGTGTTCTTGGGATCATCGTCTCTGCCCTTGACTCTCCACCCGCCCAGCTCTTTTCCATCCCAAATCTGGCTGGGAGTGCGAGGGATCGGTTTTGCAGGCTGCTAGCCGGGGGAAGTGACATCATGTGGTGTCCGTGGCCCGAGGGGTGGGGGCAGGGGCTCTGCGGTTGCGTGTGCTTTGAGTTAAGTCTACGGTTGTGCATTCCAGTAGCCAACATCTGGCGGTGAATTCATCAGCCAGTGTATCACCCTTGATCTCAAACCCAGATGTTGTGTTAACGGCAGAAAGGAAAGAAGAAAAAACAAAAGCCGAGCAGCTTGGGGAGAGGCCATCATTTTTTAGCACAAAGCGGTTAGAACAAGGATCTTTATAAAGCCTCTTGGTCCCGCCGCTGCCTCTGGTTCCTACGGCGGAGGGCGGGCCAGCGGAGCAGAACCCCTCGCTGCTGGGGGGTGGGCAGGCCGGGGGCCGATCACCCACCCCAGGGCCGGACACTGGGCCCAGCAAACGTGTGTCCATGCCTGGATTTTAGTTTCCTCTCAGATTCTTTTCTGCTTTTCCCCAGCCCTGGTCTTTCAGCGGCCTGGGACTGAGAGGGACCCGTCCTACGCTTAGAGTGGTCTCCATCCCAGAGCTCTGGAGATGCCCGTCGCCTGGGGTGTGGGAGATGCCCTTCTGGAGAGTTCTCTGCCTCCTCCCTGTCCGCCGCGAGGGTGCACGTTTCTGTTTTCCTGTCACTGTCTGACTTCTTGCCTGGGTTGGGTGCTCCTTGAAGGCCCTCCCGCACCTCCCCCCTTTCTCCCGTGGCAGCAGAAGGAGGCCCATGCTTTTAGGATTTCGCTTGAAAAGCAACCCAACCCCAGACTCCTGAGTTTCTGGCCTCGTGCTGGGGGCAGAAGACTGAGGGTCCAAAGGCCGGCAGCCAGTGGGGTCCAGCTTGGTGCCCCTCCCGCCCTCCCGCCCCGTGGGGCCCCTCTTCCTGTTTCCCCTCAGGTCTCCTGCCTCCGCTTGCCTGTGGGATCCTCTGGCTCTGATAAATTTATCCGCTAAAGCTTTTCGCGTGCCCTTCCCCCACCTACAGTGCTGAGCCCAAGCAGCCCCTGCTGCCCGGAGCAGGTTGGCGGCTCTGGGGCTCGAGCCCGCGCGGACAGGTGTATGTGTCGCGCCTCTCCTTCACGTCAGGAGGGCGCTGACACTCCCAGGAGATCGCCAGAGAACTTCTCTTCATTCTCTTTCTTTCCTTCACCATCTCTCTCGTTTTGCAAAGTGGAGAGAGGGGGTCCCCACGCGGAATTCAAAGACGCCCAAGAACCTGAGTTCTTGTGCTGCGTGGACGAGCCCCGTCCGAGCTCCTCCAGGCCCCTCCCCCTGCTTCCCTGCAAGCAGCTGGCATCCCGGGAGCCGCTTACCATTCTAGTCCGACCCCGCGGGTGGACCCCGGACCCTGGATGCAACCGGTGCCTTCTTTCCGATCATCTGAAACCGGAAAGTGTGGAGTGTGTCGCCCTAGGCCAGAGCGAGCATGTCAGGGAGCCGCGTCAGACCGGCCCCTGGGATTCGTGCTGACCGGGATGTGCGGTGTGGACCCGAGCGGCCAGCAGGTGTGGCTCTCCAGACCCGTCACCCGCAAGAGTGGGGACGTGCGCGCCATTCTTCGCCACGGCGCTTTTGCTGTTCTGTCGTCCGGAACTAGAGGTCCGTGGGGCCCCGGGCACCGTGTTTCCGAGCCCTCACTGCACCCGGAGGGAGTGCGGGTACCGGCAGCGGCACCTCGGCTGCGGACGTGAGCGGCTGTGTCTCCGGGACGTCAGGGAACTTCCCAGAGGCTGCGCGGAGGGGGAGGGGCTGACGCACAATCTAGCCCGGCGCTGCCCCTTTTGAATTAGGATTTGGACGGGGCGCCTGGGTGGCGCAGTCGGTTAAGCGTCCGACTTCAGCCAGGTCACGATCTCGCGGTCCGTGAGTTCGAGCCCCGCGTCAGGCTCTGGGCTGATGGCTCGGAGCCTGGAGCCTGCTTCTGATTCTGTGTCTCCCTCTCTCTCTGCCCCTCCCCCGTTCATGCTCTGTCTCTCTCTGTCCCAAAAATAAATAAAAACGTTGAAAAAAAAATTAAAAAAATAATAATAAAATGGGGAAATGTCACTGTGTACTTAACGTGTTATGATACAGATGGAAACTACAGAAGCCGAATTTCCCCTCTTAAAAAAAAAAAAAAAAAAAAGAGGATTTGGACTGCCTGGGAGCCTTAGGGGTTTTTCTGGGAGAAAACGGCACGGAAGGCAGTGGAACCTTTTCACCGTCTGAGAGTAGCGTTTGCCTGTCTTCTGCCCGCCCGCGAGTGATGTTTCTTGAGCACCTATTTTGGGTTGAGCATTGTGTGGGGGTAGCGAGGCTTCTGGAAGGCAGTTCCAGAAAGCATGCAGAATTGGGTGTATTATAGTAAAATCCAGCAGCAATGCCCTTTCTAGAACCGTGGCTTCCCTTGGATGTTTCTGGTTCATTTGATATCACCAGCCGGTGACGGTGTCACGGGAGGGGACAGGGTTAATCTGGTACGTTTCCTGATTTGCATGAACACGTGGCATCGCAGTAGGGTACAGATTACACAGGTAGTACGAGGGACCACAGACAGACTTCACCTGGTTCCCCAGATTTCTCAGGTACAGCTCATTTCCATCTGGCGAATACCTGGTGAGCGCCAACTGCTCTGTGCCTAGAACATAGCTTCTGCCAAAAAAAAAAAAAGAAGAGGGGGGGCTCCTGGGTGGCTCAGTCGGTTGAGCGTCCGGCTTTGGCTCAGGTCATGATCTCACGGCTTGTGGGTTCGAGCCCCGCGTCGGGCTCTGTGCTGATGGCTCGGAGCCTGGAGCCTGGAGCCTGCTTCTGCTTCTGTGTCTCCCTCTCTCTCTGACCCTCCCCCGCGCGCTCTCTCTCAAAAATAGACATGAAGAAAAGAGAACGTAGCCTCTGCCTATCAGAAAGGCAGGTGCACAGCTGTTTACGACAGGATGGATGAGAGTGTGGAATGTGCCAAATGCTATGGGAGGACAGGATTTCCCAGAACAAGACAGGAAAGGGCAGTTTTATCTGGGTCTTTAAGGATGAATAGAAGTTTTCCAGGCAGGGGAGGGGTAGATGGCATTCGGAGCAGAGGTGGGGATACCCCTGGGCAGGTTTGGGTTCAAGGGACTATTATGGGCTGGTGGGACAGCAGGATAGGAGCCGCTGGGGGTAACTGAAATACATACCTCCTGGTACCGGGCCGCAAAGGGTCTCCCGTTTTAGACGAGGGCAGTGGGCGGCTGAGGAGGACACTTGAGCCAGGAGGGATGCGTCTAGAAAAAGCCCGCTGATGCCAGGGCCAGGAGGAGCCATGGAAACAGGTTGACCTGTTGCCAAGGGCAGAGCCCTCGGTTCTGGGCGGCCCACTGGGTGGCATTTCCTAGATGTGGGTTTGCAGGTTGGGGCCTGGCTCAGCCCCGAAAACAGGAACCCGTGGCCTTGGCCGGTCATGACTCAGCTGCAACAGAAGACACATGAACGGGGTTTGGGCCTGGGTGGGGCGGGGGCGCTGGTCCCTGGTGCCAGGCTGGGATCCGGGGGATGGGCACAGACGGGGGGTCCATGTGCCTGGGCCTCCGGGCTCCGTGGGGAAGACCACCCTGGCCAGGGAGTCCCGAGATCCGAGCTGCCCACCCGCGGGTGGAGAACAGAGGCGCCTTGGTGCCCGGTTCTGTCTGTTCCTTCTTTCTCTGTCTTGCTCACATCCCATTAACGGGTGACCCTGCACAGCTGAGTTGTGGAAGCCAAAGCATTTAAAGCTCTTAAAACAGGCCGTGCCACCAGCTGATAGGGGTCAAAATGGGGAAGGGGAGGGCTCTGCCCAAATGACACGGGAACTGCCCACCTCACCTTGTCGGGGCACGGGCTGGGGCCCGGGGTCTGCCTGCCTTGCTAGGAGGAGGCCATGGGGGGGGGGGGGCATGGCCCACGAGCAGCCTCGGGCTCTTGCAAACACTCCAGAACCTTCCCAGCCCGGCCTCTTCCCTCTCCTTCACCTTGTGTCCCAGTCTGGGGTCATTTTCCTTCCGTGGGGGCTCCTTCCGTGGCAGCGGCCCCGTACGCCGGCCGGGATGCCCGTGACTGCCTCCTCACCCGGTTCGATACCCTTTGGCGGGTAAAGCGCTCTGACCCTTCCTCTGTCGTGCTCCCTATAGAACCTGTGTCGTTATCACAGAGAGTCAGCCACAGGACATCTTTCAGGGACACTTTTGGGACAGATTAGGCGTAGCGGGATAGACTCTTCAGATCGAAGACCACCCCCCCCCCGCCCCGCCCAGTCCTAAACACGACGAGGCCTCTTGGGGAGGCTGTTACTCCCCTGCCTTCAGCCTGGAAAAAAAAGCCTGTTTGCCAGCAGGCTGCGGACGGAGGCTGGGTGGTAGGAGGCTCCCCGTCTTAGCTGCACGATGACGATTGCGGGCCAGTTAATTTGCTTATCTGCTTCCCCAGCCACCTGCGTACACAGTGGAGAGAATTTGCAAAAGCCCCAGAGCACTCAGGCGTGACCTCAACAAAGCGCTTCGTCCCCATCGGTGCCTGCCAGTAACCCCGCTGGTCGCGGGAGATCGGGTTTCTGCTTCTGGCTTCCGTGGACCGATTCGTGGGACCAGAGGGGGGCTCTTAGGGCTTTACCTCCTGACCCTCCCCGCTGAGCTCGTGAGGGCTCTGGTGCCGTGCTAAGGGCTGGGGTCATCTTGCCCCCGGCCTCCCGCCTCCCTGCAGCCCCTCGCCCCTGCTCGGAGCCAGGACGGCACAGGGGGGACTCTCCTCACCTCTGCGTCTTTATTTTGCAGTGATCAGGGCCAAAGCGGTCAGCGTAAAGGAAGTAGACTCCGGGAATGACATCTACGGCAACCCCATCAAGCGGATTCAGTATGAGATCAAGCAGATAAAGGTAAGGGCGACTGTCACCAGGCTGCCCCACTGGGCAGAGCAGCGGGAAGGTTGGGAGCAAGGTTGCCCCCCCCCCAGAGGCGGGAAACCATGAGGAGGTGTCCCGGGGTCTCGGGGAATGCAGCGCGGCCCCCGTGGAGCAGACCTAAGGGCTTCGAGCCACAAGTCGATCTGATTTTCCTTATCTGTAATTGCCTGAAAAGTCGTGTGGACCTGCTGCGTTCCCGTCGACTGGGTTACTTCAAAGATGTGTCGTCTTCCTTGTGATGGGTCGTAAATTCGGGGCAGGCCCTCAGCGTTGTCAGCAAGTGTGCCAGAGTTTCTATGGACCATTCCACGGGTGCCTGTCCTCGGCTGAGCTAGGGCGAGGTTCGAAGCCAGGAGACCTTGGTCGTTGCGTCTGGGAGGCCTCATTTCCCCCCACACTGTGCTGTGGGCTCTAGTCTTGCCTGGTGAGCTTTAAATTCTAAGAGGAAGGAAGGAGTCCTCTGGGCAGGTGTGGTGGGAGCCACCTTCTTGCAAGGGAACGTGAAGGAAGGATGGAGCCCGGAGCCCGGCCGGTGACGGAGAGGAACATCGGCCGGGTGGCAGAGGGGCGGACAGATGCGGGGGGTGGGGGACAATGCGTTAGTTTTTTCGGAACGTGTGTTCGTGTTCAAGGGCAAGGAGCCCGTATTTGAGGGGAGACGGGGCAGAGGGCGGGGCTTGGAAAGACAGGACCAGCCCCGGAGGACCGTGATCGTGATCGTTGGCAACAGTAGCTAACTCGGTCTGCAGGAGAGGAGGAGATTCTAGGCTCTAGCTGGAGAAAGGGCTTTGTCAAGGTGGGAGCTGTAGCCGTGCATATTTAACTTCGTTACAAAAATGTTATTTTTAGCCGGAAACGTTATCAGGAGGTCAATGAAATGCTTATTCGCTGCATCTGTGGTAGCTAAGAGGGCGTGAGCTATGAGCGGGAGAGAGAGCATCTCTGTTCCTGAGACCTCATTAAGGCATCGTGAAAAGGCCGGTGTCGACACCGAAGGACGATTCTTGCCCTTTGGTGATTAATAGAGCATGTTGTCGTCACCATCGGCCTAACCTTTCCTGGCGTGGGTGGGACGAGCTGTCTCAAAGCCGGTTTATCATGACATTGAGATGACCCTATTCCATTGGGGTTTGCTTGTTGAAAGCCCCTCCTCCCCCCCCATCCTGTCCCCCAAAACCAATGCTGTTGACTCTGATTTAGGCCCAGCAAAATCCCGATGAGGTGCCCGAAGCCCGAGGGCGCCCCCTGGGCTGCGCCCCACGGCCGGGGTGGGGGACCGTCCTCAGTGCACGCTCACGTCCCTGCCTGTCACCACCCCCGGTGGGGCCACAGGAACCCCTGGCTGTGGTGGGTTCTGCCTGTGTCACCTCCTCCCGGGGAACAGTGCACCCCTCCACGTGGGCTGCAGGCACGTTCAGTAGGTCACTCAGTAGATCCGCAGGCGAGAAGTCAAACCCCATTGGCCCCGGGGAGTCGCATCCTCCTTGCAAGGGTGCAATCCCGCCCCGGGGCCCCATCAAGCAGCCAACGCTTGACCCAAATTCCTGGCAGTGCACAGGGGGGTGTCCCTCCACGACGGGTGAGAACCACCTGGAGACACACGGGCCTCTCCCCGGAGATTCTGAAATGACCTTGTCGGTGGTAGGGAGAGTCGGGCGTCTGAGACGGTTTCCTCCAGGTGACAAGAGTCGCGCCCAGCGTGCTGGTAGCTGCCACACTACGTGAGGAGTGTCTCCAGAGAATCAGTCTACAGCGGGAACGGTCACCTTCTAGCTCACTAGAACCTTCTGCCCCCCTTTCCCATGCTGCACCACAGGTGCAGGTCGGGCGGCCCCTCCCCGGGATGTTACGCGTGGGACCCGGACCTTGTTAGCTGTGCGGACCGGCTCTCCTCACGTTTCCTTATCCTTGTCTTTCCAGATGTTCAAAGGACCTGACAAGGACATAGAGTTTATCTACACGGCTCCTTCCTCTGCTGTGTGCGGGGTCTCTCTGGACATCGGAGGGAAGAAGGAATATCTCATTGCAGGTGTGTGTGTGGATATGCCCTGGAACGTTGTCAGGGACCGTCCAGGGCCGCGTCTCTGGGGTGGGACCTGGCGAAACCACGAGGCGGGACAGAGTCCCGGGTCCTGACGCCGAGAGGCCGTCCCGAAGTCTCTGGGCTTCCCTGCCCTTTCCCGTCTGCGAATTCCTGGTGGATTCTCACCTGCCCCCCAGAACGGGGGACCCAGTGTGGCTTCATGGGGAGACACAGTAAACCAGTGTCCACGGGGAATCTGCGGTCGGGCAGACACCAGGAGGTGAGAGGGTTTGCGTTTTGCTCCTGAGGGGGAGTCGTGCGCGAGATGCCGGAGGCACCCATGGCTGGGCGGGAGGCGGAGAGGGGTTGAGACCTTGTGTTAAATCTGCTGATGTTATGAGGTCCTCGACCTGTGCAGCAACTCCGCTCATCCTGTCTTTTTCCTTTTTTTTTTTTTTTTTTTTTTTTTTTTTAGTTTATTTACGTATTTTGAGAGAGAGAGAGAACACGAGCCGGGGAAGGGCAGAGAGAGAGGGGGAGAGAGAGAATCCCAAGCAGGCTTCCGCACCGTCAGCACAGAGCCCGGACGTGGGGTTCGACCTCACAGACTGGGAGATCGCGACCCGAGCCAAAGTCAGGTGCTCAACCGACTGAGCCACCCAGGAGTCCCCTAAATGTTTTCTTATGAGCATCTATTACAGTTTAGGTTTTCTTGAGCTAGAACTCACACACCATGCAATTCACCGTTCAAAGGGCATCATTCACTGGTGTGACACCTCCATCATCGAGATGGGCAACCACGGCCACCGTCGGAGAGAACTCCGTACCCTTTCGTGGTTTTACCTTCCTGGCCGCCACCCCCCACGCTCCTCCCCCAGCTGCAACACCCCCCAGTCTACTTCATGACTCCGTGGGTTTCCCTGTTTCAGAGGCCTCTGAACGGAGTCACAGAATATGCGTGGTCCTTCGTGCGCGACGTCCCTCGCTCCGTGGGGTCGTTTCACAGCTCCGTCCAGGTTGTAGCATGAATCAGAACTTGTCCCCTTTCTACGGCCGAGCAGACCGCGGTCTGTCTGCCCGCTCACCCGTCATTTCGTGGACGCTGGGGTTGTCTCCACCTTTGCGCTCTTAGGCACGAGGCTGCCGTCCACACCCGTGATCGGGTGTCCGCGTGGCGGTGTTTTCATTTCTCTTGGGCCGATACGTGGGAGTAGAATTCCAGGGCGTATGGTGACTACGTTTAAGCATTTGAGGGGCTGCCAGACTCTTCCAAAGCAGCTGCACCATTTTACATTGGCGGCATCTACTGTTTTTCCGGTAAGAAAAATAAAGTCAATCGGAGAGAGAGGGATGGGGACAAAATCACGAGGCGGAGACCTTCCTGACTGCGCTTGTCACGGCGACGCGGGGGCCGGCGGGGCCGGGCAGGTGCACAGAACACGTGGTGCGGGTGCCCAGGGGCGGCTGTTAGAGACCCAGGTCAGCAGGTGCAGGGGGACAGTCAGCCTCAGGCGTGTCTCCTTTTTCATGCTTCCCTATGCTTGCTACATTTTTGCAAATGACATCTATTGCTTTTATGGTGAGGAAAATAAGCCCTGGAGAGAAGGCAGAGGAGACAGAACCTTGCATGGTGGCGGGAACTTGGCGCCCTGACAGGTCCACCGTTTCCAGGTCCCCGCATCGGGTGGAGCAGGGCTTTAACCTACACGCCTCACCCCGCGTCTCCTCACGTCGCCCTCTAGAGGCAGCCGCCCAAACTGCAGAGCTTCCAGAGCTGCCGGAAGGAGGGCGGGCCAGGGTCCCCTCCGGGTGGGGGCTCCTGGGTGGGAAGGTGACCCAGGCCTGGCTTCACACACGTCTCCACCGTCTCCCTGCGACCGGAAATCGTGGCGCCCCTTTCCTGGCCCTGGTGGGCTCTAAAAGCTTTTCGTGCAGATTCCGTCCGATCCTTACGACCCCTTATGAGGAAGGCACTGCCGTGATCCCCGTTTTACAGATGAGGAAAACCGAGTAGACGAACACCGTGGCCCAGGTCCGGGGGCGTGTGCCTCAACCCGCTTCCCCACACCAGTTGTTAGGTTCTGCTTGGTGGCTCGTTGGTCGCTTGACATTGGGGTGTGTTTAGGGTGCAGACTTTTTTGGGCAGATGCTGTGCCGGGGCGGGGGGGGGGGGGGGGGTTGGGCACGTCTCCGCACACCCGCGCCCGGGCCGCGCCGGGCTCTCACGCTCTGCCGTCTCGTTGGTCGGGTCCAGGCTGTGGAGGTCTCACTGCCCAGCCTCTAAGCCAGCAGCCCCTCCCCCGCACCGTGTGCGAGAATTCCCGGGGGGGGGGGGGTTGGCTACCAGCCCTGGTGCCCAGGGAGCACCGCAGACCGGATCAAGCAGAATCTCCCGGGGTGTGGCCCTGGCAGCAGCATTTTTTCTTAACGTTTGTCTATTTTTGAGAGAGAGACGGAGCGCGCACACAGCAGGGCTGAGCCCCAGCAGCCAGGGTCGGTCCCCTCCCTCACGCAGGGGCTCTCCGGACATGACTCTCCTCTCCCGGAGCCCCTTGTGGTCAGGCCTGCCGCTTGCCCAGCGATTCCGAGGACCTGGGCACTGCCCTTTATTCCCTGAGGACGGGCAGTGGGGGACAGCAGTGGGGACAGCCCAGAAGGTGGATCCTGTCCAGCGGTCAGGAGCCCTGGCATGTCGTGTCCCCGTCCCACTGACCGAGAAGAGTGCGAGGAAGCCGCGTGGCTGCCTGGAAAGCGTGGGTCCAAAACGAGAGCCGAGGTGCACACGGCAGCTTTGTGGTGGTTCTTTTGCCAGTGGTTACTTTGTGTTATTTTGGGGGACCTCATAGGAGAGCCTACTTATTTTGCTCAGCCCTGTTCTGAAAGGAAGAGGCTTCTGTGTCCGAATGAAGCTGGGCTTTTAAAATTTATTTGTGATGTTTGTTTATTTTTGAGAGAGAGAGAGACAGAGAGAGAGAGAGAGAGACAGAGCACAAGTGGGGGAGGGGCAGAGAGAGGGAGACACAGAATCCGAAGCAACTCCAGGCTCCCAGCTGTCTGCACACAGAGCCCGACGCGGGGCTCGAACTCACGAACCGCGAGCTCGTGACCTGAGCCGAAGTCGGACGCTCAACCGACGGAGCCCCCCAGGGGCCCCTCTACTTATTTTTAATTGATTTTTAGTTTGCGATTTCCTGATGGCCTGAGAGCCCCAAAAGGCACTTCTAGCAGCAGCTGGCCCACCCTTGACAGGAGGGGCCTCGCTCATCTGACTTCTTCCCCAGCTCGGTGAGATAGTTCTGGATCCAGTCGTGTTCACTTTCTGAGCGCAGCCTCTCCATCTCGTCCTCCTGGGGTCGGGATGGGCCACCCAGAAATCACGGGGCGCAGCAGACAACTCAGCCGGCCCGAGGCAGCCCACCTTCTCTTGGGCTGATGATTCAAGTTCACGTGTTGAGCCAGGCACCATGAGACACTCATGTGCGGGAACTGTTCTAGAATGGGCCCTGTAATTTTCTTCTGCGGTCCTCTCCTCCGAGAGGAAAAAGAAGCGTACGGTCCTCAGTTACAAATTTTAATTAATTCCTGTCTTCCTCTCCAGTCCGAAAGGACTGTGTGTTTTTCCGAGGCAGACGTAGTAGAATGTGACAGACGGGCACATCACGCGTGCCCGCCCAAGTCTTGGTACCCGTCCCTGTACCGAAAGGGTGTCCTTTTAAGATCCGGAGATACTGCTGTACCTTATACCCGACGTCCGAGGTCACCGGTATCCCCGTAACCAGGGCCACAGAAGACAGACAGTTTGCATTGCATCGCGTGTCCTTCCATGCCCTAGTCTTGGCGGAAGCTCGAATTCGTGGTGAACAGGTCACCAGGGAAGACAGACAATGGGGGCGCCTGGGTGGCTCAGTCCGTTGAGTGTCCGACTTCGGCTCAGGCCGTGATCTCGCGGTTCACAAGCTCGAGCCCCGCATCACGCTCTGTGCTGACAGCTCAGAGGCTGGAGCCTGCTTCCGATGCTGTGTCTCCTTCTCTCTCTGCCCCTAACCCACTGGTGCTCTGTCTCAGAAATAAATAAACATTAAAAAAAAAAAAAAAAAAGGACGGCAAAAAGCGGCAGGAAGTGGGACGCTGATGCCAGCCAAGCAAGACAGCAGACATCCCTGTAGAAGTTGGGAGGGCAGAGCCAGCACGGGCCCAGCCTGTCTGTAAAGAACGACCCGGCCGGGCCAGGGGAGGGCCACGGCATACCTCCCTGCGTGGGCCGTGCACGCCAGGAGAAGCCAGGAGACGGGAATGAAAGTTACTTGCCATCTGTCTGTTTCTCCCCTCCTTAGCTGCTCTGGACTCCTAGAAAGTAGGGGGGAAAAGCCAAACACTTATTTTTTTGTTTGCTTATTTATTTATTTTGAGAAAGAGCAGGAAAGGGGCAGAGAGAGAGAGAGAGAGAGAGAGAGAGAGAATACCAAGCAGGCTCCGCAGTGTCAGCACAGAGCCCCATGCGGGGCTCGAACTCACGAACTGCGAGATCATGACCTGAGCTGAAGTCGGACGCTCAACCAACGGAGCCGCCAAGGCGCTCCAGATACCTATTTTTAAAGTACTTAGAACCACCCAAGCGCTTCTCTTTGTTACTTGTTGGGACTCAGAATAAATGCTACAGTGGAAGTCCTGCTTGTTGATTCTGTCCTTCACCTAGAATGTCAAGTGCAAACAGACACAAGGGAAAACAGGGCTCCCAAGGGTCAGGGGAGCCGTCAAAACAGAGGTCAGAGCGTCCGAATTCGCGTGCGGGGAGTGCCTCCTGCAACCCGCCTGGTGCACCGGCTGTCCCCGTGCCGCTCGCAGCCTCGGGCGAGCCGACCCGTGTCTCCCCTGGCCAGAGATCGAGGTGGCATTTACTCGCTGCAGTCGACAAGCCGCGTTAGTCACTCAACTACGTGTCTGTCAGCGGGTTCTCTCCGCGCCCAGTGCTGTGCCTGAGGTCGTTATGTTGGATGTACCGGAGCTTTGCCCAGTGCGATGTGCCCAGGATGCCCCCCGAGGCTCCCGTCTGCCCCCCGGGGAGCCTCCCCCTGCCCTCTGCCAGGCCCCGCCGCTCGTCGCCGGGCACCTGTGCGTCCTGAAGTGATGCCATTGCGGTCACAGGGCTGGGACTTGAAACGACCTCCCGAGCCCTCCTTACGTTCTGTCATTCGCCAGAATTCGCTTGCCTGCCTTTGTCTCCTGCTTGGCTAAGGCCAAGGCCGTCCCCAGTGTGAACTCTTCAGCAGAGGAAGGGAGGGGCAGAACCAAGAGCCTGAGGTATGAGACACAAAGAGTGCCTCATCCCCCCACCCCAGGGAAGGGAATTTGGAGCGGATTCCCAATTCCGTGAGATTCCAAGGTTTTGCCATTCGTGGTAGAAAAACCCAGACAGGTAGACAGGTTCCTCATCAGATGGAGGAAACGTCTGAAAAAAAACAAACAAACAAGCAGGAAACAGTATGGTCTGCATGCGGCGTGATTTTTTTCTGTGCACATCCATGGGCATGAAAGGATATTGGAAGGAAATGCGTCAAAGCGTTAGCTGTGATGGAAACGGGAGGTTTTTTCCCGTTGTGCTGTTCTGTGCTCAGAGCAAGCGACCCACGGTGGAGTAGCCCACTGGGGCTGCCGTGAGGCCGCTTCCCCAACAGGGATTGGTTTCCTCGCAGACCTGGGGGCTGGGAGTCCGAGATCCAGGCGTGGGCAGGGCCACCTGCCCCCCGTGGCCTCACCTGCTCATCCCTCTGTGCGCGTCTGTCTGGATCTCTTCTTATCAGGACACTGTTCATCTTGGGGGGGGGGCTTGTGACCTCATGTAACTTCATGACCCCTGGGAAGGCTCCGAATGCACATCCTGAGGTGCTGGGGGGTTAGGGCTTCGACACAGGGATTTGGGAGGAGACACGACACAGGCCATGACACTCGGTATTTGTCAGCAGTAAAGTTGCCTGCGCCCCAGCCACGCTCAGGTGCAGGAGATGGGCAGGAGGAGGACGTGTATCTTGCCCTGAGCGTGGTGATCCCTGTGTCCCCAGGAAAGGCCGAGGGGAACGGCAAGCTGCACATCACCCTCTGTGACTTCATCGTGCCCTGGGACACCCTGAGCACCACCCAGAAGAAGAGCCTGAACCACAGGTACCAGATGGGCTGTGAGTGCAAGGTAAGCCGGTGCCACCTTCTTTGGGGCCTTTACTTCATCACCTCCGTCTCCAGGGAGACCGCTGGGCTTTGATCCCTGGCTTCTCAGTCCACGAGGTCCTTAGGACGGGGCCGTGGGGAGGCACGGTCTCTCCACCAGCGAGGCTGTCCGGCCGGGGACAGATCCCCGAGGCGAGCCCCTGCAGAGGGATCCGTGGGCGGTCGGGGCTGTCTAGCCACCTGGCCTGTGGCTTCCAGGAAGGAGAGCCTCCCAGGGGGAGGGATTCTGTGGGGAGAACAGGGAAAGAATGTCCCAGCCCCCCTTCTTGAAAGCGGCACAGAGGCTGTGCCGAGCACAGCTGCAGCCGCGCTCACGTCAGATGCGCCTGTACGCGGTGACATCCCCAGGCCTGCATCCCGTCGTCCCGCCGCCCTGCACCCCACTGCCCCCGCCCCCAGCCCCAGCGCAGGAAACACCGCGGGCACCGGGGCCCCTCTGCCACCGGAAGTGAGTCTGGGGCCGGAGAGCAGCAGGGATCGGCTGAGCCGGTTGGCCCAGTGCTTACTGGCACACCGTCGTCGCCAACCTATTCCTGAGCTCATTCGACATGCAAATTCCGGCCCGCAGCCTTGCATCCGTGGAGCAGAACCCCCAGTGCCCGACGTGAAGTCAAAACTGAATTCTGTGCTTTCCGTGTCGTAGACCCTTGTTCCTCCACCAAAATGCTGCTTGCCGACCCCCTCAAAGCCCACACACGCTTGAGAGCAAGATAGCATCCTTTTTTTAAAGTTTTTTTTGGGGGGGGAGGGCAGAGACAGAGACCGCATGAGCAGGGGAGGGGCAGAGAGAGAGGGAGACAGAATGAGACTCGCAAGCAGAGCCTGATGTGGGGCTTGAACTCATGAAACCGTGGGATCGTGACCTGAGCTGAAACCAAGGGTTGGACGCTCAACCGACTGAGCCACCCAGGCGCCCCAAGCTAGCGGCATCCTTTTTATTTGACTGGCGCCTCGCTCCGGAAAATTTAAGACCCTTTGTTGTTGTTAAGCTCCCAGGAGGGTGGGGCTAGCCCGAAGCCGGAAGGTCACACTCCTGCAGCATCTGGGGGCGCAGACACCATGCACGAGGGTCCCCCCCCCCCCACCGCCCCCGGCCCTGTCCCTGCTTCAGGCAGGTGCCTGCAGCTGCTTAGCAAGTGGAGGGGGCGGGGCACCGATGGGGCAGGTTCAACTCTAGTCCCGGTTGCTCGGCCAGGCGCGTTGGCTGCGTTCTGGACGTGCCACCTCGCGCGGCCTCGGCCCCTGACCGAGTCGCCCCGCGCCCTCTTCCTAGATCACGCGCTGCCCCATGATCCCGTGCTACATCTCGTCTCCGGACGAATGTCTCTGGATGGACTGGGTCACGGAGAAGAACATCAACGGACATCAGGCCAAGTTCTTCGCCTGCATCAAGAGAAGCGACGGCTCGTGTGCGTGGTACCGCGGAGCGGCGCCCCCCAAGCAGGAATTTCTCGATATCGAGGACCCGTAAGCAGGCCAACAGCATCCCCTTTGGCCAACGGAAGAGCCTCCAAGAGTTCAGACTGGTCCAGCTCTGACATCCCTTCCCGGAAGCAGCATGAATAAAATAGTCATCCGAGCGGGTCTATATTGGTGTGATTCTCCTCCCGCCCCCCCACTTGCCCTTGACAAACATGGTTGCGGTCCCACGCTCCATCCGCCAGCCTGGGCGGCGTGCGTCCCGGCCTCCCACCCTCGGGTGCGGACGGGAGTGGGACGCACGGGCCCGGCCACTGTCACAAACACTGAGCAGACAGCACTTAGGAGTCTCCCAGGCCTGGTCAGGGCAGAGCCCGGGAACGTGCGTTTTGCAGAAACTTTCGAGGGTCGTTGCAAGACTGTGTAGCAGGCCTACCAGGTCCCTTTCGTCCTGAGAGGGGCATGTCCCTCGTTTCCTGCAGCCTCCACGCCTCTGGCCCCAGGGTGGCAGTCCCCACCCTTTGCAAGTGCCCCGGCCTCCTCGGTGCCCATCACGGGCTCCCATAAGTACAGGAGTAGCCCTGGACCAGTGGCTTCCTCCTGCAGGAGCCCCACTGACCCCGATGATCAGCAGAATTGCAGTGAGAGCCACGCTCCAGGGCCTTTGCGGCGTGGGCGGCAAGCTTCAGCCTCAGTCCTGCCCGCCCCCCCACACCCCAACTCTGGGGGAGTCTGTCGCATTCTGCCCTGAGGGCAGGCCCCGGGGGGACTCACGGCCGCCCTGACAGTTTACTCCCAGGCGTCCGAAGTCCCTCCGGCTTCCCCCTCCTCGTCCCGGCCTCGAGCGCACAGGTGAGTGGCGCACGTCGGCTTTGCGAGGGGTCGCGTGCGCCCGGCGCACCGGGCTGGCTGTGCCCCCCCACACACACACACCGCAGAGCCCCTCCCGGGCGGGTGTGACCTCCCTCAAAGACACGCGTTCGCCGGGCTGTGCACGGATTCCTGTGAGTGAAGTTAGCCGGGCCTGCCGTGAAGTCTTCCCGGGAAGGGGGAAATGGACGGGGGTGGGTTCGGTGGGTCCCCTGCTGGGCCTCCGGATGCTATGGCCAACACCTCACGCTCCTAAGGACGAATTCTCAGATAATACGTGAACCCAAGTGACAGCTGTACCAACTTCTACTTCTGTTTGTCCTGTTGGCGCTCTCAGTTGGAAAAAAAAACAAAACAAAACATCGTAGGGGACTAGAAAACCTGTCCCCTACCCGTGGCTTTCTGCTGCCCCGTAAAATAGGGGTTAACGCAGGCAGAAATCTCTCAGTAACAATAAAGGCAATCTTTTCCTTCCTCCTTGTGTTGTCAAGATGACCCGTGCCGAGTTGGCCACGCGAATTGGGGAACTGCACACACGTGCGCTAAAACCGAAGTCTGTCGGCCGGTGAATGGTCCCTCTGCAGAATGCTTCCAAAGTCACCACGTTCTAAGCCTGCTCTGTTCTGCGGTGACCCCAAAACACCCGTAAGACTCCTGACCACCCCCCCGCCCCAAGTGGCATGTCGGTCCCATGCCTGCTGGGACCTGGTCAGCATAGATTCTGATGACTTCCCTTTCTAGGGCAGACTAGAATATCCAGGAATCCGCCCTCGTTCCAAGGGTGCTTTCATGCTGTGCAGTGATAGAGAGTTTGTAAGATGTCATAATGGACCAGTCCACGTGATTGCAGTATATACGAGAACACCAGACCCCTCCAATCAATATAACACCCCACCCCCGTTTGCTTCCTGTATGGTGTTATCATATGTAACATTTACTCCTGTTTCTGCTGATTTTTTAAATGTCTTGGTTTGTTTCTGACATCAGTTGTAATCATTCCTGTGCTGTGTTTTTTATTACCCTTGGTAGGTGTTAGAGTTGCACTTTTTTTTTTTTTTTTTTTTGGTTAAGGTTTCTGCATCGTGGAAGCATTTGACCCAGAATGGAAAGCATAGCCTTTGATGGTGGATTCCTTCAGATCTTCTGTTTCCTTCTTTGAGTACGGTTGCTTTTTCCATTTGCTACCTTTTTGTTCTCTGGTTCAAGTCGTGACAAAGTAAAAGGTCTTCGAGTAGGTTGGTTCTAAAACATGGCCTTTCTGCTTAATCCACACACATTGGTTCTTCTAGCCATGCTGAGCGGGGAAACAGAAACAGAAACAAAAAAAAATCAAGATGAAGTGCCCAGTGGCAGCCAAGAGACAAAGCCACGCAAATACCGTCAGAGTAAATAATTGCAACCTGTATGTAGTTCGAGAAGGCTCTCCATTCGGCATTGTCTAATTTATGTGTTATGTTCTAAGCACTGCTCGTTCCTCCCACCATTCTTGTCTGCATTCAAGCAACTCAAAATATTTAAAATGAAGTTTACATTGTAGTTATTTTCAAATCTTTGCTTGATAAGTATTAAGAAATATCGGACTTGCTGCCATAATTTAAAGCTTTGTTTGATTGTGTTTGTTTTTGCTTGGTTTTGTTTTGTTGTTTTTTGGGGTTTTTTTTTTTTGTTTTTTTGTTTTGTTGTTTTCTTTTTTTTTTTTTTGATTTTTGGGCAATGTGTTTTTGCTGGAATATGAAGTCTGAGACCTTCCTGTGCTGGGAACACGTAAGAGCTGTTGAACGTTGACAAGCAGACTGCGCATGTCTCCGATGCTTTGTATCATTCTTGAGTGATCGCTCGGTCAATGGACAATAAACAGTATTATCAAGAACGTTGGCTCTGTCCGTGTGGCTGTATCTGACGTTGTGGCGTAAGAACCAGCCCCGACACCTCCAAAGGAGTCGCTCCCGTGGAAGGGGGGAGGGTGCTTCGTCTGCGAGAGAAACAGAGGGCTGGGTGCTCAGAGGAGAACGTGGGGTAACTCAGCAGGGACCGGGCAGACGGTGGTAAAGATGATTTGAAATTGGCCAAGGGGCAGAGCGCATGACACAGGCCCTTTGTTCATCTAGCAGACGCACCCCGCTTGCTTTGCTATGCAGCACACAGAGCAGAGCCCCGTGACCGTCTTGCGTCCTCGACGGGGAGCACCTCCTGCCCCTTGTCCTCCTTCTTCGCCCATGTCCACACCCCGCACACCTCACTTGAAGTCATCAGGGAAATTCCAGGTGTGAAACAGTGTCACCTGTAAATGCTTCAGTCCGTGTCTTTTAAAAATAAGGACTATTTAAAACACATTTCCGGGGCGCCTGGGTGGCTCAGTCGGTTAAGCATCTGACTTCGGCTCAGGTCGTGATCTCACGGTTCGTGGGTTCGAGCCCCGCGTCCGACTCTATGCTGACAGCTTGGAACCTGGAGCCTGCTTCCGATTCTGTGTCTCCCTCTCTCTCTGCCTCTCCCCAGCTCGCTCTCTCTCAAAAATATTTAAAAAAAATTTTTTTTTAATAAAAGCAAAAAGTTTTTTTAAAAAATGAAAAAGGAGCACAGTTCCGGAATATTTTAATCACACCCTAAAAACGTAACTGGTATGTGCCTGTATCAGTGTTCAGACATCTCCGATGGTCCCATAGGATGCTTCTTTTATGGTCCACTGGTGGGAATCAGGATCCTCATAAGGACCATACATTGTAGTTCCTCTCCAAGGCTCTTTTTTCCCCGCAGGTTCCCCTCCCTCCCCGCGCCCACTTTCCTTCGAGCCGGGAAAGATGGCCTTGTCCTGATTTAAACTTGAACCAAGTCTCACGTCGCACCAGGTCACCATAAGAAAACCCTTTAATGGTCTGTCTGAGCCCTTAGCCACCCCGTGGCGCGTTTGCAGAACGTGATCTTCCTGGGACAAACCAGAAGACGTGTATTCCCTGCTTTACGCGGCTGCCGCTGGGTCGGCGAGAACACAGTTCCAGACGCCACCCTGGAGCAGCAAAGAGGTAAGAGGACCAAGTTCGCCCCCATGTCTGCGTCACTAACCACTAAGTGTCACCCATTTCACATCACCTGTGGCAGAACTGTGTGGATTGTCCTTCCCGTCGGGTGAAACGAGGGGAGTGGCCTGGGAACGGACCCAGACCATCCGTGGTGTGCGAATGCGCTTCCTGGGCACGCGTGGCCCTCTGGAGGCCCCACGGGGTCTTTGCAAAGAGCACATCACATGATTGCTACTCGGTTCGTTTGTTTTATGTAATGTAGGTCAAGTCGGACTTTGGAAAAACACTTATGGTGGAAATTTTCAAACATTAAAAAAAGGCAGAGGGGTGCCTGGTGGGTCAGTCGGTTGATCGCCTGATTCTGGCCCAGGCCATGATCTCATGGTCCGTGAGTTCGAGCCCCGCGTCGGGCTCTGTGCTGACAGCTCAGAACCCGGAGCCTGCTTCTTATTCTGTGTCTCCCTCTCTCTCTCCCTGCCCCTCTGCCACTCATGCTCTGTCTCTCTCTCTCTCTCTCTCTCAAAAACTAAATAAACATTAAAAAAAATTTTTTTTCAAAGGCAGAGAACGATAGAACAAACTCTGTGCACCCGTGATCCCGTTTCAACAGTCGTCCCAGTTTTCTTAATCTTTGCAAACTATTTTATTGTATTATTTTATTTCATTCTTTTTAAATATTCTTGAGAGATAGAGTGTGAGCAGAGGAGTGGCAGAGAGAGAGAGAGAGAGAGAGAGAAAGAGAGAGAGAGAGAATGATCGGGGGAGGGGCAGAGAGAGAGAGAGAGAGGGAGACACAGAATCGGAATCAGGCTCCAGGCTCCGAGCTGTCAACACAGAGCCCGTTGCAGGGCTCAAAGTCACAAACCATGAGATTGTGACCTGAGCCAAAGTTGGACGCTTAACCCGACTGAGCCACCCAGGTCCCCCTCCCTCCTCATTATTAAAAAATTTTTTTTTGGGGGCGCCTGGGTGGCGCAGTCGGTTAAGCGTCCGACTTCAGCCAGGTCACGATCTCGCGGTCCGTGAGTTCGAGCCCCGCGTCAGGCTCTGGGCTGATGGCTCAGAGCCTGGGGCTTGTTTCCGATTCTGTGTCTCCCTCTCTCTCTGCCCCTCCCCCGTTCATGCTCTGTCTCTCTCTGTCCCAAAAATAAATAAACGTTGAAAAAAAAAATTTTTTTTTATTTTTTTAAAAATTTTTTTTTATTTTTAAAAAAATTTTTTTTTATTTTTTTAAAATTTTTTTTTTATTTTTAAAAAAATTTTTTTTTATTTTTAAAAAAATTTTTTTTTTATTTTTTAAAAATTTTTTTTTTATTTTAAAAATTTTTTTTTTTTATTTTTAAAAAAATTTTTTTTTTCAACGTTTATTTATTTTTGGGACAGAGAGAGACAGAGCATGAACGGGGGAGGGGCAGAGAGAGAGGGAGACACAGAATCGGAAACAGGCCCCAGGCTCTGAGCCATCAGCCCAGAGCCGGACGCGGGGCTCGAACTCACGGACCGCGAGATCGTGACCTGGCTGAAGTCGGACGCTTAACCGACTGCGCCACCCAGGCACCCCCTCCCTCCTCATTATTAATGGGTGTGTTTAACTGATCTAAGTTAGCAACAATAAGTCACAGCGGAGGTACAGATATTTTCCTGGGGTCAGTTTTACGATGGACTGTCTGCTGTTCCCACAGATTTTACACGAAGACTTTGAAATTCCTCTCTGAACAGGTTCTATCTTTAGCCTTGGGTTGGAGCTTTGAGCTGACCCCCCAGCCCGCCCTGTCGCACACAGTTGCCGTGAATCCTTTGCGATGAAAGGCAGCCCTTTGATTTGGGGAAACCGTTAGCTCCGATAGCAGATTTTCTCCTTCAGGAAACAAATGGATTATGAAGGGGCAGAGAGAGAGGGAGACACAGAATCGGAAGCAGGCTCCAGGCTCCGAGCTGTCAGCACAGAGCCCACTCGGGGCTTGAACCCACGAACCGGGAGATGGTGACCTGAGCCGAAGTCGAACCCTTAACCGACTGAGCCGCCCAGGCGCCCCCATTTTATTTTAAGTGATCTCCACACCCAGCTGGGGCTCAAACTCACAGCCCCGAGATCAAGAGTCACATGCTCTACCAACTGAGCCGGCCAGGAGCCCCCCAGGATGTGTTCTTATCAGAGATTAAGAGGGGGAACCCTCCTGAAATCCACGTTCCCAGACGCCAGCCCAGAAGCAGACCTTCTGAAGGAGAGTGGCCTGTGGGAACTTCTGCATACACACCCTGACCCTTTCATGTTTGTGACTTTCCCCAGGCTCAGGAGACTCTGACCCTGAACTCCCCTGGGCAACTGCTTAGCAAATCATTCTAATAATAATCGTGGTCAAAGCTAACATTTTATTCCACGCCAGGATTCATACCGAGGGCTTCACGTACGTTATCCCAGGGGACATGGGCCAAATCCGAGAAGCCCGTGCTCTCATCCTTCTTGGTTGGTAGATAAAGAGTCTGAGGCATAGGGAGGTCCGTTTCCTGGGCACCCGGCCAGTAAGCACTGGGGCTGGGGTTGAACCCGGGCAGAGGCGGGGGTCTGGCCTCCTCCCTCCCGCAGCATCCCTGAGGACCGCCAGCCACCAGCCTGGCACAAGCAGCTTACCCTCCCCCAGACTGTCTCCCTCCTGGGGACATTTTGCCTTCCGTTTGCATGAAGAAGGGCCTTGTAGTGGCTTTTGTTTTGCTTTGCATGCGTTAGTTTTCAGAACAAGTTTTTGCCAGACTTGAAGCAAGGATGACAATAAAATCCCAGTGTCAGCTAAGACGCGTCAAAACACCAAGATGCCTGTGGTGGGTTGTAGTTTGTAAACTTAAAAAGGGCCAAATTCAATTGTCTGGAAGATTCGTCTCTATCTAATTGATCTTCCAAACTGGGACACTTTCGAGAGAGCAAGAGAGCGCTCGCAACGCGTGCGGCATAAACCAGGACGTGGTGTCGCCGTAGGACAACTTCCCCAAGGACACCGGGTGCATCGAACCCGCCTCCGCTGTGGTCCCAGGTGCGTGGCACCAGCCTCAGCACCCCACAGCCCCAGGGCCCTGCGATCTGGGAGCAAAGGTGCACCAGGCAAGGTGGTTGTGGATTCCGTAACAAACAGACCCAACATCTCTGAAGCTAACAGAGAGGGGATTTCTTGCCGAGATCAACGGGGACATTTGTTGGGTGACCTTCCTCAGGCGATTCAGAGACCTGGGCTCTTGCCCTCTGTGTCCCCACCACCTTCCGGAGCCTCAGAGTCCTTCGCTTTCGGCCAGAAAAAGGAGCAAAGGAGGCCCCGGCAGATTCTCAGCCTCTGGCCTGGGCTTGGGTGTGATACCTGTCACTTCCTCTCCCGGGCATCGGAGAGAATTAGTCACGGCTGAAACTCCCTACGGGAAGCTTCTGGCCACGGCCCCCTGGGCCAGTACCCACCTCCTTCCCAGGCAGGCCCAGACTACGGCAAAGAACAATCTAGCTGAGCCTGGTTCGTATGGCACCCCGGGCAGTGGCAGAGGTCTGAGTGTCCAATGCAAGCTGGTGCTGGGATTTAAACGGAAGGTCTTGGGGCGCCTGGGTGGCTCAGGTGGTTAAGCGTCTGACTTGGGCTCAGGTCATGACCTCCTGGTTCACGGGTTCAAGCCCTGCATCGGGCTCTGCACGGACAGTGTGGAGCCTGCCTGGGATTCTCTCTCTCCCCCTCTCTCTGCCCCTCCCCCACTTGCGTGCGCGCGCGCGCGTGTGCGTGCGCGCGCGCGCGCGCACGTGCTCTCTCTCGCTCTCAAAAATAAACATTTTTCTTAAAAGGTAAGTTCTAATTTGATTCATTTTGGTTACACTTTTTTTTTTTTTCGAATTAAGAATTTTAGGGGAGGGGCACCTGGGTGGCTCGATCGGTGAAGACTCCTACTTGCTACAAGGTCAGGTCATGATCTCGCAGTTCATGAGTTCAATCCCCGTCTCGGGCTCTGTGCTGCCGGCTCAGAACCTGGAGCCTGTTTTGGATTCTGTGTCTCCCCCTCTCTCTTCCCCTCCTCCACTTGCACTCTGTCTCTCTCTCTCGAAAACTGAATAAACATTTAAAACATTTTTTAAAGAAAGAATATTTTCGGGGCACCGGGGTGGCTCGGTTGGTTAAGCAAGCGTCTGACTGTTGGTCTCAGCTCAGGTCTTGATCTCACAGTCTTTTTTTTTTTTTTTTTTTCAACGTTTATTTATTTTTGGGACAGAGAGAGACAGAGCATGAACGGGGGAGGGGCAGAGAGAGAGGGAGACACAGAATCGGAAGCAGGCTCCAGGCCCTGAGCCATCAGCCCAGAGCCTGACGCGGGGCTCGAACTCGCGGACCGTGAGATCGTGACCTGAGCTGAAGTCGGACGCTTAACCGACTGCGCCACCCAGGCGCCCCGATCTCGCAGTCTTGAGTTCAAGCCCCACGTTGGGCTCCGCACTGGGCACGAAGCTACTTAAAAAAAAATAAAATAAAAAGAGAACGTTTTATTATTTTCAGTGTTTTTCTCCCTTTCTCCTTCAGGATTTAGAGATTATTCACTTGTCTCATCTTCCCTATTTCATTTTCTGTTTGGTTGGTTTTCGTGAACATTTACATGCACAGTATATCTGCAGTGAACCAGGCCCCGGGGACACTCGGATGAGTGAGACATAGTGAGGGCTTTAAGAGTCATGGTAGGGGAGGGAGAAGTCCAGAGAACATTCCAATTAATATATAAATGGGAAGTGCAGCAGGCCCAAGGCAACACAAACCTAATGGCAGGGATGGAGGGAATCCAGGAAGACTTCCTGGAGGAGGTGGTGCCTGAGGCAGTTGGAGAAGGGCAAGTGGGAAAGGGAATTTAGCCCAAAGACCGGTTGGAGCCTACAACAGAGACAGCCTTGTTAGGGTCTGGGGCGGGGGCGGCGCTTGGATTCAGCTCTGGTGAGAGATCCAGGGCAGGGAGTGGCTGGGGGAGAAGGAGGAAAAGGCAAGCAAGTAGCCAGCCCCCCAGGGACCATTAGAGACCATACGAAGGAGCTTGTCTTTCCCATCAGCTTCTGGTGGCAGGGAAGGGTTCAGGCAGGTGCACAGTGTTTTCGGGTAGGCCATTCAACTCTATTATTCTATTTGGCAGTTTGAGTGATGGATTTGGCCATCCCAGGAACGCAGGTGCAGAGGGAGAAGGGCTTTATTTGGGCAATTAGATGGAGGCAAGAGAGTGGCTTGAGGAATAGTTGAGTAGTAAAATTAGCAAAATTTGTTGATTGACGATTTACATGGGGAGGGAGAGAGAGGAGACCAGGATGTGGACCAGGAAGGTGGATGTTGGGGTCATTGTCTGTATCAGCCTGGGTTCACTCAGGAACACCAGAACGACTCTGTGCAGATTTTAAAACGGAGGGGGTTTGGGGCGCCTGGGTAGCTCAGTCGGTTAAGTGTCTAATTCTTGATGTCGGCTCAGGTCACGATCTCATTGTTCATGAGTTCCAGCCCCGCATCGGGCTCTGTGCTAACCGTGCAGAGGCTGCCTGGGATTCTCTCCCTCTCCCTCTCTCTCTGGCCCTCCCCCATTCACTCTCTCTCTCTCTCTCTCTCTCTCTCAATAAATAAACTTAAAAAAAAAAACAAAACGGGATTAAAGCAGAGATTGCTTACAACCTGATGGAAGCCAACCAGAGAACAACAGACAGCTGTTAGCACTTCTAGGGCAGAGGGACAGAGGTTGGAGGCCGTCCTACAAGAGCCCAGGGAGGGGACAGGCTGGGGAGGGAGAAGGCTGGAACCACAGTGCACATCGCTGGAGGGAGCCAGACACTCCTGTTCCAAGCAGAAAGGGTGCAAGAGAGAGGCCAGGCCACTCCTTTCCTTTGCCCTCCAGTCTCGCCAGTGACCCCCAGTGGCCAGACCCTCCTGGATGCCGGGGAGCTTGCAAAAGCTGAAAAGGACAAGGGTTCGGTCTGAGCTCCAGCCCAGCAGCCCAAGTGGGCAACAGGGCAGAAAAAGAGAGGCGGTTTAGGCAAGAAGGAATGCACCCGTGTCCGGGCATGGTGAGCTCAAGTGTTTGTGGACCCTGCAGGGAGGTTATCAGCCGGCACTTACTGGACCCACCGTTCCCAAGGTGGGGGTCGGGGGAGCAGAGGGCCGCAGCTGCGCGTGTGGAAGGTCCTGGACTACAGGCATAGTTACAGTGGTGATGGCCACAGCAATGGTCGGCTCATGGGGCAGGTGTTCGTGTTACTGAAAAGAAACATCTAACTTTTCTTTCTAAGACGGTTGCATCATGTTATATACTCCTAGGGGTTTTACGAGTCCGCTTGCCTCGCCTTCTCTCCAACACGTAGCGTTTTCAATTTTAGCTGTCCTAGTGGGCGTGAAACATCCCTCGGTGTGGTTTTCCTTTGCATTTCTCCGGTGACCTTTGAGATTAAGCGCTTTAGGAAAGGCCTACTTGAACATACCTCGAGGAGATTCCACGCTGAGGCTTCTTATCGAGAGTCAGGAGGGGGAGTTAGGGTGGGAGTGTGGGTGGCGGAAAGCTCTTCCCTACTAGGTTTCAGATTACTTTGTGAAGCAGGACAGAAGCCTCTCGGGCTAACCTGTCATCTCAGATTTTCGGGGTCTCTCTGAGGGCCTGAGCTAATGGTGTGAACCTGGAGCCGGGAACACCTGGGTTGAAACCCTCACATCACCTCTTTGCGGAGATGGTGCGTGTGCTCAGTTTTTTTTTTTTTAATCTGTAAAATGGGAACAGTATCTTTTTATAGGGTTGCGGGGGAGGCTTAAAGCATAGAATGTAGGCAAGGCGACAGACCAGCTAGGTCTCTGACACATAATATCAGTTCAGCGATGGAAGCAAAGGTGTTCAGTTTTGTTGCTACAGATCTGCCGGAGATTGTCTTTATTCCCCAGATGAGGAAATACAGGTTAGTTCACTGTCCAAAGCAACCCTCGAATTAGGGCAGCGCTGGGATAAAAGCCTAGTCTCCTCCTTCCCCTGTCGGTTGCCAGCCCTTGGGACCTGCCCCCACACTTCTAATCACCCGCTTACACATGGGATCAGGCGACACCATAGTGAGAACTGTCTTGGTTTCAATCACTGTCTCGGGGCACAGAATGCTCTCACCCCAGGAACAGATCTCAATCTGAAGCTCCTGAGGGTTCTCCCAGGCCCAGGCCCCTACGGTTTTGTTTCTGCTTGTTTGCTTTTTCAGGACACCAGCATCCACATAACAACTACAGGGTGAATTTTGTCCCAGTGACACCTGTTGTGGGTCCATCTCCAATCCCGGCCCCAAGGACTGTCGGGGTGCAGCGTGGGCATGGAGACTAGCTCTAGGAGGTTCCCCCAGGAGCTCACCCAACCCGCCGCAGACTTCCCTGCCAAGAAAGAGCAGGCAGACAAGGCTCTGAGCGCAAGGTTGTGATTTTGGGTCGTTTATTCCCACCCGCTGCCCTCGTCAGTGTCAGAGTGCCGCTCGTTCTCCCCCCTGCCCGTTCACGCGAGGAGTCGGTCTGGTGAAAAGGATGTTTTAAAATACCGCAGAAGCAATGCGTATTTGCAAGCATTCAACCAAGAGCTGAACGCAGTCGTCACAGGATGATGCGTTTGGAGGTCGGGAGTGGGGCCAGGGAATTGCACACGGTCCCCCCCGGACATTTCAGAGGTCAACCGCCACCTCTCCCCACAGTCATCCCAGCAGCTCTTTGCTCGGCCCTCCCTGGCTTTTCCGGGCCTGCTGCCCTCATCGCGCCCGGTCCGGGTCTCGGTCACTAAAGGCCCTGGACAGCGAGGCCGACACCCCGCGACATCAGCACCACCCGCGCCGGGCACTGGGCGCGGGACTGAGGCCGCCCCGGGTCTGAGACCGCGCCAGGTGCGTTGCGCGTGAAGGACCCGGAAGCGGACGCCTCACGTGCTCTCCGGGAACTCGCCCGGCTCCGACCCAGGGGGCGGGGCGTCTCCGACTCTGCGTGCTTGCGTCATCGCGTAGGGGGCGGGGCCGCGGGATGAGGGGATGACGTATAGGCTGCGTAGAGTGACTGTGGGCGGGCCCAGGGAGCGGGCCTGCTGCTCTTAAAGCAGCCACGACGTTTCGAGTCCGGCAGCGCTGGCCTCGAGTCGCGGCGCCTTTAAGCGTCGCGGTGACACGTGTGTGAGGCGCCCGAGGCCCGGATGGTGCGTGTGCAGGGCCCGGGCGGAGCAGACGCCAGCGCCGCGGGCCTGAAGCCGGGCCCACCGAGGGCCGGGTAGGCTGGGGCCGGGTGGCGGCCGCGCGCGGGCCGAGAGAAGGCTGCGCGTCCGGCCGGGTGGAGGGCTTCCGCGGGGCCTGGGGTGCGGGAAGGTGCGCCCTGGCGGGGGGGGGGGGGTGCGCACAGGGGACATGTGGGTACTCGTCCTCGAGGGGCTCAGGGACCCGTAGGGAGGGCCCAGGGCTATTCGGTTGGCCAGTTCGGGGCTGCTCTGTCCGTGAGGGGCTCGGGGGTTCACGGGAAGGGCCAGGAGCGCGCGTTCCGCGAGGGGCTCGGGGGTCCACGGGGAGGGTCATGGGTGCGCGGCCCGCGAGGGGCTCCGGGGTCCATGGGGAGGGTCAGGGGCGCGCGGTCCGAGAGGGTTCTGCAGACCACGGGGAGGGTCAGGGGCGAGGGGCTTCGGGGACCCCGGGGAGGGTCAGGGGCGCGTCGTCCGCGCGGGGTTCTGGGGGCTCCACAGGAAGGGTCCGGGAGGCTTCCTCTTTGCTGTTCCCGGGGAACCCTGACCTGTGATGGAGGGGAGAGCCTGCCCCAGCCAGGAGCTCCGGGGGGGTCGGAGGAGGCAACTGCCTGTGTCGGTCGTGGACAGGGTCGTTACCCACGGAAGCATCATTTATGCAGAAACCAGACTCTCTGAAATGGCTTAAGTCAAAATCTGGAGGAGCCTGTTCCGTTTGGCAACAGTGCTGCAATCTCATTTTTTTCCTTTTAGTGAAAAACGTGGGAAAGACTTACCCCCGGAGAAGGTAACCTTCCTCAGGGTCATGGTCAAGGTGGATGCGAGCGGGTGAGGACAAGGCGGGAGGAGGGTGGTTAAAATACCCGTTTTAGTGGGTAGTGTCGAGTCTCCCCTGGGGTTATAGGAGCTAGACCGAGTAGCATTCTAAAACCGAGACCGATGAGAGAGGAAAGCGTCCAGCCCGCTCTCTGTAAGCGATTGCTGAGAATCCGGCCTCCAAGGAGAGGGAGGCTCTGCTCGCCTCTGCAGAAGAGCCCGGAGGCCCCCTGTGAAGGTGCCCCAGGGAGGCCGGGGCTCTGTCCATCTGGGGCTCCTCCCCCACCAGCACGTGGTTGACCCTGTGAGTCCTGAGTGCATTTCATCCTGGAAAAGTGAATTTACAGGGCGGAGGGAGAGGGAATGTGAGGTAGCTGTGTCCGGCTGCTCTCCGAGGTGGGACTAGGCACCCAGGAGCCCGAGCTGCTCTGGACCATCAGCGACTCGGAATGGAGGGAGCATCCTTCCCGACTCTGGAAGAGCAGGTTGTCAGATGCACACATCAGAGGGCTTGCTGGTGATTGCAAGGACGTTTTTCTCTGGGTTCCTGCACCTCAGAGGGAAATAACTTTTTGGTTATTGATATTTTGGACGGCATCGGTGACACAGAGGTCGATCTTTGTCAGAAGTTGAAAAATGACGTTTGTTCAAAAATCTCTGACTTCCGCAGCGAGGAGTGGGCGGTGGGATAGGGGTTCTTGAAATTACTTCTCTTGAAATCAATCGGGTTGTATCTCCCGAGTTCTGTTCGTCCCCTCGCTGTTTGGTCCCCCAACATTCGCCCTTGGGCCCATGTCTGTCTATGCCCTCACCTGTGCACAGTGAGGTATGAGTCTTGATTAAAACAGGGATATTATGGGGCGATTTTTGTAAGACCGGGATCTTCAGTTTCCACGTTGGCTTTTCTTCTGAGATCATGTTTATTACGCTCCCTCTTTGTTTTGGTGTGGGTATGCTTTTATTTATGGATATGAAATACAATGTATCTGAAATTTGCTGTCGGTAACGTGGGGACGGGAGAGGAATATGGATTGGGCCCACATAGTAACTGCTGATATGAATACAGGGAACGTGGTGGTCCCTATGTTGATTTCTCCACATTGCATATATTTAGAAGGAAAAAAAATGTGTGTTTATTTTTGAGAGACAGAGCAGTGGAGGGGCAGAGAGAGAGGAGGACAGAGGATCCAAAGCGAAGTCTGCTGACAGAGAACCTGACGCGGGGCTCGAACTCCCGAGCTGTGAGATCATGACCTGAGCCAAAGTCAGACGCTTAACCGCCTGAGCCACCCAGGCGCCCCCACGTTGTATACACTCGAACGTTTTCACCGCAAAAAAATTTTCAGTACCTTAATTTTATGTAATCATAGTGATTGTGGATGGCAAGGACAAGAAATCTGCACTTAGCAAAGTGAAAATGTGGCGATTCTCTTTGCTCCTTCAATTTTTTTTTTCTTTATTCTGGTCTATGAAACGTGGAAGTTGGAGGTGACTATTACCTCTCACTTTCTGGAAAGCATTTTGGACCAGAGCCCCCTGGAGATTTTTGGCCCCTGGACTTGTCCCTGGTTTGAAGGTTAGGACGCAGGGCAGAGGGCAGTGCTTCCCTAGTGTGCACATTGCAGAGTTTGTAGCTGGTGCGTTCAGTTCTTCTCCAGAATCTTCCTAAATCCAGCAGTCGACACTCCTTCAGCCTTAACACCCACTCTTCCAGGGAGATCGTCGGCCTCCCAGGGAGATCGTCGGCCTCCCTGCTCTGTGTCCATGCAGTGGGGCCGAGGGGACCGTGCCTCACATCGTGCTCTGTTCACCCCACAGATTCTGAACGACAGACCCGCAGCTTTGGTGATTTACCAAGCCAAAGGCGAGGAGCTCGGGCATCTGAGGGTCGCGCACCGCACCTGCCCACTCTGGCCCAGAACCTGACCCCATGCTGCAACAGCAGCACGCCCAAGTTCAGACGTCCCAGGTGAGGCAGCAGAGGTTTCTGTGCATCTTCTCATTTCTCCGAGTTGTCAGCTTGTTCAGGTGGTGGGAACACTTAGATAACAACTCTCAGGAAAGGTTCTTTTGTTTCCTCAAATCAAAGAATTTGTGCTTGGTCTTTTTTTTTTTTAATTTTTTTTTCAACGTTTTTATTTATTTTTGGGACAGAGAGAGACAGAGCATGAACGGGGGAGGGGCAGAGAGAGAGGGAGACACAGAATCGGAAACAGGCTCCAGGCTCCGAGCCATCAGCCCAGAGCCCGACGCGGGGCTCGAACTCACAGACGGCGAGATCGTGGCCTGGCTGAAGTCGGACGCTCAACCGACTGCGCCACCCAGGCGCCCCTGTGCTTGGTCTTTTAAAGATAAGTTCCAGGGTGCCTGGGTGGCTCAGTTGGTTAAGCATCCCACTCTTGATTTCAGCCCAAGGTCATGATCTGACGGTTGTGGGTTCGAGACCTGTGTCAGGCTCTGCGCTGAGTCTGGAACCTGCTAGGGATTCTTCCTTTCCTTTTCTCTGGCCCTCCCCTGCTCACGCGCACGTGTGCCTGTATGCACTCTCGCAAAAAAAAAAAAAAGTTTTTTTTTTTTTTTTACGTTTATTTATTTTTGCGAGATAGAGATACAGAGCACAAGTGGGGGAGGGACAGAGAGAGAGAGACAGAATCCCAAGCGGGCTCCAGGCTCTGAGCTGTCAGCACAGAGCCCCACGCGGGGCTTGAACCCTTGAACCGTGAGATCATGATCTGAGCCGAAGTCGGACGCTCAATCGACTGAGTCACCCAGGCGCCCCTTAAGTTTCTGGGTTTGTTTGCAGAAATTTTGTTTTTTCAAAGATTTTATTTATTTCATCTTTTGAAAAGTGTATTTATTTATTTTGAGGGAGACAGAGACAGCATGAGAGGGGGAGGAGCAGAGAGAGAATCCCAAGCAGGCTCTGAGCTGCCAGCACAGAGTCCAATGTGGGGCTTGGACATACGAACCGCGAGATCGTGACCTGAGCCCAAGTCGGACGCTTAACTGACTGACCCACCCAGGTGCCTCTGAAGTCATGTTTTCTTTTTTTTTTAATTTTTTTAACGTTTATTTCTCTATCTCTGAGAGACAGAGGCAGAGCATGAATAAGAGAGGGACAGAGAGACAGGGAGACACAGAATCGGAAGCAGGCTCCGGGCTCCGAGCTGTCAGCACGGAGCCCGATGCGGGGCTCCAACCCACGAACCGCGAGATCATGACCTGAGCCGAAGTCAGACGCTCAACTGACTGAGCACCCCCAGTTGCCCCATTTACTTCTTTTATTACATGGATTTGTGTGTGCAACCGGGGTGTCCTGTGAGAGTTAGCGTTTCCCTGTTTGTGAGCACACATTAGGACCACGAGGTCACCTTTTGAAGGCAGGTGTGCCCGGCCGGAGGCGCGCGGTCCCGTGTGGAGCAAATGCACGTTGCACAGCTCGCCTGGCGCTGGTGCCGTCACCGTGTGTTTGTGGAAGCACCTGGTCTTTCTGAGAGAAGCACGGCCTCCGCTCCGTCCAAGCGGTTGGTGACACATTTCCATGTTTTACGCTTCCTTTGTAGGGTTGGCAGCCGATCCAGAGAAGCTTGTGTGGTGGCTAGCATCCGTAAAGACCAAAGAGGGGATTGCAGAGAAGTGATGCTTTGTTCCTGGGACCTGGGTACTCGTCGCTCTGTGTCCCTTCTTGTCCCCACGGTGATGCACCATGCCAATAGTCGATAAGTTGAAGGAAGCCCTGAAACCCGGCCGCAAGGACTCAGCTGACGATGGAGAGCTGGGGAAGCTCCTGGCCTCCTCTGCCAAGAAAGTCCTTCTACAGAAGATTGAGTTCGAGCCAGCCAGCAAGAGTTTCTCCTATCAGCTGGAGTCCTTAAAGAGCAAATATGTCTTGCTGAACCCTAAAACGGAGGGAGCCGGTCGCCACAGGAGTGGAGATGAGCCTCAGGCCAGGAGACAGGGTACAGATGCACGGTGGGCCGGCAGGAGGGGTCTCGATGTGTGTTGACCACGCGGATGGACGGAGCGTTGGCCGAGTGGGAGGAACAAAAATAGAGATGTGGTCAGAGAGTTGGGAGGTTTCAGTGGGGTCGGTGGCTTTTAGTCGTAGAAATAATGACACGGGGTTGGTCAGAAAGAGATCCGTGACCTTAGAGAGGCCTTGGAACTCGTGTGCGTTTCATCAAAAGCGGGGCTTGGAAACGAGAGGAGCGGGCTGGGCCTCAGCATGCGGGGGCCTGGCCCCTCTAGTCGTTCGTTCTCTGAGTCTTGCCTTCCCATCCGTGGGGGGCTCCTCGAATTCCAGACCTGTGCAGTCTGCGAGGACCGTGGGATGACCGGGTTTTCTCCCGGGCTTTCTAGTAACTCCCGGTGGGCGGGAACACCAGTTAGCCTCTGACGCCGTGTTTTGGCCACGTGCAGGCCGAGTGTGCCTCTTGTGGTCCATCTGTGCGTGGACTCAGGCCCTTTTTTCTTCCCTCGTCCCTTCTCTCACAGGCAGCGAGCATGCGTACGAGAGCTGTGGGGACGGTGTCCCCGCCCCACAGAAAGTGCTCTTCCCCACCGAGCGGCTGTCTCTAAAGTGGGAGCGGGTTTACCGCGTGGGAGCGGGGCTCCACAACCTCGGCAACACCTGCTTCTTGAACTCGACCGTACAGTGCTTGACCTACACCCCGCCTCTGGCCAACTACCTGCTCTCCAAGGAGCATGCTCGCAACTGTGAGTGGGAGGGGGCGGCCTGGGGGTCGTGGGGGACCGGATGGTGTCCCGCGGAGACAAACCCACGTGCTCACGGCCTGCCAGCCCTCAGCCCGGGTCAGATTTCAGAGTGACGTTCGTGACGTAGTAACTGACAAAACCTAAATTTGTCGTGTGCCCGCAGCAGGACGGGCCGTGGAAGCCAGTCTCAGGTAGAGCGTTGGTCCCGAACTCTTGTAAAAAGGAGTACCTAAACGGAGAGAGGGGTTTTCAAAAAATACATCCAAACTATGTATATTCAACGACTTTATACATCCGTTATCGTACCAGTCAGCGTTTTATGAGCATTATTAAAACATGCCCCCAAGTAGAAATTTAAAATGGGTAAAAGAGGGGTGAAATAAAACGTAACTTACCAAAACTGAAGCAAGTAGAAAGTTTTAAAAGCCTTGTAACTAATAAAGAAATTACAAGGGTGGGGGCGCCTGGGTGGCGCAGTCGGTTAAGCGTCCGACTTCAGCCAGGTCACGATCTCGCAGTCCGTGAGTTCGAGCCCCGCGTCGGGCTCTGGGCTGATGGCTCAGAGCCTGGAGCCTGTTTCCGATTCTGTGTCTCCCTCTTTCTCTGCCCCTCCCCTGTTCATGCTCTGTCTCTCTCTGTCCCAAAAATAAATAAACGTTGAAAAAAAAAAAAATTAAAAAAAAAAAAAAGAAATTACAAGGGTGGATTAGATCTTCCCATGAAGAAAATACCAGGCTGAGATGACTTATGGGTGAGCTTCATGAAAATTTTGAGAAACAGTTCGTTGCAATGCTTCACAAACTCTTCCAGAGAATAGAGAAGGAGAGAAAAACCCCCCAGCTCGTTCTATGAGGTTCTAATAACTTGGGGAATGAAATTAAACGAGTACAACATAAGAAAAATTACAGCCCCATCTTATTCACGAATGTAGTTAAGAAACTTCTAGACAAACTACTACCAAACTCCAGTCTTTTTTTTTTTTTTTTTAATGTTTGTTTATTTCTGAGACAGAGAGAGACAGAGCATGAGCGGGGGAGGGGCAGAGAGAGAGGGAGACACAGAATCGGAAACAGGCTCCAGGCTCCGAGTTGTCAGCACAGAGCCCGACGTGGGGCTCAAACTCACCAACTGTGAGATCATGACCTGAGCCGCAGTCAGACGCTCAACCGACTGAGCCACCCAGGCGCCCCCAAACTCCATAGTCTTTTAAACACTGTGAGCAGTTTGTGTTCATCATAGCCCTGCAAGGATGTTCTAAAATTTGAAAATCTCCCAAGTGTGACTGTTAAATGCCATGATCCTGATGGTGTTGTTGGGAAGTTTGAATGAATCACGGGAAATGCTCAGAATGGTACTTGGGCCACAGTTTAGTGCCGTGTAAGTGACTGCTAATTTTGCTTCCTTAATTATTGTATCAGCAGATGAAAAGGGAATGGTCACCTGCAAATAGATGTCCAAAAAAGAAATTGATGATGAGCTTTTAGTAAAGCAGCAATAGGAAGGAGTTTCCTTATCTTGATAAATGGTTATCTACCAAACACGAAAAAACAAAAACAAACAAAGAACCCCCCAAAGTTCTCAATAGGAAAATATTGGAAGCATATACTCTTCAAAACACAGCGTGAAATAAGGGTCCCTGTCACCCCTTGTGTTGAAGATGTGTCCGTCTCAGCCAGAGTGGTGACGTGGGGGGAAAAAGGAGAGAACACACCATTGTTAACTTGAAAATAACGTTCCTTAAAAAAAAAGAAAGGAAGGAAGAAAAGAAAGAAACATTTCCTGCATTGAAAAGCGAGAGAAACTATAAATCAGAAATTTGGCAATGTAACTAAATAGGTCAGTGTACGAAAAGTTAGTTGAATTTCTCCGCACCAAACGAGTTTTAAAAAAAAGTTGCTACTATGAAAAAAGTTTGTAATAGCAACAAAAATGATAAAGTGTCTAGACTTAAATTTACCAAGAGATCTCTCACTGAAGGACGTTACACAAGAACCTACATACACGAAGATAGCTGCCTTCAGAAGGAAGCCTCGCTGTTATAAAAATGTTGGTTCTCCCCAGATTAACGTAGATTCGTTAACGTAACTCCGGCTGATTCTAGAATGTATACGAAAAAGCAAAGCAAAGGACTCAGTATCACCAGGACGCTTCTGAAGGAGGCTATAGGGAGAGAGATGCCCTACCAGCTAGGAAGTCTTGTCACGTAGAGAAACTAACGTGTCGAGAGTATTGGGTCAGGGAGGGACAGACTGAGCGGTGCGGTGGAGCAGAGCCCAGAAACAGACCTGCACGTATCTGGAAGTGTGTTACCTACATACTGATCTTCCACGTGTCTCGCGTTTTAAACAAATGGAACTTTGAAAGAACTCAGGCTTACATCTGGGAAGAGTGACATAGGACCCCCATTTCACAGCGTAGCCGTGCACAAAAGATGCGTTCAAAATTTATTATCAGAAGCAAACATCACACTCTGATAGCAAATGTTGGCAACTATCTTTCTGACCTTAGGAGGGGAGATTTCTTTTTCTTTCTTTCTTTCTTTCTTTCTTTCTTTCTTTCTTTCTTTCTTTCTTTCTTTCTTTCTTTTTTTCTTTTCTTTCTTTCTTTCTTTCTTTCTTTCTTTCTTTCTTTCTTTCTTTCTTTCTTTCTTTCTTTCTTTCTTTCTTCTGTTTATTTCTTATTATTGAGAGACAGAGCATGAGCAGGGGAGGGGCAGAGAGAGAGGGAGACACGGTTTCCGAAGCAGGCTCTGGGCTCCGAGCTGTCCACACAGAGCCCGACGCGGGGCTGGAACTCAACAGACTGCGAGATCATGACCTGAGTCAGAGACGCTTAACTGCCTGAGCCCCTCCGGGGGGCCCCAGGATAGGAAATTTTTTTTTTTTTTTAAACGTTTATTTATTTTTGAGACAGAGAGAGACAGAGCATGAACGGGGGAAGGGCAGAGAGAGAAGGACACAGAATCGGACGCAGGCTCCAGGCTCTGAGCCATCAGCCCAGAGCCCGACGCGGGGCTCGAACTCACGGACCGTGGGATCGTGACCTGAGCTGAAGTCGGACGCTTAACCGACCGAGCCACCCAGGCGCCCCTGGGATAGGAGATTTCTTAAACAGGACTCAGCACTAACTACCACAAATGACGAATTCAAATGCATTAAAAGTAGCAGCTTTGGTTCACAAAAAGCACTTGAAGGAAATCAAAAGGCAAACGGGCAGCTGCGAACCAGAGGCAGAACCTGGGACGCGTTGCCAGCAGAGGATCACTGCCGAGAATGTGGAAAGAATGCAGACCAATAAGGGATGGACAGCCTACACAAAACTAAGTGAAGATTATGAACCAGCATTTTACAGGAGAGGAAGCTCGCGGTCAGAAGGACAGGGAGAGATGGTCAGCCTCGCTCGGAACCAGGGAAACGCCAGCACAACCGGGACCGGTACCACGGCCCAGCTCTGTGATGGGCGAAGATTCAGAAGCCTGACGACACTGAACGTCAGGCAGCACGGAGGTGAGCGAGAGCCTCTGACGCTCGTCTGCTCCGGCCTCTTCCAGATACTCTCCCGGCCAGCAGTTCTGCAGGAAAGCTCCGGGACACGCGTGTCACGACACCTGTGTAAACACGGCTGCCAGCAGCTCAGGTGCCCGTGAACAGAACGGATCCCGGAGTCACGGGTGGGCGTGGGGCGGAGCGGCCCCCGGTGGTGCAGGAGCGCGAGTGACCCGCTCCGCGAGTGAATCCGAAGGCCACAAGGCAGAGTGAAGAAAAAGTCCCAGAAGACCGCGTACGGCGTGAATTGCTGTTTATAAAGCTGAAAAAGCAAGACGATACGGTATTTAGGTACACGCGCGTGGGAGAAGGCTAAAAAAAAGAACCATGATTTTTTTAGTTGGTACGCAAGGAAAATAGGAAATCAGGCTAGACCTGGGGCAGGGAGATGGGAGCGAGAGAGGGGCAGCGGTAGGGTAAGAGGTTTGGGTTGTGTGACGTGTTCGGGGATATCAGCTGTGTTCTTTTTTGTTATTTCGTGAAAGATGGCCACGCGGTGGAAACTAGCATTTTGTAACGTCTTGGAATCGGAATGGCTCTGTGGCTGCTGCAGTTAAAATACTGAGGCACTGTGCACGCTGGAGGCGTAGCTGGTTTTGAGTCCCTATTTCCGGTAGCGACCTCGGTGTCATTAGGGTTGTTTCGGGTGGACTTCCAGTATGACCAGACTAGGCTTTCTTTGCTTTTATCTCGTGGTGGTGGTCGTGATGACCCTACTCTGCCCTAGTTCCGTTCTGTCCTTCCCTGCACCGCTGCCCTTCGTTTCTGTTTTCTCTGCGGCACCCGTCGTCCACCTTATTAGGACTGATGGAGGGACGTAGGAAACACCCATGAGTCCCTGCAGCCCATCCATGACACCTGGCGCATGGGAGCGAGGGTGTGAGGTGGGAGCCACCGGGATCGGCCCTGTCGGCGGTGGATCGCCCCCCTTCCCTCAGGTTCCCTCTCCTGGGAGGGCACCCGTGTCGCTCTGGGTCGCTCTGCCGAGTGTTGGTGAGCCTCAGTGTCTAAGGTTTTTTGGAGTAAAAGTATTAAGGGAAGTTTTAGTATTTTTCCCTGTACCCCACTGGCTGTCTGAGTGACCCCGCGTGGGCTTGGGCTGTCGTCTCTTCCTCCGCGAGTATGTGCTGTTTGGAGATCCTCAAGGATCCTGAAAAGTATCACCAGAACTGCTGCACGCTGGCTGGACCGCTTCGGCACCGGGATCTAGCCAGAAAACCGATTTTGGTATTTTTTTTCCACCCCCCACATGGAGCTCAGACTCATGACCCCGAGATCAAGAGTCGCACCCTCCACCGACTGAGCGCCAGGCGCCCCCAGACTTACCGCTCTGAGCGCACGGCTGAGCGGCACGAGGTGCATTCACGTTACCGTGCGGCCACCCATCCGGCTCCAGAACCCCATCGTCCCAAGTTGAAACTCTGCCCATGACGACAGAGTCCACGTCCCCCTCCCCTCCCCCCGGCGCCCCCCATCCTGCCTCTGTCTCTGTGAACTGGCCTGCTCCGGCTCCCTCGCACAAGTAGAGTCCGATGGTGTTGGGCCTCTCGTGTCTGGCCGACTACACCAGCGTCTCGTCCCCAAGGTTCGTCCCCGCCGTAGCAGGTGTCAGGGTCTGCTTTTCTGGTCCAAGCCGAACACCGTTCCGGTATCCATCTGCACCACACGTCATTATCCATTCCCTTGTTGATGGACACTTGGCGTCTGTGCTTTAGCGCTCGTGAATAACGCTGTGAACGGTGGTGTGCGAATAGCCGCTCGAGACCCCGTTCCCCGTCCTCTTGGGTGTGCACCCTGGAGTGGAATGGCTGATTCCCACGGGAATTCCATTTTTAATTCCTCCAGGAGGCGCCATACTGTTTGTTTTCACAGCCCCTGCGCCGTTGCACGTCCTCAGCAACAGTGCACAGGGTTTCCAGTTTCTGCACGTCTTTGCTAATGCAAGTTCTTTTCTGTTTTTCAATACTAGAGTTCTTATGTGCGTGTGGTGAGCAGGCCGCGTGCCGTTTCAGTATCGATTCTGAGACGGGCCTAAGTAACTGGGTAAGGAGGAGTGTTTGATTGATTGGTTTGTGGTACAAGCTGGGGCTGTTTGAGAAGTAACATAGGGTATGTGGAACAGCAGGTATCCTGCACAATTGAAGACGCGCCTGCCCCGGGACCCAGAAGTCCGTCGTGGGCGTATGCGTTAGAGAAGGTTGCACACAAGGAAGCAGGTGCGGGACTGTTTGTGGGAGCAGAGACACAGAGTCAGCAGGAAGCATGTAAGTGAACCGTGGTCTGTTCCTGTGGTCAGATACTCCAGCCCACGTGAAGGAACCACGTCAAAACTGCGGAGCCGTTCACACTGCATGGCGTAGTTTATGTAGGCTAAGCATAAACACGCTTATTGTTTGTGGGTACACACGCTCGTGCGTTAGCGCAATAACTACGTAAGCGGGAGCAGTTGTGACCTAGTTCGGGATCGCGGTGACTTCCGATGAGGGCGTGTGGGCAGTGCAGGGGAGGAGACGTCACTGTCACGGCAGTGTTTTCCTTCTGGAGCCCCTAAAATGGGTTGGCGCTCAATGGTATAGGCTTTGTACTTCTCTGCATTTAAAAGATGTGGTTATTTGAAATAAAGGTTAAGACGTACCACCGTCCGGCCTGCTGGCCGAGCAGCAACAAATAGTTGCACACACAGCAGGGGCTGGCGGAGCGTGGCCTGTGGTCTCAGTCTGGCCCGCTGCCTGCTCTGTAGGTCAAGTTCCGAGGTGCACATCCCGCCCGTTGTTGTACGGTCTGTGGCTGCGTGGTGTGCTGCCTGTGCTCCCCAGAGACGGAGCCACATCGTCGCGGACTGTGTAAGAGCGGACGGCTCCCCGACCTGGCTGTACTTAACCTCCCGGGTCTATACGGAAGAAGCTCGCCAAGCCTTGAGACGGCAGTGGGCAGTTTCCAGAACCAAGAGAGCAGAGGTTCCCACATCTGAGGAGCAAACTAAGAGTTGTCGGGGGAGCCTAAAACGTTCACGTTTATGGACCACGTGATCCAGCTTAGAAGTTAGGAGAAACGTGTTCTAAACTTCATTTTGAAAGTCAGACTTCCCACTTTTAGTAAGTAGCACCCAGGAAATATGAAAAGGGCCTCACACAGGTCAACAGCGCCAGCTCAGGGTGGTGGGGTATGTGCTGGAAGTACAACTTTGGATGGGTCACGACCCCCCACGCTCTCCAGCAGAGGAAATGCTTCCTTCGTGGACAGCGGGCTGGCTTCAGGGCATCTGGGACCCCTGTGGCCCAGCCGTTCCCTGGGCCGTGTGGCGAGACGTCTCGGGAGCCCCCCCCTCACGGTGACCGCCTCGCCCTGCAGGTCACCAAGGCAGCTTCTGCATGCTGTGCGTCATGCAGAACCACATCGTGCAGGCCTTCGCCAACAGCGGCAACGCCATCAAGCCCGTCTCCTTCATCCGAGACCTGAAAAGTAAGAGTTCGTCTGCGGTGGGCGCTGAGGAGGTCGGAGGAGGGGGTGCGGGGAGGAATCAGGAGCGAGGCGACAGTCTAAGACTTCCCAGAAGAGCACTCGGGCGCAGGTGGTGGCGCTGGGGTCAGCAGGGAGGGCTTCGCGTGGGGGTGCGCGCTGCCCTGCACCCTGAAGCATGTGGAGGTTCGGGCCGGGCGGGGGGAGGGGCTCTTGTGAACATCACAGGAGCCACTTAACACAGACTGACTTCCCGTGTGTGGCGTCACTGTGATCGTCTGTGCTGTGCGTGGGCTCCTGGAAAAGTAGTTGACCAGTGGATTCCACATCCTTGGTGACTGGTGTCTCGTGGCCTCTGGCTCTTCTGCTAAGCATGGAGCGTTTAAGCTCGTAGGTCTCGGTGGGGAAACCTCTGCCATGAGGACGGGACACGCGCTTTACGCAGAGCTCTCGATTTCCTCACTGGCCGCTTTGCAGGTGCTTCCCGTTTACCCTTGGGACAGCGGGGAACCGGGGGAGAAGGTGTGAGCTCTCCCCTGCCAGTCTGATGCTTCTGTCTGTCTGCAGAGATTGCCCGGCATTTCCGCTTTGGGAACCAGGAGGATGCACACGAATTTCTGCGGTACACCATCGACGCCATGCAGAAGGCCTGTTTGAATGGCTGTGCCAAGTAGGTGCTTCCCTTCACCCGCCTCTCCTCAGAGGCTTCACCCCTGTTCCCGCGGAGACGGGAGACGTGCCTCTGTCCCCGGGCTTACCGCTGTAGACCCTGCCTTCCGGGTCCTTGACCTGCTGATGCTCACGTGACGGACTGCAGGGCCCCCCCCCCCCCCCCGGGGCACCTCCGAAGGGGGCGGTGGGGGCGGAGCTCTGTGCCCGCAGCTGGCCGCAGGGAGAATGCTCTGGCAGGTCTGTGTGAGGGTCGTCCGCTGTCGTCCGGACTCTTCCCGTCTTTAGAAATCACCTTACTATTTTGATACGGAGGGTGGCGGGGTAGGAATTACGTCTTTATGAAAGAACTTGAACATTCGAGGGTAGGAGGTTTAGGATTTTTGAGCTTACTTTCTGCACGGTTACTGTTTCTTCATTCTAAATTTGAGAGCATGCGACGGGTCGCCGACTTTATGCTGCGTCTGGCCTTTTGTGACACAGCTGCCATCGGGGATGGCCGGTGTCTACGAGGTCACGTAGTACATGCTGTAGTGCAGGGACGCCTCGGGAGCCTTCCCAGGAAAATTCCACTGTGCTCTTACCTGCAGGAGGCCTCCTAGGATGGGTCACCCCAAGGCTCCGATGGGGGCAAAGGGGAGGCAAGCAATGTGGCCTCACTGCCGTGCACGTGGGTACAGCACGTCCCCAGCAGTGGTTCCCAGGCCTGGTCTCAGCACGGAATCACCTGAGAAGTTTTAGGACAGCAGCTGACCCCCCCCCCCCCCCCCCGCAACACACACACACACGCGCGCGCGCGCGCACCCTGCCAGCCAGCCCAGTTACCCAGGCCCTCCAGGGGTGGGAGAATGCGGGAGGGATGGGTAAGGTTGGCGTTTGGGCCCGTGGGCGGGAGGAGTCCAGGTTTGTGGTCTGGAGAGCCAGGTAGGTGGCGGTGAGCCTTCCAGGTTGGGGCACAGAAGTGGAAGATGAGCAGATCTGACGTCAGGTGAGGTGCGTGTGGCCGGGCACCTGCACAGCGGGGAGGTGGGTGCTTTCCACGCACCCGTCCGTGAGAAAGGTGTCGCTGGTCTTCGCGAAGTGAGAGAAGAGTGGCGTAAGCTGAATTAGTTTGAAGTGACTTTTTTTTTCTTTTTGATTTTATTAAAGATTTTCAGTTGAACTTATGAATGGAGAGTATGCATAACGTTTCTACTTCATGGAATTTCCTGGCACCGGTTCTGACCCGATGCATGACGGTGGGGGTTCGTGAGTGTCCCCGTGCACCTGACACAGTGTAGTCTGTAGTTGGGGTCGCTCTTTGCGCGTCCGTCTTGAGGCCTGTGCCGTCAGTCCTGCTGGCTGTCCCCTGTCTGCACTCGCTTCTCCCTCCTCGGTGCTGATTCTGGGCGGGCGCCAGCCTCCTTGTATCTCCTGGAGCTTTTGCTTTGGAAGTGTGGCTGTGGTCAGATACAACCACCGTACCTTTGTTGGAAGTCCGTTTCTCCCATGGGCAAGTTCAGCCCCCTTCTCGGGTACTGTGACTTAGTCCGGCTGTGATACTGCTCCACGATTACCCCAGCACATCTGCTGTGTTTCCGTCTCTCCGGTTTTCCTTTGCTCGGTAACTTGTGAACTTTCGGCTGGTGCTTAGGACAACCCGCGTCTGTTCCAGTGACGACTCTGCGTGCACCCTTGGAGGTGGCCTTCCTCCTCTTTTCTGGACCCTTTGGTTTGTCACTGCTTCTTGTGCTCCGTCCCTCTGTCCTTCTGTCCTTCCCTCTCCTCTCACGCCTGACTCTTGGTTGAGTTATCTCTTACGTTGTCGGGACTTCAAGTTTCATGTGTTCTCTCCCCACGTTCATCCCTACCTTTGCCTCCGTCTTACCCTGTTAAATAGGCCCAGGGCTGCCTGAGGCGAGTCCCTCTCTCTCTCGTCCTTGCAAGGACCTTGCCTTAAAGGGTGCACGGTCTTTCAAGTGTGACGGCTTCACAGGAACGTTTGTAGAGCTGACCATGGTCGGTCAGCTTTCCTAGACACCCGAGCAGTGACCAGAGGTGACGTTCGTGGTGGGCAGACATCGACTCTGGAAACGTCTTCTTACCGGTAGACTCTGGAGACTTCTTCTTCTTACGCCTTACGCAGCGGGCCTGTGGTGTCTGAACCACACTTTTGAATCGGCTCAGTTCTGAGTGTCTGGGCTTGAAAACGTGCAGCAATCACTTAGGCGGGCGCCGTGCCCCCAGACACGGGGTCTCCCGGTGGGGGCGCCGGGGCATCTCCGCCCGGTCCGGGGCGGCGCCCCACACCCATCTCAGGGCAGGTGCGTGATAAAGGCCTCCCTGTCACGTCTTCCTTGGTCGGGGTCTCCCCCGCAGGACCCCCTCTGTCTGGCGGCCCTTTCTTCGCCTCGACCGCTCCTCCGGACACGTTCCCGCCTTGTCGCGCCCCTCCCCCGAGTTCACTTGAATCTCGTCTCCTTCGGGCCCCGCGTGATTCCCGCTTCGTTTCCGACCCGATTTCCTGTTTTCTTCCCCCCGTACTGGTTAACTTTCTCCGTTTGCTCTTTTCTGTTCTTGGTTCTGAAACTTCTTACGATGGTTTTCCTCTCCCCAAATGCTTGTGTGCGGATCTTTACTTCCGCTTGGGATTTTGTCTTCTGCCTTGTGTGTGCTTTCTGGGGGCTCGTCTCCACCGGACGAGGTGGCTCTCGTTCACTGCTCTGTCCCGACAGTGCCGTGCAGGACTGGGGCCACTTGGGCGCAGCTCCTATACCTGGTGGCTCCTGTGGTTCTCAATCCAGGGTGCCGTGAGCGCACCTTCTGTCCTGGGCGCTACAGGCTGGACGGCCTGTGGCGTGTGTGTGTCTCAGGACCCTGTGTCCTCTCCTGTGCTCCGCTCGCCCTTCCCCACCGTCACCTCCCCAGCCACTCTGGTGGCAGGCGCCCCGAGCCTCGCTCTCCCGCGGGCTCCCCTTCCTGCAGGGACTCTGGGCGATTCCCAGCTGCCTCTAGGACTCAGGCTTCTCCAGACCACCCTTCAGACGTGGAGTTGGCTCTCTGGGATTGGGTTTTCTCCTGCCTGGGGCTAGTGTGAAGCTTGAGCTGGCTGTGCCTCGGGCCGGACGGATGGCGGGTTCCGTGCGGTGGTTTGCCCCTGTTGGGACAGGCTCCTGGCTGGCTTGGGGCCACCTGGGTCTCCACAGCTGTCGTCACATGTGGCTTCCCACACGCTTCCGGCGTGTGCTGGGATTATGTCCTCCACGGTCCGGGGAGTTAAAACATCCCTCCTTTCGGCGAATGGTGGTGGTGATACATGGCGGTGTTTGGTTTTCACTTCCTAACTCTACAAGGTGAAAACGTGCCCTTGTGTCGGTCCCCGTGGTGTAGACTTGCGCGCCTCAGCGAGCTCCCCGGGTCGGGGCCGCCCGCACGCTGAGGCAGAGAAGGGGCCAGGGCAGGGCGCCATGGGGCGTGTGTAGAGGTGGCGGGGGGAGGCATCTGCAGGGCTGGGGGTGCAGGGGAGGGGAGAGGGCTCCCGTGGCTCCGCTTGGCAGCTCGGTGGGAGGCTGAGGGTTGTCTTGGATCCTGGTTGGTTAATGGGGCCGGGGATTTGACCGTGACCCATGAGAGGGCGCGGGGGAAGGTGTCCCTGCTCACTCCCCCTCTTAGCAGGTAAGAGGCTCGGACATAGGACAGCCAGGCGTCGGACAGGGGCGGGGGTGGGTTCCAGAGAGATGGGGCACTTCTGTCGTAGACCGGGTGGGCACACAGGCGCGTTTCCCCGGCCTCTTATTTCCCGTCAAGGGTGGGGGGTCGGGAGGGGATTCTTGAGGCAGCTGCTGTGGGGAGCGGCCGGGGACCCGCTGAGGGGCAGGGTGAGCGTGCCCGCGTGGTGGGGTCACGGGCCGTGTGGTGGGGTTTCCCCCCGGCGCGCTGGGTCGGGGTGACTCAGGCGGGGGCTGCTAACTGTCATTCCCTTGAAGGCTGTGGCCTCCTTTCCAGGTTGGATCGTCAGACGCAGGCAACCACCCTGGTCCATCAGATTTTTGGAGGCTATCTCAGATCGCGAGGTAGGTGAAGACGCTTTCTCTACACCCTTGTCAGGGAGGAGGATGTCAATCAGGGAAGGCTGAGAGTCCGCGCCCAGGTGGGGCCCTTTCCTGGCAGGCGGACCTGGGCGAGCCTCGGAGGCCCCGGTCTCCTCTGAGATGCACCCTTGGCCGACGGGCCCACTGTTCCCGGAGGAGGTCTGGAGCAGAGCCTCCGGCACGTGTAGACGAGGGTGGCGTTATTCTTTCTGAGCCCCTGAGCTCCTCACACGCGGCCTCCGCCCTGCCGCTGGGGCCTGGGGCCCGCCGAGGCCACGGTCTGGGACGGAGGCCATCGCTGGGCTGGCGGCGCACGCGGGCGGGTTCTCGAGGGGCTGGCGGCCGAGGGCTTCTCCCAGCGCTGGGTGTTGGAGACGTGGGGGTGGCGCGCTGGGGGCGCCCGCCCACTGCCGCTTGTTCCGTTGCAGTGAAATGCTCGGTGTGCAAAAGCGTCTCAGACACGTACGACCCCTACTTGGACGTGGCGCTGGAGATCCGGGTAAGGACCACGGCCGGCTGTGCTGGGTCACGTTTGCCGGAGGCCGGGGAGGCGGGGGAGGGCCGGGAAGCAGGGATGGCGAATTACCCAGGCAGGTAGGGAAAGAAATGCCGGGAGCGTCACCGCCTTGAAGTAGGGGCCGCTGTTTTTGCACGATGGCTGCTGGCCTTTTCCCTGTGTGCGTTGCTTTCGTTTAAAACAAGATAAAACGTGGCTTTGTGTCCCCGAGGCGTGAGGGGTGAGCCACGGTACGTGCAGGACTTGGGCAGGGAGCCGCTGGCAGACGGGCCTTCGGGAGAGCAGCCTCGTCTCGCTCCGGCCTTCTGGTGCTGCAGCCGGGGCCGGGTCGCCTGCGCCCGGGGTGTGGGGCCAGCGCGCCTGGGAGTCGTGCGGTGGCTGCCCTGACCTGTGTGGCCGGGGTCACAGTCTGCCCCCACCCCCACCCCCACCCCCACCTCCCCTCCCCTCCCACCCCCGGCCCACTCCTCTGCAGCACATCCTGGGTGGCAGAAGGTGGCAGCCGGCAGGCCAGTTTGGGTGCAAGTAGATTGTTGTGATTTGCTGCCTCAGCCTGAAAAGGACCTTGCATTTGGCATTCCTCGAGTCAGCCTTTTTCTTCTGCTGCTGATTCATTTCCCCGTTTTTGTCCTTCTCAGCAAGCCGCTGATATTGTGCGCGCTCTAGAGCTTTTTGTGAAGCCAGATGTCCTGAGTGGAGAGAACGCCTATATGTGTGCAAAGTAAGTTCCATTTTGCTCACGGCAGAGAGCGAGCCATCGGGGAGGACCTCCGGCCGCCTGACCCGGCCCTGCGGCCATCCCCGCCCCTCCCCAGAAGTGACCGCCACTCACATTTCTTGAGGAGGATATATAGATCTTGAGACGGAAACCTCTTCACGATGCAGATGGAGTGGCCACGGTTTTGCAGCTGGTGTTGGTTTGCGTCGCACTTAGGATGCGCCAGCCCCTCTTCTGAGCGCTCCTCACCCGGGAAGCAGGTCCCTTGGCGACACAGAGCGGCAAGGCGACCCCACGTGGCCCTCTGCCGTCCCGCCTCTTGGACGAGCTGCCTTCTGTGGCCTCCATCAGCCCCGGCAGACGTAACTGTGACCTCGTTCTGCTAAGGGTCACGTGGATTTTACTGCGTGGGCGTTGTGCTTTCTTTGTATTAGCTCCTTCAGAAGCTATAGTTGCTGAAGATTCTTTTTCTTTTTTTATTTATTTTGAGGGAGAAAGAGAGAGAGAATATATCCCAAGCAGGCTCCACACTGTCATTGCAGAGCCCAACATGGGGCTCGAACTCACAAACCACGGGATCGTGACCTAGTTGGATGTTTAACCGACCGGGGCACCCAGGCATCCCCACCCCCCCACCAAGAATATTTTTCTTGATGCTTTTCAGATTCATTATTCCTGCCCTTCCTTCCCCTCTCCGAATCGGCCTCCCTGTGCCCTGAAAGCTGTTTGCTTTCCTTCATCTTCTCGCCCCTCATCCCCTGGTCTTCCAGCTTCACGTTCAGTGGTTTCCCGCCCGCCCTGCATTACTGGGCTGCACCCGCTCCAGCTCGCTCCTTCCTGTGTGTGTGGAGTTGCTTCCCTGTGTGGGCAGGTGCTTCCTCAAGACTTTATAGTCTCCAGCTCTTCGGCGGCCCCAGGTCCCTGTGGTAGCATTCCTTCATTTAAGTCACGGGGATTCGGATCTAGGGACGCAGAGCACGAACTGATCACCTTTTCCACTTGCCGCCCCTCACAGATGCAAGAAGAAGGTTCCGGCCAGCAAGCGCTTCACCATCCACAGAACGTCCAACGTCTTAACCCTCTCCCTCAAACGCTTTGCCAACTTCAGTGGGGGAAAGATCACGAAGGTGAGTGTTCACTACAGTGTCCAGTCTGCTCGGTCGGCCGCCTTTAAAGAATACAGGTTCCGTGGGGCACCTGGGGGGCTCAGTCGGTTAGGCGTCCGACTTTGGCTCGGGTCATGATCGCACGGTTCGTGAGTTCGAGCCCCGCGTCGGGCTCTGGGCTGATGGCTCGGAGCCTGGAGCCTGCTTCGGAGTCTGTGTCTCCTCTCTCTCTCTCTGCCCCTTCCCTGCTCGCACTGTCTCTCTGCCTCAAAAATATATAAAGATTAAAAAAAAAAAAAGTTAAAGAATACAGGTTCCATGGGGCACCTGGGGGGCTCAGTCGGTTGGGTGACCGACTTCGGCTCAGGTCGTGATCTCGCGGTTCCTGGGTTCAAGCCCCACGTCGGGCTCTGTGCTGACAGCTCAGAGCCTACAGCCCGCTTCAGATTCTGTGTCTCCCTCTCTCTACCCTTCCCCTGCTCATGCTCTGTGTCTCTCTGTCTCTCAATAATAAATAAACGTTTAAAAAAAAAAAAAAGAATGCAGGTTCCAGGCTCTGCCCCTGAGCCAGTGACTTACAGTCTCAGGAAGACAGGGCTTAAGAGCCTGCATTTTTGTAGAATCTTCGAGTGATTGTTATTTTTTTATCTTTTTATTTTATTATATCAAAGTCATTTATTTTAAAAATTTTTTCTTATAGTTTATTTTTGCGAAAGAGAAAGCTCAGGGGAGGGGCAGAGAGAGAGAGAATCCCAAGCAGGCTTTGCACCACCTGTGAAGAGCCCGATACGGGGGTCGAACCCATGAACCGTGAGATTGTGATCAGAGCTGAAATTAAGAGTCAGATGTTTAACCGACCGAGCCACCCAGGCGCCCCATAAGTCTTTTATTTTTTAACTTAATTTAATTTTACTTTACTTATTTTTAAGTTTATTTATTTTGTGAGAAAGATGTGCACTCACAAGTGGGGGAGTCCCAGAGAGAGGGGGAAAAAGAGGGAACCCCAAGCAGGCTCTGCACTGTCGGTGGGGCCCAAACTCACGAACTGAAATCATGACCTGAGCCAAAATCAAGAGCTGGACGCTTAACTGACTGAGCCTCCCGGGAGCCTCTATTTTATTTCATTAACTTTTTAAAGTAATCTCTATGCTCAACATGGGGCTTGAACCCACAACCCCGAGATCGAGAGTCAAGTGCTCTCCAAGCTGAGCCAGGCCGGTGCCCCTGCACGATGGCGTTTTTAGCAGAAGATGTCATGTCATAAAAGCAGTTAGAGCTGATGATGTGGTTTGGGGAGGGCACTTATCTGAGCCTCAGTTTCCTTGCTGGCAGTGATGCGGTGATGGGGGCTGACTTAGAGCACCATTTCCCAAACTTGTGTTCTGCACAATGTCTGTGCTGCGTGTTTACAAAAGACCGTATTTTGTACATACAACTGTATTGTACTTTGAAAGCATCTGCCCAGCTGAGTTTGGGAACTGCCAAGCTGCAGTTCAGCAATCCTTTGGAATTACAGGCCTTCTCAGAGCCTTTATTAATAAGCTGTGTTGCATTTTGAATTTCCAAGAGGAGACTTAGGTTATGAAGGGTTTTCTGAAGTTAATTGTTTGGGGATCTGGTCATTCATTCATTCATTTTACTCACACTTAATGTGCTTACGTCCTACTGTGCCATCAGTGCTCTGGGAAGTCGGCGGGACTTAGCGGTAAATGAGATCATTGTGGTTTTGCCCTGAAGAGCTCATATTTCACCTTAGTATGTCCCGGAACTAGTTTTCCATCAGAAAACTGTTTGATCTGGGGGCCCATATCTGGCAGGATTGGATGGGGGCCCGTGAGTTTAGTGTGTGTTGAGTTTGTTGAGATTCCGAGTTTGTCATTTTCGGCTCAGGTCACAGTCTCATGGTCCGAGCCCCTTGTCAGGCTCTGCACTGGTGGCTGATAGCTCAGAACCTGCTTGGGATTCTGTCCCTTCTCTGTCTCTGCCCCTCCCTCTCTCTCCCTCAAAATAAATAAGTAAACTTTTCTTTTTTTTTAATTTCTCTTTAAAAAAGAAAAGTACATATTCCGGGTCTCTAATGTTATAAAGCTCTGAAACAGTCAGAGCTGATAGATGGTGACAGAAATCATAACAGTGAGTATTTGAGATGGAGTATCTCCCGGGGTACGAGACTTCCGGCTTGATGTCTGTGTCTCGATAGGAATATGGGTCAGTACGCGTTTGTCAGACTCCGCTCCGTGGTTCACACTACGTAACTCATGCTTCATTTTTAAAGCGTCTGTTGTGTATAGGCAGAGATGCAGGTAAATCTGTCATTCAGAGGTAATTTTGTTTTTGAGAGAGACAGAGAGAGGGAGTGAGGCATGAGCGGGGCAGGGGTGCAGGGAGAGAGAGACTTAAGCAGGCTCCATGCCCAACATCAAGCACGGGGCTCGATCCCACAAACTGTAAGAATGACCTGAGCCTTGTTTCAAAAAAAAGGCGGGGGAGGGGGCGCCTGGGTGGCTCAGTCGGTGAAGCGTCCGACCTCGGCTCAGGTCATGATCTCACGGTCCGTGGGTTCGAGCCCCGCATCAGGCTCTGTGCTGACACCTCAGGGCCTGGGGCCTGCTTCCGATTCTGTGTCTCCCTCTGTCTCTAGCCCTCCCCCGTTTGCGCCCTGTCTTTCAAAAATGAGCAAATGTTTAAAAAAAAAAAAAAAAAAAAAAGAATGACCTGAGCCAAAGTCAAGAGTCAGATGCTTAACCAACTGAGCCACCCAGGTGCCCCTCAGAGATAATTTGTGAAAATACTTCCCAGTGGAAAATTGTCACATTTGAAATAAATTCTGGCATGAGACCTCTGTCCCGATGCACTTGGTTCTGGTTTTGACCTACTGTGACAGTGGGCTCCGTGGAGTGAGCACCGTTTTCTCTGAAGACCCAGACCGGGCCATCGCCTCCCTGATCCCCCCCAGTGCTCCTTACGGTGGCGTGGAGGGCACGAGCTATTTCTCTCACCTTACGCTGGGGGCCCACGCAGGGAGAGATGGTAGTCCAGGAGTCACTCGACGGGACGATAAAATAGTTTCACGTCGGTCGGATGGAAGACGCTCTTCTCTGCGTCCTGTATTTTCACCCTTGGCTAAGGGGCTCTTGCCACAGCGTTGCCACGTGGCCTGGTTGCCCCCCGGTTGTCAGAGACCAGCCGATCGTGCGTTTTACGTAGTTGTGGGTGGAGGGGGCAAACTGACCTCTGGCTGATGAATTTCCGTCGCCTTGTCTGGGCTTTTCCTTCAGGATGTAGGCTACCCGGAATTCCTGAACCTCCGTCCGTACATGTCCCAGAGCAGCGGCGAGCCCGTCATGTATGGGCTGTACGCGGTCCTCGTGCACTCTGGCTACAGCTGCCACGCGGGCCACTACTACTGCTACGTGAAGGTCAGTGCTCCGTGTCCAGGTGCGTCGGCGGCCGCTGGAGGCGCGTGCTCTGCCTCCTGGGGGCAGGTGTGCCGTGCCCGTGGGTGCACGTCCACGTGGGGCCTCTGCAGAACGTGTGCTCGTGGAAAGTGGCCGCGTTTGTGGCTGCGTTCCGGTCCCTTCGGTGCTTCAGCGAACGGAGGGCAAAGATGTCTTTAGAACCCGTCGCGCCAGGATCTGTAGCGTCCTTGGACTTGGGCTGAGACTCCGGGGGGAGGCTGCCTCCAGCAGGCTGGAGGCGGCTCAGGACGGCCGGGTGTTGGTGGGAGACGCTGTGCAGATCAGACCCTAGACGGCCTTGCACCAGGAGGGAGCGGGGATTCGGGGCGAGAGCAACTCTGGACGTTTTAACACGAGGTCATTGACAGCACACGGGTATACATGGCAGTTAACAGCAGATTGTTTTTTATGTTTATTTGTTTTTGAGAGCGAGAAGGACAGAGCGTGAGCAGGGGAGGGGCAGAGAGCGAAGGAGACAGAGAATTTGAAGCAGGCTCCAGGCTCTGAGCTGTCAGCACAGAGCCTGACGCGGGGCTCGAATTTGTGAACCGTGAGATCGTGACCTGAGCTGAAGTCAGACGCTCAACCAACTGAGCCACCCGTTTATTTATTTTTGAAAGGGAGAGACAGAGTGTGAATGGGGAGGAGCAAGGAGAGAGGGAGTCACAGAATCCAAAGCAGGCTCCAGGCTCAGAGCTGTCAGCCCAGAGCCCAACACTGGGCTCGAACCCACGAACTGTGAGATCACGACCTGAGCTGAAGTCGGACGCTCAACCAACTCAGCCCCCCAGGCGCCCCTAACAGCAGATTTTTTTATTTCCTTCTTTCAAAGATACGGCTTACAGAACACATGTTGATTGTTTCGTTTTGTGTCGTTTTCTCCCACACCCCGTGCCACTCCAGGCAAGCAACGGACAGTGGTACCAGATGAACGATTCCTCGGTCCGTTCCAGCAACATCAAGGTGGTTCTGAACCAGCAGGCCTACGTGCTCTTCTATATGCAGTGAGTCCTTTTAACCCCCGCCGTCTGCGAGCCCGTCCCCTCTGCTGTGGGCCGCGGGCTCCCCCGTGCCCGTTGCCGCATGCGCGTGACGGTGGGCTGCGTGGGCGGGCAGTGTGCGGAGGGGAGCATCCGCCAGGACTGCTCCTTTAGACCCGCCTGCCTGGCCGTCCTGACAGCGGCTGCCTCTAGGGGGGCCAGAGCAGGACTCCCCCTGCTCCACGTTGAATACGAGTGGGGGAGTTGCCTGTTATTTTCTGTTGCTGCCCCAGATGCCATGTGTCGTGTCTGGACGGCGGCCGCAGTGGGCACTGGAGCATGTTGGCAGAGGGCGGAGGCCGCAGCGGGGCCCCTTCTCTTGGGGCCAGTTGTCCCCGACCTAGAGGTTGGAGGACGTGGAGACTGTAGGCATTTTTGCTGCCTCGTCCGCGTCTTGCTGAATTTGAACACAGTGATTGAGTGGGGCGGGGTGGGGTGGGGGGGTCCTCTGGCTTTCTGGTGAAGCGAGAGTTCCGTCTCGGAAGGGCTCTGACCCTAACGCACTCCCTGCCTGTGCCGAGCGGACGTCCGAGGCTGTGTGACGGCCGCTGTGGTGTAAGGGGGGGTGAGAGCTCAGAGAACCAGACCGTGTTCTTCTTCTGACAGAATCCCGGGCTCTAAGAAGAGTCCTGACGGCTCCCTCCCCAGGACAGCGTCCTCCGCTCCCGGCCGGGCAGGTGTGGTCGCCGACCGCTTCAGGAAGAATGTTGGCAACGGGACTCTTTGCTCCCCGCTGACCGGAAAGGTACTTGTTTAAGAGGATGTGAGTTTACACAGCAGATCCTCCTGCCTGCGCCCCTAGGGGGTCCTGGGGCCCCCAGCACTCTTCACGCTCAGAACCCGGCCCGATGGCAGGAGAGCTCGGTTTGTCCTGTTTTATTCCGTGTTCTCTCTTAAACTGGTCACGGGCTGACACTGGGTGAGGGGCGGAAGGGACAGCGAGGAGAAACCCTGAGCCAGCGAGCGAGTCAGGCCGTAGCTCCGCGTGCCCCTCAGACCAGCTGCCACGCACAAGTGCGGTGGCGGGCTCGCCAAGCGTGTCCTCGCCCCGACGCGTCCGGGAAGGCGTCGTTTTTGTCTCCACGACTTAATGTTGGAAATGTGAGCAGTTTCTAGCAATGTTAATTTCCTGCTTTTGATAATCCTGCTGCGATCAGGTTAAGAAAACATCCGTGTTCTGAGGAATATACACGGCCGTTTTTAGGAGCGAGGGGACATTATGTCTAAAACGTATTGAGGTGGTTAGGAAAGGAAACGTGTACATGTGCGCGCGTACGGATACGCGGAGGGAGAGAGCGAGCGAGAGAGCTAATGTGGAAAAACGTTAGCAATTAGGAAATACCCTCCTTTTCAAGTTATTTTTGTGTAATATTTGAATTTTTCTACTGAAAGCCAGTCGTACCGACCAAAGTAGCGAGGGATTTCCTTACCGTAACACCGTCTGTCGTCGAGAAACAGATCGGTCCTTTCTGTCGACCGCTTCTGTGAACCTTCCCCTTCGGTCTGAAGATCAAATCCAAACGCAGGCTGCCGGGAGGTGGGAGCCCTTCGCAGTCTGCAGGGGTCTGGTCATTTTTGCAGATCTGTGTTTCCCTGCCAACACGTGAGAATTAGAAGCGTTGGGTTGACCTAGCAAAGAAAGGCCATGACCTGTGGCCCAGACCAGGAGTCGTAAGCCTCAGCTGTGCTCAGAAACACCGGAGGGAGGGGCGGGTGTCGTTGCGGTCCGCCCGCGGGGCCACGCGCCTCAGCATCATGAAGATAACGTTCCACACATACTGCAATTGACAAAATCCTTTTCACTTTATTTTATTTTTTATTTTAGAGCACGACTAGGGGAGAGGGGAGGGGGGAGGAAGAGAGCATCTTAAGCAGGCTTCGCGCTCAGCGTGGAGCGCGACACGGGGCTCGACCCCACAACCCTGGGATCATGACCTGATCCAAAATCAAGAGTCAGATGCTCAACTGAATGAGCCACCCAGGTGCCCCCAAAGCCATTTTATTTTAAATAACATTCTGTAGGTTACATAAATGTCAGTGCTCCATCAACGAGAAGGTCTCGCAGTGCAGTGGGAAGAGGTATACTCTTTACAAAGAATGTAAATAAAGGATAAATCGTTGTTGAGCGTAGAGACAAAAGAGAGGAAAACTCGGAAAAAAGAGAAGTGCGTGTTCGGTAAACTTCCAGAAGAGGGAAGACTTTGTAAGAGAGAAAGCCTCGCAAAACAAATCATAAATTGGGTAAACTAACATTTGAAGTTTTGAGTGTGAGATATTAGAAAAAAAGAAACGACAAAGCGTCTAAAAATTTGTGCAGCAAATCCAGCAAAAGGTGAACGTTTCTCACGCACAGAGGACCCGTGCAGGTGACGTGTGAGAGCGTACGAGTGTTAACGGTAGTAAGAGCCAGCAACGGTTTGAAATTAGCGAACATTCTGAGAAGGACCCAGTAGCTCTTGCTGGTGAGAGTTTGGTAAACGCGTCGGCAGCGTGCCTCAGAATTCACGGAAGTGCTCCCGGCCTCGGAACTCCGTCCCGAAAACACGAGCACCGAGCAGTAAGGAGGGAAAAGGTGTGGTCTTTTGGTGGTTCATTCGGCCAGCAGTTGTAAGCTCGGGCTCCTAGACCTGAACCAGGTGGGCGGTGAGGCCGGCAGGCTGCAGACACCGGCCTCGCGGAGCATTTAAACCAGGGACGAGGGGCGCCTGGGTGGCGCAGTCGGTTAAGCGTCCGACTTCAGCCAGGTCACGATCTCGCGGTCCGTGAGTTCGAGCCCCGCGTCAGGCTCTGGGCTGATGGCTCAGAGCCTGGAGCCTGTTTCTGATTCTGTGTCTCCCTCTCTCTCTGCCCCTCCCCCGTTCATGTTCTGTCTCTCTCTGTCCCAAAAATAAATAAACGTTGAAAAAAAAAAAAAAATCTTTAAAAAAAAAAATAAATAAATAAAAAATAAATAAAAAAAAAAAACCAGGGACGGCACGGACGCCGCTGCGAGGAGTCTGGAGGAGGAGTTGGGGTACCCGGAAGGGTACCCGGAACCCCGTGGCGCGGTTCGTTTCCGCGGCAGCAGGAGGCAGGGCAGCTTGTGTAAACTGTTCACCAAGGTGCTTGCTGGGCACACGGGAAGACCTTTACTGAGAGGAGTGACGATGCTTCGGGAAGCGCGCAGGTGGGCCCGGACACCCCCCGTGCGGGCCAGAAGCCCTCGGGAGGCAGGGCGGCCGGAGGGGATGCCAGCGTGCCCATCTGTGCTGACGTTTAGCCGAGGGGTGCGGCTCGGGTACGTGTTTTTTTTACTTTACGCTTTTTTGTATTTCTTGATTCCTGATGAAAACGTCCTGCTTTCAGTAAAGGGGACCATAAAGATCCCCACGTGTGCACGAGTCACAAAATCCCACCACCGTTCAGAGAAGCAACAGCGTCCTTACCGTGTGTCCCCCCGGATAATCTGTCTTGAATTGCTTGGCAGGGACCCTGCCTGCCTCTGACGGTGCCTTGACCTCGCGGGGGGAGCCGCCAGCCCGCGCTCCCTCCCGGGTGTGACCGTGTCCCCTGCGCCCTCCCGGGTGTGACCGTGTCCCCTGCTTGCTCTCCTCCAGCGACTGGACCCCGCGACGCTGAAGAAGCTGCAGGCCACTGAGGAGCTCGGCGTGCTTGTTTCCAGAAACGGCTCCGTGTTGGGTCTGAAGTCTCAGAATGGATACGTTCCTCCAAAGCCGCCCTTGGGGTCCCCTTCCCCCCGACTCTCCAAAACGCCCCCCAACACTCCGACCATTCTGGATGAGCCCGGAAAGAAAGTCAAGAAGCCGACTCCCCTGCACTTCGTGTCCCCGTCACGCAGAGCTTCTCAGGGGCTCCACGGTACCAGCACCGGGAGCGGCGGCAGGGGCGAGGGCCACAGGCCCGGCTCCTGGGACGGCAGGGCTGCTGCCCCCTCTACCTCACCGAGGCTCCCGGCCGGAGTGACTGCCAGCGGGCCCGCGGCGGGCAGCGAGCGTCCCGAGCCCGACAGGAGGGGTTCCGGTGGCCCCAGCCCGGAGCACTCTGCCAGCAGCGACCCCACCAAGGCCCCCCCAACGCCCGAGAGCGGAGCCGCCCCCTCGGGTGATTCTCAGGGAACAAACCCCAGAGCGCTGCCGGGCGGAGAGGACTCCAAGGCGGCGAAGCCCAAGCCCCCCGTCCTGAGCACCACCGCCACTGAGCCCGCAAGCATCATGTCTCCTCCACCAGCCAAAAAACTGGCCCTTTCTGCCAAGAAGGTGGGTGTGTGAGGGTCTCACCGCAGGAAGTGTGTCTGTCTGTAGAGTTCAAAGAGCAGGTTTGGTGCTAGTCTCGGGGGTGGGGGTTGTGGTGGGGCCTTTGGCCACCCCCCTCGACCGGAGGAACAGAGTGGTTGTGGGCACTCGCAGGTGCACAGGGCCGTCCCGGGCACGGGCGGGGGCCAGGGGGACGCTGGTGTGATAATACTGCGTGTGGCTGTCGGGGGTCGGGGCGAGGTGGCGGTCCCCCGGATCCGTCCGTAGGCAGGATCTCCCGCGGAAGCCTCGGGGAGGACGGGGCAGGTGCGGTGGGCGGACAGGACGCGGGCGGGCTGCACCTCTGCGTGTAGCACGAAGCTCGAGGATGCGACTGTTGTGCTGAGACTTTTGCTTCAATTTCCTTCCTTTTCTCCTTTTTGTTTCTAACCAAAAACACTTCTGATTCTTCTTCTACCATTCCCCACCCCCACCTCCCTCTGTTTTGTCCCCTTCTGTCCCCTCATCCTTCTTTCTGGGCTCTTCCATTTTTACTTTTCGTTTATGTTTATTTTCATTTTTGTTTTCCCTCTTCACTCACGGCAACCTCTTTTAGACCACCAAGTTTTTATTTATGTCAATAACTGCAGGCCAGCACCCTGCGGAGGGCAGCCGGCAATGACCTCCGTCCACCCCTCTCACCATTGTCCGACCTCACCTACCCCAGGAAAACCACTCACCCGGTCGCCGCCTCCGCCTGGCCTGTCGGTGCCATCAGGTGAGCCGTGGGCGCGGGCCCTGCAGGTCGGCTGCTCCTCCCCTGTGCTTAGCGTGTGCTTGGCTGGTGAAGACTCACCAGGTCTCCAGCCTTGCGGGATGGACGGTGTTGTGCAGCTGGACAGGTACAGGGCGTACCCCGCATCGGCTTCTCCCTGTTTCCTCGGTTTCCATCTGGCAAAGGAGCCCTGGCCGGTCAGAGGCGGCCTGTTCTCTGCCACACTGATGGTTTTTTTTTTTTTACTGGTCTTCGTTTTCCGTCTGTCTGCCGTGTCCATGTGGTGACGGTGACGTGCCTGTGGTCCCTCCCCAGCCTCATGACGGGACCGCACAGGAGAAGAGGAAGGCGGGAGTCCCAGAAGGACCCTGCGTGGACTCATTTCTGTGAGCCCACCGAGGGGTGTCTTTTTGCCGCCGGTGTCGTTTTGTGCGTCCCCCCGGTGCCCCCGAGCGGGCTCCCCGGGCCGTCTAGGCTCGCTGGCCTCCGGAGCTCCGGGCGGGCGTCCAGAGCGGGAGGTGTGGCTCTCTGGGGGGGTCTGTTCAGGCTCCGCGCCGACGCGTCTCCCAGCCTGTTATGCACGGGGTGCGGGTGTCCCTCAGGGTGTCGAGTGGTAGGAAGCGGAGTTGCCGATGTGCCCGGTCGCCCGGTGGCCGGTGGGGACGGAGGGAAGGAGGCAGCTGGGTGAGGCCGGGACATGGTGCTGGTAGTTTGGTGTTCGCCGTGGGCGCTGATGTGTCCTCCCCACCCCCCGGCCGCCCCGGGGATGGTGTGGTCAGCCGCGTGTTCCCGCCACCCAGCCTCGCCCGCCCTCGTGCTCGGGCTGGACCCGGCCCAGTGTTTTTGCAGCGGGTAGGTCCTTAGACTCTCAAGGTATCTGCTGTGTGTTTCTTACTCTTTCTCTGACACGCAGCTTTTTCATGACGTTTGCCAGGGAGCGCGGTAAATGGCGTGGTAGTTCCCTTTGTCCAGGTGTCAGTCTGTTCCAGTTTAGGGAACAGCGTCCTGTTTGCTGCTGTGACCCTTCCCAGCAGGCTTTGTCATCACTCAGTCCCGAATGAGAACAGTGAGGCCCACAGAGGTTAGCTGTCTTGGGACCCTGCCGCCGGCAGGAGGTGGGCCAGAGAGTCTGGCGTGAGGGAGCCCCCGTTCCTGCCCCGTCCCCGTCTAGCCGCGGGGTCCGCTGTAGAGTCTGTTCCCCTGATTTCCCAGAGCCCCCCAAATTGGAGAGTCCCGGTACACGATCCCTAGGCCTGCACCGGCCCTCCTTGCGAGGCTGGCGTCCTGGGCATGAACATCGCGAGGCTCGTGGGGAGCTTAGCGAAGCTGCTTCTCCCAGCACACTCGTGTTGAAAATTAGCAACAGGAGGGGCGCCTGGGGGGCTCAGTCGGTTAAGCGTCCAGCTTTGGCTCAGGTCACGATCTCAACGGTTCGTGGGGTCGAGCCCCGCGTCGGGCTCTGTGCTGACAGCTCGGGGCCTGGAGCCTGCTTTGGATTCTGTGTCTCCCTCCTCTCTGGCCCTCCCCCGCTCACATGCTGTCTCTCTCTCACCCAATAATAAGTAGACGTTAAAAAAATTTTTTTTTAAATTAATATCAAGAATTTGCAAAAATACTTCAAACCGTCTGGTGATAGGGACAAAGAGAGATGTTACGATTTTTATTAACTTTGACCTTCGGTGTATTTGCGTCTTCTCGTGAGTCTCTTTTCTCACTCGCTATGTATGACCAACGTACGTCTAAGGTTGACGGCGGGGAAAACCACCTGAGAGGGAAGGGGGCCGAGGGTGGGTGGGAAGGGCCCGGCTGTGCATCAGAGCAGCGTGTCCTCACAGGGCGCTCTCACCTGCTCCCAGACCATCCAGCCGTCCGAAGCTCCCCGTCGGCCCCTGCTCGTCACTGTCCAGTAGCCCCCGACCCCTCGGGACGTCAGACCCACAGAGCTGCTCCTCCGCCTCTGCTCCCCTGCCTCAGGTCAACGGGGGCTTCCGGGCCCCTCCACACCAGCTGCCGGAGGCCAGCAAGCCCCCCCGGAGCCTCTGTAAGAAGAGGAAGAGGAACCGGAGGGGAGAGACGCAGGGGCGGGGCTCAGAGACGTGCGCCGCGGCCGCAGCCCCTCCCGGGAAGAGGAGAAAGAAGAAGGGGAAACGCGCGGAGGCCGTGGACGCCTCCCCCCTGCAGGAGGGGCAGGTGCAGAGGCAGCACCGGGGCCTCGAGCGCAGGAAGGAGGGCCGGGCGGAGGTGCCCGTGGACCGCCTGGAGGAGGAGGGCGGACGGCAGCAAGAGAACGGCCAGCAAGCGGGGTGCGTGGCCGACGGCCACCACGTGAGCGGCAGGAAGAGGAGGCGGGAGGGAGCCGAGGGCCTCGGCGCCGAAGACGGCCTCCCGCAGGACCCACCGTGGCACAGGTGAGCGCAGGGAGCCAGGCGGCCCCCCACCCCGCCAGCGACACGGTCCGACCCAGGTGGGTGTCGTCTGGAAATGCAGCGTGCCGACCAGGCTTCTAGGACGTGGCCGCGTCGTCAGGTGTCTCGCCGGGGCGGTGAGCGGGCGGCATTGTTCCAGAGCCGGCTGGCGTGGTGCGTGCCCCCAGGCGGCAGGTGCCGCGGCCACGTCATCGGCCTATACGACTTGCCCGGTTCGGTTGCAGTTATGGGCTTTTCTCCCCGACCGTGGCCTCGGACAGCTAGTACGCTCTGTCCTGCTCACGTCGGGGGGTGGGGGGGGGCGGTTTCTCATGGGGGGCTCTTCCGCACAGTTAGGCATCTGCCATCTGGGAGTTCCGGGGCGAGTGAACCCCCACTCTCACTCCCCGTTTGCTCAGAGCTGACTGTTGACTGACTTCCCAGCAGCTGTTCTCTCTTGGATGTCACCGAGTCAGAGGCCAGTGCAGCATCTCCAAGGAAAAAGAAAAAGAAAAGAAGGCAGCAGGAGTCACGGCAGGAAGTACAAGAGAACGAGCTCCCCGAAGCCTGTAGGGGCGAGACGCAGAGGGGCCCTGCCGTCCCTGGGAGCCAGCCCTCACCGGCCGTGAACGGCAGGCGGCCCGGGGACCGAGCAGGTGTGCACCCGCCGAGGAGGGGGAGCCGGGGGCTGGGCCCGGGGCCGCGTGGCTGTACGTCCGGGAAGGGGACCGCAGGGGAAGGGGGCTGGGCACAGGCCTGCTGTATTCCAGAGGCAGGTGCGGTGCAGGGGGAGGGGCCAGGACGAAGACCTCTTACCTCTGCTCTGTCCCCGTGGGCAAGCCGCCTGCCCTGGGGGTCGCCGCCTCCCCATCCGGACAAGCATCCGGCTGTAACTACTCCGGAGGAGCAGAGAGGTCTACGCGTGTGCTTCTCCACGTTCTGGGAATACTGTGTTTTTCCCGATTCAGGGCTCTTCCTGCCTGAACTTTCCCGTCAGGATGAGTCCTGGGCCATCCAGCCGAGAGTTCCTCCGTGATCTTGAACTTGGAGTGTCGGCCTGTGTTTACATTTGGCCTTTTCTGAAGATCACGTGGCGTCTTGCTGCCCGGGTGCCCAGTGTTTCGGCTGTCCCCGGGCCTTAAACGCCCGTGGCTCAACGCCTCCTCTGGCTTTTGTTTCCTTGTTCCCTCAGAGCTGGCCAGCCTCAGCTGGGTGCTCCTGACACAGCGTGTCCGCTAAGCGAAGGGTAGAGAAGGTCACCCCTGCTCGGGAAGGGACCCGGCAGGCGGCAGACTCCGTGAGATCTGCTCTGCCGCCCGGGGATCCGGTTACGTTCGTGCTTTTGGGGGCGGGCGGGCTGCTGGGGAGCGCCGTGTATTTGTCCAGCCCCTGAGAAGCGAATCTGGCTGGGCGTTGATTACCGTGGGAAGCGCTACCACGAGGCCGTGCCGAGTAAGGCGGCCAGCGTGCCGAGAAGACGTCCGCACGGAGGCGGCCACGGAGCAGCCTGGCCGCGGTCGTCAGACCCCGGCTTGCTCCGTCAGCACGCTGAGCACGTGGAGACGGTGCTCGGGCCGCAGGGCCCACCGCCCGGCGCAGGTGCCCCCGCGGCCCCTCGTCTGTTGGCTTCCCATCCCGAATATCACAAGGCTGGGCTTCGTGGGCAAAGGCCTTCACGGCCGGGAGACGGGGAGAGCGTTGCGGTAGCTCAGCGGGACCACTGGCCCGGGCCGTTCTGCGGAGCAGGGCAGGAGGCTGGAGAGGGCAGCGGGCACCGGCCGAGGGGCACCGCGCTCGGGACGCGAGCCCACAGTTCATGGGGTCACTGACAAAGTGGAGGCCAGGAGAGCAAGGTCCGCTTTGTGCTGAGGGAAGGGAATCCGTTCTGGCAGCTGTCGGCAGAGGAGCTCGGGCAGAGGTTGGGACCAGGCAGACGTCGTTTCTAGAAGCCTGAGGAGGGTGGTCAGAGCCGTCAGTACCCAGGTGTCCATGGTGGCCTGGCCGTGCCGGGACGGGGCTGAGAGACCGCCTCCCCGGAAGCTGAGGCGATGCTGGTGCTTTGTGGTTCCCTCCGGTTCCGGCCCCTCATTTCTGGCCCCTTCCCTGGAGGAGGCGCCGGTTCCCACGGTGGGGCGCTGGGGTTTTGGTCTTTTCCGAGAGTCGGGGTGGACGGTGGTCCGTCTGTGGAAAAGCAGTCGGGTCCCTCGTGAGAGGCAGACACGGTCTTTGTCTGATTGTAGGGCAGGCACGGGCTCCTCGCGTGTCCTGGGTCCGAGACGGGGAGGCCGACGTGCTCCAGGAGCTGCTTGAGTATTCCTCAGATAAAGCCTACGGGAGGAAAGGTACCGGTTTTGAGCCCGGGCAGCGCAGAGGTCTCAGATGGGCCCTGGGGTCGCGATCCTGGGGCGCGGGAATTGCTGGGCTCCAAAGATGAGCCGAGGAGTGTCCGTTCAGAACCGGTCCCTGGGGGCGGGGAGAGCAGACCCTGTGCCCCTGGGTGGCGCGGGCCGGGCGGGCACGGGTTGGAGGGAAACATCCCGCGCCTGAGACCTCTGGTAAACGAGGGCGCGGGTCTGAAAGGGACTAACTGCGGGCTGACAATGCAGAGCCAAGGACGTCTGCATGGAAGTCACGGAACCGCTGACTGTCCTGCTCGCTGCGGGCCCCTCTGCCCTCCCCCGTCCTTCTCTGCATGTCCGTTTCACCAGAGGGTGGCACTCGAACGTTTGAGTGTATCAGGAGTAGGCCCGTCCCTGTCTACACCGCGTTCTGGAAGCCGGTGCACAGAGGTGTCTGTTTTGCAGTGTTGACGTGGGACGGCGAGGTGTCGGCCGTCAGTCAGGACGCCATTCAGGACAGCAGATGGGCCCGCGCGGCCACGGTGATCGACGACTGGGACGAAGAGTTCGATCGAGGGAAGGTACGGGGTGTGCTCGTGGCCGGTGTGGCGGGGTGCTCGTGGTGGCCCCGCTGGGGCCTGGCTCAGGGAGGACTAGGCCCTTTGGGGCGGTTGGAAGTGGCAGTGGCCTCGTGAAGTCGTCCGGGACGGCGGGAGGTGGGCTGCTGGGCTCGATGCCGGCCTGGCCGCTCTGAACGTGGCGTGGCCACGGACGAGGCGTCTGTCCCCCGCTGCTTTGTTCCTTCCCCAGCAAGGTGGGGACAGTGGGGACGCCTCCCGCGGGCCGCACGAAGAGAAAGCCTGTCGATTTGGTGGCATGTCGAGATCCGTGTGGCCGCCCCCCCCCCCCCCCCGCAGTAAGCCTTCACGAGGGGCTGCGGGAACGGGACGAGCCCTTTTTGGGAATTGTGACGCGTGCGGTTTCTTGACGCAGGAAAAGAAAGTGAAAAAGTTCAAGAAAGAGAAGAAAAGAACCTTCAACGCCTTCCAGAAACTTCAAAGTAGACGGAACTTTTGGTCTGTGACTCACCCAGCTAAGGCTACCAGCCTCAGTTACCGCCGCTGAGTTTGCTGCTGTCGAGATGGGTCAGTGTGTGTGTGTGTGTGTGTGTGTGTGTGTGTGTGTGTGTGTGTGAGTAGCGGATGTCAGTGTGGGGTTCTGGGCTGTGTCTGGTGCATATGCGTGTGTGTGGTGAGGTGTGTGTTAAGTGTGGGGGTTGTGTGATGAGGTGTAAGGGTGGGGGGTGTGGTGCGTGTGCGCGGGACAGAGCTGGCTCCGTCTGATGTCACGTGCTGACCGGTGTGGACACGCTCTCCGGGACGTTGGCGGGAGTCCCAGGCTCTCCTTTCTCGTCAGGAGCAATGTCCTTTGCCCCACAGCCTCCAGAGACGAGTGTCCTTCCTGGGTCCTGTCCGTCTGAGCTGAGAGCAGCCCCGCCGAGGACTTTGTGCCCCGTGGCCACCAGGCCGGCGCCGCGAGCCCGCCGCAGGAGGACGGCCCACGGAGGCCCTGGGCTTCTTTGGATCGGGACCTCTGGTGTCACGGCGTGAGCCGCACGGTGATGCGCAGAGCGGGTGGCAGCACGCCGGGCCGGCGGTGCGTGTGGCCCGCGGGGGGCGCGGGGGAGGACGGCGGCCTCACCCCTCCCGGCGCATCCTCGGGCGAGAGGGCGAGACGTCCGTCCCTTGCTGCTGGCGGCCAGCGCCGCCGTCTGGTCCCGGCCTCCCCGTCTCTGCGGGGGGGGGGGGGGGGGGGGGGCTCTGTCTATGCCTTATGTGTCCCCTCAGAGGGTAAGCCCGGGGCCGCCGCCCACCGCACTCCTCCCTTTTCTGGAATCGGGGGCGGCCCTTCCGGTGTATCGTCCCCCGCGAGAGACTCTAGGCTGGCTCCGGGGAGCAGGGGCCTCGAGACGATGTGCCGACACGCCTGCCTTTCCGGCTGTTTATTCCGAGGTGGCTTTGCCATTCCTTCCCCTGCAGCTGCAGCGACCCGCGGGTCTTTATCGAGGTGGTGGTCTTGGGGTAGAACCCTTTTCTTTTGCTACTTAATAGAAGACTTTCGTTTTGACCAGGTCTGTGGCTTCCATCAGCAATATGTTTCCTTCCCCCAGTACGCGATACCAGCTTTATTTGCTCAATTTTGTGAGTGCTTTTGAATTTAGATGATTGTATGATTCGAGATCACTTTTTTATCTTGCTCAAGCTGTGCCTGCGAACTCGTAATTTAATAAATGTGGGAAACCCTCAGTTGAGGTGGCGTTTTCCAGAGAACAGACACGTGACCCAGTAGTAGAGGGCGTAGAGGTCAATCTTAGAGCGACTCCACGGAACACGTCTGCGCGTCCTTTCCTCTTGGGAACGTCCGCGTGGAGGTGGACTGACGTCTGGTGTGGACCTGTCCGTCCCTCGCGGCCTGAGGCCCGCCGATGCCCTTGTCCGGCACCCCGGTGCCACACTCTTCCCGAGCCTTGCCGCTTGCTCTGGGGCCGGGGGGGGGGGGGGGATCAGAAAAAGCATTAGTGTTTCACAGAGGGAGGTACGTTAATTTTTTCACGGAGGTAGTTGTGTTTGGTTTTCCTTTCTGTCCTATTTCTCTTTGGAAAAGGTGGGAGAGTACTAATACCCTGGCCCGTTCTGGGGCTGCTTCTGGTCCCAGCAGGAAGCTTGGGTGCTGTGTCACCTGTGCGGGGGCCTTTTGCTTTTTCAGGGGACGGAACCTTGTTCGTAGATAAAGGTTGCTCCCCACCCCACCCCACCCCAGTCCCCAGTGTTCTATGGCCTTGTCATCTGCCCGTTTGGGGGGGAAGACAGGGGCCTTTATGGGCAGGGCTCTTTTTTTTTTACCCCCCCCTCTTGCAGTGTTGACCTTCATTCTTGTATGGCCCTATTTTTCTGGAACGTTCCATAGTTGAAAAGGGAAGTTCATTGTCTGCAACACAGAATTTGTCTCTTTTCTTGCTCCCTCTTCAGACCAGGCTCTTCCCTCATCCGCTGTGTAATTATGAAACCTTTTTCTAGGAAAACATGCCCGTTGTGTCTTGGGCGGTGCTGAGCACTGGCCTGTCTACGGCATTCATCACTGTTCACAGGGGCAAGCCCTTTCCTCCCGCAGAAGGTCGTCAGCCACACTGGGAAGGGGAAAGGGTGAGCCCGGAAAGTCAGTCCAAACTCTAGGGGATGTGTAAATATATAAATATATATAAGTAACGAAAGCTTTTATATGATAGCAGTCACTTGGTTGACTTAGAACATGGGTTTAATTTAACTTTGTGTTTGGGGGGAAGGGTCCCCCTCTCCCATTGGTCCCGTGTGGCCTCACTCACCTGCCTTTTCCCGGTGGGCTCAGCCCACTGCGTCCCGTGCGCCACGCCTCCGCTCCCGGGGCTGAGGCGCCCCAGACGTTGCCAAGATCCGGGTGCAATAAAACGAGTTTTTGTGAGCCCTGCCCGTGTCCTTGTTTTTCTGTTTTTCTCCCTTTGGTTTTGTCAGAGTTGCATTCCAGCCCCCGGCACAGGTGAAGGCTTCCCCGTGGTGTGGTGCTGTAACCCGCCGGTACGTGGGAAAGCGTAGAGCAGATCTTCGTTAAGGAAGAAGAGGAACCAAGGGGTTTATTCAAGTGTATTAATAAATACGTTTATTGGAATTTAAGACAGAGGAGCCCTTTGAAGTGGCCCGCCAAGCCTCGTGGGTGATTTGCAGGGAGGACTGCGTTGAGGAAACTTGGAAACCGTAGCATTCCACTGAGGTTTGCTGCTGTTTGATTTTTTTTTTTTTTTTTTCTTGTAACTGAATAACGTCTGGGTCTCTGCGGGGAAAGAGGAGAGAGAAATGATAAGTTTTATCGAACTGTGAGTTTTCTTCAGTCAGCAAGAGCAGCACAGGCCTCCGGTTTGGGATCCTCCCGGCTTGGCGGGTGCCCGGCGGAGAGCAGGTGCGGCCGCGCGGGTCGCGCCCCTTGAGCCCCTCCTGACGCGGGCAGACGGGCCCAGCTGCTCCGGCCACACGCTGGGGGGCGTGGCGAGGAAGACTGGATGCCGGGGTCCACACAGGAGCTTAATTTGGGCTCATCTGCTGAGTGGGAGGAGCCGAGTCTGGAAGCTGGGGGAGGCCACCAGGGGCGGCAGGTCCCCGCACAGGTGACCGTGACCCTGATCGGGAGGTTACATTTGGCCAGAGCCCCACCTGTGAGTGGGAGACAGAAGTGAAGGCGGCCCTGGGCTGGAGGCAGGCTTCCGGCAGGTGGGTTCGGTTCCGGGTGCTCCGCGAACACCACCGGGCAGGCCTGTTCCCGAGCCCCGTGGCTGCTTCCCTCTTCCTCCCCCTCAGTGTCTCCTCCGAGTTCCCACCCAAACATGCCTGTCATACCCGGGGCCTCTGCCACGTCACTAAGAGCAGATGAAGTGAGACCACAGCCGGACGCACACCCAACGGGGTGCCCGGTGGGGTGGGAGAGTTTGGGGCGGCTGATGGCAGCCCGGAGGCCCGGCTGGCAAAGCCCAGCTCATGTCCGTAGTTCATGAATCGGGCTGGGCGGCGGTAGGCTGGGGGTCCACTTCAGCTCCGGGGCCCGGCGGGCATAGGGGCAGGACCACCTCCTCGTCACTGTCACTTTTCCAAACTGTAGGGGTGCCGGCCGTACGTGTAAAGGTGAACAGAGAGCTAAATCTCCCAGGTGGCCCGTGGTCTCTAGGGCAGGGACCAGCGGCTCTGGGTGGGAACCACGAGGATGTCTGTCCACAAAGCGTGGGGTATGTTTTGGTGGATGATGTCGGCATGAGCCACGTCGTGCGGGTGTCTGCGTGTGGGGAGATCCCGTGAGCTCCCGCTCTACTTGAGACGAGAGTTTGCAAGGTCTGGTTGGCACCGTGGACTCTGGAGTCTGGTGGGGGTGGAGGGAAGACAGGTGAGGACGACCCGTCCACTCGCCGGCCAACAGTTGCCCCAGGACGGCATTGGAGGCGGCGGTGGAGAGGTGGGGAGCTGGCATCCAGGAGCGGAAGGTTCCGGGTGGGGGTAGGACAGCTCCTGGCCTGGGTGGGCAGTTGAGTGGCAGAACCAGTGTTCCAGGGAGGCCAGTGGGTGACAGATTCCCTGCAGTGATGCAGTCACGCCTGAGGAATGCGCACGTTCTGGGAACAGGAACCTCGGGAGGGTCACAGGGGTGAGGTGTAGGTGAGCTGTGGGCTCCGAATGTTGGGGTTCAGAAAAGTCTAGGCGTTTGGCCACTGCCCCCACCCCCACCCCCTGACCCCACTGACCCACGCGGGGGACCCGCTGGGGTCACCATAGCAGTGAGCGTGCCCTCCGGTCCAGAGAGGGGCCTGAGTGCCAATCCCTGCCCTGAGTCTCGGGAGCCTGGGTGGCCTCCGTGCAGACGGGACACAGCAGGGGAGAAGGAGCCCCTCGGGGGGCTGTGAAGACGCCTGGTTCTTGGTAGGTGCTCAGCAGTGTGGTTCTCCCCCGGCCCCTCCCTTTGGCCACACGCGTGCCCCGCTCCTTCCTCCCCCACCTCTGCGCGTCCTTATGAGGCTCTGCCAGCCCCTCAGTGGTTTTCCCAAACGCCGTTGCTCCCTTCCCGCCTCTGTGCCACTCACTCTTGGCGAATGGTTTCCAATCCCGCTACAGGAACCCCCTCCCGCTCCGAAGCAGAAGAACAAACCACGAGGAACCACCTGCCCCCCATCTTCCTCTGCTCCTGGTGGTTCCAACACTCGTGGGGCAGCAGAGTCAGCTGGGCGGGTTATTCCAGGCCAGTGTGAATGAAACTGGAACCTGGGGGCGAGGCTTGGGCATCGGCATTTAAGACCCCTCCGCGTGCATGCTACTGGGCGGCCAGTGCCGAGAAGCGCTTATTCTGGTCCCAAGCGAGCCTCAAATGTGAGCGCGCGTCAGAATCACCAGGGGGTCGTTCAGACACCCACGTTGCTGGGCCCCATCCCCCGACAGTCTGATTCAGCAGGCGGGGGCAGGGAGGGGGCTGAGAGCGTGCATCTCGAACGTTCCCAGGGGGTGCTGGATACGACCCAGTGGTTCTCCTATGGAGCGGCCGGCACGAGGGGGAGTTTGGGAAGGAAGTCAGGTGCGTAGACGGAAGACGGGAAGACTTACGCTTGACCCGTGGGGACCGCCACAGACCAGACACCAGAAGATGCGCCCGCTTCCCTCGGTAGGGCTGGTACCCTGCCTTTGCTCTGGAGGCCAGCCTCTTCCACCCTCTGGGGGTCCGTCTGCCTCCTTCTCTCGTGACCTGTTCACTCGTCTGCCACCCTAAAACCCCTTGTCTCTGTGTCCGCCCCAGCCACCGTCTCCCCCCCCCAAGCCTCAGCTTGCTCTCTGCTCCTTCCTCGAGGTCCTCAGCGTGCTGCTCTCATTACTCCACTCAGCGGCCCCATCCCCAATGTGATGGGCATTTGCCACAAGCCCTTTTCTGTATTTGACACTGTTCACTGCCCCCCCGCCAGGAGTTCTTTTTCTTTTATTTTTTATCATTGTTTTAGCGCAAGCAGGGGAGGGGTAGCGAGGGGGAGATAGGATCTGAAGCAGGCTCTGTGCGGACAGCAGTGAGCCTGACGCGGGGCTCGAACCCACGAACCGTGAGATCACGGTCTGAGCCAAAGCCGGACGCTCAACCGACTGAGCCACCCAGGCGCCCCTTTTTCTGTCCTTTAAATGTTAAAGCCGTTGCGTTAAATGGAGCCAGAATCCGGCGGCTCCGATCGATACATCTCACTGCCCGATCAATGTAACCCTGCTGAACGTCTTTCCCTGGATGCCCTTCTGGCGAGTTCTTGGCCCGTCTTCTGTTTGCCTCCTCTTAGCGGGTCCTGCTCCTCCCGGGCCCCTCCGTGGCTGGGGGCTCACCCCCTACCCCGTTGCCAAACCCGGAAACGTGGCCACCCCCCTGCACACCTCCCTCCCGTCACCCCCACACACTCCAGCAACGGAAGTCTCATCTCCCCAACGTCCCGTCACCGCCACCCGTCTCTAAGCTTGAGTCCCCACCATTTTTGTCCTGACCCCCCAAGAATCAAACCAGCTCGACCTCCCGTGGGCCTGCTTCCTGCTCTGATCTCCTGGCCCCCGGGACGATCTTTCAGGACAGGAAACCCTAGGCAGTCGCCCCCTACAGAGGTTTCCCACACCTCTGTGCTAATCCCAAACGCTGACTGCACCGGCACGGCCTCGGGGCAGCCGTCTGTCAAGGCCTCGGAAAACACGCGGGGGCCCAGGGCTGGGCGGGCGTGCTTCCTCCGAACACAGTCTCCGCCTGGCTCTCCTCCAGGAGCAGCTGCTGCTGGGAAAAGAGGTCGGGTCGGGTCCCAGGGTCGTGGGATCAAGCCCCGCGTCGGGCTCTGCACTGAGCGTAGAGCCTCCTTAGGATTCTCTCTCTCTCTCTCTCTCTCTCTCTCTCTCTCTGCCCCTCCCCTGCTGGTGCAGGTGCTCGCTCGCTCGCTCTCTGTCTAAAAACTAAAATCATCAAAAAGAAGTGATCTGTGTTTGTTTTTTTTAACGCACCTCTTCCTCCTCTTTCACGCTGATCATTCCGTTTCCTGTCTTACGAGGCCACAGTCACGTGCTTCCGGTGACCAGCAGTCGCTGGCCAGAGCAGGGCCCCGGAAATCTTTGTCGGGGGAGTGCACTGGAAAAGCCGCTTGAGGAAGTGTCACTCGTGACTGTGCATGTGGCCCGTGCTCGGAAAACGGGCCGCCCACCCTCCACCCACGTCACTGGCTTCAAATGCCGCTCCTTTTTGACGTGGCAGCTTCCTGAGCCCAAGCCCCTGTGCGGCCCCCTTTGCTTTGTTCTGTTTCACAAGCGAAATCATCGGGGCAAAGTCTGGCGGGAACTGGAGCCCCCCCCCCCAACCCCGTTGGAAGTGAGAGCCTGAATCGCGTGGCACGTGGCCAGCTGTCTTCTGGGCGGCACGGGAACAGTTGGTGACAGCTGGATACAATCAAGTTCCATTACAAACAGATTTTAAGTGCCATTCACACAGAAGAAATTGCGAGCTTTAGCAAAATAAAATCTGGGGGTTTTCAAAGCAAGACAATGCCCCAATCTCGGCCCGCACGAGCGATCTGGTCTGTGGTCTCTTACGTGTGCGAAGCACCCTTTCCTCCCCAGCGCCCCGCCTGCCGGGAGAGCGGAACCAGAGAGCCAGGGAAGAACCCCTCGCCGGCCAGCTGCCCGGTCCCCTGTTTATGGAGGACGCCGGGTCGAATGCCTTTCTCAACACCGTTCCCGCTCGCGTGTATCGGCTTTTCTAGAAGAGCCCCTGCCTGCCTTCCACTCTGGCCTCAGGTGGACACGAGATCATGACCTGAAACCGAAGTCGGATGCTCAACTGACCGAGCCACCCATGCGCCCCTAAAAGTTCTATCTTAAAACTTTAACAGAGGTATAGGGGCGCCTGGGGGGCTCAGTTGAATGTCTGACTTTAGCTCAGGTCATGATCTCATGGTTCATAAGTTCGAGCCCCACATCAGGTTCTGCATTGACAGTGTGGAGTCTGCTTGGGATTCTCTCCCTCTCTCTCTCTCTGTCCCTCTCCCTCTCTAAATTAATTAATTAATTAATTAAATTACTATAAATAAATAAATAAATAGGGGCACCTGGGTGGCTCAGTTGGTTGGGCGACTGACTTCAGCTCAGGTCATGATCTCGCCGCTTGTGAGTTCGAGCCCCATGTGGGGCTCTGTGCTGACAGCTCAGAGCCTGGAGCCTGCTTCGGATTCTATGTCTCCCTCTCTCTATGCCCCTCCCCTGCTCGCTCTCTCTCTCTCAAAAAGAAACATTAAAAAAGTTGTTTTCAGTAAAACATAAAATAGGTACATATTTGGCCTTTGGTATATATGATGTATAATTTAAAAGCTCTATATGTCCCAGGCCTACCATAACAAAGCCCCACAAATTGGAGGGCTTGAAACAACAGAAATTGGGGCACCTGGGTGGCGCAGTCGGTTAAGCGTCTGACTTCAGCCAGGTCACGATCTCGCGGTCCGTGAGTTCGAGCCCCGCGTCGGGCTCTGGGCTGATGGCTCAGAGCCTGGAGCCTGCTTCCGATTCTGTGTCTCCCTCTCTCTCTGCCCCTCCCCCGTTCATGCTCTGTCTCTCTCTGTCCCAAAAATAAATAAACGTTGAAAAAAATTGTTTAAAAAAAAGAAACAACAGAAATTTATGCCCTCTCACCATATGCTTCTGGACACCTGAAACCTGCAGAAAGTGTGGGCTGAGCCGCACTCCTTCTGACGCCCCCAGTGGCTCTTGGTCTGTGGTCACAACCCTCCAATCTGCCTCCTCTGGGTGTGTCTGTGCCCTAATCTCCTTTTCTTAGAAAGTCACCAGTCATTGGATTAGGGCCACTCTAATGACTTCGTTTTAACTTGATTCCATCTGCAAAGAACCTATTTGCAAATAAGATCACAATTCACCGGTGTTGGGGGCTAGGGTTTCAAGGTTCCTCTTTGGGGGCCCCAGTCCAACCCCTAACAATATGGAAGGATGGGTAATGAAGAGTCTCTCCTATTCCTCCTGTCTGTCTCTGTCTTTGTCGGGTGGCCGAACATACAAGTATAGACGTCTACTACGTGTGTAAATATTTTTATTACAAATGGAAATATATTATACGCTCCGGTTCTGTCCCTGCTCTTTTCACTGCCTACAGCTTGGGAATCATCTCACGCTGGTCAATACGGAAACCGGCCTCAATCTCTTTAAAGCCTGTGAACGGTCCTTTGTAACGAAAGCACCATAACACATTAACCTGCCCCCTGTTGAACACAGATTGTTTCTGAAGAAGTTTGAATCACCACAGCGTAAGCACAAGAAAAATTATTAGTATTATTTTTTGCTTAAAACCTTCCTTCATAATTCTGATTTTTAAAAAAATGTTTTGAATGTTTATTTTTGAGAGAGAAAGAGACAGCATGAGCAGGGGGAGGGGCAGAGAGAGAGGGAGACACAGAATCGGAAGCAGGCTCCATCCAGGCTCTGAGCTGTCAGCGCAGAGCCCGAGATGGGGCTCGAACCCACAAGCCTTGAGATTACGACCTGAGCTGAAACCAAGAGTGGGACGTCTAACCAACTGAGCCACCCAGATTCCCCCGATTTAAAAAGTTGTTCGCGGCGTCCGACTCTTGGTTTCAGCTCAGGTTCTAATCTCACCGTCTGTGGGTTCGAGCCCCACGCTGGGCTCTGCACTGACGACACAGAGCCTCCTTAGGATTCTGTCTCTCCCTCTCTCTCTGCCCCTTCCCTACTTGTGCTGTCTCTGTCTCTAAATAAATACACTTAAAAAAAATAACATTGGGGCGCCTGGGTGGCTCAGTCGGTTGGACATCCGACTTCGGCTCAGGTCACAATCTCGCGGTCTGTGAGTTCGAGCCCCGCGTCGGGCTCTGTGCTGACAGCTCAGAGCCTGGAGCCTGTTTCAGATTCTGTGTCTCCCTCTCTCTCTGCCCCTCCCCCGTTCATGCTCTGTCTCTCTCTGTCTCAAGAATGAATAAATGTTAAAAAAAATTAAAAAAAAATAACATTAACATCAAAAACCTTTTATGGACCAACCACAGGGAAAAGGCATATATTCAAGGTTGTCTGAAGAAACAGCAATGCAGGGAGGAGGCCTGGGTTACAGCGGGCAGACTGGGGGGGAGTCCCAGGTCCTCCGTGGAGTCCCGTGTCTCCCAGCTCTCCCTGCCTCCAGCTCTCTCCCCTCCAGGGGCTGAGGACACAAGCAGCTAGCGAAGCCGGCCTGGTGTCTCCCACCCTGCACCGCGGCCTCTGTGAGCCCCAGTTTCCAAATCTGTGGTTCAGGGGAAACATCGAAGCAATCCCTGTGAGTCACAAACGTGATCTAATGGAGCGTCTTTGCCAGTGACTTTGAGTCAGAAATACATGTCGCATCCTTGCACGCCTTCACACCCGACCGAAACAAGCACTCACTATCTTTATTACGTGTGACAGATGCGGATTTTGGATTTTAGTCCATTTTCATCTAACGATGATTGGTTTCTCCGCCGTCAAGAGTTGGGACTTGCTATTTGAAAGCCCCTGCTGGAATAAAACCTTGTCAGGTAAACGAACTTGTACACAGTCAAGTGCCATGCTAATTGCAATGATTAGCATTCACACCAGTACCCCTCATTATCCTAATGGGCTAACATTTGGGAGTTGGGACCACGATCGATTTCCTTCCGTGTGGAGAGTGAGAATTAATCTGTCATCTGAATGGCTTTTCTTCCCGAGGTTTGGTCACCGAGCAGAGTTCAGGTGGCAAGGGACCCCCGTATCGTACCGTTAAGGGAAGAAAGCCAGCTCGGGAATGCCTTGAATCTCCTGGTGACTCTGGCCTAGAGAGTGGTAGGGAGAAGACACGGAGGGGACAGATGTCAGCGACAGTCTCGGTGCTCCGCTAGGGTGAAAGGAGATCACCAGGTCAAAGCCAGTCGATGGAGCATCGAAGCCCAGGCCAACACAAACAACATGCAGCCAAATCACTGAGCACACCCACCCAAAGGACATGGTCACGCCGGGGCCCAAATAGGACTCCCTGCTGTAAAGTCCCCTCTATAAACTAGACCATCTGGCGAAATCAGTCAAGATGAAACTCATGAATCCACGAGAATCAACCTTTTAGGAGAAAGATAACATAATCTATTCAAGAGAAGTGTCTAATTTCTGGAATCATTTGAAAGAAACACTTGGGGGGCGGGGTGTGCCTAAAGAAATGGAGACACTAAGGTTCCCCACCAAAGGCTGGGTTGGTCCGCTCGTGAAATTAAGAGGGATGTTCGGGAAGGAGCCATTCTCTTAGAAGAGTGGGCCAGAGCTATAGCCCCGCCCCCCAGATAGGATGTAAAGATTAGGGTTCTTTAGGCTGTTATCTTGAAATCCGTCTCCTCTAACAGAAGTGACGTCAGCCAGCCGTGTAGAAGTTGAGCGGAAGACAGGGACAGACCTGTCCCTTCAGAGATCAGTTTACAGGCAGAGGCTGCATTTTGTGGGCAGGAAAGGGTCTGGAGGGTGGAGGGGCTTGCCCAGGTCACAGGGCTAATCAGAAGCAGATCTGACATAAAAGCACCAGAGTTTCCTCATTCATTCTTTCTTTCTTTTCCCTCAAGGGGAAATTACTTCTCTTTGTTGCCTAGAACAATTGAGAAGTCCTGGGAGGCATACTTGCGGGTTGGCCAGTAACGAAATAGGCTGCCGGGAGAGGGGTCACACTTCCCCCACCCCCGCCCCCACCATGGAGATATTCCAAGAGAGGTTCATGAGCATTCAGGAACTTGGCCAAGGCCGAGCTCTCCTCCAGCAGCCCCAGGTGTAGCGCACTGTGTTGGGTGTCCAATGATCTGTATACCAGGAGGGGCTTGGACCAGCCAGAGTGACCGAGTGATCCCGAAGTCCCTGAGGGTCCTGTAACTTTTATGGCTAGCACTAAACCAAGAAAGATCCCGTGCATCTGGGAGTGGCTGGAAAAGTACCATTTTCTTCCTTTATTTTTCTAAATTAACAACGATGAAGATACATTCACACGGTGTAAAAAGACCAGACGGCACAGAAAGACCATGACAAAGTATAGAATGAAACGTAGGTCACGGGGCCCCTGGGTGGCTCAGGCAGTTTAGCCTCCAACTCTTGGCTTCGGCACCGGTCATGATCTCACGGTTCGTGAGTTCTAGCCCCACGTGGAGCTCTGTGCTGACAGTGCAGAGCCTGCTTGGGATTCTGTCTCTCCCTCTCTCTGCCCCTCCCCTGCTTGCGAGCTCTCTCTCGCTCTCTCTCTCTCAAAATAAGTAAGTAAACTTAAAAATAAAAGAAGGATGAAAAAGTCTCAACCTCCCTTTCTCCCAGTTTATTCCTTTTAACTTCTTTTGTGGAGCCTTCCAGAAAAATTGTTTTGCACAGAACACCACGTATATTTACACGCAGCATTTGTATCTACAAGTGAGTGTTTCAAAGTGGACAAGGGAGGGCACCGGGGATTAAAAAACACTGAAACTGTCCATAAGAGTTGTCAGCTATCAGTGTAGACAAGCTGGCACTCTCAGGAAGGAACGGTTCCAGCAGGAAAGTCAGCCAAGACGGGGTTGCACTGGGGACAGGACGGCCCACAGGAAGAGTTATCTTCACCTCTCTCTTGTGACTTGTCTAAACCCCCAGAGGTCCATGGATGTCCACGGAGGTCCTGAGGTAGTGCACGGTGTTTGGGTGAGGAGTCCTGAGTTCTGGGGCTGTCATTCCACAGCCCTGAGATTTTCCTCTTTGTCACAGAGAAACGGCCTTCGTGTCTCCCTTGATCCCTTCTTGTATTCTTTTGCTGTCTTGTGAGCAATTATCATAAAGGGTCAGGTAGGAACGCAGTAAGGTGGGGGGGGTTTAGCATGGTAATGTTGGGAGATGTCCGGGAGAGGGGCCACTGCCTGGTCCTTGCCTCAGTCCTGTGTGTGCCCTGGACCTCCTAGGGCTTCAGTTTCTTTGTCTGCGAGATCTCAGGACAAACTGTTCTCCAAGGGTCTTTCCAGTTCATTCTTCCATCCCCTCACTGGTTAATGCAAGCAGATACCTGTTAAGGAGCCCAGCACCCTGATAGCAGAGGTCCCCAACTTTCAGGTGCAGAGCTTCCCTGCCCCAGCACAGCAAAGGGAAGGGGACTGGTTAAGCCTGGTGCGGGCAAATAAAACACGTAGGGAACAGTCTAGAAACGTGTAGATTTACAGATGCAAGAATCAGGAGCATGAAAATCCTGAAATGCTGGGGGGTGAGGTGCCTCCCTTTGAAACCTGATCCAGGAAAATTCAAAGGACTAATAAAAGCATGTATGAAAGCAGTGAAGTCATGGCACGCATGGGGCTAAGGTTTGGACCACAGAAATCAATGAATTCAAATGCTCTGCAGCCTCTGGCCAAGGACACGGCCCTCCCTGGCAAGCTGAGGCGGGCATGACCTTCGGGGCTGACGTCAACGAGGACCACCCTTCCCTTTGGTGGCCGGACGCGACCTTGGGCGTGTGGGCGGCCGCCCGCCGGCTGTGGGCTGGGCACGCCGCGCCGCCCTTGCGAAACCCGAAACAGGCGGGGCCCGCGGAGGCGGCCGGGCGGGGCTTCGGGACCAGGGGGCGGGGCCCGGGCGTGCGCGCGTGCGCAGGCGCGGGTCTGGAGTTGGCGGAGTGCCCGGGGGTGCGCGCGCGCGTGTGGGTGTGTGGGCGGCGGGCGGGGTCTCGGGGGGGGGGGCGGGGTCCGGGGGCCGCGCGTGCGCAGGTGCGGGCCTGGAGTTGGCCGTGTGCGGAGCGGGGAGGGGAGGGAGGATGCGCGCGCGCGTGGGCGGCGGGCGGGGTCTCGGGCTCGGGGGGCGGGCCCCGGGCGGGCGCGCGTGCGCAGGCGCGTGCGGGCGGCGGCCGCGTGCCGGGGCGCGCGCGGGTGGCGGGCGGGGCCCCCCGCGGGAGTCCAGGGGCCGGCGGCGGCGGCGGCGGCGGCGGCGGCGCGGGCTGGGGGCGGGGCTCTGAGCCGGGCCGAGGCGCACGGGGCCAGGCGCGGCGGGACGTGAGGGGCGAGCGGCGGGGCCCGGCGCGCAGCCCGGCGCCGGCACCATGGAGGAGGACGACAGCTACGGTCAGTACGGCCCGCGGCGCGGCCGGGCAAGCGCCCCCTCCCGCGCTTCCTGCCGTGTCCGCCCGGCGCCTCCGGCTGCTCGGGCGGCTGGCGCTTCGCGGCGACGGCGGTGCGGGACTGGAGCCCAGGGGTCGGCGGTGTTCGGGGACCGGAGGCCGGGGTCGCGCGGTGTCTCCTGCGGGGGCCGCGTCCCCCTAGTTTCGGGCCTCCGTGGGGTCCGCAAGTTGTGTGCCGGGTCCGCGTCTTTGTTCGCGGGCGAGGAGCACACATGGGCGGCCACGGAGCGCACAGGCTTCCCCGGGGCGCTGCTGCGGGCGGGCTGCGGGGAGCGGGCGCCGTCGGGCGGGCTCCGGCCCCTCCGCCGGCCCCCGGCCCCCGGCCCCCCGGGAGCTGTGCCAGCCCCCCGCGAAGCCCGGCCGCGCTTCGGGAACACCCAAGTTTGCGCTCCCGCGGGTGCGCGGGGACAGATCGCCCTGCACGGCGTCCCACTTGACAGTTCCCACATTGCCCTCCTGCGACCCTCACCACCCCCCCGGCCCCCCGAACCGCTGGTGGCCGGCAGCCGGCGCATTCCCCCCTCCAAACAGCCTGAAACTGCGGGGCTCGCCGCAGGTTCCTTGGGAATTGAGTAACATTGTATTCGGGAGGAATTTCGGAAAGAACTGGCAACTAGGACGAGGGGCGAACTTGGGTGGTTTTGGTAGCCGCGCAGGAGGCAGCCCCATTTACAGCGCTTGTGCGGCTCGCTGGAGCCGGTCCGGGGGCAGTCGCGGAGGCAGGTCTGGTGTCTTGTGTTTATTTACAAGTAAGGCGTTGTGGAGCTGTTGGCTGTGGAAGAGGGGGGCCTGTGACCCGCAACTTGACCCCGAGCTGCGCGCCGGGGAATGTGCAGCTGCTCTCTAGACCCACTGGCAGCTCAAGTCCGGAGCGCGTTGGGGATGGCGACCGTCAGACGTCCCCGAGTTACCTTCCAAAGAGAAGCCTTCTGTGCGCTCCTTTTTGTGATGGGGGGGGGGGGGGATCACCCACTGGCTGGCCTCAGAGGATCTTTCCGCCCCTCCTGCCTCCTCTTTTCTGCACATGAGAAGCTTCGCCTGCTGCTATTTTCTCTTCCTTCTCTTGCCACTGAATCTGTGTGGGACCCCGGGGTTCTGCCAGGCTTTCTTCTTGCCCTCTGCTAGTGTTCTGACCCGCCAAGCGGGGCAGGAAGCTGTCGGTCTGGTTGCTTTTAATGCAGCGACCGCTTTGCCAACGGGCATGCGGTGAATTTGTGCTTGGAAGGGGTAAATGGAAGCGGGCGGATTGGTGTCCTGGGGCAGCTGTACCGGATTAGCACAAACTCGATGGCTCGGAACAACATACATTGATGCTCGTGTCGTTTTGGAGGTCACGAGCCCACATTTGGGTCTCGCTGGGCTGCCGTCAAGGTGTTTGCAGGACTGTGTTCCATTCTGGGGGGCTCTAGGGGAGTATCCATTTCCTTCTTGAGCTTCTAGAGGCCACCTTAATTCCTTGCGGGGGGGGGGCGCCTTTCATCTTCAGAGCCAGCAGGTAGCCTCTTCTCGTTCCTCTCTGACCTCTGCCCCTTCTTATCAGGACCCTTGTGATTACATTGGACCCACTGGGACGGTCCAGCTTAGCAGGGGTACTCCGCAGGGGTAATCCCACGTTTGCCACCTAGGGTAACACAGTCATCAGTTTTGGGGGCCGATATTCTGCTGACCACACGTAAAGATGAGAAAGAAGTCTATTCTTCCCCTTTCTGCAGTTAAAAATGTCATCTTCTTTGTATTTTGGTGGAACCAAAAACGTTGGAATTAAAGAAGATTCCCCACCCGTAGGGCTCACCACACAAGTACCTAATAGCTACGAAGAATAAGAATGTCAGTTCTTTGAGGGTTGTCTCCGTCCCCAGAGCGGCGGTTCCCCTCCCGGGTTTTACAGGGAACCCACCTTGCGGGGGTAGGACACGTGGGGTGCAGACTCATAGAGCACACAAAATGCGCGCCCAGACGGTCTCTCGGCACCTCCAACCTCCGTGGTGCCGTGAGTTAGCCTAGCGCACAGGCCCTGTTTTTAACGTTGTGTCTCAGGGGAAGGATTGTGGTTTCCTGGCTGCCATGTGGTCATGAAACACTTCTGGAACAGAATTCGTTCATAACACGCTGAAGACAGAGGATGAGTTTTAGACTTTCCCTGTTCAATTACAGAGAACTTAAAGCACTAATAGAACGGCCTTTTTTTTTTGAATGTTTATTTTTGAGAGAGAGAGAGCGAGCAAGGGAGGGGCAGAGAGAGAGACACACACACACACACACACTGAATCCGAGACAGGCTCCAGGTTCCGAGCTGTCAGCACAGAGCCCGACGCGGGGCTCGAACCCACGAACCGCGAGATCGTGACCTGAGCCAAAGTCGGACGCTCAACCTACCGAGCCACCCAGGCACCCCCAGAACGGCCTTTCCCGACTGTGGACTCCGGTGTTCTGTAGACCCAGTGACCACACCTTCGAGTTCGGATGCCCTTCCTCTCGTAGACGCGCCCTGTAATGCCGTCTGTTTAATTCAGAGGTTCTTAACTCACTGGACATGTATCGGGTGCTTCGCACGGTGCACGTGGTGGGGCACAATGGACTGTGAGGACCCGGGCCAGGGGGTAGGAGGAGAGTTCAACAGAAGTCCCCTTCGGGCTTTGTTTTCTTTGAAAACTGTGGAATTGGTGATTTTCTAAAAGCTTAATTGACGTTGGAAGAGAGGTGTGCCTATTGCTTGTGGCTGGTCGATCTTTGTCCCCCAGTTTCTTTCTAAACACTGTGAAATAATGGGGACTTTTTTTTTTAAAGGGTCACGCTCTCTTCTTAGGTCACCATTCTTTGCGGATTTCACAGTTCTCTTTGCAAGAGGAAGAGGGATTTTTGCCTTCGTAGATACCCTGCCCAAGAAAAGACTCCGTGACCATTCCCCTTGGTGCCTCCTGAACTTGAGCGGACATTGTAAACCTTCAGGCCACCTCTTAGCGGGCCTCTGGGGCCCTCCCGAAAGCGTACGTGAAAGTTTTTGTGCATGTGCGTATTTGGAGGGTCTTTAGCTTGGTTCTCGGGAGGTTCTGACCCAGGAATCGCGGTTCCAGAGTCCCCGTGTATTGTCCACCTCTCTCTCGGGACAGATTGTGAGGGAGAGGTGGGCAGGCCCATCCCGTAGTGACTTTGGAAGCATTAGCCGTCAGGATTCTGTGTCACAGTTCTGACATCAGACCATCAAATATCTGAGCAGAGCCGCTGAAGATCTTTGAACCCGTGGTGCCATGTATGGCCTTTACTTCTCGAACACAGCTCCTACTCTCCTTGCTTTCCATTAGCTTCAGACTTGTCCCAAGTTTCGCCATGAGGGAGAACTGGCCTGTAAGGAGTAAGCTTCTGTGTGAAGGACACGCTGACCTCAGCCAGGGCCCGACTTCCGGCATCAGAAGACGAAACGAGGTGTGGGCAGTGGGGTGCGTGGGCGCTGCTGTGGCAGGGGTGGGAGCCCCGTGCCTTCGGGGGAGATTTGCTGTCTCATCTCTGTGCCTCGGGGGCAGGCCAGCGTGGGGTTGGGACCCAGCACAGACCCCTCGGCAGCCATTGAGGGAACAGTAGTAGACTGAACTGGGTTCCATGCTGCAGAAGTTCATGTTCAGTGGTTAAGTTTTTGCCTGCCGCTCTCCATCCCAAACAGAAACAGGAACACCCCTCTGTACGCGTTTGACCCTGTGCCAGACCAGTTTTCCTTTTTTTTTCCCCCGGTGATAATGGTGTCTTTCGTTGTTCTCAACTTCAGTTACACGCTTAGTGATTTGCCTTTATGGAAAACAATACAGTTCTATGAAGTCAGGGCTTCCTTAGAAAAATCTGGAACATAAGGTTACCATAATTATACATTTTGTGGTCTTTAAGGTAGATTTCCAGGGGTGATATTAACCTGTCAGAGGCGATAAACATTTTTAGAATTCTTGGTACATGGTGCCGACTTGCTTTCCAAAAGGGCTGTACAGATATACCCTGTTCCTAGCGATGTATGGGGGAACGTGTTTGAGTATCACGGCAAGTACGCCACTGGTGAGGATTTGCATTTGAAAGCTTTTTTTTTAAAGGAAACAAATCTACTGGTTACAAAATGGCACCTCGTTAAATCACTAGCTGGGTTGAAAGATTCTTTTGCATTTTTGCGTATTATGACCTGCGTGTTTGTGTGGGATGAGGGCTTCTTTATTTACTTACCTGAGATTAACTTTTTTTGTGTGGCTGCGAACAAACGAACTGACTGTTTTTCTCACTCTGATGTTTTCAGCATGGGGAAAGATTTTGGGGTTGGGGTGAGATTTTGCCCAATGGTGGTGGTCACCTGTTTATCTTTTTTTAATTGTTTCTCTTTTTTATTTGAAAGGGTTCGTTTATTTTGAGAGAGAGTGTGAGCAGCGGAGGGGCAGAGAGAGAGGGAGAGAGAGAATCCCAAGCAGGCTCTGTGCTGTCAGCATCAGAGCCCGACACGGGGCTTGAACCCACGAACCTGTGAGATCATGACCTGAGCCCAAATCAAGAGTTAGACGCTCAACCGACTGAGCTACCCAGGCGCACCTAATTTTTCTCCTAAAGATTGAAGATCTCTCAACCCATATATTGTCTTCTGGCCAAATACAAACGTTTCCTTTAGAGGAGAACTCATGAGTTAGGTAGCTCTTACAGGTCTGGGTTATGATGATACTTGGGTCGGTCCGTGGGATCTTAAGGCTCATACCCGTTTCTTTCTAAATGTCCCGTGTATTAATCACAAGCAGTCTTGCCAAATGGGTTTTCCTTAATGTGTTTCAAACATTCAAGATCAGGTAGTTCTACGGAAAGAACCGGAAGGAGAGTGCCTCCCAGTTCAAGGGTGAGAGCGAACCCACGGGTCAGTTGGCGAGGGTGAGGCCGACGTGCGGGCGTGTTGCCCTGGATTGTGGGGCAGAGGTTCAGCGTGGGGCCGGGTGGCTGCCGGAGTCCGCCCCCGAAGACCTGTCCGCCCCTTTCCTGTTCGCCCTCCAGCACGAAAGGCTCGGACAGCGGGCTCCTGGAGACAGTACTTTGCCCGAACCTGTCCATTGGCTTTGTTGCCACACTGCCTCTTGATTGTCTAATTATTGTTGCTTAGTTTCAGTTGCAATAATAGAGGCACGGAGGAGGTGGAAAATGATTTAGAAATGTTCAAGAAGTGAGTCCCACATCCTCTGAAACTGCTGGTCATGTTGTTTTGCGGGTCTCTCTGCACTAAAAACACGTAAGATAGGCTGAAGGCTGTGTAGGGGATTTTTGTTACCCGTCCTTATCCAGGATGGTGTGGCAGTGTCTGTCTCTGTGATGCTGAGGTGGCCGTGAGCTGCTTTCCGAGCTGCCTGGCTCCTTTAACAAGGGTCAGGACATGACTTTCCTTATCTGAGTCTTTTCCTGTTTTTTACCTTTTTTTTTTTTTTTTTTTTTTTAAGTCTTCAAGGTTTCCTATTTCAGAAGAGTCCTTTCTCTGGCATCGTTACAGTGCATATTATAATTATTAATGCTGGTGCGAAGGAGGGAATCGGTGTCCTGCTATTAAAACACCTTTCCTCTTCGGTAGTACCGTCGTAGGCCCGTCTGGGCAAGCAGTTCGGAAGCGCGTATTTGGTCAGCCAGCCCCCCCCGCTGCCCCAGCGTGCAGCCCCCGTTGGCAGGCGTGCTTGGAGCCTAGAAGACAGACGTGGAGGCCTTGAGGGCGAGGGTCAGAGCGCGTGTGGCAGGTGTGAAAACCCTGGGTAAGCAGCTGGAGGAGTCCTGCCTGGAGCTGGGGTCGAACCGGACTGGACGGACGACAGCTCTCAGAACTGGGCTCTAGAAGCCCGGTCGGTGCCAACTAGGTGAAGATGGCAGGGAAATGACATGTCAAGCAGAGAGAGTGAGCCAGGGCCAGCTCAACTGAGGTGGAAATGGGGAGGTCGCGTGCTGAGAAGAGGGCGAAGGCTGTGCTCCTGGGCAGGGACGCCCAACCGACTGAGCCCCCCAGGCGCCCCAAACACCAAAATGTGTATTAAAAAAAGACTATAGGGGTGCCTGCGGGGCTCAGTCGGTTGAGCGGCCGACTTCAGCTCAGGTCGTGATCTCACAGTCCGTGGGTTCGAGCCCCGTGTCTGGCTCTGTGCTGACCGCTCAGAGCCTGGAACCTGCTTCGGATTCTGTGTCTCCCTCTCTCTCTGCCCCTCCCCTGCTCGTGCTCTGTCTCTCTCTGTCTCAAAACTAAAATAAAACATTAAAAAAAAATTAATACACGTTTTGAAAATGATTCTGAGCCAGTCTTGAATTACAGGATTCACTCGCGGCTCCTCGAGCAGGACCGGGCTCAAGTTCTTCTGTGTGTGGGGCTTTTGTAGCCAGCAGCTGCCGGGGCCACGTGTGTGTTTGCACCTATTAGCTTAAGTTACTTTAAGTTCTGTGTTTCCCTGGAACACGGCTTCCAGCAGCCCTAGTGACTGAAATTAAGAGGATATTTTGATTTCTAGCTGTGTTCTCGTGTTTCTGGCTGCCTGCTGGACGGTCCCCTTGGCCGTACATCCCCGTCTCAGATTCCGTGTGTCTGAAGGTGTCCTGCCTCTCCAGTCTAGTCCTCCCTCCAGACTTTTCCTTTGTGTTTTTTTTTTTTCACTTTTACCACCATTACCTATCACCCCAATTATTCATGCTTGGAAAGACATTTGATTCATTCTCTTTCTTGCCATCTGAATTGTTTTCCAGCTACCCATCCGTCTTTCTGCCTGTTGAGCATTTTTTTCATTACCTTCTTGGTGTCAGGGTGTTTGCTTGAATTTTAAAATACAGGCCTGCTTTCAGGAAGCTCCTAGTGGAGTTGACATGTTGAAAAATTTCAAGACCGTACGGCAGGAGCTCTGATGGACACGTGAGCAAATGCTGTGGGAGTCTGGAGGGTTCGGTTTTCACTGTGCTGGGTGAGCGAGAGTTCGGGGGCGGCGGGGGGAGGGGAGCACCTGGCTCTGGGGCCGGATGAGATGAGTTGGGGGCACACCAGAGCACAGCAGGAGTTCACAGCCGGCTCTGCGCGGAGTTCCTGCCGAGCACTTTGCCTGAGTTCTCCTTCGGTCCTCAGGGTGATCCTGCAAGGGAGGAGCACAGAGCCTGCCCCTCCCCAGGTGAAGAGGCCGCTGTGTATGTGAGGTGGCCTCACCGATAGGCGGCAGCCAGATTCGCAGACCCGAAGTCGCTTCTGCTGTGCCGTCTGCTCATTCCTATTCCCCATTATTTCAGACCCCCTTTCCCACTTCCTCTGGACCCTCTGTGCTTTGTATCAGCTTTCTAAGCTCTCTGTTTCTCCTGGAATTGGGGTGCGGAGTTCTGTGTCTTGATATAGTTTGGGTAGTTTTGTAGTTACAGCCTACATTGGGGGTCATTAAACAGATTTAGATTGAAAGAGCCCGCTGTTAATTTTTTTTTTTTTTCAACGTTTATTCATTTTTGGGACAGAGAGAGACAGAGCATGAACGGGGGAGGGGCAGAGAGAGAGGGAGACACAGAATCAGAAACAGGCTCCAGGCTCTGAGCCATCAGCCCAGAGCCCGACGCGGGGCTCGAACTCCCGGACTGCGAGATCGTGACCTGGCTGAAGTCGGACGCTTAACCGACTGCGCCACCCAGGCGCCCCATAAAATGGGTGGAAATTGGAAGGTTCCAATTCCAGTTGGAGGGAAATTGGAAATGGGTTCCACAGGAGGCCATTCTTGCCCTTCATCTGTTGGATGGTGTCGGTTTCGAGGTCAGCGTTCCCTCCCAGGGCCTCTGGTGACCCGGGCTTGGTGTGGTGGCAGGGGTGTGACGGGCTGGCCTTTGATGAGTCCCGAGAGCCAGAGCTTGTGTTGTGGTTGGGCAGCCAGAATGTCAGCGAGCAGTGGGGTCACCAGGTGACAGTTAACGTAAGTGATCCCCCCCTCCCCCCCCCGCCCCTTACAGATCGATCGTACTGAAGTTGGCCTCTCAGCCACTTACAGGGACCTTTCATGACACTCCTTGCCTTTTCGCCCTTGTGATGAAATAGAAAAGGCTGTTGAGAAAGGAAACGTCAACAGTGAAGTAGGAGAACGCGGCTGGAGAATAGTATTTCTTCGGGTGAATGACAGAGCGTCTTCCAGCGTCTTCCCACCTGAGGCTCGGACTTGGCAGCTTTGTCTCCTGTCCGGGGAGAGGCCGGCGTTTGAGCAGGGCCCCCTCAGGACAGCGGTACCCTGGAGGGGTCACCGAGGATGCTGACACAGGGCTTCAGCTCTGCGGGCTCAGAGACAGACTTTGGGGGCCTGGATTCCTAACCGTGACGCGAGATTGCCCATTTAGTGCCGTGTTTGAAGGAGTTTTAAAAGCCGGCTTTTGCACATTTGGCTCTCGCCGGCCATCCCTCGGAGCTCCCACAGGGGGCCTGCGGTTCAGGACAGTGGGGGGCCTGGGGCGCACCTCCCAGTTCCCAGCCGGGGGCCCTCATCCTCCTGTCAGGGCCACACTGGACGGAGAGGGAGGCGGCACACAGCTTCTGGGTGACCTGGGCCGTCTCCTTGGAGCCGAGGAGCCTCCGGGGCTCCTGGTCTGGGATGCTCCCCTCAGGGCGCTTCTCCTCCCTTGTCCCCATGACTTGTCCTGATGTGGAACCGCTTCTTCTTCAGCCCGTTCGGTAACTTTGACAGCGACCTTCAGGGATTTGCCTCTGTGCCCAGACGAAGCGTGGAGGAAAAGAAGTTCTGAAGAGTCTTAGGATTGTAATTGGAAGATGATTTCCTGGATTTCCGATAACCCCACAGAACTAGGGACGCCCCCCTGGACTAGGTGGTCTGACTCTGGCCGTGGCCGCGGGGCGCGGGGAGGCTCCTCCACCGCTGCTGGCCTCGGCACCTGCTGACCTCAGCGAGGCCCCCCGGGTCCGCTGCTCGCAGGTCTCTGCCCGCCCGCAGGGGGCCTCTCGCTGGCTCTTCCCCCCGGCTCGGATGCCTTCCTCCCCACGTCCTCCCGGTTCGTGCCCTTGCCCGCCAGCCTCGGCTCGTCCCTAGAGCACCTGCCGGCAGTCACGTGACTGCGTCCACTCCGTCTCCACCGCCTCGGCGTCTCTGGTTACCGGCCGGGCCCCAGGTGCCCGGCGCCGGCCCGGACCTTGTGGGCTCTCGGAGTGCGTTGAAGGAGTCGCTCCGGCCGTCTCTCCGTCTGTGGCCGACAGGGAGACGAAGGCCACTGAAGGGGCCCGTGGCTGCCCGCGAGGTGCAGTTGAGATGAGAACGTAGCCCTTCACCTCACTTGTAAAATGTCCCGCTTCGTTCCTCTGTTGTCCCGTGCTTTGTTCGGGGGCTCGGTTCCTGCGGCAGCTGGCTGTGGCCGTGACCCAGGGGGAGGCTCCGCGCCGCTGAATTGCCGCTGAGCTGCGGGGAGGGTTATGGAAGCGCTTTCCGTGCGGTCTTAAAAAAGGAACATTGAGGCGAAAAATAGGGTTATTCTGCTCTTGAAAGACGAGTGCGGCAAGGAGGTTCTTTAAGAGGGGCTCCCGCAGGGGTGCCTGGGTGGCCCAGTCGGTTAAGCGTCCAACTTCGGCTCATGATCGTGATCCGTCCGGTCCTTGAGTTCAGGCCCCGCGTCGGGCTCTGTGCCGACAGCTCGGAGCCTGGAGCCTGCTTCGGATTCTGTGTCTCCCTCTCTCTCTGTCCCTCCCCTGCTCATGCTCTGTCTCTCTCAAAAATAATAAATAAAATAAAAAAAAAAAAATAGGGGCTCCTGCATTCTACAGGAGGTGATTTGTGGTGTGGGCTTACTTTATTCTAGGAAGCGTTGACGTGTTTGACAAATGCCTGATAAGGAGTAGACCTAGGTTACCAATTTTTCTTCAGGATTAAAAAGTCAGGCCTGGGTGGCTTGGTCGGTTAAGTGGCCGACTTCGGCTCAGGTCACGATCTCGCGGTCCGTGAGTTCGAGCCCCGCGTCGGGCTCTGTGCTGACAGCTCAGAGCCTGGAGCCTGTTTCAGATTCTGTGTCTCCCTCTCTCTGACCCTCCCCTGTTCATGCTCTGTCTCTCTCTGTCTCAAAAATAAATAAAACGTTAAAAAAAATTAAAAAAATATATATATATATTAAAAACAAAAAAAAAAAAAAAAAAAGGAAAGCAGCCGGACATGGCGGCGGAAGGCTGCTCTGACTCGGGATCGCTTCTGGATGTGCCCTCGTGTGTCGGCGAGGCGGGGACAGTGACTTTGCTGTATTTGTATTCTCTTCCTGTGGCTGCCGCTCAAAAGATCGCACGCTTACTGGCTCCAAACAACACAGATTTATTATCTTATTGTCCCGAGGGTCACGAGACTGGGTCTCACTGGGCTAAAACCAAGGTGTCAGCAGGGCCAGATCCTTCTGGAGGCTCCTGGAGAGATTCTTCCCTTGCCCTTTTCACCTTTCAGAGGCTGCCTGCGTCCCTCGGCCCCTGACCCCTCCCTCCATCTCAGAGCCCGCAGTTATTGCTAAGCTCTTAATCTCATAATCCTGATCCTGAGTCCCCTGCCTCCTCCTCCTATATACGAGACCCTGGTGGTTCCGTTGGGCCCGCCAGACGATCCGGGATCATCTCCCCATCGTCGGGACAGCTGGTGCGCTGCCTTCACTCCCTCTGCGTCACTTCCCCTTCGCCGTGTGATTTAACAGATCCACACGTTCCCGGGACTAGGCTGTGGACATCTTTGGTGGTTCTGCCGACCACATCCGCCCTAGGACTTTTGTCCCTGGCTGTTTCTAGGGAGGGAAGTGTCCCACGTGGACAGTGAGGATTACAGTATGGATGGAGACTTGGTCTGCTCTTGGTAAGCATTTCTGGTTCTGGAAGAGCATTCCTGATTCAAAGGTGGAGGAGAGCACGTGCAGAGCAGCCATGAACTTTGACCCGTCCATCCTGTTTCTGCTTCTCAGCAACCCTGTTTGTCATCAGACGACCAGAGAACAAAGACCATGTTTGGTCAGAAGGCTGTGTTGTTGCTGCCGATTCTTAGGAATGTTTTTGTACTTTCTTCAAGAGTAAGGAGAATTTTTCCAGGTTCCAGGTAATGGAAACATCCCTGCACAATGGTGCTTGATAGGAAAAAGTTGTTCATTATTCTGGACGGAGATACTGGCATGACGTGATTTGGAGATCATTTTCCCAGGCATCTGCCCTTTTTTCGCATCTCAGTGGACATCTCCTTGCGTGGGGGAGGCGGGCTAGGGGCATTTACTCTTGCACAGATTCGTGCCAGAGGCTCATTTGGTTTAATTTGCACCCCAAATAGATTTCAAGGATACGAAACCAAATTTTTGGCCAGATACTACTGTTCTTTCTGAAGGTCCCGTTTTCTTAGACACATAGATGTGTGCGTATTTATAGCATTCTACTAAGAGGAATTTAAACTTCTGCTTTAAAAAAATTATAAAGATAATACATCTTTATGGTAAAAAGTCAATTGCCAGAGAAAAGCACATAGTTAGAAGTCAAGTTTGATTTTTAAAGGGATTTTTGTAGGCTCTAGGACGTTTGCACAATTTTAGTTCTCTGCCGTATCCCCAAGGTCGGTTGCTTTCCACACAAAAGTAGGTTACACCTCACCTGATTTCAGCCTGGAGCCACGGGACTGAAGGAGACAGTCCCTATGAGACTGGGTGGCACTTGGAGAAAATCAGAATCTCAGGACGGTTTGACCGCGTCCTGGTGAACACGGACGTGCGCCAGAGCGTCGCTGCGAGAGCCAGAACTTGGAAACCGCTGACTGTTCACCAGTGAAGAGACGGTTCAGTACATCGTGGTGTGTTTGTGTTGCAGAATACTAGGCTCCCCTCTGTGTGTGCAGGTGCGGGGGATGGCCGATCGATGCGGAGTGAGAAAACAGGTGGCTCGTGAGGTATCGTGTTTATTTGAAAAAGTACGTATTTTATCAGTTCACGTGTGTGTGTGCCAAGAAAACCTCGGTCGCCTTTGTGAGGATCCAAGTCAGACCCGGAAACCAAAACAGAGCTGCAGACGGGGGACAGGGCGGGGGGCGGGGCAGGGAGGAGGTGCGGGGCCGGTGAGGGTGGAAGGAGTGGAGAAAAGTCCGGTCTTCTGGACAGTCGGGGGAAATGATGGTGGCTGAATAATGCTTATTTTGGGGTGGATTTTGGTTTTGAGAAGTGATGCCGTCAGACTTCCTTGGGTTCTGTATAGCTTTTAGAAAGATAGGGATGTGGTACACGGTGTGTAAAATTCCCTTTTAGTTCTATTTAAAAGTCTCGCAGTCTGTGGGATAGAGGGATTTTTTGTTGGCCTTAAGAGAAGGCATTCAAACTCGTAAAATGTCATCGATCGCGTTCTTTGTTAATCTGTAAAAACCTGACTATTTGGATAAGAGGCCAGGGTCAAGATATCAGTGGTCAAAAAAATAAATAAATAAATAAATAAAAGGAATTCACTGTTTCCTGAATTTTTGGTTTTAGATATCCCCATTTGTAAAATCACCACGTAGTTTCCAGTTCCGCCTGGAGACCTGTTCTAGTCGGAGCAGGCAGGTGTCTTAGGAAGATGAACATACGAGTGTTCATCTACCTATCTGAAGCTCGTCGTCTTGTAAATTGGGACAAGCGTGGTGTGGTTCCCATCCCTGGCTCATCTGCAGAATCGCCTGGGTGGTTTTTTTTGTTTTTTGTTTTTTTTTTTTAAGAAATCAGTGTTTTCCGGGGCCCCACTTGAGCCATACCTACTAAACCAGGGCCCTCCAGGGTAGGATCCAGGAATGAATGAATGAATGAACACACACACGTTGTCAGAGCTCCTAAAAGCTCCAGGAGCTCAGAATGCAGAGGAACCTCACACCTCCCCCCGGGGTGGGTGGTGGTAGCCCTGGCTTGGGCTGGTGCTCCAGAGACCGATCTGATCTCATCATTTCCCACGTCCATGGCGAGCAGTGACGGTGTGAGGGTTTGTGTGTCCCAGGTTGTAGGAAGTGCCCTCCAACTGTAACCGGCTGATTGATGAGGTTTTGCTTCAGGCGGTTCAGAATTCCCCTTCGAGCGTTTTGAGCTTTCAAGCAGAGGTTGGTTTTTTGGGGTTTTCTGTTTTGTTTTGTTTTTTTAGTTTTTTTTTCTTTTAACGTTTATTTATTTTTCAGAAAGAGGGAGAGGCCGTGTGTGCACCAGAGCAGGGAGGGGGCAGAGAGAGGGAGACAGAGGATGCCAAGCAGGCTCCGCACCCTCAGCACAGAGCCCAAGCCCGGGTGGAACTCACGAACCTGTGAAACCCGAAATCAAGCATGGGCTGCCCAACCAGCTGACCCCCCAGGCGCCCTCAGGCAGAGGTCTTTAAGTAGAGGCTCAGCGGATCGAAGGAGAAGAAAAAAATCCAAAAAAACCCCCACAGAGCCAAGTTTGGGGTTTTTTTTTTTTTCCTCCTTTATCGAAGCTGCGAGGTGTAGCTGCCTCCCCACCTCAGGTTCCCCAGGTGTCTGTGGTTTTCGTTTCGTTCCTTTTAGAGACGCCGTCCCTCTGTCGTTCTGTTGCCAGGCGGCCCCTGGGCTCAGGCCCTCTTTCCGCTCTGATCCGTCCGGCAAGGGAAGCGGCCTGAAAAGAGCCTTCCCCTCTGCCCCTTGGGACCTGGCTTGCCAGGCGCGGGAGCCCGCGCGAGAACTGAGCCCAGTCACCTTGCCAGTGTCTTCCGGCCGCCTTCCCTCCCCTCCGGGCTCCTGGAAGGTAGCCTGACCCTCGGCCGCGTTAGGCGGCTTGCGAGGGTTGTCTGGCATCGTGTGTGTCCTTCTTACTTTGTTGCCACTTGGGCGGACTTTGGAAAATTCTTACTAATGGAGGATTTCGAAAATGCCAAGTGGAGGGAAGAGTGTAATTAGCTCGTTACTTGTGTACATTTTGGTGTAATTTCCTGCAGAGTTTATTTTTTTATTTTTTTTTTCTGTGCTGTCAGCCCGCCTAAGTCCCTTTGGAAAAATGTACAATTAAAAAGTAAACCTAAAAATGGGCTCCAGTCATTCTGCAGACTCCGTTGTAGCTTTCCAGGTGTGCTTTTCTCGGCCGTTAAAATGTGTATGTGGACAGTGTTTTAGCGGCATCTGTCAGGGCAGGGCCCCATCCTCATAGAGGACACCAGGCCAGCTGGCCGGCCGCAGCCTTGCGGGGGCTGGAAGCAGGTAGGGAGACACTGGGTCACGAGCGGCGCTGCGTTCAGCGGGACCTCAGCCTCCCTGGCCCGAGTCCCACGGGGTGACGCGACGGGCCCAGACGAGGGCCACGCTTGAATTGGATCCGTCTGCAGTTGAGGGGCCGAGGACCAAGCACCTTTGGTAGCGAGCAGCGGACGAGCCAGACCCCCTCCCCTGGGAGCCAGCGAGTTGCGCTGTGGTCTCCTTGACCAACCAGATGTGGCCGAAGAGACGTGCAGGGACGCCTGGGTCCCCTGGCGGCCCGCCTCTGCCAAACGCCGCACGTGTGGGTGCACCACCATTTAATTAGTTACCCCTCTTGTTGGTTATTTAGAAGTTTCCACTTTGGTCCCACGACAGGGTCATCCCTATAACGTTGGTGGTAAAACTTCACCCACATTTCTGAGTATTTTCTTAGGCTAGATTCCAGCAAGTACGATCCGTCCCTTTCACAATTGCATCTCACATGAGTGTTTGATTGTATTAGTTTGCCCTCCCGACACTGAAGTGTTTTATTTTTAATTTATTTTTATTCCTCGTTTTTTTTAAAGTAGGCTCTACTCCCAACATGGGGCTTGAACTCACAACCCCAAGATACGGGGCTTGAACACACAACCCCGAGATCAAGAGTCCAACGCTCCACTGACTGAGCCAGCTGGGCTCCCCTTATTGAATTGATTTTTAGTCATTGGCTTTTTGATACAATGTTTAAATCTTCTTTTCTTTCTCCTCTCAGTGTTGGAGTGAACATTGGCTGTTCTAAGAGCTTGTCTAGTGTCTGCGTGAGTCAGCGCGGAGATTGTAGCCGTTTAACCCCGGGTCCGTTTGAATGTATTCACAGCTATTTATTGAGCATCTGTTGGGAGCTGGGCTCTGTGCAGGCCCTGGGGTTGGGCATGAGCAGAGCCCTCAGGGACCTTAGGCTGTAGATAGAAGAAGCTGGTTTTCTGTGGATAGTGTGTGTCATCTAATTTCATTTCTCCGTTGAGTTCAGATGAGGGCTTCTTAATAAAGTTAAGGTGGGAACCCATCTGCCTTCAATTTCGTGGATTGTCGTAGGCATCATTTTTCTCATGCTTAAAAAAAATTTTTTTAAGTTTGTTTATTTTTGAAGGAGGAGGGGCGGAGAGAGAGGGAGAGGGAGTTCACACGAATCATGATGTCGTTGTGAACAGATAGGTTTTTAAAATCGTTTATGGTAGGAGAGAAGACCATCTCTGTTCAGACAGGGACACCGTGGTTGAAAGGAGCTTGACTTTTTTTGCTTCATAACTCCCCCCCCCCAATTTTGCCAAAAGGCATTGTTACAGATCCTTCATCGGTCAGCCTAAATTTTATTTAAAACTGGCCATCTTGTGCCTTGGGCAGATTCTCTGTCTTCTCTAAGGGCCACTGGACTGGGGTAATGACGCAGTCCTACCTGCCTCTCAGGGTCAGATGAAGGGTCCAGTGAGGTGCTCCGTGTACGTCAGTTGGGGAGTCGACATGCACAGGTGCCTGGGGAGTGTCAGCACCCGTGGCCGTCACCAGCAGCCGCCGCCCAGGGCTTCATGGGCTCCACAGTAGTCCGACACACCAGAGGTGACATTTAAATGTCTTTAGTCATAAGGAATACATTATTTCCCACTTGACTGTTGCAAGAAACTCTTCGGGTTCCCTTTTCTTGTAGTTTTTTTTTTTTGTAATTTAACGCATACTTACCTATGGTAAACTGTATCCATTCATGATTTTATTTTATTTAAACTGTATCCATTTGAAGTGTGCAGTTTGATGAGATGTATCTGACAGATTTTTGCCCCCGTGAAGGCACAGTTGCGGTGAAGAGGTGAAGATCCGGAACACTTCATTGCCCTGAGAAGATTCTCCCTTGTCTGTTTGCAGCCCAGCCCTCCCTCCCACGGATCTGCCTTTTGTCACTACAGATTAGTCTGCGTTCCCCAGAATTTTATATTAATGGGATCATACAATGTATTCTCTTGCGCCTGGCTCTCACTCAGCGTGAAGTGTATGAGATCATTGTTGGGAGTGTCAGTCTTCCCTTTTTATTGCTGAGTTATTTTATTTCTACTATCTGCACAGACCACATTTTATTCATCCATTCACCTGTCACGAAGATGTGGATTATTTCCAGTTTGGGGCCACCGTGAATTAAGCTGCTGTGAGTGTGTGTGTGCAAGTCATTGTGTGGGCGTCTTGGGTTAGTACCGGTGGAACGGCTGGGTTACACGGCAGGGTTTTTCTTTTCCCTCGAAGATGTTTTATGTAGAATGTAATAGAGGTAACAAGGACTGGTGTGTGCAAATGGTATGCAACAGTCCCGAAATAAGTGTTAGAAAAGCTTTTACTGATTGTAAGCGTAACGTGCCAGTCTGTTACAGAACGTTTTAATATATTTTGCATCAAATAAGAAAATCAGCATTTACCCCCCCCCAAAAAAAGTCACAGAGTAAATGAAAACATTTTTCTTCCTTGTTCTTGCAGTAAAAACATCACAGTTTTGAACTTCCTTAAAATTGGGGAGAAAGCCTCGCACAAAATTACAAGTATAAATCGTTGTGGCTGGGCCCCGTGCAGGGTGGGGGGAGAAGGGGGCCTTTGGAAGGTTCCGTCAGCATTGTCTGCTTCTCCTGCGCTCTCCCCTTTCCAGAGCTCCTCTGTGTGTCTGGGGGAGCTTCTTTGCAGTTCATGCTCTCGTGCATGACGTTTATGACTCAGCCCGCATGGGAGAGTCTGCCGCGCTCCGTGGGTCTAGCGGGAGAGGCGCCCTCTCCTGTTACTAAGGTGTTTGCCCCCTACTGGGCTACACCACCACCCCGGGGTAAATCTTCTTTAACGATGGGGTGGTGTTTGTTTATTTACTTATTTATTTTTTGAATGTTTATTGTTTTGAGAGGGGGGGAGAGAGGGAGAGAGAATCCCAAGCAGGCTCCACGCCGTCCGCACAGAGCCCAACCGGGAGAGCGTGACCTGAGCCGAGACCAAGAGTCAGACTTCACTGGCTGAGCCGCCCAGGCGCCCCAGTTTTTTAATTCATTTTTAAGGAGCTCCCACCTCCAGTGTGGGGCTTGAACTCACGACCCTGGGATCAAGAGTCGCATGCTCGACGCGCCCAGCCAGGTGACCCTGTGAGCATTTTGTTTGTTTGTTTGTTTTTAAGGGATTTTTCTATAGAATCTTTTGAGAACAGTTCTGTTGTTTGGGGGTTCTGGGTGTTTGAACTCCCAGGTAGATGATCTACTTTGGAATCAAGGTATTGATTGAAGGTTACTCTGAAGAATCCGTAGTTTACGTCCCCACGTGAGTTAGGTGGCAGGGGTCAAAAGTAACTGAAAGTTGGGGACGTTGGTCTTTGCATAGTTGCAGTGTGGTAAGTCGCCGATTGAGTCTGCTTAGTGCCTTGTTACGTGCTGTTTTCCATCCTCATTGTTAGTACTACTTGATTAAATGCTTGGGGTCTCCTGCAAGACTCCCCGGGACCTCGCGGAAGCCCCGTGTGGCTGACGACGGGTGCCAGCAGCCGTGTGGTCCTGGGTTTACTGTCTGTCAGCCTTGCGGGGGGGCGGGGGGCATGAGAAGCCTGGCCTCAGTGTCCTCACGCTCCTGGGTGCTCACCCTGTACTCCCCTCGCTCACTCCAGCACGCGCCTAAGGCCTTTGGGGATGGAGGGGTCAGTCTTTGGGGGGGGGGGAGGTGGGGGAGCGGTTGGTACCCCTGAGTGCACCCTTTTTTCTTTTTCTTGATGTCACTGTTTCCCAGCCAAGGTTATAGATGACTTTTGGGCGGGACTGTCTTTTTCCTTTTTCTTTTCTTTTTTTAAAATTTTTATTTGTTTTTGCGACAGAGGCAGAGCATGAGTGGGGAAGGTGCAGAGAGCGAGGGAGACACAGAATCCGAAGCAGGCTCCAGGCTCTGAGCCGTCAGCACAGAGCCCGACGCGGGGCTCGACCTCACACACCGTGAGATCGTGACTTGAGCCGAAGTCGGATGCTTAACCGACTGAGCCCCCCAGGTGCCCCTGGGCAGGACTGTCTTGTACTAAACAAACAGGTTGCATGTTTTACAGTGCTACCTGTAGCTTTGAATTTAATGAGGCATTTTACACTTGCAGGATAAAAGTTCATCTGTACGAGCACTTGGTGAGGGGAGGTTTGTGGCACTATTCGCATTTCCGTGGTCAAAGTTACAAATTCACTTACGTGCCTGCAAAGTTCCCCGGGGGCAGCAGCACTGATCCCCGTGGCTCTGAAACCCGGTGATTGATGATAGAGACTTTACTTCAATTAGATCCTCTTAAAAGGTGACTTCTGTGAAAATCACCGCGAAACGCATCTGGTAAAGCTCTTTCCTTTACAGCCAGAGGGAGCACTAGATAAAATTTCTTTCTTTTCCTTGCACGCTCTGAACTACGGGGAGTAGAGAAAGGAGTCAGCGAGTGGAGACCACACCACCAGCTTTGTCTCGGGGGGAAGGGGCGGAGGAGTTGCCTGACGTGGAGCGTCTGGGAAAAGGTGGCAAACGTGTAAAGCAGGTCACGTTTCTCACGGTTTCTTCCCTGCTGATCGGATCTTCTGAACTTGGGAATTCCGTCTGACCTAACCCGCAGCGTCACGTGCTGCCTGCCTTCGAAGTCTCCTACGTTCATACAGCCCCTCCTTATTACTCGTGGGTTCCATATTTGTGAATCTGCCTTCTAACGTTTATTTGTGACCCCAGATCAGTCCCCAGAGCAGTGCTTTCGTGCTTGGGAATACGTGCGGGCAAGTGGAAACTGCCTGGCGCCCCCTGAGGGTTCGGGGCGGGGGGGACACGGCACCGCCCTGCCCCCCAGTTGCCGCTCCCCCTGCCGTAAACAGGGTCCTTTTTGCGGCCCGTTTAGTGCTGTGTCTTCCCCCTTGTGTTGGTGATTTCGCCGTTTCAGGCAGCCCCGAGCGCAGTGCTGAGGTGCTGTCCGTGTCCCCGAGTGCAGGGAGGCTCTGATGTGCCCCACCGAGATGTGGCAGATGAGTTTCCTCCAGGCCTGAGTTCAGTGTCGGCGAATCAACAACGTAGACTAAACGAGATGCCCTTAAACAGAAACACACCTGAGGTGAGCCTGGATATTGACGGCTGAGAAAATGTGATCAGGGGGCTCGCAGGAACCCAGCCCTGCTCTTTCCCTGGAACGCCGGTTTAGTGCCTGGCCGTGGCTGGGACACGACTACCCCAGTCACTACAGTGGGCTGTCTCTGGCCCTGTCCCTCCCTCCAGGCTTCAGGCTCGGCCAGCTTACTGCCTCATTTACCATCCCTCTGGGGTGTCTGAAGGGGGTCTCCCGTGAACTCAGGGTGACACAGCTCTCCCCGTCCTAGGAAATAGCAGGTCTGTCCACATAGATGTGCAGGTCAGATGTCGGGAAATCAACCCGGACTCCCTCCTTTCATTTTCCAGTTCATCCTGCCTCCAAAACATGTCCCCGAGCAGTCTGCCTGCCTCTGTCTCTACCGCCTGCCGCGTTAGAGGAGCCCCCTGGCCCTGCTGCCCACAGTGCCGTCCCGGCTTCCTCTGATAGATGCCACTGTGTGCACCTGTCATGCTCTCCCTTTTCTGGGCATGTGAGCTGTGCCGGCACTTGATTGGCTGTCCCTTTTCAGACCCAGAGGAAGCAGGTCGAGAAATGCTTCGGGCAGCATTGGTAAGGGTTTCCCCGGGTCAGGGCTGCTTCTGCAAACCGAGACCGGCCTCTAAACCTGGTAGGAATATTTTTGAGGCTGGAAGGGATTTTTTTTTTTTTTTAAGGGAATAAACGTCTAAACAGTAGTTCAAGTAAGAGCTTGAAGAAAATCTTGAAGGAACGCCCTTTCAAAAGTAGAGTTTTCTTGTTCAGATCTTACTGAAACCACTGCCTTCTGGAACAAGGGGAGGAGATGTTACCACAGTGGTTTCTGCTCGGTTTGTTTAAAAACCAGTAACAGATGCCAAGAAAAAAGCTTAGTCCGGCCGACTTCTGTGGTGCCACCCGTGCCCTCGTTGCCCTGCCTCACGACAAAAAGCGGGCACGGCCCGCCTTCCTCCCCAGCTCCCCTGTGGTGTGATGGCTTCGTCCCCACTGGTTCACTGGTTCGGTTTGTTCTCTGTCAGCTGAGTAAAAGGATGGGTGGAGTGCACAGATTTTGTAACATTCATCTTGTGGTTTTACAGAGAAAGGGGTGATGTATAATTAGAAAGGCCGAGGGGCGCCTGGGTGGCGCAGTCGGTTAAGCGTCCGACTTCAGCCAGGTCACGATCTCGCGGTCCGGGAGTTTGAGCCCCGCGTCGGGCTCTGGGCTGACCGCTCAGAGCCTGGAGCCTGTTTCCGATTCTGTGTCTCCCTCTCTCTCTGCCCCTCCCCCATTCATGCTCTGTCTCTCTCTGTCCCAAAAATAAATAAACGTTGAAAAAAAAAAAAAAAAAGAAAGGCCGAAAGGGAGCAGAGGAGACAGGAAGGAGGTACGCAGCGCTTGTGCAGCGGGGTGGATGTCCGGGGCAGAAACGCGCGTTCCCCGCCCCCACCTGTGCTGAGGCTTTGAGTTTTCAGAGAACCGCTTGAATTGCACGCCACGATGTTCATCGTTTTCGTACCCGGTGAAGGCTGGGCATTTTCTCGAAGCCCAGAACACCCAGTGAATGAATTTGATCTTCCCTGCTTCTCATACTAATTTTGTATTCCTCCAAGTAGTAGAAGTACCAGAAGGATCCCTTCTGGAAATATCCGTTGAGTTTATCACAAACGATTGGTGCTTGTAATGCATTACTTTAATCGAGTTAAAGGATGAACTTTCCAGGTAGCTTTTTCTCCATGCCCTCGTATAAAGCTGTTAAACTTGTTTGATCTTTAAATATTTTCCTTTTGACCCAGGACGGTGTGAACCGTCCATTCATTCTACAGCGGGATGATGAGTGTTTATACTGAGCTGATGGAATACCTAACGCGATTATTAAAAGCGTGTGAAGCTGGCTCGGCAGACGCTTTTCATCTTTGGGAATGGGAATCTTAGATCACAGAACCATCAAATGGTCAGAAGCGAAACTCGTAAATGCGAGTCAACACTTTGAGTTTGTTTCCTACGTACGGGGCATGGTGGGCGACAGGAGAGCGCCGTGGGAGAGGCAGCGGACTTGGAAGAGCAGGTGGGATTCAGATGGAAAACTAGAAAATGTTGCAGGATTTGTTCCTATGACAGCGATGCACCTGCGTAGTTTAGACGGTCACGCCCCGCGTGGAAATTGACGTGAGTGCTCACAATAGCATTATTTCTGGCAGCTGGCTGTTCCTCCCCCGTAGAATGGACAGAGTAAGGTGCAGCCCTGAGGTGGAATAGTATTGAGCCACGTAAAGGAACGAAGCGCTGATCCGTGCCGCAGCAGGGCTGAGTCTTGAAAACACGTTAAGGGGTAGACGCCCGACACAAAAGGCCATCTGCCGTGCGCAGGCGAACCCATAAGCACAGACAGGTTGGTGGTTGTCGGGGACTGGGGGTGCGGGCAGTGAGGAACGGCTAATGGGAATGGAGTTTTCTTTTGGGGGCCATAAAAACGTCCTAGAATTAGATAGTGGTGACCGTCACGTGCCTTTGTGGATGCACTAAAACCACTGAGTGGCACACTTAGAAAAAGTAAATTTTACGGTTTGCAAATTATACCTTAATTAAAAAAAAAAAAAACCACTCTCCCTTGAGGAAACTGAGCATTGATACCATATTCAGATTAAAGCAATTTTCAAGTATTGTCGTTTTCATCTAAATAGTGGAACCCACAAGGTAACCAGCACTGATGGCGTTTGATCTTTAAAATTTTTTTTTTTTAACGTTTATTTATTTTTGAGACAGAGACAGAGCATGAACAGGGAAGGGGCAGAGAGAGAGGGAGACGCAGAATCGGAAGCAGTCTCCAGGCTCTGAGCTGTCAGCACAGAGCCCGACGCGGGGCTTGAACCCACGGACCGCGAGATCATGACCTGAGCCGAAGTCGGCCGCTCAACCGACTGAGCCACCCTGCGTTTGATCTTTTAAATTCAGATGCACTGCATCGATTTCAGCCCCCCTGTTTAACAAATGCAAACAAACATTTGCCATCTTGGAGAAAAGGAAAAAAAAAATGGTCTCACTAACTAACTGATGAAAAGGAACAGCCCCCTGTCCCCCCCCCCCACCCCACCCCAGACCTGCCCTGGTGCAGCCGTTCTGAAATTTGATCAGCTGTTTATTTGTCACACCAGGTATTTCCAATTTAAGACACAATTCTCCGACAGCTTTTCGACTGCCTGTTTCAGACACGATCTGTTGACTTGGCGTTGACCACGGTATCCTCTGCTGGGCCACGTGGTCTCCCCAACCACACTGCCTTTCTTGTACAAGTCTGCTTTTCCCGGAGCTGTTCTTTGCCCCAGTTTGTCCTTTGCCTGGGTTTCTTTGCAATCACCAGTTGCTTTCTAACATACTCCCCCTCTGCCCTCAGCTTCTCTCGCATGTTTTCTGCCTGCCTGGACACATCAGTCCCTTGTCTGTGCCTGGACAGTGCCCCCCGTCCTGCTCAAATCCAGAGAGGTTTCTCTTTGTCTACGGTGTGGCCTCTGTTTTGACTTGGCTACCAGTCGTTCTGGGCTTCCCTCTTGGTTGGAGCACCTTTTCTTAGTAGGTCCCTGTCTTTTCTGTTTTGGGTTTACCTTAAGTCTGCGGAAGTATATTTTCTAGAAGTTTCCTAAGAAAGGCTATGTGGGAAGTTTGTGTTCTGAGTTTGCCCATTAGAGAGTGTCTTGACGTGTCCTTAACCCTTCTTATTTTTGGGTTTGATATAAAATTCGTTCAGTAAAGTTTTCTTGTGATTTTGAAGGCTGTTTCACTTGCATTATGTTCATGAGGTTCCCCCACTGTGTTTCAGGGAGCTGGTTTGTTCATTTTTGCCAGTGTGTAATGTTTCATTGTTTGAATGTATCACAGTGTTTACAAATCTCCTCCACTCTTGATGGGTATTTAGGTGGTTTCCAGTGTTGGGTTATTGCTACAGACGCGGCTCTGACCTTTCATATTCACATTTCCTGGTATTTGTGGGAAGGGCACATCCCCGGCAGGCAGCTCTTGTAGAAAACTCAGTTTGCGGGTCCCCCCAGCGCGCCCCCCATGATCTGTGTGGCCCCTCCGTCATGCACTTACGTCTGTGTGGGGCTCTGCCTTGGCTCTTCTCGTTCTTCCCACGAGGGACCGCACTGCCTTCTAATCCCTGAAACAAACCGGTGAAACCTGCAGGCGTTGTAGTTTGCAGCAGCAGCAAATCCGGAGAGCTTCTGGAAAGAAACTGACGTCTCTCGTGTAGGAGTCACGAATACAGCTTCTCCCTTCGTTTATTATAGCCTCTTTAAAGTCTTCCAAGTACGTGTTAGGATTTCTTTTGGTAAAACTCTTGCGCACTGTTGACAGATCAGTTCTGTCTGCTGTCTGCTGTTCCGTAGTGTCTGCTTCCTGTGGGGCGCTAATCTACTGAAATGCATTTGTGCTTTGTGTAGCGATATTGTTGTGACCAGCAGCCTTGTTCAATCCCGTCAGTGATTGTAGGAGTTCATCTTTAAGGTTTTTTACCTTTTCTGTGTGGTCAAACCAACTGTGATAGAATGATGGTTTCTTTTATTTCTTTTTTTTTTTTTTTTTTTCCCTAACCTCTTTCCATTCCTTATGTCTTCTCTTGCCCTGTGTAACTAGCTAGGGCATTAGGATTCTCCCGGGCTCCCTGGTTGAGAAAGATTGGGCTGGAAAATCCTCTAGCTGAGTTCAAAGGCAGATTTCTTCTCAGTCTTAACGGAGAAGCTTTCAGCTTTTCCCTACAGAGTATATAATGTGCAGTATAAATTGTACGTCCCCTTCATCCTGTGACAAGAACACTCCTCTGCCTCTAGTTTTCCAAGAGATTTTTTTGCTGTCGTGAATGGATGTTCCGCCATTTGGGCACTTTTCCTGCACACACACATGTGCACAGGCACACGCGTGTGATCCTACCGCATCAGAGGTCCGGGCCACCCCTGCCCCGGCCCCAGCGCTGACCAGCCGTGGTTGGAAACGTCAAGTGTGCCCTGGTATAGAACGTGCACTGCACTTTGAAACCTTAGTACAGAGAAAATCATGCAGAATGTCCTATTAATTATTCATTAAATTGGTTGTATGCTGAAGCGTCACAGATGATGTTGGGTTAAAAATTTATTATTAAAGATCATTTTACCCGTTCTTTTAGTTTTTTGACAGAGCTGCTAGAAGATTTAAAATGACGTATATGCCTCATGTTTTAGTATTGTTGTGGATAACACTGGCTACACAGACCAATGCTTGTCGTACAAATTTGGTCTGTGACGACAGTCGCTGTCATGTATTCAGGGCTTCCTGGACAGCTGCACTGTTCCAGGCGCTTTCACGATAACCTTGTGAAGTGGGAGGATTTTCTCCTTCTCCTCGAGGAGCAAACTAAGAGGCATGGGAAGAGGACGCAGCTTCCACACACACAGCCTAGAAGGTGGGACGTCCAGGACCGCCCTGTGGGCACTTGTCTCCTGGGCCTGTGCTTTTAGTCACTGCCTGTCCTGACCGTGGTGACGTCTCCCATCAGCGGGAAAAGGATGTGCTTCTTGACAAATGGTGATGGCACTTGACTATGCAGTCAGAAAAGAGCTTAAAAATTCAGATTTCCTTTGTCATTCTGTACTTAAAGGAACCAAAAAACTCCAGATGGAGTATAGATCAAAGCATGTATACTTTAGGGGCGCCTGGGTGGCTCAGTCGGTTAAGCGTCCAACTTCAGCTCAGGTCATGCTCTCACGGTTCGTGAGTTCGAGCCCCACATCAGGCTCTCTGCTGTCAGTGCCGATCCTCTGTCTCCCTCTCTCTCTGCTCCTCTCCCCTCTCCCCCCCCAAATAAATAAACAAACGTTAAAAAAAGTATATATACTTTATATACATGTTTGTGTGTGTGTACATATGTATTGTATATACTTTGGTAATTGACTTGAAGGTTTTTCTTTTAAGTATAGAATGACAAAAATATGTAAATATATATAATGCATATTATATATACACATACATGTGTATATGTAAATTTTAAAGTGAATATTTTTACAACTTCATTGGGAAGGAACACCATTTCCTAATAAGATCACAAAAACCCAGATCATAAAAGAAAAAATAATTCACAGACTTCATGTGAATGGACTTAACATATAAATTTCTATTGTTTATGTTTTGTGTGACATAAGTTAAAAAGTTAAGATGTCTCATAGAAGTTAAGACAGTGCAGTTGGAAAAAATATTTGCAACGCTTACAAGCAAAGGATTACTATCCAAAACATACTAAGAGTACCTGCAAATTAATAAAAAGACGAACAGAAAAGAGGACCAAAGATAGGAACAGTTCACGGGAGAAGCATGGATAGCCAATAACGGTAAGTGTCGGCTATTCCTAGTAAACGGGAGAATACAAATTATAATAGCCGTCAGATTACCAAAGTGCAAAAGAGCGTTGGTGGAGTCGGGGGACGCGGACATCCTCGTAGTGTGTGGCGTGGAATTTGAGGGGGCACTTTGGTACCACGGCCCGTGGTTGTACTGCCCAGACCTTGGTTTCCCATCACCACAGTCCACTAAAAGCCGGGGATCGTTGGCGAAATGGTCGATCGCGGGGCTGGGGCAGGGAAAAGTACACAGTAAACCCGCCTCGAAAATCTTCTGATGGCAGAAAGTCTAGAAGTGCTCAAAAAGTGCTGGGGACGGGTTGCAAGCCACGGGAGCCAACGTGAAGCAGCGGGCCGTTGGCACCAAGGTGAACGGGCAGGGGAGGACGACGGACTGCTGGGTGGCCGCCCCCTCTAGAGCGTCTCCCACGTGCACTCACCAGTTACACAGGGACATCACTTTACAGAAACCCGCTGCTCACCTTTACCACACGTTCAAGGTTGGCGTCACTAGTAAACGGACTCAGCCAGGTCACGGGCCTCCAACATGACGCGCTGAGAACACGACCTTGCCTCTTGTGTCGTTTGGCCAAAGTGCCCGACCTCAGGGAAATCAGAAAACCTCCAACAAATCCAAACCGGGGAACCTTCTACAAATTAAGGGGCCGGTCCTCTGCCAGGGCTCAAGTCCACGAGACACAAGGACCAGGGAGCTGTCACAGACCGGGGACTGAGGACACAGGACGACCACAGGCAGGGGGACTCCTGGATTAGATCCAGGAGAAAGGACAGTAGCGAGAGAGCTGGAGGCGTCCCTGGGAGTGTGGCCGCCTGTCCGCGCCCAGCCAGCGTTAACTTCCTGGTTGCAGTAACTACTGGGGTTACGTAAGGCGGAGGCGGAGAAAGAAGGTGGTGCTGGGGGAAGTGGGGGAAGCGGGGGGGGGGGGGCGGGGAGATGGGGACTCAGGGACTCCATGTTGTTGCCACTTCTCTGCAAGTCTACAGGGATTCAAGACACAGAGTTCAGTGCCCACACCAGCGCTCTGTAGTTCAGCCCTCCCCACTGTCTTCCCCAGACACCCTTGCGCAAGCACGGAAAGCCTGGTGGAGACGCCGATCTAGCTCAGCCCGTGGCAGCAACTTCACGGTCATCAGTCGGAAATGGGAGTGCGGCACACACTTTGCCGTGCGGTGTACCGGTTTCCAAAAGTTGAGATCCATACGCTCCAACACAGGGAAATGTCCAGGACCTATTAAATGAAAAAAGTAACCTGTAGAAAAGCACATACCGTTTAACCTTTGTTATGCAGGCCGTAAGAAGGGACTTGTATGTTTTGTGTTTTATATCCTGTCCCCTGGGCCTCTACCGGGAACACAGTAATCCTGTATTTCTTCTCTAATTTAGAAACAAGAAGAGGGGCCTCTGGCTGGCTCAGTCGATGGAGCATGTGACTCTAGATCTCAGGGTTGTGAGTTCAAACCCCATGTTGGGTGTAGAGATTATTTAAAAATAAAATCTTCAGGGGTGCCTGGATGGCTCATTCGGGTAAGTGTCTGACTCTTGATTTCAGCTCAGGTCTTGATCTCAGGGTCGTGAGTTCAAGTCCCACACTGGGCTCCGTACCAGGCATGGGGCACACTTTAAAAGAAAGAGAAAGAAAGAGAGAGAGAAAGACAGAAAGGAAGGAAGGAGGGAGGAAGGGAAGAAGGAAAGAAAGAAGGAAAGAAAGAAAAATAAAGAAATTAAACTATTTAAAAAATTGAAAACAAGAAGAAAGTAAGTTTGGTGTGTTTTGCCTTCAATGAGGTGATCCTTTCTTTGGTTAAAAGTACTCTGGGTGATCATTTAGTTTTCATGCTTTATTTCACAAGCAGTTTACTTTGATAAAAACAAACATGAAGACTGGAATTTAACCTTCAGGGAGACTCTCTTACTGGCCCACCTTTGTGGCTCTTAGACTTGTTTCGGTAGAGGTGCTCTCATGTAGGCCACGCCAGGGTTCTGGGGAATCACGCCGGACCCCACGCCGCGTGTTGCTATCTGGTTGCCGTGGGCAGAGCGTGCGTCCCACAGGAGGAGGGAGCACGGAGAGCAGATCAGCCGCGGGAAGAACCCCACTGGGCCCGCTCTTGGCAGGCCGGGGTCAGCGAAGCTCCTGACACCCTTCCCGTGTCCTGAGCTTGCCTCGTCGCGAAATGACGATGATGGGTGGTGATGGTAGGAGGGTCCCCTGCTCTGCTCCGTGGCTGTTTGTATGCCAAAAGAGATTCTGTGTTTCTGGGACAGTATCTGTGTTTCTTCTCAAACTGATAAGGTGCTTTTAAAAATTACCCGATTGACTGTTGTGCATTAGTATGTATCCCTTTAGTTAACATGGCAGACCTCATGAGACTCTGACGGCTCCGTGAGCCTGTTGCCTGCTTGGACCTTCCTGTCTTTGTTTGCTTGTTCGTTTGTTTATTTATTTTGAGAGAGACAACATGAGCAGGGGAGGGGCAGAGAGGGGGAGAGAGAGAATCCCAAGCAGGCTCCATGCTGTCAACACGAAGCCTGACGTGGGGCTTGATCCCACAAACCGTGAGGTCATGACCTGAGCCAAAATCAACCAACTGAGCCACCCAAGCGCCCCAACCTTCCCGTCTTTTTATCTCTGAACTTGCATTTAATGGGTCCCTCTTCCATGCAGACTTCTTTTCAGGTAGGTTTCCTGGCTGGGAAAAGTATATACACTCCAGCAACCGGGGTGACTTTGGATATAAAATTAGCTTGGAAAAAGAGTAGAGTGTCTGGACTGAGGATTTGTTTGGGGGAGGGGAGTTCGGCTGGGGGCCACATCCCGGGAAGGATGAGACAGTGCTGTGTGGGCACAGAGATGCCCCTGTGCCCCTGTGCACGTGGCAGGAAGAACCAGGCCTCCAAGGGCCTCTTGCCCGGTCCGCTGTCTGAAGGTGCCCTTCCTCTCCCGGACAACACCTCCTCACCCTGATGGACAGTGTCTGCGTCCTTCAGGATTGTAGCCCAGGGTGGTATCGGACCTTGCCCAGATCTCCTCCTTAACACCAGGGAACGCCACTAGGATTTTTCCCAGAAGTCACTCCGCTTTTGTGGACTGCCCCCCTACTCTCCCAGGGACTGATTTGGGGCATCCTTCCACTGAGAGCTAGGAGCGCCTGGTCTCCCGGATTAGTCCTTAGCACACCGCGTGCTGGCATCTGTGACTGCTGCCGCCCCTGGGTCCTCCCATCCCTGTCATGTGCCGGGGAGGCACAGTGTCCTCGTCTCTGTGGCCCCAGCACACAGCTGGAGGGTCGGCAGCACCGTTCGACAGGCATTGTTTAGGCTGAACACACAGTGAAAACTCAAGCCCTTTTTGAATGAATGCAGAGTCCTCAGCAAATACCTTGTTTTGGGTTTTTTTTGTTATTATTTCTTTACTTTGAAAAAGAGAACAAGCTAGGGAGCGGCAGAGAGAGAGAGAATCCCAGGTAGGCTCCACACTGCCAGCGTGGAGCCTGATGTGGGGCTCAGACCCATGAACCGCGAGATCATGACCTGAGCCGAAATCTGGGGTTGGACGTTTAACTGACTGAGCCACCCGGGGGCCCCAGCAAGTAACCTTCTTAAAATAATGAGCCATGTGTGTGTGACCAGTAGCTAGAAAATGGGAGAACAGGTTTTCCAAGTGTGTTAGGCTCTCTAACCTAAGGTTCCCAGGTTGGTGAGACCCTCTCCTAAGGAGACACAGGCAATGGGGGGAGAGGGGGCCCTCGGCCTGGGTCCCCAAGCTCCGGCCTCTAAACAGAGAGGTGGCCGTGGTCATCAAATCCTGCAGGGGCTGTGTAGTTTTACTGGTCTTCACGGAGAGGAATGGGAAGCAGGACGTTGAGAGAAGAACATAAATGTGTCTCGTATGTCACAGAATCGTAGAAGAGAGAGGCCTGCGTGGTCTTTCTGTCTTGGGGGCGTTGCGACTGTGGCCCGGATTTCACCTCGGCGATCCTGTGCCCCCCCACCGTATTCGGTGCTTTCGTAAGCCTGCTCCCCACACACGCGCTCCTGGTTTCCTTCTGTAACCCACGCTAGTTAATATATTATTTATCACGAGTACGATACAAGTTCCTACCAGCTGGTAACCTGTTCCCACAACTGAGCCAGTGTGCGGACAAAGGGCAAACCAATTTTAATTATTAAGAAAACCATTTTGGAAAATAAGACAGAAGTACTGGTAAATATCAGCAGGGCATGGCCCGTCCTAGGTAAACCATGAAGATCCTCTTTTTCTCCCCATACACGTTCTAAAGGTCATTTAATTTATCGGCCAACTTGGCTTGTTGTCAGCCTTTTAACTGTGTCTTTATTTAGCCAGCAGAGGGCAGCACAGATCGACTTTACCGCATCCAGTATTTTTTTTTTTTTTTTTTTACTTTAAAAGGCATTTAAAACTGCTGTACCAACTAATTTCTAGCACAGTTTGAATTTTTTCTTCTTTCTCATCTGAGAATTAGTATTGTTGCTTCCCCGTCTTTGTGGAGGACGATGTTTTGATGTTTACGTTTAGCCTCACAAATACTGTTACATTCTTATTTTCTGAAGTATTTGTGACCTGTTTGCGAAAGTCTCCCCGGACTGGTGAGGCTGGTGATGGTGGCTGTCGAGTGCAGTACGTAGGGACATTGGTCCACCGTCACCAGAAAGTGGGGAGTCGTTTAGCCAGGGTCCCGGGACGGGTGCCACCTGGACCCGCCCCGGGAGGAGTGTGACCCCAGACGCGGGTTCTCGAGCACCAGGGCTCTGCGTGAGCATCTGATAAATGTATCCACCCCCTTCTCAGGAAAAAATGCGTGTAAGCTCAGAAACCTACGGCTTCTCAGTTTTATGGCATTTTATGCCATCGATAATGGATTTTCTTCACACAGAAAATAAGACCAGAGTTTGTGAAGAATTGTACCTTTCTGTTCTTTCCTTACGTGAGTTAATGACTCTTCTTGGAAAAAATTGAAGTTCAAATTGTGTGTGAAAAGGAAAGGGCAGAAGGGCATGGTTTAGATTGTTGTTTTTCAATATATACCTAATTGATTCTGACTTTTTAAAAGTTTACCTTTGTAACCATTTTATTTAAAAAATTTTTATTTTATTTTAGAGAGTGCAAGACCCCCCCCCCCCCCGGTGGAGAGGGGACCAGAGTGAGAGAGAATCTTAGGCAGGCTCCACACTCAGCACAGAGCCTGACATGGGGCTCGATCTCATGACCAGCATCATGACCTGAGCTGAGATCAGGAGTCAGAGGCTCAACTGACTGAGCCACCCAGGCGCCCCTTGACTTTCTCTTTTGATGATAAGAGTGCTTTAAAAAAAAAAAAAAGTGCTAGCAACTCTGCCTCACGGCAGTCCGTATTGGCAGATAGTCAGGAATCCCAGTACGCTCTCTTCCAGGTGCAAAGTTCGCAGTTGTCATGGAATGGCCATGCTCTTTGAATTCTTCGTTTGACTTCTTTGCAACACACACATATTTCCTTTGTCCTCAGCACCACCCCCCCTTTTTGGGCAAGATCTATTCATATCTGTGAGGAAAACAGTACAAATCTGTGTCATTTGTTTATTTTATTTCATTATTATTATTTTTGTGTGTTTATTTTTGAGAGAGAGAGACAGAGCACGAGCAGGGAATGGGCAGACCGACAGAGGGAGACACAGAATCCGAAGCAGGCTCCAGGCTCCGAGCTATCGGCATGGTGCCCGACGCGGGGCTTGAACCCACAAACTGTGAGATCATGACCTGAGCTGAAGTCAGACACTCAACTCACTGAGCCACACAGATGTCCCTAAATCCGTGTTTTTTAGGTAGCCCAAGCAGTGGTAACCTTCCAAAGAGTTTGCAGTATGTGCAGGGGTGTGTGTGTGTGTGTGTGTGTGTGTGTGTGTGTGTGTGTGTTTTTTGCTGCAGAGAACTGCTGTGTTTGTGTCCCCACCCCCCACGTACAGCGGCTCTTGTGACGGTGTGCCCCGTGCCACCCTCCTGCTGGCAGCTGGCCAGGAAGGATCTAAGCTGCAGGGGAGGCCATCAGGAAGGGGAATGATTTACCCCACAGCCCAGAAAGGCTGCCGGGCTCCATGGGCCTCTGAGAACGGAGCTGAGGGAGGCTGGAAACGGGAGGCTGGATGGAAGGTGTTCATGGCGGGCAGGTATAGTCTCCTCTCCTCTGTCTTGCCGCAAGGCGATGTCTCTTCCACTTTCGGTAAAACACGAAAGTGTTTTGATTCCCGAAGGAGGACATGGAGGTGCGTGGCCTCGAGCGTGCGCGCCCGGTCTCTCCTCCACCTGCCCCCCGGCCCCGGTACTGCTGGCCAGGGTTACAGCCCACACAGCCCAGGTGGGAGGTCGGAGGGTGGCTCTTGGGGTTAGTAGGACAGAGAACCCACAGAGTTGCTCCCGGGCTCTGTGCGGCACCCCTTTTTTATTTTACAGGGAGACCCAGCCCACCACACACCGCTTCCGAGCAGGTTGTTGGTGCCGGGCTCTTAGACAAGGAGAAACAGCCTGTGTTTACTAGACGTTTAAGGAAAAGCCTCCGCGTTAAATAGGAGAACAACGCAAGTGGAGGAAAAGATACTTGAGGAACCACACCATAGCAGAACGTCTTAAAAGCCACGGACTTCAGAGTCTTAGGGGTGGTATTAATGAAACAAGAACAGGATGCTATCCAGAAGGAATATTCGGAATTAAGAGTGAGTGCGTGCACCCTGAAAATAGCAGAAAGGAAACACCGAGGGCCAAGCGTGGAGGGCGAAGCAGAGAGCCGTCCGGTGCAGGTGGCCGTGACACAGTACCCCTGACCGGGTGGCCTCTGCAGCACACGTGTCTCTCTCTGGGTGTGAGGCTGGGGTCAGAGAGCCGGCCCGCGTCAGCGCCTCTTGCTGAACTCTCTCCTCCTGGCTCCCAGAGGGCCGTCCCGTGTGCCCACCAGCTACGGGGACAGCCAGCTGCCCTCTGGCCTCTCCCCGTGTGGCCGCCGGTCCCACGTGAGCAGGGACTCACAAGCCGATTGCCTTCCAGAGGCCTCACCTCCAGACTCCATCGCGGTAGGGTTTCAACACACAGATTTGGGTGGACACAGGCCTTCGCTCTGTTGCCAGAACCCTTCCTAGAAAGTGGCTCAACAAGGAGATGAAAAGCAGGGTGAAAAGATAAAAACCAGAGGATCCACGGCAGAGGGCCAGCGTCTAACAGAAACACCGAGAGCAGCTGAGGAAAAGGGTAGGACATCGTTAGAGATCATAAGACTTCAGAATTGGGGTCTACCTAGGGGCCAGCATCGTGCGTGGAAACGAACTCGCACCCGGGCACCTTGTGACGAAGCTGCACAGCACTGAGGGCAAGGGCCCCGAAAGCTTTCGGAGAGGGGAAGAAGGTCCCACGGAAAATTCTGGGAGTCAGAAGGGCACTGTAGCTAACAGCACCGTGGGGACAGGGGACGACGAGGGAGTGCCTTCACCGTTGCGAGGAAATGATTTTAACTTAAGTTCTGTACCCAGACGACGTGCCGGTCGAGTGTGAGAGAAGAAGAGGGGTATTTGTGGACACGCAGAATCCACGCAGCAATGAAGACCCGCCCCTGCGCGTCCTTGTTCTGTTATCAGAGGGTAATTCAGGAAAGAAAACGCACGGAGTCAGAGGAACCGGAGCCGGCAAGTGCCAGGGGGACGGGGGAAAGCTGCAAGGCCAGGCCGCGGAGGCGCGTGGAGGCTTTTGGAGGGCCGTCGCCAAACACAGGCTGCTCCGAACGTTTGACCCTGTGGACAGTTTCCTGCCTGAGTGTAGAGAGTTTGGCATTCGGCCCGTAACGCAGAGAACTCAGCAAACGGAAGAAAAGAGACACTTAGCGCCCGTCTATGGTAGTTTTAACCACAGTAGGTTCTATAGCTAAGTCGTGAGCAGTATTTATGGAAATAGTAAGTGTTGATTGAACCCAGAATTTGCGTGTGACTCTACCGCGTGCGTGCCAGTGTGTGTGTGTGTGTGTGTGTGTTGGGCGGGGAGGGGAGAGGTAGAAGCCAAGCCTTCGTCCGTCGTGGCAGGCAGTTGGTGTCCAGAATTGAAAACTCGGGAGCAGAGAGTGTAGGTGTGTTACTTGGAAACAGGGAGGTGATTAGCAGAAGGCCTAGCTAAGAGGGCTACCTCTGTGGAGCATGATGCAAGGGTGGGGGACACGTTGGGCAGGAAACTGTGGGTTTCTGTTTTAAGCCGTAGGTACTGTTTGTTTTTTGTACGATGTGTGCATGTTCCTTTGGTTGAAGAAGATGAACCAGGCATGAAGGGTCAGAGAAAGATCCGGAGGGGCTGCTAGCAGGGTCGCTTTAAGAAGGGTCTTAAAACCATGAGGAGGAGGAGCTGAGACTTCTAGGCAGCTGATGGGGCCGAGGCAGACCTAAGGAGAGGTGCCCGGCAGCCTGTGGTTTGGGGTCCGCCCTTCTCCGTCCTGCTCTGCCGGAGGCTGCCTGGGTGCACTGTGCCCGCAGGCTCCCCTGCCCTTGGCCCCCGCCGGAATTGTCCAGGCGGTTGGTCAGAGGAGAACGAGGTCCAGGTATTTTCTCCCTGCCAGGCGGCTGAGGGTTAGCCGAGTCCTGTCCCCAAGGCAGCCAGCCACCGCCACCTGCGGGCCTGGCCCTGATAGGGTGCTCCTTCCTGCTGACCCTGGGGTGCTTCCCCGCCACTTGTGAGTCTCCCCAGACCCCACCCTTACTTCTGTAGACACTGTCTCAGTTCACCCTCCAGACTCCCGCTCCTTGGGATCATGACTGATGTAGGTATCACGCAGAGAGGAAAGTTTCCCCGGGACGTGACATGAATATTCATGTACGTTTCCTCCCAGCGTCATTTCAAACCATCACGAGGTTGCACGTTCCCGCCTGCCTGTCCCCAGAGAAGACGAGACGGGGGGAAAGGACTCAGGCTATTGAAGGTGTTTTATTAATTGAAAACATAACACGTCTCGAGTCAAAACACCTGTAATCCAAGCGCCTTCCTGTGTGAGGTGGATACGAGTAGCTACAAAGGGCTGCGTTTCCCTCGGTTGGTTTCGTACTTGCTGTGGGGCTGGGCCAGGGGCTGGGCCGCCCATCTCATTCCTCACACGGCTCTGAGGCCTGGGTAACTGTTCGCTTTTGTCTTTTCCTTGTTTTCCCAGTGGTTTCAGAGTGTGCTTTGAACTTGTGCACAGCTCCGTTGAAGGAGCCGCGTATAATCTTGGGTGCCGTATTTGGGACTGATGCTGGAGCTGTGCCTGGCGAGTAGGGTGGCACTTTGTTTCCGTTTGCCCGGGAAGGCCAGGTGTCTGTCTGCCTGTTGGCTGACGTGCTTATAAATAGCACCCACCTGCAATCTGAAAAGCGTCCCAAGATCTGGGGTAAGTAATGCAGTCCCTTAGGAGTGAGTCAGACGTAGAGTTTGGTGCTTTGGTAGTTAAACTTCTATTTTTAGGAACCGAAGCTTTGCCCTCCATTCACAACTTCGCTTTTTAAATAATGTCATCTGTTGCACTAGCTTTGGAACAGCGGTGACCGCGCGGCAGGCAGCGTGGTGGCCCGCCAGGTGCGCCTGCCGTGCTCCCGGTTTAAGGCCTGAGCGGCAGTTCTCCTGCCCACAACTTACACAACCGGGACAGGAGCCGGTCGTGAAGGGGCCGCCGTCCCCACATGGGGATGAGCCTTAGAATCCCTCCTGGGAAGTGAACTGGCCAGCGGTGCCGCGCAGGGCGGGGCTGGAAGTCCGGGAGGTCCGGGCAGAGGCTGAGGCGCACCCTGCGCCCTGGGGCGGGGACCCTGGTGGCAGCTGCCGCCCAGAGACGGCATGTGCCTTCTCCCGCCCGCCCAGGCCAGAGGGCTTGGGCCACCCTCGACCTCTCTCACACCCACAGGGAGTCCGTCAGTAAGTCCCTGGTGCTGCCTTCCAAGTGAACAGAGCAGGACTTTGATCCCTGTCCCGTCGCCCCTCGCCTGGGTGGCGGCAGCGGCCTCCCTGCCCGTCTCCCTGCTTGTGCCCCTGCTGCCCCGCGGCCGGAGTCATGACAGCGGAAGTCCGCTCCTTCACTTCGTGCCCGCCCCTGGCAGCGCCTCCCCGTCTCACCCTCCGCGGAAACAAGTCCCGAAAACAGCCCCCAAGGCCCTCCCCAGCTCTCCCCTGCCTTCCCCGCCCTCCGGCCTTGCCTTCCCCTCCCGCCGCTGTCCGCTCTGCTCCAGGCCCGGGCCAGGGGCAGCCAGCCCTGCCCCGCTGGGCGCTTACCTGCCCACGTACGTGCATTGTCCTCCCCGCTGCCCTCCCTCCCCAGCCCCCTGCAGCCCTACGTGCCACGGAGGCCGGTGCCCGGCACGCCGTGGGGTACCCAGCACCCCACATGCCCAGAACGAAGCCAGTGGAGGAAGAGATGACATATTTGATTGTAACACACAGAAACTTCTATAAAGGGAAAAGATACCACAACTGCTATTAAAAACAAGCGACCGGTTGTGAGAAAAGATTTGCGACGTTAAAATAAATGTGTTTTTTTTGACGTTTATTTATTTTTTGAGAGAGAGAGAGAGAGAGAGAGAGCGCACAAGAGCCAGGAGAGGGCAGAGAGGGAGGGAGACGCAGCATCGGAAGCGGGCTCCAGGCTCTGAGTTGTCAACACAGAGCCTGATGCGGGGCTCGAACCCACGAAACGAGAGACCATGACTCGGGCTGAAGTCGGACGCTTAACCGACTGAGCCACCCACGTGCCCCAAAGTTTGCAACGTTTAATACAAAGAATTCATAATCTACAAATCAATAAGAAAATGGGCAAACAGTATGAATAAGCAGTTCAGAAAAGAGGAAATACCTCAGACTGTTGTAAAGGTCATCAGCACCACCGGTCATCAGGTCAGTGTAGACCGTAACCGCCGAGAAGCCGTTTTTCACTTCTCAGACTAGCAGACGTGAAGTTTGTCCTGCCAGGGGGGAGGCAGGCTCGGGCAGGGTCTGCGAAGGCGGCAGGTGCTCATGCCGGGAAGGGGGTGGGCGTGGGGGTGGGGGGGCAGGCCTGCCTTTGGGCATCTTTTCCAGAGAAACGCTCTACCGCTTGACAGGCATGAAGTAGAAGTGACCCGTCCCGTGAAAAGTTGGGATCCGCATCAGAGACCGGCCCTGGCCCCAGAGGGTACGAATACTGACTTGGGAATGAGTAACTTAGGTTTTGAAATGGGGCTGGAGGGGACTTGGCCTGTGACTCGTTCCAGAAAGGGACGCGCCGGAGAAAGCGTAACTTTGATGTACTGAACTGAAGGCAAGAAGTTGGTTTATGTTAGTTGCCTCTACAAAACAGGGTGGTTTCCAAAAGTATGTGTTTGTGTGTTTATTTATTATCAGACAAAGAAGGGAAACGGTGGGCCGGGGCCGCTGCCCTGAGACAACTGGGGCCACGTTCCGAGCGTGCCTGGAAGCGATGCTCTGGCGTCTGGCCGTTGACGTGTGCCTTTCTGCCCGCGGTCAGGGCCCGGCCTCAGGACGGCTGGCCCCGCGTCCCGCACGCCTGCTCACGACCAAGGCTACCGGGAGGAGGGGGTCGGGGTCCAGCAGCGGAGCTCGGTGCCGGGTTTCAGGCTTCGGGCGAGTCGGGTGACGCCCCTGGGCCTCGGTGTCAGGCGAGCCCCTCACGGGCCGATGAGTTAGCCGTGCCAGGCCGGGCCACGGGACCTGCAGCGATGACGCCCGAGGCACACGTTGTTTCGTTGGTCCCTCGTAAGTGAAGTAACTGAGGAGGGGACCCGGTATCTAGATCCGGCAGTTCTGCTCTGAGAACGTTTGCTCAGGGGATGATAAAGGGCCTGCCAGCATGTGTGCCCGTGGGTGTTGAGATGGGCAGGAAGAGTGGAAGCCGCGTAGAAGTCTTACAGTAGGGGATTGGTTAGATACCGTCTATGCTGTGAGTGACAAAAAATGTGATCAGCTTGCGTCCGTCACCATGGAAAAACGTTTGTCATAAGTAAAAAATGGCCGATTATAAAAAAGCATGTAAAACGTCGAATTTTTGTCTTTCTATATACGTATTTATTTCTTTATAGATCTATATTTCTCTCTGGATGTATATACTCTAGATGTATCATCTCTAGAGATGATATAAACGCATTTCAAGAGATACGTGTTTGTGTAACATATATGGTTATTATACATGTCATATATAGGATCCAAGGTATCTATAGAGGTAAAAGATATATTTGTACATGTGTGTGTACAAAGAGACAGAGTGAGAATATAATACACAGAACAAAAATCTGGAAGAATATAAATGATACATACCAAAGTGTCACCAGTGGTTATTCCTGAGTGATAGGCTTTTTTCCTCATTACCGTTCATCTGATTTCAACAGTAAACACGTATCATGAATATAATAACAGTATTTGGAAACGAACCCACAGGAGAAAATAGAAAGGGGATAAAACCGAACTTGTGTTGGAAATGTCCTTGGAATTTTTTTTTTTTCCTCTCAAAATCTGCTTTCTTGCCTGGGTGGCTCAGTCGGTTGAGTGTCCCAACTCTTGATTTCAGCTTAGGTTATGATCCTGGGGGTCATGGGATCGAGCCCTGTGTCGGGCTCTGTGCTGAGTGTGGAGCCTGCTTAAGGTTTGTTTTCTCTCTCTCTCTCTCTTCCCCCCTCCCTCTGCCCCTCTCCCTAGCTCTCTCTCTCTTCTTCTTCCCCTCCCTCTGCCCCTCTCCCTAGCTTGCTCTCTCTCTCTCTCTCTCTCTCTCTCTCTCTTAAAATCTGCCTTCTCCTTTTAGCCTGTGACCTCAGAGCATACCGTAACGATGACGGTGTCTTAGTCACTCTCTTCGGAAGTGTGCCGCCCTCTCGGTGTGAGAGCACCGGGGCTTTATGGGACTCTCTTCTGAGAAAGTGCTCGCCAGGTGCAGGGACACGGGGGCTCGCCCCGTCCGTCCGTCGCTGTGGTTGAGTCGGAGGAGAGTCCGGGAGGGCGGCTGCCGGGCTCCTGGGCTCCGGCCTCGGGCTGCTTCCAGGGAGGAGGAGACGGTTAACTGGTGAACTTCCTCCGAAGCTTCTTGAGCTCGACTCCGGGAACTGGGTGGTGGCCGTGACGCCTCTGCCGCGGGAGGCCCATTGGTCCCCGGCGTTCAGGAAGGCGCTCTGAGCTGTCCCGGCGCCCGGCGGCCCCGCAGGTGCTCCCGCCCCGCCCGGCCCCGCCGCCCAGGGGAGCTCGGCCGCGCCAGCTGGCCTCTGAGAAACACAACCTAGCAACCTCCGGGGCCCTGCTCTGGTGGGGAAAGATGGTCCTTAAAACCCAAGAGGAGGATGGTGAGTCCCAGCCCCGCCCGGGCGTCTGGAGTGGGGGTGAGGTCTCTCTCGATCCGTGTGGGCGACGCCGGGATGACAGTTGTGCTGCCTTTCGGGGGGAGCGCAGCCCAGGCTGTGGGCTCGCTCTCGCCGTTTTCGGGAGCACGGCCGGAGAGTGCGGTGGCGGGGAGGAGGCCGGGGCTGGCCCGTGTCCAGACTGAGAGTGATGGTGAGGGGTGCGGATCGGAGCGACCAGGGAGAGCCCCTCGGAGGCGTCCGTTGGCACTAAATGAGGTGTGACGGAGGGGCCGTTCGGGGTTAACTTGATCTTCCTCTTTCGGTATCGCTACCGGCCGCCAGAGGCCCTGAGGGGTCTGTAAACTTCCTTTTGGTCCTCTCCGCACCCGCACTGTAAACCGTGACCTTTTAAGTAAAGGGGCAACAAGTCACGTGGCCCGTACGCCCCAGAGGACCCTGGGAGGGAGGTGCGCGAAAGCCCCTTCTGTCGTTCTGAAGCTCGCGTGTGGACGTGTGTCTGTTTTGTGATGTCGTCACCAGATGGCAATGTTTCAATGCTGGAAGACACAGCACAAACATGTACCGGTTTGTAGTTAGTAATGAATTACGTGGATGAGTTTGAAGATTTCACGGTAGATTTTGTGAAAGTTGGAACGAGTTTTGGGGGTCATTTTTATGCTTTTCCTTATCTGGTTCACCGTAAGATACATTGGAAAGCTTCACCTCTGAGTGCAGATTATCTTGGGCCGTATCCGCGGGGTGACTGGGAAAGCTGTACCGTGTGGGAAAGACTCTGGGAGAGAGGGACATACAGGTGTTCGTGATGATACTTTTGAAGACGGGGCGTAAAGAGAGGCAGTTCCGGGTTAGCGTTGAACAGCCCACATGGGAGGTGCTGTAGCTGGAAGGTGGGTCCACCGTAGCCAGGGTCTCTCGTTGGAAAGGGGATACGTGCAAGAGGGGAAGAGAGCACTTTACTGATGGTTCGGGGCAGCACGTGTGAGCCCGGCCTGGGCAGTGACCGCTGGTCACTCTTACACGCCGCTGGTCCTCCAGGTGAGCTTGGCCTCAGACCCATGAGGGGTCCTGCTGAACAGTCACTTCGAGGCTGCTGCGCGTTGTGTGCGCTTGGCCCAGTGGTGACAGCGGGCACCATCTGGGGACTGAGGACTCTCGGGCTCAGATTTGAGAGACAGGGTCAACGGGCAGCTTTGCTTTGAGCGAGTCACCGTCAAGAGCGGGCCACTCTCCACTTCCCTCATCGCCTCCCAGGAGCGCTTTGGCCTGTTGTGTGTTGGGGACGGGAGGGAGGACGTGAGGGAGGACGGCGTTGCCCTTCTAACTGCCACTACAATAAACGCCCGAGGGATTACGAGGAGACACAGAAATGGCATTCGGGCAAACGTGAACGGGAAGGGAGCAAACGGGCCTCCCTCCGGCGGGTCCCCGGGGTCCCTGGGGGAGGGGAGTGTCCGCATTACGCTCCTCACAGAGCAGCTGCCTTTACTAGTGCCCAGGACGCCGAGGACGCCCCGGATGAAGGGCAAGTGGGGGTTTGAAAATGTCTCTAGGGAAGTGAGACCTTTCCTGCTGCACGAATCTCAGACCCGTAATCCGTAAATTAAACGTGCTCTTGGCCGCTGTCCTTCCCTGGTGCCTGCACTCATCGGCTCATCGGCACCCGTTCCCGTGTCCTGTAGGCGTGGGAGCCAGGGCGGACGCGGTGCACCGAATGGGGCAGTGTCTTCACAAGCGTGGCCTTTCGGTGCGTAGTCTACCCCCTTGATTTGCCCTCGAACCTTGCCTTTGGGCCGGAACCCAGGCTCCCCCGTATGTGGAACACGAGGCCCCGGCAGGCGGAGGCGAGGCTGTCTTCCGGGTGCCAGCCCGGTCCTGACGCGCCCTGGGCCCTGACCCCAGGGGTGCTCGCTGTCCCCGGCCACCAGCCGCTTCCCGGCCTCCTCGCCTTGCGTGGTATGTGCGTCCACAGTAGTCTCTGCTTCCCCACTTGAATCCATTCGCCCTTCGAGTCCTGGCTCAGAGGCTTGACCTCCCTGAGGCCTCTTGGTGTCCCCAGGCGCCCTCCGAGTGCCGGGTGTGCGTGGCCACTGTGGCAGCGTGGGCCGTGGCTACAGGTTCACAGGCCTCCCCGTCTGGCCTTGCTGTTCTGTGCAGGGCAGGGGCCGGAACCGTTTAAATCTGAGCTCCGAGCGCAGGCCGGGCCTGTGCAGGTGCTCAGTAAGTGGAAGTGCATGTGATTATTCCAGTAAGAGAAAATAAAGAGCTAAGGACTCGGCCAGTGAGTTCGAATTGGCCTCTCTTAGTAGGTTACTTGTACTGAGCGAGTCTTCCCTCGTCTATAAAACTGGACGTGACCGTGCACATTTCATTGTCAGGAAATACGCAGAGTTCACAGGTGGGCTTCCTTATCTCGTCCAAATAAAAGCAGAAATGGAAAAGAAAAATCTTAAGCTGTGAGAGTCCATGTGAGTCTAGGGAGGGGTGTGGGATGGAATGAGGTAGAGTGCCTCCCCACCAGGGTAGTGGGTTCTCAGGTGGCGCCTGGAATAGCGTCCCACCCGATCCCCTCGTCTTAGCGCGATCCTCGTGATCGTGCCGGCCTCGTGTTGGGCAAACCGCTTAGGGCGCGGTGCACAGGGAGAGGGGTGGCCCAAGCGCCGTAACTAGAATTAAGATAGGTTTTGCCCCCTTCCTTGGGGGTTGAGTTGGTGATTTGCAGATGGCAGGTCTCGAAGGGGACTGGCTCTGGTCGGAATCTTCTAGGCCCTTCTGCGAGCGCACCAGAGACGTCGCTCCCAGTGCACAGAACCGCCCTTTCTTTCTGGTGAGGAAGGCGAGCGGAAACGAGGCTTGGGTCTGCCCCTCTAGAAGAGTGAACCTTTACCCGTTGTCTGAGGCTTTCTGCGGCCTCCCGAGTTCCCTTGGTTATGGAATATGAAAGCACGGGCCCGGCCGCCGGCGGTCAGGGCCCGGGGTCCGACACACAGGTGGGGTGTGGAAGGCAGCAGGTGGAATTGTCTCAGGAGCCAGCGTAGGTAGAAAGGGAGGGCAGGTATCGTGGGTCTAGGCAGGCCCAGGTCTGGGCCTTCAGAGCGTGTATCTGCCTACAAAGTGGTCAGCGGACAGGGCCTCGGGAACAGGAGACCTTCCTGTTGTTGCCATCAACCCTCTCTGCTTCGGGAAGGGTCGCTGAGGTGTGTTTGCGGTGGGGGCGGTAGCACCTGCATGCGGCTTGCTGCGGGTTGAAGGGCTAGGCCTTCTGGAAGTGTTGGACGGTGCCGGGCTCTCCCTTTTCCCTTGCATTTTGACAGCCCTCCAAAGGCAGCTTGACTGGCTATACGTTGTTCTCGTCTCTGCTCCTCTAACTGCTTGTCCACTGGGCTGAGATTTCCTCGTGACAAGTAGCTGCTAAAGGCCTCTCCTGTCTGAAGAGCTGCGGCTGGTGGGGGTTTCGTCTTGCAGCGGGGACAGTCACCGACCCCAGTGTGGCCTCAGACCCGTGCGGCCTCAGCAGTGACCCGGTCAGTCCTGCCTGGCTGGCCGCTGTGATCACCAGGGCTCCCCGAGGGACGGCCGGCTCCGCCAGGAACCCACGTTCACGTGCTACGGCCTGGCGATCTCGTGACTTCCTGTGCGTGTCCCCTGAGTACAAAATGTGTCTGCCCACGTAGATGTGGGTGACACACTGGAGGAAACCGAGGGGCAGGTCAGGCCCCACTTCCCTCCACTCCGCCAGCGGTCAGCACTCACCCCAGCACGCCCCTCCTTCCTTAAGGAAAGAACTTCCTTACTGCACAGAGGGCTCCCGAAAGCTCAGCTGCTGACCTAAGAAAGATCCGGTGAATTTCTTTTCTGAGCCAGTGGCTGTTTCTGCGTCTCCTTTCTTTCTGGTGTTTAGAGTCTCCTTTCTTCAGTATCTTCTGTTAGAGTTCAGGATTCTGGTGCAGAGACTTCAGGCAGAGCCCCACGTACAAAACCACAGCAGAATGGTGTGGCTACAGCAGGTGTTTTACAGACATTAGAACAGAAGTCAGGTGTACTTTTTTCCACAAAAGAAATATTTAGGCGTCAATCTGGGCAAGTGTTTTGTGGTGTAGGTAAGTGGCTGGTGGCATTTCCATATTTTCTCTGAATAGGAACTCCAGCATACCGTGTTGCCTGAGCTGTGGACGCAAACACGCGGTGAGGTTGCAAGTGACGCATCCACACCCACACTTGCTCGCAGCCTTTCCACGCGGTCTCCGAAGACGGTCCCCGTCGGCACCTTCAGGCGCGTCCTTCTCAGAGTCTTCTGTGCGCTCACACACCTAGTGTTCTGTGGTTTCCTGTTGCACGAGTGTGTCTCAGAGATTTTTCTAGATTAGCACTCCCGGATTATCTCATTCCTCTTCGTGACCACATCGTGTTTAAGTAGTTTTTCTTTTTTGCAGTCTTGGGGAGGATGCGTGTTGGGCAGATTCCTACATGGAATTCGCTGAATCGAAAAGCACGTGGCTTCTAAGATTCGGTCCTGTGGAAAGGTTGGGCCAGGTTACACGCCCCTGGCCTGTGTGCCCCCACGTCCTCGCCAGGGTCTCCTGTGTCATCAGACATTTCAATTTCTGCCGGAATGACGGAGAGCAGTATGGTATTCGTGTTTCGATTGTCGTGTTTTGAATTTTTAATTTTTGGAGCGTTCGGGCATCTCTCCACGTTGGCCACGTGTGTGTTTCTCCTCGTGTCTGCCTGTGTGTCCTCGGCCCGCTGTGTGTGTCGGTGACTTTCTGGTCTTCGTGCTCCTGTCCTTGGGACTTACAGAAAAGTTCACCCTCGCACGTGCTTGTGTGTTTGTGGTCCTGGCTGCTTACGTCTGCACTCGGGCTTTTCGTTTCAGTGCAGGAAACACACTCTCCGGGACTGTGCCATAGTAATCCGTGCTTCATTCTGGAATTTTTGTGGTTTCTCTTTCTACATTAAAATCTTTGGTTCGGCTAGAATTTACTTCGACGTAAATGAGGTAGGCATTCAGCTCAGCCTCCCCCCGAATGGCTGCCTGGCTCATTGCCTCACCACCGTTGTCCAAATAATCCTCCTCTTCTCTATATTTGTGTGTCTTTTCTCCCCGAGACCCTGTGACTTGAAATGCGGCCAGGTGTGTCGGCATCTCTTGAGTGTCCCCCGGGCCGCTTCCCGTCACCGAGCCTCGTGAGCGTCAGTCACCAGGAGCGACTCTCTAACTTCATCTTTTTTCTCCTTTGTACTTTTCTGGACTGTCCGTAGGTAAATATTTTCATAAGGACTTTGATATTATTTCATTTGTACCGTTTCTGTAAAAATCTTGGTGATACAGTTTTTTTTTTTTTTCCCTTTCTTTGTTTTGAGAGAGCATGAGCAGGGGAGAGGCAGAGAGGGAGAGAGAGGATCCCAAGCACAGAGCCCAACGTGGGGCTCGAACTCACGAACTGTGAGGTCATGACCTGAGCTGAAATCAAGAGTTGGATGCCCAACCCACTCCAGGTGCCCTGATGTAAAGGTACTTTTAGGAACCGTGACCTACATACTGAGGGGAGACCTTTTCCTGTAGGGGTTTTCCTTTGTTTTCCTGGTGACTCTCCTGCCGCTGTGAGAGGCCGGCCCTGCCGCAGTGGCCGTGCGGGCCTTGGGGATGGGAAGGAATTTGTCCAGAGAAACCCGTCACAGCAGACCATCCAGGATAAAGGCCAAGAGGAGAGGATCCGTTTGTCCTGGAGGGGAGGCCACCAGAAACCTCCCTGGTGTCGGGAATTCACAGCCAAGACCCCCCCACCCTCTCATGGATCACATCGCCTCTCCAGTTCATTTTGGAGATGGAGAAGCGCCACCCAGGGTCCCGGAGCGCAAAGAACATGGAACTAAGCTTTGCCCACCCACTGGGGCCCTCTCGTGGCCCTCCTCCCGGCAGCGCGGCCCCCGGTGGCTCAGCCGTGCGCTCTGCAAAGAGCCGGAGGTGGAGGGCTCTGAGAGCAGCCTCTCGGGACAGGACGGATACGCCCTTGGCCCGGCTCCGCGGCTGGGCCCTCCGTGCCTGTCCCAGCTGTGCCCGCCCGGCCCGGGCCTCCAGCCCCTCGGAAGCTTCTCTCAGAAATCAGAAAACCCTCTCTGGATCCCCGGCGACTCTGATCAGGGTCAGGGTGTGGTTCTGGGAGCCGGGTTTTTTCTCCTTTGGGGTTAGAGTAGAAAGCGCTGCTCTCTTAAGAGACCTTCAGGCCCTGCCCCGTGGCAACAGATGTGTGGCAAGAAGTATTTATGCTTCTCCCTTTTACTAAAGGAAAGTTAAGCACTTCTAAGGGTCAGGAATGGAGCGGAAGTGTTGAAGAGCTCCACGCCTCAGCTGCCATGTCACACGGACGGGGGGGGGGGGGGGACGGAGAATCAGGTGCTCTGCGTGCTGGGCCCGGGGCCGCTGCCCAGGTCAGCTGGGACTTGCCGTGCCTCACGCCTCGACACCTAGGATGAGCCCGTGTGGGGCCTGGATGAATTGAAAGATGCTGATTTATCTCCACCTCAGAAGCTGTGGCTCAAGTAAAGTGAGTGCTGCCGCCTTCCCCCGCACGCGTGGTAAAGGGTCACTGGCCGGTTCCGTGCGCCCCGGGCTGCGCTGGCCAAGGGAGAGCAGGAGGGAGGGCAGGACGGAGGGCCAGCCAAGCCGCCAGCACTGCACGGGGGAGCCCTGTGTCAGCCTGCAGTTGCAGCCCTGAGCCGCTAGGGGGCGGCAGAGGACACTCAGTTCTTTGCTCCCGCTTCGGAACCCAGGTTTTTACTGCACTGGACAAACGCCCTGTGTCCCTGTCCCTGTCTCTTCGCGACCGTGAGCGCTGAGAAGCCCGCTCTTTCTTTCTGACGCCCCTCCCCGCCACTTCTCACCGCACCTGAAGTGCTTCTCTCCGGCTCAACAACAGCAGAGTCCAGATGTCCTGGTGTCACATTCAGAGGACACGGTGGGACTCCAGCTTCTCCACACGTTTCCAGAGTGTTCTTTCTCCCCTTTCCCGGTGCCACTGTCACTCTGCCCAGCCTGGAGTGCCCTCTGCTGCCCGGCTCTGGCCTCGGCCCCTTGCGGAATCTTCCGGCAGCCTGGCCGCTGTGTTCACGGGCCCGACCCCACGGCACCTGTTTGCACGTACTCGCTTCTTTTTCCTCCAGAAGGAAGGGGGCTCTTGGGGGGCTGAAAGCATCTCTGAGCGTCTCTGTATCTTCTACAGTAACTAGTAGGGCGCCTTGTTTATGGGTGGTATGGGCTTTTTTTTTTTTTTTTAAGATTGTTGAATTAACAGTCTGAGAAAACCTTTTTTTTTTTTTTTTTTTTTAATTTTCTCTGCTTGTAGATTTCCTGAAATTACTGGCCTTTGAACGGTCTTTTTCTTTGATCACTGTGATTTCATGACCTTGATCATGGGGCTATTTATTTTAGCATCTGTCTTCTTTATTTCTGAGGAGGGCCATGCTGCAGCCTTTCGTTGGTGGCTTTTTCGTCTGACTTCCCGTCCGCTCACTTTGTGGGTCGTTTTGTTTGTGCCGCAATGGACTCTGGTGGCCTCTGCTCCCAGCTGCCCGTGGCCCACATTCAGGCCGAACTTTGTCCAGGTTCACGCGCTGCCGGTGAAGCGGGCTGTAGGTCCTCTGCCTGCACAGCAGGAGGAGTGGGCGGTGGGTGGCAGCGAGCCTTGCACGGGAGGGGAGAGGTCAGGAGCCACCTGCTGTGTGTGTATTTTTGTAAACATCAGTAATGCTGCAAACAAGGGGACGTAGCTGTGGTTGTACATTTACAGCATGAGGTCCATCTGCGCAGATGAAACCCCTGTGGCGGACCCTCGGGGGGGGGGGGGAGGGGTGGCCGGAGTGTGTGGGGGAGGGGTGGCGGTCCGTCTTCGCCTTTGCAGAAAGCTTGTTTCCTTTTGCAGTCTAAAACGAAGAGTTTATAAATAGTTTTCGTGTTTGTTTCTCATAGACTTGCTATGATTCTTGTAGATGAGAACTGCCATTTTGACACAAAAATAAAATGTTCATATGGCTGTTTCTTAAAAGACTCTGCTGGGCTGCAGAGTTGGGATATTTGGGTCGGGTCTGGTGACCCTGTCATGGTGACGAGGAATCCACAGAGAAGGGAACCCACGTTAGTGTGGCGAGGGCTGGGGTGGGGGTGGGGGCGCCTCCTAGCAGAAGTCAGGGGAGGGTGTGGGGATGTTTTTGGGGTTTTTTTTTTCCCCCTCCCTTGTTGTTTACCTGGAGCAGTGGTTTTGCCTTCAGGGGGACATTGGGCAGCGTCTGGAGACCTGTTTGGTTGTCACATCTGGAGGGGGCCGGGGGGGGGGCGCTCCGACGTCCAGTGGGTGCAGGCCAGGGATACAGCCCTGCATCGCCCTGGACACCCCAGGACGGGGAGTGACCCACCCGCCAGGAGGTCAGCAGTGCCGCCGGGGTCAGAGAGCCCTGATCTGTGCTTAAGGTTCCTCTTGCGTCTTTTCTCCTTGCTTGTTTGGCACTTGCTTTTGAGACCTGTGTCTGCCCCTGTGAGTCAAAGGCAGCATTTTCTCCCCGGGTGGCCTGTGCACAGCTGCCCCGGGGTCATCCTGTGTTCTGGTCTGACGTGGAGCCCGCGTCTTGGGGTCCGGGGGTCCGAGTGTGTGTGTTTCATGGTGCTCCTGGGGTGTCCTCGGGCTGTCCGAACTTTGAGAGCTCTCGGGCCGCAGTGATGTGTCCTGTCCCAGCCACTGTCCCCGAATTCAACCTGCCGAACGCCTCCTATCCAGAACGTGCTGGAATGTGAGATTACAGCCTCTGGTGACCGAGTGGGAGGTGACCCCTCCGCCAGGAAGTCCGGCGCGCCCGTGTGGACCCACACGGTCTGGTCGGCGTCACTGCCTGCTCAGGGGGTGCCCTCCGTTTGTCCGCTCGGTGATGAGAGGGCACCTGACGGCAGCGCTGCGTCCTCCCAGGGAAGCAGCCATCAGCCTTCTGCTCCTGGGGAGGGGGGGGGAGGGAAGAGCAAGCGCAGCCTGCCTGCGAGCTGGCGGCGCACCCCTCCCCCAGGAGGCCGCGTGGGGGGTAGTAGGAGGGGCCGGCTGTAATCACATTCATGGAAATACGCCCGCCCGCGAGGAGCCCCCGGCACACGCGCGCCGAGTGGCAGCCAGGCGGCAGCTCCGTGCGGCCATCTCTGTCCAGGCCGGCCTTCCCCGCCGGGACCCGCTCCCTCTCCGCCCTCGGTCTCCGCTTGCTTCTTGGCTTTTGTCTCCTCGCCGCCTCCTCTCCGCTGCTGTCACACATGCCGTGCTCGCTCCGTCCCTCCGTCCGCCCGGGGCTGCGGGAGCTCCCGGGGGCCCGGGACGATGGGGTCGCGGTGCCGGCCCTCCGCGGCCTCTGAAGCGGAAAGCTGCGAGCGGCCCAGGCTCTGACGGGGGCGCTGCCAGGACGCTGGGGCTGCAGGAGAGGGGCTTGCCTCGGGTAAGAGGCCGGACGGGGGGTGCGTGAGTGCATCGCGGGGGTCGCGCCCAGTGTGCGGACCCCGGGCCCCGCTCGGTCACGCCTTGCAGCCGGGCTGGCTTGCGCCGCTGTCTCCGCACGTCTGCCTGTGGTCTCGCGTTCTGCTCCCCCGACCTAGGGTTTTCCACTAGCTCCTTGGGGGCAGGTGTCCAAACCCTCGGCCTGAGATTCAGGAAGAAGCTCATCACCGATGTCGGTGGCCTTCCGGGGTGAGGTGAGAAATGCTAGGACAGCAGGAAGCAGAGGGACGGATTCAGGGCGATTCTGTCCCCTCTGGACCCACCCCGTGAGTTTCTGTTTTATTCTTTGAGTCCAGTGGAGCCGTTCCTGGGTCCGGGTAGCCCTCCTTGCAGGAGTTGGAATTGCACGTTCACTTTGGTCCTCGGGGTCCATTGCAGCTGTTAGACCGGCTGAGAATGTTTGTGCAAAAAATTAAGGGCTTTACAAAGAGGTGGCATCCAAATAGGTTTTAGGAACAGGTAAAGTGAGAGAGAACCGGCTTCCTAAAACCTGCACGGAGCCCCTGTTTTGGACTGAAGGGGTGTGGCAGCGCAGCTGGGCAAGCCCGAGGTCGCCTGCGGCCGGTCCCCTTCCTCAGGAGATGGGGGGGCAAGCCCCGGTGACTCGGGGTGTCTGGGGGGCTCCCCCAGGGCTGAGCGCTCTGCCTCTGTGTCAAGGAGGCCAGTGTGAGAAAACGGTTCTCCCGCTGAGCTGGTGCGGCTCTGCTCCCTGCTCTGTGATCACACCCGGCCTTGCACACGGAGGCTGCACACGGGGAGGTTGGACGTCTGAATGCAGGCGAGAACCTTCTGCAGACCTCCAGCTGGATCCCGTGTTAGCTGCCGGGCTTTAGACAAGGGGGAGGGTTTTAAAACGGTTGTTTGCTAGTTCTTAGCATTTATCGAAAGCAGATGTTGACTTTGTTTTTCTCAAGCAAACTTTTAGGGTACGATTTTATGACTTCGTCCCTTTTCCTGCCTGGAAATTTGACCTCCTTTCCCTTTGGTTGGCTGGGTAGTCTTGGAGTTCTAGGATTTGTTAGATACAATGTGTCAATTCCCTTTAGTGTGTAAGGTAAATGGTAGAATAGCTTGTTTTTTCCCAGGGCGGTTTATGGGGCTGTGTGTGTTTTGTTTTTTAAGATTTTATGTTTAAGTAATCTCCACACCCAGCGTGGGGCTCAAACTCACAACGCCAGCACCTAGAGTTGCACGCTCCTCCGACTGAACCAGCCAGGTGTCTGTGGGGCTGCTCAATACACGTTCTGTCATCGGAGAAGGGCGGTGATGATGACAGGCCCATTCGTGGGGCAGGGTGAGGTGGTGGCTTGCCCAAGGTCACAGAACTAATTAGGTGAGGAAAACCCCCAGCAAGTGTCCCCTCCCACCCCAAGCCCAGATAGCTTCTCTTCGGAACTAAGGAGGCTTGAGTCATTAGGGCAGTGGTTAGATGAGCCGACCGGGGTGGGAGCAGAGTTTTTCTTAAAGATGCGAATATGGGGGCGCCTGGGTGGCTCAGTCGGTTGAGCGCCCGACTTCGGCTCGGGTCATGATCTCGCGGTCTGTGAGTCCGAGTCCCGCGTCGGGCTCTGTGCTGACAGCTCGGAGCCTGGAGCCTGCTTTGGATTCTGTGTCTCCCTCTCTCTCTGCCCCTCCCCTGCTCGTGCTGTGTCCCTCTCTCTCTCAAAAATAAACAAACATTAAAAAAAATCCAAACTCTGTTATCAAGATGCAGAATATGGTTATAAAATCATTAACGTATCTGCTCTTCTCCTAGTCTGTTAGCAGGTGCCTCGGGCCTCTCTGTGCTGAGTATCAGTTATGTTAGCCACACGCTAGTTTAACTCTTTTCCGTCCATGTCGTGTATGCACATTCCTTCAAAATCTCCTAGGCCGTGAGTTGGCAGTGAGACACTTTTAAATCACTCTACACAAAAGTGAAGTCATGAGTCAGTCGTGGCAGACGAGCACAGTAAGCAGAAACGAGGGAGTCGGGATATTGCTGTTAACTTTTTGTGTGTTTATTTTTAATCACGGTACGATGCACACAAAATAACATCTATCATTGTAAGTGTAGGGTCCAGCTCGCATCGTTGTGTGAGCAGTGTTCAGAAGTTTTCCGTCTCGTGAAACTGAAACTCTGTCCCCAGCAGCACCACGGCCCCCTGCCCCCTGCCCCCTGCCCCCTGCATTCTCCTGTCTGTCTCTGTGGATTTGGCTGCTCTAGGGACCTCACAGAAGTGGGATCCTCCAGCACGCGCGACTGGCTGACCTCACCGAGCGTGCTGCCCTCAAGGTCCACCCACGTTGGGGCAGGTGTCAGAATTCCCTTGCTTTTGGAGGTGACAATGCAGTGTCCGCTTTTACAAAGGATTGCCGTGGTTTCGACTTGCAGGGAGGAAAGCCCTCGGTTTTCTCAAGTTGGCAGACTTCCTGTGAAGGTGTGACGTGATCACGTGTGCTGTTGGCTCGCGGGTGCCCACGGGTTCCCGGCTTCAGTCACGTCCGTGTGCTCCGTCCGTCTGTGCCCCCCTCCCTCCCCGCCCCTTGCCCTCTGATCCCCGTCCTGAGGCCTATCTGTAAAGTTGAGGCTCTCAGTGAAATCCCTTCATCATTACAGCTGTCTGTGGTCCGGATCTCCGCGTGGTGCCCGGTCCCTGGGTCGTGCTGCCATTTTGGCTTGTGTTCTCCCCGTCTTAGATCTGATCCCAGGGGTTTCTCGTGTCAGCTTGGAATTGAGAGTTTTGTGAAAGTTGGCTACACGTCCATCTCCGATGCCTGAGTTCTTTCTCGTCTTTTGAACTCTTCACACTGCAAGTCTCGGGGATTTCCGGGGAGACCGGGTGACTCACCCCCGTCGGGTGGGGCCGCGTGAAGCGTCCAGCTGGGACGGTCTGCACAGGTGTGGGGGCTGTGAGCACCGGCCCTCTGGCCTTGGGTCTGTGGCGGGGAGAGAATCTGCCTTCCTCCCACGGACAGTTCCCCGGATTGGCACCCGTGAACCCCAAAGCTGTTGGTAGATAGCTGTGCTCTCTCTAGAGCTGGCAGCAGCTTCCAGAGGGTGTAAGGAAGCTTGATGCTTCACTTTGCTGCTGCCGCTGCTGCTGCTTTAGGTGGGGCTTACGTAGGTTTCTGAGGCTGTGTGTTTTTTGTGTTTCATAAAACGTACAGGTCGGTAAAGGGTTTGGCTTGGGTTAGCTGGGGTTCCTCAGGTGCTGGTGCTCTCTGGAGGGCGGGGTTGTGTCCGGACACAACGTTGCGCTCCCCTGGCTTGGGGGCGGGGTGGGGGCGGATTGGACCAGGGTGTTTTCTCCTGTCTGTTTACCTTCTCCACACTTGGGGGGAAGGGAAGCGCCTTTCTAGACTCTTGGCTTTGCTTAAAACATTTCCCTGCTGTGCTGGTTTAAATTTGGACCCTTCTGAGCCACCGAAAGGCAGGGGCTGTATATAAGATGGGTGAAGATTAGGATTGGAAAAAGAAGACAAGTGCTGTGCTTTGCAGGCGGGCAGAGGGAGCTGGCGTAGCCGGGGGGCCTGTGAAAGCACATCTTTAGCGCCCCGGGGATGTAGGACAGGGTCCTCCACTTGGGTGGGCGGCTGCCGGCACTCCTGCTGAGCAGGGACTGCCGTCTGAAGAGCTGCCTTTTCTGTTGAACTTCATGGCGGATGGCCGGGCACCTGCTCGCGGCCGCGGCTGGCTGCGGAGCGGGGGAGCGGGGGAGCGGTGGCTGCGCCATGTGCGTATCGATGGGAGCTGTCCCTTTAAGACAGTCCTCCTTTGTGTATGCTGGTTGGAGCGCATTTCAGCTCAGGGGCTCTGCCTGCTGGTAAAATCTGCAGAGCAACATTGAAATAAAGAAATAAATGGAAGCTACCCTTGTGTGGCTTTTCTGTTCACAGCTGAGCACAATGGCCCCTTGTTGTTGTGGGCACTTTAATCCCCTTGGTTCAACTGGAACCCTGCGAGGGACTGGGGAGGGCCCATCCTGGACCGGTCCCCCTGCTGTAAGGGGGACACCTTGTCAATTAACCTTTGCGGGAATCATTCCCGAGGCCCCCAGACCCCCAGGCGCTCTGCTCCCCGCCTTTTGTGCCTCCCTGGTTGCCCTTCTTTTCAAGAGGAGGGGGCTCAGCCGCCTTCCTGGCACAGAAGCGTGGCTGCAGCACGTGGCAGTCGGGGGAGGGAGGAGTTGTTTGTTGCTCTGCCATCTGGCCCATCAGCCGATCTTTTACAGTTTAACCCTCATGGCTTCGAGGGAAAGCCACGGTGTGGATACATGCCCTTCGGGGGGCCCATGCTGCTTTTCCAGCAACGCTGGGTTCGGGGTGCATGTGGCTGTAAGCGGCCTGCTGGACCCGGGGGGCGGGGGTGGGGTGGGCTGGGTCACTCACCCCTTGGGCTCCCCAGCCACGGTTTCTATTCTTCTTGCTGTTAAGTGACACGAAGCATTTTCCCCGTGGCATCTGTTTTCCTCGTGGGCAACGTGGGGGTGAAGGCTTGTACTGAACGGGGCGTGTTACCTTGATGAGAGGCTAAGTGCAGGTGGTCCGTTTTCTTAAGTGCTGGGGTTTTCCTTGCCTCGGGAACAATCGCACGAGCATGATGAGATCTGAAGCTGCCCTCCTTTAGAAAGAAAAGTTCTCGGAAGATTTGCCGAACCAGAAGGGAAGCAGTGCTGTGATTTAAGGTGGCTGAGTGTGGGATGCAGGGGGGCTTAGAGAGCCTGTGGTTAATGTCAGGAGACGGCATCGGAGTACATGTGAACAAACGTCTTGTTCATTCTCACTGCAAATTAGCCAGAAGCTGCTTCCTTGTGACCACCAGGACACGGAAGGCCCGTCTTTCCTGGTAACGTAGATTAACGTTTTTTTCATCTTAAAAATGCAGTAGCACCTACGTGTATTTTTTTTTTTAAGCGAGTGTTCAGGAGCCCTTGCCCCCCCCCCCCCTTCCCAGACCCATTCCCCAGAAGCAGCCGCTAGTAATTAACTTTTTCTGGCTTTCAGCGACCGGTAGGTGCTGCCACATGCATATTAATACTCTCATCCCGCTGACTATTTTATCAGCGTCAGAGATGGTCTCTTGACCTCTCTCACCGTGTGTCCTCTTCCTCTTCACTCTCCCCCGTCCCATTTGTTGGTTCCTTTATTTTCACCTTTGGGACTTCCATTCACACGTTTCCGACGTCATTTTCTTGTTCCCGACTTTGTAGGTCTGTTGCTGCTTTTTGTAAGCAGGTGCCTGGCGCCCTCCTTGCCTTTCCGTTCGCCCCTCCCCCGGCCTCCGCTGCAGGTACCGCGTGATTTCCATTAGCCTTTGTGCTGTGTGTGCAGGCCGGCTCCGCAAGGTGACGGCGGATACGCCGCACCGTCGCGAGGATGTTCCTGCGGCTCGGCCCGGAGCCCGCGTGTGCTCTGCTGGGCTCCCCCCTCGGGAGCCGGTCCCAGCGCCCAGGTCCAGTGGACTCCCCTTACCTTCCGCTGCCTGCCGCCAGCCGTGGCTGCCTCGTGATTCCCCTTGGGTGTCGTTTTCTCTGTTTCCAGTGATCGTCCTGGTGCTGTGGAGGGAAGGCCCAGGACCCCTCCCTTGCCTTCCCATTGCTTCTCTGGGGTGCGGCTCTCGCAGCCCGTCATCGGTCTCCTGTTCTGATCCGGTCATTCTGTCCATGCGTGTGGGGGTGTGTGCTCCCGAGGGAGCCCCATCCTTGTGAACACGTTTTCCTCCTCCTGAGGGAGCACGGGGGGACAAACGTGGAGTCCTCCTGTGTCTGAAATGATTCTATTTTGCCCTCCCAGTTGACTGAGAATTCCAGGGTCAAAGTGGTTCCCGTGTGGACCCTTGAAAGCCCTTCCCGTCTCCCAGGGTCCAGCACGAACCAGCCACACCTTCCTTTCCCTTCCTGCTCACGGAGGTTCTAGGATCCTCTTTAATCCTCCAATTCTTGAATTTGTTTTCCAACTTCTGAACGTTTACAACATATGTTTCTCTGTGGGATTTGTAAAGACCTCAGGACACTGAGTCCGTTTCTGCTGCTGTTTTCAAGTGCTTTGACTCTTTATTCTGCGGGAGTACCTCACCTTTATCTTGTAATCCTTTTCTGGCGGGGGGACAAAAATACGTTTATTTTCTAGGAGTGTGTTCTTTCGTTGTCCCTCTTTCAGGGTCTTCTGTTCTTTTCAAGTTTTCTTTTGTTCCGCTCCAGGGTGGGCTTTTGCTGTTTCTTGTTCGGGCCATGGGCCCCGCTGCCTCCGTGGGTGCAGGAAAGACACGGGGCAGGTTCGATGGGAGCTCGGCGTGTGGGGTGGGCCTCGTGTGCAGCGGTGGGGGGGGGGGTGCTGCTTCAGGCCGGCTGGGCACGGCCCTACTTTGCTGTAGGACAGCACCCGGGTCCCCCAGCCTAGCTGCTGGCCCAGTTCTCCTGTTTTGCCTCGGGCGGATACGTGTGCAAGATCTTCGGTGTGCGGGGTGCTGTGGACGTGGCAGTGGTGGGCACACGCGGAGTAGGCCTTCCAGAAGGGGTCGGCACTCTGCTTGCTCTGTCCCAGAAGTTTGTTGAAAGCTCTTCTGCCAGTGGCCCCTCTCCCCGTAGTCTTTGATGTTGTAGGTTTATAGCTTTGTAAAAATGCCTTTACTGCTTCTAAAATAGTACCTTGGAAGGGGGAGGGCCAGCAGCACATTCTGAATTTAGAGCACAGAAACTAGACGGTGGCCTTCTAGAGAAACGGTCGTGTGTGAGCGTTCACCCAGAACGGCTGGGTGCTGAGGTTCTGGAAACAGAGCAGCCACAGAGAGTTTCCATGTGGAAGGAGAAAAATCGGTTTCTCGGGACGCGTAGCGCTCTTGAGATATAAATTTTCTACACGATGGTTCTGGTTTTCGTCAGCCTCATTCTGAGGACTTAGTCTTGCCTCCGCCTGGGCAGGGACTCGCTGATCTGATTAAGCCGTCTCTGGCTTCAAAATCAAAGCCTAATGATTCTCCCCCATGGAACGGCTATTAAAAACGAACTGTTGCCTCAAATTTTCAAAACCTCTTATGTTAGAACGAATGTTTGTGTTCCAGGACCTCCGGAAATTGTTTCTTAAAGGGACCTTCCGGTCCTCGTGGATTAGAAAATCTGCTCTGTGAAATCCAGAAACGTTAGCGTGAACTCCTTTAAAGCCTGCTTTTCTCTGGAAGGGAGGATCTGTGTTTCGCCTTTTGTGTGGTCTCTCAAAGTAGGGTTGGCTCTGACTAGAGCTGATCTGTGACTCACAGGGGAGCACTCCCTCGGGGCTCTCAGGGACACAGCGAGGCCACTCCTGGAAGGTGACCCAGGCTGGATTTCGGGGGTCCACTGGAATCCTGCAGCCTCTAGCGTTAGTGGGACCCCGTGCATTAGTTCTGCTGTGACCTCACGGCCACCGTTAAGAAAACGAAGGGTAAAATGATGGTGTCAGTGGGCTTCGCATGGGGAAGGCATGGTTTTGATATCGTCGTGTGTGGAGAAGATCGGGTCGTGATGGCAAGTGCATTTTTCAGTGCGTCTTGGGGAAGTTTAAAATTTGGGCACTTCTGGACAAGGGTGGGGGAAAGCTGGGTAGAAAAACGAAAAGCCAGCTTACCTGATGGAGCTAAGTACCTGTGCTGTGGGTATCGTTGTTGTGTGTGTTGCTTCTACTCTCTTGTGTTGTCTTCCGTGATTTTCATGAAACGTTTTGGGAAGGGAACTGGCCCCTGCGTGCCGTATTCGGTGTCACAGTTCGAAAGAGAGTCGTGGGTCCTACGCTTTCAAGCAGGGCTGCTCTTCCAGCTCCGTGCTGTCCGGGAGAAACATATACGCCGTAGGGGCACCTGGGTGGCTCGGTCGGTTAAGCTCCGACTCTCGGTTTTGGCTCAGGTCACGGTCGCGCTGACTGTGCGGAGCCTGCTGGGGAGTCTCTCTCTCCCTCTCTTTCTGCCCCTTCCCGGCTTATGCTTGACTCACTCCTGCTCTCTTTCTCTCTGTCAAAATAAATAAATGAACATTAAGCACAAAAAGAAACGTAATATGAGCTGCGTATGCAGCGTTACTTTCTAGTAGCCCACGTGAGAGCCACTTAGAATCATCTTTTATTTATCAAGTTACGAGTTCAGTGTGTAATTGACATCAGCCGTTTTCAGAGAGATCTTTCCCTCTCTGTGTAAAGTCTATGCCCACCGTCCATCTCAGACTGGTCCAGTCACATCTCAGGTGCTTCGTAGCCACGTGTGGCCATGGCTCCTGTACCACGTGGTGTGGCTCTGACGCGTTTCGGCGCCTGCGTGAGTATGCAGGCATCTGAGCGCTGGCGCCTGCATCAGGCCACAGGGGGGCCTTTCGCTCTTGTCCCAAAGGAAGCAGAGGCCACCACCTTCCAGCTCCCACTAAACGCCAGGCGGGGCGCGAGGCACTCTCTCTCTTGGACTCCGTGCGTGCGGCAGCCCGATGAAGCGGGTGAGGGTGTGCGCCTGCTTTGCTGGTGATAGCGTGTGGCCCGAACAGGCCACGTGACTTGTGTAAAGCGACCCTAATTGGCGTGTGGTGGGCTGGCGCCGGGATCTGAGCCCAGGTTTTCCCGCTGCCAGTGCTCGTTTTCCCCACGGACCGTGTGGCTTTCCGCAGCACCTTCAGAAGGGTCACCTGCGGGCTTCCATCCCGCATCCCTGTGCTTACGGGCGAGGAGAGGCGGGCTCAGAGGAAGAGGTGCTTCGTGGGGAGAACTGTGCCTGTGAATTCGGTACTTTGTTCTCAGGATGAGAGCTTATTGAAACATCTTCAAACAGGAGCGCCTGGGTGGCTCAGTCGGTGGAGCCTCTGACTCTTGGTTTCATCCCGGGTCATGATCTCACGGTTCTTGGGATCGAGCCCCACATTGGTCCCTGCGCCGACAGCACAGAGCCTGCTTGGGATTCTCTCTCTCCTTTTCTCTCTCCAAATAAGTCTAAAAACACCATACTCAACCGGAAGGGCATAAAGCGGCGAGAAAAGTCTCCGTGACCCAGTCCTCAGAGTTAAGCACTCCGTGGGGGGTATATCCTTCTAGATTTTTTTCCTCTGTACGTGTGTAATCCGTCCCCTCCCCCTCCAGCAATGGCACCGAAGCGTTCACGTGGTTTCGCAGCAGCTGCCCCCCCCCCACTTAAGGGTGTCCCAAAAGTGGTTTGGGGTTCGGGGTGGGCCCGGCGAGGGGGCCGAAGCCTCGAGAGGCTGGCTCACCGGGGCCTGACGTGCCCCCGCTGTAAGGGCTGAAGGTGGCCGGGGCTCGGCTGACAGTCCTCTCATCCCTGGCCAACCTCATCTGACCTCAGGCCGCCTTTTCCCTCTCGTTTCCATGGCAAGTGCTCATGGAGCAGAGCGGCTCTCTCATCGGGGTGCTCTCTTCCTTTGGTGAAGCCGGTGAACGAACGAATGGCAGCCAGAGCTGTCCCCGTTTCCAAAACGGGCTTCTCGCTGCTGCCGTGGTGTCCTTGTCCTTTTGTGGTCTCTGGAGTCTGTTTATTTTTGGTGACAAAGCTTTCTTAGTAACATTTCCCTCCTTTCTTGTAGTTCCCAGTGACCTGACAGCAGAGGAGCGTCAGGAGCTGGAGAACATCCGGCGGAGAAAGCAGGAGCTGCTGGCCGACATTCAGGTAGGCGGTGCCAGCAGTGACACGTGCGGTGTGACAGGTGTCCTTCCCAGAGCCTCCTCACCAGGTGTCGGGAGTTGACCCGCCCCCACCGGCCCGGGGCCGAGCCTCGTTACTGACGGTCACTTTGGTTCCGCCCGTGAGAAAGTAGACTCTTCGAGGGGTTGGGAAGGCCCCGCCCGGCCGGTCCGCCGTCCTAGGTGACCCCCAAGTGGAGCCCGCGCTGCCGCGTGGGGTGTGGGTGAGGCTCAGGTGCTTGGAACACCGACCTCAGGTCAGGCCCGGACCCGCGTCTGGTTCTGGCGCTGCCTCTTTCTGGAGGAGTGACTCAGACACAAGGATCCGGGCTCTTTGAACTTGACAACGAAGATGCGGTTGATAGGTTGCCGTGAGGGTTGAATGAGGTCCTGCTCACCCGGGACTTAGCGTGGCTGCGGGTCCCTAGGAGACGCCTAGGCAGCCATGGCTGCTTCACCAGAGTGTTTCCAAGCTCCTTGGTGTAACCGCCACGCTTTGTAGAAGTAAGTCGTAGGGGCGCCTGGGTGGCTCAGTCGGTTAAGCGGCCGACTTCAGCTCAGGTCATGATCTCACGGTCCGTGAGTTCGAGCCCCGCGTCGGGCTCTGTGCTGACAGCTCAGGGCCTGGATCCCGTTTCAGATTCTGTGTCTCCCTCTCTCTCTGACCCTCCCCTGCTCATGCTGTGTCTCTCTCTGTCTCAAAAATAAATAAACGTTAAAAAAAAAATTAAAAAAAAAAAAAAAGAAGTCATAGAAGCCATTGGTTGGGCTCCTTTAGCCCTCGGGGCAGGGAGCTCGGGAGAGGGGAGGGCGGGGAGGGGACACACCCTGTGACCCCAGAGCTGCCCAGTATGGAGAGGAAAGACTTGCTCACGGTGTCGGTTTCAGTATCTTTGATCATCTGTGCAAATTCTCGGATTCCTGTTTCACTGATAAATGCCAGGAAGTCTGAGCAGACATTCACTCAGAGCCCCCTTCACCGCGCCTGTCCAGCCCGTCCAGTCCGTCCAGTCCGTCCAGTCCGAGGGTCTGCTTGCCTGCCTTGCAAAGGCCGGAGCGTGGGACGGACGATCCCCCTGCCGGCCGCTTGGCGGCAGTGTCGGCCCGGGCCAAGCACCCCCGGCCCCGCAGCCTGGGCGTTTGGGCAGCTGTCCCAACACCTGCTGGGCTCCGAGAGGCTGTCTCCGGGCTGCCGTGTCTCAGTGGGAAGGCTGTGTTTTGCACAGTGCACACGACTAGAAGTTCTGTCCTAGACCGTGAGCTCCTCGAGGTCAAGGGCCGTCTTGCTCACCTTTGGTTCCCTGGAACACTTCCTTCCTGGCAGGAGCGCCATAAATATTTGTCGAATAGATGAACTTCCCACTGTCTGTTTCCACGTTAAGGTTTTTTTTTTTGTTTTTTTTCTGGTTTGTCTTTATTTCGTTTTGGTTTATTTGCTCTCGTTTTGGTTGGGGGGAGTTCTAGGAGATATGCCAGGCCCTCCTGGTAATTCCGGGCTGTCTGTTTTGTAGAGGCTGAAGGATGAGATAGCAGACGTGGCTAATGAAATCGAAACCCTGGGATCCACAGAAGAAAGGTGAGTCTGTCCGGCCCCTGCTTGCGGCACACGGACGGAGAAAGTGCACTTTCTGTCCTCGGTCCTCAGCAAGCACACGCACCCCCTGGGGTCCTTCAGTGCGGGGGCTCTGACCATGGGGGCTTTCCACATCATTGCAGGGTGCAGGGCTGGAGCCAGAGAACCCCGAAGGCCCCCAAAGCCTGAAATAGCCCTTAAATGACTGTGGTCACTGTCGTCTCTTCCCTCGTTGTCCGTGGTGTTTGCATTTTAGAGTTTGTTTTCCCTTTGTGCCAAGGAAAAGCTTAACGCTGCCCGCACCATTTCCAAGGAGGAGAACGCGTAAACAGGACATTATAGCGCCACACAAGGAGCGTTTGCAGGTTAACCACGTGAAGCGTCAGTGACTCCAGAGTTTAATTTTGAATGGGGTTCCCAGACCGTTTTCTAAGTACTTAATGCGATAATGGGGATGTTTCTAACTCACTACACGTCTGTATTTTTCTAAGCCTAAGTCCCCTGTCTGGCTTCCTAAGACCATCTGATTTTGTTATTTTAAGCGGGTGTGGGAGGTGCCATTAGAGATTAGTGTAACCCACGTTCTGCAGAAAGTGGCCAGCTCATCACTTTCAGGCCCCGTGTTGTCACTTTGGGATTATAACCTTCTTACTTGCCATTACAAAAATTTGTAGCTTTAAAGCAGCGGATAAATTAGGGTTCGTCAAAATTTAAAGCTTGTGCTCTTAAAGATGCTGTGAAAAGAAACGACTAGGTAAGCCACAGACCAGGAGAAACATTTGCAATACGCGTGTCTGAAATAGGATTTGCCTCTAGAATGTGTATGTGGAACACGTGCTAATCAGTAACGAGAAGACGGCCCCGATGAGAGTGGGCCGGGGGTCCCTGGTGTCGGCGAGCGCTGGGGATAGAGTCGCGTGGCCGTGGGGAGACGGCGTGGCACTTTCTTGTAACGTGAGGCTGATGCCCGTGCCGTGGCCGGCAGGTCAGCGCCCCGCTGTTCATTCGAGGGAGATGAACGCGTGCGCAGAAAAAGGCATGTGTGGGAGTGCTTCCTGCGCTCTGACGTCACACGGTGCCAACGGGAGGCGGCTGCAGGCCACGGGCCTTTGTCCCGTGGGCAAAGGGACGGGCGGAGGGAGGTAACGCATGATGAGCTCACACAGCACACCCTTGCTGGTGGTGAAAATGTTCTACAGCTGGTTATGGTGATGGTTGCACGGCCTCGTGAGCTTACGAGAAGTCGTTCGAATGTACGGTTAAGATGGGTTTATCGTATGATATGTACACGCGACCTTAATGAAGTTTCTTTAAAAGTCACGTTAAAAAAAAGGAAACGGGTGGGGTAGGAGGAACAAATGAACGTGGCATCAGGGTCAGGATTCCAGCCGACCTGCCGCGCTGAGACCTACGTAGGCCCGTGCTTCCCTGGGTAGGGTTTTCAGAAATCCCTGTGAGCCGGCGGACGGATGCAGGTGGGGACGATGGCGGTCCCTCAGAACTTCCCGACCGCCTGGCGCACCAACATGGCCGTGCTGGTTGTTTTTCAGGAAGAACATGCAGAGGAACAAGCAGGTGGCCATGGGCAGGAAGAAGTTTAACATGGACCCTAAAAAGGTAAGGTGCTGCCGGAGCCCTCGGGCTCTACGACGGGGTCTCTGCGGCGCTCGGTAGAGTTCCGCGGCGCCCGTCCCAGCTCCCTGCCCTTCTGTAGAGCACGCGTCACGCGGTCCGCGCTAAGCCGTGGCTCCTCAGGGGGCTTCCCCGACCCCGTGTGTCAGCCGCTGAGTACTTATTAGACACTTCCCGTGTGTCCAGAGTGCCCACACCCGCTCTTGTCTGCCCTTCCGCCTCCTTTCTGGATGTTTCCTGGGTGAGCGTCATTGGCGTCTGTGCTGCCTTTTCTAGGGGATCCAGTTCTTGATAGAGAACGACCTGCTGAAGAACGCTTGCGAGGACCTCGCCCAGTTCTTGTACAAAGGGGAAGGCCTCAACAAGACAGCCATTGGTGACTACCTGGGGGAGAGGTAAGGCCTGGAGAGACACCTGTGGCAGAGTGGGTTGGTCAGGAGTTCCGGGAGGCTCTGAGCCCTTGAAGAGAGTCTTGTCCTACGGCAGCAGTAGCCACACTGGCACTGAGAGGGTTCTTCTGGGGAATGGTGGCTGGCGTCGCGGAGGCGTGGGGACAGAGGGACGTGGCTCCTTCCTTGCCGTGTGTGCGGAGCCCGCGGGACCGTGGCACTCAGCATGGAACACTGCCTGGCTGGGGACGGCCTGATTCTCAGAGTCGGTGTCTGACTTCCGCCCCCCCCCCCCCCCGCATCTTTTGTTTCTCTTGATAGAGACGAGTTTAATATCCAGGTTCTTCATGCGTTTGTGGAGTTACATGAGTTCACTGACCTTAACCTTGTCCAAGCGTTACGGTGAGTGAGTTTGAGGAGGGCACCCCAGAAGGTGGGAGGGGCACAGAGAGAGGGAGACACAGAATCGGAAGCAGATTCCAGGCTCTGAGCTGTCAGCACAGAGCCCAGCGCGGGGCTCGAACCCACGAACTGTGAGATCGTGACCGGAGCTGGAGTCGGACGCTTACGCGATTGAGCCACCCAGGCGCCCCGTGAATTTTTTTCTAATTTTCGGCTTGGAAAACCCTTTGATTCCCCGTCTTAGAGTAGGAAGTCAGTAGTTGCCGCACTTCAGAAGCCAGCAGCCAGCAGGTTTCCCTTCATCCCTCGGGATTCAAATCCACGGGGAGTGTTAACAGCCGTACCTGCGGAAGGTGGGGGTCTCCCCGGGCCCCAGCCCAGTGACACAGCCCGTCCTCACCACTCAGGCAGTTCCTGTGGAGCTTCCGGCTGCCAGGAGAGGCCCAGAAGATCGACCGGATGATGGAGGCGTTCGCCCAGCGATACTGCCGGTGCAATAACGGCGTGTTCCAGTCCACAGGTAGGGCAGTCCCGCTCCCCGGTGCTGACCGCCATTTTGCACGAGACCCTTCCTCGGCTCTGGACAGTTCCCAAAACAAAAGGTTCACGCCCGGAACATGGATTTAGACGTTGGCCACGATAGTGAGAAGTTGGAAAGGATCCAAAAGTCCAGGGAGGAGGGATGAGGGGGTGGGAATCTACGTCGTAGTGTCTGTGAGTGAGGCCACGTGCTGCAACCACTAAAAATCACGTTCTTCATCTCCGTGGCTGGCTTATCTTGTAACTAGAAGTTCGAAAAGCGCAGCATAGGAACTCCAGTCAATACCACCGTGATCCCGCTGTGGTGACAGGCGGGAGTAACGTGCAGTGTGCCGTGCGCCCGAAACTACTGGAACGCTGTGTGTCCGCTCTGCTTCGGTGTGAAAAAAAGAATTAAAAAAAATTATGTGTACAGAAAGAGGTTTTATTGCCCCGAGAGAATGCTAAAGGTTAGCAAGATGGCAGGATTCAAAACAGCGTGTCTGTTCCGATTCCAGTTCCGTCAGGAGGATGCGTCCTGAGGTACGTTAGTCACGTGCTGCCGGTGGGCACGTCCGTTCGTTCGTGTGATGGAGGAAATAAGTTGTTACCGGGTGGTGGCATCATAGGTGTTCTGTGTTCTCTTTCTTCTACGTTGTGCTGTTTTTCGGGTTGTCTGCGGAGTACCCGCTCTCCTTTAGCGATCTGAAAAATAATCCCCTTTAAGGCCTGAACAGTCGCCGCGCCGTTTTGTGTCCCGCCCTCTTTGGTTAGTGGTATGTAACTTTCAGTTAGAGGGCGTCCGGGCATGTGGATTGGTCTCGTTCTTTCGAGAGCACATCTTGTGTTCTTGATCTCGTTGGGTATTTCTTGTTCCCTCAGGTGGGATGTTTCTGATCGTTTGTTTGCTTTTCTCTTTAGACACTTGTTACGTCCTCTCGTTCGCCATCATCATGTTGAACACCAGCCTGCACAACCCCAACGTCAAAGACAAGCCCACCGTGGAGAGGTTCATCGCCATGAATCGCGGCATCAACGACGGAGGAGATCTGCCCGAGGAGCTGCTCCGGGTGAGCGCGCTCTGACCGGGAGACGGGGACGGGGACAGGAGAAAGGCCTGTCGCTCAAGTGTGTGAATTCCGTGAAGGCGCGGGCAGTGTGGCCGGCCGGGGGGCTCGCTGGGGGACAGGGCAGTGGTTTAGGAGTCTGAATCTCAAAGCGCGAGTGCAAGTCCGGCTACTTTCCTTTCTTTCTTAATTATCCACTAGGCACTTTATTTATTTTGTCCCTGGGAGCCGCCTGAAGGCAGCACTGGTCACGCTCTGCTGTTCTTGGTGCCTAACAGATGTGTGGCCCGTAACGTGCTTATTGCGTGAATGAAGAGAAAGGGGAGGGGGAAGATCCTTCTAGAACCAGAGACATGCAGTGTCCTCTTTTATCCCAGAATCTGTATGAGAGCATAAAAAACGAACCCTTTAAAATCCCAGAAGACGACGGGAATGACCTCACCCACACTTTCTTCAATCCAGACCGAGAAGGCTGGCTGTTGAAACTCGGTAAGTAACGCACTCTGGGTCAGGACTCCCGACGCGGAGTCTTAGGACGGCCGCACGCGTACGCTCACACACTCACACTCACACACACACACACACACACACACACACACACGTGCGCTGTGGGGTGGTGGGGGTTGGTGACAGGAGGCGCTATGGAGAGCGCAAACGAGTTGCTGTGAACTCGTGCTCTCCCAGCAAGCTCTGTCTCCAGAAGGGAAGCGAACGCACGGTCAGCGCAGTGCCCCCGTGGGATATGTAGATACCGCTGGGGACAGACTCACTCTGCGTGAACACGGCTCCCGTGGGCGCGCGCTCCACGGTTTGACTCCGGAGGTGATCGACCGGGTTTTGTTGCGAGGCACTTCCCGGAGGACCTGGCCCTCTTCCTCTCTCCGCCCTCTCAGTCCCCGGGAGGGTGGCCAGCGGCGTCCGTCTCTTTTCTTGCCGTCACACCAAGCGTATCTGGTGCTCCCGCCTCCCCCTCCCCCCCCAGCGCATCATCACCTCCCCCTGCATCCGGCTCCCACAGGCAGCGTGCATGGCAAACCTGAGCCCTTGGCTGCAGCGCCACCCACAGCGGTCTTCCTCCTCCTCGGGCAGTGGTCCCCCCGCCCCCGCCTCCTCTCCAGCCAAATCAGCCCCCCTAATGGTTTTTTTCTTCCCATTCCCAAAAAGAACGAAAAAAAGTATTCATCTTCCCTCTGCCAGAAGTGAGGCCACGTTGCTGAGGTCCGTGGTCCTGCCTCGTGTGCAGGTGACAGAGTAACCAAAAGGAGAAGCAGTAGGGTTTTCATGACATTCATGCCCACACGTGACTATTTCGTTAATTGTTCCAGAACACGGGGAGAGCCCCTGGACGTAGTCACAGCGGTGTTTTGGCCCTGAGAGAACACGTACGTTCCTGTTTTGTTGTGCCTCCGCCTTTTGACGCACGGTTCCCTCATCGTCAGGAGGCGTTTGCTAGAATGATCCCCCTCTACCGTTTCAGCCGCTAGTCCCGGTGAAGTCAGAAGCTGTTTCTCTCTTGCTCTGACACCTCTGGGAGCCGCTGAAACAGAATCGTTCATTTCTGACTCGTTCAGGCAGCGGTAGGATTTCTATTTCCTTTAAAAAGCATGTGTTTCGGTCTAATGACTTAATTTATAAATTCTCCTCAAAGCACCGGTCAGAGGCTTGACCATCTCTCGAGTGAGTCAGCATTTCTCCTGCGTTCAAAAGCCAGTAGAACCTTTGAAGATAAGGCTCTAAAGCCGCTCACCCCAGAGACCGCCGTCCCGCTCTGTGTCTTGACTGCCCGGCGGGTTGAGCTAAGAGGAAACCCGCTGGAAATGGGAAAGTACACCCCAGCTTGGATTTACTTCCCCTCCAGTGAAATTTGTTTCGGTGCTAATGCTGAGTGGTAGCTTTGACAGCCCAGGTGCTAAAATTAGAACAGTGCAGAGAAGATCTTGGCTCTTGCACCAGGATGGCATGTAAATTCATGAGGCATCCTGTATTTTTAAAAGGAAAAAACATGAACGGAATGTGGGACTTGTTTTCAGGTCCTCGAATTACCTTTTCTAAACCTCCTCCAAACCAGGAACCGACCGTTCGCATCGTGTTTTCGTTGTGGCCACTTAGACTCACCCCCCTGTGCTCACAGGCTGCGGAAGGCAGGGCCTCCGGCCGCCTGCAGCGGTGTGTGTGTGTGTCTGTGTTTGCATATAGCCGTAAGAACGTGTGTTCTCGTGTGCACACACATGTACGTATGTATTCATGGGAACGTGTGTGTGCGTTCTTGCACACGCTTCACAAAGTGGTCGGCATCTGAAGAAAGACAGTAAACTTTCCCCGGAGTAGTCGTCAGACTCTCTCAGCTCTAGACTCTGGATGTGCTGATAAACGTTAGCTTTGTGAGGACCGACCTGTAGCATTTTGGGGGCCCGGTTTTCGGTAGCGCCGCGGACACTGCCTTCCCCGGCTGGCGTGTGGCGGTTCGAACCGGCTGCCCCCTTCACGCGCCAGGCAGTGGCGGGTGTCCCGCTAGGGATTTTCGATTTTGACTCCCCCAGGCAGACATGAATGACTAATACGTTGCACGTAAAGGTTAAGGAGTCGGGTTTAATTTCTTTGTTTTAATTTTCTTTTCTCCCTCATTTGTATGTTTCCATGATTTTGGCTCTCCTTTTCCTTGCCCCAAACTCCAGGAGGTATGTAACCGCCCCCCCCCCCCCCACCTGCTCGCTCGCTCTGCCAAGGCCACTCTACTTGCCGCAGCGTTTTCTTATTTTGTCCCTTTCGGTCATTTTGTTTTTTAATCGCTGGTGGTAGTGTTAATGCTGCTTCTAACTTACTGTACAGTCCCTAGGGAACTGGTCAGGATCAGGGGTTCATGGTTTCCCTTTTATGATGAGTACACAGTGCATCAGACAGCTAGGTACCAGGCCGTGGAATAACGGAAACTTTACTGACGGCGGTAATGCAGGAAAACCTCCGAAGGGTGGGTTTATAAAAGCAGAGGGAGAATTCACTGGATTTTGCCTTGGAATGACTGGCCAGGCGAATCCTGTGTGCGTTGCATTCAAATTGGCACCTGTGAATTACGGTAATTTCTCAGGCGGAGAAGAGGAGGAAGGGGAGGGAGGTTTGCCTTCCCAGTGCCACATGTGCTTCTGGTATGTCCCGAGCAGAAGGCACACCGGGACAGGAAGTAAATGACACAGCTCGGGACATTTGCCTTTGCGTGAAACAGGGAAATGGCATCTCCTAAACTCAAAGTGATGCCAACTTGGAAAAAAAAAGATAAAACCCAGAAGCCCCTCCCAGAAGTCCTGGGGATGAGGGAACCGCATTACGCCCTCGGCTCCGTATTTCATGCTCTGTTTTTCTCCCTCCTCTTTTTCAATGACTATTGTTCAAAACCCCAAATTGGCCCTTTAGTCATGTTGTTGGTATGTCTTCTCCATTTGCTGATTTGGGGAGTATGTTTTTCCTAGAGGAGGAGCCCCTCAAGTGTGTGCTCCAGCGTTACTCAAGCGGAGAGCTGCACGTAGAAAGAACAGCCCCGACAGTGACATTCGTTAGAACCTTCTGGGGGGTTGTCAGCTCTCAGGAAGAGGGCGCCTGGCCGTTACGGGGGTGGGAGGGGTCCTGTGAGTTCCACAGGGACTGTCTTAGGTGCGCGCATTGGTCTGTCTGCTTGTTTCGTGTCTGTTTCTTTCAACATGGAAATGTCCCCCCGCGACCTCCATGATCCCTCACGGCAGAGGTCTCTGTAACGCAGCAGATTGTCAGGGGAAATCAAGCTTTCATAATCAGGGAGGGAATCTTCCCGGCTTCGCTTTTCCTCCTAGGCTTCCTTCCACCTTCTTCCTTTCCGCATCTGACCCCTCCTCCATGCCCTCCGAAGCCCCAAGTGCCCCTGGGTGGTCCTGTGGGGGGAGCGCATGGGAGTCAGCATGGTCGAGGTGTCCCGTGTACAGAGCCCTGTGTGGGGGTGACGGCCCACGAGGCAGAAGAGCCGATTTCTCAGGCCCTCGAGTGGGGGAGGGGGCTTCCTTTTTATAACATATCGGCTCCAGTTCTAAATATATTCCTTGTTTTCTTTGCCATCCTCGTTTGTTTCGATGCTGCCCAGCCTTTCCCATTTTCCACATGCATGTCCTATTTCCACCTGTGGTTTTTCTCCTGATTCATGCCCTAGGGCCTTAGGGACCGGAGGCACAGGCTCACCTCAACTGGCAAACGGCCTCAGGGGGTCCGTCCTGGGGTCCGTCCTCGCTTGGCGCTGGCACAGGACCCCCGGCGGGTGGGCTGCGTGCGCGTGCTGACGGCAGAACCCTTCGTAAGCTGGGTCTGTGCCGCTTAGAACCGTGGCGCCTTGCGATGGGTCCCTTAACCTCCCCGGGGTTCGGGCCCCCACACAGAGCCGGAAGAGGGACCGGAAAGCCCCACGGTCCCGCTTGATGCCGGGACCAGCGCTGGGCGCGTCGTTCCCGTCACACGACGGGCAGTGCTCACGCCCCGTCAGGAAGCATCCTCGCACCTGGCGGCACAGCCTTACAGGCACGCTGCTCTCAGCTGCCTCTGGCGAGGGGCAGGAGAGCTCTGCACCCCAGAGGCCTTTGCGAGGCGCGGGGGAGCGCTGTTCTCTGTAGGCAGAGTCTCCACAAGAGCACGTGCTGCTGGGGCAGCAGGAAGTGCTTCCAAAATGGCATGCGTGTCACGCACGAGAAGGCCTTGGCCTAACTCGTGTGGGCTTCGCGTCCAGAAAGCCGCCCCTTGCCCGACGTGGGCGGAGGGGGATGGGCTCGGCTCACGGCCGCGAGGGGCGCACACGTGGCTTCACTGAAACCGCTCGCGGCTGAGCCTCGCTCCCGAGTGTCCCCCTCCGCGTAGGATCGCGGCCCCCGCGTTGCGGTCTCACTCAGACCTCGCGGAGGGTGAAGGGGCCCCTGGGCGCTCGCGGCCGCTGCTCTTAGCGCCCGTCTGGCCCGCGGCCCCTCCTCCAGCCCGTCGTGTCCGGAGCTCCAGGTGGGGAGCCCGGGCTGGGGAGGTCCTTGAGCGCTTTTTGCGCCTGGGCTGGTCCAGGACTCTGGGGAGGTTCCATTGGTAGGACACCGGCCCTCAGAAGCTGGGAAGCCAGAGTAGAAGCTCACTCGAATCAGGAAGGTGGGGTAGAGGGCGAAACCACGGGAGTCTGGGTTCCACATTCCAGGAAACCTGTAGATTTGCCCCCGAAGGGGTTCACACGTCTGAGTCCCCCTTTCTTCCCTCCCGCCCCCGCCCGCGGAGCCCGTCCACGTGTGCCCCGGGCCGGGTGACCCGGCAGTGTAGCTCGGGCCGGGGCTGCCCCTCTCCCCCCTTTCTCTTCTGTGGGCCCGTCCCCGCCACGCCGGTGGGCTTCTGCCGGCGCGTCTCCGGCCCAGTCAGGCTCGCCCTGCGTGTCCTCCTCGCCCGGGCATCCCTCCCCGAAGCCATGCTCTCATCCCACCATCCCGAGCTCATCTCCGGGGGCCGCCCGACCTGCTTGCTCTGCTTGCTCCCACGGACTTTCACTCTGTGAAAGGCGCTTCTGTTCTGGCTCTGTGTCTTGTCACGGATGTAAATTTTGCCATGGCCTCCATGTTCTCCCGGTGCCTGCCCCCGCTTCCTCCTCCCTCGCGCTCTTCGAGGGGAGAGTGTCGCGCGTCACGGAGCCCGCTCCGGCCTGCCGGCCTCCTGTCGGACACGCGTCTCTTTTTGCTCTGCAGGTGGCAGGGTCAAGACTTGGAAAAGGCGCTGGTTTATTCTGACCGACAACTGCCTTTACTACTTTGAATACACAACGGTGAGCGCCTGCCCGTCGGCTGTGGGACCGGGGGTGGGCCCGGCCTCCGTGGCCACTGCCGCTCTAGTCCGATGCGGTTGGAGGCGGCCGTGGGGAGGGGGCGCGAGGGGACCCGAGGCGAAGAGGGGGAGCCGGGACGGACCCCAGAGCCGGGGGCCCCAAAGATGCTTTGGGCGTCTCGGCGAAGGTGGTGTGGCTCGGAGCCCACGTCCCCCCGCCGGGATCGGGGCAGGAGAAGCCCGGAGGGGCAGGCGGCAGCCTGACAGGACAGACGGCGTTAGAAATGGGGTTCGGTGCCGGGTCCGAAAGAGTGAACTTGGGTCAGGTGCCAAGGAAGAGTTTGTGGCCTCCTGGAAAGGGAGGTGGAGGAAATGGCGTTGTGGAGAATTCAGATGTTCTGGTTTATGGAGAGGCAGTCCAGGGGTGAAAGGCCTAAGAGGGGAGAACGTGAAATGAGATGGGGGGGCGGGAAACCACCTGCAGTTTTAAACTGAAGTTTTCTTGAAGCGTGCAAGTTTTGTTGGTTTTCAGCGGGAACGGAATAATAACTGTAAATACGTGTTACGTGTAAGTTTTTAAAAAAGTTTTTTTAACGTTTATTTATTTTTGAGAGACAGAGCATGGGGGGAGGGGAGGGGGCAGAGAGAGAGGGAGACACAGAATCCGAAGCAGCTTCCCTGAGCCGTCAGCACAGAGCCCGACGCGGGGCTCGAACTCCCAGACTGTGAGATCGTGACCTGAGCCGAAGTCGGACGCCCGGCTGACTGAGCCACCCACGCACCCCAAGTCTCTTGTGATAAGAGCCTATGAGAATGAAGATTACAAGATAAGACCTTTTCTGAGGCTCCCTCTGATGCAGCCCCCTGAAAGCCTGGCGGGTCGGCTGGGGCCCAGCCCAGCTCCCCACCTGCAACTCGATCCTCTCTCACGTCTCTGGTGGGACCTGTGCCTTGGATGAATCAGGGCGGCTGAGTTGGGGACAGCCGGTGTCTGTTCTGACCCTCCTGTGGCAGTGAGGACGAGGAAGCGTCTTTAGTAGCAAAGGCGGAACAAGCGTTACTTAAATGGAAGATGAAAGTCCCGGGTGCACAGCTTAGGAGCAGCCGCGGCCCTGGCACGTTCCTGGCCACGCTGCCAGGTGGCTTTCTTTGGTGGCATTCCCTCACCGTGGACGCCATACGGGTGTAACTTCTCACGCGGCGAGTGTGTATCAGCCTGTGATTCAGGCCCTCGTTCCGAGAGGGAACCACTTACGACAGTCATTTTCTGCCTGTCTCACCCCCAAAGTACCACTCAGAACAGCGTGGTACCTTCCTCTCTGTCCCCTCCCATCCCCCGCCCAGCCCAGATTTTGCCTTTTTCCTCAACGATCTCAAGACTGAGGACATCTTAAAAGTCGTGTTTGGATTTTTTCATTGTTCTCCGGGTCAGAATGAAACACAGACAGGCACGCAAACACGATACGCCCGAGCACTGGCTCAGTCTCCGTGGCGGTGCAGTGAGATTCTAGAACCCTGTGTCCTTCGGGGTGCTGACCGGCGGCATCATGGAGTCCTGCACTCGGTGCCAGCACTGCGTCAGGCCGTCGGAAGGCAGGGAGGTTTCTGCAGACGCTGAGGGGGCCTCACAGTTAACGTGGTGGGCAGAACTTCCACGCAGAATCACCTAGAACAGCGACGGGATCCAGTAGCGGCGGGGGGGTGGGGGGGGGTGGGGGTGGGGACGGGAAGAGGGACGACCCCTTCGGCTCACCAGCAGGGGCGGGGGCGTCTCTGTGAAGCCCCCGCTGCCTCCGCATTGCCCTGAGTCTGAGAGAAGCAAACCCAGTAGAACTGTGTCCCTCTTGTGATTGGCCAGCAGTAAAGTCTGACGCTGGGGAGGGAGTGGTGACGTGGGAAGAGTGAGAAGATGGGCCTCACCCTGCAGCGTCAGGGAAGGCTCTGGGCTGTAAACTCAGTTGGGAAAACTGTCCACCGGGGGTGTGCGTCCACAAGCATTATATCTGCCCCAAGCTGATGTTGGACGTTCGCAGTCCCCAAGGAGAGCTGCAGCTCGGCAGGTGTCTGAGGCGGCCCTGCCCTTGGCTCACCGTGCTCTCGTGAGACCGTGGAAGGGGCCGGAACACAAACTGTCCGACCCACCCCCCACCCCCCCCGCCCCAGGTTCAGACTGGAAAACAAATGAGAATCGCAGTGATGTATTTAGAATATAGCTGTGTAATCGTAGGCTTGTAACTTAACGTATTAACAAGTTAAAACTTTAAGGAGAACAGATCAGCCGAGAATAAAATCCCTAACGTAGAGGAACGGTTGAGACAGTCAGGGAGCTAGTATCTGGAAAAAACAAGTATTAAACCAGTTCGAGAGAAGGTAGCCAGTTCTGGAGGACAGAGAAAGGTGATCCCAGTACCCAGATCCTGGCATCTGCATGTGCAAGGACACCCTGTGTTATGTGGGGTCACGCCCTGGAAAAGAAAAGGAACCTGGATCTGCAAATCGAGAGTGCACAGAGTCTCAGGGACATTTGCCGCAGGAGCTTGGTGCCCAGCTACACTGTTGAACTTGGAACGAAGTCTTTGGCTGTCGGTTGGCTGCATATCCAGGAGAGGGAGGTGTGAAGGTTGACATCAGATGTCTGGCAGGCGGGGAGAGAGAGAGTGTGTGTGTGTGTGTGTGTGTGGGTGTGTGTGTGTGTGTAGGGGCCTTTGCCAAGAGGGGAAGTGCTGGAGGGGGGCCACTGGGGCCGAGGGCAGGCAGGGGTGTTGTAGCTCTGTTCCGGGCAGGAGTTTAGGTGCATTTTTAGATGTCCGTGGGGTTGTCAGGAAGGCGGTTTCTCTTTGAAGATGGTGCAGTCTGGCGAGGGGGAAGATGGGGCGGGGGGTGAGTCTATACACACAGCTCGGCCCCTGGCATCTGGGGGGCACCGAGCAGGGCACCTGGAGTGAGACCAGGGCTTCCCGGGGTTGCCGACACTGGAACACAGGCTGATGAGATGAGGCGGGGGGCCAGGCAGAGAAGCAGGGTGGTCTCCTGAGTGGGAGCGGCCAGCGTGCTCCCCGCTTGTGGGCCTCCCGTGGGCTCTTGCCACATTCAGTCTTTCAGGAGCCTCCCCCGGGCGTTCTCCTTGCAGAGGCCTCTGGTTACAGGGGGCCCCATACCCGTACATTTCTGACCCTTTTCTGATTCTAGAGCGTAGGGTGTGGGCCCTAGAGCAGATCTGTGAGCTCGAGGCCACGAGGGAGGAGCAGAGGAGCCAGGAGAGTTGTGGGTGAGCAATGCGGTAGGATGCGTGCTCGTGCTTGTGACGCCAGAAGTAAGGACTTCATGTCTCTGTCCTGCAGGATAAGGAGCCCCGGGGAATCATCCCGTTAGAGAATCTGAGTATCCGGGAGGTGGAAGACTCCAAAAAACCAGTGAGTATTCGGGGGGCAGGGGGACAAAAGGGACGGGTGTAGCGGGTCTTTGACAAGGACTGAAATTGCAAAGATCCACTTAGAACTGAAAAGTAGCGTCGTTCCTCTAACGTGGCCTGCCTTTAAAACTGTCTTCCGTGTTCAAACCAAAGATGAGGCAGTAAGTGACCTCTGCGTTCTGTCCGTGTGGCTTAGTGTCACCTGTTGAGTGTCACACGAGGGATGGAATTGTCCCTGCTTAAAAGGCAGTGGCAGGCGCTCGGGATGGGGCCACTCGTGGGAGGCCCTTCGGGTACCTTACAGATCCCTCTCCTTGGGAGTCCGGCGACGCGGCTGGGGGCGGGGGCGGGGGCCAAACCGCATCCCTGTGACGTCCGGCTCTCCCTGCTTTCCGTTTGTTGGGAGCAGGACAGACATGTGTGTATCTGGCTGGTACCTTCGCCATCAGCCTTGTTGACGTGCAGCCTACGTTCTGCAGATTTCCACCTCTAGGCTCCTCTTCCCCGTAGGGAAATCCGCATTGCCTATATTTTACGGAGGTCAGGACAGTCTTTTGAGGAGTAAAGTAACGTTGTTTCTGTGTCGGTGGGCAGCTCTCTCAGATCTCTGTCGCTCTGTCCCTCTCTTTTCTGATTCTCAGAACTGCTTCGAGCTCTACATCCCCGACAACAAAGACCAAGTAATCAAGGCCTGTAAGACCGAGGCCGATGGGCGGGTGGTGGAAGGGAACCACACGGTCTACCGCATCTCAGCCCCGACGCCCGAGGAGAAGGACGAGTGGATTAAATGCATCAAGTAGGTGGCATCTGAAAAATAGACCTGCTTTCCCCTGACAAGGGCTCTCATCTCTCTCAGGCACTTACTTTTCAAATTTTATTTATTTATTTTTTTGAACAAGAGTACAAGTGGTGGGGGGGGGGGTGGGGAGAGAAAGAGAGAGAGACACAGAGAGAGAGAGAGAGAGAGAGAGAGAGAGAGAGTATCCTAAGCAGGGCCCATGCTCAGTGAGGAGCCCAACACGGGGCCCAGTCCCGCGACCCTGGGATCATTACCTGAGCCAAAGTCAAGAGTCGGACGCTCGGGCTCCCAAGTCACCCAGGTGCCGCTCTCAAATGCTTTATTGCTGCGGCTGTTGAGTGCTGCCCGCCTCTGTCCTGGGTCCTGTGTGAGAGCTGGAATTCCCAGGCTGCTTTTCAGAGGGTCTTTATTTTATTTTTTTTTTTTTTAACGTTTATTTTTGAGACAGAGAGAGACAGAGCATGAACGGGGGAGGGGCAGAGAGAGAGGGAGACACAGAATCCGAAACAGGCTCCAGGCTCTGAGCTGTCGGCACAGAGCCCGACGCGGGGCTCGAACTCACGGACCGCGAGATCGTGACCTGAGCCGAAGTTGGACGCTTAACCGACTGAGCCACCAGGCGCCCCTCAGTGGGTCTTGAGCTGCTTGACCACGACAGCGTGTTTAAGAGAGCACCTCAAACCGAGGCTTCCCAAAGTGCACCTCGTAGACCCGAGGAGGGGGTGGGTGACCGGGCTGACAGGCACAGGTGCCATTTGTCCAGCAGGTCTCCCACGTCGTAGGAAGCAGGTCTCGTTTTCAGGATGGCAGTTCAGTGGAGATAAAATATCATCACGTTTCGTGAGTCTCCCTCGGTGGTACGTTGTCCCGTTTACAGGGGAGGAAACTGAGGACCGTGGAGGTCGTGTAATTTGCCCAGAGTCACATGGGTGCGACCCAGGGTCCCAAGACCGACTCGCACCGTTCACGGCTGCGCTGTGGGGAGGGAACAGGGTTGTCAGGGTTACGGAGGTACAGACAGCAGTGGCCCCGGGCTCGGCTCTGCCCACCTGGCTGAGCGGCACGGTGCGGGGGTGACTGCGGCGAGGGCTGTCCGCATGTGGCGAGCCGCCTCCTCCCTCCCTGGGACCTCCGTGGGACCTGTCCAGACGGCCATCGTGCCCGCGTGTGTGGTGTGGCTGCTGTCTCTGAGAGCGCGTCCTTGCTCTCCCCATTGGGTGCTTGGTCCGCCAGGCGTCACCGGTCCTGTGCTTAGTCTGCTCGTTACCGGGCTCTGTGACTCCCCCGGAGTCCAGGGGGGCGGTCCGGACCGGGTGACCTGAGGCCCCGCACGGCCCCTGTGACTGGCGCTCTCCCGCCCGGGCCACAGCCTGATTCTGAGGGGGGAGCACTGTGGCTTGGAGTCTGCCGTGGTGGCAGGGCCAGGGTGAAACAGCCAACAGATGAGTGAAGGCGGGGCAGAGGACAGACTCACCCAGAGTCAGCCCGGAAGTCCTTCCTGGGTGCGCCGCCTGCCCTCCCGCCAGACCTCGGCTTCCCCACGGCACGACAGTGGATGGCGGGCTCCGTGGTGACTGGGCACGCCTCCCACCCCTTCGGAGCGATGGGGAAGGCTCCCGGGACGTCTGGGGGTGAGACCGGGTCACGTGGTGGGCATGCTCAGCGCGCCCCGGGCCCTGGTAGCTTCTCCCCCCCGCCCCTCGCTGTGTGGCATCTGCAGGGGCCCTGTGTGACCCTTGCCCAGCAGACGAGGCTCCAGTGTCCCTGTGGACGCTGGGTCGTCATCACCAGAAACGAGACAGAGCCCTCCGCTTGTGGCGAGCACGGGGTGCCCCAGGGAAGGGCTGGTCACTAGATGGTAAACGTGAGACGAGACGTACACGGTGTGTTCGCTAGCCGGCATTTGAAGAAACACTTAAAAGCCCTCCACTGAGGTCTGGGCAGGGGAGTCGCCGTGCCCTGGGCATCCTGGGCAGTGAGTGGCCCTCGTCCACGTATCCCACGCTCTGTTTTTACCGTACATCTTATAAAAAGCACTTAATTCTTTAATCCTTATGGAACTTATTTTTAGTATGTGGTTCGAGGTGAGGGATACAACTCACTCCCTCAGCCGAATGGACGGTCGTCCTGATAGCTGATTCGCCAGTCTGAGGCGCCCTCTGCAGTTTTCCCACGCCCCCGTGTGTGCGTGGCCCACGGGCTGTGGACCCCTTGTGTGATCACGGGGGCATCAGAGCGTGTTTTGTTCTGTGGCCGCTCACGGCCTCCCCCGCGCTGCTCTTTCAGATGGTCTGCTCTGCAGCCGGGGAAGCTGGGCGTTGTGCGAAGTCAGGTCCACCGTTCCGTCCTTCAGGGAGCGTGCACACAGGCCCTCCCCGGGGCTGCTCTGCCCAGCACCGCCTCGTCTCCGGTGCGGGGTTCACACTGTTCGTGCTCTCTGGGCGCCGTCTCCTTACCCTTCACCGCAGCCTGGGGAATAGAGGCATCCCGTTTTCCAGATGAGGACACTGAGGCACACAGCAAGGCCCATCCCAGTGTCCAGAGCCACAGGGGTGGTGCTGGTGCTCAGACTGAGCCCGTGACTCCAGAAGCCGCGCTCCTGGCGGCCGTGCGGCCCTCAGCCTCGGCGCCGTGGCTCCCGACACTTTAACTGATGCCTTCGTGGCAAGTGCCCTTGGGACACGTGCCGGGGACTGTCGGTTCTCGCTGCCCCAAGGAGCCGTGGAGACACTCCTCAGGGACACGTGACCTCGGTTGAACAGGTCGCAGTCAGTTGGCCGAGCGGTCATCCACCCTGGTCGGCGGGGCTTGCGAGCTCGTGTGGAAAGTAGTCCGCTCGCGGAAGGCTTCAGGACGCCCGCGCCGCAACCTGCTTGCGAGCCGGGAGTGACGGTGACGCGGGGCCGGCCCTGCCGTCACCATTCTGCGCGGTGTCTCCGGGGCAGGGCCGGGACACAGGCTCCCTCCTCACCGGGCTGTGCACACAGAGCGGAGCAGGCCTGGCCGGCCGCTCCCCGAGGGCCCAGCGAGGGTGTGGACGGCCCAGTTGCGCGGCTGTCGAGTCGGTGGGCCCAGGACAGACCGCCTGCTGTGGACGGGTTGGGTAGTGTGGCGCCCACGGTCTTCGTGGAGCTCCGGTGCCACACTCGTCCTTCTGGGCTGGAACGCGGTTCCATGCTGCCCGTAAGTCTAGGTAGAAACAGGCAGGAAACGCTCCGGAATCGTCTCGTCACACGCAGCGTGTGTCTCTCTCGAAGCTCGTGTCCCTTCGGTCGTCGTGTGGACCCTGTGGAGGTTGGCCCCACTGCCTTGGCCTTTGCGGTGGCCGTCGAGCGGGGCAGGGGGCACCCGTGCTACTGCAGGAACCCCAGCCTGGGCTCGTCTCCGGGCCTGTTCTCAGTCTTGTCTCTTTTGTCCCCTCTCTGTGTCCAGAGCAGCCATCAGCAGGGACCCTTTCTATGAGATGCTGGCGGCGCGGAAGAAGAAGGTCTCCTCCACGAAAAGACACTGAGCCTGCGCAGTGAGCGGCCCCCGGCGTGCGAGGTGTGCGAGGCCCTGGGCTCTGTCTCCCGTCCCCCCCACGGGCGGGGCCGGGCTGCCAAGCAGGGGCGTCACCTGCTGGGAGTCACCCCGGATTCCTAGACACTGGCTTCAGCTCTCGCTGTCTGTTTTTAAGTGGGAGAGGGTAGGCGGTGGCACCGGCGGGGAGGGCGGGGATGCCCGAGCGGCGGGGGGGGTCTTGAGCCTTTCTCTCCGGAAAGAACAGAGCCCAGCCCGTCGGCAAACCCGCGCCCTTCAGGTCTCTCGCTCGGCAGGTCTGACAGCGGAGCTCGAAGCCAACTGGTTACCTCTCGGTTATCTCCTTGTGAAGAAGCCTTCAACCCTGCACCGAAAATACACGTGCCGATATATTAGTATATGCTGAGAAAAAAGTGGAACGGAAGACAAGCCACGTACTATAAAGATATATTTTTGTGTTTTAAAAGAAAGAAAAAGTTAAAGTAGCGCCTTTGCACGGCGTTCTGCCCGGCGTGGTGGCCTCTCCGGGGCGGCAGGTCCCCGGGCAGCTGGCGGGTGCCGCGGGGGCTCCGACCCGGCCGGGACTCCGTGCCCCGCGGCCTGCGGCGGCCCGCGTCTCCCTTCCAAGTGCCGGGGGCGCCGAGGGGAGGAGAGGGTCCCGGCCGCTCATCTTCTCTCTTTCCAAATCCTTCTTGTTGGGCTTTAAGATGCAAGGTCAGCCTTTTCCTTGAGCTAAATACCCAGTAACCAAAACTGTGAGGACGGTGACCCCAGCGAGGTTCCGGCTGATCTGCTTCTGACTTGGTGGCTCCCCGTCCCCCAGACCTTCCTCCTCGTTTTAGAGGACGGGGGTCCTCCCTGATCACCTTAGGTCTTCGGCTCCTCTGCCTCAAAGCCGGCCCCGCCCTGGGCGCATATTGGGGGGGGCCCCCGAGAGGCAGGTGGGGCGAGGGGTGACGAGGCCGGCCTCAACTGGAGCTGGCCTCGCCCCTCCTAACTTACGGTGTGAAGGGAGCCACGAAAGGCAGTCGTCCTGCTGTTCTCTCAGGGACTCTCGGGGCCGCTCCTGCCGCTCGTCCGGGCTGGATGGCGCCTGGCCCGGGCCATCCCGGCGCCCCCAAACGGCCGGGGACCAGGCGGTGCACGCGCTGCCTCACGGAAGAGGGGCTGGCGGTCTCCGCGGGCCGCGCCACCCCTGCTCCGCCGGCACCGTTCGGTGGAAATCGCTTCCGTAAAAGGGCACGAAGGGGGTGCTGAGCGGGGTACCCTCTGGGGCCCCCCACTTCATACAGGTCCTACCGGGGCTCGTGAGGGCGGCGGGGGGGGGGGGGGTCTGGGCTGGATGCCTGCGGCCGGCCGGGTCCCGTGCCCCGGTTCTGGCAGATAGCAGAGAGGCCCCTGCGTCAGTATTCGTCTATTTATCAGAGGTGTACATAATCCGTGTATAGTTTTTCTCCTTTTAGATTATTTTGTATTTGTTTAAAAAAAAAGAAAAGTTTTGTCAAAATATAAAATATAAAGAAATGACTGAAAGTTGTCGACAGGGTTTCAAAAAACTTATAATTATTATCCCAGTTGTCTTGCGTTTGTATTTTTGTTTCTTTGTTTTGTTCTGTTTTGGTTTTTTTTGGCATTGGAAACGAGCGCCAAGGAACCGCAGCGAATAAACTCCACGTCTGCCCAAAGCAGCTGTGTCGTGTGCGGCCTCCTTTGTTCCCTGGTGACCGTGAGCAGGAGGGCCGTGGCCGGCGGGCGCGCCCAGGCGGGGGCCGAGTGACCTCGGTCGTGCAGCCGTCCGTCCGTCTGTCCGCGGTCTGGCAGTAACGCACGTGGGAAGTCGGGCGAGGCGCTGTCTTGTGCCCTGCAGGAGACCGCTCACCGCTTGCCCCCTTTTGTCTCAGAGAAACAAGGGACCGACCTCCAACGTCGAGCTAAGGTCGAGAAATGCGCCTTCGGCTGGTGGAACATACGTCGCGTGTTTCAGTTTGCAGACGTGCCCACGCGGCACCGGGGAAGAGTCGCGGGGAGCCGGAACCGCCCAGAACACGGACGGGCCCGGGCCTGCCCCTCACTGGCGGTCCTTTCCCTGAAACAGCAGCGCGTTCCCGTTCCCGTCCTTGCTTCTCGCGGGTTTGGGGCGCTTCGCCTCCAGGCCTTCTCGATCTCTGCGGGCGTCTGGAGCAGGTAGCGTCTCCTAAACCCGTGCGCCGCGGTCCTCTGCAAGGGGCGTCTCGGAGAGACCAGCGTTCCTTTGCGCGCTTGGGGCCGGCGCCGCCCTTTTCCGTCGATCCCAGACCTCTTGCTCACAGCCCAGCCCTCCCTCCCCTTCCTCGCTGGGCGCCTGCAGTGTTTCTCGTGGACCAGCTGTCTCCCGCCTGGCCGCCCCTGCCGGCACCCTCCCTGCTGCGCGGGAGCCCTTCCCCCGTCTGTTCCCGGGATGTCCTCCTCCTCCCGGAGACCCCAGCCCAGCCACCCCACCCCACGTCCCTGGACTCCCCATCACCACCTGCACTACACTGACTCTCTTCTGTTGGGGAAGGAACGCTCTTTGTTGTACGGCTGGCTGAGTCTTGGGTTGGTTTTTTTTTTTAAGTTTATTTCTTTTGAGAGGTGGGCGGGGAGACAGAGAATCCCAAGCAGGCTCCGTGCTGTTCGCGCACAGCCCAACGCAGGCTCGAACCCACGAACCGTGGGATCGTGACCTGAGCCGAAATCAAGAGTCGGACGCTCAACCGACTGAGCCACCAGGCACCCACAGCTCGCTGAGTCTTACGTAACCACGCTGCCTTTAAATTGTACGGTGGTTTGTCTCAGCCCAGGCAGGGTCCCCCAGAGCCTTCCTCACTCCGTGCTCGTAAACACCACAAGGAAGCAGGAACTACTTGGTCCTGCACACAAGGAGCTTCAGGATCTGCGCCAGAGGCCCTTCTGGACCGGGCTGCTCCGTCCCCGGCCGATTTGGGGGCCACCGCTCTTTAGGCCTTCGTCACCAAGGGCCCTGGCCTGACCGAGGGCCAGAGAGCGCGAGGCGTGACCCGACACTCTGCCGGGGTAGCGAGAACGTCCCGATTCCAGCCCCCAGCCCCCCACGGCCGCTTGGCTGAACCCAGCGGGGCCGGGTATTGGGCCAGCCTCTCTGAAAAGCCGCCCGGACCCCATGAACGCAGGGGGCTTTGCGGTGCCTGCCTCTGCCCGGTGGGGTTCGGGGGAGGAGGACCTGAGCAGAGTGGACGCGGGGTCTGTTTTGCTCGTTACTTGGGTTGCCAGGAAGCTCAGGGTCAGGGGTGCAGTCCGTCATGCGACCCGGTCCTGCTTTTTTCACTTACCCTGCTGCTTAACTTTATTTTTATTAACAGACGGTATTTTTTAGAGCAGTTTTAGGATTGCAGTGATACTGAGGGGGCGGTACAGAGATTTCCCGTTGGCCTCCTGCCCCCACATCGGCACAGCCGCCCTCCCCCCCATCCGCATCCTGCCGGGGGGTCCGTGTGTCACAGCTGACGGGCCTTCACTGCCCCACTGCCACATCGGCATCCCGCAGAGCCCGCAGTGTGCACTCGGGCTCCCTCTGTGGCTTTGGACAGACACGATGAGCTGTAGCCATCGTTACAGCATCGTACGGAGGACGTTCGCTGCCCCGACGTGCTTCCTGCCCCCCCCCCCCCGTCCGTCCCTCCCTCCCCGCTGGCCCCCAGCAGCCACGTTTTGACCCTTTGTCCTATTCTGTTCTTACCGTAACATCAATCTGAATTTATAATCTCCATCTTTTTTTTTTAAGGCAGAAATTTAAGGGGGCACCCGGGTGGCTCAGTTGGTTGAGTCTTGATTTCATCTCAGGTCACGGTCTTGTCCTGAGATCGAGCCCCACATCGGGCTCCGTGCTAACCGTGCAGAGCCCGCTTGGGATTCTCTCTCTCTCTCTCTCTCTCTCTCCCTCCCCTGCTCGTGCTCTCTCTCTCTCTCTCTCTCACACACACACACACACGCACAAAATAAATAAACTTCAAAAAATGATGATGCGATTGAGAACTTAAGGCAGAGAATGCTTTCCGAGAACTGACGACGTGGCTGGGGCTGGAGCGGCCCCTGGCCTTCCCGGGGAGCACGTCCTAGCTGCCCCGGGGCTCCTCCTGGGTGCCTGCCGCTGGCAGGGCGGACCCCAGCTTCGAACACGGGGCACCCCCATGCGGCTTGGGTCTCCGCCTCGCCGAAGGGGCTGGCTGCCTGTGCGCTCTGCAGGGTAAGCGGGACGCGTCCCCAGAACCCGCGCGCCTCAGCCCGGCTCGCCAGCCGTCAGCAGGAACGGGCTGTTCGCAACCAAGGCAGGTGTCTCCCTGACAGAGGCCGCCCCGCGTAGACGGGGCCGTAGAGATGAAGCCCTTCTTTCTTCAGACACGCGGACCTAACGGCATCACGAGACACATTTGGGTGTGCAGTGCCACCGGGGGGGTGCCACCGGCTCCCCCAGAGCCACACGGCACCTGACATCATCCTTTCTCTTCCGTGCTTGAGCTAGTCTGTCCCCGGGGCTCCCACGGCACCTGTTTGAAGACTTGCTAATCCCCTTATCTCCTAGGAATCAGCGGGGTCTCCTTTTGTTTTCTGAGGGAGGTAGAGATGCTACTCCCTCACCGGAGCTCTGATCTTCACAAACCAGCCCTCCCGATCGTAACCTCTCCGTTTTGAGACTGTCTTCTCGGGAGGTGTGGGGACGCACCGTCTGGCAAGAGCTTGTGTGTCCGCCTCACCCAGGAGTCCCCATGGAAGCGGTTCTAATTATTTGTGGGCCTCAGGCCCCTCTGTGAAGCCAACGTGAGCTACGGACCGTCTCCACGGGACACTGCCCAGAAAGCCCTAAGTGCAGATCGGCAGAGCCCCCCTCCTGAGCCCCTCCGCGGGCTCCAGACGGAGTAGCCCTGGTCTAAGCCTGCCCACGCTTTCCACAGCTCGGGGGGGCCCTCACGTAACGGGAACCTGGGAAGCTGCATTTCAGTCCACACACGGTTCGCCTGTTCGCTCCGTGTCTGTTCCCTGAGGGACCTCAGTCCGCTCGCCCCACGGCAACACGAACACCACAGACGGGGGCAGTTTAGCCCACGGAAACGTACTCCTCGCGGTTCTGAGGGCGGGGAAGTCCAAGATCAAGGTGCTGGCCAGTGCAGTTCCTGGGGAGGCCCTCCTGCCTTCTCGCTGTGTCCTCTCAGGATGGCCCGGGGGGACGGAGGGCGTGTGGGGGGGGAGCAAGCTCTCCCGTGTGTCTGGAGAACCCGGACCAGTGCAGTCGGCAGAGGAGACGTCAGAAGCGACCCCAAGAGGGGGGGCATCTGCCAAAATGACACTCGCCAAGCGTGTAGGCGGAGAGCTGGAACCATAGCTTCTTTAGGCACCCGAGATGGCATTCACCTTCCCCAGGCAATTGTGTGACACTACTGACCGCGTCAGCCAACTCTGCTAACGCCCGGATGGCTGGTAACACTGCAAAGTAGCGCGACACCCCCGGGACTCGGACGCCAAGTTTGTGAGCTTGGCATGACACCTTCTGGGTGCTGGTGGCACCCTCCCTTGGAGACCGCAGGGAAGCGTGGGCTCCATCGGGGAGTCCTTAACATGTGCTGGCCCCACGGGGCACCAGTGCAGACTCGAGGGGGCACCTCACCCAACGTCAGGTGCACCGTGGACCCAGAGTCTGGAGAGCCTATTGAAACCCAAGGTCGGGGACAGGGGGTGTGCCGAGGAGACTAGGTGACTTTACGTTGACCCCGGGTTGAAATGGAGACAAGCAGGGGCGCCTGGGTGGCTCAGACGGTTAGGTGTCCGGCTTCAGCTCGGGTCATGATCTCACAGTTTGTGAGTTCGAGCCCCGCGTCGGGCTCTGGGCTGACAGCTCGGAGCCTGGAGCCTGCTTTGCATTCTGCGTCTCCCTCTCTGTGCCCTCCCCAAATTGTGCTCTGTCTCTGTCTCTCAAAAAAAATAAATAAATGTAAAAAAAAAATTAAAAAGAAACAGAAGCAAGCAAGGAGTTAATACAAGTCACTGGACATTCCTCGGAGGCGGACAGTCAGGTTTCCAGGGAGCAGGGCCCAGACCGCAAACAAGCAGCCTGTGCACGTTCAGAGGTAAGTGCAGGTGCTGTGCAGACGAGGGCGCGCCTACGTGCAGGTGTAGGTGTTTGTTGGGACGTGTGTTGTGTTTAAACTTCCCAGCGCTTACGACTTCACCTTCAACTTGGGATCCAAGGGCTGGGTCTGGAAATGTCCGCAGACAGAAGAATGTTCTTTAGACAGGTGTGTGAGGAAAAGTCAGTTTTCCACCTCCTGTGTGTGTGTGTGTCTCTCCTTTACCTTCACATGCAACACTTTGCTTCTGACGTTTCTGGATCCCCCCCCCCAAAAAAAAACAATCCGGAGTGATACCGGGTGGGTGTCCCACAGTTTTGCTGCGTTCGGGCACCGTCCACCTGGAGGTAGCGGCCGGCCTCACAGGTGAAGGGCTCGGTCCCCGGGGAGTGCCCCCCCCCCCAAGCAAGGGGTCCCCAGGGAACCCACAGCCTCGGTCAGACTTGGTGGTAAGCTGCAGTTTCCCATGATTCCCCTTCTCGGGTTTGATTAATCTGTTAGAGGGGCTCACAGAACTCAGGAAAACCATTATATTTACCAATTTATTAAAAGATGTGATAAAGGCCATAGAGGAACAAACAGCCAGGGGAAGAGATTCACAGGGCGCGTTCCAGGGGGGCATCTCGAATGCAAGCACTGTCCCCAGGAAGGTGGGGTGAGTCACCCTCTCAGTACACATGGATGCGGTCACTAACGTGGAAGCTCCCTGAACCCCATACTTTGGGATTTTATGGAGGCTTCCTTACTTGGGCTTGATCGATCACTTATCCATTTCCAGCCCCCTCTACTCTCCCTGGAGGATGGGGGCTGGGCCGAAAGTTCTAAGCTTCTGGTCATGGCTTGGTGTCTCCAAGCCGGAGAAGGTTCACCTCTTACATTTAGGTCTGACCCATTTTGAGTTAATTTTTAAATTAAAAAAAAGTTTATTTAACATTTATTTGTTTTTTGAGAGACAGAGCATGAGCAGGAGAGGGGCAGAGAGAGAGAGGGAGACACAGAATACCAAGCAGGCTCCAGGCTCTGAGCCATCAGCACAGAGCCCGATGCAGGGCTCGAACCCACGAGCCGTGAGATCATGACCTGAGCCGAAGTCGGATGCTTAACTGACTGAGCCACCCAGGTGCCCCTCATTTTGAGTTAATTTTTGTGTGCGGTATTAGGCAAGGGTTAAAGTGAACATCTTTGTCCTGTTCCTGATCGTAGGAGAAAAGCGTTCTGGGTTTCATCATTAGATGGGAGGACAGCCGTGGGTTTTTCAGAGATGCCCTTTATCGGGCTGGAGATGTTTCCATATTCTCCTCGTTTGCTGAGAGTTTTAATCATGAATAAGGCTGAATTTTATTAAATGGCTTTTGGGCACAGATACAGTTGCTCATGTGATTTTTCTCTTTTCGTTGGATTAGTACGATGGTTACATGAAGCAGTAGTGGTAAATCAACTTTGCATCTCTTGGTGTAAAACCCTCTTGGTCATGGGTTTTTGTTTATTTACTTTTTTTTTTAAGTTTATTTTGAGAGAGGAGAGAGAGAAAGCATGTGTGTGAGTGGGGAGGGGAGGAGAGAGAAGAGAGAGAGAGAGAATCCCAAGCAGGCTCCATACTGTCCGCACAGAGCCCAGTGTGGGGCTTGATCTTACGAACCAGGAGATCGTGACCTGAGCCGAGATCAAGAGTCAGACACTCAACTGACTGAGCCACCCAGGCGCCCCCCTCATGAGTTTTTAAAAATATGTTACAGGACGGGGTGTCTGAGGCTCAGTCGGTTAAGTGTCCGACTTTGGCTCAGGTCATGATTTCATGGTTTGTGAGTTCAAGCCCTGCATCAGGCTCTGCACTGACAGTACAGAGCCTGCTTGGGATTCTCTCTGCCTCTCTCTCTCTGCCCCTCCCCTGCTCACTCACTCTCCTTCTCTCAAGATAAATAATAAATAAATGTAAGAATATATATATTTTACTGGATTCAGTTTGTTAATATTTTGTTAAGGATCTTTCTGCGTCTGCACTCTTGAGGGACATGGTGATATGGTCATTTGAGCCATCACACCAGATTGGCGGCTCTGTGACAACGGGGACTCTGTCTGTTCAGGTCATCTCCGGGTTCCCAGCTCCTAGACGGCACCTGGCACAGGGAGGGCCCTCGGGACAGGTCCGTTGAATGAATAAATGCATGACAAGAAGCCACAGGTTGCTTTATGCCCGACAGGATCATGGGAGTATTTTGTCAGAACCCGTTTTCTGCAAGCCAACAGAATGTGATTCAGATGCGTTAAGAACGTCTTGGGGTAGGTGCTCCAACTCGTAAGGTGGTCCAAACTTGTGAGGCTGGAGGTTCTGCGAAGTTGTAGGGGGAGAAGCAGCAGAGGAAGGAGGAAAGGAGCCTGTTTCGGGGGGCCCCACCCCTCTCTCCTTATCCTTGGCCCATCTCCTGCCACCTGAGAGCACGCTCCCTGCTCGCGGAACTCTCCTCCCTACTCTTCCTCTCGGCAGCTGCAAATTCTCCCTTAAACACCCGGCGGATCCGGGTGCAAATGCATCAACTCTGCACACGCTGTGAACAGACTGAAGGCTGCAGCTTGCTCTCTGGGTGCAGGGGAACTGTAAACGCCACCTTCCACGCTAACACCATCACCGTTATCATGACCACTGGCCGTGTACTGTGTAAATACCACGTGGAAGTCACTCTGCTATGGAAGGCCTCCGGCCAGCACACGGCATAGATGGGATCTGGAGCCATTTCTCTGGTCGCTGCTGGACCAGACTCTTCTCCGGAGTGGTCAAGCCCTGAGGCTGTGGACTGTGATTCTAGCCTTGGCCTTCCCCACCTCCCCAGAGACCACGTTCGAGGCTCCCGTTCGCGCGGTTCGCCCTGCGCCGGGCCCTCCAATGACCTGTCTTCCGTGGGGCCGCCTGACTGCCCTCTGAAGCGTGGGGGCTGTGACGCCCCATCACGGGTCGGCGGGGCGGTTTCCCGGCCAGCGCACGGAGACATCCATGAGAATATCCTCAGCCCTCTTGCAACTTTTTATTTTCAGGTTTTTTTAAACTCGTAGAAAAGTTGCAAGCATAGAACGGAGAATTCCCGTACACCTTACCCACCTCCAATTTTTAGATATTTTTCTACATTTCATCTGTTTTTTCCGTTCTTCGGCCTTAGGTTTCTGATTGCAGGTCTTTCTTTTTCGTATATCTCCGAGTGTGTGTTTGAGGATATGTATTCAGTCTGGAGGGCTAAATTACAGCTTTCTCCTGCCTCGTGGGTGATGTGGGAGAGAGAATTTCCATCAGCAGAAATGCTTTGTGTCAGATTTTCTATTTTCTTCTTAAATAACTTTCTACGGAGTTTCTCTCGAGTTTTTCTATTCTCAGATCTTCCGGTGAAAGGGTTCCTCGTTTAAGAGCTCCCTGATCTTTGAATGTTCCTGGATCTAGTACTTGCCGGTGTGCAAGAATTTGACTTAATTCAACCCGATTCTGACACTGTCTACCCAAAGATAGCATCAGATTCCAAAGGCTAAGGGTCCGGTCCTACAAGACTATTCCCCAGCCCCCACTTCAGATGCCAGTCCCCAGGGCAGCTGACAGCCTGCAGATGGGCTGCAGATTGGGGGTTCCAACGACCCCCTCCTTAGGTCCGATTAATTTGCTAGAGCAGCTCACAGAACTCAGGGAAACGCTGAGCTTTACCGGTTTATTAAAGGGTATGATAAGGGATGCAGGTCAACGGCCAGATGGAGAGACAGGAAGGAAGGTGTGGTGTGGGGAAAGGGTGGGGAGCTTCTATGCCCTCTCCAGGTGCACAGGGCCTCGACCAGGGCCTGGACTCCCCTCCAGGCTGCCCCTCCTGGAACGAGGGTGGTGGCCTGGAGCTGCAGGGCACTGGTGCTTGGAGGCTGGGATGACTGCTAGGCGGCTAGGCCTGGAATGTGCCCACGAAGCAGGAAGCTCATGTGTTCCTAAACTTTCCAGAAAAATCATCCGTGCCTGCCAATGGCTTCACCTGAGTGAATTCACCTCTTTTTCCTTGGGCCGTACTGGTGGTTGGGCCATATGCCCTCCCGCTGGGGGCTTCTCCTGGCCTCCTTCCTGCCTTTTGTCGGGGCCGACCTCGGCCCGCACATCCCTGGACCATGACATCACCAGCTTCGACCCTTGACCCTTACTACCACACACAGAGCTCGGCCCTCCCGCCCTGGGGGACAGCGCCCTCACCTGTAACTGCCCGAATACGGCCGCACTCAAGGGGCTGGACGGTTCGAGGCTCTCCGGGCTCCGACGTGCGGCCAGCGTCCCTTGAGGGTGGCTCCCCTGCAACCAGTGACAGGTGTGGGAGGGGGCCAGGGCCCGGGCCGGGCCCGGGCTCAGCCCCACGTTTTGATATTCAGATTTTGGTCTCGTCTTTGCGGGTTCTGGCAGGAGACGGCCTTGGTGGAGGACGCAGTGAGCGTGCTGTTCCCACTGGGCCTGCAGAGCTCTGTCTGCGTGTCCACGGGGCGCGTTCCGGTGCCCGCTGCCCGCACAGGGCTCTTGGCCTCTCCGGCCTGAGCGCCCTGCGCAAGTGGCCCCTGCACTTTAGACCAGCGTTCACCGTATGGTCGTAGGGGCTCCAAAGTTCTCGCACACAGGACGGTCGGCTCAGAAGAAGGGAGGATCCGGGTACGTTTGGAAAGCAAGGACTCCAGCTGGCACGTAGCGGAGTCAGATCAGTTGTGGATGGATTGTTCTCTCTCCTTTTTATTCTATGAGCTGCCCCTCCCCCCCCCATCCACCAACACACACACGCACACCTCCCCGCTCAACGTTCAGCTCCTGGGTTTTTTGTTTGTTTATTTTATTTTTGAGAGAGAGGGTGGAGGAGGGGCAGAGAGAGAGATGATAGAGAGAGAGAATCCCAAGCAGGTTCTGTGCTGCCAGCACAGAGCCCAGCTCGGGGCTCAAACCCATGAACCGCGAGATCATGACCCAGATCAAGAGCCGGACGATCGAGCGACTGAACCACCCAGGCGCCCTCAGCACCTGTTTTAAATGGACCTTTTTCTTTTCTTTTTTTTTTTTTTTTTAATTTTTTTTTTCAACGTTTATTTTATTTTTGGGACAGAGAGAGACAGAGCATGAACGGGGGAGGGGCAGAGAGAGAGGGAGACACAGAATCAGAAACAGGCTCCAGGCTCCGAGCCATCAGCCCAGAGCCCGACGCGGGGCTCGAACTCACGGACCGCGAGATCGTGACCTGGCTGAAGTCGGACGCTTAACCGACTGCGCCACCCAGGCGCCCCAAATGGACCTTTTTCTAATTAGGAACCTAATTTTAAGAATCCACAGGAGAATGAATTTTTTTCTGAATTACAGATCATAAAATCATCGTCCGTTGGCCAGTGTTGGTCAGAAAAGAGAGTCTCTTGTGCGAGGACGTGTGAGCTGAAACGGTACGACGTCAGGTTAGTGAGCTGAGAGGCACATCTGATGCCTGGGGTGGGGACAGGCGTGTGCGGGGGGCCGGGGCGGGGGCCACACTGCACGGCTGACACGCCCGCGTTCCTCTCCGCCAGAGCCCTCCCGGTGTCAGGTGTCGTGACGAGAACAGCTTCGCGCAAGGGCAACGAACGGGGTGTCGGACGGGTGTCGGAGGGAGGAATTACAGAGAAGGACCAGGGTGGGAAGTCACCGGGAACGAGGGAGCGCCGTGCCTCTGGAGGGCGTGGAAGCTCCGGGCGTGGGACCCGCGTGTTTGTGGACCACCGTGGGCTTCCTGCCCGCCGCGTGCTCTCCTTCGCCACGTGAACACCGTGTGGTCAGGGGGCCGGGTCTTGAGGGCCGTTGTTCTAGAATTTCAAATTACTGGCCTGACATGGTGCGTGGAGGTCTATAACTTTTAACCTTCCTATTTGCGATCGCAGCTACGCTCTCGTTCCTTGCGTGGGTTCGTCTTGCCATACTGTTGGCCGGTCTCGTGCGTCTCTTCAAAAGTCCGGCTCTCCTCCCGTCGGATCCGCAGCGGGTTTTCCCCCCGGGGGCGGGAAGATCTGATACCTTCGTGCGTTTTGTTAACCCCTTGTCCTGTCTTCTTCCCGTAGTGTGGGTCCGGCGCTCCGCTCGGTTGTACCCAATTGTACACCAAAGTGCCTCTCTCTGTCTCGGGGTAGGTGCGAATCGACTGTTATCAACCCGCTGTGTGCGGACGTGGGGTTCTATTTCCGTCCCTGCTCAGACGCGCCTCTGACAGGCCCTTCCCCGCTTGGCAACGAGAAAACTAAATTTAACTCAGCTTCACCCGGTAAACCGTTCTGCCGGGCATTTTTCGCTAGCATCGCCTGGTTTAAAGCTTCGTCTTTCTCCGGTAAACACCCGGCCCCGGCCGGTGTGAGCGCCACAGCCTGGAGCTGGCCCCGGCTCCCCTCCAAACGCCGGCAGCCAGCCGCAGGGGACAGGCCGTGGCAGCCCTCTGTCCCGGCACGCGCCCCTGCACCTGCCCTGGGAACCGGCCCCTGGGGTATCGCTCCGAGACGTCCGTGTCCGTGGCTGGCTGCAGGTTTGGGGGGGGGGGAGGGCTTCTCGTCCGGTTTTGGCTTCGCACGGTGACACTGGCCGTGGCACATCTGATGGTCTTTGGGTTTGGGGGCCCCACGGACGCGCGCTGCCTGGCACCCTCCCATTCCTGTAAGAGGGACACTGGCAGCCCACTGGGCGGGGTGGGGGGGCAGGGTGACGTAGCGGGTCCTCCAGTAACGCCTGTGGCCTCTCTGGGTCCCCAGGACTCCCCGCACGGATGCGCCCTTAGCTTCTGCTTCTGAACTGACCGCGAGGAGGAGACGCCTCTGCGGAAGCCCGGGGCCTCTCCAGACTTCGGGCAAGATGACGTCATAGCTAATGGTGGGTGGGCTTCTTCACACACACACACACACACACCCCGTCTCCCTTGCTGTCCCTTGTCACGCTTGACCGTCCCTGGGAGGAAAAGCAGGCAGCACACTGTCTGGAGTCACTGCCGGGACCACCTTCCTCGTGGAACGTGAGTGTGTTTTCTTTCCCACGATTTCTGTCCTCCCACCGGCCTCTGCGTCTCCTCCGGGGCAGAGCTCTGCAAGCTTCGGGGGAAAGGTCGGGATGTCCTTGGGTGGCTTCCCACCTCAGAGCCTTTTTCTTTCCCCTGCCCCTGTTCTGGTCCTCGCCGAGCAATCGTCCTACGACCCGGTTGCCCGGGACCGGGGCTGGATGTGTGAGACAGAAGGAGCGGCCGCCCAGGGTTACGGCGGTCGAGGCAAGACTCCTGTTCCCTCAAAAAAGCCCGGCTGTTGAGACCGTTGGCTCCACACTTTCATCAGCAGAGGACCACACGCTGGATGGACGGCTTGAAACGACAAAATTCTCGCACGTCTGAAATCAGGGTGTCTCGGGGCCGACCCTGGGGCGGGGTCCTCCCCATCTCTCCCAGCTCCTGGCGGTGAATCTTGGTGTCCCCAGGCCGACAGCTGCCTCTCCGTCTCTGCCCCCGTGTCACACGGCCTTCCTCCCTGTGCCTCTGCTCTGTCCTCTTAGAAGGACCGTCTCTGGGTTGGGGCCCACCCTGACCCAGGAGGATCTCATCTTTACTGACCACGTCTGCAGAGACCCGATTTCCGATAAGGTCTCACTCACAGGCTCTGGGGTGGACGTCTTTGGGGGACGCTCTCCAACCCGGTACCAGGTGGGAACGGCCCGTATGCTGACGTCGTCACGGTCTCAGGATCGGTATGCCCTCTACTGCCGAGCAGGCTGGGCCCGGGGGGCAGGTGTCATGTCTGTGGCTCGCTCACGTTTCTTAACCTGTACTCTCTACCTGAGCCAGAAGCTCTGCCACAGCAACATGTGTTTCGGAGGCCAGAATGCGCTAATCCCGCTCATCCTGCCTCAGGGGAGACTTCCAGAACTCTCTCCCTCGATTGCTGCTTTGTGGTCCCAGTCCGCGGTGGAAAATCAGTAAGGGGCCCCTCACCCGCTTCCCAGATCCCTTTTCAAGGAGACCACGAGACCGCGGTACGGAAGCGAACCGTTTCGTTTCTAGAGAATTCGGCGGCACTTAGTGAGTCACACTGGCGTGCAGCCAGCGCCCCTCCCCGGTTGCGGAACGCTTTCGTTACCCGGAAGGCAACCCCGGGCTCGTCAAGCAGCGGCTTCCTGTTGCGCCCTCCCCCAGCCTTTGGCAACCACCCGCTTTCTGTCGCCATGGATTCACCTATTCCAGAAATCTGAGGCCTTTTGTGTCTCAGCGACGTGTGCAGGGTCTGCTGGCGTCATGGCAGGTGTCAGAGTTCCGTGCCTTTCTCTGGCCGAACACCGTTCCGTGGTGCGGATAGACCACAGATTGTTGACCCACTCACTGCACGTCACGGACGGGCGTTGGGTGGTTTTCACCTCTCGGCGGTCGTGACGAATGCTCGTGCGAACGTGCTCGTGCGTTTATGTGTTTCCGTATCTGTCTTCAGTTCCCCCCGGGCACGTGTTCAGGAGTGGGATTTCCGGGTCACGGGGCAATTTTATGTTTAGCTTTTTGAGGAAACACCAAGCTGTTTTCCACGGTGACCGCGCCATTCTACGTGCCCGCCAGAGCGCGCGAGGGCTCGTCTCTCCACATCCTCGCACACGCCTGTTATCATCTGTCTTGACTCCGGTCCTTCTGTGAAGTCGTGTCTCATTGCGGTTTCGATGCTGTGGTTCCCGTCACGGCTCCACGCGGGCGTCCGATCCCTCGTGCAAGCTGTTGTGGCCGTGTGGTCCTTACCGCTCTGGAGTCCCCAGGCCCCCTGCCGCCCCGGTTGCAAAAGGACAGACGGAGGTGTCTCCTACTTCAGTTTTCCCATAATCACATCCCTTCACAACAAATTGGTGAGCTTGGGAGACACCCAGGAGCCACCCTCAAGGCTCAGGCTCCTTACGAAAGACCAGACAAAGCCCGATGGCAGAAATGACACTTCTGTCCCCGCAAGGTGCCCCCGATCCCTTAGCTCAAAGCGCGACCACGTTCTGGGTAAAAAAGAACCTATATTTATTCTTAAGGCCCAGCCTGTCTTGCGTTTGCACTATTTTCTCCCACGCTGGTCCACCAACGCCCGTGCTCTCCCGCCCCTGCAAACAACTCACACACGTGAACGCACATCAGGAAAAGTCTCCAGATCCCAAGACGGATTCCAGCACTGTCTGTAAACCCCACTCTCCAGGCCCACTTTTATCTTGTTTTCATTCCTAAGAGGCGCCGGGGCGTTTGGTTTTCATCACTGACCCCCCGAAGGCCCGGCCAGCTCCCTGCAGAGAGCGCACGCGGCCGGGCTGGTGTCCCTTCCCGGAGCCTCATTCCTTAGGTCTGGAAAGTTGGAGGCCCTTCTGCATTGTGTGGTTTATGTCAAATGTCTGAGCGCATTCGAAGCAAACAGCCAGCTTCATCCGCTGGGAGGTTCCAAGGCGTAACTTGAATTATCAAGCTCTCGAGGGTGGTGGCCGTCTCCGTAAGTCGCTGGAGAGAGACAGAAGCAGGTTCTCAAGCTGACGAAAAAGGGGGTGAAGACAAGAGCCTCGGACACGGACCAAGTACAAGGAGGGGGTGTCCTGGGTCCTGGAAGCACCCCACATTGGCTTTTCCAAAGCTGCTGCCCGAGCCAGGCACGCCACCGATTTCCATCTGAAAGGTGTCCTCCTGGCCATCGGCAGCTTTGAGAGCCTTCTGATGGGACAGACGGGTCCCAGGCTCTCCCTGGCAGAGGTGGAGGGAAGGTACCGGATACCCAGGTCAGAGTGAACGCTTATCACCTGTACGTTGGACAGACAAACCCAGGGCAAGCATGTTAGATGCGCTAAGACAGAGCCCTGGAAAAGTACCCCAATACCGGCCCTAGCAAGACTGGGTCGCTACCAGCACCCCTAAAAGCAGAGAAACGCCGTGGGGCCTCACGCCCCGGCCGAGAGCTGTGCTCTTGGGTGAGGCTTGAAGCCTCGTCAAGCTCGCTTAAAATTCAGGTTTCTCAAAGGCGGTTCAGCGATTCCAGAGCAGGCATCGGGCTCCCCACGTGTGAGTGCGGTGCCCTGTGCCCGATGCCACAGTTGCTGCCTTGTGGATCGAACCACCGATGCCAGAGGTCGCGGGATCTTAGAGGTCATCAGGTTAATTTACTTTGTAAATAGGGAAACCGAGGCACGGAGTGGCGGGGCGCCTCTCCCAAGGGCACTGAGCTGACCTGTGCGGGGCTGGTCCGAGGGCTCGGGTGACCGCTCCTGCCGTGCCAGGCGGGCGCTGGGGTCTACGGCACCTTCTCCCCCACGTCGGAGCGGGGGTTCACCTTGAGAGGAAAAGGTCCCGGGTTTCCCGTCTGACTTGCTCGCGTCTGAGAATCTCTTCTCACCGGCTTGTCGAGAGAGGACCTCATGCCATGCTGCGGGATCCGCGGCCCGCGTGGCGGTCCCACTGTGCCACCGGCATCAGCTCCGCTGGGCCCGGGAGAGACTTTGATGCCAGGTGCTACGGACTGTCCACAATGCGGGAGCTCCCGGGCTCTGGTATTGAACTTGGCCCAAGTTCCTAACGCACTGTGTACCAGTCAGAGCTCGACCGGAGACACAGAACCAGGAGTCTGTGTGCATGTGTGTGCGTGTGTGTGCGTGTGTGTGTGTGTCTAGATTTGTCGCAAAGAGCAGGCTCACGTGACCGAGGGGGCTGGCGAGGCAAGCCTGAGGTTGCAGGAACAGCTGTTAGGAAGGGTGCTGGCCAAAGCTACAGGCGGGGGTCTTCCTTCTGCAGGGAAACCTCAGCTCTGCTCTTCAGACTTTCAACTGATTGGACGAGGCCCCCCCAGATAGCCCAGCATCGTCTCCTTCCGTAAAGCCAGCCGATGATGAACTTTTATCCCATCCGTAAAATACCTTCCCAGCAGCACCTAGGTTAGCGTCGGAAAGGGTAACTCGGGGACTGTAGGGGCACCACGAGGACACAGAAGGCTGACCCCTGCGCGCTCTGCCCCTGCAGAACGAGCCCCTTTGTACTGACCAGTCCTTGAAACTCGAGTTTGCCAACCCCCCCTCAGAGCTGAGCCGCAAAAACAGCAACCTCACCATGCTGCTGCTGACTTGTTGGCAAGCAGGAATCGGGACCCAGTCCCTACACGCTCCATTTGAACCCGCCACGTCTCCTTTCAGTTTGCCAGCTCAGGAGGCCCTGTCCCTCAGGGCTTGGCCAGCAGTGAGCCAGGACCCGGAAAGGAGCCCAAACCATCAAACCCCATAGAAGGGTGTGGCCTTGACTCTGGGGCATGGGGTCGTTGCGTTTGGATCGGCCCTGTCTTCAGGGCTACAGAAAACCCAACCCATGCTTCTTTAAGCCTAAAGGACTGGGATTTCTTTTGCACAGGACCCAGAGCCCCCGGGGCAGATGGAGCTCAGGATACCTGGGACATTCCAGAATGCTGTCAGGACTGTCTCCATTTTCACTCCTGCTCTGTTCACCTGGTCCACTGCTCTCTTCCTCTGGAGCCTCCTGAACCCCCCGGGTTATGATTTAACACCCCCCGGGAGAGGGTGTGTCAGCTCTTTCTGAACCCCCAAGTTCAAGACCCCGGGGTGAACCCCCAAGTTCAAGACCCTGGGCAAGCGGCAGCGAGTGCCATTTCTAGCTTGGCCAACCATGACCGTGGGGGTGGTGGAGAGACGTCCTGCCTGGAAAGGACACAGGGTGGTGTGGCCAGCAGACTGGGTGGCCACCCTGAGCCCTTCCCACCGGACAGTAGGGTGACCGTCCCCCAGTCCCCCAGGCGAGTGGGGGTGGGGGTGGGAGGATGGGCCAGATGGTTGCAGGCCTCAGCTCCCCTGCCTGCCTGGCTGCCCGCTCCCCCATAGCTCTGCACGCGGCGTCCCACACTCTGGATCCTCCTTGATTTAAACTTGTATCTTAGAAATGGACTTTTCCTGGGGCGCCTGGGTGGCTCAGCCGGTTAAGCGTCCCGACTCTTGAGTCGGCTCAGGTCATGATCTCACAGTTCGTGAGTTTGAACCTGGAATTGGGCTCCGTGACGGCAGTGCAGAGCCTGCTTGGGATTCTCTCTCTCTCTCTCTCTCTCTCTCTCTCTCTCTCTGCCTCTCCCCTGCTCATGCTCTGTCTCTGCCTCTCTCTTTCAAGATAAATAAATAAACTTAAAAAAAAATGTGTTTTTCCTCTGTCCCAGGTCTTTAGGCCTCTTTCATTTGCCAGCCTCGTGCTTCTCAACCCACCTGTGGCAAAGGACCTATTTTCTGGTTTTATTTCGCTTTTAAAGTCCAATCTGTTACAGGACTAACAATTTCGTAAAATGCAATAACGCTGAACTGTCGGAAAAACGACCGTGCACCTAGATGCCTTGGGGAGGGCAAGGTGTTAGCAGAGTTTGTGAACGCTGGCTCTCAGCCCCGTGCCCGGTGTGGGCCCAGAGCGGTCAGGTCTCCACCTGTTCCTAAGCATGGGCCCCAAATGCCAGGTGATTAACCGAGGAGTCCAGCGAAATCTTCCCCAAGCCAAGCGCTTACCCGGCACTGTTTCAGCTCACGGAACTCTACATTTAATGTGGGAAGACAGGCAGTAAATAAACGTGACAAATGAGTACATAACGGCAGTTCGTTGGAAGGTGATGTGTTCTTGCGGGAACAGTGGGGCGCGGGAGAGAAGGGGGGTTGAGCTGGTTGGGTTTTCCCCTTGGGAAGGGGGATTGCAGTTTTAAACAGGGGAGTCTGGATGACAAGTGATGATGTAAACCAACCAGAGAAGGCTGTGCAGGGCCGTCCCCATCAGTGAACACGTTTGCGTTTCAATAGGGACGTTCTCACGATCAAAGGAGCAGGTGCACAGGCTGAGAATCGAGGCCCCCGTTGACACGCGCTATCTTTGGGGCAGGTGCAGGGGAAGAGCAGGGCGGGTCTGGAGGAAGGTAGCGGCAGACGGACCAGGGCAGGAGCAGAAGACGACCGAAAAGGCAGCCTCAAGGACGCCAGTCCTCACCGCCCGCCGAGCTCAAGAGGAGGGAGGGCCCGCCAACCCAGCGGGAGGCAGGCCAGTCCGGTGACCTAACGACGGAGCAGACGACCCGGAAGTCTCCCGTCTTGGTGCGGTCAGTGGGTTCTTCAGCAACCGGAATGTTCCCATTGGCATTCCCACCACCACCGCCCCTCCCCCCGGGACTCGGTGTTCCACCGGGAAAGAAAAGAACAGAATTAAGGAATGTGCCCAGAAGCCTCAAAATAGTATCAAGGATGCCCAAGAGCTGCTTCGAAATTAGACATTTTGTAGTTCGTTGTCACTTTCGGGGCGAAAAAAGATTCCACGAGAACCTGTGCGTTTATTGTTCCGTTCAGCAAAACAAAGAGTGGAGACGGGTGATACCAGGTAAGACCCGTTCCCTGCACCAGGCCTGTTCCCGAAGCCTTACAAATGTCTCTCTTCACCCTCACGACACCCCTCGGTTGGGGGCGCTTTTATTATCCCCCGTCTCGAACTGACGTGTCGAGAGGCTGGATGCCAAGGTTGTTGAAACCCTGGCGATTTGCCTCCGCGTCTGGGCTCCTACCCACTCGGCCATCCTGCCTCAGAAGCACCCTACGCCCCCCTCTGCAAGTTGGGGGATGCTTTCCCAGGCGGAGGGAGCGCCCAGAGCCCCTCACGGTACTGTGACACCCCTACCCGGGCAGGTCCAGCTCCGTCTCTCAGAGACAGAGGACCCGAGACAGCCCCATTGCCCAGGCTGGGCTCCTGAAGCCGGGGGCCGCAGCTGAACTATTTAGAAAGTCTCCTGCCAGTTTTCCCAAGGCAGCCTGAGACCACACCGTGAGGACGGACACCCCCCACCGCCGAGTTCTCTTGACTGAAGAAGGGGCCAGTGGATTCCAGAACCACAGGAGGTAAGTCCCTGTCCTGTCGGAGGTTGGCCTCGCTCCCTGGCCACCCCGTCCGCTTGTGGGAATGAACAGACGCCCAAGAAAGACACAGGCCGCTTACTCAGGGCTCGTCGGCGGGGCACTGGCCACCGTCCCTGCGTTTGCACAGGGACGGGAGAGCCTATGGCGGAGCGGGAAGTAGGGGGGAGCTGTGGGCTAACGAGGAGCGGGACATCCTTTGTGGCTGGGTCTGGGGCACGTCTATGTTTTCCTGATCGGTCCTGGGTTGAAAGCGAGGGAAGATGAGGGAAGCCACGGTTGCGTGAAGGTCCTGTTGTCGCAGACGGTCCGGCTGCTGGCCGTTTTGTCCGTCCAGCCTCTCGCGCTAATCGGGAAAGCTGGCTCCCACGAATTCCGCAGCGTCCTGGCGGGCGGCGTGCCCAGGGCCGTGAGGGTCCGCCGTGCCACTGGAGATGAATGGCAGGCCCGGGTGCCGGGTGGCTTTACGCCCTGGTGTGGGGACAGTCGTGCGGTGGTCATTTCCCAAGTGGCTTCTCTGTGGGGACCAAACTGTGGGGCCGGGAGTCCCCTGCCCCAGCCACCTGCGCTTGTCTGGCCATTTCCCTCAGAAAAGGCTGGAGGCTTGGGGTTGGGGTTTCGGGGGAAGGAGACCCACTTAGCTTGCCTCGTTCTGGTAATCAGATCAGTCTCTCCTGCGCTGCGTTGTATTAAAAGTAAGAAATGGGGGGCGCCTGGGTCGTGCAGCCAGTTAGGGGTCTGACTTCGGCCCAGGTCATGTCATGGTCTTAGGTTCTAGCCCTGCGTCGGGCTCTGTGCTAACAGTGCAGAGCCTGCTTGGGATTCTCTCTCTCTCTCTCTCTCTCTCTCTCTCTCTCCCTTTCTCTGCTCTTCCCTTGCTCACGCCAACCCCCCCCCCCAATAAATAAATAAACTATTTTTAAAAAAAGTAAGAAATACCCCACTGGCGTTAGGTCTCTTGCACATCCAATGCAGCAAATGGGGCTCACTTGATGTCCAAGCCTCCATACCCTCCATGACCTCACCCCAAGCATCCTGTGATGGGTAATTTTATGTGTCTGCCTGACTGGGGTAGGGGATGCCCAGCTAGCCGGTGAGCTATTTCTGGGCGTGTCTGTGAGGCTGTTTCCTGAAGACATTAGCGTTTGAATCCAGTCAGGCAGACCAGGTGGGCATCAGCCAATCCGTTGACGGCCTGCATAAAACAAAATGGCGGAGGAAAAGCTCATTCACTCCCTCTGCTTGAGCTGAGACCTCTCTCTTCCCATCTTCTCCTTCCCTCGCCCGTGGGTGCTCAGGCCTTTGGTTTGGATTGACCCACACCCCCAGCTCTCCTGCGTGTCCAGCTTGCAGACGGCAGGCCACGGGGCCTCTCAGCCTCCATCATCACATGGGCCAACCGCTCGTTAAACATGTCTTCCTGGTTATTTCTGTGCATGTCCTATTGGTTCTGTTTCTCTGGACTAATGTTCATCCCTAACTTCTATTCTAAATCTATTCTTGACTTTATCAAAACCCTTCGTGGACCCTGTTTTCAGCCACTACTGCCTTTTGAGGTTAACAGTTCCCTCACCTCTACTGTCTGCTGAGTTGAAGGTTATCATGAATTAGGGGCGCCTGGGTGGCCCAGTCGGTCGACCGTCCGACTTTGGCTCAGGTCACAATCTCACGGTTCGTGAGTTCGAGCCCCGTGTCGGGCCGTGTGCCGACAGCTCAGAGCCTGGAACCCGCTCCGGGTTCTGTGTCTCCCTCTCTCTCTGCCCCTGCCCTGCTCATGCTCTCTGCCTCTCTCTCTCTCTCTCTCTCTCTCTCTCTCAAAGATAAACATTTTTAAAAAATTTAAAAAGGTTATCATGAATTATTTGCGTGCCCTTTGATTTTCTTCAAATACTGCATCGAAAATTTGTCTATCTTGGTCACAGAGTTTGGGGCCTTCCTTGAGTTCTGCCCCCGAGGAGTGTGCCTCCCCTCCCTGCTTTCAAGCCTGGTGCTCCGGGCCCGGTGAGGAAGCCCTACACGTTTTAATGGACTTTTATGTTTCAGTCATGGTTTCTGCTTCTCTGTTTGGTAATTCGTTCGTTCATTTCGCAGGTGTTTCTTGCGCCAACTCTGTTCCAAGGATGTGCCAGGCGCTGGGGATTCAAGAGCGAGCAAAACACGCCAGGGCTCTGTCCTCGTGAGCCCGTTTCCTCGCTGGGCCTCAGCCCTGCAGCCTTCCAGACCCCAGTGGGCTCTTTCCCGTGTCCGGGTGGAGGAGAAGGGCTCCGGGAGACCATCCCTGGCGGGGTGGCGCCCCCCTGTGTTGGGCGGGGATGAGCCCGGCCGCTGCCTCCTGGCCTCTCTGGGCTGCGACAGGTGTAGGCGTCCCCAGGCTGGGGACGGCTTCTCCATCCTGGTGGCTCTGTGAAGGAGACAATGGTCACAACCGGCCCGTGGGACGCCTGCCTGAGGGAGTGCAGACAGAAGGACAGACGGGCCCCGACAGGAGCCTCCCATTTGTCCGCCAGCGGCAGGCACATCCTTGCTCTGTTGTAAACTCCCTGAGCCCCGGAGACAAGTCCCGGCACCCGCCAGCAAGGGACCTCACAGGAGGCAGCCCCCCGTGCGCCTCTTGGACAAACAACCGCGAGTGGGTGCAGGGGCTACAAACCCCACTCTGCAAACCGGAGGGGACATCTGATTTGCAAGTGCAAGTGTCCCCGCCCCCCGGGGACAGTTAGCGGTGCTGAGCTCACAGCCGCCCCTCCTGTTCCCTCCCAGGCGTCTTTCCGCACAAGGCCCGTGGGGATCCCGCCCGACCTGCGCGCTGTGCCTTCCTCACCGAGCCCCTGACCCACGGAGGCCGCGCATGACCGTGGCAGGTGCCTGGGCTGTGCCGGCTACTTTTCAGGGTTAGAAATGCCTCATTTTCGGGGATTAAGAGGCGCAAAGGTCTCAACTGTGAGACAGCGGCTCATCCTCTGTTTGGTTTTCCAGTGGTCGCTCTAAAATCCACTCTAGGGGTGCCCGGGGGGCTCCGTGGATTAAGCGTTTGACTCCGGCTCAGGTCATGATCTCGCGGTTCGTGGGTTCGAGCCCCGTGTCGGGCTCTGTGCTGACAGCTCAGGGCCTGGAGCTGCTTCGGATTCTGTGTCTCCCTCTCTCTCCGCCCCTCCCCTGCTCATGCTCTGTCTCTCTTGCGCGTGCGCTCAAAAATAAATAAATGTTAAAATTCACTCTAAGTGTCTTAGCTACTTGGCTTTAATAACTGTTGCAGGTAATTGTGCAAACACCCACAGGGCAACGGCGATGTCTCTCACCTGCTTGGAAACACTCCAGTCGGCCTGGGGAGGCAGCATTCTTGCATCGGAGGCTTGGAGCTTTAACCCCAGAAGTCCCTTGGAATTTGCTCTCCCGGGTAGAAGGCACCATCCGGCTGGTTCAGAGAGGACCCTGCCGTCGCAGCGCCAGCCGCGGCTGGCACCCTGCCAATGGCCGTCTGCAAGGGCCTCGAAAATAGTTCTTGGGTTTTTTTTAATCGTCCTGGTTGGAAACTCAAGGAGCAGAAAGATAGGCGAGTTGCTACGATTTGGGGACACCCCACCCTGCGTGGATTCAGCAGGAGATGGGTTTTCACCTCCTGTTGGGGGGCGGTGGGGGAGACCCCCGACTTACAGGGGAACCAGCTGGCGTGGGAGGTCCCAGACGCTTCTGAATGAGCAGTTCCCGAGCCCCCAGGGGCCGTGACGGTGTTCTGAACTCAGGAAGAAAAGAAACGTAGCCGGTGAACGTCTTCCCTTCTGCCTTTCTCCAAGCCAGGGGTCGGCAACACGGCCTCCCGGCCACACCCAGTCCTCGGCCTGTTTTCTCAAGGAATGTTTGATGGGAACACAGCCACACCCGCTCATCCCCCAGCTGCCTGTGGCAGAGGTGACCGCTCACGACACACCCCACCCGGCTCTCGGAGCCTAGACTGGTTACCATCTGGTCCTGCGCGAAGGTTGTAACTCCGAGGGCCCCTAAGGCCCCGGAATCCTGGAAAGACGGGAGAGGCCGGTGCTGAAGGGTTTGCATCTCAGAGAACTCAGCCTTGGTGGCGTCCTGACCTATGGCAGGGAGTTCTCAGCAAGGCCCTGTGGTCCTGTTTTCCCCTCAGGAAACCGTTTAGCCAGGAGGCCTGCGAGTCACAGGCCAGGCCCCCGGAAGGTGGGAAAGTCGTCTCATTCGGTGTCTGGGCAGAAGGACCGGGACAGAGATCATCCGAGGGACTCAGCCGCCGGGCGGGGGTTCGTGGGGCTACAGGAGGGACCCGGGGGCGAGTGGTCCAGTCGGGGCAGAAGAGGGAGGGTGTGTCGGCACTGGACGTACCGAGGTCCTCGGCAGACAGCGGTGCCGAGGGGCCACCGCACCTGCCCTCGCCACCACTGTCTGCCCGGTCGCCATCTGTACCTCGGGTCGCAGGCACCTGCCCCGCGGGGCGGTGGGAAGCGGTGAGGCAGGGGCTGAGCCTCGTCAGTCCGTGCCGGCCGGTGGGGTCCCTGCTGTTCCCCTGCAGATGCTCTTTCCCGGAGCCGGCTGCGGCGCGGGACCCACGTCCTGCCCTCAGAGCCACCACCTTCCCAGGCGACAGGGACCCTCTGCTCGGGGAGGAGCACGGAACGGGGCAGGAACCACGGGCCCCGGCGGGGGCACCGAGCTGCGCTGAGGAGGCAGGTGGGAGCCAGGGCTCACGACTTGAATTTTGCTCAGCGGACGTGTCATTTTCAACACAGACCTTTGGTTTTTCCCCGAGTGACGGGGACCCTGAATGCAGCCGGGCGGAGGGAGAGGGCTCACCTCCGGCACCCCCGAAGCTGAGCGTCAGAGAGGACCGGAGGGGAGCCGGTGAGCGGGGCGGGCGGGGAGTGGCCGGGATTAGGAAGGGATGAGGCTCTGCTCTGTGAGGTCAGGCCGCTTCGGCTGGTGGTGTCACTGGTGACTTCGTGGCGTCAGGATCACGCCTGGAGTTACTGACACAAAGGGAGGGATGCACCCCAGTGACCGTTACCTGAGGGGGCTGGGGGCAGCCCGGGACCCTCACGGGCAGACGGAGCAGGTGGGGGGCGTGCAGGGAGGTCTCCGTGCTCTGTGCTGAGAGTGGGGGTCCTGGGGAGATGCCTCGTTCAGGTCCGCGTTGTCCCCACTGCTGGGCAAGTTCCCTGCTTCCGTTCACTGCCTCACCGACCGAGGCCGCTTGTTTCCTCTTTTTTTTTTATTGTGATCTAATACACAGAACAAAATTTACCATCCTAACCGTTTTAGTTATTTTTTTAACGTTTATTTATTATTTCTGAGAGAGAGAGAGAGAGCACACGCACAAATGGGGGCACAAATGGGGGAGGGGCAGCGAGAGAGGGAGACGCAGAATCCGAAGCAGGCTCCAGGCTCCGAGCTGTCAGCCCAGAGCCCGACGCGGGGCTCGAACCCACGAACTGTGAGATCATGACCTGAGCCGGAGTCGGGGGCTCAACCGACTGAGCCCCCCAGGAGCCCCCCATCTTAACCGTTTTAAAGTGAACACTTCGGTAGCCTTTAGGGCGTTCCCAGTGCTGGGCAACCGATGCCCATGGAGTTCCAGAACCTTTTCATCAGCCCACAGGGACAGCAACCCCCCCAACCCCCATGCCAGCTGCCCCTATTAAAAATCCCCTCCTCTCCCCCACCCTGCCCCCTCTCCCCTCTCCCCTCGCCCTGACACCCCACCCCCACCCCAGCGTCCTCCAGGCAGCCCTCTGTCTTATGGTTTTGCCCACCCTGTACATCTCATATAAATGGACTCCTACAGTATGTGGCTGTGGCTTTTTAAAAGTATCTTGTTTTAAAAGAATTTGCTTCCCAACTAACAGCTAGGCAAAGGATCTAAACAGACACCGCCTCAAAGAGGATACACAGATGAGAAATACGCACACGAGAAGGGACTCCGTGTCGTGTAATTCCCCGACGAGAGAAGGGCACATTAAAGCCACAACAACGAGATGCCCCCGCTCACCTGTCGGGATGGCCAGGATCCGGAGCACTGACCACACCGACGCTGGCGAGGATGTGCAGCCCCCCGAGCCCACTCACTGCTCACCGTGCAGCCCCTGCAGAAGACGGTATCTTACAGAACCAGTCACACCGTCCCCGTACGATCCCGCAGCCACACTCCTTGGTTCTCGTACCCAAGGGAGCTGAAGAGTTACTGCCACACAAAAACCTGCACACGGATGTTTATAGCATCTTTATTCAGAGTCACTAAAACTCGGAAGCCACCAAGAAACCCTTCAGTCGGTGATGGATAAAGTTACTGTGGTCCATCCAATCAATGGAATATTATTTAGTGGTGAAGAGAGAGAGAGAGAGAGAGCGGGAGAGAGAGACCCCTCTAGCAAGTTCCCCAAAGACATGCAAAAGTCTTAAATGCACGTCACTGAGTGAAGGAAGCCAGTCTGAAAAGGCCACAGACCGTGTGATTTCAACTGTAGGACGTTCTGGAAAAGGCAGGACTCTGGAGACAGTAGGAGGACCAGCGGCCGCCAGGGGTTGGGGAGGAGGGAGGGATGAACGGGAAACACGGAGGGTGTTTAGGGCAGCGAAGCCCTCTGTGTGAGGCTATAATGGTGGGTATACATCATCACCGTCCATCTGTCCAAACCCATAGAATGTATCACAACCGAGAGGAACCCTACGGGAAACTGTGGGCTTCCGTTATTAAAAAAAACAAAACAAAACAAAAACGTGTCAGTGTGGGCTCTTCAATTTTAGCATACATTCCACATGAATGCAAGGTGTCACTGACGGGGAGAACAAAGACAGAAAGAAAAGTAGATAAAATTGTATTTCCTTGTAACCTGCAGCCTTGGCTGGCGAGCACAATTTGTTCCAGAAACACGCTTGTAACCCAAAGTTCTGCATGGGGGCCATGGTATACGCTCGCACGGATGTCGACTACAATGCAGTATTAATAAACTCTTGTCATAGACTGTATTTAACGTAACCGGCAATAAGGCAGCGGAGGAAAGGGTCTATATCCGCAGGCAGCCTGACCTAGAATGAAGCAAAGCATTCCTGAGCTCACTCTTGGGTGGAAAAGCAAAGGACTGTCCAAAATGTGACAAAAGTTACCCTAGTGCCAATTGTGGGCACCTTCCGAGGTTTTGAAAAATCACTGATTTCTGCCAAACACCGCGGCCTGAGACCAAGCATCTGAGCATAGGAGACGATCATCCACAATCCCCCAGCGAGAGAGAGAGAGAGAGAGAGAGAGAGAGAGACACACACACACACACACACGGAGAACCACTGGATCAGTTGTGATCACGTGACATTAGGCATCACGTACTACTCGCGTCGCAAGACCTCGCTTGTTTATCAAGTTAAAATTTATTAGAAATGTTTGCTCGAGCAGGGGAGGGGCAGAGAGAGAGAGGGAGAGGGAGACGCAGAATCCGAAGCAGGTTCCAGGCTCCAAGCTGTCAGCACGGAGCCCGGCGCGGGGCTTGACCCCAAGAACCGCGAGATCACGACCTGAGCCGAAGTCGGTGCTTAACCGACTGAGCCACCCAGGTGCCCCGTGTTCTTTAACATCTGAAAATCCTTTTGGAAACTTTCCCCCATCTTTACTTCCCCCAACTCCAAAGTATATGATCAGTTGCCCCTCACAACCCTAGTGCGGCTCTTTCTGCCCACGGGCCCTATCCCCGTGCTTTAATAAAACCACCTTTTTGCATCCAAGACATCTCAAGAATTCTTTCTTGGCCGTGGGTTCCAAACCCCCATCACCCCAAACCACACCGTTACTAACAGGGGAACTGGGGGGTGGAGAGGGGTGGGGACTGAGGAGGTAAGAGGCATATCAGAACTCTGTAATTTACACTCAGTTTTTCTGTAAACCTAAAACTACCTTAAAAAATAGTCTATTCGTTTAAAACACAAAAGAATCTCTTTCTGCCGTGTGTTAAAAATGGGTTTCCCGGTTTTATTCAAAAACGCCTGTAACTGCCCTTCGAATTTGTTAAAACTCTAATTCAGAGCGTAGGGTCTCGCTAAATATCCCACTTGGCTTGGGGAGGCTGCCCCCAGGTCAAGGTGCTGTTTTTCTGTGGCTTTGCATAAGAGCGGCAATGACTCCAGCACCTTCCTCCGATCCGACCTGTGTCTGGAGCTGGCCCGTCCCTGGTCTAATCGCGCCTGTGCCTAGAGTCACCTGGGGATGGGATCAAACCCCGGTTCTGAGTCCCAGGGACGGGTGGAGAGGCTGCCTTCCCACCAGATCCCCTGAGGTGGTCTGGTCTGAGGACCACCCAAGACTATAAAATAAAGCTTTGCAATTCAAACGATGCCTCGAGGGGTAAACCAGCAGCATTTGGTGAATTGGAAAATCGGATTCCAAACCTGGCTTGCTAATTACAAGCTGGGTGGTCCTGAGAAAGTTCCCCACCTCTCCGAGAACCACAGGGAATTCTTCTGGATTCCAGGAAGGTTCCTGGGGAAAACAGACAGCTTGTGTTCACTTCTACTGGAGTCATTTTGGCCCCGGCAACAATGAGAGGGCCACCAGTTAGCCCCACGGGGTCCCCAACTCTCCCGGGCTTTGTTCTGAAAGTCCCAGATCCTGGGCAGTCCCTTGGCCCCAGGCACACCAGGACAGCTGGCCACCCCGAATTATTAGTTGCTTTTGTGCTAGCCAAGAAGACAAAGGACCACTGAGATTCTAGCTTCAGGGACGGAGGCCAGACTGAGGGAACAGGCCTTGGGGGATGAATCTCTCAGCTGCTCAGGGTGACTGGTAGGGGGAGTCAGGAAAGAACGCAGGATCCTCCCCGAAGCCTGGACAATCTCCCCCCCACACACACACCGGAGGAGTCCTGGGGATGCACACAAGCCCTGTCACATTGGAACAAATGTCCTTGGGGTAGATTTAGAGACAGACAGGCGTGAGTCAACCCACAGGCAGGAAATCTCGTTTCCAGACCTCCTTCAAATGCCGCTTTCCTGACTCATTACTTTCAAAGCACATTTAATTTTGCAAACAAAGCCCAGAAGTCCTTCCAGCAGTGGCCCAGCCGGCCCCTGGGGCCCTGTGTGTCTCTCTCCCTCCGCTGAAGTTCAACTGAGTTGACCTTGAGCAATCGGGCAAGGCAGGACGGAGGGGAGCACGCACGCACGGGAAGGAGGCTCGTGGTGCTTTAATGGGAAAAGCCTGGAGTCTTCCAGCCTTGTCCTGACTCTCAGAGGTTACTCAGGGCACTTAAGTTCACCTTGGAGGCATTTGTTTTCCAGTAGGAGATCTTATAAACTAAGTCACTGAGAAGGAGAGCATTCTGTAGCGCAGTTCAACCTTTTGAAGAAATAGTCCAAAGACTAGGGGTCGTGTTGCTTTGAAGGAAGCAATATTTGATATTTCCTGGTCTCCAGTAGATGCTGAGCTAGAGGGACCGTGGGTCTCTCGAAGCCTGGCCTGTCCCCCGGGCTCCCAAGCACAGAGTGTTGCCCACCTGGCCGATGTGATGGACGAGCAGCTGGCACCGAAGAAATGGTCAGAAGAGGGGGGATCCGTAGGGCCTGGCCTGGCACCTGCTGGAACGCCTTCAGGGCACGTCCAAGGTCTCCCCTGATGGGGAGACAGACAGTCAACGATAGATCAATCGACTGTGAGGGCTTTGGCAGATTCTGTGTCCCTCGGGAGGGGTCCTGGCGTGCACCTTGCTGCTTGTGCCGGGACGCGTTTGTCTCCGAGTCGGATCTGCCCGGATTTCTAATTCGTTCTCTCTGTGACTGTTTGGCCACGATGGGGTAAAGGGCAGCGAGACTCCCCTCTGAGGGGCACTGAAGCCTCCCCAGAAAGGGATCCCCATTCAGACCTACAGGGAAGATTTAAAGCCTGGACATATGGCCTCGACCCCTGGGGCGGTGGGGCCGGGCACCATTAGGTCCAGAAGCTTCCCAGGTGATTCCACTGTGCGGCCACCGGAGAACCATTGTGTGAAGCCACACCTGCTGGGCTTGTTGAAGGGAAGGCCGGTTTTGAGGGTGGGTTCTCCTGGAGCTTGAATGACCAGAAAGAAACACAGGAGGGCCCTGGTAGCTACTGGCTGCTTCCAATAAAGTTACTCCAAACAGAGACCAAAATTGTATTGGAAACCCGGGGGCTTGTTTAGATGAGGACGGCTGGGCCCCACCCCCAGACTTCCCACTAACAACCTGCAGCCCTAACCGGCCCCCAGGTGCTCCTGCTGGTTCAAGGACCTCGCATCTCACTCTGCTCTAAACAGAGATAAAGCTCCCAGGCCCTGAGCTGGGCTGCACCGGCGGGGCCGCCCGGGACACAGGAGGCTTGCGTGGCCCACAGCCGGTTTCGAGCAACACAAGGGCCGGGCCTGGCAGGGGGGATGGGGCGTGGCTCCTGGAAGGCGTGGGGTAAGTGCTTGACATTGAGCTTTGACTCCGAGGCACCCATTGGAAGCCGTCCATCTCGCAGGAGCACATTGCCTGCCGGGTCACAGGCCAGGAGCAAAACGGCCAGATGGGCAACTAGGCCCCCCACCTGGAGTTCCCCTTTCAGAAGACGCGGCCTCCGCTCTCCTGAACCCTAATTCCCCTCTTCTGTTTCAGGTTAGCCAACAGTCAGCCACCCCGCAAAACCCAGACACCCTGCCTTTGGACCCTGACAAAGGGAGAGCCCGAGGTCCACATTCTGTCTCTCTCATCCCCTGTGACCTTGCTGTGTGGCCCTGGGCATGCCGTGTACCCTAGGACTTGTGGCTGATAAATCTGGTCCCTCCGAGGTCCCTGTGGTTTTGCTGAATTCCGCCCCGAGCCACAGGCCGGCCGGGAGGGACCCCTCTGTCTGCTGCCCCGAGGGCCAACTTCTGGTCCCCCAAACTCCGAACCCCTCACGAGGTTGAAGCCTGAAGGCTTCTTGCCCAAGCTGGGGACGGGTTCCTCTGAGCGCTCTCTGTCTCGGACAGGCTGCTTCTCGGTGCTGGGGCCCAGGTTCCAGGTCTGCCTAAGCCAGTCTTCGGGAAGAATCCCGTTCCGTCACCGCCACCCCCGCTGCCATTGATGTCTGTCAGGCTCCTCGGCCCCCGCCTTCGGTGTCTTAAGTCCTCGGCTGCCTCTAGCCAGAATCCCTGTCCCCTGGCGTCTCGCGTTGGTCATTCCCACCCACGGACCCCTCGCCGAGCAGGGCTGCAAATGCCCAGCTGCCTCTGCTGTGCTCGGAGTTGCGTCTGGTGCTTTCCTCCATCCCAGTAGCACCGGAGGGTCTGTCTGTCTCAGCTCAGACCAGAGTCGGCTCTGTTCCTCTTGGGCCAGCCAGCGCGAGGCATGTCCGTCAACCACCGGCTCCCGTGGGGAGCGCCGCGCACCGACCCCTTTCCCCGGGGGTGGGCAGGGGCAGATTTTGCCACAAAGTGCTCCCACGGGCCTGCCCCGTTCGCAGCCTGGACCGCTTGGAATCCACACACTCCCCCCCGTGCCTGTCGGGGCCTCACCCCCGGGCTTGCTGTCCCAAGAGCCCAAGCTAGAAAAGGCCTCCGGAGTGCCTACCCTTGCGGCGACCTGTGGCAACCTCGAAGGCCAGAGAACCCTCTCTCTGGCCACACTGCCCTGGTCACAAAGGAAGAGTCCCCTGCAGGCCAGCCTGGCGGGCAGGGTTCGGCCCTCCCTTTCTGCCCAGTGCCAGGGCAAGGACGTGCCTGGGCGGGAGGACAAAGCCCGACTGTCCTCCCGTCCCCCTTCTGCCGGGAACTCAGCATGAGGACGTGTGTCAGGGCTGGAGCAGAGGGAGGATGTCGGGGCGGGGAGGGCTGACGAGAGCCAGATGGCCGGCCCCCTGCTGTCTGCAAGCGTCCCCAGCAGGAGAAAATTGTCCTGCGATTGTGTTTAATGATGGGTCACGTCTGCTGTGAAACCGGGAGGAAGTGCTTCCTGGGGCTGGGGAGTGGGGGATGAGTTTTCTTGGAGTGGTCTGTGACTGTCACCAAAGGAAGTGAGTGACTGATGTGCCCCGCTGGGGGCCCCAGGGCGGAGGGTCACCACCAGCCGCCCATGGCTCGGCCCCGAGGGCATCTCCCGGTCCGGAAGCTTCGCCCGCTGCCCTGGTCGTTTCCAGAGGGCCTGCCGCTCCCGCTGCGACGCGGACAGTGGGTCCGTGTCGAAAGTGCCGCCTGGAAAGTGAGTCCTCCTCTGTCTTCTTTGCTCAGGTGGGACCCACCGGGAAACTCCATGGCCCTCACGGGTCTCTCCCTCGCATCAGGCACAGCACCCACCCTGGAGCCCTAGGGCTGTGGTTCGAGGGCGACAGGAGGTCTCCCCGAGTCCCTGCACGTCCACGATTTCAGCAGGAGACATTCGATCCTTTGCGTCTCACGGACACACAGACCCTGGGGAAGCACATAGGGTTTCAAACAAGGGATGGGGCTTCGAGGAAAGAAGGGCTCCACCGTGTTTCCAACACATCTGACGGAACACCAGGTTGCATGAGGTTAAACAGACCTCCTAGCAGCAGGACTTCTCAGGGCCTTTGTTCCTTTGGTAATATTTACAGAAGGCCTGCGGTGGCCCAGGCACAGTGCCCGGTGCAGTGCTCATCCAGAGGGCTGGGCACCGGGAACTTTCTGGATGGATGGATTTGATGGCTCTGGGCACCTCACATGAGTTCATTCCCCGGCAGTGAGCGATGTAAACACCTGTTCATGTGCTTGTTGGTCACGTGTTTGTCTTTCTTGGAGGAAAGTCTACCTTTGTCCATTTCTTTTTAAGTGTTTTGTTTAAATTTTTTTATTCATTTATTCATTTTTGAGAGATAGAGTTCAAGTGGGGGAGGAGCAGAGACAGAGGGAGACACAGAATCCGAAGCAGGCTCCAGGCTCCGAGCTGTCAGCACAGAGCCTGACGCGGGGCTCGAACCCACAAACTGTGAGATCATGACCTGAGCCGAAATCAAGAGCCACACGCTCAACTGACTGAGCCACACAGGTGCCCCCTTTATCCATTTCTAATTATGTTGTTTGCATTTTTATTATTGCGTTACGAGTTCTATATGTATTCTGAATACAAGTCCCTTATCAGATGGAAGATGTGAAAATACTTTCTCCCATTCTGTGGGTTTTTCTCTCTTTGTAGCGTCCTTTGAAGCACAGAAAGTTTTCATTTTGATGATGCCCCATTTATCCATTATTTTCTTTGATCTCATGCTTTCGGTGTCCACGGAAGAAACCATTGCTTCCTGCAGGGTTGTGGAGATCAACTCCTCTGCTTTATTCTAAGGTTGTGACTCTTACATTTAGGTCTTTGATCCATTGTTAGTCAATTTTTGTAGGTGGTGTGAGGTAGGGATCTGACTCCTTTCCTGTGCGTGTGGGCTGGACTCGTTCCAGTGCCATTTGTTGGGAAGGTTACTGCTTCCCCTGCTGGACTCTCCTGGCATCTCTAACACCAACTGCCCATAAAAGACTTCTAGGGTCTCCGTTCTGTTGCATGCATCTGGATGTCCGCCGGACGCTCTCAGTCTTGATTACTGTAGCTCTTGTAGGCAGTGTTGAGCTTGGGAAGTGCATGTCCTCCAACTTTGTTCTTTTTTCTTTTTCTTTTTTGTTTATTTTTGAGAGAGAGACAGAGTGTGAACAGGGGAGGGGCAGAGAGAGAGGGAGACACAGAATCCAAAGCAGGCTCCAGGCTCTGAGCTGTCAGCGCAGAGCCTGATGTGGGGCTCAAACCCACAAACCGTGAGATCGTGACCTGAGCCGGAGTCAGTCGCTTAACTGACTGAGCCACCCATGCGCCCCAACTTTGTTCTTTTTCAAGATTGTCTTGGTTCTTCTTGGCCCCTCACATTTCCCTGGCATAGGGTGAACCAGCTTTCCCATTTATGCAAGAAAGGTAGCTGGGATTTGGATAGGAATTGTGTTGAATCTAGATCAATTATAGATCAATTTGAGAATTGTCATCTTAACAAGACTGTCTTCTGAACCATCAACACAGGATGACTTTCATCCACCTAAGTCTTTTTAATTTCTCTCAGTGATGTTTTCTTGTCTGTTTTCAGCATATACGTCTTGCACTTCCTTATAAAATCTAATCCTAAGTATTTCATTCTTTCTGATGTTCTTGGAAATGAAATTGTAAGCAGAATTGATGTTATTGTAAATGGAAATCGTTTTTTGAACTTGATTATCGGGTTGTAGTGAATAGTATAGTGGGATGTCAGGATGCATGTTGTGATGTCTATGCGCCTCCAAAGGGAAAACAAAAAGATGTATAATAACCAAAGTAATGAGAGGGGGGACAAATAATAAAAACTATTTAATCCAGGGGCGCCTGGGTGGCTCAGTTGGTTGAGTGTCCGACTTCGACTCAGGTCATGATCTCGCAGTTCATGAGTTTGAGCCCCACCACGGGCTCTGTGCTGGGAGCCTGGAGCCTGTTTCGGATTCTGTGTCTCCCTTGCTCCCTGCCCCTCCCCCACTCATACTGTCTCTCTTTGTCTCTCAAAAAATGAATAAATGTTAGGAAAAAAATTAAAAAGAATCCAGAAGGTGGCAAGACAGGAGAAGAAAGGCATTCTGGAAGAGGCGGGATAAATACCAAGCACTAAGTAAGACAATAAACCTAAATCGCAATATAGTAGGGGTTACAGGAACTGGAAATAGACCGAATGCTCCAGTTCAAAGGCAGGGATGGCTCAACTGAGTTTAAAAAATATTACAGTCCTCGAGCCTCCCCACGGTGGTGGGCGATGGAGGTTTGGCCATTTGCTCCACCACTGCTGGTCCCTCAGGTCCCCAGGGAGAAAGTTCTAGAAGTCCCAGCTGCTGAGGAGACCTGCAGAAGTTCCGTGGCAGTTGGAGCCCCTCAAGGGAAGGGAGCCATTTCCTTTCTGGTCCAGGAAAGCGCCGCTGGCCGGTTCACCCTGCCTCCGCCTGGCACGAGCATTTGCTCAGCTGGTGAGCCTTTAATTGTGTGAGGGGTTCTCGGACCCCCAAGCTCTGTCCTCGCTGGGTCTGGGCAGGACGTGCAGGTCGCCCACCGCCGCCTCCCTCCCTGCCTTCCCGGGGCCCTCACTCCAGCTGCTCCAGACTGTTCTCTGCCCTGCCTCAGCCCCTAGTCCTGGCTTCTTCCAGTCAAGTCCCAGGGCCCCCGGAAAGCTGGAGCCTCACGGGTCCTAGGTGGTAATAAAACCACAGTGCTCCCCCTGCTCACCTCCTCCCCCCAACCCCAGCACTCCAGTGAACCCTGCCCCTGTCGTCTCCTGGATGGGGGTGTGAGCAGCTTCTGAGGGGTCTATGAGGAATCTGTAGTTTGACCCCTTCATGAGCCTGTGGTGGGGGGTGGGGGGCGGCAAGGGAAGGCCAAAGAGCTGGGCAAAAGTTGGGGTACACTATGGCCACAGACGGGGGGGCGTGGAGACCACAATGGACTTGACGCTTCTCCGCACATGGACTCCACCCCTGCCTCCTTCTGAGCTCTGCCCATGCACTTGGGGTGTGAGGTCTTCCCCAGGACCCTTCAACCTGACCCTTCTCTGGTCTCGTCTGCCCCCCACCGCCACCCCCATCGGACCACCTGGCTCCAATCATCTTCTGCCCTCCCTTCTCACCGGCACCCATCTCTACCTTTCCCAGCTCTTAGCTCCCTGGTCTCAATTCACGCAAGTGCACCCCACTGGTGTGTAGTCCTAGCCCCTGGAGACAGTACCCCCCAGCAGTGCGGGCCCCCCCCGCCCCCCCCCAACCAGCCAGAACAGACAAGGCCCCCCGGTCCCTCCCTCCCCCCAGCCCATGCACCGCTGAAGAGTGTACGTTCACAAGGAACCTTCTCTCGCTGCCTGGTCAGAACAGAGGTTTCCAGTGGCTCCAGAGACGGGGGGACGCCAGGTGTCCCGGCAAACAGAGCTGCGTCGGTGTCTCTGCGTGCCAGAGGGACGACCGCGGTCTAAGGAAGCGTCACGATGACCATCACCCCGGACGTCAGGTTAGAGTATTTAGAGGGAGTCGCCGCCCTCATTCTGAAGTTCAAGCCCGACAAGTGGAGCAAGATGGTGGGAGCCGAGGAGAACCTGGCCTTGTTCACCGAGTTCTTTGAGAAGCCGGACGTGCTGGTTCTGGTTCTGACGCTCAGTCCGGCCGGCGTGATCATACCCTGCCTGGGCTTCCCCGCCTCCCTCAAGTCCAAAGGCGTTTACTTCATCAAGAAGAAACCGGGGAACGTCAAGAAGGATACCTACAAAGACCAGCTCATCTACGGAGACATAAGCCCCACCCCTGTGGAACACCTGATCGCTGTTGTGGAGGAGGTGGGTGCCCCGGGTGGGCCAGGGGCCAGAGGAAGGATCTCCAGTAGTGGGTGGTCTAGAGCCCTGCCACTCATGGGGTGGCCCACGGGCCACCGGCATCAGCCTCCCTGGGAGCCCATTAGAAATGCAAGAGCCCTGATGCCAAGGCAGACCTGTGTCCTTTTTTTTTTTTAAATGTTTATTTTTGAGAGAGAGAGACGAGCAGGGGAGGGGCAGTGAGGGAGGGAGACGCACAATCCGAAGCAGGCTCCAGCCATCAGCACAGAGCCCGACGCGGGGCGCGAACTCATGAACTGTGAGATCGTGACCTGAGCCAGAGTCGGACGCTCAACCGACCGGGCCCCCCGGGCGCCCCGACAGACCTGCATTCTGACCAGACCGAGAGCCCCCGGCCTGGCACCTCATTAGGTGGACAGCCACACCAGCCAGAGTCCGAGTGACGTAGCTTTCTGGCCATTGCTCTCCTCACGTGTGAGATGAGGACTCGTGGGACCCAAGTGCCAACTCAGGGCTCGGGCCAGTGTCCTTCCATCTGGAGGAGGAGCCTGGCGGGGCCGGAGCTGACAGGCGTCCGGTCAGTCTGCTCCGGCTGCCACGACGGGGTACCACGGGCCTGGGGGCTGGAAGTCCGAGATCCAGGTGTGGGAGGGGTTCCTTCGGGAGCCTCCCTCCTGGTCCTGTAGATGCCTTCTCCTCCCCGCGTCCTCACCTGGCTGTCCCTCCGTGTCTGTCAGCGTCCAGACCTCTCACAAGGGCGCCAGTCGCGTTGGATTTGGGCCTCCCACCCGTGTGACCTCATTCTAACTCGATCACCTCTTGAAAGGCCCGTCTCCAAAGACAGCCACACCCCAGGGTGCCGGGGTTGGGGCTTCACATGAGCCGGGGGGGGGGCCCGGCTCTCCCCTCGCGGAGCTGGCTTTGCCGGCGGGCGGCCGTCCTGGGCCCGTGCCCCTCTGCGGGCCGTGCCTCCCCCTGGCATCGATTCGGGGTCCCCACTCCTCCTGGGCGCCACCGGGTCGGAGGACACACGTGGGCACACGTCCGGGGCCCTTGCCTTCCAGGTGCTCTGCTCTCTGTTAAACCAAAGCGAAAACTTGAGCGGATGGCCCCGGGTGGTCTCGGAGGACATTGTCAGGCAGGTCCACAAGCTGAAGAACGAGATGTTCGTGATGGGGGGCAAGATCAGAGGGACGACGCTGCTGCCCGTCCCGGAGCACCTGGGGAGTCTGGACGGCACTCTGGAGTCCGTGGAGAGGTAGGCGGCTCGGCCCAGGCCACCGGCCGGGTGCGGGAGTAGCCGACCGGTGGCCGGCAGGGTTGGAGCGCGGGAGGACGGGGTGCCGGGAGACGGCGCTGAGTCGGAGGTCAAAGGCGGGAGGGCAGCGCGGCGGGGGTGGGGGGAGGGGGGGACTGGAGCCCCTCCCCCACCACGCACGTGTATGCGCCCAGGCGGCCCGCGGCCCGTATAGGGTGTCACACAGGATATCCAGATCTAGGACGTGGGCACCGAGGGGCGTGGGAGGGGTTTGGGGCAGGCGGAGACCGCGCGTGTAGATAGAGGCTGTGTCGTCCCAGAGGCCCCGGGAGGCACGAGATGTCCCCCCGCACCTGCCCGACCACCACGTTCAGCTGGCTGGCGTGTGAGGCTCCCGGAGCCGCTGTGGGGTGGCGGCGTGCTCCATCTACTCGTGTCGGAGGGTGACCGCCCTTGGGGGGCTCACTGTGCAGGCAGGTCCTCCACACAACGCCCGACACATGCCTTGTGCGGCCCCGATCAGGATGGCACGAGGAGCCCACCTTGGACGTGGTCTCATCCTTGTTCAATCTGGGCCTCTCTGAGCTGGGAGGTCCTCCTCCCCCCCCATCCTCCTGCACCCTCGCCCCCCCGCCCCCCTCCCCCCCCCTCCCCCACCCTCCTCTCCCACCCTCCTCCTTCTCCACCACCCTCTGGGACGTGAGGCAAGATGCCTGGGGCCTGTTGTCCGAGGGCCGCTGGCGGAGGCGGGTAGGAGGGGGGGACGATTCCCGCCCAGAAGGGGCAGAGCTGGTAAAACCCAGCACCTGGGGCTGTGGGGGCGTCTTCCCCCACCTTCTGCTCTCCAGGATCCCCCCCTCCCTAGACAACTCGCTGCTGCACGCCATCGAAACCGTCATCATCGACTGGTCCCACCAGATCCGGGACGTGCTGAGCCAAGACTCGGCCCAGGCCCTGCTGGACGGACAGCACCCCCTGCCCCGCGTCGAGTTTGAGTTCTGGGATGCCCGGCTGATGAACCTCAAGTGCATCCATGAGCAGGTGACCGGGCCTGAGCTTCTCGGCAGCCACCGTCTAGCCAGGCGGACCAGTCACCAACGCGACCCTTCCGTGCGGACCCCCAGGATCCTCGAGGCCCCGTGTGCAGCCCTCCGCTCCAGCGGCCGCAGGGTCTAGGGTCTTGGAGTCTCTCTCGAAAGGCTCCTTGTGTTCTTTCTCAGCTGAACAGGCCCAAAGTGAACAAAATAGTCGAGATCCTGGAGAAAGCCAGAAGCTGCTACTGGCCGGCCCTGCAAAGCGTGTACATGAACGTCACCGAAGGTGAGCCCAGGGAGCGGTCGGTGCCTTCGGCGAGGGGCTGGGGCGCCTCCCCTCCAGCAGCTTCCTTTGGGGAAGGGTGGTGGGTCTCGAGGAGCAGGTGTCGATGAACAGAGAGCCCTTGCTCTCGTCCCGTGCAGGGCTGAAGGAGGCCAATGACATCGTTCTGTATCTGAAGCCTCTGCGGGTCCTTCTGGAAGAGATGGAGCAGACCGACTTCACGGTGGTGTGTCAGCCGGACAGAGGCCACTCTGAGGGGGCTGGTCTCGTGTCTTAGGGGGAGGGGACCCCCCACGCCACGGGGCTTCTTGGCCGGGAAGGGCTGCGCGGTCCTGGGGAGCTCCTCTTCCTTCTGCTCTGGGGTCCCGTCCTGGAGGCACACCCACCCGTCTCCCCCCCCCCCCCTCCCCGCCAGCTCCCCACCGTCATCGCCAAGGTGCTGTTCACGACCGGCTTCATCTGGGCCACCTCTGAGCACGACGACACGCCCTCCCGGATCATCATCATCCTGCAGGAGTTCTGCAACCTGATCATCGAGATGGTAACCTTGCCCCTCCCTGTCTCTCCGTGTCCCCGATGCTGGCATTGCCGGGCGGTTACACGCACGCAAAGTGGCTGGCACTGGGGTCTACGGGCCCCGGGCTGAGCTTGGGCCCTCTTGGTGGCCACCCAAGAGTCCTCCCAAGACCTGGCCAGTGCCAGCCCAAGCTGCCCCCCACACCTGGAGGGAGGAGGACAGCAAGGGGACCGAGTCCCAGCACCCCAAGACTCGGCCGGGACTGAGGGGTTTTATGCACCTGCCCCGAGATCCTTCCGGATTCCCTTCCTTCCCTGCCTGTCACCAGCCTGCCTCAGCCAGCCACCAGCCTTTGAGTCTGGGCCACCTGCGGGTGGTGCTTGCGGGCCTGGACCCTGCAGCGGGGGGCAGTGCTGTATTTCTCGGTCCCTGGAGGGACCGGAATCTGTCCAGTAGCCCATACACTGCGGGGCTGCAGGGCCGGGCGAGGCAGGCAGCCGGCCGACCGGTTGGGGCAGGGACATGAGGGACGGTTGACGTGTCCCAAGGCCGAGGACCCCATGCCGGGCTGTTCGTAGCCCGCTGAGCGGCCTGTGGGCAGTGCGCCCGGATGTCCCCCCCGGAGAGCTCGGTCACGACCTGGGAACGCCTTCTCTTCGGCCCAGACGCGCAATTTCCTGAGCCCGGACCTGGTGCTGAAGGGCCTGCAGGGCGAAACAGAGGAGGTTCTGAGCGGCATCTCTCTGTCCGTGGGCGTCCTGAAGGAGCTCTACCACACCTACGACTTCTGCTGTGCGAACATGAGGCTTTTCTTTAAGGTACGGCCTGACGTCAGAGCCGGGTCGGGGGGCGACTCCGCGCGAGCTCCACCTGCACCCGTGGGAGTGTCTGGGCCAAGCACGGCCTCCCTTCTCTCTCCCCCCTTGAAGGACAAGGAGCCGGTGCCTTGGGAGTTCCCTTCGTCCCTGGCGTTTTCCAGAATGAATGCCTTCTTCCGTCGCATCCAGACCATTGAGGTACAGGTGACGCCTGGTTCAGGCTGCCCTTAACCTTGGCAGAGCTGCGCCTCCCGTCCTTACCCCGCCACCATCACACAGCCCCCAGCAGGGAGGATGAGAGTCCCGCCCGAGCATCCGCGTCGTGGGGAAACCGAGTCACGGGCCGGCCTCCTCCGCGCCCGGAGCTGTCGGCCAAGAACAAAAGTGGCCCGTTGTGGCTGCTTCTCCACACCCCACACCTTCTGTCCAGGAGCAGGCTGACGACAAATTAAGCAGGCACAGCCAGGGAGCTGGGAGGCCGCGGGAGAGGACTAGCGGGGCTAGGCTAGGGCAGGTGTGGACGGACGCAGGACCCCGCACGAGCACTGTCGGATACATGGAGTGACCGAGCAAATGAACGTTTTTAAAGTTTTTTTTTTTTTAATTTTTTTTTAGTTTTGAGAGAGAGAGAGCGAGCAGGGGAGGGGCAGAGAGAGAGGGAGACACAGAATCCAAAACAGGCTCCAGGCTCCGAGCTGTCCGCACAGAGCCCGACGCGGGGCTCGAACCCACCAACTGTGAGCTCATGACCTGAGCCGAAGTCGGACGCTTAACCGACTGAGCCCCCCAGGCGCCCCTCAGTTTCCTTATTTGTAAAATGGGCTCATAACAGTACCTATTCTGTCCAGTTGATGGGAGACGGCCCCGGCCTCGGCACCGGCTCGGGGGAGTGATCAGTGCCAGGCCCTAGGTTGGGCTCCCGAGGCTGCGTGAGATCCTCAAGGAGCCTTGGGGATCTGGACTGGGAAACAGCGGCCTCACACGGAAGCAGCGAGGTCCCGTGAACGGACCGGGTGTGATTACATGCCAAGGTCAAGGGCGAGTGGGGGTTCCGGAAAGGGAGACCCCCGCCAGAGGCCAGAATAGTTGCAAAAGCCTCCGGGAGGAGACAGGGCCCCACCTCAGAGGCGGTAGGATTTACATGCAGGCCTCTGTCCCGGCATCCTGGGCGTGAGGGCATCCTTTCAGACCCCCGTCAGGGACGGGCTCGAAGTTGGGGACGGGCTTCCAGGAAGCAGAGGATTCGAAGCTGAGTCAGGACATCAGAAATTACATGGTGCCTGTCCAACCGCCTCCCCCCACAGCTGAGGAAATGGGGGCCCCAGTAAAGCGTGATCTATGTAGAGGTGCCTTTCGGGCGGTGTGGGGTCCGGACCAGAAGAGCCCAACCTCCTCACGGCTTGGAGGTGACTCTCAGAGTGTTCCAGAAAGCACTTTACAGAACAGAAATGAACAGAGGGCCCCCCACTGCCCTGAGGCTCCCAGGGTTCTTGCTCCCTGGCTCCTTCCTGCTGGATAAGTGGCTCATCCGTTGCGTTTAGTTACGGAGATTACTGGGTGGGTTTTTTTTTTTTCCCCCTCCCCCAGGATCTTTATAAAACAGCCATCGAGTTTCTGAAGTTGGAGAAAATCGAGCTTGGGGGAGTGAGAGGGAACATCCTTGGAAGCATGGTCACCCAGATTTACGATGAGGTCTTTGAGCTGGTGAAGGTCTTTGCCGAGTGCAAATATGACCCCTTAGACCCCGGAGATTCGGTAAGTCGGGGGCCTCGGCCGGATCCACGACAGACGCCCCGGGTGTGGGAGGCACAGGGAGGCGGTGTGTTAGACGGTCACGTTCTGAAGACGTGCTCACAACAATTTGCGCACTCAGATGGAGCCCCGAATCCTGCCAGCGGGCTCAGGGTCGGGGTCAGAGCGAGTATTCCCCCGCTTTGCATGCCGACTTACCAGGTTGGTGTTCTGATTCAATTGCAGAGTTTTGACGACGATTATGCCGGTTTTGAGACCAAAATTCAAGATCTGGATAGGCGGCTGGCCACCATCTTCTGCCAGGGCTTTGATGACTGCAGCTCCATTGAGTCACGTGCAAAGGTAGGCGTGGGCAGGGGCCTGACGGCCGCGGTGTGTCCCAGCAACACCCGGGGGAGGGGGGGGACGCCAGGAGCCACCTTGGGGTGACCATCTGGAGAGGAGGGGCTGGCCCAGCCGGGGGCCTCGCTCAGCATCTCAGAGCTCCTTGGGTAACTCCTGTCGGGTTTTGTCGCCAAAGAGTAAGGAAGGAAAGGGAGTAAGGAGCAGGTGACAGTTCGTCCGTTTACCGATAGTCACTAAGTGAAGGTGTCCCTTTGTTCTCACTCGATTCGACCCTCCCCCTGCTCAAAAGGACCAAACGTTAGAGTTGCTGTAAAAATAAAACATGCACTTTTTGACCCGCTGGGCTGAATTCACGCCCTCTTCGACACCCGAGGCTCCACAAGTGGCCCCGGCATCATTAACAGGGACCCGCCGCTGCCCTGTTGGTTCGTGTCTGCCTTCCGTGTACTTTTATACGATTTCCAGGTGGCGAGCATTACGTGTTTTTAGCACTTTTGCGCTTAGAAAAAAGGCATGATGCTATGGAAAAAGAATGTCAAAAAATAGACGGCAGAAAGGCGCTAACCCCCCCTGGACAATATCCGTTCAAAAGGGAAGCACGGGGGCGCCTGAGCGGCTCAGTCGGTTGAGCGTCCGACGCTTGATTTCGGCTCAGGTCTTGATGGCAGGGTCGTGGGATCGGGGTCTGTGCTGAGCCTGGAGCCTGCTTGGGATTCTCTCTGCCCCCCTCCTCTCTCTCTCTCTCTCTCTCTCTCTCTCTCTCTCTCTCTCTCTCTCTCTCTCTGCCTTTTTCTCTGCCTCTCTCTCACTCCCTCTGCCCCTCTCCCCCCAACTCACGCTCTCTGTCTCTCCAGACTTGCCTACTCTCACCCGGCAGGTTAAAATTTTTTTGAACGAAGCCGCCAACATGTAAAAGTTGAGAAGGTTCACGTGAAAGTCCAGACTTTCACCTTCTCTTGGAAAAGGCGATCTGGCCACGCTGGCCTCTACACAGCCCCTCGTAGTAACAAGTGGCTGAAGGGAACAACTGTTCCTCCCTGTGGACAGAACGTGGTGTCCAGTTGGCCCCAGCCCCCACCACTCCTTCCCGCCCTCGCTCACCCCTCTTCGTGCATTTCCATGGCCTGCCTGGTCCCAACAAAACGATGGAGGGGGGCCTCTGCTGATGCCACGGCCCCTCTGGAGGACGGGCATCGAGCATTCAGATGAGTAAATATACGTATGTACTCGGGGAGGTTTTTTATTTCTGCCTGGTTTTCCGCGTGTTTCTCGACGCGGACACTCTGCGGGTCAGACCTGCTGCTTCCCCTGCTGGGCAGGCTCTAGGCTGCTGCAGGAAGTTCAGTGCCCACAGGGGACGCCCAGTAGTCATTCTAGGATCTTTGGTCCCACGCGCTCGGCTGAACTTGTCACCCACGTTAGCCATCTCCTTGTGCCAGCTCGGAAAAGTCCAGAAGCCTGCGCAGGGTCACGCTGTTAGCCAGCCAGCGGCAGAGCCGGGACCCCAAACCAGCCAGAGCGTGGCCAGACAGGAGGACAGTAGGGGTGACCCAGGTAGCTCAGGGTGCTGACCATCTTCCTGGATCCTGGATCTCCCCGGCGGAAATGGCCAGGATGTGCCTTTGCCTTCGCCTTCTAGACCTTGTTTTTGCAAACGCAAGGGAATCGGATCTGCAAATGGGATGAGCAAGTCAGTCTTAGATTCAGTCGGTGCTCCAAGCAGAATATCCGTGAATGCAAATTAACCCAGCAGTGGAAGTGCTGTTCCCGTCTCTGGAACATTCTTCCCCCTAGGTAGCTGCCTCAGGCCAGCGCAAGGCCTCCAGGACTTCCCTGCAGACCCGCCGGCCCTCCCTGGTGTCTTCTATTGTGTGTGGGTCTCTGCGCCTTCATTGTCCTCCGGGCTCGAATATCACCTCCCCGAAGGCAGGCGCTTGATTTGGGTGCACTCGGAACCCAGCCAGCCGGGCACACAGCAGGTGCTTTTGGGCTCTCGTCGCCCAGGGAACTGGCTCCGGCCGAGGGAGCGGAGTGGTACTGGGGTCCCAAAGCTCCAAGGGTCCCGAACACAGGTTTCCAGCCAGTCCTGTAACCTGGAAACAGGAGTCTCCCGCCGCACCCCGTGATGGGGTCTCCCAAGCTGGAGGGCAGCGCGGGAGCCGGGCGGGCCCTGTGTCTCCCCTCCTGCAAGGGCAGAGCTGAGAGACGCGTACCTGTGCTCTTGGGGCTCAGGGGCTGGGGCTTTGTGCTGTTCAGTCCAGGGGCCTCAGGGAGCTGGGCTGTTGCGGCCAAACCAACAAGGTTGTCCCCTTCGTGATAGGGAGCCTGCGGTCAGCGCCGCGCTGCGAGGGGCAGGGTGTCCGGGAGGAAGCCCCCTCCCCCCAGGCACTCGAGGGGGTGGCGGAGGGAGGGGGCCACAAGCCAGAGCACAGAGGTCGTGAACAGGGCACTCTTCTGCCCGGGCCTTTCTCGTCCCCTCTCCTTTCACGGCCTTAATCTGGGTTTTGCACGCAAAAAGGAAAGGTTCTCTCCGAAATTTTAACTTTGTGCTCGTGCTAGATTAAAAAAAAAAGAAAAAGAGAGGGGTGCCTGGGTTGCTCGGTTGGTTAAAGGTCTGACTTTAACATCTAGGCTCAGGTCCTGATCTCTCGCTTCGTGGGTTCAGACCTCCCCACGGGCTCTGTGCTGACGGCTCAGAGCCTGCAGCCTCCTTCGGGTTGTGTCTCCCTCTCTCTCTGCCCCTCCCCTGCTCGTTCTCTCTCTCTCTCTCTCTCTCTCTCAAAAATAAACATTAAAACAAGGAAAAGGAGGGAGAAAACGGTGCCTGTAAACCGTCTCCCCATCTACCTGCCTTTCCCTCCGCACCTGGGAGCATTTCCTTTCCAGCTTGACAACCCTGAGCCCTAATTAGGACGGGCCCCCGGGGCTCCCTCCGTCCCAGCCCGTGGATTCCCTGCAAGTCCCCAAGCTGCCCCGATGCCATCTCTCACACACAGCCAGGAAAGTTCTAGAGCAATTTTCCGCATGATCTCCTGGTAGAAAATAAGATCAGCTTCCTGCCCAGAAGCCAAAACCATGTGAACGCGGAGGGTGGGTGGTGGGAGGGGAACCGGACAGACAGACCGTCAGGAGGGTCGAGAACCAACAAGAGGAACCTGTGTCTTCCAGGGGGCGCTTGTCAATTTTGTGAGAACTTGCGACAACGGTGACCCCCGGTGGCAGCCCCCCCCCCCCCCCCGTGGGGAGCTGTGCTTGGAGCCTTACTTTCTCCCAGCGTCCAGCTACTCGGTCTGGCTTTCCGGGGGCCTGAAGATCTCTCCTTTTTCTGCAGCCGGGTCTCACTGTTGCCCAGAAAGGCCATTTTGGGGACATTGTCATATTTTTCACACCAAAAACTGGGGCGAATCTGAGACTTGGGTCCAGTGCCCCCAGACCCCAAGAGGCTTAGACCTTGTGACCTGAGCACCTTTGATCTCCGTTTGCCTCAAGGGCCACTCTCATTGGCCCCAGTCCGGGTCTGGGATGACCTCAGGCCAGCTGAGGAGCTTCCAGAACTTTCTCTGTCTGGGTTCTAGGAAGGGCTCCCCCTTCAGGCCCAGCCCAGGGCCCTAGGCTTTGCTGTGCCTTGACCGTGAGCTGTGACCTTTTAGGAAAATTCTCCATCTGATTCCAGCCAGCACCCTACCCCAAACATCCAGATAAAATATCTTGCTCTCTACTAAGCGTTTTATTTTCTAAAACAATTCCTAACGTTGAGCATACACAGGCCGTGAGGGCAATGAGCCAGCTACTTGCAGAGGTTCTCCTCGGGCATGGTTACTGTTTTCAGAAATGTGCTGTGTTGCCTCCCAGGTTAATTTGGGCCAATGGCATCCAGCAGACAGGTCTGCAGGCCTAGCTTTCCTCTCAGGGTAAAGGACACATTACGGGGGATGCGGTAACCTGGGCTTGAACCCCCCAGCGTCACAGCCTACTCCACGTTCCAAACCTCCCTCTGTGACTTCCTCAAATCCTTGGGGACGACGTTCTCAATCAGTGCTCCCCACCCCCCGGCATCTCTGCTCACTGCCTGGGCCCCCGTCCCCACCTCCGCCCCCACCCTGGCCAGCCTGACTTCTCTCGGGCCTCGAATGTTACCTAGACCTCAGACCTAGTTTGTAGCGTTGGCTTCCAGCCAAGCGTTTTGGGACCCCGCGTGCGTCAACCTGCGAATCACGGAGGCGTCGCATTTAACCAGCTGCTCCGCAGAGGAAGATTCTGTGTCCTCGCCCCGTTGGGCCAACAGCCACGCGGCGGGGGCGGTGCCGGGGAGGGGGCCGCCGGCGGGGACCCCGGCGAAGGCGCGTCTCTCCTCGCTCCCCAGCTCCTGTACATGTGTGGGGGCCTCCTGGAGCGGCCTCTCATTCTTGCTGAGGTGGTGCCCAGGTACTCGGTCATGCTGGAGCTGTTTGACGCCGAGCTGGACAACGCCAAGACCTTGTACGACGCCCAGCTCGCAGCCTCCGCAGACGGGAACATCCCCCCGCTCCACAAGAACATGCCCCCCGTGGCCGGGCAGCTGAAGTGGAGCCTGGAGCTGCAGGAGAGGTTGGAGGCGCCCATGAGGGACCTGAAGCACATAGACCACCCGTGAGTCGCGGCCCGGGGCGGGGGGGGGGCAGCGCGCCTCCGTGGCGGCAGGCGAGGGGAGGGTCCATCCTGACTCCCGAGGCCGTCCCACCCTTCACGTTGGCCAGGCCTCTCCTCCCCAGAGCACGATCCCGGAAGAGACCCCACTCCCGTCCCCCCTCCTCCGGCGGGAGCCTGCTCGGCGAGCACGACCCTAAGGGTCTGGCTTGCCCCCGCCCCGACGGTCAGCCTGAGGGAGAGTGACGAAACCGTCCAAGTGAGGACGAGCACCGGCTGGTCGGAGCTTGTCACGGCAGGACGCGGCCACTGTCGCTGCGTCTGGCGGAGACGCGGACGCAGGCGGGGGAGGGGAGAACAGAGAGAAGGCTTCAGCTGTGCCCTGACTGGAGGCCGCCCCGGGCCTGGGGGCTGGAGGGGTCGCCTCTGCGATTGGCTTGGGGGGCGTCTCCGGCTTTCTCCAATCCGTCCTGAGTTGGACGGGAAGCTGGCAGTCCTCAACCAAGTCCTGGCCGTTTGGGGCCAGTTGTTACCGGGGCGGGGGTTGACATCCTGGACCCGTTGCTGCCGTCACGGGCGGTTGTCTGTCTGTCCGTTCAGTCTCCCGGCCCAGAGGAAAGGGAAAGCCGGCTGCTTCAGCACCCCCAGATCTGGGAGCCGCACTGAGGGCGCTAAAGAGACCCTGAAGGAGGCGGGCACCTCACCACCCCATCACCCCATCACCCCATCACCCCATCACCCCATCACCCCATCACCCCATCTGACCGATTCCAGGGTCATGTCCAGCACGGAGGCCAAGCTGATCTACCAGAAGTACGACGAGATGATGGGGCTGCTAAGAAACTACCGCGAGAGGACCTACCGGCAGTGGGTGGCCGGTGTGGACCAGGATTGCCACTTCAACCTGGGGCAGCCCCTGATACGGCGGGACCCCGTCACCAACCTCATCCGAGTCAACTTCAGCAACGCGGTGCGTGCCGTCCTGCCGCCGTGTCCAGAGGGCGTCCGCGTCAAAGGTTCCACTGGGACCAGGGCCCCCCTACGGATGGCGGGTGGGAGAAGCCCAAAGAACAGACCCGTGGCGTATTTAGCTGGAACTTTACCGCGTGAGCGGTAAAGCGTGTCTGCGACGTGTCTGAGGCACGAGACCAAACAGCAGCTTCGGTGACAATAGTCCTTCGCAGCTTGGCTGCCTCTCCTGTGGTCTCAAGAGGCAACGTCAATCTGAGAATCGACAGGAACACGGAGAGAAGGGTCCTTGCGGGGTCTGAGCAGACGGGCCCTCTGGTTAAGTCAGGCAGGGTGGAGAGGATTCACGAGTGGGCTGTGGGGCGTGCATCCCAAGGCTCAAACCTGGGTAGCTGTGAGCCAAGTGCCAAAGACAGAGGAGTGGGGTGGCCCGGGTTCCTGCCACAACGCACCTGCCACGCTTTAGATCCCGGCAGCGATGCCGGGGAGGCAGATGTGAGGTTTCCCCTTCTCTTCCACTAAAATGCGGTCTTTTTTTTTTTTTTTTTTAACTCCACACATGTTTACTGAGCACCTACTTCGTGTCGGTGCTTGGAGTAAATGAATGAACGAAGCAGACAAAAATCTCTGTCCTCCTGGAGCATACCTTTCACTGGAGGACGGGGGCGGGAAGGAAAGAGAGAGCTGGGGGAAGGAGGCAGAGGAGGGGCAGGAGGAAATATAACTTGGTGTAACATAAAGCAGTGAGGTACGTGACACTGAGGAGGTAGGGACGGGTGCCTCCGAGGACCTGGAGGACTGGGGGGCAGGTTGAAGTTTGGATGTCGGCAGAGACTTGCGGGAGGTCAGGGAGTTAGCGGATTCGAGGAGAAGCCTTTGAGGAGGGCAAACGGCTAAGGCGAGGACCACACGGGTGTGTTCGAGGGGCAGCGGGGAGGCCAGTGGGGTCTGGGGTCAGGGTGGAGTGAGCAGAGGGCTGGGGAGGGGAGTGGAAGAGGAGGTGAAGGGAGGGGTGGAGGAGGGCGGGGGACAGGGCACTGAGAGCCTCCAGGACCGGCAGAGGGACTTGGGTTTCCGTTCCGAGCGACGTGGCTGCCGTGGCGGGTTTCCGAGGACAGACGTGCCCCGATGTGGTTTGTATATTTCGGGGATCCCTCTAGGTGCCACGTGTGAACAGACGGGGGGCGGGGACAGGCGCAGGGGCAGGAAGCCCAGCTAGGAGGAGCCTTTTGCCGTAATCCGGGAGAGAGACCACGAGACGGTGGTGGCCCAGATCAGCGGGTCGGCGACGAAGGCGTGAGGGGCGAATGGCTTTCGGCCGCAGAGCCCGTGGGGCTCGGACGGGTTGGAAAGAGAGTCTTTGGCGACGACAGCCTGAGCCCCAGCCGCTCTGGGCTGGCCCACTGGAGGGGCGGAACTGCCATTAGCCGGAGGCGGCGAGCAGAGCAGGCTGAGGGGAAGACGGCCCGTTCTGGCCACGTTGGGCTTGAGATGTCGTCTGGACGCGCGAATGGAGACGCTGCGTGGGCGGGTGGACACGGGAGCCCGAGGGTCGGGAGAGCGGTCTGGCTTGGGGACACAAACGTGTGTGTGGTGCCACCCACACGTGGCTGGTTCTTAAAGCCACGCTGTTGGGTGAGGTCGCCGAGGCGAGAGCGATGGAGAGGGCTCACACCCTGGGAGTCTCCAGCACGCAAACCTCTAAAGCGTCAAAGCACCGCCTGATGGCGGTGACTGGGAGAGCCTGGTGTCCCGGATGCCAGCGGGAGACCGTGCGCCCAGGACGGGGAGTGACCTGGGAGCGCCCTTCGCCTGCGCTGCCGAGGGCCGTACCGTTGGGGTCGCGCCCTGACCTTTTCTGTGATCTCCGTTGGCCCTAGTTGGTGGCAGTTCTGAGAGAGGTCAAGTACCTGGGTTTCCAGCAGCAAAAAGAGATCCCAAGCAGTGCCGAGGATCTGTTCTCACGGCATGAGATCTTCCGGAAGTTTGTGGGCAACTTGGAACTCATCGTTGGCTGGTACAACGAGGTGAGCTGGTGTAGTTTGGTTTTACTTGCCGAGTTTCGGGTTTTGTTTAGGACAAACAAAGGGGTAGGGTCTCCAAGCGCAGTAGAGGAGGTGAGGACCCCCTCTTGTTACAACGTGGCTCGAGCCACTCCGCCATCAACCCAAACAGCAGCGGCAGAGATGGCGACGGAACAGCCAGTGATGGAAACCTTACTTCCACTGGACGTTGGCCTCCGTCCCACGATTGCTTAGAGGCGCCGTACTCTCCTAAACGTAGTTTGCCCTTGGGGAATCTCAAAGTCGTTCCGTTACTCCCAGTGGGGTGTGGCGGGGTGGGCGTCTCCTGGAATCCAGCCGGGTTTACAAATTTCCCAGCGACCCTGTGACCCAAGAGGTGGAAGGCGGGAGGTGGCCTCGAGGTAGGCTGGACCGGGACCTGGGAGGGGACAGGTCCACCTGTGCTCTGTGGAACAAGAGGTCCTCTTCCGCCAGATCTGGGGACCTCACACAGGTGGTCGTGCAGAGGCTGGCTCCGAATCAGGGCTCCCAGTGACTGACCGGCCCTGGGGGCCGGGGCGTCTGGCTCCGGGGCTGTTTGTTCCGCGCACCTCCTTCCTGGCATGAGAGCCCCTGGAAGGTGAATCCGAGATCGGAAGGGGACGCGGGGAGGCGTGGACTCGGGCCGCCGTGGGCCGTGGCGGGCACCCCTTTCCGCACAGACCCCAGAAGACGCTGCCGCTGGTGCCACATGACCTTCGCTCCTGCCCAGGCTGCGGCGGACGAGGCTGCACGTGGGCTCTGCGTGAGCCTCCTGGGGTGGCCGCCACAGGCCGCCACAGACGCAGTGGCTTCCGACAGCACACGTCTACTCTCTTCCGGCTCTGAGGTCAGAAGTCCAAGATCTGCTTCCTTCTGCTGAAATCAGAGACGGGCCGCTTCCTGGTGGGCTAAGCCGCCTCCTCGAGGCCGCCGCCTCCTCGAGGCCACCGCCTTCCGCGTCCCTCTGCCGTCAGACGACACCCCTCCGGCCGCTGCCTCCTTTGTTACGTCCCTCCTTCCCCTCCGACCTTCTCGCCTCCCTCTCACGAGGACCTTGTGATTGCGTTGGGCCTGCCCGCCCAGATAATTCTGGACCACCTACCGGTCTCTAAGTGAATCTCATCCACAAATTCTCTTTTGCCGGGTAAGGTGGGACGGTCGCAGATCCCAGGGACTAGGACGCCGACGTCCTTGGAGAACCATTTGGCCCACCACACCCGCCTGATCCACGGGGCCACCAAGATTCCCTCTCCTTGGAGCCCTGGGAATTTGGAATTGGCTGCCAGCCTCCTTCACGTGGGAGTCACAGAGAGACGGAGAAGGACAGAAGCACAGGCCGTGGAAGGAAGGGAACAGGCGGCTCAGCCCGTGGCCACAGAGGCCCCGAGAGTCCAAGGAGGTGCCTGAACGTGGACTTCGCTGGTCCCATCCCCTTGGGCCCCCCAGATGCGTCCACGTCTGTGGATTTCCTGTTGGTAACCTTACTCGTTCTGCACTCTGGTGAGACTCAAGCCACCGACGGCAGGTTCACGGTTCTCGCAGCGAGCTTGCCCCCGACGGGAAGCACCGTCTGGGGCCTGGAACGTTTTCATTTTTGTTCTTGTGCTTTGTGCCTCCGATCCGCCCAAGAGATACCTCTGTTCATGGGTTCCTGAGCCGAGGGCCCCTTTCTTAGAGCCGCGGGCCGTGCCTCTGTTGCCTTCCCTCGCCTGTCTTGCAGGAGTCCTGTACCAAATGCCCGGGTCCATCCCGCACGGGCAGGGGAGCACTTGCACCTGCTCTCCGTCCCCTCCCCAGCAACCTCCCTAGGTTCCATGTGAGCTGGTATTCACTGGAGCACGGCACGCCCTGCACCTCCCTCCTAGGACCTAAGAAGATGGCAGCAGTAATGCTGAGTCCGAAGGGTGTTTCCGGAATAGCAGATCGTGCTTAGCCAACCTCTCCTGTAGGGGACGGTGGCCAGATCACACCGTGTGCTGGACCGAGCCCAGCAATCTGGTGCCAGCCAAGAGAAGAGTCGGAATATCCGAAGATTAAGAGAGAGGCCTTGGGGAGACCCGGGAAGCCCCCCGCTCCCGGTGGAGGTGACCCCCTTCGTGACCATGCTGGCAAAGCCGAGCGCGAAGTGAAGCGGGCCGGCTCGGGCCGTCACGTCGATTTGTCAGAAATACCACCGCCAGCCCGGACACACCCACCAGAGTATCAACCACGGGCCTGCTCCTCACTCCATTCCCCGGGGTCGCGCGTGACGGTGGTAACGTCACCGAAGACGTGGTCAGTGGAAACTGAATGAAGCTCGTTTTCACTAATCGCGTTTCTCGAAATTGTAAGTGGCTCGCTTATGTGCGCCGTCCCGCATCAGGCTCTGTGCTGACAGCGTGGAACCTTCTGGGGATTCTCTCTCCCCTTCTCTCTGCCCTTCCCCTGCTTGCTCGCTCGCTCTCTCTCTCTCAAAATAAATAAATAAATAAATGTAAAAAAATAGAGCCCGTCTTTGACTTCTGTGGTTCCACACGAAACCCAGCCACGCCCACTGCTCTCCAGCTCAAGAAGCCACGAGCACGTTCGCTCCAGCTATGGATGCTGTCTGTCCCTCTTCTGTCCCTCTTCTGTCCCTCTGCTGATACAAACACTGGGTTAGGGTGAGGAGGCCTGGAGCTAGAGACGCTCGCTGCTGACGCGGATTCCCCTCTTTAGAGACGTGCCGGGCCCTTCTCGTCCTTCTCGTGCTTTCTGTTGGCAAGAGACCACTGGCCTGCAGACAGCTCAGGTCTGTTAGTGTCCGAGCCAGAGAGGGGCACGCGGTGCTTTAAGGAGTCTGCTGGGGTATCCGAGGGACCGCCCGAGTGTGTTTTTTTCCCCAGGTCACACTTCTGAGGACAGCACCCTAAAGGCGTGGGTTTATAACATAGGCTCTTAAAAAATACACAGGACGGACGTATCCTTACGTGGATCTCATCGCCGTGGGCTCTGTTTACCCTGGCAATTACGACAGACATAGTGGCTACTTTTCTGCGCGGTTACTACGGAAAATAGGCAATAAATGAACGGCCTTCCTGAGGCCCTGAGTGTCCACGTGCGTCGTGGATGGGACGCGCAGACTGAGGCGGCCCCGGCCAGGCTGGCCTTGGATTCGGAGCCCGGGACATACCTCCCGTCTCTGCCTGTGACGCAGTCATCAGGAACTCAGCACCTTTCCCAGCTGGAGAAGTTCTGTGTGAAGGGTTCCCCTCTGAACTCTAGTCACAGGACTTAGTGACTAAACACACCACAGAGGCATGCTATGAAACGATCTCACTTGGGATATGTTCTCAAAGCAACGGCACCGGGTAATTGGGAGGGGACCACGGCCCGTTATAGTTATTTCGTATCTAAACTCTGATGAGTGGAATCGGTACCTTCTCGTTCACTCGCTTTGTAATTCCATAGATGGAATTCTCTTCTTTCCGTCCTGTTTCTATCGGTGATAGGTTTGTAAGCTTTACTTCTCTGGCCTCACCCGCCTGCTTAGAGAGTGAACCACATGAAAACACCTGAGGGCAGAGGTCAGCAGAAAGGGGTGGCGGGTGGGGGGGCACCCAAAAGGACCAAATAAATGTATGTGAGGGATTATTCTGAAAGGCAAGAGTGGTCAGCGTTTAATGTACGATTTTAACTCTGTTTTGCATCCCTCACTTTATAAAGTACAAGTGTCCTTGAAAAGTTATATAAAATAAAAATGTTGCTAGGTAAAAGGACATTCCAAGACTCCAATGGTGCTTATCATTTAAAGGAATAACTTACAGGGGCGACGGGGTGGCTCAGTTGGTTGAGCGCCCGACTTCGGTTCAGGTCATGATCTCACGGCTCGTGAGTTCGAGCCCTGCGTCGGGGTCTGTGCTGATGGCTCAGAGCCTGGAGCCTGCTTCCGATTCTGTCTCCCTCCCTCTCTGTCCCTCCCCTGCTCACGCTTGCGCTCTCTCTCTCAAAATCAATAAACATTAAATTTTTTAAAAAGTTAAAAAATAAAGGAATAATTTATAAAAAACTATATACACCCTCCTTCTCCTTTTTTCCTCCTGTTTTGTGAATTGATGTTTTTTTCCAGGCCTTAAATGAATTTCTCTATTAGAGCAGGGTAGAACTATATCAACACTATATAGGACCTGGATGAGTGCTCTGATTCACAAACAGCTTGAATAGCTTCCCTGTAGATCCTAGATCTCCTTTTCTATTTTTTTTTTAGTTGTTTTTAAAATTTTTTAAATGTTTGTTTATTTTTGAGAAAGAGAACAGAGGATGATGGGGGGCAGGAGGGGCAGAGAGAGGGAGACACAGAATCTGAAACAGGATCCAGGCTCCGAGCCGTCAGCACAGAGCCCGATGCAGGGCTCGAACTCACAAGCCGTGAGATCATGATCTCAGCAGAAGTCGGACACTTAACCAACTGAGCCACCCAGGCACCCCTCCTTTTTTATTTTTTAAAGTTTATTTATTTTGAGAGCGAGAAAGAACATGTGAACAGGAGGGGCAGAGAGAGGGAGAATCCCAAGCAGGCTCCACACTGTCAGCGCAGAGCCCAATGTGGGGCTTGAACTCATGAACTGCGAGATCATGTCCTGAGCTGAAATCGAGTGGGATGCTTAGCCAACTGAGCGCGGCCCCCCCACCCTGCCCTGCCACACACACACACCGCCCAGGCACCCCCTGGATCTCCTTTATGTACCTAAATTGCAGGCTTGGGGTTTATGACCAAGGAGAGATTCTGAGCCCCGACCTGCTTCGGTTACTCGTGTCCATTTCTCTGAGTTTCTTTGTATGATTTTAAGCCAAATAAAAACAGTTTTGGATTACACACTCATTATTGTCCCATTATCCCCTTTCCTTCTGTTTCTACCCCCATTCTGTAGGTAGCCAAGAGTTAAGTGCATACATAAATCCTTGGTGATAAAAGTAGTTTGTAGAAGCTGAAATCTCCTGGAATTTGAATTATACGTAATTCCCAATTAAATGACACAAGTTGTAATTGGTTTGGTTGGTGGTGGGTAAGAAAACCCTAACCATGAGACCATTTAAAATCTGGCTGGATTTGGAGCAAAGGCCCTGAGACTGTAGCCTTTTTGTTGCAGATAAAGACCACCGTGATGGATGTAGAATTTCCACTAATAAAGTCAGAACTGGAAGCAATCGATGTCAAGTTATTGACTGCTGAAACAACGCTGTTCTGGAATGGGGAAGGTACTGAAGCCATGTTTGTCTCACTGGGAGGGTGACCAGCAGATCAATGGCGGTGGGACGGGGTGGGGGGGATGTCCTCCCTGTCCAGCGTCTGTCCTATGACACTTGCAAATGGCTGCTTCTGCCTCCCGGTTGGGTGGGTCCACTTTGACTCCAGTGGGGTTATGTTAAAGGCCATCGGAGAGTTCCACCTGCTTGCCCTGTCCCAAAGAGCCCATTTGTGTCACTTACAAATGGAATCAGGCAAAGACCCCTCTGGGGAACACCAAGGGTCCCAAAGTTTTCACAGTGGGCTTTTGGGGCCTGGGGCTCTTTGGTGGTTTCCTGGGCAGGTGTCGGAGAAGCAGAAAGAAGTGTGCTCACGAAGTCCCTTCTTCCCACCATGGGAGCAGGCAGGAGCCTTCCCCCCTGATGTCCCTCCCCTCTGGACCCACCTCTGGGTGGCCACCACCGCCAAGGCTGTCTCCTTTATCAAGGCCTGCAACTTGCCCTGGGCCGTTTTTCGGCCATATCCTGTCTCCACTGTCTCAATTAGAAGGTGGGACCGTCCACCTCCCTGCAGCCGGGGTTGGCCTGGACTTTCCGTGCAGAGAAGATACACTGCTTCTCACTGTGGCCCAAGGACGCACCTCTTTCCAGCCGCTGTGGCCCAGGACGCTGAGACCTGTCACCATGCTCATGTGTCTCCAGTGCCCTGCTGGTGGTTGGAGGGGCAGGGGCGCAAGGGGTCCCCTCGGGGGGTGGGGGCCTGAGAACTGATGGCCCACCTATTTGGGGATAGGGAAGTCCTGCTTCCGAACAGACGCTGTGTGCATCATCTGTCAGCATTGCGTTTGGAGAACTCTGGATGAGCAGCGGGCATGTTTTCCAAGCGCTGTCTGGCAGTGATGAGCGCGAAAGCCTGCCCAAGACTTTTCACTGTTCTGAATTGTTCATTTCGTTATATTCCTTGATGTTTATATTTTAGGTGTGTTAGAGTATATCCAAGACTTGCGAGAAATTCTACATAACTTGCAGAACAGGATGCAAAAAGCCAAGCAAAATATAGATGGAATTTCTCAGGCCATGAAGGTGAGTAAGCAGCAAGGTATTATAGAGCAGGGCTTAACCAGAAGCCCAGGAGAGGGTCCTGGGGAAAAGGCACCCGCGGAGATGCTCACAGAGAGTCCCAAAGGCAGCAGGAACTTGTTGTGTGAGGCTCTGGACTGCACAACGATGTCAAGGTGGTCCCGAGGCAGAGAAGTCCCAGGCCAGGGTGCAGAATTCAATTCCGTTCCGTTCTGTTGAGCTCGGCAAGAGTGCTTGTAGGGTCCTCTCTCTGCCGGGAAGGCACCGGGAACAGGGGGCAGGAAGGTACCCTGAGACTCAGCTCCGCTCAGGGAGGCACCGAGCTGACTTTCACTGAAGCCCAATCCAGGAAACTGGGGGCGAATTCCTTCACTAGCTTCCCCACGGTCCGTCATCAAGGCCCTAACGTGCAGAGAGACATCTGCAGTGACACATCCAAAGGGGAGCTTGAACTGCCCTGCCTCGTTTACAGTCTACTACATGACTCCATTTTTTTTTAAGTTTATTTCTTTAAGTGATCTCTATGCTCAACGTGGGGCTCAAACTCATGACCCTGAGATTAAGAATCACGTGCTCCACTGACTGAGCCAACCAGGAGGCGCCCCACTCCATTTCATTTTTAAAACAATCATGTTTAAGCTCTATTTCATCAATATATCAAGATTAAATAATCACATTCTGTTTTACTGCCCATTGTGCCCCCACCCATGGGACCTCAGATCTTCTGCCTCCTCCGGCCACCTCCCTGCAAATGTCTGAGCTGGAAGAGTTTCACGTTTCTGACTCTGGCCATCGTTTAGTTTTGAGTCTCCTTTGTCATGGTGTGAACTTTCTTTTCTCTTTTTTCTTTTCTATGTTTATTTTTGAGAGGGAGGGAGGGAGGGGCTCACCAACACCCGCTTGGGTTTACTCCATAAACTGTAGACCGGGATCATTGCTCGGTTGTCGCTTGAGTGGAATATTTCTTCGGGTGGTTTCCGCGGGCAGGAAAGGTGCATTGATGACCTAGTGGGTCCTTGCTTGTCCAAAAATCTGTCTCTCTTGACCTCACCTGCAGCTGTCCTGTCCAGGTGAGCGATTTTTTTGATACGGTCCTTTCCTTTCAACAGTCTAGAGACATCTGTGTATCAGCGAGCTCGCGCTGCCCTGACAAAGCCCGCTGGCTGGGTGGCTTAAACAGCAGAAGTTCATTTCCTCACAGTGTGGGAGGCAGGACGTCCGGATAGGGTGCCGTCGGGGTGGTTTTCCAGAGGCCTCTGTCCTGGGTTCCCGGACGGCCGTCTCCTCCCCGTGTCTTCATGTGGTCGTCCCTCTGTGCATGTCTGTGTCCTGTGAGTCATACTGGGCTCGGGCCCACCTAACGGCCCCATTTTGCCTTCACCAGCTCTTTAAAGACCCCTTTCTAGACACGTCCCACGATACCAGGGGGTCCGGGCTTCAGCCTGTGAATTTGGGGGACACAGTTCAGCCGTCACAGTCCCTGTCTCCCAGACCCACGTTGACAAGGCTGGCGATGGTGTGACTGTCCTGTGGGTGCCCCTGCTCTCTCTGTAGGCACGTAAAGTTCTTCGTCACCGTCGGGGCTCAGAAATGCCCCCGCAGTGCGTCTGGACAGGTGTCTCCTCTTGTTAACGCTCCCCAGACTTGGTTAAGTGCTTCCTGTCCCAAAGAGGCCGAATCTTCTGTACCTGCTCAGTGTCTCACGGGTACCCCCTTCAGGAGCTCTGCCAGTCTCCACGTTCTCCACCGGGGCACAGCAGGAATGCTGGTTCCCCTGGCTCTGAGCTTGCTGGGGTCAGGAGTGCATTCTGACTGTGCCCTCCATGTCAGAGCAGGAGGGGGGATGGGCACATCGGCCTGGCTGCCGTAACACGACATCTCAGCCTCCAATAGCACGTGTTCGCTCGGCTCCGCTCTGGAAGCTGCAGGTCTAAGATCAGGGTGCCGTCAGCCGTAGTTGATGGCGAGGGCCCCTTTCCTGCCTCACATGGTGAGGACACAGTTTAGTCTCTCTGCCTTTTCCTATAAGGACACTAATCCCATCGTGGGGGCCCCACCCTTGTGACCTCATCTGGCTGGCCCTTCTCACCTCCCATATTAGTCTCAGTTACAGGGGGAGCAGTCACCGGGCCCCTCGTGCTGGCCTCAGGGCCCTGTCCCCAGCCGTGTCCTCTACACATCCATTCAGAAGCTGCAGCCCGGCCGGAAGGGAGGGGGTAGATGGAGGGCCACCTCACTCAGGGTTTGGGTGCAGAAGCAGGGTCTGGCTCGCCCAGGCCCTCACACGGATTACTCCATCCAAAAACAGCAACCCAAACAAGACAGTAAATAGTATCTGACTCCCCGGCTGCATGAGGAAACCAAGTAATTGGAAAAGAAAACAATTCAAGTCAGTCTATTAGACCTGAAATAAATAATGCAAAAAAAATAAATAAGGCACATGTAATTCTCAAATACTGGGGAGAAGGGAGAGGCAGGCGAGCTAAACCTTGGTTGCTCACACTCGAGTCACAAGACGGTCTAGACATGACTCAGTCTGACACAGAGAGTCCCACAAACCATCTCGAGTGCTGGGGCAACCGAAGTTTCCAGTGGGGACCAGGATGGAGAGACAGGAAGACATGGGGCCAAGGGGGTGTGGGTTTTGTCCAGAAACTTTTCCCACTCAGTGTTTTGTTGCTGTGTGTATTGATGAGAATTTAAAATGAAAAAAAAGGGGGCACCTGGGTGGCTCAGTAGGTTGGGCATCCGACTTCCACTCAGGTCATGATATCATGGTTCATGGGTTCGAGCCCCGTGTTGGGCTCTGTGCTGACGGCTCAGAACCTGGAGCCTGCTTCGGATTCTGTGTGTATGTGTATGTGTCTCTCTCTGCCCCTCCCCTGCTCACACTCTGTCTCTCTTGCTCTCAAAAATAAAATGTTTAAAAAAATTTTTTTAAAAAGATCTAACTATTGGATAATAGAGCAAAATCAATATCGTAATTGCCGATGACAAGAATCCTTGTAGTAGAGGTCCCAATTATAGGAGGGTCAGAGCCCCCTATCCCCGCTCCCCCGACCCAGCAGTAGGTCAGCTGTCCCCACAAGAGGGACTCCTCCCCCTGGGCCTGCTATTCGGAGCCATGGATGCTCTGCCCAGCTCTGACCACACACCCCTCACCACAGATGCCTGCCCCAGGGTGATTCCCCTTGGGCCTGGTCAGGCAGGTAGAGCCATCCAGTGGTCTCCCTGCACCCCCCACCCCCACCCCCACCCCCCGAGGCTCTACCTGGCTTTTAGGCAGACCGTCTAAGCTCTCTGCTCAAGTGTCCTCAGGGGGCCCCAGGCCTCTCCGAGGGACAAGGACATTCACATCAACGAGCAGGCAGCGAAGGCACAAGACCACAGGTGTTTTCCCCATATGTTTTCCTCACTCCCACCTGTGCCCTGCAGGACTGGTCGGCCAACCCGATGTTTGAGAGAAAGGACAATAAGAAGGAGGCCCTGTTGGACTTGGACGGAAGGATGGTCAATCTCAACAAGCGCTACACTGCGGTCAAGGACGCCGGTGTAAAGATTCAAGCCATGGTCATGGTAAGAACTCGCCCAGAAGGGGCTTCGAGAGGCCACTCACTTTCAGTAGAAGAGGGAGAGCCGGACATGTCACAAAAATTACTTTAGTGGTCACGGAAGTTACTCTCTTTACTCCGAGAGTCTCGCTTGCAGGAAGCAGACAGACTATGGTAAACGTACCCTCGGTTAACGAGTTTCTCTTGCTATGGGCCTGCCCTCCTCCGTGCTAAGGGGTCGGCACGCCCTACCCTGCACAAAAGTGGTATAGACCAGTGGCATCGTCGTACAAGGTGAGCAAATCTTGTTTCCCTGGGTCACGCTGCTTGAGGACAGGCGCCGTGTGTCTCTGTTGTCCTCGGCGCTTTCCCGACATGAGCGCGAGGAGGAAACGAAACACGTAAACGCGGGTGAGGAATGTGGAACGTGTGTGCCTGGTGTCCCGGTGCCGACACGTTCCGACTGGGGGGATGTGAGAGCACTCACCTGCTGGGCTGCCCCGAGCATAGGTTGTGCCTTGTTGCCAACAGCCTCAAGGGGCCGTGGGCCTCTGTCCTGGCCAGGGCACTCTGAGGAAGAAGGAGAAGCGGTAGCCTGGCGCCCCTGGAAGGTCTACCCAGGTTCCCGACGACGCGGGGGGTCTCACACCTTCCTCACTGGCCGCCGTGTTTCTGAGGCACGTGTGAGAGGTGGAGCTCTGCCTTGGCCCCCCAAAAAGAAGATTCTACCTTGAGCTCAAGATATTTTCAGGGCAGTTGCTTTTGGGTTTTCTGATGCTTGGTACAAATCATAGATGTGGACTTCAGTGATGGATCACCACACCCAGACAGACCGCAGCACCACCCCCCACCCCCCCCACCCACCGCCCCGCCAGGGAGGAGGGTCTCTCATTGGCTGTTCTCATGGTCAAGCCATTGTTTACAAGGCCATTGCCCCAGTGGAGTTACTTGACTGGATCAGAAGATATTTTGTCTCATTTCCAGACCCTCTTCCTTCCCCTTTGCCTTGGTGCCAGAAGCTCCCACTAAATTAAAATGTGTAGCTGCAAACATATTACTTGGAAGCGTTGACCAGTTAACCTGTTAACGCTCTCAGATGTGTTGGAAATGGGCAAAGCAGAGAGAAATTTGGCTGGAGTGAGGGAAGGATCCACAACACAATGGCACAGAAAGCGGACAGAGAGGAGGCAGCGCGCCGGGGAATAGGAACCTGGGAAAAGTGGAAGCCAGCAAGCTGAGGGGGCAAGGCTTTGTTGTCCCATTTGCCAGAGTCCTCGATGCACGTAATAATCATCTGAACCATTTCTTCAACGTTTGTTTATTTTTGGGACACAGAGAGACAGAGCATGAACGGGGGAGGGGCAGAGAGAGAGGGAGACACAGAATCGGAAACAGGCTCCAGGCTCTGAGCCATCAGCCCAGAGCCTGACGCGGGGCTCGAACTCACGGACTGTGAGATCGTGACCTGGCTGAAGTCGGACGCTTAACCGACTGCGCCACCCAGGCGCCCCACATCTGAACCATTTCTTTCTGCCTTAGGCTGAAGTTACTTAGGCCTGTGTCTTCTTTCCCCTATTAGAAGATAACTGCCCTGAGGGTGCGGACTGGGCCATATTCATCTTTGTTTACCCAATAGCTCTCAGTGTCTTACAGATTCATCCATCTGTTCATCCACCCATCCATCTATCCATCCTCCATCCATCCATCCATCCATCCACACATCCAACCACTCATCCATCTAGCCATCTAATCATCCATCCACCCATCCTCCCATCCACCTATCCGTCCACCCACTCATCCATCCATCCATCCATCCACACATCCAACCACTCATCCATCTAGCCATCTAATCATCCATCCACCCATCCTCCCATCCACCTATCCGTCCACCCACTCATCCATCCATCCATCCATCCATCCATCCTCCCATCCACACATCCAACCACTCATCCATCTAGCCATCTAATCATCCATCCACCCATCCTCCCATCCACCTATCCGTCCACCCACTCATCCATCCATCCATCCATCCATCCATCCATCCACACATCCAACCACTCATCCATCTAGCCATCTAATCATCCATCCACCCATCCTCCCATCCACCTATCCATCCACCCACTCATCCATCCATCCATCCATCCATCCATCCATCCATCCTCCCATCCACGCATCCAACCACTCATCCATCTAGCCATCTAATCATCCATCCACCCATCCTCCCATCCACCTATCCGTCCACCCACTCATCCATCCATCCATCCATCCATCCAAACACCCATCCACTCATCATTCCACCCACCCATCCACCCATTCACCAGCTCCTGCTTTGTCCCAAGCATCCTGCCACAAGCTGAAGGTACAGCGGTGGAAAGGACAGTCAATCCATGAACTCATGTAGCTTGGTATTAAGGGGAGGTACAGACTAAACACAAATAAATACAATAATTCAGGGTTGTCATCTGTGGTATAGTAGGCACAAATAATGGATTGCTAGAGGGATTACAGGTAAGAGGCAGGAACAGAAGCCAAATCTGAGGTGAATAGGGTGTGGTCAATGGGGGGGTAGGGGGGGCTTTCCTTTGTGAGGAGGTAACATTTGGGCTGAAACCTAAAAGGTTAGAAGAAGGAAGGCTTGGCAAGGATGGGAAGCAGTCTGTGGGAAGGCTCTGACGTAGAAAAGAGCCCGGCACTTTCAAGAAGCTAAAAGCAACCCCGTGTGCCTGGAGTATGTGAACAGGGACAACAGTAGCCCAGAGAGTCCCCTAGTGAGTTGGTTAAAGAAGGAGCAGGTGAATCCATGAAGCATCAGCCGACTGTGTGGTTCTGTTCGCAGGAAAATGCTGAGCTGTTCAGAGCAGATACGACGAGCCAGTCCTGGAAAGACTACATCGACTACATTGACGACATGGTCCTGGACGAATTTGACCATTTCATCCGCAAATCTCTGAATTACCTAATGGACAACATGGTCACGGATGTGAGTTATAAACATAAGATACACATACATTTGTGCTGTGCTTACGGTATTTTAACTGTAAAACAAGGTCTACTTTGCAATCTATAGTTTGCATAGACCAGGCTATCACGTTACAAGTAAACAGACCTTAAAACCTGCGTAGGGGGAACTCCTCACCCTGGACTTGAAACTGAGATTCCTGCATGCCAGGACCCTCTTCAGGCCCCAGCACTCAGGGCATCTGGTCACCGTACATCGGCCAGGCCCTGCCTTGCTGCTAGGTGAGGGAAAGCAGGCACCGCTGGGCCCCCAAGTCTTACGGATTGGGCAGGGTGTACCCTCCTGTTGGCAACATCAGCTACCAACCGACTCAACCCTCCGCGGGGCAGGCGGGAGTGTAAAGCAGGTCAGCAAAGAGGACATGCTGGTTGATTTCATCCCGGAATGTTCTCCATCGTTTTCCCCGTGGGTCAGCCCTCCCCGAGCCAGGTCTTTTTCATTACAGTAGTTCCCAAATGGTATCAAATATGCTAGTAGGGCAAGATCAAAGATCCCCCGGCCCACCCAGTGCACCCACTGGAAAGACAGTGGGAAGGACAGCGAGGCGCCCTCGGACCAGCTGCAGAGATGGATGGTTCATGCTTGAGCCCAGCACATACGTCTCAAAGGCCGGGTGTCACCAGACAATCACAGACCCAAAATTCTGTTGATGGATCGTCATCATTACTACCGACTCCAAGGTTCACCAAGCAACCCACAGTGATGCAAAATGTCACCAAGTTCTGTAATTTATAGTTAGTCACCATCAAAACCATGACGATCCCCTGATGACAAAATGTCCTTCTCCAAAAGTCCCAGGGAGTCCCCATATTTGCACGCGGCCCCAGCAGCAAGAGCAGAGCCCTGAGTCAGAGGCTTTAGAAAAGCCTGGTCATCTGAGTTGGTGGCAACTGACCTTTTGTGCCAGTTAGCAATTCACTTAAACGCCAGTAGATGCCATCCATTGGTTGTATTGGGTTCTCAAGTCAATCGCCCACAGGGCCATCGTGGGACTGTGTTTAGAAGAACACTAGCAGCCGTGGAGTGGATTTCATGGCCACCCGTGGGCCTTGGCCCATCCTGGGAGCATCGCTGGTGTGGGGCTAACCTCCATCGGGTCACCTTACAAATGAGGCCATCACCCATAGCCACGCAGCCTCGCAAGGGGGATCCAGGAACAGACAGGGTTGCGGTGCACACGTGCTTTATGAACGGGAAGTCCAGTGGCTGGCTGTCCTTGCTGGGGCACAGCTGAGGCCGACCCACCTGGTGGCTGGTATTCCACAGCAGGTGTTTTAGTTGCTTCGCTAATTGGCCACAAGGCAATTTTGCCATGAAAGATAAAAGAGGGACATTAAAAAGGTCCCCATGAAACAGGACAAAACTAATCATATTAATAATTTCTTCTGGGGCGCCTGGGTGGCTCAGTCAGTTGAGCGTCCGGCTTTGGCTCAGGTCCTGATCTCACGGTCTGTGGGTTTGAGCCCCGCATCGGGCTCTGTGCTGATGGCTCGGAGCCTGGAGCCTGCTTTGGATTCTGTGTGTGTGTGTGTGTGTGTGTGTGTGTGTGTGTGTGTGTGTCTGTCTCTCTGCCCCTACCCCACTCATGCTTTGTCTCTCTCTCTCTCTCAAAAATAAAATCATTAAATAAATAAATAAATAAATAAATAAGTAAGTAAATAAATTTCTTCCTTCATTTAAAAGAGGTATCCGTTGGGGCGCCTGGGTGGCGCAGTCGGTTAAGCGTCCGACTTCAGCCAGGTCACGATCTCGCGGTCCGTGAGTTCGAGCCCCGCGTCAGGCTCTGGGCTGATGGCTCAGAGCCTGGAGCCTGCTTCCGAGTCTGTGTCTCCCTCTCTCTCTGCCCCTCCCCCGTTCATGCTCTGTCTCTCTCTGTCCCAAAAATAAATAAACGTTGAAAAAAAAATTAAAAAAAAAATAAAAGAGGTATCCGTTTTCCAGATACTAGGGTGCCAATTGGTAACTGATGGTATTTGCCCCGTGAAAGCGTCTCCGCTGACGTGTCCCCTTGGCACACCGTCACGTGTAGGTTGATAGGCACCCAGCGTTCTGCAGGAAATACCGGAAAATGCTGATGCCGTCGCGCGTCGTAACTGGCGTGCTCTCCGTTTCTAGGAGAGTCGAGCGTGCAACCTGGCTTTACCCGGCCTTGTTTCACGCTCCCAGGAAGTTCACCACCGTGTTTTCCATCAAGCTGACACCTGCGGTTGACCTCCCCTGGCACCCACGGCGAGGGCTAGCCGAGGTTTATATCGTGTGATAAAAAATGCAGACACCTCTGAGAACAAACCACCAATGGGCTTTTTTTTTTTTTTTTTTTTTTTTATCTTTTATGGCAAGGCTGTTCGACCGTCAATGAGTTCTGTGGCGAAGGTGCTTCACCGCACAACTACCTAGAGCCAGGGGCCTCCAGAGACGGGAGGGCTGTGCTTTCTGGAGCGCAGCGAAGCCCGTCCTGCCCAGCTGGGACACCCCCCACCCCCAGCCCACCATGCACTGTGGGCCACTCCTACTCACCGGCCACCACTCCCACGCTTCATGCGTTACTGACTTACTTAGTCCTCATAATAACCTGAAGAGATGGGGACAGTTGGCGTCTCTGTTCTACACAAGATTATCCTCATTTTATGTTTTTGGGGAGCCTGGGAGGCCACGCAGCTGGTGAGCGACAGATACAGGCTTTGCAGTGAGACGGTGGGGGGGTCCCCTGCTCCAGCCTGCTCTGGGCCCTGCAGCTCAAAGGGCCCGGGAAGGAGTGCTCCCCCAAGTGCTCCCGGCCGGCCCGGGTCAGCCTGTGGTGCCCGGAGGGAACACTGGGACCTTGGCAGCGGGTCATCTGAGCTCGAGGTACTGAGCCCGGGACGATCTCTTCCAGGGAAGCGTGGCACCGCTGTTTGAGGTCCTCATGCAGCTGGACGAGGACGGGCTGGTCTTCAATCCGTCCCTGGAGTTGGGCCCCGACTGTGGCTTCCTGATGCTGATTGAGGGCCTGATCAACGACATCTACACTGCAGCCAAGCTCATCCCCCGGCTGGCCAAGAACCGAATGAGCTACAAGGTCAGTCCGGGCCTCACCCGGCCCCACCTTCCTCCCCTGCAGAGGCTCCTACGGCTCCCCTGTTCCAGTCGCCTCCCCGACGCGCCCCCGCCCCACCAAGATGGCAAGAGTGTGCTCTTACCCCGCGGGCTGGTAGTTCGCTCCCTTCTGGAGGTTAACCCTGTGAGTCCCTCAGTACTCGGGCATCTGGACCAACAGGCTTCCCTGGCTCGCACATCCTCGGACCCTCGATGCATTAAACACCTGGAAACAAGACCCAGTCAGAGCGGATTCTCCAGACACAAAAAGGCATAGGAAGTTAGGCTCCCCCCTGGAGGGAGGTCTGAGGACGTGTTTGTCAGAGCGTTGTCTGTATAACAGGGAAACCCCAACTGGAAAAGACCTAACTGCCCTCCAATAAGGGAGCTCTCCAATAGATTCCAGTAGATTCGGGCCCATCCGCACAAGGACAGCCAGCTGAGTCCCAAACATGAGCCAGGGGTGGAAAGAGGCTGGTGACAGGTTGTTAAGTGCTCATCAGTTTGTGGCACAACGCGTAGAATACGATTTCACTCGTCGACACAAACAAAAGTCTGTATTTCTGTGGATACACTCCGAACTGTTAAGAGTGCTTACCTCTGGAAACAGGATGGGGTTAAGGATGGGGGACGGTGAGGGGTCGGGGCGGGACAGGGGGTGCAAGGTTGTTTTTTATTTCATATACGTGAGCGCCGCTTGGAAGTTTTGGTAACGGGCATGAATTCTTTGCAATAACAGATATTTACAACAAGAAGCTCTGTACTGTTAGGGAGGAAGGTGTGTGTGCACACGTGCGTGTGTGTGTGCCTGTGCGCGCGTGCGGTGAGGTGGGTACCCAGAGGAGATAACTGGCAAGGTCAAGGGCGGCTTCCCAGAGGAGCTGAGTGTGCACGGAGTGTTGAAGGGTGAGGAGGGGATTTCCAGGCCGACGGTATCGGGCAAAGAAATCGGCCTGAGGATTTCTGAGCCACAGAAAGGGGATGAGCCCGGCCCAAGTGCACACGGCAAGCTGTTCCAGAGCCCAGAATAGAGTCTGTCACCAGACATCCACTCAGGTATGGACGTGGGACCCCGTGAGCTCCGGAGTCTGGCAGGATGCGAGTCTGGAGCTCCTGCAGCCTCCGTGGGGCTCTGAGGGGATTCATCTGCTGAGGAAGCCACACGTGGAGGAGGACAGAGCAAAGTAAGACAAGGAAGCTGCTGATCGTGCCACACCCCCGGCCTTGCGCCCCCCCCCCCCCCCACACACACACCGGTCTCATTCCTACCTGTGGGATCTTAGTTTACGGACGTGACTGAGCGGCGATGCGGAGAGGCCGGTGCCATTGAGAGGAAAGTTAGTGCTGCTCACGGTTCCCATAGAAACGGGAGGCCTGGCGGGCCCCAAGGAGTGGCAGGGGTCCAAGCAGGTGCAGTTGGGAGGCAGAAACAGGAATGAGGAGGATAGCCCAGGCCAGAGACTTCCGTGGGGTTTCTGCAGGAGAGGCAAGGCTGGTGAGGGAAACAGCTCAGAACTGGCCAGTTTGCACGGACGTCAGTGACTCTGAGGCCCAGGGGTCACCTCGGTTACCTGGTACCTGACCCTGGGGCACGTAGGATAGGAGGAGCGTTAGCTTGGGATAAAGGAGGTGGTGGGGGCGGGGGGAGGGGGGTGTCTGGACCCAGGGCTGGACGGTTTGCGTACGAAGGGCGTGCTCCCTGCTCCTGAGCCCTTAGCCTCGCTCAGAATTGGCTGGTCCCCAGGAGGGTGGTGTCTCCCCAGCCAGCAAGGTTTTTTAAGACGTCCGTGAATCTTGGGGCGCCCGGGGGCGGCTCAGTCAGTTAAGCGTCCGACTTCAGCTCAGGTCACGATCTCACCATTTGTGGGTTCGCGCCCCGCGTCAGACTCTGTGCTGACAGTTTGGAGCCTGGAACCCGCTTTCTCTCTCTCTGCCCCTCCCCGGCTCATTTTCTGTCTCTGTCTCAAAAATAAATATTAAAAAAGTTTTTTAGAAGATGTCAGTGAACCTTAAGATACGAAAATAAAAACCGCAATTAACACACACCCTCCACCTTGAGATTCTCCAGGTCCGTGGGTCCGTGAATTCTCCTGCTGCTTAAACCAACTTGGGTTGGGTTTTCTGTCGCTTGAAACGCAAAAGATTCTGTCCAGAACAGGCCTCGCCTGGTGCCCGCTCTAGCCATCGTGGTGGACTCCTTTTAGTTCCTCAGACGGCCACGTCCTTCCAGCACAGGGCCTTTGCTTGTGCCTCGCTGCTTCTCTTGCTTTTTGCCGCCCCCCCCCCCGTCCCCCATCCAGCAGGGGTCAGAACAACGGTCACTTCCGCAGGGAGCGTTCCCCCCACCTCCTCCCCGGTGAACGTTAGGGCAAGTCTCAGTGTCTGGGATTCTTTGGTGAACGTCTGACCCCGCCCCTGGACCCTCCGTGCGAGCCCTGTCTAGATCCCCCGTGCCCACCCCCTCGTGTGGCGCACAGCAGGTGCACGGCGCGGATGAATCAGTGTGTGAGTCACCCTGGCCCCCGCCAGACAAAAGTCACGTTCGACGTGATCTCCTCACGGGCGAACATTGCAAGTGGTCAGATTTCCGTTTCCCACCGTGAGAGGTTAGCAACGCTCCCGCCGGCAGGGAGCTTCCTTGCAGGGTGGAGAGATGACCTCCACGCCGTGACCCCCCGCAAAACCGCTCACAGGTCTGCTTGTCTCCTGCCCGCTCCCAGGCAGACCTCGAGGACATGTCGGACCTCATAGAGACGAGGGAGGAGTTGTCCAACCTGGTCCTCAGCGCCATGAAGGAGGCCGAGGAGTACCAGGACTCCTTCGAGAGGTACTCCTACCTGTGGATGGACGACCCCCAGGAGTTCATGAAGAACTTCCTCATCTACGGGCGGGCGGCCACCCTGGACGATCTGGACACCCGGGCCGAGGAGGCCCTCCCCAAGACGCCACCCACCCTCGCCCAGTTCCAACAGCAGGTGCTCGTGAGCCTCGCCCCCTGGGATCACCCCCCTCCCCCACCCACCCCAGGGAGGGAGGTCACTGGGCTCCGTTCAAACCTCCAGTGAAAGGTTTCAAAATGCGGGTTTTATTATTATTCGGGTCTGGTGACTCCAGCCGAGCAGGAGATGATCGCGTGGAAAAGAGTCTGTGACTCACTGGTTCCAGGAGGAGGAGGCAGGCCCCGCCCCGCAGGGCCACGGGGGCAGCACTGGGGGGCAGCACTGGGGTCGGTCCGGAGGCAGAGGGACAGAGGGAAAGGCGTGATTCACAGCCTGGAAGGAATATTCGGGAGAGGCAGGGCAAGGGGACCTAGGATCAGCTAGTGGGAATCACGTCAGTGGATTCCGCGGTGTAGGGCTGGTGCCTCGTTGTGGGGACCAGGCCCTGGGGTGCTGAGGACAGGGGAATGTTGGCCCCGAGGGCGAAGAGGGTGGTTGGGGAGTGGGTTCTGGGTTGGTTGGTATAAGAAAGACGCTCCCTGGGGAGAGGCCTTCCCTGGGAATTTGCCAGCCTTGGGAGGGACCGTCCTACCAGGCTCAGCAAGGCTGCAGAAAGACGGAACGGGAGAAAAACCGTTAATACGCAAACCTCCACCTGTTGCCCGCGCGCGCGGTGACGGGGAGTCGCCCGTGAGCAGCAGTGACCCGCCCCCAGGGGAGACGCGCACCAGGGCCGATGCGGGCGCACAGGGTGGGGGCGGCTGGTGGAGCGTGAGAGCCTCGAGAATGGAACGCCGCGCGAAGAGGGCCAAGTGTAGGGTGCCCCGAGCCTGCCCTGACCGCGTTCACCTGTTGGCTTCTGGCCTGTCCTGCAGAGGCCGTGCTGGCCTTGCCCGATGGCGTCCCTTTCCGACAGGTTGCCTGAGCTGGGGACGGGCCACTGGGCTGCGGGGAACCCGGGGCTGCCGGGACGGGAAGCCGTGCCCCGCAGGGGGGTGGGGGCCGCCCGCGTGCTGTGCCGCCGCCTCCCACGGCCGCCCGACTGAGCCGTGGCCCCGTTTTCCAGATCGATTCCTACGAGAAGCTGTACGAGGAGGTGTCCAAGTGTGAGAACGCCAGGGCGTTCAACGGCTGGCTGCAGTGCGACTGCCGCCCCTTCAAGCAGGCTCTGCTCAACATCATCAAGCGCTGGGGTTTCATGTTCAAGCGTCACCTGAGCGAACACGTCGTCAACAGGTGGGCACCGGGACCCCGCAGCCCATCCCCCGCCACCCTGCAGAGGGCCGCGTCCCTGGAGAGCCGGGCAGACAGGCTTCCGTGGTGCGGGTGGGCGTTCCTCCGGGCCACGGGGCGGCTGGAGGTCAGGCTTAGAGGTCAGTGGGCCCCCAGCAAGGGGTGGGGGCGGGGGTCCCAGCGGAAAGGTGTCCCCGGCTGTGAAGGGACACCCTGTGCTTCGTTTGACACCTGTTTATTGAGCACGCACGGTCTGCAGCCTGGAGGGTGGGGCAGAGCAGGCTGAAGTGTCACCAGGGGACCGGCCCCACGAGACCAGAGGCGGCAGTCAGGACCTTGAGGGCACGGTGCCGGGACGGAGTACGGGAGGGCTGAGCTCTGCCCAGGAGGCCAGTCTGAGTGGGGCTGGTAAGGCGTAGGGTGGGGATCAAGGTGGTGTCGGGGGGCGGACAGGAGCTCTCCCTTGCTCAGCACGGCCCCGCAGCACAACGGGGGAGCCCTCACGGCTGGCCGCCGCCTCCGATGGGCCTCACCCTCCCCGTGGAGGGGGGCGCCTGTCACCGGGCCCTCTCGTTCAACAGCCTGGCTGACCTAGAGGCCTTCATGAAAGTTTCCAGGATGGGCTTGACAAAGCCCCTCAAGGAGGGGGATTATGACGGTCTCGTCGAGGTGATGGGGCATCTGATGAAGGTCAAGGAGAGGCAGGTGGCCACCGACAACATGTTTGAGCCCCTGAAGCAAACCATCGAGCTGCTCAAGACCTACGGGGAGGAGATGCCGGAGGAGACGCATGTCAAGCTGCAGGTAGACAGTGGCCAGGTGCCGCGCCGTGCAGGGAAGAGGGGAGGGAGGCCGCCCAGTGCTGGGCAGGGTGGGGGGAGGAGGGTGTGCAGGGAAGAGGGAAGGGAGGCCGCCCAGTGCTGGGCAGGGTGGGGGGAGGAGGGTGTGCAGGGAAGAGGGGAGGAGGGCGTCCAGGGAAGAGGGGAGGGAGGCCGCCCAGTGCTGGGCAGGGTGGGGGGAGGAGGGTGTGCAGGGAAGAGGGGAGGAGGGCGTCCAGGGAAGAGGGGAGGGAGGCTGCCCACTGCTGGGGGCCTTGCAGGAGGGGGTGCAGGCTATCTGAACAGGGTCAAGGCCTCACGCGGGGCCTGCACGATAAACCTCCCCTCTGGATTCAGGAACCCCGTGGAATGTCCCCACAGAGGAAGGGACACTGAGGCGGCCTCCAGGGTGGGGCCAGTGGGGCCTCCCTTGAACTGTTGGATTAAAAATGCCCCTGTACCCCACACCTGCCCCCGAGGACGGGTCCGCCCTGGGTGCGGGGGACAGTGGACGGAGAGCGGGGTCAGCGGAGGCCCCGCAGAGGTGAGGGGCAGGGCCGTGAGGCCGAGGCAGGGCCGGCTCCCTCCTGGAGGGACACGGGGGCGGCTGCTCTGGGAACTGCCCAGCCCGGAAGGCCCTGGGTCAGCCCGGCTCTCCCCGTGGCAGGGCAGGGTGGAAGGGGGAGGGCCTCAGCATCTTACGATTAGAAGTCCGATATTTGCTCAGGGGTGGAGAACTTTGAAAATCCAAAAATCCATCTGATCGTTAAAGCCGTGCTTAAACTAGCGAGATTCTAGAAATGGGGAGAAGGTTAGTGGTTGCCCACGGACGGGCTGGGGGCAGATACAGAGACCGCGTAGGACGAGTTCTTCCCGGCAAAGGACCATTCCGTGTGTGTGCGCTGAGGAGGTGGTCACGGGGACCTAGACGTGGGTTCAGATCGCTTAGGACGACACACGCTCCCGCACAAATCGCGTGCACACTCGTGCACTGATGGAATCGGGTTAACGCGAGGTGAAAGCGGACGAGGTCTGCCACCCGGTTCCCGGAAACGCGCCGATGCTGGTTTCCTGGGGTGGGGGTCGCACCGCGGCCGTTTGAGGTGCCAGCCCCGGGGGGAGGCTGGGGGAGGCACACAGGACTCTCTACCCCTTTGGCGATTCCCCGTGGGTCCGTCACACTTCGCGATAGGAAGTTTCTTGAAACGACGGAAAAAGGAACGGCCCCTGGGCTCGATCTGCCGCAGGAGCTGCCCGAGCAGTGGACAAACACCAAGAAGCTGGCCATCCAGGTGAAGCAGAACGTGGCGCCCCTCCAGGCCAACGAGGTCAACATCCTGAGATGGAAGTGCCAGCAGTTCGAGGTGGTGCCATCCCGGGGGGCCGGGCCCGCACCCTCCACGTGGCCGGGCTGGGGAGGGTGACGCGGCTGCTCCTCCCTTAGCTCAAGCAGCACGAGTTCAGGGAGAAGTTCCGGCAGGAAGCGCCGTTCACCTTCACGGACCCCGACCCCTACAAGTCCCTGAATAAGGTACGTCGGTCGAGGCCCTGGTGCCTCTCGGCCGTTCCTCAGGCTGTCACTCGTGGGCGTCCAGGGACGCGGCCTCGAGGGGCCTGGCCTCGGGGCTGTGCGTGTGCGCAGGTGTCCCCACGGACCCCAGGTCCCGTGCCCGAGCCTCTCACCACGTCCCCCTCCATCTCCGCTGTTTCATCCGGGGCCGGCGTGCAACGTGCAAATTCCACGGGGCTGGGCCTGACAACCCACTCGGGCTCGGGTCCCGCGGCCTCCCGCGGGGGAGCGTGTGGGGCACTCAGGACTTAGCGCAAGAGACCCCAAGTGCGAGTGGCCTTCAGGGTCGCCCGTGCGTGCCCTCCCCCAGCCTCTGCTCTTCCCACGCAGCTTCGGGGCTGCCATTCCCCAAGAGGGTCCCCAAGATGGTCCCCGTTCTGCAGGGTCACGTCCCCGAGCCCAGTGGGGAGGCGCCCAGCGTCTCCTGGAGACTGAGGGGCCTGGGCTGATTCTGCAGGGGGATCCCGCGTGAGCTTGTCTAGTAACCGGGTGTGTGCGTGCGGAAGGCCTCTTGGAGCCACCCGCCCACACGCACGCACGGGGCGCCCACCTTCACACCCGTGCAGACAACGCGCGTACTCGACACGGAAGCACCCACTCTCGCTCTCCTGGTTTGGGGTGACTCTTGCCTTCCTCCTCTTGCCTAGGCTTCCGTCATATTTAAAGCAATCAGGCATTACCTACGTAATGCTTAATAAGGTAAAAAAATAAAATAAAATAAAATAGAGCGTGAAAATTAGGAAAGCCTGGAAGTCTCAGGAAGTTCGTATAGAGTCCGTTCACTCCTTGAGCCTAAACCGCCTTCCCGCACGATCAGAAGCAGCGGGCGTCTGAAGGCAGGAGGGGAGGGTAGCGACCGTTGCCCCATGGTCGGCGCGTGGGGCTGGGACACAGCAGGGTGCTGGCGGCGACCCCAAGAAGGTGCCCCGGGACGTGGCGGAGGGCGAGAGGGAGGCCGGCACTGAGTGCCAACGGTGCTGTTGACCCCCTCCCTCACCTCCCCCCCCCCAGCAACAAAAGAGCATCGCGTCCATGGAGAGCGTCATGGACTCCCTGTGCAAGTCCGGGAGCCTGTTCGAAGTCACGGTCCCAGACTATAAGCAGCTCAAAGCTTGTCACAAGGAGGTCTGCCTGCTGAAGGAGCTCTGGGACATGATGGTCATGGTGAGGTGGATGGCAGGCACCAGGTGTGGACGGGGCAGGCCAGCGCCACGGGGACCCGAGGACGGGGCGGCGGGGGGACGGGTGGCTCTGCACCGGCCGCAGCCCAGCACCCGGATGTCGGGGGGAGGGGGCTCTGCACCCCCACTGCATCCCAGCGCCCAGACGAGGTGCTCCCGCTCTCCTCCTGCCGCTCGGATGCGACGGCGTGGCCGACGCAGGCACCCCCTCTCGAAGGGTAGTGCACGAGCGCCTGGGGGCTCCTGCCGCCTCTCCTCCCAGCTCCCCCGTTTGCAGAGACGCGTGAGCCTTCTCTCTCATTCTTGGGATGGAACTTGAGGATCTTTGCCAAATCCTCCTCCCCTGCGAGAGGGAAAACCATCACGCCTTTATACGGAGCCGAATCTTCTCCGCGAGCTAATCTGGGGAGAACTGCTCTCCCGGCGTGACGCAGGGCTCCCGTACGGAAGCACCCTCTGTCTCCTCGTTTAGTTCCTCTGTCAGGATGGCAGAGTTCAATGTTGAAGATGACCGCACTGAGCCCACGCAGTGCTTACACAGGGGGAGGCGTCTCTGGAGTCACAGGCTCTCTTACGACCGCTCCTAACGAGAGCGGACGCATACTTACTTTCCACACTTAGCCGGACTCGAGTCTCTTGCGTCGGAAGGCCATCCCAGCAGGCAGTGGTAAAGCCAGAGAGGACGGGTGGCCGCACTTCCCCTCGACAAACACCACTCAGCACAGACTAGAGCCTACGTTGCCCGGGAGGGAACAGTAAGCGTTTACAGCCAGAGTATTTCAGGGACAGCTCTCCAGACCGAACTGGCCAGGACGCTTCTAGGAAAACAGGATAGAGAATAAGCTTAAACCTGCCAGAAAGAGCCACTGATGTGATTGAGGTTTGCCTCTGAGCGTAACTTCCAGGCAGGTTTCTTGTAAACACCCCACCTCTCTGTCGTTCGGTAACAAGTACTCTTGTCCCGCCCGAGCCTCCAATAATCTCGTCCCTTCGATCCCAGCTACGCATCCGTTTTCAGCCCATCCCAGACCCAGAAGATCTGTGGTCTTCTGTCGTCACTGTTGGTAGGGTTTTTCCCAGGGGAACATTCTGTGTCTTCCGGTTTCTTCTAACACGTTGTCACCAGTCAGTATAAGCCAGGTTACTCTGCACTAACAAACAGCCCTGAAAGACAGCTCTGTGTAGTTAACAGCAAAAACGTATTTCTCTTCCGTGCCGAATCCACGCGCTGGTTCCAAGCAGCCCTGGGGCGGCTCAGAGATCCGGGCTAGGTAGCCACACGCGTGTCCGTGATCGCCAAGGCGACAGAACTCGGAGTTGAGCCCTGGCAGTGAAGTGCCTCTGCCCCCAAGTGCCAGGCATCACTCACGTTTTCCTGGTCGAAGCACGTCGGGTGGTCCTGTTAAGTAGAGGGGCCTTTGGGTTAAGAGTCCGACTTCGGCTCAGGTCACGATCTCGCGGTCCGTGTGTTCGAGCCCCGCGTCGGGCTCTGTGCTGACGGCTTGGAGCCTGGAGCCTGCTTCGGATTCTGTGTCTCCCTCTCTCTCTCTCCCTTTCCCCCGCTTGCCCTCTGTCTCTTGTTCTCTCAAAAATAAACATTAAAAAAAAAAAACAACTATAAAAAAAATAGAGCAATAACGCCCACCATAGGACACTGCCCAAATCTATCTTAACTGCCGACTTCTAAGTTGTATCCGTACAACTCGTCTCCCCGCCCCGGCCCCCGCCACCCTTGTATCTGTCCACCTGACCACCCTCGCTGTTCCCCGGGGGGCCACGGCAGGAAGGTAACCCGGCCGTCTTCCCGAACCTTCAGTGAGCTGTCCCCACCTCAGGTGAACACCAGCATCGACAACTGGAAGACCACCAAGTGGAAACATATTAACGTCGAACAGATGGACACAGACTGTAAGAAGTTTGCCAAGGACGTGAGGTCCCTGGACAAGGAGATAAAAGCTTGGGATGCCTTCGTGGGGCTGGACAACATGGTGAAGAACACCATCACGTCCCTGCGTGCCGTCAGCGAGCTGCAGAACCCCGCCATCCGGGACCGCCACTGGCACCAGCTCATGCAGGCCACCCAGGTAGTGCGCTTGGCGGCCGGCCGGCCTCGCCGCGGGACGGGCCGGCCCGACGCGGGCAAAGCCGGGCCTGGGCAAGGCCGGCTTCGGGCACCTGTGACCTGGACCGGTCACGCGGGGTCGGGGGGGGGAGGGGGGCTCTGCGCGCAGAGGGCCCCCGTGCTGCGTGCAGCGCTCTGCTGTGGCCGTCTGGGAATTCCTAATAATTTTTTAACAAAGGGCCCCATCGTTTTCATTTTGCACCGGGCCCCGCGAATCCGGCAGTCGGTTTCGGTTGTAAGTTGACTGTCCACAGGGTTCCGGAAGTTCGGCTCGGGTGAACAGCTCTCCTGGCTTCCCCGTGCACCCCGGGACCACAGAGCCCTAGCGTCCTAATTTTCCCAGGGGTGTCCCCTAGTCGGGGGGCTGTTATTGGCATCGACATCTGCAGGAGGCAGATAGGAACAGTTCCCACCGTCTGCAAGCATTGAACAAAACTATATTGGACAGCTACTCTGCAGAGGCCCCGCAGCGGTGCCCAGGATAGAGAGAGAGAGAGAGAGAGAGAGAGAGAGAGAGAGGGAATACACAGCCTCTGTTCTCAGGGAAGCGAGAGGAGGATAGCACGAGCCATCATATTCGGGATCCCCGAGTGGGATTTTCAGCAGCGATTCTGAGTTTAGAGGAGGCATCCTCTCCGAGGGCGGGGAAGGACAGAAAAGGCTTCGGGAGCAGATGGGGTGTGGCTTGAGCCTTGGGAGAAAGACACACAAGACAACCAGAAAGGCTGTCCGAGTACTTGGGTGCTGAGACCACAGCTTTTCCAGGCCACTGGCCAGCAGCTTCATATGCCCACCCAGGCGCCCCGGGAGAGATCCCTGGCCGGCCATCAACAGGCACCTAAGACGCCCCAGCCGGGGACTTAGTGAAACCCCAGCGGCTATTTTCCCAAATGTGATCGGGAGACGCTCCGTTCTATCAGTTGGTTAAGCCAGTTTCCAGAGGGGGCTCAGAAGCGGTGTCGGGAAATGTCCGTGTGACGGCGAGAACGAAGGAGAGGGCGTGTGGAAGGGGTTTGAGGACTGGGTGGCACAAGGCCAGCACCTGATTCTGTCACTAGAGCGACAGTGCCTGAGACTCAGCTCTGCCTGCTACGAAAACAATGGCGAGTAAGGTCAATAGCATTGATCCCTGAGCAGGTGCGTTAGCGTCCGGGGGCTCCTACAGCAAAGAACCACACACCGGGGGCTTCCAACCACAGAAACGTGTTCTTTCGTGGCTCTGTGGCCGGAAGTCTGAAATCAGGGTGTGGGCAGGGGTCCCTCCCTCTGAAGGCTCCTGGGGACAGTCCTTCGCTGCCTCTTCCAGCTTGTGGTGGCCCCAGGCGTTCCTTGGCTTGTGGCTGCCTCCCGCGTCCCACCAATCTCCGTGTCTGTGACCACATGGCTTTCTTCTGCATTTCAAAGCCCTCTCCTCTCCTCTCCTCTCCTCTCCTCTCCTCTCCTCTCCTCTCCTCTCCTCTCCTCTCCTCTCCTCCTCTTATAAGGACGCCTGGGTTTAGGTGCCACACAGATAATCCAGGATGATCTCATCTCAAGAGCCACTCACCCAAGTCACGGAGCCCGTCAACGGTGGCACAGAGCTCCCGCTCGCTCCCCCCCTGCAGCCCGGATTACTTGCTCACCTGCCTCTCTCCACAAGGCACAGAGATGTCTGTCCCGTGCTAAAGGACCTGATGCAGAACGTGCCTCTCCCCCCACCCCACCCCCCAGGTGAAATTCGAAATGTCAGATGAGACCACCCTGGCAGATTTACTACAGTTAAACCTCCACAAATACGAGGACGAGGTCCGGAACATCGTGGACAAGGCTGTGAAAGAGTCGGGGATGGAAAAGGTATTTTTTTTTCTTTGTCAAAAGCAATGTTGTTCGTATGGGATGATGCTTAACATGACCCACCAGCCCACCGCCTACAAGCATGGGGTCCAGCAGCCACTTAACACAAAAACAAAAGCTTGGTGGGCTTTCTCTTAACCGACGCCCCCCAGATACTTCCAGAATTTATTACCGAGGAAAGGATCCCACCCCTCCACCCCACTCCTCCACCCTGGCTACACTTCTGTCTCCTGTGCGCAATGGTGACACTTTTTTTTAAATGTTTTATTGATTTTTGAGAGAGACAGAGACAGAGTGCGAGTGGGGGAGGGTCAGAGAGCGAGGGAGACACAGAATCGGAAACAGGCTCCAGGCTGTGAGCCATCAGCACAGAGCCCGATGCGGGGCTCGAACCCACGAACCGTGAGATCGTGACCTGAGCCGAAGTCGGACGCTTAACTGACGGAGCCGCCCAGGCTCCCCAACGATGGTAGCACATTTAAAACTGCCCCGAGCTCTCTCCTCTCATGGAGCACCCTTGTTTGTGGCTTTGGAGGAGAGGTGGAAGGAGGGAAGGCAGGAGGGCTGGCCACTGGCTGGCTGGGGCGGTCCCGGGACACAGGGACACTGGGGAGGATTCCCTCTGCAGTTCAAACCTGTCTCCTCACCTGCTTGGCGAGTGTCAGTTGTCGCGTTTTGGCTTTCTTTGAGCCATAATTCACATGCCGTCGCACTCACCCATGTAACGCGTACAACTCAGTGGCTTTTGTCTCTCCATAGATGTGGGCAAGCATCACGTGGTAGAATTATTCCATGTTGGGGCATTTCGTCAACTCAAAAAGAAAGCCGCGCCCTCTAGAAATCCCCCCACCTTCCCGTACATCCCTGTCCCTCGTCTAAGCCACCACGAACCCACCATCCCCATGGATTCGCCCATCCCGCCGTCTCGTATGAACGGGGTCACGCAACGTACGGCCTTTTCCGTCTGGCTGCTTTCACGTGGCGTGATGTCTTCAAGGTCCATCCGTGTGGGAGCGTATGTCCGAACTTCATTCTTTTTTATGGCCCAACGGCCTGCCGATGACCTGTTCGTTTTGCCTGTCTGTTCGTCTGTTGACGGACAGTTGGGTTGTTTCCCCCTCTTGGCGGCTATCAGTGTTGCTGGCGTGAACGTGTCGTGTCGGTCTTCTCAAAGCAGGGCTTCGTCCCGTGTTCCAGAGAACTCCGGGTCCTTCTCGGCCCCTCCTGCCAGCCGCTGAGGGAGCCCGTTTCTGTGTCCCCTGGCAGGTTCTGAAAGCCCTGGACAGCACCTGGTCCACCATGGAGTTTGAGCACGAGCCGCACGCGCGCACGGGCACCATGATGCTGAAGTCGGACGAGGTGCTGGTGGAGACACTGGAGGACAACCAGGTCCAGCTGCAGAACCTCATGATGTCCAAGTACCTGTCCCACTTCCTGAAGGAGGTGACGAGCTGGCAGCAGAAGCTGTCCACGGCGGACTCCGTCATCTCCATCTGGTTTGAGGTCCAGAGAACCTGGAGCCACCTGGAGAGCATCTTCATCGGCTCAGAAGACATCCGCGCCCAGCTGCCGGAGGACTCCAGGCGCTTCGACGGCATTGACCTGCAGTTCAAGGCGAGCACAGCCTTCTCCCTCCTCCCGGGCTTTTGCGGGAAGGGCTCTGCGGAGAAAACGCGGCTACTGACGCCCTGCGGGGCGGGGGGGTCCCGTCTCTTCCCAGGCCCTGATGGAGGAGGCGGTGAAAACTCCCAACGTGGTGGAGGCCACCAACAAACCCGGCCTCTACGACAAACTCGAGAATCTGAAGAAGAGGTGGGTCCCCACGCCTGTCCGGGTGAGCGGCGTCCTGGCTGCAGGGACCTGAGCCATCAGCCCGCGCCCCGCCCCCTCCCCGGGCCAGGACGGAGCAAACCCCCCTTCCTGGGGGCTCGTGCTCCCGGCCACAGGGCGCCACGCCGGCCACGCAGCGTGTGTCCGGCCTCAGAGGAACGCCCGCGGCGTGTCAGGTCGGAAGGTCTGAATGAAACGGGCTGCGAGCCGGGCGTCTCCGGGGCTGTCAGCCCAGTGCGGACGGGCTGGGCTGGGCTGGAGGAGGCCTTCCCAGGACTGGGCCTCAACAGCCCCCTTTCCTGCCCCCTCCTAGCCTGGCCGTGTGCGAAAAGGCTTTGGCGGAATATTTAGAGACCAAAAGACTGGCTTTCCCGAGGTTCTACTTTGTCTCCTCGGCTGACCTCCTGGACATTCTCTCCAACGGAAACAACCCCGTGGAGGTAGGTGGGCCCCGGGCGCCCCCGCCCCCAGCCCCTGGTTCACCTGACCCAGTGTCTGCCCTGTCCCGCCCCAGGTGGGCCGTCACCTGGCCAAGCTCTTCGACAGCCTGTGCAAGCTGGAGTTCCGCCTCGATGACGACAGGAAGCCAATCAAAGTCGGCCTGGGCATGCACAGCAAGGAAGACGAGTACGTCCACTTTGACCAAGAGTGTGACCTCTCGGGGCAGGTGAGCGCCGCGGGCATGTCCGCGCTGGAGGGACAGCGGGGACCTCTGGTGGGGGGTGTCGGCACGGCCGCCGGCCCGTGACGGTCCTTCTCTCGAATAAAAGCTCCACCAGCTTCCTTACAGCATTTCCGGAAACGCCTCGCCTGCACAGCCTGAAGCGTATCTTGCGAGCCAACAGCCAGAAGAGGAGGGGTGGGGAGGGGAGGTTTCTGACACAGTCCAGCTGTTCGGGGGCTTGTGGGGGGACCGCCTGGAGGGGCCCCGAACAGTCAGATCTAGGGCTTTGACCGACCAGAGAGCTCTCCTCACCTCGGGCGGCCCGTTCCCTTCTCTAGCCTCCCTGAGAGGCCACCTCCTGCCGACAGAAACTTCCGGCAGCCCCTTGTCCACCACCCCCCACCCCCGTCTCATTGCCCAACTCAGCAACCAAATGGGATTTCGACATCATCGTAAACGAAATGTAGCTCAGAGACAAATTCGCTGGGGGAGGAAAGAGGAAGATCTCAGGGGCCCCCGGGGGGCTCAGTCGGTTAAGCATCCGGCTTTGGCTCAAGGAAAATCAGGACAAGGTTGGCAGGGCTGGGGCAAGAGCCAGTCACGGAGGCGTGTTCAGACCCGCTTCCCCCCGTTAGCTCCTTACAGACACAGTTGGCCTGCACCGTCTTTAGTCTAAAAGAAAAACCAACCTGATTGTCCTGTTTCCACCCCGCCCCCTCCCCCACCGCCACCCTCCTACCCCACCCCTGCCAGCAATGGCTACTTGAGGGCTTGTATTTCCAAATACAAAGAAGGCCCGTCTGCAAGTTTGTCCCACGGGACCACCTGAGGAACAGCCAGAACATGCTGGGGACCCGAGAGGACAGACGCCATGTCTCCCAACATCAGTAGCACCCCAGGGGCCCAGACATAGCCAGTCTTCCAGAATTTTCTCTGGATCCCCTCCCCTGTCTGCCTGGAGATCACATGCACGCTTGAACACCCGGCCCAGTGCGACAAGTCTCGGTGGGGGGCACCACTGGGCTTCCCAAGTGTATTTTGTTAAGCAGGTCATTCTTCCTGCTCTGCAAAAACCTTGACTTTCCTACCCCTGGGGTGACGACCACTGGTACTTTTTTTTTTTTTTTTTTTTTAAATGACAAAGCGAGTCTTTGGAGCTAGCTGAGCTCAGGGCCCGTCGGGTTAGTGTGGCTCCCGTCCCCAGGTGGAAGTCTGGCTGAACCGAGTGCTCGACCGAATGCGCGCCACGCTCCGACACGAAATTCCAGAAGCCGTGGTGACGTACGAGGAAAAGCCGAGGGAGCAGTGGATCTTTGATTACCCAGCCCAGGTCTGAGGCTCGGGTGGCGTGGGGGTGGCTGTGTTCACCTGCCCCTCGGTCAGTCCAACCGGTAACGGCCTATCTGGCCGGCAGGGACTGTTTTATCAGAAGTGACGCTCACAGCGCGGGCGACGGTGGGGGGGCCCCGTCTGTTTTCAGATTGCGCTCACGTGCACGCAGATCTGGTGGGCCACCGAGGTGGGCCTGGCGTTCGCGAGGCTGGAGGAAGGCTATGAGAACGCCATCAAAGATTACAACAAAAAGCAGGTGCGTGGTCCCGCGGGTCCATCCGAAACACTGCCGAGAGATTTCCAGAGGCATCCGCTCTGCGGCTGTGCCCTTGCGGGATTGCCCTACCCGTCGGTCGGCCCAAAGCGCTCCAGTCTTGGCAACCCCCAGTGGTTCTGCCCAAAGGAAACCAACCGTTTTAGAAATACGTAACTTTAGGGGCGCCTGGGTGGCTCAGGGGGTTAAGCATCTGACTTCGGCTCAGGTCATGATCTCACAGTTCGTGAGTTCGAGCCGCGCGTCAGGCTCTGTGCTGACAGCTCGGAGCCTGGAACCTGCTTCCGATTCTGTGTCTCCCTCTGACCGCCCCCCGGCTCACTCCCTCACTCACTCTCTCTCAAGAATAAATATACATTAAAAAAAAACTTATTAGAAACGGATAACTTTAATTTTTTGGTCTGGAAATCATCAAAGGCTACCGTGAGCCTTTTTTGAAAGATTCTTGGATCTTCTAGTAAAGTTTGATGTTGGAAATATCAAAAAAAAAAAAAATTAATTGATTTAAAATAATTTAAAAAAATAAACAAATAGAAAGATTCTTGGCTAGGGGTGCCCGGGTGGCCTCTTCGGTTAACCGTCTGACTCTTGCTTTCGACTCAGGTCGTGATCTCACGGTTCGTGGGATCAAGCCACACACGGGGATCTGTGCTGACAGCACAGAGCCTGCTTGGGATTCATTCATTCGTTCATTCATTCCTTCTCTCTCTCTCCCCCTCGTCCACAATAAAGAAATAAATAAATAAGCATTTTCTTAAAGAAATTTCGAAACTAAAGACAATTTTTTTACGTGAGGAAAGCTACCCATAACCCCCCCCCCCACCTGTTGTGCCAACCGTCAACGATTTGTATGTACACTTCTGATCTTTTCACGTGCGTGTGATTGACTTGCACGTAAATAACACACACACTATCTGCAGGGCTTCAAAACCCCCCGCTTTTACTGAATACCCACCATCTCCCGTGGCGCTAGATTTTTCTCAGGCTACGTCATTTTTAGAGCCTCCGCGGAATTCCATCAGGGGCTTCTCTGCTTACCCCGCCCCCCCCCCCACTTGGGGGATATGAAGAACTTTCTCTGCGCTCCCTGTTTGTAAGCAAAGGCGTGCCGGTCGTGCCTACCCTACCGTCCCCCCTGCCGTGAGCTCCCAGGGGACCCAGGCAGCCAGGCAGGGTGGGGGGGTGGGCACGGGCAGCACGTGGGGTCCCAGCCGAGGTGCCTCTGCCCCTGCAGGTCAGCCAGCTGAACGCACTCATCACCTTGCTCATTGGAACCCTCACTGCCGGCGACAGGATGAAAATCATGACCGTCTGTACCGTCGATGTGCACGCGCGGGACGTGGTCGCCAAGATGATCACGGCCAAGGCACGGGCGCCCGGGCAAGGGTCAGGTGTTTGGGGACCCCAGCCCCCGTTCGTGCCTCTTCCTGGGGAGGCCGCTCTATTCCTGGTGGCAGCCACCTCCCCCTGCGCCTCCCCCCCAACCCCATCCCTCCCTGAGACTCACCCCTGGTGAGCAGTCAATCCGGGGGGAGGGGCTTGCTCATCAGGATTGGGCTGGGGGAGTTGGGGGTGGGTGGGGGGGGTGGGACCCTGCAGGAGGGACGGGGGCCCTTCCCGGGTCAGCTGTGGCTCCCACACTCCCGCCTCCTGCCGCCTCCCTGCAGGTGGAGAGCTCCCAGGCCTTCACCTGGCAGTCACAGCTCCGGCATCGCTGGGACGAGGACAGGAGACACTGCTTTGCCAACATCTGCGACGCCCAAATCCAGTACTCGTACGAGTACCTGGGCAACACGCCGAGGCTGGTCATCACCCCCCTCACGGACAGGTGAGGGCACCGGCGCCCGTCGCTTCCCGAGCAACCGGGAAAGGAAACCGCCTGTTTTCTGCGGACCCTTCCCCGTGCTCCCTCGCGCTGTCAGACCCGAATGTCCCCCCCACCCCACCCCCGGCCCCCCGTGGCTGACAGAACCAGGCGCTTGGGTCGGGGAGGCCTGCGTTCGGACTCAGTCCTGCCGCCCGGTGGGGACACCCAGCCTCGGGCGCCGCGTTCTGGGCCCATCACTTCACTAGCCGTGCGGTCTTGGGGGACTGGCTTATCCTCTCTGGGGGCCTGCAGCGGGGGGGGGGGGGTGCCATCTTACGAATGAGCTTGTGGAAGAAGGAGCGATTTAATGAGATAAAGCACTCCGACCGGCCAGGAGGTGCTCAGAGCGAGCCCTCCAAGATGGTGAGGTGACGGTCACTGGTTTACTCCGCCCCGCGGTGGGCACAGCGTCTGTGCTGCGTCTGCCCCAGGACGGTGCTGGTTCCTGGGCCGCGTCTCACACGCTGGCCGGGCCGGTCCCTGTCCCTCCCTGGCGCCCAGCAGGTGCACCATGGGCACGACGAGCTGACCCTATGGTGAGAGGAGAGGGGGCAGCCGTGGGGTCGCCGCACTCGGGATGATCAGAGGTCCCTTACAGATGCTACATAACCTTGACCCAGTCCCTTCACCTGATCATGGGCGGAGCCCCTGCCGGCCCCGCCGGGACAGGAAAGACCGAGACCACCAAGGATCTGGGCAGGGCCCTGGGCACCATGGTGTATGTCTTCAACTGCTCCGAGCAAATGGATTATAAGGTGAGCTCCCAGGCCCAGAGGGGGCGGCCAGAGGCCCCCGTGGGGACCACGTACAGCACCCTCCACGCTCCAAGCGTGTTCTAGGCATCTGGACACTGCAGGCCGAACCAGGGGAGGAGAGGCCCCAGGTTCCCGGTCTGCAGAGTCTCTGTACACAGCAGGCTCGGCAGCTGTGTCCCTGCTGGCCGTCTTGGCCCTCCCGGGAAGCTGGGGCCTCGTGGATGTGACTAACACGTCTGGAAGAGGCTCCTAGGGTCAGCACGCCCAGCCCCGAATGTCGTGACCCGCCCTAGGAAGGGACCTCCTCCCAGCCTCGGCTCTGAGCTTTCCCCCTGGTGGCTGGGGGCACCTGTGTCGTGGTTCATCCAGCCTGGGGCTTCCGGGTAAAAGCAAGTCCAGGCAGGCTTAGGAGGGGAGCCAGAGGCCAGGCCAGGCCCCGCCAGGCCCTGGAGACTGTGCAGAATGGTGTCAGTTTTCTGAGGGTCCCGGGAGAGTGCATACCCTCTTGGAGGCCCCGTAGAGCAGCTTCCGACAGGAGGGCTGGGGGTGGGCCTGAGGCCGGGAGCCTGGGTCTGCGGGGGCCTCCAGTCCCTTCCCCACCCTCATGTGAGCCCCGGGGCCCGACCCTCCTGAGGTGGCACCAGCAACCTCACCAGCACGGCCACGGTCCACGCCAGCCTCTGTAGTCCGGAGAAGTCAAACCTGAACCCGGACGCCCCAGAAGGAGCGTAACACTCCCTGGAGCCCTCGCAGAATCCCTGAAGACTGCCGATCACCGAGCTGAGGACTGGGGTGCCAGAAGCATCTAGAAGAAACTGACACTCACGCCCCACCAGCCCCTCAGAGAGAAGCCCCCTCCCTTGTGTGCAAGAAGAACATTGCACGAATGCGCTTGTCTGAACTGTCCAGCTGGGGCAGGGGGTGGCAGGGCAGCCCCCACCCCAGGGAGATCACCGGGCAGGATGGGCTCTCCCCGGCGGCCAGCTCCACGCGCTATTAGCCCCGCCTGAGGCGGGGGCGCCGGCCCTCCGCCTGCCTTCCTCTCCCCAGGGCTCCCTTCTCCCCTCTCACCCTCTCTAGTCCTGCGGCAACATCTACAAGGGCCTGGCCCAGACGGGAGCCTGGGGCTGTTTCGACGAGTTCAACCGAATCTCGGTGGAAGTCTTGTCGGTGATCGCCGTGCAGGTAGGGCCCCGCGGGGCTTAGTGCGCCGTGCAGCGAGGGGTGCTGTGGCACAGAGACGGGCGGTCTCCCCCGGTGCTGTCCCTCGGGGGCCCGGGGTCCGGGCAGGCACACGGAAGCGAAACCAGTGAGCATCGGAGAGAGCGGCGTGTACGTAACCAACCGCAGGTGAGGGGCTGCCGGAGTTTGCTTGGAGGCCGGGGACAGAGTTCTTTGTAACAGGTGTCAGTGCAGGATGCGTTAGAGAGCGGTGCTTGGAGGGGAGGGGGGAATCTGCCCGTGAACTTGGGGAATGCACCACGGGGGGGGGGCGCTGGGGACCAGGTGGGGACAGGATGCTCAGGTGGCGACAGCCCTGTGCTCACCCCACATTCCTCCCGTGATCCCACACACGCAGGAGGTGAGAACCACAGGGCTCTCTCCGGGGAACTGAGGCCAAGCTGGGGGTCCAGAAGCAACTTTGCATATTCCAAAAGGCCCCAGAGGTCAGGCTGTTGCTGCTGCAGAGGACCCCCACCCCCACCCCCACCCCCACCCCCACCCCCGCACAACAGACAGAGAAGCAGACACAGGTCCCCGGAGCCAGGCCTTCCGGCCAGCACACGAGGCTGCGAGGCAGAGCGGGGGGCGCAGAGGGGACCCCGGCCCCCCCTCCGCTCGAGACTCACAACCTGGGCGTGGGGCCCGGTTGAAACTCACTGATCGGACTCCCCAGCTCTGCGCTTGGCAGGGATCGGAACCCTCTGTGTTCAGTGATCGGAACCACCTCCTAACCCACAAGATGGTTTTGAGGGCTCAGGCTGGCCCGCAGGATGGGAGGTGAACGTGGGTAGCTGACATCCTCCACTGTTACCCTCCTGACAGAGAGCTGTCCCCGAGCCCTGAGCCAGGGGCCGGGAAGGCAAAGAGGGGACGAAGGCCGATGCCTTGGGGTGCCCCCGGCCCCAGTCCACCAGTGCAGCAGCAGTTACTGCCCCACCCCCTAAGTCGGTCACTGCACCCCAGAATGTTTTCTGATTCCAATGGACCAGCAGGGACCGGCCCGGGGTGCTAGCTAGAGGCTTCGCATGGGGTGGGGGTGTGGGGAGCCCTTCTGGAAGGGAGCCCTGCGCTGCGGGCCAGCCAGGGAGGAAAGGCCAGGACCGAGGGCGGGAACTTTGCTGGGAAGGCGGAGACTCTGAATTCAAGTCCGGGTGGTTGGAAGGTTTTAACCGCGATCGTGGGGCGCCCTCCAGTGGTGGCGCGCGGCCTCGCAGCCGCTCTGCCGGCGCGGACCCTCAAACCCGGCCAAGGACCCCTGAAGTTTAGCGATCCCCCAGGGCCGGCTTTCTTAAAGACTGTCTGACACGGAGGTGGCTCTGATCAGTGCTCCCACGCGGCGCTTCCAGGGCAGGAACGGGACACACGGAGCCGCTAGGAGGTGAACACCACTCAGCGATAGTGCGGAACCAACTCTGGGGCAGCTTCGCCCTTGGGGGCCGGGGTGGGGGGGCGTCCCCGGCATTCTGCTGGGTGACATCACGTTACACGCCGCACGACACCCTGGCGTTCTGCTGGGCTACGTCATATTACAAGCTGCACGATCCCACACAGCATTCGTGAAATGGCAGGGTTACAGCAATGGGGAGCCGGGGGCCAAGGAGAAGGTGGGGGCCGGGGGAAGTGGGGCTATGGCTATAGAAGGGCACCTGAGGGGTCCTCGTGGTGACGGCAATGTCCCTTGTCTCGACTGCCTGTCGGTGTTGGGGTCCTGCTTGTGATGCTGCACTGCTGCTGTGCCAGATGTTACCACTAGGGGGCGCCGGGTAGGACACGCGGGGGCACCCGGGCATGTGCTCCGGATTGTTTCTGAAAACTGCACGGGAGTCTAGTGTCTCAAAATGAAGTTTCATTACAAGGAGAGAAAACAGGGCCTGGGTGGCTCAGTCGGTTAGGCATCTGACTCTTGATTTCAGCTCAGGTCGTGATCCCAGGGTCACGAGATTGAGGTCTGAGCTGGGCTCTGCTCTGGGCATGGAGCCTACTTAAGACTCTCTCTCTCCCCCTCTGCCCCTCCCCCCTCAAAAAGAGAGAGAGAGAGAGAGAGAGAGAGAGACCAGGAGCGTCCTCTGCAAACTCACATCCATGCACTTTAACACAGACGGAGATCCAGCCCGAGGAAGCTGGTCATTCCCACGCGGACTGTGTCTGTGTGCTTGTTTAGGTAAAATGCGTCCAAGATGCAATTCGGGCCAAGAAGAAAACTTTCAATTTCCTGGGAGAGATGATAAGCCTCATCCCCACCGTGGGCCTGTTCATCACCATGAACCCTGGCTACGCAGGACGCACCGAGTTGCCCGAGAACTTAAAAGCCTTGTTCAGGTGCGTGGGCAGAGGGGAAGCTAGCCCAGAGCAAGCTGGGAGCCAGGGGAGGCCGGGGACACGGGGCTCCCCAGTCGGGGAGGCGGGGGGTCTAGCAGGCAGGGCCCCCTCTAAAAGTAGGCGGCGGTCTTCCCTCTCTGCCTTCCTGGGGGGCACGGGGCACGTGCCCTTCGGTGGAAGGCAGGGTTCAGAGAAGAGTCCGTAGAACAGGCGTAGGGCCTGGCGACAGCCCGGGCGGAGGGCAGAGGGCATAGGAGGAACCAAGGAGGTGGAGAGTGGAGGGGGGCTGCTGGGAGCCCACCCCCTCGGCCCCGAAACCCTGACGCTACTTAAGTAGTGGGCTGCCTGGCAGGTGAGGTGCCGGGCTAGCTAACCAACCATGGGGTGGCGGGAGGAAGACGGGAGAAGCCGGAGGCCCACCCCGCCGATCTCCCCCAGGCCCTGCGCCATGGTCGTCCCCGACTTTGAACTGATATGTGAGATCATGCTGGTGGCCGAGGGCTTTCTGGACGCCCGCCTGCTGGCCAGGAAGTTCATCACGCTCTACACCTTGTGCAGGGAGCTCCTGTCGAAGCAGGTGCGAGCTGACGGCATCTGGGGCCCGCAGGGCGGCTGGGGAGGGTGTCTTCCGGGCCGGTCTGGGGAAGCTGCCCGAGCCGGAAGGCACGCTCACGTCCGCCGCCCGTGCCTGCCCTCCCCAGGATCATTACGACTGGGGCCTGCGAGCCATCAAGTCCGTGCTGGTGGTGGCCGGTTCCCTGAAGAGGGGCGACCCCAGCCGGGCAGAGGACCAGGTGCTGATGAGGGCGCTGAGAGACTTCAACATCCCCAAGATCGTGACCGACGACCTGCCTGTGTTCATGGGGCTGATCGGGGACCTCTTCCCTGCCCTGGACGTGCCTCGCAAACGGGACCTGAATTTTGAAAAGGTAGGTCCTGGCGGGCCCTCGGGTCCAGCCAGGGCGGGGTGGGTGTCGCGTCGGCACCTCCATGGCAGGTGCGACGGTGGGGCACGCGGCTCCCTCTGCCACGAGAGGCCCCCTGGAGCCACGAACGGCCTTCCAGCCCCGGGGGGCCCCTCTTTCAATGCTGGGGGCCGGGTCTCCCGGGGGAGCAGAGGGGGCTTCGGGCAGGTCTGTCCCCCGCAGGGGTGCTCGGGAGAATCACCGGCAGGGCGAGCGAGCGAGCGAGCGAACACAGCCACGCCGGGGGGCCTCCCTCACAGTACCCCCTGCCAGGCAGGAAGTCCCCCTCCCGCCAGGACCGCCTGGTCCCCGCGCCCAGCACCCCGCCCTGTGCGCGCCTCCCCAGATCATCAAGCAGAGTGTCGTCGAGCTCGAGCTGCAGGCGGAAGACAGCTTCGTGCTCAAGGTCGTACAGCTCGAGGAGCTCCTCCAAGTGCGGCACTCGGTGTTCGTCATCGGGAACGCGGGCAGCGGCAAATCCCAGGCACGCCGCCCCCCACCCCCCCCCCGCCCCCCGCGCAACCCTCGCAGGGCCTCGTCACCTCCCCACACCCCGGGGGCAGCCGCAGCCCTTGTCCTGGGCCCTCCTCTCTTCCTGCTCCTTCCCCCTGGACACCAGCCACCTGGCCCTCTGTGGCCAGTGCCCCACCCCCACCCTCCTGTTCCCTCCTGCCCCCCTGTGCAAGCCCCCCACGTTCCTGTCCCCTCCTCCCCCCATGTGAGCCCCCCACATTCCTGTCGCCCCCTGCCCCCCCCCCGTACCAGCTCCCCACGTTCCTGTCCCCACCTGCCCCCCTGCACCAGCTCCCCACCCCTACTCCTGTCCCCTGCCCCCTGCCACTACCTGGGCATAGTGAGAAGCAGAGGGTGGCGGCCAATATTACTCACATCGATAACATCGGAAGATTCTAAGCCAGCCAAGTGTTCAGCCGAACGCCCACAGGATGGATTCCCGTGCTATTAATTCAAGATCGTTTCCAAAGTAATAACACGGGGGACGCTCACAAGTTATTTTTAAAAAGGCAGAAACTGTATGAACCCAGTTTTCTAAAAGGAACATATACATATGTATGCATTTTTAATGTTTATTCATTTTTGAGAGAGAGAGGGAGAGGGGAGGGGCAGGAAGAGGGGACAGAGGATCAGAAGAAGAAGGCTCTGTGCTGACAGCCGACGCGGGGCTCGAACTCAGAAACCACCAGATCATGACCGGAGCCGAGGCCCGATGCGCAACCGGCTGAGCCCCCCCAGGCGCCCCACCCGTATGCACATTTATGTCTGCACGCACACACGCACACACACGCGCGTTCACGTGAACCACCGACAAGTGTCCTTAAACACCCTTTTCTCTGGGTGGAGGGATGGCGGGGAGTTCTCTTCCGCGAGCGGGGACGGCCTCCACGGTCAGGAAATCGCTGCGAGTTTTCCCGAGCTTAGCCCGGTCTCCGGGCACACGGTGCTCCGCTGTCCGCGGATGGGAGCGCCTGCGGTCCCCGTCCCCGGGTTACTTGCCTCGGCCACCGTTCGGGGGACGCACGCTCACCCGTGTGTCGGCAAAGCACGACAGTCGCGGAGCAGGAATTCTGCCTGGGGTTCGCAGGAGGCCCCCGCGGCCCTCGTGGCGGGCACCTTCCTGGGTTCGGTGCCGGGGTGGCCGGGCCCCCGAGCCCGGTGTGAACGCCCGCCCCCCCGCCCCCACGCCCAGGTCCTCAAGTCTCTCCACAAGACCTACCAGAACATGAAGAGGAAGCCGATCGCTGTGGACCTGGACCCCAAGGCAGTCACCTGTGATGAGCTCTTTGGGATCATCAACCCGGCCACCAGGGAGTGGAAAGACGGTAGGAGGAGCCGGGTCACCGGCAGGCGTCCCAGGGGCACCCCGGGCCTGCTCACCCACCCCGGCCCTGCTCACCCACCCCGGCCCAGATCATCCACCCCAGCCCTGCACGCTCACCCCGGCCCTGCTCACCCACCCCAGCCCTGCTCACACTTGCCCTGCTCCCCCATCCCAGCCCTGCTCATCCCAGCCCTGCTCACCCACACCAGCCCTGCTCACCCACCCTGGCCCTGCTCACTCACAGGCCTTTTCTCCACCATAATGCGGGACCTGGCCAACATCACTCATGATGGCCCCAAGTGGATCGTCCTGGATGGGGACATAGACCCTATGTGGATTGAATCTCTCAACACCGTCATGGATGACAACAAGGTTCAAGGGGCTTCTGGGTTCTAGAGCTAACCCTCAAAGCCTGGCGATGGCCCGGAGGGGGGCAGGGGGCTCACGGGAAGCACGTCACCACCTGCTGCACACAACGGACAGAACCTTCCGTAGACTGGCCCTGGGGAGTGAGACAGAACCTTCCGTAGGCTGGCCCTGGGGAGTGAGGGTCTGTCTGGAACGGCAGCAGCATGGGTGAAGGGCACAGATATGGAAAACTTTCTTGCCTAAATGGCATGTGACATAACGTGGCAGGACATCTAACATCTTGGAAGACAGAAACAGAATTCAGAATGATCTAGAAACAGCGGAAGACGACGATTCTTACTTGGGTGGAACAGGGAACACAAGAACTCCGGGGGGGGGGCGGGGCCACGCTTTCCAGAAACAAATGTGGTATCACAGTGATGCCCTACGCGGTGCTCACTTCGGGAAGCCTCCTGTGTTGTCTGGGGGTGGGACAGGTGTCAGGGACATCTAGGGAAGCTGGCTGGTGACGAGCACAGGTGCACGGGCCCTCTTTGTTCTGAGACACCCCCGTGTGACGAACCATCAGGACAATGGCACGTCGGCCGCTGAAAACCCACAGGCCTGACCCCCTTCCCAGGTCCTCACTCTGGCCAGCAACGAGCGAATCCCCCTGAACCGCACCATGAGGCTGGTGTTTGAGATCAGCCACCTGAGGACGGCCACCCCGGCCACCGTCTCCAGAGCCGGGATCCTGTACATCAACCCCGCAGACCTGGGGTGGAACCCGTGAGTTGGGTTTTCGCTTTTCCGTTCCAAACTGGCAGAGAAAGGCGAGGCTGGTGGCGTTTCCGAGTCGCCTGTGCGGGCGTGCGGGCATTCGCTCAACAAATACCGCACGCAGGGCCTCCCCCGGGCCCCGGGTCACGGCAGCGGAAGGACCGGCGACAGCCGTGTAAACACGAGGTGACTGGCACACGGCCCCGTGCGCCGGGAACCCTGCGGGGAAGCGTTCCCGAGAGGAAGGCGCAGTTTGGGCTGACACCTGGCGGGAGAGGGAGTTTTCCAGGCGGACAGAAACTGCAGGGAGCTCGCCAGGCGAGAACCAGCCTTGACGGGAACGTGGCGGGGCGGGGTGGCTAGAGGGGGAGGTTCCGGGGTCCCGGTGGTGGTCGGGTGTCCGTGGACGGAGCGTCAAGCCTGAAGATGCTCTTGGCAGGAAGGAGCTGATACTGGACCAGCCTGCGGGGCCCACACGGGGGCCCTTTCTGGGGTGAAGAGGGCCGGCCACGCCAGGGGACGATGGGTGACCACTGGGGGCAGGGAGGAAGGGACGATGTGAGAAATGCTCAAAATCCTAAGAAATGGAAGATCTGGCATTGATTCGGGGGCCCGAACCCAAAATCAGAGTGTTGGAGGGTCTGGTTCCACCCAGAGGCCCCCAGGGAGGCAGCGGCCCAGGCCTTTCTCCTGGCTGCTGGTGGCTCCGGGCCACCCGTGGCCACCCTTGGCTCGTGGATGCATCACCCGACCTCTGCGTCCACATCCACATGGCCACCTTTCTGTGTCTCTCGTGGTCTCCCCTCAGTCCCCTTTTCTTGTAGGGACAGTCATGGGATTGGGGCTCGCCCTCATTTCGGGATCCTAACCTTGACTACATCTGCAAAGACCCTTTTCCAAAGAAGGTCACATTTATGGGTCCTGGTGGACATGTGTTTTGGGAGCCACTACACCACATGTGAGAGTTTCCAGGGTGGGAAGACGAGGCAACAGGAGGGAGGCGGAGGGTTTGGGGGTACCGGGGGGGGGGTAGGAAGGAGAGAGCCGAAAGGAAGCCTTGTGCCAGGAGTGGTTCTCGAGGCCCCCGGAGGAAGGACCAAGCCGGTGAGCGGCTGTTTGGGGACGAGGAGGGGGGGGAAGTGAAGAGGGCAGGGGGCCAACACGCGCCCCCCGACCCCCGGGAGGAAGGCATCCCTCCCACGGGGACAGCAGTGACTTGAGGCCGGGAGACCGCAGGGCACATCCCAGAGCAGGAAGGGGAGCGAGGTTTCCCCCTGGGAGCCGGGCGGGGGCTCACCCCGCTTTGCCCGCGGACACAGATCGTGGAGAGGATCGGTCTGTCATTCTGAACAATCCAGGGTGCAGTGGGGCAGACGTTTTAGCTGCCGGTCCTCCGTTCTGATGCAGGCACGTTAAGAATCGGAGCCTGTCCTCGGGGCTGCGGATGCCAGGCTAGCCGTGTCTGGTGACGTGAGCCCCCCGCTTCTGCCCCATCCTGGAAATGATGCGCTCGCTGACCCACGAGGGGGCCGGACGCTGTTTATGCTTTAGGCAGGCCACTTAGCGCTCACGGCAGGCCAGGCTCCCTTCTGCGGGCTCTAAAAATATCAGCCCAGGCAGTCCTCACTCCCACTCAGACATGAAAAACCTGGGAGCCAGACACGTTGAGTAACTCGCCCAAGCTGCTGCTGGCCGAAGGGGATTCAAGCCCAGGCAGCAGGCCCCAGAGTCTGTACCCTCGCCCCTGGGGTGGCCCACTTCTCAACAACCCACGCCAGCAGCGGGTGGACACCAGACAGGCCAACACGGGTCCTCAATGGTTCCCTATTGCATTAGTTGGGACGCCTCCGTAGAACGTGACAAATTCATCTCTAATTAGCTAAAGCCAAAAAAAAAAAAAGTTTGGCTCAATTCACCAAGCGGTGCTTCAGGTACGGCTGGATCCAGGAACTCAGATGATCTAATGAGAGGCGCCTGTTCCTCTGTCTTCCCTTCCCTTCCTATCCCCCTCCCCCTTTCCACACAGACGATGTGAAATCTTTCTCCTCCCCTATGTCCAGCCCTGCCCCCATCAGTAGTGGCTTCGTCTGGGGTAGCGAAGATGTCTCCCAGTCGTTCTCGGCTGCAGGACCCCCCATGGCTAGAATGCCAGGGGCAGAGCGCACCCCCAAGGCCCCGCCACCCCCGTCAGACCCTCTCAAGGTCTGCGTCTGGCCGCATCACCAGGCAGGAGCGCCAGAGTCACTCAGAGGCGCCGGGGATGTTCACCAAGGGGAGGGAGGCCACGCGGGCCCGCCACGGTGGCCCCACCACCCGGTGCCCCCCGTCTCCCCCAGGGTAGTGAGCAGCTGGATTGAGAGGCGCAAGGTGCAGTCGGAAAAGGCCAACCTCATGATCCTCTTTGACAAGTACCTGCCCACGTGCTTGGACAAGTTGCGTTTTGGCTTTAAGAAGATCACGCCCGTGCCGGAGGTCACGGTCACCCAGACCATCCTGTACCTGCTGGAGTGCCTCCTCACAGAGAAGAGCGTGCCGCCCGACTCCCCCAGGGAGCTGTACGAGCTCTACTTTGTGTTTGCCTGCTTCTGGGCCTTCGGGGGGGCCATGTTCCAGGACCAGGTGAGCGGCCGGGCCCCCCCCCACCCCGGGGAGCCAGCCGTCCAGGCGGGGCCTCTGGGCGTCCCTAGCCGGGCCCCGGTTTGCTTTTCAACAGCTTGTGGACTATCGAGTCGAGTTCAGCAAATGGTGGGTCAACGAGTTCAAGACGGTCAAGTTCCCCTCGCAGGGAACCATCTTTGACTACTACATAGATCCCGACACGAAAAAGTTCCTGCCGTGGACAGAGAAAGTGCCCTCCTTCGAGCTGGACCCCGACGTCCCGCTGCAGGTGCCCGCCCTGGGGTGGTGACAGTTGGGGAGTGGGACTCAGCGCCGCGTCTCACACTTCTTGACGGGTCACCGAACACACACGATTTTCAACAGCAAACCCGGGGACTTGGCAAACCGTTGGGTCTGCAGGTTAGCCGGGAGGTGGAAATCAGAGGTGCAGGACGTCTGAGGGTCACGACTCCTCCCCCCCCACCCCCGGCCCAGGCCTCTCTGGTGCACACCACAGAAACCACGCGTATTCGCTACTTCATGGATCTGCTCATGGAGAAGTCGTGGCCGGTGATGCTGGTGGGGAACGCAGGCACGGGCAAGTCGGTGCTGATGGGGGACAAGCTGGAGAGCCTCAACACCGACGACTACCTCGTGCAGGCCGTGCCCTTCAACTTCTACACGACCTCGGCCATGTTGCAGGGTGGGGCCGGGGCCAGAGCGGGGGTGCGGGGGTACGGGGTGGGGCCAGAGCCAGGAGCAGGGGTGCAGGGGTACGGGGTGGGGCCAGGGGGCAGGCTAGGGTGCAGGGTGGGGCCGGAGCCAGGAGCAGGGGTGCGTGGGTGTGGGGTGGGGCCGGGGCCAGGAGCAGGGGTGTAGGGGCATAGGGTGAGGCTGGGGGCAGGAACAGGGGTGCAAGGTGAGGCTGAGGCCAGTCTGGGGTGCAGAGTGAGGCCAGGGGTACAGGATGGGGCTGGGGCCAGGAACAGGACTACAGGTGGGACCAGGGGCAGGAACATGGGTGCAAGATGAGGCCAGGGCCAGGCTGAGGCGTAGGGTGAGGCCAGGGGTATGCCAGGGTACAGGGTGGGGCTGGGGCCAGGAGAAGGGTGCAGGGTGAGGCCAGGAAAAGGGGCATAATAGGGGGCCAGGTTGAGGTGCAAAGTGGGACGGGGCCAGGTGGGGGTGAGGGGTGGGGCCAGGGGCAGGAGCTAGGGTGCGGGGTGGGGCTGGGACCAGGAGAAGAGGTGAGGCCAGGGAAAGGGGTGCAGTAGAGGGCCAGGTTGAGGTGCAGAGTGGGACGGGTCCAGATGCAGGGGTGCAGGGGTGTGGGGTGGGGCTGGGACCAGGAGAAGGGGCGAGGCTAGGGAAAGGGGTGCAGTAGAGGGCCAGGTTGAGCTGCAGAGTAGGACTGGGGGCAGGAGCAGGGGTGCAGGGGGTGCTCAATGATCACGATGGGTCCTCACAGCCCCGCCTGGACGCCCCCAGTCACGCTCATCCCAGTGGCTGGCCCCTTTCCGCCACAGTCCCCATCATCCCTTTTCACTAAGACCAGGGACTGGCCAGGGTCCCCTTCGCCGGCCACGCCCCCTCCACTGGCCTCCGTCCTCAGAGGAGGGGGGATGGGAGTAGTCGCCAGGACCCCTCGTCCCAGAGCTCCTGGGCAGATCCCACCGGGAGCTCCCGCCACAGCCAGTCTGGGGTGGCCCCAAGGTTGTCCAGGCGCAAGGCTTCTGCCGCCTGCGCCTTGGACCCTTGATGCCCAAGGCTCCCGGCTTTGCTCCTGGGGGTGACGGAGTCGAAGCCCACCCATCCTCAGGGCCCCTCCAGGGCCACTGCCCAGGCCACGCCACCTGGTGCTGGGGACCACGGGCCCCGTAGGACCTCCCTCCAGGATGTACCAGGCATGGAGGCAGCCGGCTGGCTCCCTTCTCCAGGGGTTCTGGAGAAGCCGCTGGAGAAGAAATCCGGGAGGAACTACGGTCCGCCAGGCACCAAGAAGCTGATCTACTTCATCGACGACATGAACATGCCCGAGGTGGACAAGTACGGGACCGTGGCGCCCCACACGCTCATCCGACAGCACATGGACCACGGGCACTGGTAAGCGGGCGGTGGGGCGGGGGCTGCGGGGAGGGTCCAGGACCGGGATGCAGACCGGGCCAGAGGAGTGCACCTCCTGCGAGGCTCGGGACAGCCCGGCCTCCCTCCGCCCCTCGCTCACGCGGGCCCCCGTTCGCAAGACACCCACGGTAACCCCACAAGCACCATCCGGCATTAGCAGGACGGGGTCAAGGACTCGCAGAGGCTGATGGCAAATCGGTATCCGGAGCGTGCCGGGAATTCCTGGAAGCCAAGAACAAGCAATGACTCCCAGCGGAGAAAAACGCATAAGGGGGGGGGGCGGTGCGGGGAACCCCAACAGGTAAGAGGCACGTGAAAAATGTAACCTTTCGGCTCATCCGAGTCCCTGCAAGTTTTGTCAGGGCAACGGCCAGCCTATCTGAGAATCGTTGTCGTCATTATCATTCATGATTACAACGACCCGGGCCAGGCACCCCTGCCCTGTGTCGGGTCTCCGTGCGTTAGCGCATTTAGTCCCCGTGTTGGCGCAGGGCACGGGGCGCTGGGCCGCCTTGCCCGGGGTGGGGGCCCGATGCTGCCGGACGGCAGAGCTGGGGCGGAAGCTCGCGCCTGCACACTGAGCCACCCCGCCGCCTCTCGTTTCCAGATTTTCCTTGAGGACAGGAAGTGAAATCGGCCCGTTCACATATAAGCGATACTCATGGCGGGTTTTGGTCACCACGCGCGAGAGATGATGGCGGGCGGGGTGGGGGCCGGTGGCACAACTTTGGGGGGGGTCTCCCTCGCGCAGGTACGACAGACAGAAGCTGACGCTGAAGGACATCCACAACTGTCAGTACGTGGCTTGCATGAACCCCACCTCCGGATCGTTCACCATCGACCCCAGGCTCCAGGTGGGTGGAAGCCACACTCAGCTCGTCCCGCCACCGTGGGGTTGAGGTCTCAGAACAAGCACATCCCCTACGGTATTCGGGACACGCTTACTCATCAGGACAATTGTTTGTTATTTACCTGAAACTCAGATTTATCTATTATTTTTTTTAAGTTTTTTTTTTTTAATGTTTGTTTATTTTTGAGACAGAGAGAGAGTGTGAACGGGGGAGGGTCAGAGAGAGAGGGAGACACAGAATCGGAAGCAGGCTCCAGGCTCTGAGCCGTCAGCCCAGAGCCCGACGCGGGGCTCGAACTCACGGACCGCGAGATCGTGACCTGAGCCGAAGTCGGACGCTGAACCGACTGAGCCCCCCAGGCGCCCCTCTGAAACTCAGATTTAGCAGGATCTCCCGTACTAACGTCTGCAACCCCATCCAGGCAGGACCTCGCTTCTGAAGGATCTAAGCGGATCCTTATGATTTCGTGGGATCTCACCACATAGGACGCCCAAGGAGGGAGACCGTCCGTTCTGACCATGCCCGCGAGACACTAGGTGACGGGGGCAGAGCCTGCGCCCCCAGGCAGGCAGGCAGCCCGGGCCACCAGCTGGTCCCCCCGGGGCCGCCTGACGGGGATCTGTGGTTGTTCCCGGCAGCGCCACTTTTCTGTGTTTGCCGTGAGCTTTCCGGGCCAGGAGGCCCTCACCACCATCTACAACACGATCCTGGCCCAGCACCTGGCCTTCCGCTCGGTCCCCACGGTGGTTCAGAAGATGAGCGCCCAGCTGGTGACCGCGGCCCTGGGTAAGCTGACGGCTCATCCCCTCCCCTCCTGTCAGGAAAACCTCCTGCTTCATGGGGCTGATGGCTTCTCCGTAGTCTCCCCTAGCAGATATGTTATTTATACTTTTAAAATCAATATTTTTAAACGATGCTATGTTGCAGCAGGAGATGTGATGAAATCCAGTGGCTTGAGGGGAGGGCGGGGGTAGGAAATTCAGTGTGCAAGGAGTGATTTACACGTCAGTAGGGCAGCAAGCCTCCCTCTTCGGCCGTGCAGAACTTCTTACTCAAACTGTCACCACCTCGTAGTCCGTTTGCCTTCGAAACCGTACCTTAAGCTCTGCCCTTCCTGAGGCCGTTAAGAGCACCTAAGAATCGATGTATCTTTTTCCGGTAACAGCCCTGCATCAGAAAGTCACTGCGATGTTTCTTCCCACGGCCATTAAATTTCATTACGTCTTCAACCTGAGGGACCTCTCCAGTATTTTCCAGGTACTGCTCTTTCAGCCCTCTTCTGGCCAAGTCCCTGATCCGTGGGTGCTCTCCTCCTGTGCTGCTCTCAGGAGAGAAAGCAAAGCGACCTAAGGACTGAGGACGGCAATGATGATGGGGCTGCGTGTGTCATTACCCTGTTTTGCTTGCCTGGTTGCATCTCCCACTCGAAGTGTGGACCCCATGCAAGCAGGGCCTATCTGGGCCGTGATCCCGGAGCCCCAGAGAGGGTCTGGAACGTGGTAGACTCTCCTTAAGAACCTGTCGGACGTGCCCGGGGCACTCGGTCGGCAAACGGCTGAGCCAGGACCGGACACGGGCAGGCTTGCGGCGGATCCCCGGCCCGTAACTGCCCGCCCTGTGGCCTTCGAGAGTCGGGTTCCCCCTCGTGGCCAGACTCGTCTGTCCCTTCTCCGCCAGCCACCCCGTTAGAGAATGAAGGCATCGGCCCTGTCGCGGGAGGAGGATTCCCCCACATCTCTGCCCGCGACACAGCCTCCGGGATGCACGTGGCCTCGGCCATCCGTGGCTTGGCAGATCACCGCCTGGGGAAGTGACCACTCTCTCGCGTCAGCTGCGTACGGCACCTGGCTGGCGTCCGTAGTGCAGCTGACGACGCTGACCGTCCCGTGCCTGGGGCAGGGGCTCTTATTCTCCACAGCGGAGATCCTGAGGGTACCGCTCGACCTAGTCCGCCTCTGGCTGCATGAAGCCGAGAGGGTGTATGGCGACAAGATGGTGGACGGGAAAGACCAGGACGTGCTGCGCAGAGTCACGATGGCTTCCACCAAGAAATTCTTTGACGTAAGTCAAGCCACCAAGTCCCTCTGATGAGCCCCGACAGGCTCTAGGAGGGCAGGGTGCCTGGGGCCCGCCGATAAGGCGAGCCCTCTCGGAAGGGCCCCGACGTGAGCGTGCGAAGGACCGCGCCGGGTCCCTAGAGATGACTCGGTCACGCGAGTGTGTGTCTGGGGGAAGGACTGACGCCTCAGTAGGTCGCGATGTGATGAGCTCCCTCCGTCCGCTTGGGGTAGAGAGAAAGGCCTGCTTGGCTCATGGCGCTCTGCTCGTACGTCCTAGGCTTTCTTGGAAGATTCTTTTCTTTCTCCTGACGTGATGGGAGATGGGACCGTCCTACCGGGGAGTTTTTTGCCCGCTGGTTTGCAGGGCCCCAGCAGCAGCGGTTTGGGCCCATGAAGACTCGGCCCGGCGTCCCGGGGCCGCTGCGGCCAGCAGCGCGATGCGTTGAGCTGCGTGCCCACGATGGACCGCGGAAGCGCCTTACCTCTTATTCCTAGGATCTCGGCGAAGAGCTTCTCTTCGCCAAGCCAAATATCTTCTGCCACTTCTCTCACGGGATCGGCGAGCCCAAATACCTCGCGGTAACCGACGTGGCCCATCTACACAAGCTCCTGGTGGACGTCCTCGACAGTTACAACGAAGTCAACGCGGTCATGAACTTGGTGAGGGGCGTGCGCCGTGCTGACAGCACAGGCGAGGGGCCGGGACCCCGCTTTCCCCGTCCCGCCTCGCTGGGAACCACGGCGGTGCCCTGGGGCGGCGTGACTCCCGGCAAAGGCTGCCTGGACTCCCCCCCCCCCCCCCGCCCCGCCCGAGGAGGGTCTGGGCCGTGGACGGAGCCGCGCCCGCGCGCCCGGGATGCCAAGAAGCCTCTCGGCTCTCGGCAGGTGCTGTTCGAAGACGCGGTGGCTCACGTCTGCAAAATCAACCGCATCTTGGAGTCGCCCCGTGGGAACGCCCTGCTGGTGGGTGTGGGAGGCAGCGGTAAACAGAGCCTCTCGCGCCTGGCCGCCTACATCAGCGCGCTGGACGTGTTCCAGATCAGCCTCAGGAAGGGCTATGGGATCCCAGACCTCAAGGTGAGACGTGGCTTTCTGACGAGCCGCCCCTGCGGAAGGGGAGGAGGCGGGGGGCAGGGAAACTCTGACCACGCGCCGGTCCGAAAAGAGGCCCCGGGACACAGAAAGTGAATGTCCCTGCAGGGTCCTCGTCGGAGGGAGTAAGGCCGGGACACGTGCTTCCACCAGCGCCCGCGCCCCTGTGGCCCAGGGGAGAGGCCGTGCGGGTCCCCGTCCCCGCCGGGCTGGAGTCTGTAGGGTCAGCCCAGCAGCAGCGGGACCCGGTTCTTGCCCCTGGTCGCCGAGTTGTTCTGTGTCGTTCCCGGGTCCCCAGAGTAAATAATTCCGGGCGGTTACTCGGTATCTGACTACGAACTTGGATCCTGCCAGGCTGCGTTTTGAATTAATCAAACAAACATTAGTGTCAACGGGTCTCCCATCGCCAAGACGTGCCGCGGAGGCTTTTCATTGATTTCTTTTTCCCGAAAGTTTGCTCTGGCCGGGGAACTGTGCTCATCAGACATGAGTGGTCCAGGGCAAATCGGCGTCCTGCTTCAGATTAGAACTGAAACTGATTCGACCGCAGTACAGGGGGCGCATCTCTCTCTGCGTTGGTGCCGGGGGGCCGCTTCTGCAGGCCGGACCCAGCGGGGACCCTCCCCACCGCACGGGGCCCCGAGGACCCTGAGGGTCGTTGGTGGGCAGCTTTAGCGGGGTGACCTGGAGCCCTGCCGGGGCACAGCGCCCTGGGATGCTCTGCGGGAGGAGGTGGGCCGCCGGCAGAGACCCTTGGAACAACAGTGGGGACGGGGTGCTAATTCTCAGCCCTGCTGGCTCTGCCAGGGGGGCTCTGCCAGGGACCACAACCTCTGGGCAAGCATGTGGCTTCTGTCCTTGGCATTGTCCCCAGTGGATTCTACTCTTTCCAGCAAAGGACTAGCCGATGTATTTTTAGGTCCTTGTGTTAAGGGAAAGGTCTTCCTACGGGGGCTCCACCGCCTCCTGGACGGGACCGGCTCGCAGCTTAGCCGGTCAAGTTAGTTCACTCTGATTTCCCGGGTGCACTCGATGGCATTTAGGACCCTCGCCTCTGAGCTGTATCATCTCACTGGGTTTTCTCCGCTGAAAAGTGTCTAATCTATCAACCGAGTTATACTGGTTTATTTCTTTTTTGTAATGTTTACTTATTTTTGAGAGAGAAAGAGAGAGAGAGACAGAGTGTGAGCAGAGGAGGGGCAGAGAGAGAGGGAGACACAGAATCGGAAGCAGGCTTCAGGTTCTGAGCCATTAGCACAGAGCCCAATGCAGGGCTTGAACTCATGAACCGTGAGATCATGACCTGAGCCGAAGTTGGACACTTAACCGAATGAGCCACCCAGGCGCCCCACATACTGGTTTATTTTTACGATTGCATCCCAGTGTCTGTCGCCGTGTGGATTTTGTCCCTGGCACATCACTTTAGGCCCAGTTGTGAGTGTTGAGTCTGAACAGCGTTCTTACAGGCGATCTGAGGACTGTGCCCTCAACACCCACTGCGAGCCGGCTGGTGCTAACCGTCCGCTATCACTTATTGAGCAGCTGCTGTGTGTTCAGAAGTAAAGAAGCAGACAAAGCGGGCTGACGGGGCTTGTGTTGTGCCGTTAGTGATGTGATGTCGTTACGCGGTCCATACCATAAGCTGTGGACGCCCGCTGGAGGTTAGAGGCAGGAAAGGGGTCAGGAACCGCCCCCGAGGGACACTGTGGAGAATCCTGGACGTGGTCCCCAGGAAACGAGACGCCATCAAGTGTTTGAGCAGAGAGAACCAAGACCTGGGAAGGTCCCAGAACAAAATGGAGGGCGGTTTGAGGACCACAGAGAGTGCCGCAGGGTGAGCGGTGGGGAGGTGCAGAAAAGCCTCGTGCCCCACAGGGGCTGGGACCGGGCCGTGTAGGGAGCGGGAAGGGAGAGACCTGAGGGGCAGTCTAGGGGTGCCCCCACCCGCCAGGGCTCTGCCTGCACAGGAGGGAGTAGGGGGGCAGGGCCTCGCTGGGCTCCCCACTCTCTGGGCCCCAGTGCTGCCCTGTTTGTATTCCTGTGGGATGCTCCCCCAAAGCCTGAGTCATAGCCCGGAGAGTAGGGACGCACCTGATGTGGAACCCCGGAAGTTGAGTCAGGGCCCAGCCCATGGTCTGATGATAAGCAGCTTAGGGGGCCTCCCAGCCAGAGATGGGAGCGTGTGCTCCCCTCCACCAACGCCGACCCCTAGACTCACCTGGACGCGGGTGATCACTGAGCTCCTTGTCAACGAGGGGCGAGTGGGGAAGGGACCCGCAGGCACCCGAGCTTAGGGAGCTGACCGTGACATCCGCACCCGGAGCGGCGCCCAGCAGGGTGGTGCCCTCCGCCAGGCCGCAAATGAGGCCGGGGCAGATCTGGGCTGGGGGCCCGGGGGGCAGCCGGGAGGAACCTACGTGATGCCACTCCGCATACACGGGCACCTGAGGAATTTGGGGGAGAGGAAGGACGTGCTGGGGGGCTGGGAAGTGCTGGGAGGTGGGAGGTGGGAGGCGGGGACCCCAGGACGGGACCAGCAGCCTAAGAGGGTGGGAGTGAGGGACGGGCAAGAGAGAACATGCAGGGCCGAGGCCACATGAGGGCAGGTGTGGCCGCCAGGGTCAGAGGGGTGAAGCTTTGAGACGGCGGGGCAGAGCCAAGGCGGGGCAGGACAGGGACGCGCCAGAGGAGGGACAGCCCCGCGGGCTCTCCTGGGGGCACCGAGGAGAGAGCCGGCCGGCCGAGCAGTGGAGCACCTGTGGGCTGATGGGAAGGAGCCACAGACCCAGATGTGGCGGGAGGGGGAGCAGCTGGGTCAGGAGGAACCCCTTATCCCCATTCCTAGACCTTCAATCTTTCCAGAAACTTCCACCCTGACCTGGACGGCCATACAGTTAGCTTTGCGCACCTCAGCCAGTCGGACCAGACTTGGAATCTGAATTTGGGGAACCTTTGCAGCTTTGCACCCAGTGGCTCCCACCTGCAGGAAGAAAGGCCCCTCCGCGGCATCCTGCCGACCCCACCCCCGCCCTAGAAGCTGCCTTCCCACTCACAGACCCGCTGCCCTCCGCCACCTCCCTGGGGATGACAGCCGGGCCGCGCACGCTCAAGCCTCTGGATTTAGACACATCTCCAACCACGGGCTCAGTGGGGCGGCAAGACGAGGAGAGCCTTCCTCCTAGCTCTGAGGCTCCTCCAGCCTGCACCCCTGCCCCTGCCCGAACCCCACCGGTGTGGCCCTCCTCTTCTAGCTCAGGACCTCCCCTCGCTTTCGTGCTAAGTTGTCAAACACGTGGAACTTGGGGCTTGCTTTCCACCGCCGTCCCCTCCAGCTAAGGACCTTGGTAACGTTTCTGTCCGGACAGAGACGCCAGGGAGGCTGGCCGCTGCCAGAGGGCAGCACTGAGCCACACGGGATGCCTCCAACTGGCCCGTTTTAAAGCCTTTGAAACGATTACACGGGCCCATCGGTCTCAAAGAAAAATTAGACATTACACGTAGTAGGTCATCAAACCCTGCAAATTCGCATTAGTACCTGGACGACAGACGTTTCGAACGAATATTTACATCTCTCGCGTGCAAGGGGGCACATTCTTCAAGAAACGCAAGGTATTCGTACCGTTCTGACACGTGTGTTTGTTCTTTCTCCTTTTTACTAGTCTCCTTCACGGATGCTTCCAGAATGAGCATAGTCGTTTCACGCGGCTGTTTCTTTAAATCCTAGTAGGGACAGGACAGGCGTTTCGCTCCGTGTAGGGATTGCTCGGAGCGGTGTCCTCCTGGCACTGAGCTCCAGACCTGAGCCCGCGATGCATTTACTGAGGACCTCCTTTGGGATCTCTATTTGAGGGTTCCCCCCCCCCCTTTATCTTTTCTCGGTAGTAAACTGTGTGCACAACGCAAAATTTACCGTTGTCACCATACAGGTCAGTGGCATTGAGCACACCCACATTGGTTTATAAACCCCGCCCCCCGTCTCCGTCTTCCCAAACTGAAACACGAAGTCCCCACCCCTGGCGCCCACCCTGCTACGTTCTGTCTGTATGAACCTGACCACATCAGGGGCCTCCAGCCAGTGGAATCCTACGGTATTTGTCGGTATTTGTCGTTTGCGGACGGGAGTCACGTCCCCCAGGCACATCCGGGTTGCAGCAGGTGTCAGGATGTCTTTCCTGCTGAAGCCTCAATAATCCATCATATGGAGAGGCCACCTTTGTCCGTTTGTTGGCCGACGGACACTTGGGTTGCTTCTGCCCGCGTGGGCGCTGTGAGCGTGGCTACTCCCCGCCCAAGGTTTTGGGTCCCCTTCTACAGACCGCGCACGTTGCTTACAAAGCTGATCCCCGGTTGTCCCCTCCCGGGTGGTTGTGGGGGACGCCTCCAAGCAAACGTCCCCGTGACCGACCCTCGGCGTGTTCTCCTTGCGTCCAGGTTGACCTGGGTGCACAGTACATAAAGTCAGCTGTGAAGAATGTCCCCTCGGTGTTCCTGATGACAGACTCCCAGGTGGCCGAAGAGCAGTTTCTGGTGCTGATCAACGACCTGCTCGCCTCGGGGGAGATACCGGGGCTGTTTACGGACGACGAGTTGGAGAACATCATCTCCTCTATGCGACCCCAAGTGAAGTCCCTCGGCATGAACGACACTCGGGAAACATGCTGGAAATTCTTCATTGACAAAGTGCGCAGGCAGCTTAAGGTGGGAGCTCGCGTCTTCGCGGCATCCCGGGGGGCCCGGCGCGGGGCTCAGGTCCTTTCCTCCGTGCGGAGTCGGGTGGGGGGTGGAGGGGCTGCTCCCCCTTCGCACGAGGAAGGCCCATCGGAGAGGACGGTGGGGCTGCGTGGTGGACGTGAGCCGACGGAGGTGTCTCGTGGCCAAGAGAAGCGTTTTCTACCCCCCCCCCCGACACACACACGGGTGTAAATAGATGAGGAAGTAGGCCTTAACCTTCAACGTTCTTTCTTAGGGAAACTGGGCTGAACTACCCCACTGGACTGAGGGCACTTTGGGTCCTTTTCTCCCTTCTGTCAGCATCCAGAAGGGGCAGCTGCCCCCCTGACCCAGATGGTGCTGCCCTCTGGGAGGGTTCAGCCCAGTAGCTCTTCTAGAACCTGCTGGGTTACACAGTCTGACCAGTAGACATGGTCTGGGGGCTGAAGGAGCCCCTGATGGATACTCCCCGTGCCCCGCCCGGCTTTTCTCCGGTCGAACGGCCACTTCCAGTGAGCCAGCCCAGGATCCCCGTGGAAGGAGAACGAGGAGGGGCCCGCAGGGCTGAGGCTTTTCCCAGTCCAGCCAAAGGGACCCCAGGGCCTGTTTGCATAGCACCTATGAACAGCTGGGGTCCCAGGGAGTCCCAACTGTCTGGGAATTAGCCACCTTCTCGGAGGCCTGGAGGAGGCCCGCCCTGTCCTTGGGCCTTATCTGCCCGGCCTGGATGCGCATTCCCCACTCTGTCCTTCATCCGGCCTTTCTCTCCCCCACTTTGTGGTGGCCGTGACAGAGGGCCTTGCCTGCACACTTCTCCATCCCTCACGAGAGGCGTGAAGTCAGTGGAGCATTTATCGGTTGTGACGCAAACCCGGAACCCCGAGTGCTCTCTGCGGACACCCGAAACGGACGACCCAGAGAGCTTTCCTTCCGAAGGAGCTTTCTGCCGGACTGGCAGGCTCTGGCCTCAGCAGCACCGTGACCAATGAGCTGTCCCTCTGTGTCCTGCATCTAGGTGATCCTGTGTTTCTCTCCCGTGGGCTCCGTCCTGCGTGTGCGGGCAAGAAAATTCCCCGCCATTGTCAACTGCACGGCCATCAACTGGTTCCACGAGTGGCCAGAAGATGCCCTGGTGTCCGTGAGTGCACGCTTCCTCGAGGAGACGGAGGGCATTCAGGTGAGTCACTGGGCACGGCCCCCTCTGCCGCCCCCTGTACTGGGGCTCACAGAGCCAGGAGGGTCTGCCGCGTGGGACAGGGGGACCCCACGCACTCTGCCTCCAGGCAAGTAAGGACTCACCTTGGTGCAAAATTTAAGAGAAGGGAGGGAGTAACTTCAAGCAGTCAAGATCGGTGATGTCTTAATGCAGTACTGTTAACCATCCAAATTGATGCCGAATAATTCACAACGAACGAATATCAAAATTGATCAAAATCGCAAACGATGATAAGTTTCTGGTTGTTGTTTTTCACGTCCTGCATTGCTGTGCCCCCAGACTCTCGTTTCTGCCAGCTTGGAGTACCCTCCCCTGAGGCCACGGCCCCACGGGGCTGGGGCAGGAGGGTTGACACTGGGGTACAAACAGACTGAGCAGATCAGGCTTTAAACGTAGTGCCTGATCAGGGCTGCCTGGGGAGCCCGTGTTTTACTTGGTAAGCGTGCACAGAGGCCCACACTTACTCTGGTCTCGGGCTCCGGCACAGCCCTGCCCGGGGCTGCCCCGTCCCCTGTGCCCTGGCCCTTCTCCTCTACAGGCCAGGACGGCTGTGATGGGGAAGTCAGTCTGCTTGTCTTTTGCAGGCCGTTTCTTTAATCGAAAGACGGTGCCCACGTTCACTGTTTGAGCTAACTGCTGGCCTAGAAATGGCCATTAAACCCTGACCCAGCCGGTGGGGGAAACGAGGAGCCCTAGAATAAGTCACACTTGGTTATCATGTTTTGCTTTATTTTGGACACATATTCAGTTACTAAGTACTGAACCTGAAATTAACCGTGGGCCTGGTGGGAAAGGTGGGTAAAATCTGCTGGTCATTGCTAGAGCACCTACTCTGGGATGGGCCCTTCCCACACTTTGCTCGGGGCACAGATGTGGGGTTTCCAGGCCCCCCCCCAAGATCGGGGAAAGGCCCCCACGGCTGGCACCAGCGAGGGCCGCAGGGCAGATGGCTGAAGCAGCAGGTGTGAGGGGGAACACGTTTCCAAATTACCTTGAATCACGGCTGGTATGGCTTGGACCATTCCTGGGACCAGGCGCCCAGGCAGATGGGGTGGACCGAGACGGTGGTGGCCGTGACCCTGCCGTGGGAAGCAGGACCCAGCGTAGGACCCTTCGCACAATAAATGCCTACTGGGTGGCCCAGGTCGCTCAAACATACCGTCGGGCCCTCCACTCTCCCAGGTATGGGCGGGCGTGGATCAGAGAGAGGTGATCACGGGAGTCAAGCCATGCTGCGTCCCTGGCACTGAGCCAGACCCTTGCTGGTACAATGTCACCAAGCGCCCACGACGGCCTGCACAGGCAATGCTGTCTTGACGGCCCCCACTCCTCCCGGGGCTCCTCCAGGGCCCCCACCGGAGTGGGGTCGCTCCCGCCAGGGGACAGGGAACCAACGGCCCATCTTGCCTTTGCAGGGAGATGTCAAGGCTTCCATCAGTCTCTTCATAGCCTACGTGCACACAACGGTCAACGAGATGTCCAGGCTGTACCTGGCCACCGAGAGGCGTTACAACTACACCACCCCCAAAACCTTCCTGGAGCAGATCAAACTGTACCAGAACCTGCTGGCCAGGAAGAGAATGGAGCTGGTGGCCAAGATCGAGAGGCTGGAGAACGGCCTGATGAAACTGCAGAGCACAGCGTCCCAGGTAGGGAAGAACCTTCCCCCGAGTCGGAGGAACGGGATTCCCGCCTTAGAGAAACGTCCATTCTCACGCCAGAAAGGACGCGTGGGTTTTAATATTTAAAAAAAAACGAAAAAACGAAAACGGGTTCAAAATGCTTTCGCAGTGCTGACGTTAGGTTGGGTGCTTCGCGTCGGCCGAGCCGGGCGGGATTCGTGCGTCCAGTCTGGTGCGTCCGTGACGTGCCCGTTCCAGGACGCCCTGCACTGAGGCCACCCTATCACCTACTGCCGCCCCGCGCCCCCTCCCGCTCTGTGTCGTGGCCCCGGGGCCCAAGCTCACGCGTCTCTTGGCGTCTCCTCCCCGAGGTGGATGACTTAAAAGCCAAGCTGGCGATTCAGGAGGCTGAGCTCAAGCAGAAAAACGAGAATGCCGACAAGCTGATCCAGGTGGTGGGTGTGGAAACCGAGAAGGTCAGCAAAGAGAAAGCCATTGCGGACGAGGAGGAGGCCAAGGTGGAGGTCATCAACAAGGTGTGCAGACACGCGGGGCCTCCGTGGGCTGTGGCTCATGGCTATGCCAGGCCAGGCCTCCCCTGAGTGGTCAGTATCTGCCATGGGCCCAGGCAAAGGCCGGGAGGGCTCCCAGACCTGCAGGAAGCCCCCTGAGGGGCCATCTCTCCCAGCTCAGAGGAGGGCCGTCTCCTCTTGGAGCCGTGCCGTCTGTCCCCAGGCCACCTTGGTGGCATTTCCAGGACCTGGTAAGAGACGCAGGTTCTCGGGCCCCGGCCCAGCTCTGCTGAATCAGGTCTGCATTTTAACAAGATGCCAGGGACCTGTGAGCACATTAAGGTTTGAGAAGCGCCCCGCCCTTGGATGGGGGCCCCGGTCCTCAGACCCTGTGCCAGGAGCTCCCTCCAGAGGTGCCGAGGTCACTGGGCCGGGCGGGGCGGCAGGAGCTGCAGAACCACGACCCTCTGAGGCTCAGGGTGGTCAGCAACGTGCCCGGGGGTCTCGAAACTAGGGAGTGGCAGTCAGGACCCACATCCACACCCCAAACTCTGTGACCTGCCCGTCTGATACCACGTGTGGCTCTTAATGTCCAGGCACCCACCACTCTCCAAACCCGGGGTCAGGGGCGCTCCCAGGGGGAGGAAGCCCCGGGTGGCGCCCCCGGGTTAGCCCGCCCAGGCAGCGCCTTCACCCCAAGAGACCTGGGCCACGAGGAGCCCCCGCCACTGGCTCTGAGGCCTTACTGTCTCTTAGTGCCAGTGTGTGATTTCTCCAAAATGGAACAGTTCGGAGGTCTGGCTCGCCCTCCCCGTAAGGAAGTGAGAACGTGTTCACGCACCTGTGCGGAGTTCGCTCCTCGGATCGGGAAGAACCCCTCCGAGTCTCTGGGTGCCGAGCACAGAGACCAGTAGCCGCGTGGTGTCCATCAGGAAGGAGCCAGTAGGGCTGGGGGCTTTGCTGGGTGCAGAGGACGAGGACAGAAAGGAGAGGGTCTGTCTGCAAGGCACCCCGTGGAGAGTGCATCCTGCCCCCGACTTTAAGAACACCATGGGGCACGACCACAGGAACGGGCGTGGAAGTTGCTGGCTGGGCAGGCTGCCCCGGGGATAGCACCCGGGCCCTCCTCCCCGGAGCACCCTCGCGGGGGCCATTTCTGGATGCGGGGGCTGGAGAGGGGCGGGTGCCGGACATTAACCGCTGTCACTCCCGGAAGCGGGGGCCATTCCAGAACCCCAAGTCCGCCACCCCCATGGCTCATCGCCACCTGTTGAGGGGCAGGGGCAGAGGGGCGGAGAGGAGAAAGGCGGGCTCCAGGCGGTGACCAGTGACCTCCCGGGCATGAAGGGGAGCACGGGGCACAGCACCCTCCTCACTTCCGTCCGTGCTCTCGCTGCTGCCCAGGGCTACACACACACACCCACACACACACTCTCACACGCAGCCGCCACCAATCCCTGCGCTGATCTTTCCCGCGTGGCTTCCTTCCAGAATGTCACAGAGAAACAAAAGGCATGTGAAACGGACCTGGCCAAGGCGGAGCCGGCCCTGCTGGCCACGCAGGAAGCGCTCGACACGCTGAATAAGGTGCGGGAAGGGAAGGAGCAAGAAACGGACCGGCCAGAGTGGAGGAGAAAGCCGTGGTGTGTGTGTGTGCAAGCGGCCGCAGGCTTGTGGAAGCTTCCCAGGGTGGTCCCGGGGCCTGCGGGCCCCTTTCAGGTGCTCCCCATCTGTCATTTTCAGAACAACCTGACCGAGCTGAAGTCCTTCGGGTCACCCCCGGACGCCGTGGTCAACGTCACGGCCGCCGTCATGATCCTGACCGCGCCGGGGGGCAAGATCCCCAAGGACAAGAGCTGGAAAGCGGCCAAAATCATGATGGGCAAAGTGGACACGTTCCTGGACTCCCTGAAGAAGTTTGACAAGGAGCACATCCCCGAGGCCTGCCTGAAGGCGTTTAAGTGAGTCAGGCTCGGCCGCGCCGCCCAGCTCAGCACAGTGGTGCCAGGGTCCCCCGGGTCCCCTCCCGCCGGCCCCGGCCAGAGACCCGTTCCCAGGGGAAGGCTGTGCCGGCCGGGGTGGGGCAGGGCCTCAGGCCGTGTGCAGCAAGGTGGGCCCCCGGAGCTGGCGGGGGGCGGCCTGGGGAAACGTGGCCGCACGCGGGTCCTGGGGCACCTCAGCACCCTCTTCCTTCCCCACCGGAAGGAGTCAGTGCAGGCGGAAAGGCCCGTGGCTCAAAATCCACAACAGCGCATGGGAGGGTCTAACAACCCGTCACACAGCCCACAGGACCACGAGAAACGCCACCAGGGCCCCTAGAGGCGAGAGCAGTTGCACACATACGCACGCACGCACACACGCGTGCCGTGTGCATCCGCTGACTCGGGCCCCGTCGTGCGTGCTTTCTGCTTCCCGCTGCTGTCACCGTAAATGCGCCACACCTGGAGGGGCAGACCCGGCGGGCTGGCCGTGTTGCTGAGGGGCGGGCGGGGGGAGCAAACCAAGTGCCGCCAAGGGGCCTCCACCACCGGGAGGTGGACGCGCGCTCAGCCTCCTCGCGGGCGCCGGTTCCCCCACGGTCGAGACGCCTGTGTGTGCGCAGAGATCGCGGGGCTCCTGGCGCTGACCGGAGAACACGTTTTCTTGCCGGTTCATCGGGCTCTCCTCTAACCGCCGGACGGCCTTGGCGGCAGGCAGAGTGTAATTTCCCTAACTGGTCCCAAACCGCGGAAGATTCAGGCCGTCTCCGTTCTGCCAGCTCCCCGACGGCCGCGGCCCCCGACGGGTGTCTAAACCCGTAAACCTGTCGCAACGTCAACCTAGAGGAAACACGAAGTAAACCGAGGGCGGGGATGGCCGGCCGTACTCCCGGCCGACGTCCAAATTGCTCGTCGGTTCTATTTTGAATTAACCCATTCGAGAGTCCTTCTGCAGGGAGTTCAGTCTGTTACGCTTAACGACGTCACTGTCGCTTTTTAAAATACCGGTTTCCAGAAGGGTCTAAAGTGCCTCTGTGCCCCCTCACACCCCAAACCACTTTTTTCTTCTTCTTGAAGACCCTTCCTACCACGCGCCCCCCCAAAAAAAAAAACCGATTCACCGTGCTCCCCGGTAATTGCCTGTGCTCCGCGGTCAGCGGCCAGCTGAGGGCCGGAGGGACAGACGCGGGGGAGGCCTGAGGCCTGCAGAGCCCACACCTGCTCCCCCTCCAGGCCCTACCAAGGCAACCCGACCTTCGACCCCGAGTTCATCCGCTCCAAGTCCACGGCCGCCGCGGGCCTGTGCTCCTGGTGCATCAACATCGTGCGCTTCTACGAGGTGTATTGTGACGTGGCCCCCAAGAGGCAGGCCCTGGAGGAGGCGAATGCCGAGCTGGCGGAGGCGCAGGAGAAGCTGTCACGGATCAAAAACAAGATTGCCGTGAGCGCCGGTTCACACGGCACCTGCAGCCCCGGGGGCGGGGCGGGGCGGGGCGGCGGGGGGGAGCACCGGAGCCAGGCGCTCACCCTGCCCATCACTACCCCACAGAGGAGGGGTGGGCGCGGCGGCCGCCAGGTACTCAGCACCGTGAATAACCCCCGCAGCCGCAGGGACCAGATGCCCGCACTCCTCGCTCCTCGGGCCCAGCCGGCACGGGAGGCCCCGCTCGGCGCTCACTGCTCACGGCCCCGCTGCGCTCGCTCCCGAGGATGCTGGGACGCCCAGCACGGCCCCACTTGAGGGCCTCTCTCCGTCTGTTTTCCCAGGAACTCAATGCCAACCTGAGCAACCTAACGTCGGCCTTCGAAAAGGCGACAGCGGAGAAGATCAAGTGCCAGCAAGAGGCAGATGCCACCAACAGGGTGATCTCGCTGGCCAACAGGTAGCTCTCTCGGCCCCGCGGGTGCCCCTCCTGTTTTCAGGTGCCCTGAAGGGTCGGGCGGCTTTTGGAGGGGGAGGAACAGCCCCAGGCGCAGGCAGCAATGTCCCTGCTTGTGCTAAGTCACGAGTACAGACCCCCTGACGGACTACTGGCCAGTGTCCCCACCTCCCGGAGCCGGTAGCCCTCCACGACGCACCCCTACGCATCCCGTGACCTCAGGCAGGGGGGGAACCCCGCATAACCCAGACCTACCCCGACCTGCTTGGGATGCGGCGTCCACAGACCCCACCCCACCCCCACCCCCAGGGCAGATCCCCCTTGCTCCCACTCTTACCGCCCGTGGTGTGGGCGCCGGCTTCCGGGGCTTCCAGAGCAGGGCTGTCCAAAGGGACTGGGGCCACACCCATCATTTTATGTGTTCTGGTTGCCACCTTAGCAGAGGACAGAGAGGAAACGGACTTCGATAATGCATTTTACAGAACCCCAAATTTGATCATTCCAACGTGTGATCAGTTGTGATCACATGTGATCGTTAAGAATGACCGGTGAGACCACTGATGCACGTTCGCCCCCCGGGCCCTTAAAACCCACACACACACACACACACACGTCAATTCAGACCGGCCACGCGGGTGTGGGCTGGCCACATGTGCCGGCGGCTGCCCCCGTAGACAGCAAGACTTCAGGGCTTTGTCTTTGGATTTCTGAAAGCGACGCCCAGAGCCTGGCACAGAGCTGCCGGAGGGGTCGGTCCTAGTGCATGGCTTCTGGTGGTACTTTCTCTGCCCCGGAGGGGGCCGGCAGCCCACTGTAGCTGTGGTCAGTGAGACACGGGGACCCCGGGAGACCCCCAGGCTGCACGGCCCTAGCCTCCAGCAGGGTGCAGACTGGACCACGCCTGCCAAAAAAAACCAAAGCGCCTCCCTGGGAGGCAAGGGCCCCTCGGGTGATGCTAAGGACGGGCCTCGGTGGGCCTGCGCTTTCAACAAATATTTCAGTGCTCTCAGGCTTGTGGGGTCACATCTAGGGTCAAGGACCAGTTCTCAGGCCGGTGGCCCGTGACACATGATGCGTCCCCTGCAGTCCCCGCTCCACGTGGGCCAGCTGCCCTCTGGATGCCACACTGTCCTGTGGCCGCCGTGGCCACTCCACCTCTACCAGGACCTGTCACTTGCCAAGCCCGCGCTCGGCGGTGACCGGGCTGCAGCTTTATATAGCACGTGGGTGAAACATTCAAATAACGTCAGCGGAGCAATGACATCAACGCAGAATTCGGTCCCCAGGTGCCTCCAGGAAGCATTAGTTTTGCTTCCCTGAAGCAGTCCTTCCCCCAAACGTCCCCCAACGCATTTCCACTGCCGAAGCTCCAAGCCAAGGAAGGATAGGAAACGCCCAAGCCTCACGGCATTAGAGGCGGAGGCCGCCTTCCGGTCTTTCCCTTGGCCCCCACTGACCTCGTGTTTCCATTCAGGCTGGTAGGGGGATTGGCATCGGAAAACATCCGCTGGGCTGAGTCGGTGAAGAACTTCAAAAGCCAGGGGGTCACCCTGTGTGGGGACGTCCTGCTGATTTCCGCCTTCGTCTCCTACATGGGCTACTTCACCAAGAAATACCGCAACGAGCTGATGGAGAGATTTTGGATCCCTTATATAAATAAGTTAAAGGTAAGAGGTTGGGTTGCGTTCATGGCTCAGGAAACTTGGGGAGGCCCCTGGCAGGGCAGACCCAGCCAAATGCCACACTCACGGACGCTCTGGCCATTGCGGGTTTCAACTGTGGCCCAGAGACTCCTGGGTGACTCAGCTGGTTGAGTGGTTGAGCATCTGACTCTTGGTTTCAGCCGCAGGTCACGATCCCAGGGTCGTGGGACTGAGCCCCGTGTCAGGCTCTGCCACGAGTGTGGAGCCTGCCCGGGACTCTCTCTCTCTCGCTCTCTGCCCCTGCCGGCTTACTCACACGTGCACCTGCTGGTGCCCTCGCTCTAAAATAAATAAATCGTGGCCCAGCGTGCTGCTGCCCTTCTTGGCGGGTTCCCAGGGGCTCTGTCAGCCGCTTGGCTGTCTTCCAGACGACACGGCTCGTCCGTGGTCTAACCACAGACCTACCGTGTCACTTGGAGAGCTGTTTCCCGCGGGGCAGTAAGGCCACACCACCTCTTCTGAGGACTAGTGCTGCCCCCTGGCAGGTCCCCATCCCGATCACGGAAGGTCTGGACCCCTTGAGCCTACTGACCGATGACGCGGACGTGGCCACTTGGAACAACCAGGGTCTCCCCAGTGACCGCATGTCCACTGAGAATGCCACCATCCTGTGCAACACTGAGCGCTGGCCCCTCATCGTGGACGCCCAGCTGCAAGGAATCAAGTGGATCAAAAACAAATACGGCCGCGAACTGAAAGCCATCCGCCTGGGACAGAAGAGGTGCGCGATGGTGGCAGGCAGGAGCCGGAGGGGCGGGGGCGGGGGGCGGGCTCTAAGCGTAGCCACGGGCCGCTGGGCCCCTGTGTGTGGAAAGTCACTTGGGGTGTTTCGTCCTGGTTAAACGGATGGGTGATCTTGAAACACAGATGCTGGCCTGCAGGTGGGTTTGTTTTCCCACATTTGGCCTTGGGGAACAGCGGCAAGAGCGAAGAACCAAACTCGGGGTCTCCTCTCTTCCCCCCAGTACCCGCCGCAGCTGCGGGCAGGAAGCGCTCACCTGGGCTCCAGCCCGGGCTGCGTCCCGCCCGGCCGTGTGCTGGCCAAGAGGCTTCCGGCTGGTCATTTTCTCATTTCTTATCTCCAGTGGGGCGGGCTTCCTTGCTACAGACGGTCACTAAGGCCACCCCGTGCGCCTTCCTGGAGCACAGGGGACGTGGAGCCACACACAGAAGTGAGAACAGAGCTGTGCTCCCATAGGCCCGGAGGGGAGCGCCCCTCGGGGAAGGCGGGTCGCACAGGGCATGCACTGCCGGCCCCTCGGCCGCTCGTCTTTAGGTGCCTTCTTGCTCTGACAGCGGTCCCTGGGGCACCCAGCGGTGCCGTCACTGAGCCCCCCGCATTAAATGCCCCCCGTGTCGTCCCGCAGCTACCTGGACATCATCGAGCAGGCCATTTCCGAAGGGCACACCTTGCTCATTGAGAACATTGGCGAAACCGTGGACCCCGTGCTGGACCCGCTGCTGGGCAGGAATACCATTAAAAAGGGAAAGTGAGTTCCCGGTTCCATCCGTGCCGACGCCCTCAGTGGCCAGGTGCGGCCTCTGCGTGGAGAAAGCGTGGGGAATCCTGCCTTCCTGGTGGGCAGCCGGGTCAACAAAGTGCTGGTCCCCAGGGAGAGACTGGCAGGTGCAGGACAGCATCCCGGCCAGGAACACGGACACCAACACCTGCCGGAGGCCCCCTGCCAGCAGCGGTCCTCAGTGGCCACACTTCTTCCATTTTTACTCATCGTACAAACCATGAGCCTGCAGTAGCTTTTTTTTTTTTTTTTTAATTCAGGTGAAATCTACCCAACATAAAATTAGCCATTTTATTTTTATTTTATATTTATTTATTTATTAATCTTTATTTTTGAGAGCGAGAGAGATGGAGTGCCAGTGGGGCAGGAACAGGGAGAGGGAGACACAGAATCCGAAGCAGGCTCCGGGCTCTGAGCTGTCAGCACAGAGCCCGACGCGGGGCTCGAACCCACGGACCATGAGATCGTGACCTGAGCCAAAGTCGGATGCTTATCTGACTGAACCACCCAGGCGCCCCCCAAATTAGCCATTTTAAAGTGAACGATTCAGTGGCACTGAGTGCGTTCACAGTGTTTTGCAAGCATCACCCCTGTCTGGTTCCAGAACACTTGCATCCCTCCAGATGGAGACCCCGTACTCACGAAGCAGTCACTCCCTACTCCCCCCCCACCGGCCAGGCCCTGGTGCCCACCACTGTGCCCTCCAGCTCCGTGGATTTCACATAAAGGGAGTCCTGTGGCGTGGCTCTTTTGGGTCTGGCCGCTTTCCCTGAGCTGTGTCTTTAAGGCTCGTCTGTTCAGTGGTGTGTCAGGACCTCATCGTTCTTACTGCTGAGTAACCGCCCACAGTGTGGCTGTGCCTCATTCGGTTCCTCCATTCACTGGTTGATGCACTGAGCTGGTATCACTTTTCTAATATAAAAAATATTAGGGGTGCCTGGGTGGCTCAGTCGGTGTTTCTCTCTCTCTCTCAAAAATAAACATTAAAAAAATTTTAATTAAGTCAACTTTGAAAAGGTAAACGTCAAAGGTGTTAGGGGCCACCCTTCAATGCAGGGGTGCGTGCAGAAGCCCGGAACAGAGGTAACAAACAAATATGCTGATGTCCTAGCCTCTGAAAAGAGCTTGGTATGAGCGGTGATACCCGAGAGTTGAAGTTAGAAGCCTCCAAAGCAGTGAGCTCAACCAGAAAGAAGGGGAGCAGAGAGAAGAGGTCCCCCCACAGCGGATCAGCAGACCAGGTTCTGGCCCTGGCTGTTCTCAGACTCCCCCCACCCCCGGGGGAGCTTCCAGAACGTAATGGTGTTCTGAATTGGGACGTCAGCGTCCTTCTGGTGTTCGTGGCTCTGGGGTGGGGCCCAGGCGGAGTAGTTCTGTGCCAGCTCCCGGGTGAGTACAAAGTGTCGCTAGAGTTGACCAAGCCCCGCGATCCCCGCTATAAAGATCGGCACAAACCAGCCGGAGAGAGAGCAGGTGCACCTTCTAGAAGGTCCTGACCACAGGCCAGAGAGAAAGACTGGAACGAGCAGAGACACAGCCCTTTCCTGGTGACCCGAGGAGGGTTGGTGGTGGCAGTGGGGCCCGGGGCAAGGGGGCCGCCAGGCTGCTATGGGAGGTGGTCTCTGTGGGTAATACCGCAGCTCTAACCTGCCTCCCCTAACGGCCAGGTTCATTAAGATCGGCGACAAGGAGGTGGAGTATCACCCCAAGTTCCGCCTCATCCTGCACACCAAGTACTTCAACCCGCACTACAAGCCCGAGGTGCAAGCCCAGTGCACCCTCATCAACTTCCTGGTCACCAGGGACGGGCTCGAGGACCAACTCCTGGCTGCCGTGGTGGCCAAGGAGCGCCCGGATCTCGAGCAGCTGAAGGTACCGGGGCCTGACGTCAGCCCCACGTGGCTCGGGGCGGGCTGTTCAGTCACAGCGAGGTTCCCTGACCCAGCAGCGGCCACCCCAAAGCATCCCAGCCTGTCGCACCGATGGCATCAGGTGCACCAGAACGAGCCGCTCTTCCTCCCCGGCGGCCTCCCAAACCGAATTCCAGACCAGACGACTAATTCACTGACGGCAGAGGAGCCTCAGCAGTGCCCAGACGGCCGCATGTGCCAAACCGCTGCCCCACCAGCATGGCCTTTGTGGCCGCCCCCTGTGCGTGGTCAGAGCGGGCTCAGAGCGGTCCCAGGCCCTGCTCCCTGGCCACACACGGCTGCCCAGGACAGGTTCAGGCTTCTCCCGTCCGTGCTGGGGCCTCAGCTGAGCGGTGGGGGCAGCGCCGGCCGCTGCCTGAGCCCGCCCCCCAGCCCCGCGGTCTGTCCCTCCTGCAGGCCAACCTCACCAAGTCTCAAAATGAATTCAAGATTGTTCTGAAAGAGCTGGAAGATTCCCTGCTGGCCCGTCTGTCGGCGGCGTCGGGGAACTTCCTGGGGGACACAGCCCTAGTGGAGAATCTGGAGACCACCAAGCACACAGCCAGCGAGATCGAGGAGAAGGTGAGCGCGCACGGCCGCCTCCGTGGGGGGCCGCCTCCCCCGGTCACTGAAAAGAGAAGCCACAGTCCCATGTGTGCCCCGGGGCCCAAGGCAGGGAACAGCATGCCAGCTGCCGGCCGAGGGTCACCCCCAGGCAGGGGGCGGACCCACTGCCCTCTGGCGCTATCCACCTGCTCGTCCCACTCGAGCCCCATTTTTTTTTGAGGTACAAGAGGCAAAAATCACAGAAGCTAAAATCAACGAGGCCAGAGAGAACTACCGGCCAGCCGCAGAGAGGGCGTCCCTGCTGTACTTCATCCTCAACGACCTCAACAAGATCAACCCCATCTATCAGTTCTCGCTCAAGGTGTGGGTGCGGCCAGGCTCCGGGGCGGGGGGCCTGGAGTCCACAGAACCCCCAGCCGTCAGGACAGTCGGGGTCCAGGCTGCAGACGGGTGGGAAGAGGGAGCTGGGGCACGGGATCTGTTCCAGGCCGGCACCCCGGGGAGGGGCTCCTCTCCCGGTGCCCCAGACCCCCACCCGCCGCGGAAATAAACTGGAGCCCCCACAGGAAGCACGGGGTGACCTCCAGCCCCATGAGCCTGTATGCACCCCTTCCCCAGGCCTTCAACATGGTGTTTGAGAAAGCCATCCAGAAGACCGCCCCGGCCGAGGAGGTCAAGCAGCGAGTGATCAACCTGACGGACGAGATCACCTACTCTGTCTACATGTACACGGCCCGCGGGCTCTTCGAACGGGACAAACTCATCTTCCTGGCCCAGGTGGCCTTCCAGGCAAGTCTGGCCTCCCTTCTCGGAGTGTGGTCCGCAATGCAGATTCCCGGGTGATGGCGTTCGTTGGAGTCATCGAATGATGCTGGGGGACCTGCTTGGGGTTCTGTTGACACGGGGCACGGTTGTAGGTGGCAACCACTGGAGGGGAGGTCCGTTAAAGAGAATTCTACAAAGACCCATCATTCTCACCGCATTTACGTTAATGCCGAGCAAGCAGTCCTGCGCCAGCGGGCGGATAACCACCGTGGACGCCGAACGCTATCTCTTAAGGAAGTAAAGATACTGACGGATAAATAGTTCTCCTGTTCATACAGACAGACCTGCTGAAATTGACCAAACAGCCATTAAATTCATTGTTCCATTAAATCGATCAAACAGCCCCTCCACCCTCTGGTTCACGGTCTCGTGGGTGTGGCAGAAAACACGAATTTCTAGATAGCTTCTGGAAGTTTGCTTCCCTTCCAAACTCAAACTATGAGTCAGGGTCCAGGTCGAAGAGGTTTTCCTTCACCTGCATGAGTTCCTGAGCGGCAGGCCCGGCGTGCGCTTTCTCCCCGCCGAGGGGGCAGCAGGATACTTGATGCACGCCCTAAATTTCCAAAGGAGTTTCTCTTCTGACCAAGAGACAGAAAGAAAAAGAGAGAGAGGGTCTGACTCGGGTGAAACTCTGCTCCGTGGCGTCGGAGAGGAGCTGCGCGGCCGTCCGTCTGTGGCGCTGTGGTGACCGTGGCCCCAGCTCCCCGGGGAGATGGACAGAGTGGGCCGAGCCACCTCTCAAGGGCCGAGACCCGGCCTGCTGGGCGCCCACAGAGCTGGTGGGCACGCGTGACAAGGCGACACGGACTAGGACCCAGAAAATTCCCCATCCGAAACGTATGTGTATATGTACCAGAGACGTACGTGTCCCAAAGAACTGACTTGTATACGAACACAGCAGCTCTGCTGATAATCGCCACGAGGTGGATGTGGCCCAAACGTCCATCAGAGGATGAGTGGATAAACCACACGTGGTCTCTCCACACGACGGAACATCATTTGGCTACAACGTGGGTGAACCTGGAGGACAGTGAGAGAAGCTGACGGGAGCGGGCCACATCAGGATTCCACTGCACGGGCAGATCCAGACAGAGCATAGACCCTGGGGTCACCAGTGGCCCCAGCTGGGGGGGGGGGGTTGCTGTGCACAGGGTCAGGGGTTCCCTTTGAGAAGAAGAGAAAGCTCCGCTTCTAGATAGAGGTGATACAATTTTACGAAAATTTTACGCTTTAATAGGGGTAAGGCGGTACATTTTGTGTCCTGTGTATTTTACCACAATTTAAAAAATCAACAAGTCAAGGTGAAAAGAAAGTGTTGCCCGGACCCAGAGGGCAGGACGGGCCAGGGGTGTGAGCTCCTCGGCCTGCCCTGCGTCTGTCTGTACGTCTGTGACCGAGGTCCCAGGTGCTCCTGCCAGGGGCTGGCGGCCGCCCTGCCCTGCTGTTGTGGGATGACGTCTGAGCGGCCCCCGTGTCCCCCCAGGTCTTGTCCATGAAGAAAGAGCTGAATCCGGTAGAGCTGGATTTCCTCCTGCGGTTCCCTTTCAAGGCCGGGGCCCTGTCGCCGGTGGACTTCCTGCAGCACCAGGGATGGGGCGGCATCAAGGTGGGCTGCGGGCCCCAGCACTGCGTCCCCTCTCTGCCGCCCAGCCCCTGGGGCTCACGCTGGGGACGTTTACAAGGCGGACATTCAGCGAAACGGGGCGGGGGGCGGACCCCGGAGGAGGGGCCGGGGTGCAGAGGGCTACCTGCCGGCTCGCAGGAAACTCTACTTTCCTGTCTGAACCCGGCGGTCCTTACTACCCGCACACAGCCCTGCCTGCACCCCGCAGGCTGAGCCACGGGCGGGGCGGCCCCTCCACCACCAACCCCTACCTCCCGTTCTGGCCGAGTGCAAAGGGCCAAGGAAGCTCCTCCGATTCCGGGCACACGCACTCAGGGGCCCTGGGGGTCTCCGTTCACAAGACCTGAAGAATGGGGTCCCCTGCGGTGGGAGCGGCCCCAGTCCCACAGCCCTCTGGGGGGAGCGGGGGAGGAGGCCGGCCCCGGGTCATGCGCTCCGTGGTTCTATCCGGGGCCCACAGTGGAGCCAGCGGCTCCTTTTAGGGCCGAGCCAGGCGGCCCATCCTCTGCCAGCGCCGGGGAGCTGAAAGGCCATCTGCCCCCAGGCCCTGTCGGAGATGGATGAGTTCAAGAACCTGGACAGCGACATCGAAGGGTCCGCCAAGCGGTGGAAGAAGCTGGTGGAGTCAGAAGCCCCGGAGAAGGAGATCTTCCCCAAGGAGTGGAAGAACAAAACTGCGCTGCAAAAGCTCTGCGTGCTGAGGTGCATGCGGCCGGACCGCATGACCTACGCTGTCAGGTGGGCGTGGCGCCCGGGGCGGGGGAGGAGCTGCCTGTGGCCCCACCCTGTGGAGGGGTGGGAGGGACTGGGACCCCGCCCACCGGCGCTCCGCCCCCTCCTCCTGCTAGCCTGAGGCACAAGTGATGGGGAAACAGGACACCCCACCTGAGCCGTCAAGATTCTTCAAAGTGTGGGCGTTAATGGCTCTGGGGCCACACAGAGTCCTTTTAAGATGCAGTGGGAACCGTGGCAAAGCCATCAGCACCCCAGGACTTTGATGCCCTCACTGGCTAAATTGAAGCTCAATCTTTTCCTCAGTTTTGGCTCCTTTGCAGAGAGAACTGTTCCAATTTCGTGAATAATTTCTCTGCCCCCAAAACCTCTGCACGATTGGAAAATTAATCACCATGGCCTTTCGGCAAGCCATCCCATTCACACCCCTGCTGGGACTGTCCTCTCACAGAAAGGCTCCAGGAGCCACAACATCACAGAACACCTGCACCAATCCCCCACGGGTGACACCTGAGATGTGCCATCCACCCTCCCCTGGAGCGGAGAGGACTTCCCTCCTGCCCACCAGGGCGACCAGGGAGGACGGAGATGCCACCAGAAGGAGGGAGGACAGAGCAGACAAGGAACCAAGCTCAGTGTCTGTTCTCCGACATGACACATTACGGTGTCTCTGCCTTTTCTTTGTCCTAGCAGAGCCCAAAAGCAGCCAGATTCCCCAAATGGTGCCTGCGTCCCTAACAGAACTCCCCTCCAACCAAAGCAGCGGCCGGACTCTGCCACTGGCTGTTCACAGACATTTCTGTTTTGCTGTTTGCTGGGGGCTCACGGGCAGGGCAGGAAGGGGCCAGACAGAAACAAGAAATCCCCGTCACGTGCTGGAAGAAGTTGGAACAAAGTCTGGGAAAGGTCAGGGTGAAGGACGCACACCTGGCCAGCACAGCGGGCACACGGCCCCCTGGGGGAGCTGAGCATATTCGGGTGTCCCCGCCAGCTGCCTCCAGAGCACTGTGGTGAGTCACCACCTGCGCCCACTCTCCAACATGGCACGATACGGTGTCACGAAGGAAGGAACTCGGACCCCATGAGCGTCTGCACCTTGCAGGGGCCTGGGCGACCCCGAACACCAGGTGAACCCAAATCCCGCTGTGACGTTTCTGCAGTGTCCCTGGGTATAGAGAAGCAGTGTAGCTTAAAAGCAAGGGAATTCAAATCCACAGCGAGAAACAGCAGCACTCATCGAGGGCATACTGTGTGCCAGGCACCATTCAAAGCATGAGCTCACTCGGGGGCCCCCCCATGGCCCGAGGCTCACTGGCCCAGAGAGGGCGGCACCTGGGGGTGGGGGTGCCGGCAAACATCTCTCCCAACAAAGGCCCTGGTTTACGGCAGTTTCTGTGATGTGGCTTCTCCACTGTGGCTGTCTCAGCTGGGAGCGGGCTCCCGCAATCCTCTGCCAAGGACTCGGCGCCCAGAGTGGCGGAGCCCATCAGGAACCAGTGTGCGCCGTTCATCGTTAATTCACCAGCAGAGAATGACCGCGTGGCCTGGCCACATCATTAGTAACCGTGATTTAGTGACATTCCTGCCTACGTTCCAGAAGTCCTTCCTGGACAATGATCCTAGCACCCACGTTCCCAGCCGGTTCCAAAGGCCGGAATCGAGGACAACTGGAGGCCTTTGGAAGGCATGCCCCCCCCACCCCACCCCTCCTGGCCAGGAGCCAGCGTCAGTTTGGGAAACAGGCCAGAGCAGCGGGTGAACACTGTCAAAGTGTCCCTGGAAAGTCCTGAGCCTCTGAGATTCCCCACGGAGTCAGAGGGAAGGAGTCGGAGGGCGTGGGGTGGCCTCCAAGTGAGCAGGCCACCAAGAGGCCACCTGACGGTCCTCCAAGATGAGGACAGAGCGTCCAGATGGCCGGCTGCTTGAGAGCGAGCACCTCCTCTCCCACTGTTCTTTCGGACCGACTTGCTTCTTCCAAAGACACTGAATCCTAGCATTTCAGCTCCTGTGACTCACTGAGAATACAGTAAGCTCAGCCGTCGGTGATGGAGGGAGAGGGGCAGAGCGAGATCCAAAGGTCACCCCAAAGAACACTAGATCTCCTATGAGAGGGGCCTCGATGGACCCCAGACTTCTGAGGGTCAAGAAAGACAGTTTGGGACTTGGAACAAAGAAGTGCTTTTGTGAAGAGAGGTATTGATGTACATTCCTTTTTTTTTTTTCCCTGTGATTTTTCTGATGAAAAATCTGATGTTTTGTGGTCCTTGAAGTTCACCAAAATGGCTACAACGTGAACATCCTTCCTCCTCAACCCCTGGTCGGAGGACTGCCACGATGCAGAGCCCCATCTGTGTTCTCCTTCTTGCCGCCCTTGCTGGAGCAGAGAACTTGACCCGACCTCTTTCTTGGGGGCACAGAGGGCTCGAAGGACCCAGGGGCCTCCTGGCACCGGGGCGTGCTCACCTGTGATGCCCTGGGTTGTGGCCCCACTGGAGCTTGTGTCCCCACCCACCACCCCCCCTTCCAGGTGACCTGCGAGCCTCTGAAAACGGGGGCAGCGTGACACGGCCTCACCTGCTCACATGCAGGCCTCTCCAGGGAAGTGTGCCCTGCAGGGCCGGGCAGAGACAGGGGGTGCCAGCACCTGCTCCCCCTCCACACCCTCTCCCTGCAACGAGGAAAGCCCCCGCGAGGACTGCCTTCCGGCCGGGGACATCCTCTGCCTTAGAAAGCCTACTAAGAAATGGCCCTTCCCCCTGGGGTCACAGCCCACCCTGTCCCCCTCTGCCTTCGGGGCTGACCAGTGCGTCTCCCTCAGGAACTTCGTGGAAGAGAAGATGGGCAGCAAATTTGTGGAGGGCCGGAGTGTTGAGTTTTCCAAGTCCTACGAGGAGAGCAGCCCCTCCACGCCGATATTCTTCATCCTCTCCCCAGGTGTCGACCCCCTGAAAGATGTGGAAGCCCTGGGTGAGTGTGGCCGGCTGGGGGCCGGGGGGGGGGGGCGGTCACAGAAGGGGGCGGCCACATCATTGGTGGTCAGCAAATGCCCATCAAAACCACGGTGAGGTCTCATAGCTTCTGTCAAAGACCCAGAAAGTGATGGGCATCGGAGGGAGCGTGAAAACAGGTGTCCGAGCAGGTACTTCGTAGGGCTGTTGGCTCAGCCAAAAGGCAGATACAACCCAGCGTCCCTCAACTACTGAATGGCTAATCCCAACGTGGTAAATCCATTCAACGGGCTGGCGCTCAGCCACCAAAAGCAATAAAGTGCCAACACGCGCAACCCGCAAGGAGCTAGAAAACACTGCGCCGGTTGGAATCCAGGCCAGACACAGAGGCCCCATTTATGTGGTTCTGGTTATCTGAAACATCCGGGATAGGTAAATCCGTAGCGACAGACCGCTGATGTGGCAGCGGCGGGGGGAGCGGGGAGCGGTGGAGGGAGAGGAAGGGGAGGGGCGGGGGCATCATTCGGGGTGATGAAAACGTCCTGGAACCGGACGGATGGTTGCACAACATCGTGACTATTAAATGTCACCAGACTGTACGCTTTAAGATGGTTCTTAAATGGGTAAATTTGACGTTCTGAAGTGTGTTTTACCACAATACAAAACAGAGCAGGAAGCGTGTGGAATTCTCAGCTGGGTCGCGGAGCCTCAACCTTCGTCAGAGGCCCCCCATGCGTTTCCTCTCCTTTAGGGAAGAAACTGGGATTCACCATAGACAACGGGAAACTGCACAACGTGTCCCTGGGGCAGGGACAAGAGGTGGTGGCCGAGAATGCTCTGGATGTGGCGGCAGAGATGGGACACTGGGTCATTCTGCAGGTACGGAGGCGCTCCTCTGGTGCAGGGGCTCCCCACCCTGAGACGGCCGCGGGGACAGGCCCGAAGCCTCGAAAGAAAGCCAGTCATGGGGTTCGCGCCCACAACCGTGGGAGGGGGCAGGCGGCTCCCAGGACGCTGGTGTTAGGCCCGAGGACCCCGAAAGAGATGCTGTTCACAAAACACCCGAGTGGCCAACAGCACCCCTCCTCCTCATTTGGGGGAAGCAAAAGTGGCCTGGGGGCACTCTGTCCACACTTTGGGTAAACCCGGCTGGGCCCAGCAGCCTCCCCACCCCCTCTCCTGCACCTCAACCAGCACCTCTAGGCCTGCCCAGCTCCCACTGACCCCAGCGTGTGCTGACCTCAGTCTGCAGGGCCAGCCTGGTCCCACGTGGAGACCCCAGCTTCGGGCCATTCCTTTTTACCCAAACCTCTCAGGGGAGGGGTGGGGACCGTAGCGTCCGGCCTTGTGCCGGCGGGGGTGGGGGGTGGGGGCGGCCGGGAACGACTCACCGTGGGGCTGGGGGTCTTGAATTAACGGAGCACAAGAACGGACTCCCAGGCCTCAGCCGTGTAGCTGACATTCCCCAGCGCGCCCAGGGGAAGGGTGGACGGCGGGCACCACCCCCTGCCAGGGAACGCGGTCGCGGCGGAGAGGGGCGCTGTGGGGCGCTGAGCCCCAGTCTCGGCCGCAGAACATCCACCTCGTGGCGCGGTGGCTGAGCACACTGGACAAGAAAGTGGAGCGATACAGCACGGGCAGCCACGAGGACTACCGCGTGTTCATCAGCGCCGAGCCCGCCCCCAGCCCCGAGTCCCACATCATCCCCCAGGGCATCTTGGAGAACGCCATCAAGATCACCAACGAGCCGCCCACGGCATGCACGCCAATCTGCACAAGGCTCTGGACCTCTTCACTCAGGTGAGGCGCTTCCCTCTGGTGCGTCCCCGGCCCCCCGGCCCCCATGCAGCCCCAGCCTCTGGCCCCCACTGTGGGGGGAACTGTGGGGACGCCTCCGCACAGGTCCTCGGTGCAGCACGCCACGCCAGAGCACACACTCGCACCTTGCACCACAAAATCAACATGTCCGTGCAAAACTGAGTCGAATGTGCGATGCGTTCAAATTAGGGCTGTAAAAACCAGAAATGCGTATTTTTAACCACTTTCACGACCTGCGAGTCAGTGCAGGTAAATGCAGTGTGCGTCGTCACCTCAGGAAGGGGCCCTGCTCCTGGCGGTTTGCTCAGGGCTGCCGTGCCCCTCCCCCCCCGCCACCCCTCCCCCCCCCCCCCCCCCCCCCCCCCGCCACGGCCCATCCCCACGGGGCCTCCACCCGCTTCGGTGGGGCTCCTCCCTCCTCGAGAGTCCCTGCGCGACCGGACCCCCTTCCACAAGCCCCTAGCGTATCCCCCCGATCTTCTGTTCCGCACCAGAACTTTCTGGGTGCGCTCACTTGATCTCCCCAGTGGGGTCTGAAACCTTTTTTTAAGGAAGACAAGACACCCCGTACCGTCTGGTAACACCTACAGAGATCTCGTTGTGGAGCACATTGTGCCGAGAACGCACAGCGAGCCCCTGTTCCTGGAGAGTCTGGGCTAGTGTTCACATGCACATGAGGGGGAGCGCTGGCCGCCTCCGAGGACGGTCCCTCTCATTAAAGGAATCCAGAAATGTCCTGAGTTTGGGAATGTTTTATTTAGGAAGCAGTTTAATCCGACTTAAAATCAATACTTAGGTGATAGAACAGCATTTCTGAACGACAGCAGCACAAGAAATCATGCTCCCCCTCCAGCCCTCGTGGACCGGGGCCTCAGGTGGGCAGTCCCTGCCCGCCATGCCCCTCCCGCCCCCAGCAAGCTGCTGGCAGAGGCAGGACTCGGGTCCCAGCCGGGGCGCCTGTGCCCCCCCCCCCCACAGGACACCCTAGAGATGTGCACCAAGGAGATCGAGTTCAAGTGCATCCTATTCGCCCTGTGCTATTTCCACGCTGTGGTGGCCGAGAGGCGCAAGTTTGGGGCCCAGGGCTGGAACAGGTCGTACCCCTTCAACAATGGGGACCTCACCATCTCCATCAACGTGCTGTACAACTACCTCGAGGCCAACACCAAGGTAAGGCTGAGCCTGGTGCCCAGCGGGTTTCTCTGCCCCTCCGACCCTTCCCGCCTCATGCTCAGGACGCATCACATAGAGCTCATTAGTCAAAGAAAACCTGCCCCGTGACCCCACCAGGCTGATAGGACGGTTGTTACCCAGGCCCTGGCCACCACCCCTGCAGCACCTGTCAGCTGTCTGGCAATTTTCCCACTTGTTAGCACACTGCACGGGGACAGGTATTTTTGGGGACCTGCCCAGAAATCCCTGGGCGGGAGGAGTGGATGAGGGACCTCCCTGGGGTGCAGTGTCTGGAGACAGAACCCAGGTTTAAAGGGAGAGCCAGAAAAATCCCCCTGGATAACAAGAGCGCTGCTTTCGTTCTCCTGAAAACGGAAGTAAATGTGTGCAGTGATCTGCAAGGGGCCTCGGAGGACCGGGAGTGGCCGGCCGCCCCCCCTTCCCGGGTCCCTCTCGGAGTCTGGCTCAGAGAGCCTGGCGCTGACACGGGAGTGCTGTGACCCCCAGGAGAGGCAGACGCCTGCGTACCCCATACGCCTCGGCTCCCCCGAATCAGCAGAGACGGGACTGAGGCATGGCGCAGGGGGTGGGCAGCAGCGGGGGGCGGGGGGCCAGATGGCGGGACCAGGCAGCACCCCTCCCAACGCCCTGGGGACAAGGTCGCAAGCGAAGCCCGGCTCTGCCCCTGACCAGGCACCCGGCCTCAGGCTTTAGGGGTTAAGCAAGGGAAGAGCCCCGGCTGGCTTAAGGGCACATGTTGGGCCACCCACCCGTTTCCCACCCTGCCATAAAGAGCTCAAGACGCGAGCACAGCCCCGCACGCCTGCTCCCCGCAAGCAGCCCAAGACAGGGGCCATCTGTGACCACCTCTGGTGGCCTCTGAGGGCAAACAGCGCCGCTGCCCTGGCCCTGACCGCATGGGACAGCCACCGCCCGAGTCCGGGTACAGAGTGCTGGCTTAGTTCCTGGCGAAACCCAGCCCCGGGAGGCAGGAGGGGCCAGCAGTCAGCTCTCCAGGGGGGAGGGCGAGGCCTTCTCCACCCGTAGGTTGGGAGGGCTAGAGTCAGAGCTGAACGCTGGCAGCCGCCTTCCAGCACTCGCGAACAAGCACACGCTGGGGGACAGCCACGACGAAGGGTCACCGCCATCTCTGCACTTCGGTTAGAGAAGTCTCCCTGGGGAGATGCGCGCGGGAGGAACAGTCTCGCTCGAGTTTTTTAAGACGTTTATTCAGACTCTCGCCCCATCGTACACACGTACAGAAGCCAAGGTGGGTAGGAAACTGCTCGAGGACGCGTGCCCAGCAGACAGCAATGAAGGACACAGGAATGCGTGTCCCCCGCCGAGCCAAGTGCACCAGGCTGGGGGTGGCGGGACCCCTCCTCTGTCGTTAGGTAACACCTGTGATGATGTCCACGTCCACGCTCGTATCCCCCCACCCCCGACTCCGAGCAGTCGCTCGGGAGAGGCCCGGCACCGTCTCCGACGTGCACTCCAGGACTCCCACCGGCACCATCCCTGCTTGTTGGTCCCACGGCCCCCACCCTGCGGGGACGGACAGGAGGCAGCTCGTGGGGCCGGGGGGCCTCCCAGAACAAACAGACTGTCCCCAAAGCAAACAGGCAAAACGCAGAAATACGCAGCTCAGCACATTCCCAAGATAACGAGGCAGAGCACAAATTTTCAGGCACAAAATGACAATTTAGAGCATGTGAATATTTTGAGTAAAAGGAGACCAAATCCATTCAACCGTTCAATCAGCAAGCTCTTAACCGTGTCAGGAGGCAGCCGCGGACCGACCGCCAGTCCAAACTGCGGGTGGGATGTGAGCTGTACTGAGTACTCTTGGGGCAGGTGAGAGAACGGAAGATACCTCGTTAATTCACCGTCTCCGTGCTGGTTACTGCTGCTGGAACAGGGCTCTTACGTGGCTGCTGGCAAATCTGAAACTTGGCGTGTGGCTGCCATTTGTGGCTCCCGTGCCTGGCCCCGGGCTTCCAGATCCCCCCCTAACCTGGACCACAAGGATCCCCCTCGGGCGGCGCTGTGTGTGCAAGGCACAGCGACGTGCTGGCACCTGGAAGCCGGAGCTCACCCGCTGGCTTCCCGGAGGAGGCGGCATTTGAGCTGGCTTCGGAAGTCGGGCGTCGCCTTGGTGAGTGGTGGTGGAAAGGAGCGTTCCGGGCTGAGCATAAGGTCAGACGCCCCAGGTTGGGCAGGTGAGCTCCCCTGCTGAAGCTCCCGGTGCTGCAAAGCCCCGCGGGGCACACACAGCACGAGGGGCGACGAGCCGGGAAACTCGGCGCCAGGCAAGCCCAGCGGGATGGCAAGAAAGACCCACTGGACGGACACACTGCACAGACCGACTGGCCAACAGAAACGGCACCCGAGCGTCCACACCCCCAGTCAGCACAGAATTAAACCGCTCTGGTCAGGAGTCACGGGTGGCTGCACGTTTCCGGGCAGGGGGTCACAAGGGTGGGCCCGACCGAGGGCACAAGTCGGGGCTGCAGGGCAGGCCTCGGAGCGGGACGTCCTGGGACACAGAGGCCAGGCCGTGGGCAGAGGGGAGCCGCTGGGCAGCCCTTGCCAGAGAAGGCGGGGACCCCGCCAAGGAGGGGCGGGCCTCCGGGTGAGACACCGCCGGGGCGGGGGGAGGGGAGGGGAGGCCTGGTAACCCTACGGAGCAGCGGACAAGGCGGCGACGGGGGTGACAGGAGGAGCCGGCCCTCACCTCACACTGATGGCCGACTGTCGGTTCTTACCAACCCCAACGGGGCAGGGGGTACTTCTCCTCACCGCCTCCGTCCTTCCTAAGGTGCCCTGGGACGACCTACGCTACTTGTTTGGAGAAATCATGTACGGCGGCCACATCACGGACGACTGGGACCGCCGGCTCTGCAGGACGTACCTGGCGGAGTACGTCCGGGCAGAGATGCTGGAGGGCGAGACCCTGCTGGCCCCGGGCTTCCAGATCCCCCCCAACCTGGACTACAAGGTGAGGGGGGCCCTCTCTCGGGGACACAAGCTCACCCTGTGACGCAACAGCAGCAAAGGGCAATGCCGTCCTGGCCGGCTCCGGGGGGCCAGCCTGGCGTCACAGACAGAGTATCGGTGATTGAGCAAGAAGGCCGGGACGGCTTGAAACACAGCCTCTGGGGAGGGGGCGTGGAGGCTTCGCTCATGTGGGCTGGGGTGGGGGGTGTTAGAGAACCAGTGGGGTTGGTGCAGAGGGCAAGGCGCGGGCGGAACATTCTGGTCAGAAATGCCTCGTCAACGGCGGACACAGGTTCCTTGGCAGCCCTGTTCACCGACCGCCCCTCTGCAGGGTTACCACGAGTACATCAATGAGAACCTGCCCCCCGAGAGTCCCTACCTGTACGGCCTGCACCCCAATGCAGAGATCGGCTTTCTGACAGTCACCTCAGAGAAACTGTTCCGCACGGTCCTGGAAATGCAGCCCAAAGAGACCGACTCAGGAGCAGGCACCGGAGTATCTCGGGAGGAGAAGGCAGGAGTCTCAACACGGCGCCCAGCGGCAGAGAAGGGGCGGGGCCCAAAACCTGGGGTCGGAAAGTGCGTCCCCAGAGAGCGGGCTGGGGCTGCGAGCCGGCTGACAGGCCCCAGGGGGGCCAGTCCCTGGGCGGCCTCCCCCACCTCAGCCTCTAACGTGGCTGAACTGGCCCATGAGCGGCGAGGGGGGAGCTCACCAGTCTGGACGCATAACAGTCCCTCCCCATGAGCTCAGACGACCACGGTGGGCTCACCCCAGTAACACAACCCAGACAACGTAAGACCTCTCCCTGCACTCCCCCTTGCCTTCTCGTGTGCAATCGGCACGTTTACGCTGCTTAGGAAATCCTGGAAAGGTTCTAGTAACAGGCAGCTAAGCAGGGGGCTTCCCAGTAAATAAACCGAATTCTGGATCACAAGACCCTCGATGCTATGAGGCCTCAGGACCCTTTTCTTGGTGTGATGACTGACACCACACATCTCCCAACCGCAGTGGGGTACGTGACCCCGTGCGGGCCACTCCTGGACAGGGTGTGACCACGCGGGTCCCCAGGGGACAGCCTACACGGCAGACACGGTCAGATGACCTGACATTCGGGAATGTCTGAAGGCACCAGGCTAGGGTGGTCTGCTGCCCCCGTGGCCAGAGTCCCATGGTCTTGACGACGGGACCCAAATAGTCAAAGCCTGTCGGCCAACATCCCCTCTTCTCGTCAGACGTGTGGCTGCACCTCTGCACCCTGCTGTTCAGACACCCGCCCCCCCCCCCCCAGCGCCCTTTGCTCCAGGGGTCCTAGCCGTGTGCATGCAACGCAGGCTCCCCAACCTGGACGCCGGGGGTGGGCCGGCAGGTGCGTGCAGTGACGGGGCTTGTCGGGGGACTGACCTCTAGGTGAAGGCCGTGCTGGAGGAGATCCTGGAGAAGGTCCCCAGAGACATTCAACATGGCCGAGATCATGGCGAAGTCAGCCGAGAAGACCCCGTACGTGGTGGTCGCCTTCCAGGAGTGCGAGAGGATGAACATCCTTACCAACGAGATGCGCCGCTCACTGAAGGAACTGAACCTGGGGCTAAAGGTAAAACACACGGGTCAGCCAGGACCCAGGGACGCGACTTCGGACGCAGGCTGGTGCCGCAAGCTGACTCACCTCGCAAGGCGGCTGCGGGACGCGGGGGCGGGGGTGGGGACCGGCCCTGGGCGCTAGCGAAGTACGGTCTCCTCTTGGTTCCCTGGTCCTGAGCTGCAGGCCTGCCAGGCCAGGGTGGCGCACACCGGGGCTCCGTGCCAAACTGCTTTCTCTCGAGGGCCGCTGGCACGGCAGTGGGGGGGGGGGGGTCGGGGGGGGGGGAAGGGAGAGACAAGGTGCGGTGACCGGCCCGGCCTGCATGCCTACCAGCGCCCTGTCCGTTTGTCCCTTAGGGGGAGCTGACCATCACGACCGACATGGAGGACCTGTCCGTGGCTCTGTTCTATGACACTGTGCCCGACACGTGGGTGGCCCCGGGCCTACCCCTCCATGATGGGCCTGGCGGCCTGGTTTGCTGACCTGCTACTCCGAATCAGGGTAAGGACCGTCTCCGCGGGTCACAGGAGGCCCGCCCCCGCCCCCCAAGGCCTCCGGGACTGTGGCTGATGAGAGGGGTGGGAAGGGGTGGCCGTGGGCCCCGCCAGAGGCCCCCGCCGGCCTGGCCCGTGTCACAGCAGGGCTGGAAGGGCGCGGCCCACACCACACAGACGCCTGACAGTGCAGGCGCTTCCTGCAGCAGGGAGGAAACAGTGGGTCCGAGGCGGGGGCAGCTTCCATAGACCGACACAGCCCTCTCCGCCACAGCCCAAAGACCCAGGGGGGGAACCCGTCGGGGAGCGGCTCATCAAAGCCTCCTTCGGGCCCCCAAGTTGTCCTCAAAGGTTGAGCCCCCCCCCCCCCCGCCATGCCCCTCTTCCCGTTACATTTTAACTGGAGTCGGCGGGTACCGCTGTGGCACAGGTAGGAGGCTGGGCCTCGCTGACCCATCTGCGTGGCTCGGGAAGGTCGGGGCGTCACCCCGATGGCATACTTCCACCAGGAGCTCGAGGCCTGGACGACGGACTTCGCCCTGCCCACCACCGTGTGGCTGGCTGGCTTCTCAACCCACAGTCCTTCCTCACGGCCATCATGCAGTCCATGGCCAGGAAGAACGAGTGGCCCCTGGACAAGATGTGTCTGTCCGTGGAAGTGACCAAGAAGAACCGGGGAGGACATGACGGCCCCGCCCCGAGAGGGCGCTTACGTGTACGGGCTCTTCATGGAAGGTAATGGGGGTGCCGCTCCTGCTGGGCTGGAGGAGAGGCAGTGGCTGGAGGGGCAGGTGGGCCTGAGGCCCGGCGCCGGCCAGGGTTGGTGGCACGGCTGAGATGGCACGCTCAGACAACAGTCTAGAGCCCGGCCAGCCTGGTTTGGCTTTGCCAAAAGTGGCGTGAGCACCTGTTTCAAGGCAGTGTGGGGCGTGGCCCTCGCAGGACAGCGAGAAGCAGGCAGCCCCGGGGCAGCCGGATGTCCGGGGGCGCCAGCCATCCCGTCCTGCACCCGCTGAGGCCACCGGGCAGCCCCGTCCCTCAGACCCGTGGAGCTGAGTGGCAGCTACCGCACCACAGACCTCCGGGCCACGCAGCGACTCACGTCGCCCCCTCACCTAGGGGGTGCAGGGCTTGGCCAGCAAGGGCTCGGGGCTCCCCGGTCCCCATATCAGAGACGAGCACAGCAAGAGTCACTCTACGTGTTTATTTTGGAATTACAGACAGGAAATACAAACACCATTAACAGGGTGAGTAGAAACAGAGCAGTCTGGTTAAAGGCAAATGAAAGTTCCGTGCGCACATACATGTAATCACGTGCACTGTGCGTGCACACATAGGCTAGACGCTACATATGAAGGGCATCGGGGAACGTTAATCTCCCGTAACATTCAGCTGGAGGTACGATTTCCTGCCACCGAAATTAAGAAGGCTGACGGGTAGGTTCTGGAAACACCACAAACGTAAACGGGTGGCCCCGAGAGCTTTAGGCTGAGCTGTCCCTCAGAGGCACGTGGCGGGGTCCCGGGGGGCACCGCGTGTACCGCATCCCATCCCGGGCCTCCGCTCACGGCTCCGCTTCCAGCCACCCCCGTGCCAGTCCAGCCCCGGCACCCCGCCGGCCCCCGGCGTGGCTCACGGCCAGCACGCCACACGGCGCCCGGGCACGACCCCACGGGCCCCCCTGACCTCGCCGCGCTGTCCTGCAGGAGCTCGCTGGGACACCCAGACCGGAGTCATCGCCGAAGCAAGGCTGAAGGAGCTGACGCCAGCCATGCCCGTCGTCTTCATCAAGGCCATTCCTGTGGACCGCATGGAGACCAAGAACGTGTATGAGTGTCCCGTGTACAAAACACGCATCCGCGGCCCCACCTACGTGTGGACCTTTAACCTCAAAACCAAAGAGAAGGCGGCCAAGTGGATCCTGGCGGCCGTGGCCCTGCTCTTACAGGTCTAGCCTGGCTGGCTGGCTGCCTGGGGCCTGCAGCAGGCCCCCCGCTTCCCCAGGGCCAGATCCGAACCCCGACTTCAAACGGACAACAGAAGCTCAATCTTGCAACGGCCACTGATTTTTATAGAGACTGCAGGTTGCTTTTTGTTCTAACTAACCCAGGCACTTTAGAACCACGGAAACGTGGCCTCGCCAGAGGGAGGGGGCAGCGTGGAAGAGTGGGGCACGGTCTGGATTAAAACAGCAAAGTCACTTAGCTGTGCTTGTCTGATTCACGGGGGCCGGCCTGCAGCTCAGCACGGGGCAGCCACCAGGGGCCTGGCACGGGCTTGGGGGTGAGGCCCCAACCCCCAGATCCCGACCTGCCGGAGGGCCGGAGGGCCGTCGGGTTTGTCTTCTCCCACAAGTGGTACACAGGCTTTGGGTGCGGCGGTCACACCCTCTGGCCTGAGGCTATACGCACACCACCCACCAGTGAGGGGACAGGGTGTTCCCTCCCAGGAGCTGCCACCTCCACACAGTCCCCTTCTCCCGGAGACACGGGACCTCTCTGGGTTATGACAAAGCCCCTCCCGTCGCCGGAGTTTGGAGACCTGCCACTCCAGAGGCCGCTTCTCCCTCAGGCGGAGCTGCACCTGCCCGCTTTCTAAACCGTGGGAACAGAACATACCAAACATGGACGCCGGGCCCCCCCTTAAACATGTGTGTCCTCGGAGGTCACTCACGTGTCATTTTCACAATAGCGGAGTCCATGGGTCCCTTCTTAGCGGACTCGGCACCTTCCTTTCCTCCTGCCCTGGGGTCCCCTCCTCCCCGGGGGGGGATTCGGCCTCCACCGCCTAACTGCGAGCCGGGGCCGGGGAATCCTGGCTTCCAGACAAGTGAGGCCTCCCCGCGGTGAACCGCGATCCAGGGGACGCTCACGGCAGCGGACGCGGGAAGGCCGATATCCCCGTCCCTTCGGACAAGCCCTCAGCCTGTTTGTGTTTCAGGCCTTTGAACTTGTCCGGGGAGACAGGACTAAGAACCGTCCCCCCAGGCACACAGCCTACTGCACACGGCGGGGGTGGCCGGGCTGGAACGACCCAACTGACACCACAGGCCCGGACTTTCCGTGGCTGTTCCAGCTATGTGAGCGGGCTGCCCTTTGGGGCTGGCTGGGGTAGCGGCACAGACAGGACGGAGTGACGAGCCAGAAAACCGGGGCCACGGGGAAGACAGCCAGCCGGGCCCGCAGACCCCAGAGAAGATGGTCTCCGGGGAAGCCCACAGGCCAGCGCTCAGGCTCAAATGCGGAGCAAAGGGAGCCCTCTGGGAGTATCTGGCTTCAGGCCAGGTTCCATCTGATCCTGAAGTTTCGTGAAAACTTTTTTCCAAGCATTCTCACCAGAGCCACAGGAGCGGAGACCCCCAGAAGACCTAACTCAGAGGACAATTCACAACGGCCCTGGGGCCCGGGAGCTCACAGAAGAGGGAAAATTGCCCATCAAATCCTCCCGCGGGGACTGAGGGTCCAACCCCTTTGGGGCCGCCCCTCAAGGCAGGCAGGACTCTGGGCCACCGGACCAGGCTGCCAGGCAGCCACTCTGCTGGCCAGGAGGGGTCGCTGCTGCCCTTCCTGTCGGAGACAGAGGGCCAGGGAACCAGAGGGGGCGCCGGAGGGCCAGAAAGCTGGCCACTTCTCAGACTAGAGAGAAAACTAGTGGCCACCAGGCAACTCATTTTTAATCCCTGGTAATAATCCCCAAATGGGAAGGCTTTCCAATTTGCCTTTAGAGCCTGAAATAAAACAGCAATTTATTCCACACGTATTGTGGGTAGCCAACAAAATTATCTCCCAACTTTCCAAGAGATGATTCACCTTTGGGTTGCAATCTGGTGCCGGGGGGGGGGGGGGGGGGGGGGGGGACAGGGAGTGGGCTAGAAGCCCGCCCTGCGTCTGAAGGTGCCAGCCTGCAGCACCCCCCTCTGCACCAAGCCCCCACCTCCTAGGGGACCGGAGGGGCTGGCGGAGAGTGCAGGGCTGGGGGGGGGGCCCAGAGCCGTCTTGAGGGAATTAACAGAGACAAAGGGAGCAGCTGAGTGTGGAGGGCACAGGCTCGATTGCTCAAGCCAGGCTGTGGCACAATGTTTACTCTGGTCCCACAGAATCTGCAGGAATGTGAACGCTGTTTACCGAAAGCCTCTCTCCAAACAGAAACCCAGCGCCCTGGCACATTCTTTTGGCTTCTCTAGTCTAATTGTCCCACAGGACAATTTAATAACTAGTATGAAGGCAAACAGTGTTAACTGATGTGCCACTGCCCCAAAGCAGCAGAGCCACGGCCCCGACCCGATTCCCAAACACGACTCCCACCCACTGAAGCCTGCACGTCTGCCGGCCCTGGGGAGGGGGAGGGGGAGAGGGAGAGGGGAGGGGAGGGGAGGGGGGAAGGGCTGCAGATGCTCTCGGTCTAAGACGAGGCGCCAGAGCGCCCCGTGCACACAGCCAGAGTGTAGATGAGGCCGGCCTTCCAGAACCCACGAAGGTGACCGCCAGCCCCAGCAAAGGAGACACATAAAGGTGCTTCTGGGGCAACACGCAGCGGTGGAAAGCAATCTGTCCCCCCACAAAGGATGGGCCGCCAGACCCTGGGGCTGAAAGGCCTTCTCTCAGGAAGGCCTCTCTGTGCAAAAGGTTCAAGCACCTGGAGATGAAGAGATTGGGCAGCAAGGTTTTGCAATCTGCTCCTGAAGACAAGTGGGGGCGGGGGCGGGACCTTGGCCTTTGACAAATCTACGCAACAGGACGTGAGTTTCAAAGATGCCCCGCTGTGAGGTGTTTAGAGCAGATCCAATAAAAAGGGGGTTCATTCATTTGCAAAGAGAAAAACCTGAGGGGAACCCACAGATGAAAGGAGGCTTGGCTGACGGTCACCGCACAAGTGTGGACCTTAACCGGAACTTCAAACACATGGAAAAAATTTAATGAAATAAAAATACTTCTAAGACAATTGCAATTGTGAACACCTTCAGGGTATCTGATGACACTAAGGGATTCCAGCTAATGTCTCAGGTGCCACCCTGAGACACAATATCTAGGGGGAAGGGAATGGCAATGTACACACATTCTTTAGGAACATGGGCCCGTACGTAAATATCAAAAACCAAAACCCGATAAAAGAGTTAAAAGTGGCTGCGGGGGAGGGGGAGGGGAGCGCAAGAGGGCAGGAAACAGCTGCAGTCTGTCAGTTTTCTAGCCATACTTTCTAAATTTGTGTATTATGTGAATAAAATCAAAAGTAATTAAGATAGAGGAAAAACTGAATGATGACGTTAAATGAGATGTGGTCTTAATGGCAGAAATGTGGCTCCAGCACCCAAGGGAGCCGCTGCCGCCCGAGCCCCACTCCCCCTTCCCTGCACCCCCACACCTGGGGCCGGTCCCATCCGGGGCGTCTGGGGGCGAGGGCAGGCTCACTCGGGAGAGGCCCCCCCCTCTACCGGCAGCCGCACCCGCCAGGCCCCCCGCCTGGCCTCCCCGCAGCCCCGCTCGCGGCCGCCTGAGGACACAGCCCAGGGCTCCGGGCGCCAAGCGGCAGCCTCCGTCCCTAGATCCCTAGTGGCAGGCTCCTCCTGAGTGGGCAGAGCGTGTCCGGTCTCCGAGCGCCCCTCCCGCTGCCGTCGCCCCGGCCCCGCTCCGTGCCGCCCAGGCCGCCTCACCTACATCCAGGCCTCGAAAACCTGGATGATGACCATGGTGACCCGAGAGACGGAGCCCTCGGGCCCCCCGCGAGGGGACCTGGGAACCCCCCACCCAGCCCGAGGCGGAAGCCACCAGCCCCCCCCCCCCCCAACCCCGTGGCCTCACCGGGCAGCACCTGTCCGTCCTCAGAAGAAGTTCTTGATCAGCGGGGTCACCATCTTTACCCACAGCTTCACCTGCCGACTCGGCTGCTCGAAGGTGGCAGACGATACCACGCCTGAGCACAGGTAGAGCTGCTCCTGCTCCTGAGGAAGAGGAACAAACCATCAGGGCCTCCCGCGGCGCCGGGCAGACGACGCGACATGGGGAGCCCTCCGGGGGCGGGAGGGGGACGCTGGCCCGTGCGCCACCCCTTCCCTGGCAAACAAGCTCGGGAGCCCCGGCTTGGATGCTTTCGGAACGCACAGGTGTATGGAACAGGCGACACGGAGGGAAGTACAGCCGGTAGGAAAAATACTTACAAGTGACCCCACTAAACGAGGTAGAGCAACTCACAGGCACGATTTTTAATTTTAACTTTTTAGGACTTTTTAATTTTTTTTAACGTTTATATTTATGTTTGAGACAGAGAGAAACAGAGCGTTGAGCGGGGGAGGGGCGGGGGAGACACAGAATCCGAAGCGGGCTCCAGGCTCCGAGCGGTCAGCACAGAGCCCGATGCGGGGCTCGAACTCATCAACCGCGAGATCGTGACCTGAGCCGAAGTCGGACGCTGAGCCACCCAGGCGCCCCTCAAAGACACGAGTTTTAAATGGGACGGTTTTTCTTTTCTCAAGTCAGCAAAAAGTGGCTTTGTGATATCGTGACCCTGTGCCGACAAGAGGTCGAGGAAACAGGCGATCTCGTGCACTGCTGCTGGAAACGGGTCACGCCTGCTTTCTAGAGAGCAACAGGTATGAAAGCCTTAGGAAGCTCTGCTTGCAAGAATTTATCCCAAGAAAGGGGCCCCTGAGTGGCTTGATCAATGAAGTGTCCCACTCTTGATTTCAGCTCAGGTCACGATCTCACAGTTCGTGAGACTGCGCCCTACATCGGGCTCTGCGAGGACGGTGTGGGGCCTGCTTGGGACTCTCTCCCTCCCTCTCTCTCTGTGCCTCGCGCACTCGCTCTGTCTCTCTCTCAAAATAAACGTTTTTTTGTAAAAAAAGAATTTATCCCAAGAAAATAACTATGCACTCAAGATTTTTGTATGCTGATTATCTGTCACAGCAACATTTATGAAGAGGGGAAAAACTGGAAACCACCTAAATGTCCAACACCAACTAGTCAAATATAATAAACCCCCAAGACAAACCAGCATTCACCACGATATAATCGTGTTCTAGAAGAACGACACAGAGAATATAATCCTAATGTCGTTAACAAGAAACAAGCTATGCCTCTCACAGGCACAAAAAATGAGAGGGAATCCTCAGAATGACTTCCATGAATGGAGGAGGAGGTGTCTTCTAAGTTTTCTTCATGTCCACGATGAATGTTTATATTTAAAAACAGGGGCGCCTGGGTGGCGCAGTCGGTTAAGCGTCCGACTTCAGCCAGGTCACGATCTCGCGGTCCGTGAGTTCGAGCCCCGCGTCGGGCTCTGGGCTGATGGATCAGAGCCTGGAGCCTGTTTCTGATTCTGTGTCTCCCTCTCTCTCTGCCCCTCCCCCGTTCATGCTCTGTCTCTCTCTGTCCCAAAAATAAATAAACGTTGAAAAAAAAAAAAAATTTAAAAACAAAATGGGGCGCCTGGGTGGCTCAGTCGGTTAAGCATCCAACTTCAGCTCAGGTCACGATCTCGCGGTCCACGAGTTCGAGCCCCGCGTCGGGCTCTGGGCTGATGGCTCAGAGCCTGGAACCTACTTCCGATTCTGTGTCTCCCTCTCTCTCTGCCCCTCCCCCGTTCATGCTCTGTCTCTCTCTGTCTCAAAAAATGAATAAACGTTAAAAATAAATTTTAAAAAAAAAATAAAAACAAATTAAAAAACAAAGAAGCCTTCTCTTAAGCTGTGCTTAGAATCTTTGAGAGGAAGCTTTTTTAAAAAAAAAAAAAAAAAAAAAAAACAATACACCCTCCAAGTCCCGTGTTCCCATTAATAAGTTATTTGAAGAAGCAGCAGGAAAGTGACCCTGACTGCTTCCACCACTCAGGGCTGAGACAGCGATCCCTCTCTGGACCTTGCATCACTCCGTCTAGAAGACACCAACTTCATCATAAGGACCGACTATCCCCGCAACATCATAAGGACTGGACCAAACGGCCTCGAAGGCCCCACCCACTGTAGCAGCAGGGGGCACCAAAGGGAGCTCGGGGAGGGCACGGCCCATGGCGCCAGGGAGCTCACACTCCCTTCCTGGGGGCAGCGACGCCCCAGCGAGAGCAGGGCAGAGGACACCTCACCCTCCAGAACACGAGGAAGCTCTGGGAAGTGTCCACGTGGAGGGCTGGGCAGACCCGGGGCCCCAACCGCATTTCTCCTGCATGGTTTTCAGGCTCACGGCCTTTGCCACACGGAGCAGGGCACGGGCGGCACGACAGCTCTCACCCTCAGGCCTCCTAACGGCAGCAGCGAGGGCCCCAGTCTCCAGCTGGACGTGCCTGCCGGTGTGCAGATGTCTCCACAGACCCAGCTTTATGTGTTCAGATGGACACTCAGCCAAGAGTTCAAATAGATTACCAGAAACACTTAAGTTCCCTCATAGACCCCACAACGGGGCTGGAGAAGGAAGTCAGCTGATCAAGGTCACAATGCTGTTCAAGGGAGTCTTTCTTGGATCACAAGTGGCAAACCGTGTTCTCTGAACAAAACCAGGAAGCTTTCAGTTTTTATCGTGCGTACTAAGTCAAGGGAGGGACTTCGGATTCTGATAAAAATACCTCTCTATTCCCAAGGCCCAGCGTGCTACAAATAGGACCCTTCCCAGTATCCCAAGGAGAGCACGGACATGGGCAGCCGGGGTTTTAGGGACTTTCTGGGCTGTGGGGCCACTGTATGGCTGGGCAGCCCCAGGATCAGGCACTATACGGGCCACCTGGCAGGGTGGGGGGAGGGCAAAGTCCCAGCATGCAGGCATACAGGTGGAACTGCCTAGAAATGAGTCTCTGCACTCCAAAGCCACAGAAATCAATGTACCCCTGAGGAAGGGAAGAGCTAAGAGCTGCAACAACCCTCCCACAACCCAAAGCCCCTGGGATTCAGGTTTGGGAAGAAAAGGAAAATATCCCAAATATGTCATTTAGGGAAAGAGCTGCTGACCACAACCCACCCTGCTTCTCTCAAGATCCAGGATGTGGGTTCAATCCCCTTCCTTGGGCGGGGGGGGGGGGGGGGGAGCGGGGGAGCGGCCAGTACCAGGACCCCAACCCAGATTGTGGAGAACTTGTCCCGGCCCGAGGCCAAGTTCACACCCACAACTCTGTGCTGACCTAGGGCGGAAGTTCACGCAAGTCCAGCAGACCCCGCTGGGGCGCAGCCCTGCCCCTCTCACACCAGTGGCCCCGACTGGAGCTTCAGCTCTGAGGCTTCCTCATTTTCTGGAAGCCTCACGGTAGCAAGAAACCTGCTGAGCAGATCGGATTCCGCACCGGCCACCCAGAACACAGCCACCGCCACTTCCTCTCGCCCCTGGTCGCGAAGGCCTTCCCGGCACCAAGGCCCCACTGGCCGCTGACAGGATTCCCAGATGGCAGAAGGCAGGTCCCAGGGAACAAGGCAGTTACCGTTTCCTTGTCCAGCAACAAAGGCTCCAACCGTTTCGCAACACTAATTCCCAAACACTGGAGAATAAAAGCTTAACAAAGTCAATAGCCGAAGCTTCTGAGGTCTGGCCTACAGCAGCGTTATCTGTATTCCTATGACTCAGGAGGGAAGCTGGCACCTTCCATGGAAAGGCTTTGCTGTAAAGGTCACAAATTCACGAGCCCACAGCACCGCCCTGGTCTCCCGCACAGGCACAGCGCTGGCGCTCTCCGAAGTCCAGCAGCACTGCCACAGGCAGGCACAGAGTCCCACGAGAGCACCACGGAATGCTCAGGAACCTTCTGTTTTCCTCTGAATGTAAAATGAAATATTACACCACCGAAGGAGGGCCAAGACAGCTGCTGACTCTTTGGGAACCACCCTGCGACCTGCCCCGGTGAGGAAACCAGGTTCTCCCCACTGCTGCTTCGGGCCCGAGCCGGCCGGCAGCACGGGGCCCAGGGTCTCCAACCCCAGCTCAGGACAAAGGGCTGCTCTCCCCACTTCCAAGTGGGTCTTCCAAGGGAAGCAGGAGGATCCTCGATGGGCCACCTGTTCCCGATGGCCAGCATACCCCGTGCCGAACCACCAGAGCACGCCCCACCCCCCATGCTCAGGACAACGCCGGCCTCTCGTCTCGGACAGAGGAACAGAAGCCCTGTCCCAGCTGCGAGCACGAGGAAAATAGCACAATGGTGCCAAGACGCCGAAAGTCCCCGAGGAAAAGGGGGCCTGTTCGGCCAATCGCCATCCCCCTACGAGGGGGAGGGAGCTGAGGCAGCCAAGGGTTTCTGCTGGGTCCCACACATCGCCCACCTCCAGACTCTGCAAACACACCACGAGGGAACCCGGCTGCTGGCTGGCACACTTCCAGACCCTCCCCATCACCTCCTGCGCCTTCAATCCCAAGCCAGAGCACTACCAAAGGAAACCACCGGGGAGTGAGATGGAACCCAGGTGATCGGTGCACAGGGACGCTAGGGCATATGAACCTAGGAGCAGGACTGTCCAAGCCCTGGCAATGACTCAGTTCGCCACGAAGCCCCTCTGCACTGGCACTCAGGGCTCCTTACGAGGTCTGCCTCTTCTCTGCGTCCCCTGGCAGAGACACTGGCTCCCGGAGTACCCTTCCTGCCTGCGTGGCAAGCCTTCCCGCTGAGGCTGTTCACCAGAGGCCCCGAGTGAGCCTGGCTCCTCCCCCTGGTGGCCCTTCACACGGACGTGCGTTCTTACGAGAGGCCGGGGACCACAACGGATTCCTAATCTGCGTCCACGTCCCAGTGAGAAAACAATGCTCTCCTCCCGCACTGAAAGGATCCCCCCCGGGGCTGTGGGGTAGGGGCCCCTCTGGGGAGCGGCCACATCTCAGGGCGGCCCCGCAGCAGGTTTCTCTCGGGACCGCCACCAGCAGACTGGGAGGACTCGCTTCTTTCTCGCGCGGGAGGCGATGGCGGAGACGGCTCTCGGGGGACCCGGTGAGGTGAGCAGGGCCGAGCACCCAGCTACCCACCCCTCACCCCAGGAAATCCCACTCGTCCCAACCAACCTGGTGAAGCTGCTGCTGCAGGGCCCGGCTCTCCGTCACTATGGCGATCTGGGCCTCCAGGTCCCGGTGAACTGACCTGTACCCAAAATTAGGAGAGCCAATCAACGTGAGGCAGGGCAGGCTGCTCCCTGCCAGGTACAGCCAGAGGCCTGCAGGGAAAAGGAAACGTGCAGACAGGAAATGAGCATCTGCTGAGAGCCTCTCCATGCTTCGCTTCGTTCAACCTAAGGGAAAAGCAGCCCTGCCGGGAAGGAGCGGTCGGGCAGGACGTGCTCTCCGCCCGGGCGCTGTCAGGAGGGCACGGACCCCCGGCATTCCCAGGAGGCCGCCTCCTCCTCTCTTGCCCAAGCACGGCGAGAAGTGGGCTCTCCAGGGAACCCCAGAGGCCGCTGCTCAGGTTCCGCTCTCACGGCCCCGTGCGGCAGCCCCTCCCGGAGACCTCAGGGCCCCTAGGCCCCCCTCCGAACTGCCTCAGCCACATCTTGGCCACGGAGACGCGGAACCCACCCCGGCCAAAGGCTCCACGGTCCCGCCACGAGCACTGAGGGGACGAAGCAAGTGCACCAGAGTCCAGTCCGTACCTGCTTCTCGGGAAAGACACCCCCCCTGTGCTAAGAAGGTGGACGAGGGAACGGCGGGTTCGTCCACCCAAGCCCGCAGGCACGGGGCTGTCCCACGGGTGTGACAGAGGCTCTTGGTAAGCACAGGTTACTCGGTTCTGCACCCGTTCCCACCTAGGGACACGCGATTCTCCGACGCAGGCTGCCGACACACCACGCCCAAAGGGACACCAGAAGTGAGTGCCTGCTGGGGACCCGGGGACATCCAACCAGACAGGCAAAGCCCACGAGAGGCCAGCGGAGGAGAGAACCCAAGAGGCGCCGTAAGCTTCCGTCCCACCCCAGAGAACACTGTTCCCCCTGTCTTGCCAGGAGATGAGCCAGCCGACGGCACAGCCAGAGAAAAGGCCGGGCACAGGATGAGGCGATGGGGGGTACAGGGTCCTGCCTCGTCAGACAACAGGCAGGTCTTCCACTGTGTCCTCCAATCCCGAGTCCCAAGGCCTGCCTGGACGGCCCAGTGCCCATCACAACTACTTCTGAAAAGACTGTCCCAAACCTGACCTCCCCGGGACATCTACTGCCCTAGACTTCCTTCCTCCTACGCGACCCCAGACCTGGGTCTGGCCCCCGTCTTTTCCTGCACGTTACACCCAGGACGCTCAGCCCAGAAAACCCAGCCCGACATCCGGTGCCCAAGCTGGCCGCGGCTCCCCCGCAGGGTTCCCCTGCTCAGGGCCAGCCTCCTCGCACCCTCCCACCGCCGCTGGTCCCTCCTCTGCCAACACGGCCCTTTCAAAGGGCCCTCGGGCGCGCATGACCATCGTGAGCGAATCAACGACGTACTACACGCCAAGGAGCCTAAAATAGAAGGCCGTTTCCTAATTCTCACTCAGAGCAAGAGCATTTCCAAGAATATCTTGGGTAAGAGATGACGGTGCTCTGCTGCCTGTTCCTGTAATGTGCTCGACCCTCCCCCCCGCCCCCCCCCCACACAGGGGCCACATCAAAGCTGCTCGCCTGCCTGTGTCGCTCAGGCAACTGCACCGTCCCAAGGGGCCACTGCCGCACAGGCAACCACTCGGCTCCCCTTATCTCGTGTCAAGAGACCACGGGGTGGGCCAGATGCCCAGCGAGGTCCACTGGAATGGCTGCGCCTCGGCCGCTGCACTTCTGGCTCTCTGCCTACGCCAGGCTCCGCCTCTCCTGCCCCTCCTCTCCACGCAGCCTGGAGCTGGGGGGGACAGGGCCAGGGACAGAGGAAAGGCCGCCTGCCATCGCTGTTCCAACTCTTGTGACGGGCTCAGAAAGACTGAAAGGCAACCGGGGCTGCTGAGTGCCGCCCATCCAGCTGGCTCTCCCAAGCCCACTCTGATGGGACAGGGCCAGCGAGCGGTAGGGAGGCCCGACCCCAGCTAAGGCTGATGTGAATCACGCCACCCTGCGTGTGTCCATCCAAGGCTCCTGGACTGCGGGGCCCGGCGGGGAAGGCCGACAGGACCCGGTCCCGTGTGTACTTTTTATTCCTGAAATCTGCCTAAACGTAGACGGCTTCCTCCTGAGGCAACCTAGGGGCCAGCCACGGGAGGTGGGCGGCCCATCCCCGGCCCCCTCCGACGGCTCCTTGTGCCCGCCACCACTTCCCAGCCTGATTTCACTACCGGCCCCCGAAGAGCTTCCGTAGACCCGTTTTTCCTAATCGCCAACCCCGAAAGCTCTCTTGTTCTCTGATGAAGGGGAGCACGCAGCCTGTGACCGCCCCACCACCTTCCTCTGTAGGCCCACGTGGACCTCGATCTTTCTCCACCCGAAGGACGTAAAGACCACAGATGGCGAGGCCCCGCTGTACCCGTGCCCCAGGGGCTCAGGACGCAGCCCCAGGAACAGCCAGCCCCTCTGGGTGCAAAGCTCCACAAGGCGGATGTCTCACCCCTGGGCCAGGCCCCCAGGACAGTGGGAAACTTTCATTCGGGCAGGAGCTACAACGGGTGCATCCCTGCTCCGGGCCTGAGCGGGGGAGGGGAGGGGCGGGGGCTCAGGGCACTTCCCGGCAGGGCCATGAGCCTGTTATCAAGGCCGGGGCCTGACCTTTGTGCTAAACACCAATCACTCTATGACCTACCACACTCTGCAGCCGAAGGGACCACACTGACAGCACAGAGGGGACTGGCTGGGGACGGTCCTCAGGACCTGAGAGAGCATCCTGGGGGGGGGGGGGGGGGATGCAGATGACTGGACTGAGACCCAAGGCTACTGCTGGCTCTAGGCTCTAGAAGGAGAACCCCTACTCCCCCCACCCCCCACCGCCCCTGGGGCCACCTCTGCTGCTCCGCCTGCACCTCCAGTCCCTTCAGCACGCGGTCCCAGCATCGTGCCACAGAGTAAACCTGGTGACTTGATGGCTCCCACGGTGCTCACTCACCGGGCCTCTGGGCCTTCCTGATGGGCCCCGGCCACCTGCCAGCCTCACTGCCCCCCACGGCCGCCCCCCCTCACTCGTCATGCCTCTCGAGGTCTCGGGGCTTCACATTCCTGCTCCCTCTGCCCGGACCCTTGGGCCGGGGACTGCATTCAGTGTCCCGTCCACAGAGAGGCCTTCCCGACACCCCCATTTAACAGATCTGTTCCCTCCCCTTGCTCTGGTCTTCTCCATAACCCTCTCCACCACTGGACATTGTATCTGAATAGAGTCATCGGCCCATTATTTGTTTCCTATTAAACCAGACATCCTGAGAGGACAGGGGCTTTGTCTTGTCCCCAGTGACTTATTCCCAACCTCAAATGCTGCCTGGCACACAGCAGACACTCAATAAATATCTGTTTAAACAAATGAAGCTAAAAGTGCATCTTCTGACACATGATGATGAAGTACAAAAAGCTCTGAGTTCTAAAGCGAGAGCTCAGGAACGCTTCTGAGTATCATCACTCCAAGGAAACGTTTTTTTAAATTTTTTACATTTATTTATTTTTGAGAAACAGAGTGAGACAAAGCGTGAGCGGGGCAGGGGCAGAGAGAGAAGGAGACACAGAACCTGAAGCAGGCTCCAGGCTCTGAGCAAGCGGTCAGCACAGAGCCCGAGGTGGGGCTCGAACCCACGAACTGTGAGATCATGACCTGAGCCGAACTCGGACGCTCAACCGACTGAGCCACCCAGGCGCCCCAAAAAATTTTAACTTATGCACCCCTCCTTCATCTCTGCCACAGTATTTGGCAATAAATTTCAGAGGCTCTTAGACCCATATAAAAATAACAGGGAACAGGAGACATCACAGCCTTGCGCTCAGAGGAATAAGCACCCGCCTGTTACACTCCGGGCCACAAAGAGGCTGTCTGCCGTGGTGTGCACCTGCCGGCACCCAGGTAAGACACACGTGCCCTGGGCACACAGGGCGCGGCTGCCCGGCCTGCACTGCAAGCTCACCTTTGGGCACTACGCCAACCGGCCGCCTGTCGGGAAAGCAGTAAAAATAGTGACAATTCTCACAATCATTAACAGATTCCTCTGTCAGCAGGAGCCAGAAATCTCTTAATCCCACAGCCCTGCCCCGCCCTAGCCACACACCATGCTCTCAGTGCTAGGATACCACACCCAGATGAAATCGAAGCCAACACCTCAAAACTCATTTTCTGATCCTGCCCCTGAAATGTCCTCCAGCGTGGACGTGGCCCCTGCCCGACGGGGCCGCGGCAAGGCCGGGGAAGCCGTGTGCCTCTTGCTCCAGCCAGAAGCCCCACAATGGGACAGCAGATCAGGCCACTCCCCTGCTGGAAGCGGGAGAGGTGAGAAGCAGGCCACACACACACACACACACACACACACACACGCACGCACACACAGCACCCTCACTCAGGCACCCCTGGGGCTGCTGCCTCTCCAAGACCTCAAGAGGCTAGCTTGTTGGCACGGCACGTGGCCGATACGGTGCTGACGACCGCCGAGAAGGCCACTCTGCACCTGGCCCCTGTACCCCACTCTCCACCAGGGTCAGGTTTCAAAGGGGAATCCCTGTAGCAGCCGAGGTGTCCTTCGGTAGGTGGGTGGAGAAATAAACTGTGGTCCGTCCGGACAACGGAACGGTACTTAGCACCAAATGCCAAGAGCTACGAAGCCACGAAAAGACGTCGGGTTTACGAACCTTAAACGCACCTCACTCAGTGAAAGAAGCCAGTCTGAAAAAGCCACGGGCTGTGTGATTCCAACTGTATGACATTCTGGAAAAGGTGAAAACACGGAACCAGTGAAAGGACCAGCGGCTGCCAGGATTTGGGGGGAAATGGGAGGGACGGACAGGAAGCACGGAGGGTGTTCAGGGCAGTGAAACCCTCCGTATAATACAGTGACAATGGGCACATGTCCTCCTCCGTGGGAACTCATGAATGCACAAGATGAGCCTCAATATACAGCGTGGACCCTGGGCGATACCACGTGTCGACGTCGGCTGATCGGTGAGAATGATTGTGCCCTTCTGGTGCCGGATGCTGACGGGAGGGGGGAGGCTGTGCGTAGGGGGAGGGGGGCGGGGTAAGGGCAATCTCTGCGCCTTCCTCCCGATTTTGCTCTGAACCCAAACCGCTCTAAAAAAAAAAGTTAAGTCTCCTGGAAGTAAATACATGAAATAAGAGTATAAACTGTCACTTAAAAGGGAAAAAATAATTACTTAAGCCGTGAAGGGCCACACTGGGCACTAATGCCCACGCAGTAAACCAGAGCAGGTATGGGAAAAAGAAACGTGGCTGGACGCCCGGCGCCTCTTCACGTGAGCCGCCGGCAGCACTCGTGGTGTACCCTGCTCGCGGAACCTCACCCAGGCTTCCAGACTCCAAGTCTGGTGCCTCCTCAGCATTCCGAATAGGTGGCCTTCGCAAAACCCCGAAGAACACTAGACAAACCACGTGGCAAAACTCTCTGGGGTACGTGCCTTTAAACAGTGGAAGGTTTCTCTGGTACTTTGAGGCAATGTGAAAATGGGGTAGAAGGGCACCCGGGGGCTCAGTCGGTTGAGCGGCCGACTCTTGATTTCAGCTCAGGTCGTGATCCCGGGGTCGTGAGACCCAGCCCTGGGTCAGGCTCCTCAGTGAGCACGGAACCTGCTGGGGATTCTGGCTCTCTCTCCCTCTGCCCCTCCCCTGCACACTCTCTCCCTCTCTCCAAAATAAAAAAATAAAAATAGATAAATAGATAAAACACAATAAAAAAAATTTTTTAAGCCATCTATGCTCCAGTCTGCCATGGGATCAGCCAAGCATGCCAGTGAAACACGCCTCTACTCAGGAGCCCACCGACCAGAACAAGTGCTGTTTCCACAGCTACCTTGCTCCGTCTCTCCAAAGACGCCTCTGAACCACCGCCTGACATCCTCACACTCGATAGGCAGGAGAAGACTGAAGGACGCCCCCCAGCCCTTGGAACTCCCTGCCATTCCCTGGCACCTGCTGACCGGTGCGGTCACTTCCACGAGGAGGATGCCACCTCCCCCCCCCACCCCCCCCCCCCCCGTTAGCTTCCTGCAGGCAGGGACCACACAGACTGTTCCTGCATCGCCACGCTCACGAGGCCACCGGTAGGTTCAACGCAGAGCCCCTCCCTGCCCGACTCCTAGGGGGCGCGGCGCTGCTGGACCCACAAGGACGTGCACGTGGCGAACGTGGGGTCCAGCCCCCTCTCCTCACCAAGGGCTTCTGGGAGCATGAGGAGTCGAGATCAGCCAGGCCCGTCCTGCGGGGGCCTGGATAAGGCCATCAGGGTACCGGCTACTCAGCCATGGACAGGAACGAACAGACGCTCCGCTTGTCCCCGGGCACAGGCCTGGCCGAGAGCAGACAGCGAGCCCAGCCCTCTCCCCCACCCGCGCCTGGGTTGCCTGCTCCTCTCGGAGGCCGCCTCGGGGAGAGTGAGCACCAGGGATGAGCCAGAAAAGGGGGCTGACTTAGGACCCGCGGCCAGTACTGATCACAGTCACAGGAGAGGATCCTGGGCTCTCCAACACGGAGGGATCTCTGACCCCTGGCTCCTCCTCACGGGCCCATCCCCCATTCCGTTTCTCACACACGTGCCCTGGGGTCCCCGCCTTCCCCGCTAACCCAGTGCTCCCAGGAGTGCAGGGCCCCACCCAAGGCGGGGGGGGGGGGGGGGGCGGGGTGCAGGAACATGCCAGTCCGGGAAAAGGCGAGACGCACTGGAAAAGCAGGTTGGGTGTTTCTGTTTCAACGGTAACCGGGGAGTCGCTGCACGTTTATCAGCGCGGCTTCAGGGAAATAACCCCCAGCCCGGTCACAACTGTCAGGCCAGGCTGAGCTGGGAGCCCTGAATGCCAAGGGACCTCCTCGCCGATCTCACCACGGGACAGACCGGGAGCGGGCGCCGTCTAGGCGGACCCCACACAGCTCCCCAGGTACTCGCGTCCTCTCGGAAAAACAAAGCTTCTCCCGCCGTCCAGCTGTCCGTCTTCGATACCCCACACCGAGGCACCGTTGCTATTCTCAAGTAACGAAACCAACCCTGAGATACTTCCCACACCCTCGCTGGCTTAGCCCCACCTGTGCGGCTCAGCCCACCGGCGCCAGCACTCGGGGACAGTTCACTTCCACACCCAGGGCCTCCGAGCAGGAAGCGGGAACCACCCTCGAGGCCAGAAGCTTCACCCTTCTGAGCTGTGACAGTGATTCTTGAGGCATCAGAAACTGGAGAGGTTTCTTTTTTTTTTTTTGAATGCCATATTGGATTCATCCCCGAGAGAGCTGGATGCAGGTCTAGGGCAACCTGGGCATCAGTATTTATCAAGTACCCACGGGTGAAGAGCACCAATGTAACAGAAAAAGAGTCCCACCCAATGATCCCCAAGGGACCTCAAATCTGAACAACACAGACAAGCGGCCGTGGCTGTCTGCAGCCCGGACTCCCAGTCCGGGACCAGAGGTCAAGGTACCGCCGTCTGCTCCCTCCTCGACCAGCCCTTGCGCGACTCCAGGGCCAGCACGAGAGCACAAGGGGCCTCCGGACCACCAAAGAGAAGCCAGACAAGCCACGTCCGTCACTCGTGGCCGGGGGCTCTCTACGCCAGTCAGTCTTCCTTCAAACACAGGACTCTGACCCGTGGAGCATGGGAAGGAGTGACTACACGTGAGGCAGGTGCCCTCGAGGCATCAAGCAGCAGCGGGGACAATCCCTCTGCGGAGCACACGGTTTTAAACCCGTTTATCCCCGTCTCAGACCACATTCCTGGGATCACGGCACGTGTGGGCTGCCCCGGCAATGCACACCCATGCCTGCGGGGGACCGTAACCCACATACGGTTCAGACCACGGCCCACGTGGGGGCAGCGCTGTGCGGCTAAAAACGGAAAGGACGGGGCCTCGATCTTCACAGCTATGAAAAAAAGAGGAAGATTCACACAGAGGAAAACGAACCGCAGTGGCGAGGCAAAGACCGAAAACCGGGCTGTTTAATGCCAAATAAATAACGCCTCACGAGCCCTCCGTCCCCAAGGAGGGCACGGCCAACGCGGGAAAACTCCGATGACCAAGAGAAGGCGACATCACGCGCCTCTTCACCCATCTGAGAAGTTACGCGTACGCTTTCTAAAAGAGCCGCCCCAGCCACGGGAGGTTTGACTTCCGGGCGCAAAAAGGGAGAAACCGGCGCAACCGAAACGCGCTCAGACACGAGGCTGCGGCACGGGCGCCCCGGCGGCTGGGAGCACAGGACAGGAGGAGGGCCGAGCGCTGGCGAACGGGCGAGCCCCGCCGCCGCCGCGTACCTTTGGCGTGGAACGTCCAGCCCCTCCGCCAGTACTCCTGCAGCCGCACCCGCTCCTGCTGCCCCAGGCTGCACACCTCGCCGTAGAACTGCCGCTCGATGTGCACGTAGGCGGCCGGGATGGCACCCGCCACCCCCTTGGCCCCGAAGAAGCCGTTCACCTCCGGGGAGGCCAGCAGGATCTGGTACTCGGCCCGCGTGCCCAAGACCAGGTCCATGTAGGCCTGGGTCAGGTTGAAGTAGCCAGTGGTGAGGTAGACCTTGGCGCCTCGCTCGGCCTCCGTCAGCAGGGTCTCGGTGACGATCTCGTCAATCTGGATCTCAAAGGGCTTCATCTGGATCAGTGGGTAAATCCAGGTGTCGGGGGCCGGCCTCCGGTCACCAGCAGCTGCCGCGTCCTCCTGGGTCAAGAGGGAGTCGCCGTGGAAGGTCTGGGCGTGCAGCACTTGCTGGCGGGCCTTGGCTGAGTTGATCACATCCATAACCCTCTTGTTGGCCGCCCTGCAGTATGCGGCCCGGTCACCTGCAGGGACACAGGGAGGGAGGAAAGCGGAGGCTCTGGGCTCCTGCCTGGCACGGGGACGCGGCACGAGACAGGCAAGCGCAGATGCCCCAACTGACCGTCTAGCGACACGCTCCCGCGGAGCGCAGGCAGCAGGCCACAAGCAAGGCTCCCCCGTGGACAGAAACGTCCGAGGAGAGCCCACACAGAGCCTGCGCCAGGGGACGTAAAAGGCCTCTGTCAGTTCCACGTACTCGAAGTTCAAAAACAGACCAGACTACTTGAGGGGGACAGAAACGAGGGGAGCGGGACCTTGGGATGCGGTGCCTGGGAAGGGCCTGTGACGCACACGCTCCCGACCCGCACGCCGGGGGCTGGCGCTCGGCACGCAGGCTGCACCTGAGCGAGAGCGTTTAACAAAGGCGCGTGTGGTTGCGCGAACCACAGAGCGTGGGCACAACTGCGGGCCGAGCGAGCTCCACACGGTGGGAGCGGGGCCCTCGAGGTACAGCGTGGGGACAGACAGGCTCGGGGCCCCACGTGTCTACACGAGACACTGGTGGCGAGCGGCCGTCTGGACACACCGGACAGACGAGAGAGGACCATAAACGCTATCAGAAGGTGAACACTAACGGGTCAGCATCCGACCTGAGCAGTCGGGGTGAGACCACAAGCCCAGCAGGAGCAGGGAGAGAATGAAGAGCAGAAGGGAAGAGAACAGGACACTGAGTGTCAGTGCTGTGCAAAGCCGGCCCTCTGGGGAGATGAGGCGACAGCAGGCCCCAGGCAACACTGAGCCAAGCGTCCGAGAGGAACGGACCAGGACGGCCGTCCCGGTCCTTATTTGCTCCCACACCTGAGCGCCTCTGGGGGTGGGCTCCGGGACAAGAAGGGGTGCTCTGTGCAAACCGTGTCACAGTGACAGCAGCACCCACACGGGAGGAGGTGCCACCCACCACAGGAGGTCTCAGGCTGTCCTTCTGAGTGTCCTGAGTGTCCCCTGCATCCCTCCGAGCCACTGTGGTCCCCAGAGCACATCTGTGCAGGCCCGGCCGCCCCCACCTGCCCCCTTTGCGTGTTGACTCATCCTTCCCAGAACGCGGGGCCCTCTTCTCTGCATATTCATGCCTGGCCTGTAAAGTCAGACCAGGGGTCAGCCGATGTTTCCTGTATGGGCCAGATAGCTGAGTATTTCAGGCTCTGTGAGCCAAAGGGCAAAACTGAGAATAACACGTAGGTATTCGTATGACAAGAGAGAAAACAAATTTCCACAATTTTTTTTTATTGATGAAAATGGAAAATACCATAGTAATAACTGAGCGTCCAGGCCGGCAGCAGGCAGGGCAGGCACCCGGCTCACAGACTAGCGCCCTGGACAGGGGCTCTTGTCCTTATACGGTCAGCGCTTACCCCTCCCCACGCTGCTGACACTGTTGCAAATTCAGCAGCAGGCCTTCCCAAAGGCCACCAGGAAGCCACAGGAATCACAGGAATGCAAATGCCCCCAGAACGCTAGCTGCCAGGGTTTGCCTGTCTCCAGGGAGCAGAGCTGAGGGCTCTCCCATTTCACTTTCCAGGCAGGAGGCCACAGGCCTCCGCGGAGCTGAGAGCCACAGAGCCTCTCGCTCCCCGCTGGGGAACTGGCCCTGGGGAGGGCTGCTTCCTGTAAGCGCAGGCCAGACCCCTGGTCCCCTCCCCCGGGCACCGGCTGAAGCCCGCCCTCCCGCCTTCCCTGGACCCACAGAGCAGCACCGATGGCCCGTGAGTCACCTCTGGCGGCAGAGACACAAGCGGAACGAGGCTCTGCCACCCAAGGGTCGCCAGCCCGCAGCCAGGCCGCCAGAGGCGTGCTCGCCACAGCCGGCGGCCCCGCCCGCCAGCTCAGGAGGGCAGCGGAGCCCAGGACCCTACCTTTGTAAGGATGCACCATCCCTTCCACCACCTGCACCGTGTCATCCCCCTGCAACTGCAGGGACACGTCCCCCACCGCATCCACCAGCTCCGTGAAGAAGTCCGCGATCTCGGGGCAGTCCTGCAAGAACACGTAGCGGTCCTGGCGGTTGGTGAAGTAGGAGTCGCTCAGGTTCGCGCTGCAGGGAGGAAACAAGCAGCTGAGGACGCGGGCAGGACCGCGGCGGGTCCCGGGGAACCAGCAGGGACGGGGCAGTGACAAACACGGACGAGGACCCCACGGCAGAGACCGAGTAACCAGCAGCTCCCCGGAGCGTGAGGTGACACAAAGGAGGGAGCCGCAGAGCCCCGCCCCTCAGAGTTGGCAATCAGCTGAGAGGAGAACGCCACTTATAAAGCCAACTGCCCCACGGGGCTCGTCACCAACGTCCGGGCTTTAGAATCAGAAGACGTGGACCCGCCATTCCGGCTTGTTCTTCCTGCGTCACTGGTCTAGTCTCCCGTGGATACAGCGAGGAGAGCACGACGCGGGTCTCCGCGGGGGTCACAGCGACAGCACGCACAGGGCGCAGGGCGGGGCCTGGCAGCCACCAAGCGCTCTGCAAGCCGCGGCTCCCTCCTGACGGCCCTCGGCGGGCCTCCCGCTGCCACAGCAGACGCGCTGCCGCGGAAGACACCGACACGGTGTGACGACTAGACCAGAAACCTACGACCACGTTCTCGGAGGCTTACGAAGATGGGTCTTCCCTTCTCTGTGTTCTGCAAACCTCTGCCCTGGACGATATCAAGGGGAGGTCCCGGACGGAAGGCAGCGAACTAACCCACTCAAGATGACGTTGTTGTCAAAGAGGTACACCTTAATGTGCTGCAGGCCGATAGTCTCATTGAAGCGCTCGGGGATCAGGAGACGGAGAAGCCCACGGAGGTTAGGCGTGTGGAAGAGGGAGACGCGAACCTGCTCTGGAAATCTCTGCAGCAGCGGGAGCAGCATCGTACGTGAGTTCTTCCTACCTAAACACGTGGGCAAGGGGAAGGACGAGGATGGGCGATTCACACCAGGAGAAACACCCCGCCTGCCGGGGGGAACCGCCTACCGCCCATCACAATCGGCCAGAACCCCTGGTGCCATCGCGAGCCCAAGGGGCTCAGACCGAATTCAGCTCTGGACACCACCACGTCTCAGAGCGAGACTGGAGCGGCCGGTGCAGCAGACCTCTGCCATTTGGGCACCCAGCACCCATTCACCCCACCCCACCCCCGCCCCGGGAACTGTACCCAAGTCCCTCCCAGGGGTACCACCCGCTCCACTCTCGGCATATCTACTCGGCGTAAAGAGGGCTCCACCCACCCTGAACCCTCACCCCAGCTCCACGGGAGGGCGCCCGGGCCCAGGCGGGGCCGGTCAGCGCGAGACAAGGACAAGATGTCACGGCCAGATGGGCCTGGGGCCGCCAAGCGCCACCGCGTGGAGCCTGAGAATAAAGCCAGCCCAAAGGAAGGAGGGCCAGCAGATGGGTCCTGGTGAACACCCAACCCCCCAAATCAACCTGCCCAGAGCAGGTCAGTCATGGGAGTCAAAAACAGTCTCTTTTTTGCCTGAGTTGTTTTTCCTTGGGCTTCCAGTCACTTGCTACAGAAGGAATGCTGATACTCTGGGCTGTCTTCAAACAGCCTTGCCTCTGCCCGGGACGGGGGAGACGAGAGCATAACTCGTGAAACAGGCTCCAAAAGAGGCAAACTCGGGGCAGGGAACGTGTCAGACCTACCTCTTGAGCCCCGTGTAAAGTCCAAGAGAATGGACACCTTGAGGTCTGAAGGAAACTTTGCTTGGAGTGACTTTTCTAGAGTGCTTTCCAGGCAATCTACCTACCAAGGAGAGAACCCAAAAGAACAAAAGTATAAGATCCAAAAAGATGATTATGTATTAAAAAAAAGGATCTACTTTCCAGGTAACGCGCGCCCCCTCCCCGCTGCACCCAGTCCTCTCGGCACGCGCACACACACACACACACACACACACACACGTGCCCCGAGTGCTCAAGAGTCCGTACCACAGAGACCAGTAACAGTAACCAGGCGACACCACCTGGCACCCTTCTCCAGCCGGGCCTTAAGGAAGAGAGGGTCTGTGGGTCAGAGACGCGTTGCCCGAGCAGTCTGGACCTTGCCACTCTTGGAAGGCTAAGAAAGACACCAGTGCTCACACATTTCAACGGACAATCCCCACCGACACACAGCAAACAGTGCCTACACGCGGAGAGCACTTGGTAAATATTTGCTGAGCCGATGAATCCAACACACAACCTGCCTGCTGGCCACTCTCCATGAGCTGGACGTGACAGTCTTCTCCCAGAAGAACAAACAGGCTTCCCAAGCCTGCTGCTAAAAGCATGTCCTGAAGGCAGAGGGAGGCCTCCCTCTCAGAGCGGGAGAGGACAGAGTGCTTCTGACCCAGTGTCCCTCGTCCTCTGCCCCCCATCCCCGGCATTCTTCCCCAGCCCCTAGCTGTGCGTCTCTGGACAGCGATGACCAAGAAAACGCTGTGGGTGCCAGGCCCGTCTCACCGCGTCAGAGTGCAAGGCGTCCTGAAATGAGGATAACAGAACCCCCCCGTGCGCGCTCACACGAAGTCAGCCCACACGCCGTGCCCGCGCGCCACGCCCCGCGCCGCGTGAACCAGTGGGTTCCGCTCCTTCCCATCTGGCCCACCTCACCGTGGGCGACGGCAGGTCCGGGTGGAACGAGGCTGACCAGAGCCCAGGCGCCTGACCCCAGCCCGACCTGCACTCCACTCATTTGTCTAGGACGGGGTCAGAAAATCTTTTCTGTAAGGGGCCAGGGAGTAAGTACTCTGGGTCTGGTGGGCCCGATGGTCCCTGTCACAACCACCCAGCTCTGCAGTCCCGGCAAGAGAGCAGCCACGGACAACACGTTTGTGAGCGAGCATGGCCGTGTTCCAACAAAGCTTTGTTTATGGACACGGGAATCTGGATTTCACACATTTTTCCTGTGTCACAGATAGCCTCCTCCTTTCATTTTTCCCCCAATCATTCGAAAACACAAAAACCATTCTTAACCCACAGGCCATACAAAAACAGGCAGCGGGCCAGATGTGGCCTGCTGAGCCCTGGGCTGGCAGACACGAGCAGCCCAGGAAGCCCTGTGCAGGGTGAGGAGGACACGTGAGCAAGGAGGAGCCCTCCCCGCACCCCTCACTGGCCCTCCTAACACACCAGACAACCGGCAGCTGGCGGGGAGGCTTGACCCCAACTTCCCAGGGCCGTGTGGCCGGTGAGGGTGGGGGGGGGAGTCAGAGTGAATCTGCTGCCGTGGGGACCACCCCACCTCAAACCTTACCAGTTCCTGTTCCAGAGGACCCGTCCCCAGGTAGAGAGACGCCATCACGACGCGTCTCTTTGCCACTTCTATCTGGCCCTGAAAGAGGAAAAACAGTTGCCGATTGTTCCCAACAGCCCACTGAGAAAACGTACAAGCCTCCAGGCTGAACTCGCTTACGCCTTACAGTGAGCTACCAAGTAAGGCCCCACGACCCTAATTTAAAACACTCCCCCCCGAAAGTAAGGCCCGGCCTAACTGTACGAGCCACGACGCAGCCATCGAAAGAACGAGGGAGGTCTGTGCCGTGACCTGACAGGGCGCCTGCAACATACCGCTGAGATGAAAGCAAGTTGCTCCCCCACCTACTGCCCCCCCCCCCGCACACCCTGCTGACACAGGGGCTTCACGACCGCCGAGAGCGGTCCCTGCGGGCAGAGCAGGAGGGTAGCGTGGGTGCCAACCTGCATGCCCCCTCTGCACCCGCATGGTTGACTTTTATAACAAGCATGTACGAATTTCCTCTGCGATGCGGACAGCTCCCTAGGGACGAAGACAGACCAGACGGGCATTCAAAGATGACTGTGACCTCGGTCCTCTCCCTAGACCTGCTCCAGCCCGGGGAACAATGACCCCCTCTGGAGTTCGAAGCACCCTGCCCCAGAGGGGGGTGGCGAGGGCAGAAAGGTCGGCGGCATTCCAACGGTCAGGCTCCGTCAGGCTCTCGAAGGAGACGGGAGGGCCAGGCCTCTGGGGAGGCGGCAGGCGGGAAGAGAGAAGCAGGAGGCAGGGCACGTGTCTGCCTCCCCACCAAAGAGGGACGCGGCCCCCCCCAGCCCCCCAGCCCCCCAGCCCGCACAGGAGGGCCGCCCTGACTCCAGGAGCAGGCAAACACACCGGCAAGAGGCCTGCAGACAAGGAAAGCACGGAGAATTTTCCCAGCTCGCCACCCCCTCTGTCTCTGTTTTGTTATTTATGAAGTGCTCCCGCGGGGACCGCGGGGACGCAGACCAACAACTCGGGTACAGGCACCCCGGCTCAGGCAGCAGACCGCCTGCGGGTGCCGCCGCCAGGCCCGTGGGAGCAGCCTCGGCTGTAACGAGGGCTCGGGGCCAGGCAGACGGCAGGCTGCACTCCCCAATCAGGGAACAAGGCCACTCTGTGGGCCCTGGGAAGGGCTACATCCCACTCTGCACCACCCGTGCGGGGAGAACTGCCCTCGACTCCACCCGGAAGGCAGGACAGAAGGGCCTCCTCCCGGCCTGCCGGGCCAAGCCCCGGGGCCCTTCCTGTCCTCCGCGGCCCTGCCCGGGCAGGTGCGCAGCCTGGGGATCGCCACACGGAGACGCAGCCAGTCATTCACCCAGAGTAGACTAGAACACGAAAACCTGCCTCTGCAGAACCGGTTTCTTCAAGCCAAACACAGAACCAAGTAGGAGCAAAAGGCAAACGGCCTGACATCAGTTCTAGCCAAAAAGGACGCACGGGACAGAGGAGCAGTGCAGGGGAGAGGTGGGGAGAGCCTGTACACAGACAGGGAAACACGCACGCACGCAGAATGCATTCTGGAACGAGCCAGTCAGAAATTAAGCTAAGCGGCGCTCCGCAGCACAGCAGGGCCAAAGGAGAAGGGGCGAGTATTCAAGTCAACTACAGACCGGTGGAAAAGTGAATCTCTACATACATTTCCTACGACCTCCCCCCTTTCTGCCTGTCTGACCTCGTCAGACCTTAACTCTAACATCATTGCCAACTTGAACCCAGAGAGTTCACGTTAATAAAAATTGATCAGCTTCAAATGAATTATTCCGATTCGCAGCTGAACCTGGAGGACCTGGATGAGACCGGAAGACCTGGGCACTGAAGGCTCAAGCCGAGCCTGCCCGCCCCCCCCCACAAAGGTTAGCCCCTCCCCCAGTACAGAAAAGGCGCAAACTGTAGACAAAGTCACAGGAAAGAACAGGACTCCTAAGGCCTAAAACCGGATGTCCAAATCTCCCAGTGGTCTCTAAACACCTCCTCACCGAACGAGAGAATTCCAGCCACTTCCTACACATCGAGTGTCATCCGGGGCTCGGCCGGGTCTTCGTCTCCAGGACGTTCTGTGTCCTGAAGACGTTTGCCAGGTTCCTTTCGTCTCAGACCCCGTCGGCAAGGACGCCCACACCCCCTCACGAGCCTCCCTTCTGACGGAACCAAAGCAGTCAGTCCGTCCGTAAGACTCGAAATCCGGGACCCGCCCCTCTCGTGCCCACACGCTCCGGGCTCCTCCACCTGAGATGCGAGCCACACAGGAGCGTCCGAGGACAGCGCAACTCAACCGTCTGTGAGGCTGAAAACCTGACAGGGAGAAGAGCCCACAGCAACAAGCAGAGTAGCCATCAGAAACTGCCACAGCGCGGGGCGCCTGGGGGGCCTCAGGGAGCGAAGCGTCCGGCCCTTGATTTCGGCTCAGGTCATGATCCTGTGGTTTGTGAGTCAGGGCACCGCGTCAGGCTCTGTGTTAACAGTGCGGAGCCTGCTTGGGAGTCTCTCTCTCTGCTCCTCCCCCGCTCTCTCTCTCAAAATAAAAAAACTTAAAAAAGAAGAAAAGAAAGAAAGAAACTTCCAGAACAGAAGACACGTCTGTCTGCTAAGAACACCCTCCCACCCCCAAGTCCCCAAGCCTCTAGCTCAGACGTCCCTCCTTCTCTCCTGCGGACACAACTTACCTTCATGAGCTCAAAAAATTCCGCCGGGGAGGAAAGCACCCTGACGTGCGAGCTGCAGACCCCAAACTCTGGGACCAGGTTCCGGATCCACTGGAACCTGTGCACACCCTCTGGACACAGGCAGCAAGGAGGGGAGGTGACCTGGGGGACCGTTGGGGACAGCAAAGGAGCCAACAGCAGCCATGGTGACCTGGTTAAAGAGACATGCAAAGGGTCATACTTCTCAAACACTCCCTCCGAAGTCTGTCCCAGCTACCGGGGGACAGGTGGAAGTGGAGGGTTTTTGTGTTTTAACCGATTTCAGATTTTCTAGCCTAGTTCAGGTAAGCCCGAGGGCTTTTCCTTCAGCCCGTCCGAGCTGAGCAACTTGAGAAGTGCCAAGGCCTAGAGAGAAACCCCAAACTGGCAGCTGGGTCCAAACAACTCCAAATCGAGTGCGGCCACGAGTAAACTCACGGAAGCCACGGCACGCGCTCAACACGGAGGCGCCCCGACAAACCCGCCTGCACAAAGCCACTGAAGGCCACCTGGAACGAAGGCAGGCCCGGGATGAGGGTGATCACCGCAACCCAGGCCGCCAGCTGTGTGACTGCAGAGACAAACAAGGCTTTTATTTAGGGAAGGACCTAGAAAAACAAAGTCTTCTCTTTAATACTCAGCTGTGGAGAGAAGAGCTGGAGGAGGGGGGGCCATCTTGGCCGTGGCGACAATCGCCCCCCCCTCGGCCCTGGGACACACCGTCCCCGGGGCTCACGCCACATAAAGCTGCGCCCCAGACCGGCTCCACTCCGCTGAGGCAGAGACAGTGGCAACCGAGGTCCTGCCCTCGCACCCGCGGATCCGCAGGTCTGCCGCCCGCCCTGGCTGGCACCTCCATGGGGACAGGGAGGGAGGGGCAATACACCCGGAGCCCCACGCGAGCCCGGGCCGACTCTGAATCCCAGCAAGCAGCAGCAGGAAATCCCTGTGCCGTGCGTGACCTTCTACCGCAGCTTTGCGAGGGGCTCTGGGGAAGGGACGCTGCAACACCCCAAGGCCTGAAGAGCCACAGATTCCAGGAAGATGATTTCATTCACTTGCCTCATGATAGAGCGCTGAATCTTCCCAGGGCCTGCGAACGTCCCTACACAGGCGCCAGATGGCCCACAGCTGTGCTTCCCAGAAAGCCCGTCGGTCTGTCCCGGCCGACTCATTGCCAAGAACGCTTTAGTCAGCGGGTGGAAGGTAGCGGTTCCCTGGATCCGGGGAAGTCGGGGACTGGCCTGGGGCCCCACAGTGCAGAGGGAGGAGAGCAGCTAACCTTTCCCGCTGTCTGCGATGCGGGGGGGGGGGGGGGGGTGGTGACGGCACTCGGGGCCACTGGCTCGCTAAGGTTCTCAGGTGATGAGCGGCAGCTGGCAAGCAAAAGGCCTAGACACGTAGACTAGCAGCTGCTACCTCGATTTCCCAAACTGTAAGCCTTGTTCCTGCAGTGCTCAAAGACAGCTTCCAGGAGAGGGAAAGACGCTCCAGTCCAATGGAAGACCACGAGATGATGGGAAAGCCTGCGGGACAATCCATCCGAAGGCCCGAAAGGGGCCTAAAGTCTACCAGTCATTCAGTAAACATGGTCCATCCGAGGCAGAAAACCCCACAGTAGCAGCACCAGACCGACGTACCCCCAGTCTCATGGCACCTGTCATCTCTCAGACCAAACAAAGGACCAGGGCGCCAGCCGACACCCCGGGCCACACCCCCCATCTGGGCCCAGAGACTGCAATCAGCTTCCCAAAAGGGAGATGCGGAAACACGTCCTCGGCACACGGCAACCCAGGAGGGGGCCAGCGCCGGCCCGGGGCCTCCATCCCGGTCATCACGTGAGCACCCCCTGGCTCGTGAGGGGCGCAGGGGAAGAGCTGCCCGGCCCCGGGCTCCCACGAGCCCAGCGGCCTCACAAGCTGACACGTCTGAGATCCTCCAAGAACGACACAAGACACAGGCGCTGCCATTAATTAAAGGTCAAAACATACAGCACATGGGCTTCGAGTGACCGAAAAGGGGAGCTCTCGGCGCCTGAGCCCCCGGAGGCCTTACAACACCTGCCTTCAGACGGGCTCCCTGAGGGCTGCCCCAGGAGAGTGGAGAGGCGAGCAAACCTAAGGAGTGGGAACCGGCAAAAGCCACCGCGAGCGGGAAAACTGGTCTCCGCGGCCAGTCCCCATGACACACACGCCAAGGGGTCCAGCGTCGGCCCCGTCCTGCCCGGGAGAGGCCCAGGGCAGGCTCGGGCGGGCCAGGCTCAGGGCCCGGGGCTGCCTTGGGCAGGTCTCGTCCCTGCCAGGCAGCTTTCCCCGGGAATGTTCCACCAGGGCCTCCGTCCAAGATCTGTTGAGGGCTTTTTTATGTTGGCTTCCTGTTTAATCTGTGTACTGACAGGTTTATTTTTGCTAGAGAGGAGAAGGAGCTGAGAGGTGGCAGGGGCCCGGCGGGTCGGGGGGGGGGGGGGACCCCGCCCTCAAGTGGCAATTTCGCACACCCAAAGTGGAAGGCACTTTGGAAAGGAGCAAAGCCTTCTACAAAGGGCCCCACAGCGCCGACACGGGCGTGGGGAGACCACGTGTGGCCAGGTGACGATCTAACTCGAAACGAAGGGCCCCGGCCAGGGCAGGCACAGCCAAGCCAGAGTCCACTTGGGGGCCCACGCTGTTCCCTCACCTCGGCCAGAAGCCCGTGGGGGGGCTGGTTCCCGCTTTCCACAGCCTAACTCCCGGGAATCTTCCCAGAAAAGGTTCCTTCCAGTGCCAGCAGCAACCCCACTGCACAGTAACCCCAGTCTCCAGGGGCGACCACCTGTGCGGGCAAGTCCCCACACCCCAGGGAGGTTTACTAAGAAACCGCACGTCCCAGGTCAGGAACCGAAGCCCCGAGAGATCTGAGGAGCTGTGGTTACTTTACCAAAAAAGCACGGCCGTGTCAGTCACACACACACACAATTTCCACACCGAGACCTGGACGCCCCTGAATCATCTCTCTGGTACCACCTAGCCCCGGTTTCTAGTTACGAAGAGAGGAAGTGGGGAGAGGGGGTTGGGGACCCGATCACAGCTTCTGCTGACGACCCGGCCTCCCAAGGCAAGCCCCTTTACTCGGAATACCATGGAAGTTTGGAGAACAGGGCTAGGGCAAGCGGGTGCCAGAGGCAACAACAAACCTAGCGCACTGACATCCCCCCCCCCCAGCCCACGATTCTAAAAGTGGAACAAAGCAGCACGCCCTCCGAAGGGCAGGCTCCGGCCACCGCGGGATGGCAGGCCCGCAAAGGTTCAGCCCCGAGGCTTAAGGCTTCGGGCAGAGAATCTGCAGAGTCCCGCACTGGGGAGTCAGGTGGGTGTTAGGGCTCAGGACCTGACCTGGGGCCCTTCCTCCCCCTGGGTGAGGGGGGCGAGGGGAAGGCTTCAGGGTGACTCCAGGAGGGCACAGTAAGTATGAAGGGAGGGGAGCCGTGGGGGGGGGGGGGGCGCGGAGAGCGAAGTCTCTTCCCACCATCTCTAAGAGGAACCCACATCTGAACCGCCTTGACCAAGGAGGCTCTTTTCCCTGAGCCCCCAGACTGGCGGCCGCCACTAAGTGAGAACCGTGGAAGCCCACCTGGCCCAAGGGGTGATCCTAAGTGGGACAGAGCGACCCAGCGTCCGCCGAGGCACCGGGAGGCGGGGGGGACTGGAGTTCGTGACAGTCAGCCGCTCGGAAACGGCAGAACGGCCACGGAGATACAACTGGACACCGCTCCTGACCCCGGGGGCCTCAGGGGAAAGAGGAGGTGTTTCTCCTTCTCGTGGGGAGACAGGAGCTCTTCATTTCACCAAACATCCTGGAGCTGCAGGTGCTCCATGGAAAAACACTGACACGCCTTGCGTTTTCCCTCCGTCTGGATGCGCGACAGGGTTCCTGGAGGTCCAACCCCGCTCCGCCGTGGCAGCGGCGAGAGGCCAACAAAGGCAGGCAAACACCAGAGAATTACACCCCGGTCTACACTTCCCATGTGCCCTCCACAGCCTCTCCGCCTCGGAGGACAGGGGTCTGCTTCCCAGGGGCTGCGGAAGGTCACCCGCCCCAGCGGGAACCAAACAAGCGGGCCGCCCTCTCAGGGGTCTTCTCAAAAGGGGGCATCCTGGGCTCTGAACAAAGAAAACAGCGATGCTACAGGACTGTCCTCAGACACTAACCACAAATCCTCCACGGACAGCACAGGAGCCCTACCCCCTGTCCCGTACCGCACTCGGGGTACTAACTAAGTGGCCCCCACCGTGGGCTCGGCCATGCTCCAAAAGTCCGTGGGCTCTTCTGGAACTGTAAGATAAGATTCGTGGTACAAGCTCTGTGGCTTGGATCCCAACCAAATCTGTACAAAATGACGAAAAAATGAAGTTTTTAAGAGAAACCAAGCTCGGTGGACTGCAATATTTTCAGAAACTACTTTTTAAGAAAAACCCACCCTCCCCCCAGTCATGCCCACTGAAACGTCAAAAAGTGAGCTAATAAGAAAAGAGCAACAGTCATAGCACTTCCTGAGAAAAGCTCTCAAGAAACTACATGAAGGCACCGTACTTCCTGCGTCCCCGGCAGCAGGCGGCCCTTCCTGACTAGCGCAAGACCCGAGCCCGAGAAAGGGAAGTGAGTGTGAATTCCCGTAGGTTACAAAAGACCAACGGCCCTCTGCACTCCCACCACAAGTCCGGCGTGAGAGGCTGCGGCTGCCAGTACTTGGCTACGTGCTGACCAGCTAGAGGACTGTCCTCTGGACTTGCCCAAAAGGAAGTCGCTCACATCCAGGGGCCAGAAATCCCACAGAACCCACAGCACGGTGTGGTCGGTCGGTGAGAGCACCAGACACAGCACAAGTGCCTGTCGAGAACCAATCACACGTTCAACTAATCCAAAGGCTCGGACATGCCTGACTTCCCAGCAGCCTCGAAAAGAACTCGTTTACGTGAATCAGATCACATGTTCACAAGTGGACGATCTATCCAAACGCTTTAATCCAGGCTCCCTGCTAACTCTCTAGGGGCACACAGCTGACTGGCCCAGCCTAATGCACGTCCCCAGCCGCAGTGTGCTGGGGGTCAGTCACGGTTAACGTGAACTCAACAAAGCTACAATTTAAAAGTCTGTCCGCTAATTCCCTGCAGGATCAAGTTTGAATTATTTGGGGGAAATTACGCTCTAAGTATCCCCCTCCCACCCATTCTATTACTGCAAATAAACCAAGAGCAGGCTCTACTAAACCCTAACGAGTAAGGAGCATTACAAAGTTTAAAGAAAAAGTGATTTCTGGAAATCTGGTGGTCCCTCAGAGTAGAAGATACTAACAAGCTGAACTGGAGGGTGCTGACCTGCCGTTACAACTGAAGACAATCTAACCGAAAGGACAGCCTTCTGGGGGGCGCCTGGGCGGCTCAGTCGGTTGGGCATGCAACTTCAGCTCAGGTCATGATCTCCCGGTTCGTGGGTTCGAGCCCCAGGTCGGGCTCTGTGCTGACAGCTCTGAGCCTGGAGCGTGCTTCGGACTCTGTGTCTCCCTCTCGCTCTCTCTGCCCCTCCCTCGCCTGGTGCTCTGTCTCTGTCTCTCTCTCAAAAATAAATGTTAAAAAAAATTAAGGAAGGAAGAAAAAGAAAGAGAGAAAGAAAAGAAAAAGAACGAACAGCCTTCTGGGTCTCTGTTTCCCTCTAACTCACGTTTGGAGCCCCCTCACCACTCCTCATACTCACACCTACCCACACACCTAGAAGAGAGAAAACAGGACTTGAGTCTCAAAAATAAAGCCCTTTCTGCACATATAGCTCAAACTGAAAATCATTTGTTTGCTGTTTTTTTAGAGAAGGAGGCCACAAAGAAAATATTTCCTCGCATGGCAGGCAAGCTCGAGATTAGGAACCAGCGCCCCCCTGACACCTTTCCCACTGAGGTTCATCTACTCCAAATAACAAGTCGATTCTGTGTAGCCTGATGACTCCAAACTATCTGGTGTCGGCTGCCCCTCCTGAGCTCCAGATCTGTCAGAACACCTCCACCTGGACGTGCCTGGATACTAGTGAACCTGCCCCGAGGTCACCTTATCATCACCCCCAAGCCCAGTCCCCTTTCTTACCCCCTGTTTTGGTGAAGCGTGCCTCCATTCACGCAGTCACCCAAGTCAAACACACGGCCTACCCCCCAGGCACTCCCCCTACGCCTCCCCCACCAGAGCGGATTCTACCTTCCACTCCCCACCACCTCAGGCCCAGACCACTCGGAAAGGAAACTACAAGAAATCTCAGAGCTTGCCTCCCTGGGTCTCAGCCCAGAGGATGTTTGTTCCTAGCTCCTCTCTCCACCTCCCTTCCCTACTCAGCGCCCCCAGTCAGCTCCTGGAAATGACTTGAGAACTGCCTTCCGCCTCTGCTGCTACAATCAGCAGCCCACACCGATTCAGGATCCTTCCCTGAACACCACCAGCTCCCCCTTCTCTCCCTAGCCTGCTCCTATACTCCAAAACGCAGCTCTGAGATCACAGCCACCAGGAAGCCTTCTGTGACCTCCTGGTGTGCCTCTTAGGTGCAGCCGTGACCTTCTACCTTACTCTACTATTTCTTCTGTTATGGGTCTGAGCATCTTGAAGGTGGGGCTATGTCTTTACCTGTCTTCCTAGGCACCTACGCACAGCAGAGCTCTACACACGCATGCTGAATAAACGAATGAACCCAACAGTCCAAAGCGATAATGAGTCAGACGCCTGCTCAAGAGAAAAACAGTATTTCTAGATCACTAATTGGAAGTAATTTTAAGTAGCATTCTCTGTCACTATGGCTGTCTCTGTAACTAACAAGGAAACCGCTGCAAGGAAAGAACCCTCCTTTCCCCCCCACCCCCCCGCCCCGCGTGTTAGCCACGAGGATTCACCAGGCACTCCAACAGTTGAGTCAGACTGGCAGAGCTAAAATCTGAAAAAGTCTAAGCTCATGACTACACAGAACTATTATCAATGAATCAACGACCAGAGTTACAAGAAACCACATCATTCGGGGAATGAGGCGTTGCGAGGTACAACCGTACGATTGGAGGAGAAACGAAAGTCAGCAGCCAATAGAGGATGAGTGGCCACACAAGACCAGAGAAACCCCAACACCAAGGCCACAAAGAGTCCGGGAAAATCTGCAAACCCGTAAGGCAGTAAGGCAAGAAGAAAAAAAAAAAAAGGGTCAGAAAGCTACAGTGTTGTCATAACACTGGTCGCAGCACTTATCGGCAGTCAGTCCTAGTAGCATTTTTCCCCCTAAGGATTATAAAACACAAATTTCAGACACTTGTTTCTTTGGCTTGAGTTTCTGGTTTAACTGTTGACCCAGAGATACAACTCCCTCTCTCCGCTTAATCAAAAAGAAATACGGTGCCACACCTCCTGCCTCCATTTACAAAAAGGACTTTGGGAAGTCAGTTTAGACTCTCCCCACTGCCACACTCTCCACCCCCCCCCCCACACACACACACAAATCACTCAAGAGACATGTCTTTTTCAAAAGAATTTGTTAATAGTCAATTCCAATGCTAAACAGGAATCAACAATGAAGTGTTCTTCCTAGAGTTTAAACATATACAGGGAAATTACAAAACTGCCTGAACACCTCATCTTTGAGGAGAGCACATTTCTTGAAACTTTAAACCAAATTTCCCAGTGGTTTGATGCCGAGACGTGGAAGTCATCTGACTTCACTACCCACTGCAATGGTCAGGTCTTGGCCAAACACCAAGTACAGAAAACGCTGAGGCCACCTCTGCCCTGCCCCCGCCGGTTTCACTGATATGAAACTTAAAGCCATTCTGATCAGCAGGCTTCTAAGGGCTCAATATAGCCCCGATGCTATCACCTAAAAGTTACCCTGAATCAAACTCGATTTTTTACTGAAAATCATCCACCGTAACCCAGGATGAAGCAGGCTGCTTCCCATACCTAGAAACAGCACGCATGACTGGACCACAGATCTGTGCACGGAAAGTCAGGAGGTCTCATCCTCACCCAAGTAGCACAGATAAAATCTAAGACAACGCAAACCCTACTAAGGCATTTACGTCTAAGATCTTTTTCTTTTTTTTTTTTTTTTTCTTTTAAAGGACCAAAGGGGGCGCCTGGGTGGCTCAGTGGGTTGAGCCTACTGACTTCGGCTCAGGTCATGATCTTGTGGTTCGCGAGTTTGAGCCCCACGTCGGGCTCTGTGTGGACAGCTCGCAGCCTGGAGCCCGCTTCGGATCCTGTGTCTCCCTCTCTCTCTGCCCCTCCCCGGCTCATGCTCTGTCTCTCTCTCTCTGTCAAAAATAAATAAACATTAAAAAAAAAAAAATTTAAAGGATCAAGGGTAAGACTTGAGTGTCTCTGATAAGAAAACCATTTGCACACAAGAAATCTTTTTCTTTTTTCTTTTTACATTAGCACTAACAGCAGGCCTCTTGGGTCAGCATGTTCTAGGCAAATGTTGACTCTGAAAGCCCACTGCCTGAACAAACCGCTTCAAAGCCTCCCTCGCCATTTACATAAGTCACTTCAGTACTTTTCCAGAACACGGGCGCTTTGAAAAGTGGGGGGGGGGGGGGGTCGAGTGGTTCCTCTTCCCTGGCCTTAGAGTCACTGACTCAGGATTGCTTCACAGCCCTCTCGGGCAGGATGTAAGAAGCGCTGCACGAACACAATCCCGGCTGAGCTGATTCACTCCGGCCGAGCCACCCCGCGGCCAGGACCACGTAAGGAAAAGACCCCCTCCGCACCCAAGCGGCGTCTCTCGCCACCAGACCCCGCCACGCCAGCCGCCGGGGCCCGGGGCGCCCGAGCTCGGCCCCCCGCGTGAGCGCGCACTCCCGGCGCGGAGGGAGGCAGGGCTGCGGCCGCGACCCCGCCACGGCCGGCCCGGCCGCCTCTCACCTCCTGCGCCGGCGGTCCCGGTTCCTGCCCAGGCGGTCGGACAGGCGCCCCAGGAGCGCGGCCAGCCCGGGGCGGCCGGGCAGCAGGCCCAGCAGTCGCCTCCAGAGCACCGGCCCCGCCGCCGCCGCTGCCGCCGCCGCCATGGAGACTCGGCGCTTCCGCTTCCGGCGCTCGAGAACTTTATTGACAGCGGCGCTCGCGGACAAGTGGCGGCGGGGGCGGGGCGGGCGCAGGTGTGCAGGCGGCGCGCGGGGCGCAGGCGCAGACGCCGCGGGAGCGTCCCGCGCGCCCGAGTCGCCTGGCCTCGCGAAGTCCCGGCCGTGCCCGACGCCGGGGCTCCCGAGCAGGTGCAGCGGGCAGGCCCGGGGAACGCGCGGCTCTGCGAGCCGAGGGCCGCGTCCGTGGAACCGGGAGCACCTTCTCTAGCCGATCTTCGAAAAGAAGATGTGGCAATGTCCTGAGGGGCAGGGGAGATGGCTCTGACCCGAAACGTGGGGTTCCTCGGCCGACCCACGTGGACTGGGACTCGGGAACCGGAAGAGCCGTAGGAGGTGGCCACATCGTCCTTGTCCCGGGGTGGGGGTGTTGTGGACACACGGGATGCAAAACATTCCGAACTCCGCTTCCACCCAGGTATCCCACGGAAGTCAGTTACGCGTTCCCTGCAAGAATGTTCGTCTCAGCATTGTGCACGATACCAAAAATGTGGAAGCAATCAACAGTGGGAGAGTTGGGGAAATAAATAATGGGGCATCGCTGCGTGGGAAGACCGCGCGCAGCCATGAAGAATTACGTCCTAGAAGAATCTTGAGTGACACAAGTAGAAAATCCAGATTTTAGTAGTCTAGAGCGTATCTCGTTGGGAAAATTAAAAATTGGAGACAGCATCGTGTGCAGACAGACTGAAAGTAAATACACAAAACCGCTAACATTGTTTACGTGGGGCTATTCAAGAATTTCCAACTTGTTTACGACCAACGAGCGTTTCAGATTGTTTCAAGCTCTCCTTTACGTTTAGAGAGCTTTACAAATACAAGGTGGACTCTGATTCACCTCTTCCGAGTTAGAAGTGGTGAATCATCAAATTTCCTAATTTCCAGTAACTAGGATGAGACCATCCATTGCATGATTCCACTTTTGCACGGGGCCTAGGACAAGGGGTAGTTGTAGGGTCAAGTGGCCGAATGCCTGCACCATGATGTTTAATGGTGACCACAGGAGCATTCTACCCATCCAGAAGAGCGCTGGCAGCGCGGTGGTGCTTTGCCGGGTGAGGTATTGAGTGAGACAGACAACCATAGTACTGTCCCGTTGGCAGTTTCCCATCTAAAATAAATTGTAGTTAATACGGTCGTATTACAGCACGGTAAGTTACACCAGTAAGTATTTACGTATAAACAGCAGGCAATGACCCAGTGCCTTCTGAAGCCACCCACCTAGAGCCTCTGTCCTTCATGGCTAGTTTGAAACTGTCAGAGCTGCTACCAGAATGAGGCAACCACGACTTTGCCCTAGGACGTGCACATTTAGAAGTTGCAAAAATTTTAAATAATGGTTTTCAGGGATTGAGCAATTTTTTCTTAATGGTTGCATTTACGCGATGACAAGACAAACACTTTCCATCCACCAGGAGAGACGTCGGCTGGTTAGCGAGCACAGGTAAAGGAGATAAGTCACTCTCAGGTGACACAGGTGGCCCAGAGAAGAGGCCTGGGAGTACCCCAAGCTGCTTGGAGGGCCAGCGGGCTGGGCTGCTGCAGGGCTCTCCACTCACACCTTGATGACCCTGGGCCAGAAGGCATGTGCCCTCTGAGACCCCTGATGGCTCGAAAGCCCATCTGCTGAGGCCCCCCTCACCCTCCTGCCCTCACCCACTGCTTTCTGGCCAGTCGCACCGGCTCCTTCCCGAACAGGAGGTGCCAGGGTTACAATGACAAGAGCTGATGAGACCGATGACAGATATCAGGTCTTCCCAAACGGAAAAGGAAACGCATTCACTGGAAGGAGAGTTGACGTCAGGGAGGGGTGGGCTGCGGCCCCTGATAGCCAGGCTGCTGTCCCGGGCAGGAAACATCAGGAAATCCTGAGCCAAGGGCCCATGCCTCACTGTCTGTGATTCACACACGAACCGAAAATCAGGCCAACGCAAGCGGAAGGCCCCTCCTCCCCAGACTACTTCGGGCGCAAGGGTCTCTTTCAGCCACAGGGCACTTAGCAAATTCCAGAAGGAGGAAGAGGTGGTCCAGCCCACCTCCCTCCGGCGAGGAGAAACTCTCCCATCGGTTTGTCCGGTTTGTCCCGTAGGCGGGGGCTATCAGCTGCTTCTGAGGAGTGCACACTTGGTTCCCCGGGGAATGGAGCTTAGGTGCTGGGGGGATGAAGCCAGCTGGGGACCACTGCATTCTTTCATTCCGTCGTGCCCCGGCCTCACCGGCCCGTCTCTTCTCAATCCCTCAACACCCTCCCTCCCCCCACCCCACCCCCACGCTGCCACCTCAGGATCTTTGCTTAGCTGTTCTGTCCACTCATGAGCACGTCCTCCCAGCTCCTCTCATCCCCCCCCTTCCAAACTGAGACCTGACTCCAGCCCTCCGGGCTTCTGTTCCCCCAGAGCAGGGGTCGGCCAACGTTTCCCTCAAGGGCCCAGTCGCGACTACTTTACCCTCTTGGAGCCGGGTGGCCTCACGGGCAACTGCCCAACCGGGTACAAAAGCAGCCGCAACCAATACGAACCCGTGCAGCCGTATTTCCAATAAAACTTTATTTACAAAAACAGTCTGCCGGCCTGTGTGCCACGGTCTGCCAACTTCTGCTTCAGATCAGGTCTTTTCCCATGGCCGTAGCCGAGGTACCAGGCATTGAGCCCTCCCGGGCCTGCGTGGCCCTAAAGGTGCTTGAGATGAGGTCTTTCTAGCACCAGGGGCCTCAGGTGGCCGGGGGGGGGGGGGGGGGGCTGCGGACGAGGCCCAGAGGAGCTGAAGGTTGTGAAAAACAAATCTGCCAAGCACTGAAGCTGAAAACAGCAACCTACAGGGTGGGGGGGCGCGGGGAGCCGGTCAAGGTTCTTGTACTTATCATTTAAACTTTTCGGGGTCGAAAAATCTTGTCATCGGCGAAACAAAACCCCACCTGTCCCTCGATGTGATCCATGCCTCCCTGCCGCAGAGAGGCCCAGGATAATCTGGCATTTCATCAACAAGAAGCCCGGGCCCAAATTTCTGGACGTGCCTCCTGGGCAGAGCGTGCCGGTTTGTTTCTCTGTGTCGCTGGTGAGAGATAAATGCAGCTCTCGGTTTCAGGGGAATCTCAGCCTCTTGTGACGTGGCAGGCAGCCAGCGCCACCCCAGCAAGGACCTGCCGGCCTCCTCCCGATGTAGCAGTCCAGCGCGTGGGGAAACACTGCGGCCCGTGGCCAGTTCTGTCCCAGGGAATCCCTGGCTCTCTGGGTCCTGCTTGGGGAGCCGAGGCGAGCTGCTGGGGGCTCCTTGGCAGAAGCCCGTCCTGACATGGCCGTGCCCTGCTTTTCTCCCCACCTGGCCCCCACGGTTAATTGAAGCAAGAGGCTAAGCGTGCCCTGGGCCTCGCTCGAGAACCCCAGCTCAGGATGCGTCTTGCCTAAGATGAGGCCACATCCACCGAGCAGGTGGGACTCCCAGGACCAGGCTGGATTTATTTCCAGTCTCTTGGAATTTAGGGAAGAGACTCAAAGAATGTCGTCCTTCTTGCCCTTTAGCCTAGAAAGGGGAGGTGGGAAGACGGAGGCCAGGTGGGGTTGCTGCCTCAGTGCCTGGGGCTCCTGGCGGGGAGGGGAGGGAGGAGGAGAGGCCAGTCCTGGGGGTGGGCCTATGCTGAGCTGGAGAGCCCATGTCCCATCTAAGGGGCCAGTGGAGACCTGCCAAGTGTAGACCCTCTGCTGCCAGACGACCCATTTTTTCCAAAGAAAGCCCCAAAGTCAGATGTGAATGTGACATTTCCAGATTTTTAAATGTCGTCTCAAACATGTATATATATATATATATATATATGTTTTTAATTCCCTGAAGTCTAACCAGTGCCTCTACGGGTCACGCTCAGCCCGTAGTTCACTACTCCACTCACATCTTCCGGTCTGCGAAACAATGTCCCCAGCACCACGGGAGAACAAGGTAAGGGTTGAAGACGGTAAAAGACCACAGTTCATCTGTTTGTAACGTTTGAATGTCGAACCCTGGGACTGTATTGCCTGTTTGTGAAACACATTTTGAGTCTCAAAGTTGCAAAAATCAGAGAATGTGTCTGACCCACCTCTCAGGGGTTGAAGGGGGAACAACATTCTCATCTTACCAGTTTGTAGCTGCCTCAGGTTGAGCCTGAAAGCAGGGATCGAAGGCCAAGGCCGTTACGTTAGTAGGTGGGAGGGAGAGAGAGGCAGAGTGAGCTGTAAACTCAGCGGGGGGGGGGGGGGGGGGGCGTGGATCCCAGACACACTGGCACTGGAGGTGTGCCGGTCCCCGGGCACCTACAGGCTGGGAAACGTGGGGAGGTCAGGTGACCCCTCCAGACCTCAGCTTCCCACCAGCCTGCGTGTGTCACTTCCCCAGGGAATCCCCTCAGCTGTTCCCCCCAATAGATTCAGTCTCCCCATAATATGCTCACACAGCCCCCCAGGACTCTTCCTTTACAGGACTCATGGTGCATTCAAAATTGACTAGTCATGACATCAACTGTGGGAGAATCTTGACCTCCTGGAAAGAATCTAAATTTTCCTGAGGTCCCAAACGGATAACTTCTGGGCATGCCGCTCAATCTCTGATGCGCAGAACGCGCTCAACAATGATCTCTTATGAATGAATGAATGAATGAATGAATGAATGAATGACTTTGTGAAATAAATCTTGCAGAAGCGGGAAGTGACTCCAGGTAGGTTTATCTACCCCAGAAATCTGGACCACCGCTGGCATTTTGTTTACAAATACAGGGGGCTTATGAAATCCTGGGGAGGGGGCAGTGCCTGTACCCCGGTTAAGAAACTCTGCATGACACAGCATGGGGCCAGATGAGAGCCAAGGGAGAAGTGGGAAGGAGGGGCTTAGGAGACCCACCTCAACGTCATGCTTTAGAACCTCACCTCTGTCCCTGATAGAGACCCCCACCTCCCACTCCTTCGGACACACTTCTCTGCCCCCGTGGCTGGTTCTAGACCTTGGGAGCCAGAGAGAGGGTGTATCGTTTCCCCTTTGAACTTGCCCACGAATTGGTGCCTAACAAAGTGCATGCCAGTGTGTGCTTCACAATGCGGGGACCCAAGGACCTTGCTAGTGGTGTCACACACCTGGTTAGGGGTCGCTGTGAAGATCTCACCACTGCGGGAAGCTTAATGCAGGGTGTGGTGGGGGGGCTCAGTTCAGATGCTACATGCACACCCAGGTGAGGTGGTGAGCAGTCCCAAACCCAGGAACCCAATGGGTTAGGGGCTCCCAGCTGCCTCGCTCCAGGAGCCAGCCATCTGTAGGCAAGCTATTCCAGCCGGTGGTTCTCCACCAACCCTTGGCTCTCCAAGGCCATCTTGAGCCCAGGCAAAAACTCCTGGGTGCCAGCCTCACTCCCCACCCCCTGTCACCAGGCTCTCCTCCTGGGCACTGCCACTTTAGCTCTCTGGGCACCGGGCCAGGCCTCACTTGTGTTACAGCCCAGATGGTTCACCACGGCCTCTTCCCAGAACTGCCCGCTGCCCTGGTGTCTGTTCCTGAGCGCGGGCGCGGGCACAGCGGCTGCTCCAGGGCGAATGGAGACTCTTCCCATCCCAGCCCCGGACGGAGCAGGGTTTGTTGATTTGGGGTCAGGAGAGACAGCTGGCTGGAAGCTAACTGTCCCATTCTCTAGCCCCAACTCAGAACTTGGAACAGATGTAGATTCCTCATGGAGGGTTGGGAAGAAACTTCCCTTTTCCCCAACAGGCGCCCCACACGCTTCATACCCTCTGTGCCCTCCTAAAGTCCCCCCCACCCCACCCCCTACCCTTCCACCCCACCCCCTACCCTCCCACCACCCTTCGGTGGGTGGAAGGATGGGCCTCTGCCCCAGGACTCTGGCCCAGCCCAAGCCCCAGAGGGAACAAGGAATGTGAGAAAGCAGGGTGGGTGGGTTGGTGAAGTGTTTTCCTTCCCCTCCCTCCGCACTTTTTCTGGGAAATGCCAGAGGCCAGCTGGGTCTGGAATGTCAGGCTTGAAAGAACTCCTCCAGACATCAGAGCCACAAACCTTTTCATCAGCTCCCTTGCCCCTCCCTGCAGGAACAAAAGCCACAAACCATTGTCCCATTGTCCCAGCAGGCCTCCCCGCCCCGCGTCTGCAGGATGGTCGAAAGCAGCAAAGACAGAGATCAGGGTCCACCTGTGGTGAGGTCCCCGCACCGTCCCCCCCCCCCACTCCACCGCCTCCCCCCTCTCACCGCACTGGAAGGTCACGGGCGTCATAGCCCTGCCACCAGCAAGGCCGTCCGCCCGCACAGGCAGGGGCTGCCTCCAAGAGGGCACAAGACACAAGAGGCATCAGGGCTGGACTGCCCAGTGGAGCCGGGCCCTGGAAGAACCACACTGGGGCAGCAGGGGGCACAGCTTCCAAGAGGTCCGGGGAGACACAGGTCCCCCGCATCATCTCCAAATTGGCTGGAGAAAATGGGGGAGGGGGGTAAGAGAGGAGAGGCCTCATTGCTTCCTGCCCCGCTCTCTGAACTGCCAGCACGAGACTAGAAGCTCCAGAGGCAAGGACCCAGATCCTTTTCCCCACCACTGTAACCCCAGGCCTGGTCAACTGACGGGCATGCAATAAAGGCACAATCGATGCAGAATAAGTAATATAAAGCCACTGGGCCGTGAACCCCAGCTGCCTTCTTGCCCACCAGTCTTAGAGACAGAGGGAGGCCTGGTGTTGAGCAACTCTGTGGTCTGAGGCCAGTCTCCTAACCCATCTGGTGGCCAATGTTGCCTCCAAACAATGGCAACCTCAGAGCCTGCCCCCAGGCTGGCCCAAAGACAGGAGGATCATCCATGCAAGTATGGGACCTCGTGTTCCCCAGACCAGGCCATAGCTTCCCACGACCACCCCACAGGCGCCAGGGTTCCTATCTGCGAGGTTTGGGCCAAAGCTCATCCTCTGTCACTCCCCATGAGTAAGCGGAGCCCCACAGGCAGCTGAAACCGCTGTGTACTTCCCCTCCATCATGAATAAATCTGTATTATCTTTATGACCAAGCACCTTTGCCTGGAAATGGGATTCTGACTTCGTAGAAATTCTGCAAAGGGAGAGATTAGCAGGCAGGAGTCTCCTAAATCCCTCCGGCCAGGAAGATAGTGGGTGGGGCAGAGGGGCCGGACTTAGGAGAGCCCAACCCCCCTCCCCCCCCCCACCGCTCCCCCCACCCTCCGCAGGCAGGGAAAGTGAGAGCAGCACTGCCCTGGGTCCCCTGGGTCGCCCTGGATGGGCTCTGGCTTGGGTGGCTCTCTTGCCTGGAAGAGGGTCCCTGGGGGTGTGCCCTGTATCGGCCCAGTGCCTCCTTCCCCGCTTTCCCAGCAGAGTTTGGGTAATCACTCCATCTACCTTTAGATTAGCAGGCCTGATAATCTCCATGCACATGGGGTTTCCACACCGTCTATCCCATAGATGCCCCTGAGCCCTGCAGGAAGAAACCACTAGCTACTCTAGAAGTAAGCAGAGTAGGTGTTTCCTAAAAATGATGGAAAGCAGGAGTCAACACAATCTCTCATTAAAAATTCACCGAGGGGCGCCTGGGGTGGCTCAGTGGGTTAAGCATCAGACTCTTTTTTCCGCTCGGGTCATGATCTCCCTGTTCACGAGGTTGAGCCCTGCGTTGGGCTCTGTGCTGACAGTGCACAGTCTACTTGAGATCCTCTCTCTCTCTGCCCCTCCCCTCCCCCTCTCAAAATAAATAAACTTAAAAAAAAAAAAAGATTCAGGGGCGCCTGGGCGACTCAGTCGGTTAAGCGTCTGACTCTTGATTTCAGCTCAGGTCATGATCTCACGGTTCGGGAGTTTGAGCCCCGCATTGGGCTGTGCGCTGACGTGCAGAGCCTGCTTGGGGTTCTTGCTCTCTCCTCTCTCTGTTCCTCCCCTGCTTGCACTCTCTCTCTCAAAATAAATAAATAAATTAAAAAAAAAAAAAAAAGGATTCATTGAGCACTTTCTATGTACCAGGTTTGAAAAATCCAGTCTGTTTCCTCCAGGTTCTCACTGGATGAGCAGTCCGGGCACGTTGGTCAATGTGGAAACAGCTATCCTGGAAGTTTCACCCGAGTTTCTGCCAAGTCTTAAAGGAAAAGTAGAAACCAGCCAAGGTGTGGAAGGCAGTTCCACCCGGAAGGAAGTGAACATGCAAAGACCCAGGCCTGAGGAACGTTCTGGAGCACAGAGCCTTCGACACACACCCACTGAGAAGTTTTGGCGCCTCCCAAGGCATTGCAGACCCTGGAGATGCCAGAAAGCTAAGGGGCACCTTGGTAGTTGGCTCAACTCTTTGAAGACAGGCAACTTTGCAGATTGCATCTTGCATGGGAGATACATAGCTCTCCAAAGCATAAAGCCTCGCGGTCACGTCCACCCCCTGCCACCCAAGCTTCGGCAGTGCCTCCCTTCCCCAGACACCCCAGTGCTTTCAAAAGAATTATAGCCGGGGTGCCTGGGTGGCTCAGTCGGTCGAGCGTCTGACTTGGGCTCAGGTCATGTTCTCACAGCTCCTGACTTCGAGCCCCGCGTCGGGCTCTGTGCTGACGGCTCGGAGCCCGGAGCCTGCTTTGGATTCTGTGTCTCCCTCTCTCTCTGCCCCTAACCTACACTCGTATTTTGTCTCAAAAATAAATCAACATTAAAAGAAAAAAGAATTATAGCCAACATGCACTGAGCATTAACTATGTGCAAGGCACCATTGTAAGCATTGGGTCATATATAAGTTCTCCCATCAACTGGACAGAGTAGGTACTGTTATGAACCCACTTTACAAATAAGGAAACTGAGGGGCGCCTGGGTGGCTCAGTCGGTTAAGCGTCCGACTTCGGCTCAGGTCATGATCTCACAGTTTGTTGAGTTTGAGCCCCGCGTCGCGTTGGGCTCTGTGCTGACAGCTCGGAGCCTGGAGCCTGCTTTGAAATCTGTGTGACCCTCTCTCTCTCTCTCTGCCCTCCCCCACTCACACTCTGTCTGTCTCTCAAAAATAAATAAACATCAAAACAAAACCCAATAAGGACACTGAGGCACGGCTGGCGAAGTAAGTTGCCAGAAGTCATACAGGTACTCGATGGGGGAGCCTAGACAGCAGTTCAATCTCCAGAGTCAGTACATAGGGAACGCAGCCCACCTTCCCACTGCAAGCCCTGACCTTCTCCAGCCCTGAGAGCCCCTTTCAGGACCCCCCTGAGCACGCCGCCCCTCCTCTCTTCTCTTCCAATCCGCCCTGTGCTCCAGGGCACATTCCCAGCAGATATGCAGTCTCTGCAGAGCCCAGGCTCATTCGGGGACCATGCTGTTGTTTCAGAGATAGGAGTTTTCCAACCAGACTTGAATTCCCAGAATTCCAGGGCTGTTTCGTCCTCCTTATCTTCCCCCTTCAACATCTCCCCTCACCTAAAAAATGAACTATCACAGTATCCTAGGGTCGTAATCACCCCTTTCTCCTGGCACCCCTCACTTGGGGGGGGGGAGGGGGGCATGTCTCTGCCTCGCCTGTCTCCCTGCAGGATTTACCCAGCACTCTCTCTTCCCAGCACTCTGCTCCGTGCCTGGCAAAAGCAGGCACTCAATGAAGGTTTGTGGACTGGATGAATGGACCTGACTTGTGTCAGACCGTTGTAATTTACAAAGCACTTTCTCATCCATTAACTCCAGGGTTATTCCTTCTGAGTCTTCCTCGCCCTTCACGGGCTCAGCACAGAAGTGTATGGTCATGGTGCAGCCTCCTCTTGTCCTTTTCCTGGACGAGAAAAAGAATGAACTGATTATAGAGAGGACGAGAATCCATTTCATTAGCCCACAAGCATCTCGAGGGCAAAGACCCAGTTTTATTCATCACTATATTTCAATACTTAGCACAATGCCTGGTACACAGAGCCCAATATTTGTGAAATGTGTTGGATAAATCAATCTCCCCCCCTCTGCAGAAGCGACCAGAAACAACAAGACTTCCTCCTTGGGGCGCCTGGCTGGCTCAGTCAAAGGCGCATGTGACTCTTGATCTCGGGGTTGTGAGTTCGAGTCCCGCCTTGGGCGTAGAGATTACTTAAGTAAAAAATGGAACTTGGAAAAAACAAATAAATAAAGGACTTCCTCCTTACTACGGTCTGCTCCTAGAAGCTGAGGAAGAACGAGACTGAGATACACCCATTTCTAGCACACTTTGATGTGCAGAATCTCTTGTGAATCTCAGCTCTCTGATGGGGAAAAGGTTACTGTTCTTACTTTGTGCGTGGAAACTGAATCTCAGGGAGGCTGGGTGTCCTGCCCAAATCTCACTTAGTCCCCCCACATCTGTGAGGGGAAGAGGTGACGGCACAGACTGAAGACAGAATGGCAAAGGCAGTGAGGTGCCTGTCCGCTCCTGGAGAAGCAAACGAACCAGGCCTTTGTGTCCTAGACTCCCAAGATGCCTGCTATTAGCATCTGTCCTTCCCTTTCTGACTCATAATCTTCGGTACGGTGGCATCTGGGAAGAGGGCATGGCCCAAAGCCCGCATGTCCTGCGAGGTGAGGTTCGCAAGGGGCGCCTGGGTGGCTCAGTCGGTTAAGCAAACGACTTGGGCTCAAGTCATGATCTCACCGTTTGGGAGTTCGAGCCCCGCATCGGGCTCTGTGCTGACAGCTTGGAGCCTGGAGCCTAGTTCAGATTCTGTGTCTCCCTCTGTCTCTGCCCCTCCTCTGCTCGTGCACTCTCAGGTGTCTCCAGCATCCCACTGCCCTTTTGGGGACAGATTGCAAACTTTTCCAACCTTCATAGAGCTGGCCCTGGTTAGCCCAGACCACCCACATTCATGCCAGCGTGACCAAGAGCAAATCCACGGTTCACCCCAATCACCTCTGCACCCCTGAAGAGACATCAGACCCCGCACCCAGAGGTACAGGCGGGGGTGGGGGGGTGGGGGGAGGGGGACACATTCTTGGCGGTGCTGGGCCATCTGGAAGCGGGCTGAACTCCTGAAACTGTTTTCTGGAAACCCTCCCCTACTGGACTTTTATTCCCAGCTCTAATTCCAGACTGCGATGAGACTTCTCCTCGGTACCCCGGGAAGGTGCCTCGCCCTGGCTCCTGAACCAGCACCCCCTCCATACTCACACATACACACACACAGCCCGCCCCCTCCGGTTTCCTTGCAGCTCCAAACTCCACTCCCGCTACGAGACCCCAGGGCGCCCTCTAGCGGACACCGGCGCGGGGTGGGGCCATTGCTCGCCCCGGGGCCCGTCCCGCCGCGGGAGAGCACCTGGCAGGGCCCACACCGCACCCCGAAAGTTGGGAGACCCAGATGTGTGAAAGCGGTTCTCGTTTGTTTGTGTCTGGTTTTCTGGTGGCGGGAGGCGGCGCTCATGTCAGCGTCGGCAGGGAACCTGGCAGTGGGCCCAGGGACTGAGGCCCGACAGCTGCCACGCAGGCTGCGTCCCCTCCATCCCCGGGGCTCCGGGCTTCTCCTCCGGGACGTGCCCGCACGTCCCCCCGCCCCCACACCTCCCCACTTCAGCTCCCAGGTGCGGCCCCAGTTTCGCCGCCCGGCTTTGGGGTGTCCCCAGTCCCCTCGCGGCCGGCCCGGGCCTCCTGCGGCCGCGATCGGGACCTCGGGCGGGCCCGGGTGGGGGCGAGGGGGGGTGTCCCCGCGAGGTCTGAGAAAAGGGGAAGGGGAGCCGGGAGCCTCTCCCGCTCGGCCTCCTGGAACTGCCCGCGCTCCCGGAGCGGGGGCCCCCGCCTCTGCCAGAAACCTGCCTTCTTAGAAGGGAGGGGGAAAGTGTGAATGAGAAGTTGGGGGCGGAGCGCGCGCGGAGGGTGGGGGGAGGGGCCGCTGCCAGGAACGCGCCGCCGGGGCTGGCGCCGCGCCCGCCGGCCGCCCGGGCCGCCTCGCGCCGCGCTTTGTCTGTGCGCGCGTCTCGGCCGGTCCCGGCCCCGCTCGCGGCCCGCCCTCGGCCGCCCGCGGCCCCTCCTTCGCCCTCCGCGCAGCCTTTCATTGCTGCGAGTAGTGACTAAACATTACAAGAAGGCCGGCCGCGCAGTTCCAGGAATCGGGGGGCGGGGCGCGGCGGCCGCGTATATACCCGCGAGCGCGGCCTCGGCGGCGGCTCCGACTCGCACTCCCGCGCCGCCGCCGCCGCCAGCGCCGCCACTCCGGCCCAGCTCCCGCCGCGGCCCCTCGCCTCGTCCCTGCCGGCCGGCCCGGGGACGCGCAGGGGGCAGGGCGGGCGCCCCAGCGAAGCCCGAGAGACGCGCGCGCGGGGCCCTCGGTGGACTCCACGGCCGCCAACATCTGGGCGCAGCGCGGGCCACCGCTGGTCGCCGCGCGGCCGCCTCGCCTTGGGGACCGTAGGAGGCGCAGCCCCGAGGCCGGAGACTTCGTTTCGGGACCAGGTAGGAAGGAGGGGCGCGGCGTGGAGCGGGGCGGGAGGTTGGCGGGGCGGGGTGGTGGGGGGGTTGGTGGTGGTGGTGGTGGCGACTCGCTAGTCCCGGGAGCTTTTTCCCGGTTTCCCCTCCCCTTCCCGGGTCATTCCCGGCAGGGAGGGGACGAGGTAGGGGGCAGAGCGGATGGAAGCCGGAGATCCCAGGTTCCCGGAAGACCCAGGCTGGGCCCTCGGGCTTCTCAAGCCCCCTCCCAACCCCCCGTGCCTCGGATTTCTCTCTCCGTCCCCGCCGCTCGGGGCCACCGGACTGAGCGGCGCCCAGAGCGTCCCGGGGGCCCTTCTCCCGCTCCCCACCCCGGCCATGCTCCCGGAGACCCAACTTCCGCGCCCGAGTTTCCCCACTCGGCGTTCTCCCGGCGCGTGCCGGGGAAGGGGGCTGCCTGGGGCCACCCCGCGGGCGGGGGCGGGGGCTGGGCGGGCTCCGCGGGGTGCCTGGGCGCGGGGGGGGTGCGGGGTGGGGGAGGGTGGGGTGGGTGGGAGAAGGGCTCAGGCGGGGGCCTCGGGGCAGGGGGCGGGTGCCCGGGGCCGCCGGGAGGAGGCTGGGGGGCCGGGGCGGGCCGGGCGCGCCGGACGGTTCCGGGCACTCACGCGGCGCGCCCCTTCCTCCCCGCAGCCCCCCGGGATGCGGTAGCGGCCGCTGTGCGGAGGCCGCCGAGCAGCTGCAGCCGCCGCCGCCGCCGCGCAGATCCACGCTGGCTCCGTGCGCCATGGTCACCCACAGCAAGTTTCCCGCCGCCGGGATGAGCCGCCCCCTGGACACCAGCCTGCGCCTCAAGACCTTCAGCTCCAAGAGCGAGTACCAGCTGGTGGTGAACGCAGTGCGCAAGCTGCAGGAGAGCGGCTTCTACTGGAGCGCCGTGACGGGCGGCGAGGCGAACCTGCTGCTCAGCGCCGAGCCCGCCGGCACCTTCCTCATCCGCGACAGCTCGGACCAGCGCCACTTCTTCACGCTCAGCGTCAAGACCCAGTCGGGGACCAAGAACCTGCGCATCCAGTGCGAGGGGGGCAGCTTTTCGCTGCAGAGCGACCCCCGGAGCACGCAGCCGGTGCCCCGCTTCGACTGCGTGCTCAAGCTGGTGCACCACTACATGCCGCCCCCCGGCGCCCCCGCCTTGCCCCCTCCACCCGCCGAACCCTCCTCCGAGGTGCCGGAGCAGCCGCCGGCCCAGCCGCTGGCGGGGAGTCCCCCCAGGAGAGCCTATTACATCTACTCCGGGGGCGAGAAGATCCCTCTGGTGTTGAGCCGGCCCCTCTCCTCCAACGTGGCCACTCTCCAACATCTCTGTCGGAAGACCGTCAACGGCCACCTGGACTCCTATGAGAAAGTCACCCAGCTGCCTGGGCCCATTCGGGAATTCCTGGACCAGTACGATGCCCCTCTTTAAAGCGCAAAGGGCAGGGGTCGGGGCGAGGAGCCTGGGTCCCCTCTCCCCCGTGGCACATGACACAAGCACAAGAATCCAGCCGTGAGAGTCCTGCAGCTCTGGGGGGAGCCGGGGGGGGGGGTGGACAGGCCCCTCCCTTCCGCCTCCCCCCCCCCCGCAGAATGGGGACGGCGGCAGGACCTGGAATGTGTCTGAGGGAAGGGGGGGCGGCCACCTGAGCGCCCCGCCCCCACGCCAGCGTCTCCGGAGGAGCCCGCTGGCCCGGTAGGGACAGCGACGACGACAGCAGTGGTCTCTTCTCCTCCTCTCCGCTTCCTCAACTCCCCCTGCGTTTCCAAACAGGGGACACTGCAGGAGCGTTGAACTAGTGAGAACTGCCGGGGAGTCTTCAAACTTTCCAACGGAACTTGTTTGCTCTTTGATTTGGTTTAAAACGTAGCTTTAAACCTGAACAGGTCTCCGGCCTGGAAGAGGGTGGAGGAGAGGGCGCCCCCAGGGGCCTCAGGGCTGCAGGCTGGCCTCGGAAATGGCTCCTCCCACCGTCCGCCCCAGGTGAGGAGGGCGGCTGCGTGCTCCTCCCCCCGCCCCGGCTCTGGGGGTTAAGGTCAAGGGGTGACCTGAAGGGGGCTGTTCTGTCTCCCTCTCTGGGACAGCCACCAGGAACACAGGTCCCAGAGTCCATCGGGTGCCCGAGAGCCCTGGGCCCTTCCCTCGTTTTAAGGGGGGAGTGGCCTTCGGAGGGGGGGGGGAAGGCATGGGCTGGTCAGTCGTTCTGTACCCGGGGGTTGGGAGGAGGGTGGAAAAGATAGCCATCTTTGACCCCAGATCTCCGACACCGAGACGAGGGGTTCTACTTTGGGCCTCCTGTCTGGCTAGGAGATTTGCCTTAAATGCTCCCTGTCCCATGGATAGGGACTGGCACACAAGAAGCCACACACTCAGCCTATCCAGGCAGAGGCCAAGGGATCCTCGGAGGGCAAGCTGCTGGCCACTCAGCGTGGGGAGGGGGGCGGGGCGGGGAGCGGCAGGCGGAGACGGAGGGGGGTGGAGATCCACGCCTTCCAGCCTGGAAGTCCTGGAAAAAGGCGAGCCCAGTTGGTATTGGCCAGTCCCAGGTGCCTCAGGGTGCCTGGGCTTCGGCAGAGCTGAGCCACCAGGTCCCACAGACCCCCCCACCCCCCACCAGGCCCTGCACAGCCCTCACCTGGGGGTGGGGTGGGGGGAGGGCACAGGCAGGAAGTCATTGAGAGACTGGGGCCCCTGCCACCCCAGCTGCCAGCTGCTCCCTCTCTGCAATAGCACTGATCAGTGAAAACTTAACAGGAATGTAGCAGCGGTGGAATTATCTGGAACTGTTCTTTTTGGGGAAAACTAAAACACAGAAGTTTTCTGTGTCAGGTATGGGGCTGGATGGGGCAGCTGTGTGTTGGGGTGTTTTGTTTTTTTTTTTTTTCCTGTTATTTTGTTTTTGTTTTTTAATAATGTTTACAATCTGCCTCAATCACTCTGTCTTTTATAAAGATTCCACCTCCAGTCCTCTCCCTTCCCCCACCCAGGCCTTCGAGGCTGTTAGGAGATGCTTGAAGAACTCAACAAAATACCAACCCAACTCAAACTTTGCACATATTTATATTTATATTCAAAAAAGAAACATTTCAGTAATTTATAATAAAGAGCACTATTTTTTAATGAAAACCGACTGGAGCCTTTTCCCCGCCCCTGCTCTGGCTTGCTCTCTCTTTCACCCACACCCACGCGGCGTCCGAGGGGAGGGGAGGGGAGGGCAGAGGAGAGAGAGCCGCTGGGGTGCGCGCTCTGCCCCCTTGCTTCCCGGGGCGTTCCTCGCTCGCTCTGGAATCATCATCACGTCACTGACAAGCTAAGGCAGCCACCTAGACTGTACCGAGAGGGGTAATTCCTGCTAGTCTGATTCAGATCTGACCAGAATATGCAAAGCAAGTTCGAAGGAAGAACTTCAAAGGGTTTGCAGGGAGTAAACTGAGCTGTGGTCAAAGCTTTTAGAGGCTCCAGGCTATTAGAAGCGCTCTGCTCCTTGGCTGGGAGGTGTTCCGAGAAAGCCCAGACTCCCGGGGTCACCGGGGGTCCTGGCGGTGACCCGCGACCTCAGCACAGCCAGGTTCGTGGGAGGTGGGGGGAGGGGTGGGCCCTCCACTCCTGGGAGACCCGGGGCCTGCCAGGGCGCACCCACACGTGCCTCCCAATGACAGTACCCGTCTATTTGCCTATTTTTAGTCACTCCCACCCTCTGGGTACTTAGAGGCTATCTGGGTTAACCTTCCCAGCCCCCACAGCGCAGGTGTTATCACCCCTGTATTCTCAGACACGACCGCGGGTTCCATGGGAGCTGGGGGCTTGCGCTGGTCACTTCTGAGGCCCAGAACAGGGTTCAGTCAATATTTGTGGACCGAGTGGGGCAGTCACTCGGGTTCACGGAGGTTAAGCAACGTGCCCAAGGACACACCACTTGGGAATGTGGGAAAGACACAGGGTTGGAAGCGTGAACTCTCTCCGCCTCCCGAAGCACTAAGAGTGTGCCCAGGGCTGCCCCTCAGTGCATCTCCCTGCAAAGCCAAGCCGTGAGGACCCTGGCTCTGGGGTGTCAGCATTAGGGTTGGCCCCCTCCCCGGGCCCTCTATAAGCTGCTCCGGGAATCAGCGTTCAAAAGGCAACTGAGAGTAAATAAACAAAGTCATTTTTCTTTCCCATCTCCTAGACTTTTGGGGGAAAATAATGTAATACAGTGACAAGAAAGGGCCAGGCTTGAGACTCCTGAGTGGACAGAGCATGTAGGAACCAGTCCAGAGAGACCACCATTTCCCAGAACAGAGAATGCAGACCCAGGTAAGGTCACCTTCCCAGAGCACGAGGTCAGGCGAGGGGACCCAGTGAGGCCTGGCTCATCCCAGGAGGAGGGGAGCCTGGGAAACTCCTGGCAGGCTCTTCCCTGTTCAGGCGCTGTTTTGCCAGGGTGTCCAGTGTTGACGGGGGCACTAACCCAAGGGCTTGATCTTCTCTGGCCCAAGGGGAAGCTCCTCTCTCCGCCCTCCTTGGGAGGTTGAACTCAGAGGCAGGAAGCCCCCCCCCCCACCCTTTTCCTTTGATGCCCCCTCCCCCCACATCGTTCCTCCCACACTTTTTTCTGTCTCCCCATTATCAGACCACAGACTGGACCAACCTTCTGCTTTTGCAGACAAGCGAACTGAGTCCCAGAGACGGAAAGCAATTTACTTAAACATTTGTTTTAATCTGTATTTATTTTTGAGAGACAGAGACAGAGACAGAGCGTGAGCAGGGGAAGAACAGAGAGAGAGGGAGACACAGAATCTGAAGCAGGCTCCAGGCTCTGAGCTGTCAGCACAGAGCCCAACGCGGGGCTGGAACCCATGAACCGTGAGAGCATGACCTGAGCCCAAGTAGGCCGCTTGACCCACTGAGCCACCCAGGCGCCCCTGGAAAGCAATTTACTTAAATTCACACAGCAAATGAGTGGCAACAGAGAGAATCTCTCCCTTCCATCATTCAGCTCCCCAGCGCTCCTTCCTGTTTTCCCTCCTCATCCTACCCTCTGTTGCATAAGTCTTTCTGTACTTCACAGTCCTTTTGGGGACAGACCCCCCCCCCCACACACACCCAGGACTTAAGGAGTGGGGGTGCGGGGCTCTGTCCTGTCAGAGGAGGACTCCGCCTGGTTCCCAGATTTGCTAAGAAGCTTGAGCAGAGGGGCGCCTGGGTGGCGCAGTCGGTTAAGCGTCCAACTTCAGCCAGGTCACGATCTCACGGTCTGTGAGTTCGAGCCCCGCGTCGGGCTCTGGGCTGACGGCTCGGAGCCTGGAACCTGCTTCTGATTCTGTGTCTCCCTCTCTCTCTGCCCCTCCCCCGTTCATGCTCTGTCTCTTTCTGTCCCAAAAATAAATAAACGTTGAAAAGATAAAGTTTAAAAAAAAAAAAAAAAAAGAAGCTTGAGCAGACACCCATGCCTCAGTGAGGTTAAGACGAGCAAAGCTGGGGGTCCCCTAAGCAGAAAGGGGAGAGGTTGCTGCCTCCAGGCCCTGTGCCCTATTACGCTGCTTCGGGCGTTGTAAGAATCCACCCCCCAAGAGGCCCTATCCTCTCTCCGGTGGTGCTGTTTTTTTTTGGGCAGTCCTCCGGATGAGCCAGAGCCAGGAATGGGAAATCTAAGGCCTGCTCTGGGGGGAGGGAGCGAGGGAGGCCACAGACAGGGGAGCTGGAGCATAAGCCTGAACGTTGGGTCCTAGTCTAAGGAACGAGGAAGGAGGCTTGGGAGGGGGCACCGCCGGGGTACCAGGCAGAGAGACGGGGCGGGTGGGGGGGGGGGTGGGAGTCACCGAGGGAGTCTGAGCAGAGACAGAAGTCTGCGGGGTGGGGGTCGACGTGCCCAGGGGCGGATCGGGAAGACCCAGGCCGAGGCTGGGAAGAGCCGGGCCCGGGGCGCACCTTCCAGCGCCGCGTCCCGCCCCCTCCCGTGCGGGCGGGCGCGCGCGTCGCTCCCAGGCCGGCCTCTGCCAGGAAGAGTCACTTCCCGGACGCCGCGGGAGCCCTGGCGGAGCTATGCGAAGAATGTCCGCGCTCAGCCCGGCGGGTGGCACCTCCCGGGCCCGCGCCGCCGCCGCCGCCGCGCCCAGCCGAGCTCGCGCGCGGTGGGCAGGCCACGCCCCCGCCACGCCCCCGCCCCGCGGAGCGCGGTCGCCGTGACAACGGGATTACGGGCGCGCAGCGCTGTTTATTCTCAGCCGAGTGCCAGGAAATTCGACGGGGAGGCTGCCAGGCGCACCTCCCTGGGGTGGGGGGGCGGGAGGGGGAGGAGAGAGGGTGGACCGGCGCGCCCGGGGCTCCTGCGGGAGGCAAGGAGTCCTTCGTCACTGGGGGGGGGGGGGGGATCACTGACCCCTCCGAAGGGAGCTGCTCAGAAAGCACTGGCTCCCCCCCCCCCCCCACCTCAGCCAAGTTCTCTCCTCCCAGGGGAGCCGAATCTCCCTTTCCGGCTGTCGAGTGCCCTCCCTCCGCCCCCCAACGCACACTCTTTCTGTCCAGGGATCCCGTCCTTGGAGCCCCCCAGCCTCTGCCCCGGTCCCTCATTCACTCATTCATTCTTTCACTCCCCAAATATCTGTTGAACACATCCTGTGTGTCCGGGGACTGAGCGTAGAACAGGACAAGGCCCTGATTGTCCTGCTCTCCAGAGACTTCGTGGGAGTGACAGACAACGAACTAGTAAATATGTACATAAATGTAGCCGGCTACTAGTAGCGCAAAGATGCATCTTCCAGTCACATTTCCAGTAGGTGGCACATCCCCCGTCCTGTTTCTCCCTCTGGTAGGGTGACCAGCTAGTCCTGGTTTGCCCAGCACGGTTCCAGTTCAGCTCTGAAAGTCCAGCAAACCAGGCCAATTGATCACCCTACCCTCGGGTCGGAACACGCCCATTTCAGAGATGGGGAGACTGAGGCCTGAAACACAAGGGCAGCTCTTCCAGGGTCACGGGGTCAGGTAGAGAGCGCAAGAGCCAGAGGCCCTCCGGCTGAGAATCCCGGGCTCTTGCAGCCAAACACTCTTCACACACACCTCCCCCAAAAGTGCGGAAGCGCCCGCGGCCGGCCCCCCAGGGAGCAGACGAAATTGCTAGCTCCCAGATTCCAACCCCAGCTCTTCTGAATCAGAAGGCCTGAGGGGAGTCCCGGAATCTGAATCCTCAACATCTCCCCAGGTGGACTCTCTGACCACTTTCGTTGCTGCCTTCCGGGAAGACAAGCCCGGATCCTCCTCTCTTCCGGGGACAGGGAACTTCCTTCTTGAACCTTGACTAAGCCGATCTGGGAAATCAGCAGGGAGGGAAAGCCTGGGTTCACGGCCCGCGCCCCGGCAAGCGCAGGCAAGTGCAGCCCTTCCCTCTCCTGGGTTCCAGCTCCCAGCCCTGGGCCTGAGAACAGGGGGCCGGCCCCACAGGGAAAGAGTACGGTGTTCCTCCCCCCACCCCCCCCCACCCCACCCAGGGCTGAGCCCTCCCAGCTGTACTGTGCTGGGAACAGGCCAGGCATTTGTGAAATCCTTGGGTGAGCCTGACCCACTGTCATGAGGACGGCCTGTGGAAGCTGGTGCAGGGAGGGGGATGGGGGGCTGTTCCCAGAAGCGGGGAGAACTCTGGACTTCCCACTCCTGAGTGTTGTGCATTACAGCACAGCCTTAAGCAACAGCAGCGGCCTGGAAGGCTGCATGGCAGTCAATCAGCAGCGGCTACAGGCCGTCTTCTGAAGCTAGGGTTCTGGATGCTAAAACTTCACGTAATCCCCGTGAAACCGTCACTGCTGCCATTCATTGCAATAATCAGGCCCAGCCTTAGGAGAAGGCTTGAAAAGCTAGACTTAGAGAAAAAGATAACAACCAGGAGACTAGCTTGTTAGGCACATTACACAAGAAAATGTATTTCCTCTGTTTCGCCTCCCTCCCCCCCAAATCTCCAACCTTCCTTTCCTATAGAAAACCTTATCTGGTATTTGCAATGTGCGGATGTTGCAAGGTGAAGGCATGAAATGTAAAAGCTGGTCCTCCAGGAGGTCACTGTGCCTCACAACTGCAGGGGCGCTGTTCACAATATGATCTTTGTGGATGGTGTCCCCTGAAGTTGTGTGATGGGGGGCTGCGGTGTTTCTGAAGGTTAGGGTACCCTTGCCTTAACAACACTCCAGGTGATCCCGGTGCAGGTAGGAACCCCCTTCGGGGCACCATGACCGATGCTGGAGATCAGTGCTAAGAAGCATTCAGACATCAAGAGGCTTACAGTCTGAAAGGGGAACCAGAGGTGAAAACCAAGAAGTATCCTAAAAAGGAATGGGTGTAAAAATAAAGTGTTATACAGCAGACAGCTGGCAGCCCTAGGAGGAAATGACCTACAGTGGTTTCCCAGAAGAGGTGACACTCGTGAGCTAAGGCAAAACAGCAGGTGTTCCCCGGGCAGGCAGGCGTGGGACAGAGGGGCATTCTAATGACCTGAAACAGGGAAATGGCCCGGAAAAGGGAAAAAACTTTTGGGAACTTCAAGAGGTTTGGTGTGTCCCCATCGGGCACATCCACACCAGATTCATCTTCTAAAAATACTGCTTTGATTACGCACACTCACTCGCACGCACGCACGCGCACGCACGCACGCACGCACGCACAGTCCATGGTTCATCCCAGTAGGCACACTCTCCCCCCCCCCCCCCGCCGCTCACCTGTGAGCCCGTGTCGTGTCGTGTTGGGGTTATCCGGCCCTATGCCCGGTCTGCTCCGAGCTGTCAGCACAGAGCCGGGCGAGGGGTTCAGACTCACAAACCGTGAGATTGTGACCTGAGCCGAAATCAAGAGTCGGATGCTCAACCCACGGAGCCACCCAGGTGCCCCAAAAGAAGAAATGTCTTTAAATAACGAGGTTTCAGAAGTCGTTACAATAGTAAGTCACCCACAACTTTTACTTTGGGACGCAAACAGGCATCTTTTATTTTCAGCACCTGATGTTTGCATAAGTGGCATTTCTGCTCTTCTCAATGCGTCCTAATACGTGATATCCTTCCACGTTCCCTCCGCGCCTCGGATGCAAGTGAGGCGGGTAAAGTGACATCTGTTGCATTTTCCAGATGAGCAAATTGAGGTGTAGAGGGGATTCAGACCTGCCTCAGATCACACAGATAACTGGTGATAGAAGCAGCCTCCCTTAGGACATCGATCACTGGACTTCAGGTCCAGTGCCCTTTCCACGACTGCTAGCATCTGTGTGTGAGAACCCCCACCGTCCAGGACCTCCATCTAGCAGCGGCTGCGAAGGCTCCCCAGGGGACTCAAATGGCAGCTGAGTCCACACTGGCCAGCTCAGCCCTGGGACAAGGTCCTGAGGCCGTCACTCTATCTGTGGAGACCTTGGGTGGTTGCTAGGAGCATGAGACACATCCCCCATCTCCCAGCAGGAGGGAGCCTCGATGGGGGTGCCCAATGCACACAGAACTCCCAAGGAAATTCCAGCAAGACGTCCGGCCAACCCAACGTGCGGGATTTTGCTTGAAGCCTCAGAGAACCCCAATATTGCCCTGAACTCTGGTTTCCGGAAGCTGGGGAAAGAGATGAGATGGCCTCTATGTAACTTTTTCTGTTCCAGAATCCCGTGAAAAGGAGGCTGGAGGGAGAGGAAACCAGCGCTGGGAAGGGGCAATTCTTCCCCGTGCTCTTCGGTGCTCCTTGGCTCCCGGAGAAAGTGGGCAAGGGGGTCTGGCCGGAAGGCTACCCAGAAGACACTTGGAGACCCACGGGCCTTGCCCGGTGGGGGGCGGGGCAGTCAGTGGCTGTGGCATGTTTCCCTACACCCTGGGGCTTCCCCGCCGGACTCCTCAGGCCATCACTCCGGGGTTTGGCCAGGAACTCAGCAAGGACCCTGACCAGGCTATGGCCAGAGCCCTGGAGTGGAGGGAGGAGCCCAGAAGAAAAGCCCGGCCCGCCCGCAGGCGTGCTGCCAGACCTCTCCCGTCTAAGAGAAGGAGCTGAGAAGGTCAGCCAAGGGGCCCAGCTGCAGCGAGAGACCTTGTGCCCACAGCAGGCCGAGGACTGAGTTGGTCAGTCTCGAGCGCCGAAGGGGAGGGGCTTCAACCCAGGCAGAGTCCACAAGCCCTGGGGTCACCCGGCTGGGCTCTGTGGCCGGGAGGAGAGACATCTGGACAGGAGCCAACGCAAAGGGCCAGTAGAGGCTGCAGACCCCCCAGGGGACAGGTGGGGAAGGTCGCACACACACACGACTCCCTCCGTCCGCAAATGCAGCACATGGTACCACCCCTCTGTTGTGCACTGTGCAATTCTCTTTCCATGGGCTGATGCCTGACAGCGAGTCGTCACCCCAGTCCTGGTCCCCCCGAGACAGCTAACTGGGAGGCGACTGACCAGGACTCTGGGCGGAATTGCTGGCGGGGGTCTGAGCTCTCCTCTGGGAGGAGAGAGCCGCTGGCCTGGCCCAGGATCCGAAGGTGTCCTCAGCCTTCGAGAAGGCAGGATTCAAGCAACTGAATCAGCCTGCCCAGGACGTGGGCGGAGCTCTGCTCCCCGGTCTCAAGGGCCCTTCTGCTAGTCTCTGGAGGGTTCTGTGGGGAACAGACCAGGACCGCATGAGAATGTTGTTGGCCTTGGCCTCCCCGTGGCCTATGGAGCAAGAATAAGACAGGTTCGCGGTCCCACGGCGCTCTCCTTGGACAAAGAGTACTCCCATCAGCGTCTTTTATTCATTTCACAAACACCTTCAAGTTTCCAGTGCGCCGAGCTCTGGTCTAAGCACTTGAAATATATGAACATTTAATTCTCCAGGAACTCTTATGGCTTAGGCCCTATTATTGTCCCCCGTTTTCCCGGGGAGGGGACGGCCAAATAGGGGGTGCCGTGACTTGTCCCAAATCACGCAGCTGGCCAGGAACAGAGCTGGGGTCCCTGACCAGGGCCAGCACCTGCCGACGCCACTGAGGCACTGCATACTGGCATGGGAGCTGCCCCACCCCCCACTCCCGGACTGGTAGAGGGCAGAGCGCTGGCTGTCGGGCCGGGAAGCTGGGTGTGTGCCCCTTCACTGCTTCCTGGAAAACGACCTTGGGCCAGCACCTAATGGCCTTGCCTGGGTTCCTCATCTCTCCGTGGGGGATCTCAACAAAGCCTGCTCTGGGAGTCCTAAGGTTGATACAGGACCAAGTCAAAGCTTTATTATTACTAGCAAGATCTCGAACGCCTCCCGTTCACCCAACATCCAGCCCCACACACTCCTGCTCGCAGGGCCACCGGTTCCGTGGTGGTTTCCTGTCCCCGCAGAGAGGAAGACACGGAGGGAGCACTTCTTCCCGTCTCCTCCTTGGTCTCTTCCAGCTTTTGCTTTGCGCGCCTGCTCTGTTTCCTTCTTGTTTTCCTCAGCTGCCCTCTGTTTGACATTCGGTGGTTGTCCAACTTTCCTGGAGTCACCATATCAAAGGACCACGCACTGGGAGGTTTAAAACAACACTTACGGACTTCCTTGCGGTTCTGGAGGTCACAAGTCCAAAATCAAGGTGTCCATGGGACTGCACTCCCTCTGAAGTCTCCGGGGTGGGGGGGGGGGGATTCTTCCTTTCGCTTCTCAGCTTCGGTGGCCGCCAGCAGGTCCTTGCCAATCCTTGGCCGGCGGATGCGTCACTCCAGTCCCTGCCTCTGTCTTCACGCGGCCTTCTTCTCTGTGTGTCTGTGTCCAACTCTCTTCTTATAAGGACACCAGCCATTGGATCGGGGCCCAAACTCATCCAGTATGACCTCATCGTAACTAATTACATCTGCAAAGACCCGATTTCCGAATTAGGTCACATGCACAAGGTCCACGTGGACATGAATTTTGGAGACGCCACTCAAGCCAGTCCTGGGGGGTTGGTTCTGCAGGATCTCAGATCAAGAACGTTTTTTTCTTTCCTTGAATTTTTCAGGAAGAGCCTGAGAAATGTGTCCTTCTCTGCTCTTGGGCATAGGGAGAAGCGGAATGTCCCTTTAGGCTCTGTTAAGGGCACCTTGAGCAAAGGACAGCCTGGAAAGGCACCCAGGGATAGAGCCCAGTGGTTGGCCTGGCCAAGGGCTGCACGGCCAAGGGCAACGTCTCTCAGGGAGGGAGCATGCGTCTGGAGCCTGCCTGGCAAGGCCGAGTCCCCCACAGACATTGCCTCATTTAGCTGCAGAGATGTTCCTGCATTTCTCTGGTGAAGAGCTCCGTCTCGGCGACCTCAGATGACCCCTCACACAAGAAAGAGCATCCTCTAGAAAGCTTATTCTGAGCCTCCATGGGCAAGAGACGGAGGGGGGTAGAGCCACAGGGCCGGGCGTGGGAAGTCTGGCCAGCACCACAGTTCCTTGGCAATGTTACCCAGGGAAAAGTCAGGGGATGCCCGGCAGCCAGCTCTTTGCAAAGCCCGGGGCTCCTGACAGCGAGGGGGACACGGGCACACAGCAGCCTCCGTCCCTCGGATGTCTACGTTGAATCCCAACCACCAGGCTGGGGCGGCTGGGGACGGGACGTGGGCTTTCCTCTGCATTTTCGCCACCGTCACAGAGGAGGCGGGACGGGGGAAGCCTCCAGGTGCTCCCTGAGAGCTGAAGGCCAGGTCCTCAGGTCCCTCGAAGCCCTCCTCCACCAGGGCCCGCAGCCCGTACTCTCTGCCCACGCGCCCTTCACCCGCAGCTAAGGACTCTGGGCCGACCTCTGGCTCTGCCAGGCTCTCTGGAGTACCCAGGGCTGACTTCTAGAACCTGGGGAAGGAAAGAGGGAGGATGCCAAGAAGGCACGAGGCTGTGCTCCTACCTGAACCACAGGAAGGGGACCGCCCTGCCTCAGCGCACCCACAGCTGCTCTCCCAGGGACAGGAAGTCAGCCGAGTGCCGAGCAAGCTGCTAGCGGGGGGGAAGGGCTCAGGCACCTGGGCGGTCAGCTGGGCCATCTGCCCTCCTGGGCTGCGCTGGTTCCCACACCCCGGAGGCCAGACAGAGGAGGGATTAGGAGCCTAAATTTTCAGGGCGCCTGGGTGGCTCAGTCTGTTGAGCGTCTGACTTCGGCTCAGGCCGTGAGCTCACGGTTCGTGAGTTTGAGCCCCGCGTCGGGCGCTGTGCTGATGGCTCAGAGCCTGGAGCCTGCTTCGGATTCCCAATCTCTCTGCCCCTCCCGCACTCTCGCTCTGTCTCTTTCTCAAATAAATAAGTAAATAAACATTTTTAAAAAATTTAAATAAAAACAAAAAAAAGAAGCCTAAATTTTCATCCCAATTCACTTTGCCTCCTCCCAGCCAGGAGACCTGGGCGCGTCAATAAACCTGCTTCCCGTCTGTACAATGGGGATATTAACGTTCCCCGCTCCCTTCGGTCGTTGCGATAGCTCAGTAAGTGAACACCCACGTTGCTTAGTACACAGGGAGTGCTCTCTCAACACCGGGTGCTCTGATGCTCCGGACCAGGGAGCATCTGGACAGACTTGATTTCTTACAAATAATGTGGCACTGCAGTAGCGGCCTGACCTGCTTAGGGGAGAGAGGGTGACCTTGCAGGCAGCCCCGCCTGGTCTGCTGAGTCTCCCTGGGACACCAGTGACACCCTGCCTCCACTTGTTACACTGGGTGAGCTCTCCCTCCGCCAGGGCCCCTCTCTGGCTGGTCTGCCCAACCACAGGACAATCAGGCTTTCGGCCAGGCAGTTACAGTAAGTCAGGCCCGCCCTTCCTCACATGGGGTACCCACCAAGCCTGGGGCCAGAGCCTCTCGCTTCCCATAGAGGAGGGGAAGGGGGGGGAGATGGAGCGGCCCTTCCTTGCCAGGTGCACTGTTAACCCCCACCCCCAGAACATGCTGGTCTTTCCCAGTGATTTCCAGGGGCTGCCTTGTCCTGGCAACCACCAGGCCCAAGCTGCAAAGGGCAGCTGAAACAGCAAATGATGTTCAGAAAGAGGCTGACTCACTCCAGCCAGGCTGCGCCCTCCGTGAATACTGTTGGACCTCAGCCTGGGATTCCCGCAGGTTCGGACAACAAGTTGGACCATCCTCTTGTAGGAGGCACGTTCCAAGGTAACCCTGAGGGGGAGGGAGGAGAGGAAAGGGCCCTGGCAAGGGTGCTGATGCACCCGCAGCTCCAGTTCCAGGCCGAGGGGGACAGGACAGGGACACGGGAAGGCCTCGCTGATCCCAGGCCTGACTGAGGAGGCAGGGGGCGGGGAGGACAGAGGACCCCATTTATAGAGCAAGGGCACATTACATGATTATTCTATTTTAATCGTAACAACCCTGTAATGTAGATAGGAGTAATCGCTGCTTAACAGATGCGGAAACTGAGGCTGGGAGCCCGCGAGAGGAGGCTGGGTGAGGGGTGGCGCCTGCTGGAACAGGAAGGGACGCCCGCACAGAGCTCCGCCAGGGCTACCTGACCCCAGGGCTGCATCTGACGGCGAGGCGCGCATTTCGCAGGCCTGGCGGGAGGAGGGCGCAGACCCGGGTGGGGGGTGTCCCCGGAGGCCGGCCCTGCCGCCCCTCCCCTTCCCTAACCCCCCCTCCCGCGCTCCCCCTGCCCTGCTCCCCGCCCCCGCCGGCCCCCAGGTCCGCGCCCACGGCAACCCCTCCTCCAGGCGCTGTGTGCAGGGGGAGGGACCGCACGGGCGCTCAGCCCGCGCTGCCGCCCGCCGCGCATTCCTCCGCCCTTCCATCAGCGCGGCCGGCCCCCGACGGGCTTCCCCGCAGGCTGTGAGGTCAGCGCCCCACCCCGCCGCCGCGGGGCCGGCCCCCTCCCCGGACGCAGATCCCCGCGCGGGGATCCCGGCCCCCTCCCCGGTCTGCGCCCTCCGCCCACGCCCCTGCCCCACCTCCCCGGGCCCCGCGTCTGGGATCCTGGCCCTGCCCCACCTCCCCTGGTCCCGGCGCCTGCGCCCCGCCACGCGCCCCTGCCCCACCCGGATGTCCGCGCCCGGGATCCCGGCCTGCGCCCCTCCCCGGGTCCCCGCCGTCCCCCAGGTCCCCGCGCCCCGGCGCGTCCCGGAGCTGGGCGGCCCCTCGCGCCCTCCGGCCGCTGCCCGCTGCCCTCGGGCCTCCGGGCCGAGCCCTATTTCGGGCGCTGGCGCTGCGGGCCCAGGCAGCCCTGCCCGGAAGGGAGGCTATTCTGGGCCGGGCCAGCCGAGCAGCTGTGGCCCCAGGGCTTCCCGGCAGGGTGCGCGCCCGGGACAGAGGGCACGCTAGGGCAGGGCTCTCCTCCCTCCCCACCTTCCTCCCAGGCCGCGCCCAGCTCCCTCCCCTTTTTGGCCAGACCCGGGTCCTCTCCTAGGCCAGGAACATTCTCTGGTGCCAGGTCACCGACAGAGTGTCCAGGGCCTGTGGCCACGGCGCACCCTCTTCCAGCGCCCCATGCTGCTGCCGCCACCACCTACGCCTCTCCGGTCTCTGCGCCCACCTCTCGGTCGGGGTGATCTTCCTAGCACCCTGTGCTTGTACGACATGGCCTCTGTCCCCATGTGTCCCGTTTGCCTGCCCTTCTTGGCCGTAGCCCCTCACCCACGTGTCCATGTGGTTCAGCGTCAAACCCCCAGTGCCCAATACGGGATGGATCCCCCCAAATGGTCATTAAATGAAAGTTCTTACAGGGTCACGTTTGGTGCCCCGGTCAGGTCGCCGGACTCCAGTCCCTTGGGGGTCTTCTCACATTTTGCCCAGCAAAACCTTCTGATGACCACCTAGCTGCCCCCTGGGCCCCTTCCCCCACCAGAGGGAGTGGCCATTTCCACGGGTGGCCTTGGCTTGGTGGTCGAAGCCTCAGGCATCTGCACATGTGACCCGGGTCCCTTTGGGCTCCCTCTGACCTTAGGACCAATTGCTAGATTCCTCAGGGCCACGCTCTTCCCTCTGGGATAAAAACCAGGATAAAAATCTCTGTGGTCTATCCCACGTCATGGTCACAAGGAGACAAAGTATATGTAACCATGCGTTATCCGCCCCAAATCCCTCTCTCCTGACCATAAGGTTTCCCGAAGAGCGCGGGTGAGCCGGTTTGGTGGAGGAGAGAAGGGGGAAGCTGACATCTGTCCCTCTGCTCACTAGATGTTTCCACGCTCCACCTCATGCGGCCCAGAGCCTCCAAACTTTAATGTCAGCACGAGCCACTCGGATCTTGTTAAAAAGCAGACTCCAATGCTTCAGGCCTCTGGCGGGGAGTGAGATGTTGCATTTCCAGCCAGCCCCAGGTGGTGTCCCTCCCGCCAGCCCCCACGGCACCCAGGAGGGAGGGGGGACCTCCCGGACTAGCCCCCCCTAGTGTTCCGATGACAAAGCTGAGGTTTAAGGAGATTAAATTGCTCGCTTAACGCAGCCAGGCCAGCACTTGGGCCCAGCCGGCCACAGAATCTCCCCTTCCCCTTGGGCCTCCGCTGCCGGGGTCCTCCAGATCCTCCGCCCTTGGCCCCCCAACTCCCTCCCCCACTACAACTCTCACCCCGCAGCTTGCTTTCTTTTTCTTTTAAAGGATCGCGCCAGGGGCGCCTGGGTGGCTCCGTCCGTTAGGCAGTTAAGCGACTGCCTTCGGCTCAGGTCATGATCTCACCGTTCTTGAGTTCGAGCCCCGCGTCGGGCTCTGGGCTGACGGCTCAGAGCCTGGAGCCCGCTTCCGATTCTGTGTCTCCCTCTCTCTCTGCCCCTCCCCCGCTCACACTCTGGCTCTCTCCCTCTCAAAAATAAGTATTTTTAAAAATGTTTAAAATAAAAAAATTAAAAGGTCACACTAATACCTGTGAGTGGTGAAATGTGCTATATGTACTCTTATCCCCAATGAAAACAGTAAGTTCTATATGGACAAAAAATGAAACTTGCCCCCCTACCCAACTCCCCTCAGCTCACCGCCCCCCACCCCCAGAGAAAGAAATAGGATCTCCGGAGGCGCCTGGGTGGCTCAGCCGGTTGGGCGTCTGACTTCAGGACATGATCTCACAGTTGGCGGGTTCGAGCCCCCCGTCGGGCTCTGCGCTGACAACCTAGAGCCTGGAGCCTGCTTCAGATTCTGTGTCTCCCTCTCTCTTTCTGCCCCTACCCCGCGCTCTCTGTGTCTCTCAAAAATAAATAAACCTTAAAAAAAAAAAAAAAAAGGGAAATACAATCTCCAATTTGCTACTGGTTCTTTAATTGAGGCCATATAGTTGGGTCAGCTCTGGTTAACGCTGTAGGATATGGGTAAAAGGTCAGGCAAGAAGCCACCAAACCAGGGATGGCAATCTGGTGAAAGAGAGAGAGAGAGAGAGAAGAAAGTGTGGTTCAAATATGGGCCCAGGAAGAGGCAGGAAACCACTTTCTACCCAGAGCCCTCTCCTTGCATCTATCGTGGCAAGTTGGAACGGGTGAGGGAAACCCAGGTCCGCCAACACCCTGGCTCCTGAATAACTAACAGCCACCCGGTGCTCTCATTCACTCGTCTATAGGTAGTTTACTTCCTGTCGGGGAGGCCTGAGCCTCCACCATCCTGTGTTGACGGAAGGGTAATCAATTGGCAATTAATTACAAGCGGAAGGAATGCGGATTCGCTCCATCAGAACTCAGCGGGGAAGGCGGTGTTTTTCAGAGGTGCCTCTACGGGCAGGCCGGGATGCGAAATGAAACGCTGTCCCGGTTTCCCGAATGGCATCTGACCAATCCTGGGGGGCTTGCAGGCGGGGGCGGCGGGGATGGGTGGGGGGAGGCGCTGGGGCCAGAACGCCTGGGAACCCGGGCCACTGGGTGGGGTCCTGGCCCCACCGCCCCACTGATGGAGCCGTTAAGTGAGGCGTTAAGTGGTATGCGGTGCCCGAGCGGGGCTGTGTTCCTTTCCTCCTTCTCGCTCCTGCTCCCCGCGGCCCCACCGGGTGCCCCACCTCTATTCCTGAGTTCTGGGCCTGAAATGAGGCCAACAAGTTAGTTGCCTTTCAAGATGGACATTTTCTCAGACTGGGGAAACTGGGGAAAAACCACAGGTCTCCGAGAGGGAAGGAACAGGGCCCACGCGGGGGGTGGGGGAGGGGCAGAGGGACAGGGGAGGGGACTGGGAAATCTCACCGTGCCCACTTCTGCTTTGCAGAACCTCTCTCACCTCATAACTTCCCCTGAAGTGCCCACTGGCCATTTGCATAGGTCTCCTTGAAATTCTGGATAGGAGCAGCGCCACCCTCTCCTCCCCCAGCTCGGCCCTCCAGGGGGTGGCTGGAGCACCCCTGGGGAACCAAAGGGTGGGGACAAGTGGCCGTGGGACGGCAGCGACTGCCCCGAACCTTCCCCTGGCTGATTCACTCTTCTTCCAAGAGATGGGCCATTTTCCTAGAATGTTGCAACAGGGGTATGAGGGTTTTTCCAGAGATTTCCACTCTCCCGATGACCCAGCCCTGAGCCTCTCGAGTGGAACCCACCATGACTCCCGCTCTCCCACCACAAGGGCTGGGCATCTGCCCTCTGACCCTGATGCCCCCATTTCTCGAGTTCTCAAGGGGCCCCGAGCTCAAGTCTCCGGGGATGGATGCCTGGTACCTCCAGCTGGGCACACAGCAGGCTCTGGGGCGGGTTTTTCTTCCTTAATGCATATTTGTTTCATGGATGGGATGACTGGAGATTACTTACCCCTGATGAAGAAACCGGAAGGCAAGACAGTTTTAAAATTCTTTAAAGGGGCGCCTGGGTGGCGCAGTCGGTTGAGCGTCCGACTTCAGCCAGGTCACGATCTCGTGGTCCAGGAGTTCGAGCCCCGCGTCGGGCTCTGGGCTGATGGCTCAGAGCCTGGAGCCTGTTTCCGATTCTGTGTCTCCCTCTCTCTCTGCCCCTCCCCCGTTCATGCTCTGTCTCTCTCTGTCCCAAAAATAAAAATAAAATAAAATAAATAAAAAAATAAAATAAAGTAAAATAAAATTCTTTAAAAGAAAAAATCCATCCTGAGTGTTACCCCCTTCATTTTTATCGTCTCCTCCCTTTCCGTTCCAAACCCTAAACTCAGTCCTGAGAGTGAAGCACTTTGTGGGGGAAGCCGAGTCTCACTCCCCTCTCTTTCCCCCAGTCCCTGGGTTGAAGCTCCATGGATTTTGTGATTTGGGATTCCACGGCCTTTCCCAGCCCCTCAAGGAGGTGAAGAGGGGGACGTTTGATCTCCAGGAAAGGAATGTCACTGTGGGCTCACTGTCCACCCAGGGCGACTCCCTGTGGGCTCAGCACGGCTGAGGAAAGAGACAGTGGGGAATGTCAGGTACTCTAGATTTTAGGGGATATTTTTTCAAAAAGTTCAGGGAATCCTGGCCCCAAAGAGCTATAGGTTCTAAGAGAGAAAATGGGTCGAGGAAAAATGATCGACTAGGGGAGAAAGTCAGGGCTGGGACAATCCAGGCACAGAAGGTCTCAGTGACAAGAGCAGTGGGTGGGTGCAGGAGATAAAGCCCTGGGGAACCTTCTAGGGAGCGGAGGTCTGATTTCAGAAGGAGCAGAGAAACGGGAGGGAGGGAGGGAGGGGGTGCTCTCAACCGGGACGGAGTGCAAAAGGACAGCTCTTACTTAGGTAAGGAGACTAAATGGTGTCCAAGAGGAAGGACAACAAACTGCCTTTATTGAGTATCTGTTGTATACTGGTCCACCCCCCCCCAAGTCCGTCAAGTCCGCCAGAGCCCCACAGAGCAGGTGCTGTCACGCTCTTCCTACCAGAGAGCCACTCAAGACTCAAGATGGCCACGCACTTGCCTCCTCCAAAAGGCTCCCCAGGCCACAAAGACTACTCTCAGCTACTCCGTCACACTCCGAAAGAAAGGGCAGGGCGGGATTGAGGGGAACTGAAATCCCATAGGGGAGGGGACAGCAAGAGGGGGAGGGAGGCTCTGAATCAACTCAAGTGTCAGCCCCCCGGGGGCTGCCATTGCGGGACAGGAGGGAGCTTGGGCCCCTGACTGCGGAGTGGTGCCTTTTCTGTCATCCCCGAGATTGGGAGGGGGACAGGAAGATGGGCAAACCAGGCCCCTGTGGAACAGGAAGCAGATTCCAGAAACTGGAAGCCAGCGAGGATGATGGTAATCACCAGCTAAACTCTGGAATGAATCATTAAACAAATTCATTTATTCATGCCCTTAGTCGACAAATATTTATGGAGTGTCTCTAAGTGCAAGCTACTGTGTTAGACACTGGGGGTGAACTCTTAAATTGGTGTGGACTGTTCCCGAAAGGACTTCGCAGCTACAAGCAAGGAGATGACAACATACATTTAGCGTAACGGGAAATACTTTCAGCGGAGACATACGGATAAAACACGATGGGGACCCAAATCGCACTTCGAGAAGGCAGATCGTGGTAGCTGAATTCAATGCAGGCAAGGAGCCGGACATGTTCATAATAGGCCTACATATGCCAGTGTTCAAAAAGGCAAAGAAAAATTGGAATCTATTCACATGGGGCCTGTTGAACGGAATATGTCCTCACAGCATTGTTTATGTAGCTGTACAGATGTACACAAAATACGAGTGAAAACAGACCACAAAAGACTATGTAGGTCTGACTGCATTTTTGAGTTTTTTTGGCCTATGTACTTGTAGATGTTTTTAGAAACTTGTAGAGGGGCGCCTGGGTGGCTCAGTCGGTTGCGCGTCCGACTTCGGCTCAGGTCATGATCTCACGGATTGTGAGTTCGAGCCCCGCGTCGGGCTCTGTGCTGACAGCTCGGAGCCTGGAGCCTGCTTCTGATTCTGTGTCCCTCTCTCGCTCTGGCCTTCGCCCACTCATGCTCTGTCTCTCTGTCTCTCTCTCTCTAGAATAAATAAAACATTTAAAAAGAAGATTAAAAAAAAAAAAGAAAAGAAACTTGTAGAAATACATACCAAAGTGTTTGAAGTGCTCACTTGTCCTTGCAGAGTGGGATCCAGAATGCTCTAAAATTCTTTTTCATTGATCTCTATTTTGGAAATTTCATAAAATGAATGCTACCCTTTTTCAAGGGTAGAAAGCAACTGATGAATACACAACGCCCACTGGGAGGTAAGTCTCTGGCCCCGACCAAGTCCTGTTCAACATTTCCATCAATGACTCGAGTAGGGAGCCTGAAGGCATATAAAACAAAACTGGGGGGGTCATCCAACTCATCTGGATGCAAAATGATGACAGGCTAGGACCGTAGGTGGAAAGATCAGGACTAGGCATAGAGTCCTCAATGAGATGCCCCGGGGGCCCCAGAACTGGAGAGCCTAGGAGGAGAGACACAGAGGCGGAGGTTGACCGCACACGAGTTCCTGCTCCGGTGCCCTGAGACACCGGCAAGCTGCCACACCCCTGGTCCTTGTCAGGACGAAGTGGTCTTCAGTCCTCTGTGGCCCGAGAGAGAAGAAAGCGTGTGGACCATCACAGGGAGATGATGCCGCCCCCAGATCAAAGAACAAGGCAAGTTTCCAGGAGGCTGATTTCAACTCAATACAATGAAAGGGGAAAATGCCAGATCCTCAGATCCCGCCAGCTATCCAAGCCCCCCAAGAGCCCAAGCCATTGGCCACGCAGGACAGGGAGGGAGGCTGTAAGTCTGCTCCAGCACAGGGGGGGCTGACCACCGGGGAGGCTGGACCAGAGGACCTCAGGGTCCCCTCCCAACTCACTGGCGGCGTCTCCCCCAGCACTGTGTTTGCATCCAGGGAGTGCAAAGTGACCCCGACACACAGGGCCCTTGGGTGGGGGTGGCCCTGTGGCCCTGGGGAAGCCAGCACTGGCTGACTGCCCGTTGGAGGGTTGACAACAGCCGGATGGCAACACAGAGGAGAGGAGGGGTCAAGGGAAGGAGGAAAAGAGGGAACAGAAAACAAACTCAAAAGAGAGAGGAACGAAGAGAAGTGTGGGAGAGGGAAAGTGGGGAAGAGATGTGGAGAGGCTGGTCAGCCCTGGAGGTGGGAAGGGAGGGCAGGGTGGGCAGAGACCCAGTGGCGGTGGGGGGGTGGGGGTGGGGGTGGGGGGACGGGGTTTGCTGCAGAGGGCTGGTGCTGTGCCCGGAATCACCCGCTGTCCCACAGACACCGGTCCACCTGTGTGTCATGCCTGAGCGCCTCAGTGTCGGTGCTAGTGGCCTTCAGAGAACGAAGAAGCCGTGACCCCTGCCAACCCTCCCAGATTCACCCCGGAGCTGGGGCGACAAAGCACGAGTACATGAACAGTGAAGGAGAAAGCGCGGCCCGTCACAGGGCAGGATAAGGCAGGGTGGACTTGGGAGTCACGAAGACTCGAGTTCGAATCCAGACTTGGTGCTGTGTGGCCTCAGGCAAGGTCCTTAACCTCTCTGAGCCTCGGTTCCTTTCTCTGCTATGAGGATAAATGAGACCATGGATGCATATGGGTCCCCTCCCTGCCATAACGTGAGCACACCTTGACGTTGAAGGAAGCAACTCTGCCCTGGGTGAGAAGAAAAGGTGGAGGAGGAAAGGTGGAGAGGTCAGCGAGTCCTGGAGGGACGACTCAGTCTGGGCCTTGGTCGACCTTGGGGGAGCCGCGGAGCTTGACCCCTGTGTGTAGGCTGGAAGCGGCCAGGGCCCCAGGGACCCGGGCACCAGGGGCCGCCTGCGTGAGTGCTGAGCACTGACAAGGCCCCCTGTGAGCGCACACAGCTGGGGGCAGCCGGCAGGGTCAGGGGCCTTGGCACGGCTCCTGCCTTTGCAGACGGTGGGGAATTCTGAAGGAGCGTCCGGCATTGTGCATATGTCCACAAGCGGCTGGAAAACTCCGGAGGCTGTGGGCAGAGCTGGCACAGGGTACATCCAGCCAGTCTCCAGAGGGCGAGGCAGGGCCCTCTCCAGCCCAGCGTTCCGGCCCGAGTCCTCCGCAGCAGCCCTCCCCGGAATTATTACCGTGGGGGGCAGAGCCCCCTCTTTGGGGGCCGTCTCCGGCCTGGGGCCCCAGCTGCTATCCCAGCCTCCGGGAGGGAGGGTACAGAGCCACCCCGTGACTCACTGTGCCCACTTCCTGCCACATAGAACCCTTGGCTGAGTCACCGGCCCCCCAAAGGGAAAGACTGGCCACAAGGCCGGAAAGCTGGAGCCCGATGGTGGCAGGAGTAGAGGGTGCCGGGCCCGCGGGGCCACCGCCGCTGTCTCCCATGGCCACAGCCCGGAGTCTCCTCCAAGCAGCACCAAGCCACCGCCAGCAGGACTGACTGTCTGGTATTCCCCCCCCCCCCCGCCCCATACTCTTCCAAACAAAAACAAAACAAGAAACCCCAACTTTTTGTTTTGAAATAATTTCAGGGTGGTAGAAAAGTTGCAAAAGTGCTCCAGACAATTCCCGTAGACCCTTCACCCGGACACCCCCCAAAGGAAACGGTCTGTGTTGCCATTTCTGTTCCTGCTTCGCTCCCCACTTTTTTCCTAGGCCATCCGAGGCTAAGTTGCAGACACCATGCCTCTTTCCCCCCTGAAACACTCCCTGGGTGTGCGTCCCCCCCAAAAAAGGGCTTTCTTACAGAATCACTGCACGGAGGCCTCCCCATCTCCTGGGGGTAGGGCCGGCCTGGGGCAACCGGGAGACATTCACCTGGCCAAACCTGGCCAAACCTGGCCAAGGGCCAAGGGTCAGCACCCCAAGTTCTTCCCTCGTGCCGGGACTGGGGCGCCGAAGGAGCACTCTGCATCTGTGAGATCTGAGACTGAAATTCACCACAGGGGTGAAGCTATGAGGCACAGGGAGCTACCCCTGTATAAGTTCTCCCTACCTCCCTGCATCTGTCCTCATATCCAGTGTAGTCGGGCTCTTGGAAGACAGCCTGGGAGACAGCAATCAGGCACATCACAGACTCGGGGACAGGCTGTCACCCAGGGTCCTGCACCCCGTGCTTGGGGTCCTAGCCCTGCAGTCACCTTGACATTCTTAATGGTTGTGTTTCTTCATTTGTGTTTTCTAAGTCAAGTCCAATGGGACAGTGGAGCCTAGCTCCCGTGTGGTCCGGTCCGTCCTTCCAAGGGTAGGTCCTTGGTCACGACTCTGCCCCCCACACCCCTACCCCACCCCCAGGCCTTACCAGCCTATAGGGCACAGGCCACCACGGCCCTGGGGAGCACAGCCCCCTGCCCTCATGAGCCAACCGAATGAGCACAGTTGTGATGTCCTCTTTGTTTCCGGACCCACTCCCCATGCCAAGCCCTGAGCCTTTAGTCAGCATTCCCTCCGGTGGATAGGCTGCGCTCCCCATTCTACAGATGAGAAAACCAAGTCTCAGAGAGGTTAGCTCACCCGGAGATCAGCCGGTACTTAACTGAGCTGGACTCAGAGCCCCTTCTTCCCGCACTGAAACCCAAGCCGTCACTCTTGGCCGCTGATGTGGTTGTTTATGGGGTCTGTCTTTTGATCATCCGGACACAGGGTAATTGACCCCCGGGTAATTGATCTCATTCTGTGCACCCCAGCGGAACTGTGCACACAGAAAAAGCTGCCGCGCCTGGAGCTGGGATTTAGGTCGGTGACCTTATGGGAGCGATGTTGATGCTTAGGCCATGTGGGCCCAGGACAGGCTCTCCAAGGTGGCCGAGCCAGGGCTGGGCCTGGGCCTGGGCCAGGCCTGCCTTCTTGCCTGTGGTCCAATTCTCGCTTCCACCAGCCAGGGAAAGCAGGCCTGAGTCACCGGAGTCCCTGTCCCTGACTCTTCGCCCATACACCAGGCATTCGAGTCCCTGGCTCTTGGCAAAGCCCCGCTGACTTCTTAGCTCGCCCCACCCTCTTCCCTGAAATAAATCAAAGGTCCGAGCTGGGGAGGAGGCCACTCGACTCCAGCCCTTCGATCTGCCAACGGAGGACGTGGGGTTTGGGTGGGGGTCCTGACGGGGCGGGAGGCGTGGGTTTGTGTCCTCTCTGAGGCTCAGCCTTCTCCTGAATGGGGCTGGTGATGATAGTAACTCAGCAGAAGAGGCTTCTGGGAGGGACCTCCACCCAATGCACCCCACGCACGCGCAGGGAAGATCACCTCCTCCCCCTCAGCAAGTGAGTTCGGTATTATTAGCATCCCCCACTTTCCAGAGGAGGAAACAGGCTCAGAGAGGTCAAATCACCTGTCTAGGGCAACCCCAGCGAGCCAAGCATAGCTGACGTCTAGTCTGCCGGGGCGACCGTGCAGAGCGGCCGCCCTCCCCACCAGGGATGAAGGTCAGGTGGCCTCCGTGACCCCCATCACCGCCTAGCCACCAGCCCCCCAGCCCGGGGCTCCCGGAGCCCAGGGCTGCGGCCATTCCCCGCGGACCAACCAGCCCCGCAGGAGCAAGGAAACCGACCCCCTCCGGATAAACAAAGCACTTCCTCCCCGAAGCCCGGGCCCAGAAGGAGGAGGTAGTGCGCGCACAACTGTTTATAGAGACAGATGTTTGGGACGGAAAAAGAGAGACAGCCCTCCTCCACCCCCATGGAGACTGAGGAAGTTTGCAACTTGGGCAGAGGCCACTGGAATTGAAAAAGGAGAAGGGGGAAGAAGGGAGGGAACCAGATCTGACCCGCCGAAAACGGTTTGACATTTTCAGATGCTGGTGCCTAACAAAGGGATGTTGCCGAGGCAACCGGGCCTGCGGGCACAGGGCTGCGGATCCCGGCGCGACCAGGGGCCGGAGCCAGCGGGTAAATCCGTGCGCGCGGGCGGCAGGGCGGCGAACGCCCCGGCGGAGCAAATCAGCGAATCGGCGAGCGCAGACACACCTAAGGGCCTCTCAGCCCGGGGACCTCCCAGGGATCCCCGCAAAGGGGGGGAGGTTGTTCGAGGCCCGCTCCTCCCGCCCCTCCCCTCCCCTTCTCTTCTCCTTCCACTCCTATTTTCTTCCTTCTCTCCATCTTCTCCTCCCACCCTGCCTTATTTCCTAGGTGTCCGATCTTGCCCACGCCCCCGGCCCGGAACCGTGTCCCCATCTTCTTGGTGGCAGGTGGCAGAGAGCTCTTGGCATGACTGATACCAGAGGGCTGCTTTTGCATGGAGCGAGGCCCCCAGGGGGCCCAGCATGGCCATGTTGTCACTCTCTCTCGGGCTGGAGACCCTGGGCGTTTCTGGCAGTGGTTACGGGGAAGAAGGGAGGAGAAGGGGAGAGAGCTTTGGGGCCTCTTTTCAGGGACCACATCTGCTTCCTTGGAATCTCTCTGCCTGGCTCCCAGCCCCTTGGTGTGCGCTCCCTCCCGGGAAGGGCCAGCCTGTGTCCCGGGGCTGGGCCCTGCTTCCTCGAGCTTCTGGGCTCTGGTGGTGATGTTGTCTTTGCCCTTGCCCTGTAGCCGTGACGTCCAGTGTGGGATGGACCCTGCGGCCACCTGCGCTGACCTGCCCCAAGCCCCGCCACCTCTCCCATCAGCGGAAACGAACTTTCTTCTCTTCCAGCTCAGCTTCATGGCCCTCTGTCTCCTTGCTTCCCTCCAGGGGATGGGAGAGGGGGTGGATGGGAGAACTTCCGATGAACTCTGGCCCAGACGATGAAGATTCCTGCAGCCAGGATGTTCTGTGGGAAAGAGTTGCAACGGCTCTGGGGTCATGCCTGCAAGTCCAACAGAGGGGGCCGGCACCTTCCCACCTCCGACCTCAGAACCCCCCACCCCCACCCCGGGATGCCCCATGATGGGAAGGGAGGCCACAGCTGGGCCACATGTTTTTCCAGCCTGGCCCGCCCAGGAGCGCACCCCAATTCCCAGGCTGACGCTGGGAGCGCAAAGGTGTCAGGGTAGCTGTCCTCCTCTGACATTTGGGGAGATTAACACTTGGCAGGAAGGACTGGTTTGGAGGCCGGGGCCAGGGACGGGGGTGTCCACAGCTGGGGGCCAGGAGTACAGCTGTTACTGGCCCGTGTTATGTGAAGCAGAGACTCATCAGCTGGAAGGCTGGGGAGGGGCAGGCGGTGACTACAGAATCAGGGGTCCAGAGTCACTGGGTCCAGCCCTGAGGAGGCAGAATTGGAGCCCGCAACTGAAGGACAAAGAACGCCACCCTTTGTGAGAGTGGGAACCTTTGGGAGGACAGAGGGTGATGAGAGCCTCCGTCAGCTCCCAGGATACCAGGGATGAAGGCCAGGTGGGCTCCCTGACCCCCCAGCGCGGCCTAGCCACGTCTCCTGGAAGCCTCGCCCCCCGACAGAGACCTGGAACTGGGTGCTTGCTGTGCTGCCCCGCTCGCGGTCTGCGAGTTCGAGCCCCGCATCCGGCTCTGTGCTGACAGCTCAGAGCCTGGAGCCTGCTTGGGATTCTGTGTCTCCCTCTCTCTCTGCCCCCCCCCACTTGTGTTCTGTCTCTCTCTGTCTATCAAAAAATAAATAAAATGTAAAAAAAAAAATACTTAAAGTTCTATGAGAACATAGCTGCACGCATTGGTTTGCAAACTGCACGCCCGTCCGTGGCTGCTTTCATGCTATAAAGGCAGAGACGCAAATACTTCCTATCTGGCCCTTTTCAGAAAAAAAAGTTTGCTCATTCCTAGCTGAGGGGAAGCAGGTTCAAAGGCCAAGGGGATGAGAGAAAGAGAATGGAACTTTCTGGGCTGTGGAAGAAGCCCACTGTGGCGGGAGCAGAGACACGGATAGCTAACAGGCTAGCCGGGGGTGGGAGGGAAGTGGCAGAGGTGACCCATTCACGAGCCCTGTGGTCCCCATCCGGGAGAGGACAGGAGCTGGGGGTGAGGAGGCTCTGGTCAGCTGTCACCGACCAGATGCCACCTTGCAAGGCCTCCCAGGGAGGGGAGAGGAAAGGAAGGAGGCTCCCTAGTCCCTATCACCGAGAAGTAAGGAGCAGCCCATGCAGCTCCAGGAGGGCCTGGAAATCAGAACGTTCTTGATCCTTTCCAAGGAAACTGACAGAACTCTCCCCTCCCTTCTGTGGGGCTCAACCACGCCTCCCTTTCCCCCAAGGAACCAAGCCCGGGAGGTTACCAGGGGCTGTTGTCCTGATTCTAGAGGCACCCAGTAAGGCCTGTGGGGTGCTCCCTCCTCTCTCCAGCTCCCGCTCAGCCAAAGCGTGAGCAATACAGCGGATTGAGGCCATCCCAGGGGGCCTGGGGCAGGCACACATCTGGTGGGGGGGGGTGCTGAGGTCACAGCTGGGCCCCGAGGCCTTCTGGGAGGGAGAGGAGGCTGAGTCTGATGAGGCAGGAAAGCGTGGTCACAACTACCACGAGGCTGGGACCACCTTTCCGGGGGGGACCCCTGTGCAATTCACCGGGCAAACCATGCCATCTAGTTGGAGGAGGGAGGTGCCCGCTGAGGTCCCAGTGCGTTTCAGGGCTGTCCCACCAGGAGGGGGCTGGGACCCGGCCTCCGCTGGTGCACAGAGGAGTGGTAGACCCCTGCGGGACCCTCCCAGGTCTGCAAACCCCGGTCCCGTCTCCCCCCAAGAAGCCACCTCTGCTCTTTCGTCTTTGCGAGGTTCCCTCCCTAAGGACCAGCCCACTACGGTCCTGGCCTTGGCATGTGTGGGACCAAGTTAGAGGGACCCTTAGAACCTCCCATCCTGGTCATGTCTGGATTCCCCCAAAGTTGAGGAGTATGGTGAGAGCGTCGGGGGTCTCCACCCCCCCTAATGCGAGCAGCCCGCTTTTTGTGTTGGGCGTCCCAGGACAGACAGACAGACGTGGAGAGAATGGAACTTTCTGGTGGCTTGTCCAGGTACGAAGCGAATCGGGTGTAGGCTGCAGGCGAAGTGAGCGTGGGTATGGGCACGTGGAGGGAAATTCAGGTCTGTCCCTGCACCCGGGCTGCGGAGAACTGACGCCTCCGGGCGGGCGGGCGGGCGGCCGAGGGTGGGGGGCGGTGGGGGGGCTGGAGGCGGAGGTTCCTGCCACGGACCGAGCCTGCCGCCAAGCGTGACTTCACAGGCTCCCGCCCGCCCCCTTCCTCCTCCTCTGCACAGCTGCAGGGACGCAGGACCTGCGCCCTCAGGCCTCCTCCCCTGCCCCCACCCTCGCAGGCACCGGAGCCCCCCCCTCCCCCCCCCAGTCCCCGGGAGCCCTCCAGCCGCGGCCCGAGGCTCCAGGCCTGGGGTCTCTGGTCTCGGCCCGGCGCCTCTGGGCACACGGCCTCAGGCTCCATCACCCAGAGCCCCACCCCCCGCCGTCCTTGGCTCTGGAACCCGGATGCTCAAGCCTCTGGATGTTGCCTTTACTCTTCAGCGGCTCTTCCGGCCAAGGTCCCCACCCCAGCCCCTTCCCACTCCTCCCCTCCCCTCCCCCCCCTACTTCCTAGAGCCCCTCCCCTGCCTGCTCTAGTCACCTGACTGGGCGCCGGAGCCCAGCCCCACCCGGATTCCTCACCGCCCCCCCCCCCCCGCCCTGAAAATGCTGGAAGAGACCGAGGTCTTTGACAGCTCAGAGCTGCCCCTGCGCCGCAAATCCCCACCCAGTCCCAGCCACACACGCGGGCCGCCCCTCAGGCACCCAGCTCACAGAAACACGCGCACGGCACTCGCGTGTACGTATACGTGTGCACACGTGTGTGCAATCACGCGTGCGCCTGCACACCCACACGCACACGCCGTCTTGCACCCTTGAGCTGGCGTCACGCCCCGTGCTCCTTCCTCACAGGCCCCTTCCTGCCTCTCCAGTACCCACAGGGGCCCGTCCCTGCGACTTGGGACTTGTTAGCTCCCGAGGCTTCTTCCCAGAGTAGCAACCTACCCCACCTCTTAGGACGGTGGTGATACCTTCCTGCTGCCCAGAACTTTTTTTTTTGTTTTTTTTTTTTTTTTGTTTTTTTTTTTTTTACAGTCAAGAGTAAAACAAAACGAAAGAAGTCCCCCACTACTGTCCGAAATTGGTGAGTGATCGGCGGGGAGGGGGAGATCCCCACCCGTGGGGGCTCGGCTTCGCTGGGAAAGGGACTTTCCTTAGAAGGAACCGAGGCGTCTTGTATCAGCTCTTAACGATTTGGGAAGGGAAACTGAAGAGCTCTTTACTGTAATTCGAGCAGCTAAATTATTCATCAGGAACAGCAGGCAGAGATTGGACAGTGACCGAGAGACAGGAGGCCCCAGCCCAGTCCGTGACCCAGGCGTGGGGGACCGGCTCCCCCTGCTCCTGAGGGGCCAGGCTGGGTCAGAGGGGCCTGGGGAGAGACTTGCCCTGGGGGTCCCCGCAGAGCTGGAAGAGCCTCATTCCGGCTGGGGGGGGGCACTGCATCAGGGGGTTCTGGCCATGTAGGGAACTGTAGTAAGGGGGGGGGTCCCTGGCCCTCAGGGACTTGTCTTGAGTCCTCAGGGACTCACCTGCTCCAGCCAGGTGGACCCCAGGCCACAGCAGGCTGGCACTGTCCTGAAAGACCAGGGTTCAAGGTGCCTGGCTCCCCTATGCGGTCTCCCTCCTGCAGCCTAGAACCTTCCCCGCTGACCTCAGGCGGTTGGGGTGGGAAGGGGCCTGGCCAGAGTCCCATCCGCAGTTCAGACCTGGCCTCCCTGCTCCTCCAGGAGGCTCAGGGTGGGGAGGCAGGGAACAGGTGCACATGTGACATGCGAGCTCACTCCTCAAATGCAAATCACAGTCCAGCTCCGTGTCCCTTCACCTCCACTCTGGGCACAGGAAGGGACGTGTGGTGAGAAATCTCGCCCCGGCTCTCCTGCCCTGCCTGGTCAGCCTCCTCAGCCCAGGCCCTGTGCTCTGACCCAGAGGGCGCCCCAGACAGAGAGCTCAGAATGAAGTCGTCAGGCATTGTCCTTTCTTCCTCCCAGCTCTGTGGGTCCCGGGGGAGAGAGTGGCCAGAGGAGCAGGGGGAGGTGGGGATGAGCCCAGTGCCCGGTTGTGGTTGTTGGGCAACATCTCCCACGCAGGAGTCTCCTTGCCCTACAAGGAAGCCTTCTGGGGGGAGAGGGAAGGTTTTCTTTTCCTCCCGCCCACGGCACCTGGACCCGGTAGGTGCTCCGTGGATATGAAGGGAGGCAAATGATGGATGGATGAATGGTGGACATGGAGGGGGGGGGGAGGGGGAGGGAACGAGGGAGGGACCTGGAGTGTGGGTGAGGACTGAGACAGGACAAGTGAGGAGAGAGGGAGGGAGAAGTCAGGAGGGGCCA